>NC_133538.1:220974906-223374906 GCF_048544455.1 Silene latifolia | reverse complement strand
AGCACAAACCCGGATTCGCCCATCCTTTTTGGGTACAAGGACTATGTTAGCCACCCAGTCTGACTACTCAGAAACTTTTGATACGGTCGTTATGTACCAAAAATAAATACCTAAGTTACAACTAACAGAAGCTAGCAGCAAGTAGGGTCGATCTCCACAGGGAGGCTAAGTTGCTAAATATCTGTCTAATTTGGTCTGTCGGATGTCACAATGTGGGGGTTTTAAAAATGATTTTCTAAACTAAAGAGAATAAGGAAGAGGGAAATAAAAAGAAGGAAGCAGACAGATAAAGAGGAACAGCTAAGACAGACGGTTCACCATAATCGTTCAGGTTAAGTAATCTAGGTCTCAGGTCAATGCAAATACGGTCTAAGGGGTAGCGAACGTCACCTTTCGGTCCTTAATTCACCCTAAAGTGTAAACAGCTTAACTTTCGCCCTCACTGCAATACCCTATTGTTCGCTACTAGTCTCGCCTCTTCCAACCTTTCGGTCCAGGTCGAGGATCACTAAGAAATAAATGCCTAATTGCGTCGACTCAATCAGACAGATACAATTAACTGCAACATTTAACCAACAAAGACAATACCAGCATTAACCAAATAAATCGATTACTCTCCCTTCATAATTATGGATCCCCTATAGTCTTAGCATGAGAAAATTAGCTATTCACTACCATCGAATTAACAACAACAACAAATAGATAATTGAAATTCAGCATTATAAAAGACTAATAAGAATTGAATTAAAGTAATTACGATAACTAATATAGGGAAGAAGGAATTAAAGCAATAAAAATTATTAAGAGATTAAAGAAGAATGAAAAGTACCAGTAACAATTAATCCGAAAATAGAGAAAAAAAGAAGAAGCGTCGTCCGTCCCCTCTACTGAGTCCAGGGAATGAATCATGTGTTATTAGGTCTAAACTACTCTTATTTATACTAAGTAGTATCCTTATTATTAACTAGATATAAGATAAACATAAGATAAAATCTAATTGTACTCGACACTATTGTTCTCGCTGTAGCTAGTACTCGATCGAGTGATTTATGTACTCGATCGAGCACTTTTCCTGCTTTGCGCACTGAACTTCAAACGGCTGCCATTTCTTCGTTACTTGGTCAAACAGGGCGATTCCGGTGGCGTTGGAAAGCTAAGAGAACAAACTTTCATCTCCAATTGGAATCACCTGAATATCAGTTGTAGAACTCGAGATATGGCTCTCCAAATTAGGCACTAGCAATTTGATGTTCTTCCCTTGCTCGCCTAGCTATCTTTCTTCTTCGCGCATCCCAAAATAGCTACATTCTTGCTCCAAATTCACTCTTCCTTCAAATGCATGCTAAACGGACGGTAAAAGGCTTGATTTCATTACTTTCTGGGTTCATTCCTGCAAATAAGACAAAACAAACCAAAGCAAAGATATTCGGGGCATTTCATAGCATAAAACCACGATAAAAGCATAGAAATACGTGCATAAAATAGGCTAAAAAGACTATATAAAATGCACGTATCAAATCTCCCCAAACCAAACCTTTACTCGTCCTCGAGTAAACTAAATGCAGACTATTGGAACGGAAAAAGATAACTCAGAGCTAGCTTCAAATGCCCACTTAAGCCAATTTAATGCAAGCAAACTAACACTTATAGCTAAACAGTCAAATGCAAACGAGTTATAGGATGTTTATAAAAGTAGCTGAACCGTCGACCTTGCAAGACCTTAAACAATGGACTCTCACGGGTCACTCTCTCTCATGAAGCAAAGGGTGAACATATATATGTAAGAGAAAGAAAGAAATATAGTCGCTCACCTAGACTACGACCTACATAATCATGCATGCAGCTAATATGATAAACAATTCTAGCTACCGTACATACATTCCAACCAAACAAGGTCCTGTCACAGCCGAGGGCTTACAAAAATATGGTAAAGTGAGGCAATGGGTAAGAAAAGGCAAAACATTTATGGGAATGTGGAGGTATAGGCGGCCGAGCTAGTACCTAAACAAAGCCATATATCAACATCCGATTCTTAAGCAATTATGAATTAAGCACATGCCCTTCATTTGGCATAAAATCTCACCAAACCAACCAAACATACTCCTCAAGTGAAATAAGATAGAACATAGGAGCAGAAACCAAACCATTTTTTTCTCATTTTTCTTTCTATTTTTTTTCGGTTTCTCTTTTCTTCTTTTTCTTTTTTCATTTTCATTTTCATTTTTTCATCATCAATTCTTTTTTCATCATCCTCCTTTTCTTCTTAGATTACCAACTCCGAATCAACAGAATACGAACCAAACTTGGCACAATAAATTATATACCGCAAAACATACACTAAACTAGCTTGACAAGGCAGGCTGAATTTGGATGTAGCTAAGGGTCAACAGGCAAATTTGGCTAATGTGGAGTTAAATGGGTAAAAATGAAAGAAAAGGGAAAATGTAAGCACCTCCCTGCATGTGACACCAACCACTAACCCGAATGTATGACGGCAAAAAGCAATTGAATTTCATATATGTGCAAATTAATGATACATGATATGCAAGGAGTAACTACTCACAATCCTACATGAAACTGGTCACAAATGACACCAGTTTATAAGGCTCTAAATCTTAGAAATTATAAGTAGGTTGCCAAAATTTAAGGTCAAGTCTATTCGTTCAGCTAAATTTATAAACATTAACTCGTAGATTATGCAATAAGACAATGCTAAAGATAAAGGTTCAATGCAAGGCTTAAGCAAAAAGACAATTGCAGTGCAATTTCATCATGGAAATCTACCATTCCGACTCAACCTATATGCTAAAATAAACATGAAATTTTTTGAATTTTTATGAATTTTTTCAATTTTTATGTGATTTTGAATTTTCAACAAAAATAAACAACAATGCAAACATAAATTAGACGTGATAACTGAAATGCAATGAAAACAACATGCAGACACAGATATGGATGCATAACCTCCCCAAACCAAACTGTACAATGCCCCCATTGTACCAAAACATGGAAAGGAAAATGCAAACTAAAGGAGGAAGAGAGTAAAAGCGGAAAAACTCACAAGATAGCGCGAATAAAGGGACCTCCCCAAACCGACCATGAAATGGGAGGTCACTAATAGCTCCGAAACATCGTCACAAGAAGCTATCCAAGCAATGGGCGTCCAAAACAGCTCGATCGAGAGGAATAGTGGTCGATCGAGTAGAAAAGCGGTCGATCGAGTAAATTTTTTTTTTTTTTTTTTTTTTTTTTTTTTTTTCGATCGAGCAGAAAGTTACTCGAACGAGCAAAATTCAACTGAAATTAAATAAAATGCGAGAATAAAATCGCCGGGTTGCCTCCCGGTAGCGCTAGCTTCGATCAGTCCCACTCGACCTTCTTCTTCTCACCCAACACCACAAATCATTGGTCCACTACTAGGCCTCGATCGGACGCGGTAGCTTCAAAGAATCGTCAAACGGACATCCGGTCTCCACGGCTTGGCAATGTAAGAACAACGACTTCCCACAAAGATCCGGTCCCAATCTATCACCTCATCACGCAGCTTTTTCCTAGACGGTGTAGCTTTATCAACACCTCCTCCTGGGTCGTCTATCCAGGCGGTTCGGATTTCAAACTAGGAGTACCCATCTCACCTCCCTGGTCTTTGAACTCGTCGCGACCTGTAGAAAGAGAAACAAACAAATGTTCCTCCAATTTGCTCCCATAATGGGGCGGAGGTGTCATAACGGCAAGAACAATATGTGACTCAGAAGGACTATCGGACGGTATATCAAAGGACTCTTCATGAGGGACATCATCACATGGCGTGATGTGTATGGGTTCCCTAGGGTCATCGACTTAGTAAACACCAAGTCCTCCCCTCCGACATGAAAGGTAAGTGTCCCAACCCCGACATCGATAATTGCGCCAAGATGCACAAAAATGGTCTTCCCAAAATAACGGGAATGTCACGGTCCTCGGGTATATTTAAGACAATAAAATCTACGGGAATAAAGAAATTCCCGATCCTAACAGGTACCTCATGTAAAGCTCCTTTGACCCGAACATAAGAATGATCACTAGTGAACAATCGTTCTAGCGCGTGTAAACTTAGTCAAACCCAATTTCAAGGCAAGAGACAAAGGTAAAATGTTGACACTAGAATCGAGGTCACATAAAGCATTATCAAACGAATGGGTCCCTATTGAACATGGTATAGAAAAACGACCTGGGTCAGACAATTTGGGTGGAGTCCCATTTCAAGAAGTGCGCCGCACTCTTGATCATAGAAACATTCATTACCGTCTTAACATTACTAACATCCCTCTTAGACCAATCAATTTGATCAAGAAATTCAGAATAAGAGGGTACCTGAGCAATCATTGCATTGTAATGATCAGCGACATTAAGATCTCGGATACGGTCCAAGAAATTGCAGTCACGGTATGGTAGCGACGATTTTGATAAAGGAACTCGAATGAATAGGATTCAACCGTACGTTCCTTTGTATCGTCACTGGAATAGGCGTTGGTGACGATTTAACGATTTCCGCAGCTTTCCGGGTTGATCGAGCATGTCTATTGGTCGATCGAACTATTTCCCCTTCGTCTTCACTCGATCGAGCAGAATTGTTGCTCGATCGACCAGTTTCCCCTTGAATTCTACTCGATCGAGCAGAGTTACTGGTCGATCGACCACTTTCTCCTGGAAAATCACTCGATCGACCAATGTTGGTCACTCGATCGAGTGATTCCTCTTGTACAGGGCTTAAATCTGCGCATTGGCTCTTGAAGTACGATAGGAATTCGTCGTCCGAGTCATAGAAATCATTCTCAACATTGGGTGACACGGGTTCTTCATGAGACGGAATGGTGTCGGTGTTGATAGCATACACTGTCTCACATTGCTCTTGCTCGGTAATTAATTGATCACACCGAGCCTCTAGCTTCTTCATACGGCTATCAAATTCCGCACTAGAATTATGACACTGTAGTGCAAGTGCCAATATCAGTGACTTAACTTCTTCAGCCTCATCATTCCTAGCAAGTGGAGGAATTGGTTGCGGTGAGAAAGAATAACAAGGCGGTGGGTAGCCTTGTTGCAGCAACGGTTGTGGTGTAGGCCTCGGTGGAGGAGCAGCTTCATAGTGATTACCACAACCCCAAGATTCTTTCCTCTCCCAATTAGTAGATCTTTCAGTTTGAGCTTCAAACAGAGCAATAAGTCGAGAGACGGACGTCATCTTGGCAAAAGGGTCGAAGGTACTCAAGCCTTCCCTTCGACAATCTCTTTCTAAAATCTGTCTAATAGACCTGTAAGACCTATCAAAACAGCACTAAAGAAAAAGATAAGAGCGGCCTCAAGGTACTCAGTCTTCCCTTGAGGCGGAAAAACAGACAAAATTTAAACAATTAAAAGCGTCGCCTCCCCGGCAAACGGCGCCAAAATTTGATACTGGTCGTTATGTACCAAAAATAATTACCTAAGTACAACTAACAGAAGCTAGCAGCAAGTAGGGTCGATCTCCACAGGGAGGCTAAGTTGCTAAATATCTGTCTAATTTGGTCTGTCGGATGTCACAATGTGGGGGTTTTAAAAATGATTTTCTAAACTAAAGAGAATAAGGAAGAGGGAAATAAAAAGAAGGAAGCAGACAGA
Organism: Silene latifolia; assembly: GCF_048544455.1. NCBI lineage: Eukaryota > Viridiplantae > Streptophyta > Magnoliopsida > Caryophyllales > Caryophyllaceae > Silene > Silene latifolia. The sequence continues at coordinate 223,369,266 of NC_133538.1, read as the reverse complement.
TAAAGAGGAACAGCTAAGACAGACGGTTCACCATAATCGTTCGATTAAGTAATCTAGGTCTCGGGTCAATGCAAATACGGTCTAAGGGGTAGCGAACGTCACCTTTCGGTCCTTAATTCACCCTAATGTAAAAACGACTTAACTTTCGCCCTCACTGCAATACCCTATTGTTCGCTACTAGTCTCGCCTCTTCCAACCTTTCGGTCCAGGTCGAGGATCACTAAGAAATAAATGCCTAATTGCGTCGACTCAATCGAGATGTATACAATTAACTGCAACATTTAACCAACAAAGACAATACCAGCATTAACCAAATAAATCGATTACTCTCCCTTCATAATTATGGATCCCCTATAGTCTTAGCATGAGAAAATTAGCTATTCACTACCATCGAATTAACAACAACAACAAATAGATAATTGAAATTCAAAGATTATAAAAGACTAATAAGAATTGAATTAAAGTAATTACGATAACTAATATAGGGAAGAAGGAATTAAAGCAATAAAAATTATTAAGAGATTAAAGAAGAATGAAAAGTACCAAGAAACAATTAATCCGAAAATAGAGAAAAAGAAGAAGCGTCGTCCGTCCCCTCTACTGAGTCCAGGGAATGAATCATGTGTTATTAGGTCTAAACTACTCTTATTTATACTAAGTAGTATCCTTATTATTAACTAGATATAAGATAAACATAAGATAAAATCTAATTGTACTCGACACTATTGTTCTCGCTGTAGCTAGTACTCGATCGAGTGATTTATGTACTCGATCGAGCACTTTTCCTGCTTTGCGCACTGAACTTCAAACGGCTGCCATTTCTTCGTTACTTGGTCAAACAGGGCGATTCCGGTGGCGTTGGAAAGCTAAGAGAACAAACTTTCATCTCCAATTGGAATCACCTGAATATCAGTTGTAGAACTCGAGATATGGCTCTCCAAATTAGGCACTAGCAATTTGAAGTTCTTCCCTTGCTCGCCTAGCTATCTTTCTTCTTCGCGCATCCCAAAATAGCTACATTCTTGCTCCAAATTCACTCTTCCTTCAAATGCATGCTAAACGGACGGTAAAAGGCTTGATTTCATTACTTTCTGGGTTCATTCCTGCAAATAAGACAAAACAAACCAAAGCAGCATATTCGGGGCATTTCGTAGCATAAAACCACGATAAAAGCATAGAAATACGTGCATAAAATAGGCTAAAAAGACTATATAAAATGCACGTATCAACTTTGATGAACCCGGCTTTGAATTTCTTGTCCACTTCCTCCATAATCTTGAGAGCCCATTCTGTTCTCAATCGGCGAAGTTTCTGCATCACGGTTTTGAACCCTGACTTGATTGGGATTTGATGTTCTGCAATATCCTAGTCTATACCTGGTATATCTTTGTAGGACCAATCGAAAACGTCTTTGAATTCGTGAAGAATGTCGATGAAATGAGCACTTTCATTTAGGTCTAGGATTATCCCTATCCTAAGTTCTTGGATTCTAAATCTGTCCCTACGTTGATAGATTCAGTGTTCTCTATATTAGGTGCCCTTTTCTTCTCCTCTAGTATTTATTTGATTATGTAAGGAGGTAGTTCGATTGAGTCTGGGTCAGGATCATCCTCAGTATCATTGTAAACAGCATTGCAATCAAGATAACACGAAGAGTAAGCAGAATCAGATTTACTCATATTTTGAAAATAGGTGAAACAAGGAAGCCATCTGCGCGGTAGTCAGTGGCGGCAAAGGGACAGTTGCTGGGTGTTAGAACACACTTGGTTGATGATGCCAAGTTTCATTATGATTTAATGGTTTGCCTCTTAGTAAATGTTTAGCAAATTGAGCATCCCATGATTGTTCGAAGAAAGTCAAGATGATCAAGATGAAGGACAAGTCAAGCATGCCCATTGTCTAGAACAAATGTTGTAAACGAGGTAGTTCAACATATTTCTTTTATGCATAAGTTATGGCAAAACCGTGCAACAGTTCCGGAGACTGTTGCACCATGGTTTCTGGTACTAACGAATGGAGAATTTTCGGGAATATTTATAAGTGTTTGAAATTCCTTAAAAAGCTTTTATATGTTCAAGAGGAACATTATTTCAAAACTGAAGAACAAAAAGAACAAAAGAATATGCTTGCACAATAATTTAAAAGATGCCAATCCCATTTGTGCAAGTTGCCTTTCATGCTAAAAATAGGTCTTATGCTTTTTCCATTTGTGGCAAAATTGTGAGTTCCCATATTTTATGGGAAACACTCCTTCTCTTTAGAAAAACGCAGCCCCTTGAGCCTCTCAAACCTGATTGTTCTTTTATAATTTTTAAATGAAAATGCATGCTACAAACTTGTGGATATTAGATTAAAGTAGTGTTTAAGATCCTTCTCTTACACACTACCTTTCTCTATAAATAACCACTTCATTTTTCATTTATTGCAAGACTTTGAAAGAGCATTCATTGTAAACACTTTGCAAATCTTTTCAGCATTAAAAGCTTTGTTCTTCAATCATTTGCAAAACCGTTTTCTGTTTTTCAAAAGTCTTCAATTGTTTTTCAAAGTCAGAAAATCTCCAAGTATCGGTTAAATCAAGCTGTTGCATAAACGAATATGTTCAATGATTCTCGTGTTTAGGTCTTAATTGTAATCTCCATGTTCTTAAGTGAACCACCGAGATTCGACTCAGAAACCGTTGAGATAGAACCTTAAGTCTTGAAGCGGAGTAGCTTTGAGCAAGAGAAAGTCTTGAAGCGGAGTAGCTTTAAGCAATTGCAACCAGAGTAGGTTGGGGAGTTGTTTCATTGTAATGGTTTAGTTAAGTTTGAGTAAATTTTTAAACAAGCAATAAAATAACGGTTGGACGTAGGCTCCGGAGTAGGAGCTGAACCAATTTTTTAAACATCGTCTTGTTTGTTTATTTACTTTCACGTTCTCTTATCATTCTTCTTTTACACGTTAATCTCGCCCTCAGTGCTGTGCAACAGTCTCTCATACTGTTGCATAGACCTGCTGTACCGTTTGTGAACTTACAATCCATTAAGTTTCTCAAACTCGTATCAATAGATCTTACTTGTGTTAGTCATTAACCAAGTAAGAGAGAAAATTTTTAAAAGGTACACCTAATTCACCCCCTCCCCCTCTTAGGTGTTTATCGTTCTTAACTCATCAATTGGTATCAGAGCCTCGTGCTCTTGATATTGGTTAAAACCAAGGAGTTGATCCCATAGTTATGGACGATTCAAAACACACTAAGTATCCCATCTTCAAGGGTGAAAACTATGCTTGGTGGAAACATCGCATGGAGCACTATGTCAAAAGTACAAGCTATGAATGTTGGTTGATCATTCAAAATGGTCCCCTCAAGATTGAGGTGACTAATGCCGACGGCACTAAGTCTATCAAAAGTGAGGACAAGTATGTTGAGGCCGATTATAAAAAAGTCGAGAAAAACTCTAAAGCCATGTCCATCCTTCAATATGGCATCGGTGAACAAGAGATCAACCGGATATCCGGTTGTGACTCGGCAAAGGAAATTTGGGACACCCTAAATCTTGCCTATGAGGGAACGTCACAAGTCAAAAAGTACCGTGTTGATCTTCTCATGCAACAATACGAGATGTTCAACATGGGAAAAGATGAGTCAATTAATAGTTTGTCTTCTCGTTTCTCTAGTATTGTTAATGACCTTAAGAGTCTAGGTAGAAACTTTGAATCCGAGGATGTAGTACGTAAAATCCTTCGTAGCCTATCTGAGAAATGGCAACCAAAGGTTACGGCTATTGAGGAAGCTAAAGACCTTTCTTTGCTATTCCTTGATGAACTTATGGGCTCACTCATGGCTCATGAGTTAACTCTCATGAAGCGATCCGGTGAAAGCTCTAAAGGGAAAGGACTTGCTCTTTATGCTCTCTCAAGTGATGAGGAGGATGAAGATGACGAGTTTGCAATGTTCACTAAAAACATTGTTGGCATGATAAATGGTCGAAACTCACAAAGGCCTAATAACTATACTAGCAAACGACGCTTTCCCAAGAGAAAGTCTACTTCCACTGTTGGTTGCTTCCAATGTGGTGACAAAGGTCACCAAATCAAAGAATGCCCAAAGTGGAATGACATTAAGTCTAAGGAGAAGCGTGAGTTTGCTAAAAGAGAATACAAAAGCAAAGTAATGACGCCATTTGGGGAATGTCTCGATTCTCGACGAGGACGATGTCCTTGAGGAAGAATTGGACGCCAAACTTAGCATCTCGTCCCAGTCAAGCAATGATGTTCCAAAGTCAACAAAGAAAGAAAATGTTAAATGTCTTATGGCTCACTCCGTGGACTCGGACTCGGTTCGACATTGACGTAAATAAGCTCAAGAAAAAGGTTCGATCTTTCTCTAAAGACAAGATCTGTTATCTTCTAGACCAATTCATTGATAAGTGTAGTATTCAAAGCAATAAATTAGAGGCTATGCAAACTGAAATTGAGGACATAGCCGAAGAAAATGTTGGTTTAAAAGAATGTCTAAATGAGGTAGATCAACCTAGTTCATCATCGAGTCTTGAAAAGGAGATTAAAAAGCTCCGAAAACAGAATCTGTTTCTTGCTAAAAGAATTGATGAAATACATGCAACAGATCAGTGCAATGTTGCATCTGTGTCCAACAAGGGAGAAGAGTCCCCTGACAAAGTCGTGTCCTCACTAACCAAAGAACGTGACCGACTTTTGATTGATCTTGCAAAATGTCAAAATGAAAAAGAAGATCTTGTCAAAATTTCTGAAATGCTAAATGATGAGTCAAGTCATGTTAAAAGTGCTTTAGATCGAGTGCAAAATACAAATGATGATCTTCTTGTTCAAATTGAAACTCTGAAAAAGGCTGAACAAATCCATGCAACAGATGATGCAACTGTTGCATCTGAGTCTATGAAGGAAATTGAGACTCTCACAAAATATGTCTTCACTAACTAAAGAACGTGACTCTCTGTTAGCTGACCTCACCTTGTGCAAAAGAGATAACAAGCAACTTGAGCAAATTGGCTTATTGCTTAGTGATGAAGTGAGACATGCTAAACATGCGTTCGACAAAGTAGGTTAACTAAATCTTAATCATCTTGCTAAAATTGACAAACTAACCAAAGAGCTAGATGAGGCTAAGATGTTCTATTTGAAATGGGAAGAAAGTCAGAATGTCTTGGAGTTTCTTCTAAAACAATCTCAAGAATATGAAAACCGTGCAAAAAATGCTGGACTAGGTTTCAAATGCAACAGTTCTACGCACTGTTGCACTCGAAACCAAGACCCAAGCGTAACTGATTTTCGAAGAAGAAAGTATGCTGGCCTTCCTGAGTACATTATATGCAATTACTGTGGTAAAACTGGTCATGAGTTTAATGGTTGTGAAAAGAGAGTCCTTGACCTAGAAAGAAGTACCAAAGTGGCTAAACATGGTTGGATTAAGAAGAAAGAAGTCAAAAAGGTTGTTGTCTATAAGGAGACCAAACTTGTTTGGGTTCCTAAACTAACTGTTTGATTTCTTATAGGCATTAACGAAAGGCAGCAGCAATTGGTACTTAGACAGTGGATGCTCTCGTCACATGACGGGAGATGAAAACCAATTCCTTTCGCTAGAAGCCTACGATGGTGGCATGGTGACTTTTGGTGACAACAAACGAGGTGAAATCATTGGTATTGGAAAAGTTGGTAAGTCAAAGTCACTATGTGTCGACAAAGTGTTGCTTGTCAAAGGTTTGAAACACAATTTTCTAAGCATATCACAATTGTGTGATCGAGGTAACATCGTTGAATTTCTTGCTAGTGAATGTAGAATAATTAATGGAAAAACTAGAGAACTCATTCTTGAAGGTGAACGTGTCAAAGATGTTTACATGACTAACTTACACTCATTGTCAAGTCAAACACTATCATGCATGAGTGTCCAAAAGAATGACCCTTGGCTTTGGCATAAACGACTTGGTCATGTGAATGCTAAAACACTTAACACTCTTAAGAAACTTGATCTAGTTGATGGCATTCCGAACATCAAATTTGAATTCAAATCACTTTGTGACGATTGTGTTAAAGGTAAACAAGTAAAATGCTCTTTTAAATCCAAAAAGATTGTTAACACTTCTTTACCTCTTGAGCTCATTCACATTGACTTATGTGGACCTATGCGTATTGTCAGTAAAGGTGGAAGTCGCTATATATGTGTCATTGTTGATGATTATACAAGATTTGTTTGGCTTCTCTTCTTAAGTTCTAAAGACCAAACTTTTGATGAATTCTTAATTTGGGTCAAAAAGGTCCAAAACAAATTTGGTTATAAACTTGTCTCCTTGAGATCCGACCATGGAACCGAATTTGAGAATTTATCATTTGAGTCCTATTGCAATGAGTACGGTATTAGCCATAATTTTTCGGCCGCAAGAACCCCTCAACAAAATGGGGTTGTGGAACGAATGAACCGAACTCTGGAAAATATGGCTAGGACAATGCTCATTAGCTCTAAAGTGCCAAGAAACTTTTGGGCCGAGGCCGTTAACACATCTTGTTATATCTACAATCGAGTCATGATTAGAAAAATCATTAACAAAACTCCTTATGAAATAATACGAGGAAGAAAACCTAACATCTCCCATCTAAAGTGCTTTGGTAGTAAATGCTTTGTACATAATAATGGAAAAGACAACCTAGGCAAATTTGATGCTCGTAGTGATGAAGGTGTTTTTGTTGGTTATTTCGACCATAGTAAAGCTTACAAAGTTTATAACAAGAGAACCATGAAAATGGAAGAAAGCGTTCATGTAATATTTGACGAATCTAGTCTCTTTGTTTCAAACACTCAGGTTAATGATAAAGATGATGAGGATGAAGATGATTTCGAAATTGGAATGATACGTCATGACATGGATCTAGTCGTGGAAGAGGCCGAACAACGATTGGAGCCACTTGTTGATGATGAGGTCAAAAATTCGGGGGAACTAACCCTCCCTCATCTCAAAATGAAGCCAGCTTATCCAGGGGGAATGAGGAGTGCAGTGAACCAACCACTAACCAAATTGAAAACAATCCACAAACACCCTCACACAATATTCCCCATGCAACATCCACTCAAATCATGTGCATCGAACCAACCGAAACAAATGAGGCCCCTAACACCCTTGTTCCAAAGAAATGGAAGCATCAAGGTTCCCATCCTCTATCAAATTTAACCACTGACCTTACCTCTGGAATCAAAACCAGATCTTCTCTCCAAAATCACTGTGCTTTCGAAGCATTCATATCACAAATTGAACCTACAAATATCACAATGGCCTTATCCGATGAATATTGGGTCACGGCTATGCAAGAAGAATTGGAGCAATTTGAGAGAAACAAGGTATGGCATCTGGTCCCTAGACCATCTCAACGTACTGTAATTGGTACGAGATGGGTCTATCGCAATAAGCTTGATGATGTTGGAGAAATCGTAAGGAATAAAGCTAGACTAGTGGTACAAGGGTTTAATCAACAAGAAGGGATTGATTACGATGAAACCTTTGCACCGGTAGCTAGGCTTGAGGCCATACGTATGCTCATAGCTTTTGCATCTCATGTTGGCATAAAACTTTTTCAAATGGATGTTAAAACCGCTTTCTTAAATGGCTATCTTGAAGAAGAGGTTTTTGTCGAACAACCTTCGGGCTTTATAAACAATGAGTTCCCTAATCACGTATTTAAACTTGACAAAGCACTTTATGGTTTAAAACAGGCTCCCCGAGCCTGGTATGATAGGCTTTCCAAATTCGTATTAGAAAATGGCTTTATACGTGGTTCGGTTGATAAGACATTGTTTATCAAGTCACAGTCAGAGGAACTGTTGCTTGTGCAAGTTTATGTTGATGACATTATTTTTGGTGCAACTAACAACATTCTTTATAAGTACTTTTCGGATCTTATGACCTCTGAATTTGAAATGAGCATGATGGGAGAACATGGATTTTTCCTTGGTCTTCAAATTAAGCAAGATGAAAAAGGCACCATGATCCACCAACAAAAGTACTTAAAGGAAATGATAAGTAAGTTTGGGTTAACTAGCTCGAATCCTATGCCTACACCTATGATTGTCAAGCTTAATCTTGACAAAGACGAAAATGGTAAGAGTGTTAGTAAAAGGGTATATCGAGGTATGATCGGTTCATTGCTTTATTTAACCGCTAGTCAACCCGACATACAATTTAGTGTATGTGTGTGTGCTCGTTTCCAATCAAATCCTAAAGAATCACACTTCAAAGTCGTCAAACAAATTTTTAGGTATTTGATTGGAACGCAAGGTTTATACCTTTGGTACCCAACTCATTATGACATTGATCTTGTAGGATTTTCGGATGCGGATTATGCCGGGAGTTCGTTGGATAGAAAAAGCACCTCGGGTATTGCCACCTTCTTAGGACCGTGCCTTATCTCATGGGCATCCAAGAAGCAAAATACCGTTGCTCTATCCACGGCCGAAAGTGAGTATGTAAGTGCGGCTCTTTGTTGTGCTCAAATTCTTTGGGTACGACAACAATTGCGTGATTACGGTCTTATTTTCGAAACTACTCCTATATTTTGTGATAATACAAGTGCCATTAACATCTCGAAAAATCCAATACAACATTCTAGGACAAAGCACATTGACATAAGGCATCACTTTCGACGTGATCAAGTGGAAAAAGGAAATATATGTCTAACCTTTTGTAGAACGGAAAATCAAATTGCGGACATTTTTACAAAACCGTTAAAAAGGGAACAATTCGTAAAACTTCGGTTGGAAATTGGTTTGTTAGGCGACATGTGACATAAATTAAAATTATCTTTCCTATATGATTGACTAGAGATGAAATGATGTATATATGTTCTCAAGTTTAAAAATGTCTAAATTGCCATATAACAAGTGTACCGAAAAAGTTGCATTGGAACTCCACATTTTGCATTTGAATTATTTTGCATTGAGCTTTGCACTACTTTATGTCCCATCTAGCACATCCTACACCAAGCCGCCCCCTATGCCATCATTACCCTCATTTAACACTCCACCTCAACCTTTAACCACTCCCTCCTTAACACTCCAACCGTCCACCAAACAAAACCCCCATGTAATAACCCCACTTTCCCATTTACCCACAACTCACGTCAAAATTCAAAATTCTCTCAACCTCTTTCATCTTCAAAAACCGTCAAATCCATCACCCACAAAATGGCTCCCAAAAAATCAACTAGAAGAGAACTTCAAAACCTTAGAAATACATTCAACCCCAAATATATTGCCCAACAAAAAATGGCCACTCAATCCGCTGCAAGTATTGAAAAATCTGACAAACCCACCCCGTCTCCTTCCAAGCCACCAACAGTCAAACCAACTGTTGCACGGAAGAAATCCATGGCTGTCAAAGGAAGAGGCCGTGGTAGAGGAGGCCATGGTGGATTGAAACGAAGCCCACCAATCTCTTTGATGTTGGACTCAAATGTCGATGTTGATTCTGAGGAAGACGAGCCCACGCTCGAACAAATAGCAAGCAACATCCAAAAAGACAAAGAAATTGATGATGATGTGATTGTTGCTACTATTGTTGAAGAAGAAAAGGAAAATGAGGTTGTTGATGATGTTGTTGAGAAGGATAAAGAAAAGGAATCAGAAAAGGTGAGTGAAAAAGATGAGGAAAAAGAGAGTGAAAAAGATGAGGAAAAAGAAAGTGAGTTAGAAAAAGAAAAGGAAGCAGTGAATGAGAATGATGCCGAAAAATTTGATTCCCCAAATCCAAATTCAGAAAAAAAAGTCCCTCATGAGGAAGAGGTCATTCCCAACATTGACACCACAGATGAACCCACCAATGAAAACATTGTTGCTGATGAATTCGACCCCCTTTCAACCGAAAAACCCAAAACAAAATCCCAAATAAAAATCACTGAACTATTTGGTGATGATGATGATATTATCACTGAAACCCCCATCAAATCAAAGGGAAAATCCAAGGCCGGTCTCAAAAGAAAGAAGGAATCAAAGCCGCAAACGGCTAAAAAGCTGAGGTACCAACGGAAGAAGGAGGTGGTCCTTCCAAAGGACGATGATGATGTTATTGAGGATAAAATTCCTCTCAATACATGCACGGAGTTGATGATCACCACTCACGATGAGGCATTCAAAAACGAGGTTCTTGCTCATCTCAACTCTCTCGACCTTCCGGATGACACTCTCAAGCTATGTCACGACATGCTTGCATGTTGCTTCCACAGTGGGAGACGTTACAAGAAAACATGGTATGATTCTTCTCCGGCTTTTGCATTTTTCAAAGCTGCTATTTATGGTCAGGGTTGGTTTAATCTCCTCGACAAACATTCTCCCGTTTACATGTCGGAGTTGATTCAGTTCTATGCAACAGTCAAGGTTGATGTTGCATCAGGAAATCTCTCGGCATTCATAAACCAAAAACCCTTTGCCTTGACCATTGATCAACTTGCCTCTTACCTTGAGGTTGAAGCCGTGGGGCTTACTACCTTTCCTAAGACCACTTGGGGTGATATTGATGAAGCTATGGCTAGTGAGGTTATGAGAACCCTTCGACCCGATAATGATAGTGGCACCACCAACATATATACCCATGAACTTCAAGCCCCCCATCTTTTCACCTTTAACCTTGTTCACCGAGCCATCTTACCAAGCAATAACAGTAGGGGACGATGTTCTCTCCTTGAGATGCTCCTTATTCACCACATTATCAAACGTTGTCCCATCAGCCTTCCCCAACTAATCTTCCACCGTATCAATGAGATTGCCCCCGACCTCCAAAAAGGGAAATTTGACAAGAAAACCGTGATTCCATATGGAATGTGGTTGTCCATTGTCTTCATGAAACAGAAGGTAGTCATGAAAGGTAGCCCCGGCATTGAAAAACTCACTGATGACATGACCATGGGTTTGCTTTCTCAAACGACTTTGGCCATCACCAATGGAAAATTGACCCGCAAGTTCTCGGGTAGAGGTAAAACTGGTGCAACAGTTGGTTCAACTGTTGAAATGGGTGTTGTTCTCGGTAAGTTGGACAAGCTTATGAACATGGTGTCCAAATTGGTTGTGGACAATGAGACTCTTAAGGAAGATGTTGCTGAGCTCAAAACCTTCAATGAAGATCTTATTGAGCGTGTGCAAGCTCTTGGTGGTCATGTGTCCGATGATGAATAAGGCATCCGTACCTACCCTTGCCCTCCTATCCTTTTGGCTCTTTGTTTTTAATTCTTATGCAAACTATGGGCTGTTTCTTTTATCTTATTTTGAACATTTGTCTTTGGTTTAATTCTGTACTACTTGAACATGTTTATGTCCTTCTCTTGATGATGTCAAGAGGGGGAAGTAGTTAAATTATGTGTTTATGTGTTAACTAACAACTCTTCGGCTAACGTATACCGTGAATTTGTCTTAGCTATGATGATTAGATGTTCTACTTAGGCCAAGCATATTGACCCCCATTCACCTTAATCATGTTTAATTCATGTTCTTATTATGTGGTTCAAAGACCGACTCACCATGGGCTTAGGGGGAACTTCACACATATTTAAAACTTGCCATCATCAAAGGGGGAATTTGTTAGAACACACTTGGTTGATGATGCCAAGTTTCATTATGATTTAATGGTTTGCCTCTTAGTAAATGTTTAGCAAATTGAAGCATCCCATGATTGTTCAATGAAAGTCAAGATGATCAAGATGCAGGACAAGTCAAGCATGCCCATTGTCTAGAACAAATGTTGTAAACGAGGTAGTTCAACATATTTCTTTTATGCATAAGTTATGGCAAAACCGTGCAACAATTCCGGAGACTGTTGCACCATGGTTTCTAGTACTAACGAATGGAGAATTTTCGGGAAAATTTACAAGTGTTTGAAATTCCTTAAAAAGCTTTTATATGTTCAAGAGGAACATTATTTCAAAACTGAAGAACAAAAAGAACAAAAGAATATGCTTGCACAATAATTTGAAAGATGCCAATCTCATTTGTGCAAGTTGCCTTTCATGCTAAAAATGGGTCTTATGCTTTTTCCATTTGTGGCAAAATTGTGAGTTCCCATATTTTATGGGAAACACTCCTTCTCTTTGGAAAAACGCAGCCCCTTGAGCCTCTCAAACCTGATTGTTCTTTTATATTTTTTAAATGAAAATGCATGCTACAAACTTGTGGATATTAGATTAAAGTAGTGTTTAAGATCCTTCTCTTACACACTACCTTTCTCTATAAATAGCCACTTCATTTTTCATTTATTGCAAGACTTTGAAAGAGCATTCATTGTAAACACTTTGCAAATCTTTTCAGCATTAAAAGCTTTGTTCTTCAATCATTTGCAAAACCGTTTTCTGTTTTTCAAAAGTCTTCAATTGTTTTTCAAAGTCAGAAAATCTCCAAGTATCGATTCGCATAATCATGTTGCATAAATGAATATGTTCAATGATTCTCGTGTTTAGGTCTTAATTGTAATCTCCATGTTCTTAAGTGAACCACTGAGATTCTGACTCTGTAAACCATTGAGATAGAACCTTAAGTCTTGAAGCGGAGTAGCTTTGAGCAAGAGAAAGTCTTAAAGCGGAGTAGCTTTAAGCAATTGCAACCGGAGTAGGTTGGCGAGTTGTTTCATTGTAATGGTTTAGTTAAGTTTGAGTAAATTTCTAAACAAGCAATAAAATAACGGTTAGACGTAGGCTCCGGAGTAGGAGCTGAACCAATTTTTTAAACATCGTCTTGTTTGTTTATTTACTTTCACGTTCTCTTATCATTCTTCTTTTACACGTTAATCTCGCCCTCAGTGCTGTACAACAGTCTCTCATACTGTTGCATAGACCTGCTGTACCGTTTGTGAACTTACAATCCATTAAGTTTCTCAAACTCGTATCAATAGATCTTACTTGTGTTAGTCATTAACCAAGTAAGAGAGAAAATTTTTAAAAGGTACACCTAATTCACCCCCTCCCCCTCTTAGGTGTTTATCGTTCTTAACTCATCACTGGGGCATTCCCTAAGCTACAGTTACTAGATGATGCTAAACTAGGAAAGCCGATGGGATGGAGAGTGATAACAGGAGGAGACACTCTAACGAATTCCCTAGACTTAGACTTAGTTTCTGACTCCGACTCTAGCTCAGATTCAAAGTCGTCATCTTCTGGTTCTTCTTTGGACATCTCTCCTTCTCGAGTTGTGAGCTTGAAGTGCCTTCCCTGGTTATTGGTCCTGGCAAGGCTGTCGCAACCTATCAAAAATAAACCTAACCGGCCTAAACTTATGCAGTAGAGGTAAGCAGGGTATCGTATCCACAGGGAGGCGGTCACTACCTACTTGTTATTTAGTCTGTCTACAATCACAAAATGAGGGTTTTGATTGATTTGATTTAGCTAAACTAATTAACTAAATTTAAAGCAATAAAAGAAACAACAATCAAAACTAGCAAGAGTGAAATAGAATGCGATCAAATAAGGAGAAAGATGCTAGGATGTCGATTCACCATGATATTACGCAAATCAGCTAAAGGTAAGGTCAATCGGTTTGTAGTGAGAAGGGCAGTGGAAAGATCCTTCCGGTCCGCTATCCGCCCTAAATTCTCCCTAAATAGCTTCCGCTCTAATTAGGGTAGTATATTGTTCATAACAGGTCTATTCATTCTAATCGTCCGATCTAGGTCTCAATTTAACCGGGTTAATTAAAGTAGTCGTGTGCACTCAACCAAATAATTACTGTTATATTGCTATAAGACAATTCTCACATTAGAACCTCCTAAACTAATTATAGCGTCATTGTTTTACTATCATGGCTCCCCTAATCCCAGCAATTAGGATTTTAGCTACTTAAAACGATGATAAAACCAATAAAGATAGACAAAATAATATTATACATGGTATAAAGATGAATCAACGGAAATTGCATAAACTGGATACCAATTCTAATAACATAAATTAAGAGACAAGAGAATTAAATGTTGCAAAAAAAATGATTAATACTACGAATTAAGTTGAATAGAAAGAGAGTAAATAATTAAACAAATCGAGTTCCGATAAATAGGAAAGCAAGCGTCGAACAAGAGTCTGATAATTAAAACTGAATGATTAATGAATTCTGAAATTAATGAAATATGGCTAAAAACTCAATGCCTAAACCTAATTAGGTCTCTCTTATTTATAAGAGATATATTTATTAACCCACTTAAGATAACTAAAATAATAAGTAAATAAGATTACGCAATAAAATCTTGCGTCAGATCACAAACTGTTCGATCGAGCACATTGAAACTCCTCGATCTATCAACTTCCAGCAAAATCCTCTCAATTGAGCATAAAGTCTACTCGATCGAGGAACCCCATAAATCCTCCTCTCGATTGAACATAGTAGGAGTTCGATAGAATCTTCATCATCAAAAAGGACTCGATCGAGCAATTAAGACAGGAAAGCTTCCGATGGAGTTAACTACCACTGAATCAGCTCATAAGATGTTGATTTGCTTCCAAGGCGACTTCACGCATCCCAAGAAAGAATTATTCTCGCTCCAATTCCATCCATCTCCTAAATGCAAGCTATAAGGATAGTTCCAAGCGCAGTTTTTCTCCTTCTGGGTCCATTTCCGCAATTAAAGCCAAACAAACCAAATTAGAGTATTCGGGGCATTTCGTAGCTTAAAACTACGGGAATCGCATAGAAATGCTTGCAAAATAAGAACAAAGAGTCTATATAAATAGCACGCATCAAACTTCCCCAAACCAAACCTTTGCTTGTCCCCAAGTAAACTATATGCAAATAACTAATGGAACGGAGTGAAACTCGGAGCTAGCTACAAGATTTCTTTCATGAATTTTAAATAAGAAGGTACCTGAGTCAGCAACTCAGCGAATGGAACAGTAGCGTGTAACCTTTCCAGGAGCTCAGCGAATTTCCCGAACTGTTGAATAGCACCGTAATAGGAATCTCGAGCCCTTTGTTCCTCTCTTCCAACGTCTCCGCAGGTTCAAAATCTTTTTCACTCGATCGAGTCTTTTTACCTCTCGATCGGGTCCTTTCAGGTGAATTTTCACTCGATCCAGCTTCAGCAGCTTCTCGATCGAGTTCTACTATTTCCACAGTGTTCAATCGAGGAAAAATTCCACTCGATCGAACAGTTTCTTCCGCAATTCCACTTGATCGAGTGGTTTCGACCTCTCAATCAGTTCCTGGAATATGCTGATTACTCGATCGAATACCAGAACCTTTCGATCGAGCATTTTCTTCAACATTTCTACTCGAACGACCACAAGAAATTAGTCGATCGAGTATTCTCTTTGTGCTAGGCAATTCTTCAGTATTAGACAACTGTTCATCCTCCGCAATAGCTTCCCTCGGGTCTGAAATGTCTTTATCAGTCGACATCTGTGGTCCTTCATAAGAGAGACCACTTCGCAGGTTAATCAAGTTAATCGTCTCATGTGGATTATTCTCAGATTATGACGACAAATGACCCGGTTTCCTTGTGGATTGGCTTGCGGCCAACTGAGCAACTTGAGTTTCAAGTGACTTGATTGAAGCTTCCTTCTGTTGGTCACTCCTTTGCAATTGTTTCGTCAATGATTGAATCATTGACTTTAACTAAGTTAACTCCCTTACCCCACTGGAAGATGAAGCTCCTTGATTCGGTGGAGGAAAAGAAGGAGGCTTTTGGAAGCCTTGTTAAGCCTTATAAGGAGGGACATAGGCTTGCTGCTGCTGCTGTGGAGGAGTAAGATTAAGAACATTCTGACTTGTCTACCTCAAATTGGGATGGACTGCCCCTTGAATATTGTAGTAGGAACCTCCTCCTTGCCTATATTGATGAAAGGTAAGGACTTG
The DNA here is from genome assembly GCF_048544455.1 of Silene latifolia. NCBI lineage: Eukaryota > Viridiplantae > Streptophyta > Magnoliopsida > Caryophyllales > Caryophyllaceae > Silene > Silene latifolia. Next base: position 223,353,440 of record NC_133538.1, on the reverse strand, counting down.
TTCCTTCTCTGTCAGACAGTCTAATGCAGTGTGACCGTCATTGCTCCCACATCTCTCACAAGTGACAGTTTCCTGACTAGTCAACAGATGAACCGTCTGTTGATCGCCAACTTGCTGCAACTCCAACCTATCAAAACAAGCATTCATGGCTTCCAGTTGAGCCACAACAGCATTGTCGACCGAATGCACCGTCCGAATACCGTCCCTTGGGTTCCCTTATTCAGCACAATGGGTCGCCATCTCCTCAATAAAAACCCATCCCTTATCATCATCAATGTTCTTTTGGAATCTCCTATTGGATGAGGCATCTACTATAGCTCGGTGGTCATCATACAACCCATTATATAACTGGTTGCACAAAAACCACTGATCAAATCCATGGTGAGGAAGAGACCTCACTAGCTTCTTGAATAGACACCAAGCCTCATAAAAATTCTCATCAGGGGCCTTTTTGAAACTCTTAATCTTTCCCCTCAGCTGATTAGTACGTTGTGGAGGAAAGTACCTTTTGTAAAAGGTAAGAGCAAGGGTCTCCCAGTTGGTAATACAAGCCGCATTGCGATCAAGATCAGTGAGCCACTCCCTGGCCCCGTCAGTCAATGAAAAAGGAAATAGCACTTCCTTTATCTTATCTTGAGTTACTCCCTTAGTGGCAGGAATAGTAGAGCAGTAGTCAGTAAAGACCTCCATATGCTTTCGCGGATCTTCACCCGCCACACCTTGATAAAGGTTTCTTTCGACCAAATTTATATAGGACGAACGGATATCGAAACTGTTACCATCCTCAGTTGAGAGCTTGAAACCTTTGGGAATCGAGGTAGCTGTGGGCTCTGAGTGACTCACTATGTTAGGCATCTTTACTGGTTTGATAGCAGAAATGAGATTGTCTTCTTCAAATGACGAGTCTTCTGCAAAAAGAAAATGTTGTAGCTCGGCTTCGAAAGTACTCAAGTCTTCCTTTCGAATCTTTCTTTGCAGACAGAGTCTATGCCGAAAAGTGTTGGGATTCATTAATCTCATTACTATACATATTGAATATGTGAATAATTAATTTAGTCATAAACCTAATTCAAGATCTTATGCATGCAAAACAAATACAAGAGTAAGGAAAAAATCGGATCCTTACATCTGATATTTCGGATATTGGGCACTAGTAAGGTCACCTACCTTACTTAGTTCTTGAGCTTTCCTTATGGATGAACAAGATTCAAGTATAGAATCTCTCCCTAAATATTGTACTAAGATAATACCTTTAATAGTTTAAATTAATATGAGACTAATATTAATAAAAACTATCTTAAAAATTGACACAAATTAATTTGTATTTTGCTCTTGAAAATTTCGGTCAAGAGGGAGTGATATTGTGAGGTTTTTGCTCTCTTATTCTTTCTCAAAGTGTAGTGGAAATTATGCAACAACAACTAGAAAAATATATCATGTATATCCTTTATTTTTATAGAATTAAATATAAGAGAAAAACTCTCTTCATTTTCCCTATGGAAAACCGATGGGCATGGGTAGAAGGGAGCTAATGCATGATGCCCATTTTCTTCCCAAGAAAAATAGGTTTGCATGGCTACTAGTAGGTAGGTAATCATTTTGTTTTTAGGCATTTAAAAATATAAAAAACACAACCCTACTTCTCCCTTCATAAAACCAGTTATCCCATAAAATGGTAGTCCATTTTATTTTTGTCATTTGTCTATTGTGACTTATGTGGCATGTTACATTAAAATGCATTTTTAACAAATTAAAAATCATCATATTAATTAAATATGTCACATACAAAAATAATTAGTAATTCATAATTACTTGTACCAAAATGGGTCATATAATTATAAACTACAACAACTTTTATTTATAATAAATTATTCATTCTATTTTTAATTGTTTCAAAAACAATAAATTAATCTAAGTAATAAAACAATTCGATTACTTAGACCGAATCTTATTTAATCAAATTACAATAAGACACGTAATTTTACTCACAAAATCACTCGTCAATTTTAAGGAATTTAATTAACCAGTATCGGCATACGATTAATTAAATAATCAATTAAGAGCATTACCCTATAGGTATGGCCTTAGGGTATCAACTGGTCACCACCGTCGTACGACAGTAATGTCAAACTCTAGTCAGCCAATCATTACCGATATGTGTGGACGATTTGACTAAGAAGTATTACTTTCCCTCATGTATTCTTAATATGAGATTTAAACATGTGATCTCAATATGATCAACAATGTGATCGCATTATTGTTGGGGACACTTACTCCAACAATCTCCCAGTTGTCCTCGACAAGTGTGCGTCACCAATTCTCTTGTCCCATTACTATCTCCCACTCAATGCAAGGTGTCTTTCAGGTCGTTCTTGCAAGTGATCATATCGAGAGTGGTTTCCTCGATCTGGAGTATAACTGATTGACCGGAATCATCTACCGTAGATACCTTCCGAGCGTGGCCACGCATTTCCAGTTCATTACTCCTCGAGTGGCCTTGAGATATTGTTTTAACCCTGAAAAGGGGGTGGACAATTCCTATCGCACTATTCCCTTCGACTAGCCACAGCTCATCATAACCCAAAATAAGCCCATTTGACCCCATTTACGAAGGTCGTAGGAACATAAATCAAAGTTACTCTGAAACTGTGCCACCTTGGGCGAACAGTCATTAGTCAAAGAATCGACTCATAAGAATACCATTGTAGCTCTCACCACGACCAGGCAATATAAATTTGCCAGAACTCTAGAAGCGGTCATAAGCCCGACAGAGTATCCCTCACAGTCTGCCTATGTGATCGACTAGTCATCTCTTATGACTCTATGGCACTCAAACTTGCCATTAATCGCATCACACTCTAGTTACTTCGAGACGTCACCTCATATAAGTAACTAGGGACGAATTATATGTTAATCCAGTTCACTTTAATGGGGTTCAATATTGTCTTAACAATCCCATTTGGATGTAACAAAGTACAGGATGAGTTAACGAAAAACCAAACAATAAATGTGATTATCACACACGAGTAGTCAATACCATATTACTATTCTATGTCTTATAATCATAAGTGTACTCATGCACTTGTGTGACGCAATAAAAGTTTAGCTTGTAAACATACCATGTGTTCAAGTGTTCAAACTTTGTGAATTGCGATTTCCTTTAAATTCATATTATCCCTTATAGCATGAATTTTACTAAGTACATGTCTAGACTTCATACTAGACTTAGGTTCTTTAACTTAAAAGAAGCTCTTACTGTTATCATATAACTTGTGATGTGGGTTTCGGTGGACAACACTACTTGTAGTTTTAAACTTCACCACCCAATCACAACGTACTTAGGTTCATTTCGTAGAATCTTGCAATGGATGACAATAAAATACACTTTTCTAGTCTCTTACTCCTTATGTCAATAATTGACTGGGATTTTCACAAATCCAAATGAGTTCGGAAACTTGAGTTTGTGTAACCTCTTAACACACAACTAAGTATCCTTCCAAACTCCTGAACTGACTATTAGTTTTCCTTGAGAATTCGTGACGGTTCCATGAGGCCTACCAATGACTCTCACATGGGTTAACTTGTCATCGACTTATCATGCTCCAAGCACTTAATTCATTTAGGATATGTGCATAATGGCATTACATGACTATACTAATGGCGGAAACATTAGCAATCAATTCATGTTAAACAACAGTTCTTAGGTTCGGTAAATAACCATGACTCTATCATGGTAATTCTATATTCATCGACATGAGTAACCTACATAACTAGTTGATTTCTTTAAGATGAAGGATCATTATCAACATAAGATACCTATCTAAGTGCCAATCCAACATCCCATGTTTTAATAGATCCACATGATGTCCGATATCATCCAGAATTGAAAACCTAAATACTTCTTTATAAAAGCCAGTATATGCTCGTCATTCGTAATGAGTAATGTGTTATGCAATTTATGAAGGATGATTTCACCTACTAAACTTCATGTCTAAACATGACTATCACCGACTCCCACTAAATTCCACATGTTTCGTTTTTGACAACTCATTCGAAATATTTTATGAATTGAAATAATCATTGCTATTCAAAGTGTTAGTTAAAACCATATATGTCATTCACACAACCCTTTCAAAATACCCATTTTAGAAAGTGGTCTTAATAACATACTTATTTCATAATAAAGTATAGCAATGATTTTGAGTCTTTAGCATAGTCAACACTTAACTTAGCTTTTATTGACATTTACATGCCACTCTATGCAACCTTTAAATATAAATATCTATTTACCTTGCATTGGTCTGAACAATCCCAAATAAATCCATTTACTTGCATATAAATCATTTTAGTTTCATAAAGCTCTTAAGTAAAATGTCGAATATTAAAATCTCTAGTTATATCCCTCCATCGATCAAAATCTTACAATCCAATAACATCTACTTTTGGTCTCCTCACGTAGTTTCCTCAAGAACATCTTCTTTGGTCTCCTCACATAGTTTCCTCAAGAACATCTGCTTTTGGTCTCACGTAGTTCCCTCAAGAACATCTTCTTTTGGTCTCCTCAGGTAGTTTCCTCAAGAACATCTTCTTTTGGTCTCCTTTATGCGAAGAGTTTGTGGCTAAATTCACTCCCACTCTATCTTTATGAAAGATGCCCCTTTTCTTCAAAGATAGCTTTTAAGCCACAAACAAATTTAATAGTGATGGAGAAGGAGGGAAAATGTTGTACAATTTATTAGAAAGATAATATAGACTAGGTGATTTAAATATGATAGGTGTCTCAAATAAGGCTGCTAACGTTCCTGTGTGTGAGTTCATCAACTTAATCATAACTTTATAATTGATCTCATAAAAGTAAGTTGTGACAATTTGGTCACAAAGGCATAAGGAGAATCTAATTAATAGCTTATGGACATATAATGACTCAACCATTATAATTGTCTATTTGATCAATTTAAGTCGATATTCTTAAGTTTCTGAAAGCAAGTAGTGTATGATGACAAATTTTAGAACAAACGATACGATAAAATAAGTGACTTGGGTTTCAAACCAAGTCACCAATATCCAAAATACAACCATTGTTTAAGGAAACAACCAAATTTCCAAGTCCAACGAGAAAATCAAAATAGTTCTAAAAATTTCAAAATATAACATAAAATTAAAGACAAAATAAAGCCAAGCTTCCATCGATCTAGCACCATGGGCGGCTAAATCTAGCTTCCATGAGGATCTTCTAGGCTTGCTTTTCTTTGCCCTTGTCCTTGCTAGGATGCCCTAATTACAATAAAAAGGGGGTAATCATCACAACTTGTATCAACATAGCAAAGTTGAGATCGAAACATAAAAAAGATAGGGATAGTTATTTACCTACTGGAATAACTTTTCCAGCTTTGATGTTGCCTAGGTACTTAGGACAATTCCTCTTCCAATGCCCAACATCATTACAATAGTGGCATTTGTCCCCGGAGGGGGCACCATTCTTGGGCTTTAAGAAGCTAGCTTCATAAGCCTTTCCTTTGTTCTAGTAGGGAGTTTGCTTCTTTCCCTTGTGACCACCTTTCTTGAAATTCCCTTTGCTCTTTTGATTAATATTGAGCACATCCTTGGTGGCGCTAGTATTTAGCCCCATGTCCCTCTCGGCTTGCACAAGCATTTTGTGCATATAATCGAGGGATACTTTATTAAAATTCACCCTGAATTGGACAGATGCTTTAACCTTGTTCAAGGAATGAAGAATTCGATCAATGATGAGTTCCTCGGGAATCTCTACCTTTTGTATTTTCAAGGTCTCAACATGCTCCATCAACCTGAGCACATGAGGGATAACTTTTTGGCCCTCCTTGATGTTGAAATCAAAGAATGCGGAAGCAGCTTCATATTGAATGATCCTCAAAGCTTGTGAAAACATGGTCACAAGCTTCGTATAGATCTCATATGCGGTGCTAATCTTTATAGAACTCCTTTGGAGTTCGGCCTCCATAGAGAAGATCAACACATTTTTGATCGCGGCCGACTCCTTTTGGTAAACCTCATAGGCTTGCCTAACGGCGGGGGTAGACCTAGCGGTAGGTGCGGCGGGAGAGCCTCGGTAAGGTAAGTAAGCTTGTCGTCACCCTCCACGGCCAAGCAAAGTTGCGCGTCCCAATCGGCGAAATTGGACCCATTCTTTTCTAATTTACAACGATCCATGAAGGATCGGAGCCATGAAACGTTGGTGAGAGTGTTTGAGCTAGCGGTTGCGTTGAATTTGGAGTTGCCATTGCAATAGAGAAAACAAATTTGACTACAAAATAAAAATGATGGAATTAATAAACATCTATTGTTTTGATAATACTTGTAAATATTTTAAACAAGTTTTAAACATTTATATAGTGACCTCCACCAACCTATTATAAATGATCCCGAGATCCAAATTCATATTAATTCGGGCATGGTTAGCCGAATCATCCCTTATCAATATAACTCGGTGGATTAACTCTTTAATCGATTCTACTTCTAGAACTCTCGGTCGATAAAATTACTCTAATATTTATCTTTTGCCCGGAACACATGCGACTGCGGTCACGAATACTTCGGTTGAGCTCAATCTAAATTTCAATGTAACAACATTTTATTACCCACTTACCCAACGTAACAAGTTTAGCACCCCGTGAGCCGAGCCTACTTCCTTATGAAATTGGGATTCATGATTTCTGCTATTTGGTAAGGCTAATTCTCAATTATTATTTAGTGAGTGGTCTTGTCAATTTATTATCTATCACGTTTTAAGTGAACTAAAGCGGTGAACTACGATAATTATAATTGACACGATCGATGACTCGATAAAATAAAATGCATGTTTAGTTATGGCGATTTAGCGATGCATGCAAACATATAAATAAATGCAAAACATAAAACATAAAATCCTAGTATGGCCTTCCTTAAAAAGAAAATTTAATTAACTATTACAAATTCGGAAATCAACTCCATTGGTATAACTTCCTATTACAAGTAATAATTAAAAATTACATAACTTCCTATTATACATTTGTAATAATAATTAAATCTATTAAATTACAAAACGGTGATACGAGATCACAATATTTACAAGCGAATCGATATTCCCATACATTCCGGGTAATACCAATTAAAAAACTAAGGCCATACTAAGTAAAATTACATAATTCATAAATTATATTAATCAAAAATATGACAATCATAAATAAAATACAACATTAAAATATGTATGAACATACTTAATTTTATGCCAAATTGGCTTTAAAGAGCTAATATCGTATATTTTTTTCGGTTTTATGGATTTGTATGATTATTAACTATTAAAATCATGAAACATTTCATAAATCACATTTATGTTCAAGTTAATTACCCTAACCTTTTAGGACTCAAAATTTAGTCTTCACAAAAATTTCGACACTAATTCAACTTGAATTTCTAATATTGTTCATTTGGACTCAAAATATATATAAAAAACTCCAAATTAAATTAAAATAATTTCAAATAATTTCAAATTTTGAAATTTAAATTCTTGAACATTCTGGAATAATTCCATGACATTCATAATGTTCAAAACTTAGGTTAAAAGTTTTGAAAATATTTCGAGAAAAACATCGTTGCGGTTTATCGAATTTGACAAATAAAATCATTATGCATAAGAAAAATAATTTAATCAACTTTTCACTTTTAGATATGAAAAGTGGGATAAATAAGTAACATTGGATGCTTTTTTTAAGTCATGAAATATGTTTTAACATTATAGGCTAATTTAAGTCACTATTTATTGAATTTTTACTCAAAAATTCATAAATCATGCATAAGGAGTTCAATCCGTCTAAGATTTTTACACACAGTGAGTAAAAAAGCATGTGACAACATATTAAATGTTCATGACCAGATTCCAAATTTAACTCATATTAACCTAATAACCCTTTTAAATTCAACTTTAACTTATAAAATTCATATTTTATGCAAAAAGACTTTATTTTACACGAAGTTTAACATGCAACAAGTAGATTATATTTCTAAAATCATATAAAAAAATCAATGAAAAATTCGAAGTTTAACTATTTTTTGTCCAAAATTGACATTTTTCACATAAAAATCACATTTTAATGCCAATAATTTATATAATGAACAATAAAAACCATAAATCATCCCATATGACCTAAAATCCATTTAGGACCAGAAACTTTTAACATGCAAAAATTATTTCGTGATTTATGTTCATAAATCCTAAATAACAAGTTTTATTTGTTAACTAATTAACTCGGAAAAAACAAACCCGATTTTGCATGCAACAACCTTGTGATCTGATACCACTTGTTGGGATTCATTAATCTCATTACTATACATATTGAATATGTGAATAATTAATTTAGTCATAAAATTAATTCAAAATCTTATGCATGCAAAACAAATACAAGAGTAAGGAGAAAATTGGATCCTTGCATTTGATATTTCGGATATTGGGCACTATTAAGTTCACCTACCTTACTTAGTTCTTGAGCTTTCCTTATGGATGAACAATATTCAAGGATAGAATCTCTCCCTAAAGATTGTACCAAGATAATAATCTTAATAGTTTAAATTAATATGAGACTAGTATTAATAAAAACTACCTTAAAAATTGACACAAAATAATTTGTATAGGAAATTATGCAACAACAACTACAAAAATATATAATGTATATCCTTTATTTTTATAGAATGAAATATAGGAGAAAAACTCTCTTCATTTTCCCTATGAAAAACCGGTGGGCATGGGTAGAAGGGAGCCAATGCATGATGCCCATTTTCTTCCCAAGAAAAATAGGTTTGCATGGCTACTAGTAGGTAGGTAATCATTTTGTTTTTAGGCATTTAAAAGTATAAAAAACACAACCCTACTTTTCCCTTCTTAAAACCGGTCATCCCATAAAATGGTAGTGCATTTTATTTTTGTCATTTGACAATTGTGACATATGTGACATGTTACATGATATGTTACATTATAATGCATTTTTAACATATTAAAAATCATCATATTAATTAAATATGTCACATAGAAAAATAATTAGTAGTTCATAATTACTTGTACCAAAATGGGTCATATAATTATAAACTACTACAACTTGTATTTATAATAAATTATTCATTCTATTTTTAATTGTGTCATAAACAATAAATTAATATAAGTAATAAAAAAATTCGATTACTTAGACCGTATCTTATTTAATCAAATTACAATAAGACACGTAATTTTACACACAAAATCACTCGTCAATTTTAAGGAATTTAATTAACCAGTATAGGCATACGATTAATTAAATAATCAATTAAGAGCATTACCCTATAGGTATGACCTTAAGGGATCAACTGGTCACCACCGTTGTACGACAGTAATGTCAAACTCTGGTCAGCCAATCATTACCGATATGTGTGGACCAGTTGACTAAGAAGTATTACTTTCCCTCATGTATTCTTAATATGAGATTTAAAGATGTGATCTCAATATGATCAACAATGTGATCGCATTATTGTCGGGGACACTTACTCCAACAAAAAGATCTCTCTGGCTCAGGATCAGCTGGGACTAATTCCGACCTGTTTGACCTGGGCATACACAACACTGAAAGAAATAAGTGAGAACTGCCTCAAGGAATGAAAAAAATCCCTGAGATGGATAAAAAAACGAAAAAAAAAAAAACAGATAGGGCTATTGCCTGCCCGGCAACGGCCCCAAAGTTTGACAGGCTAACCGTGTACCTACCAAAAATAACCAACAGGTCTCTAACTAATATAGCTAGGGAAGTCGGGATCGTATCCACAGGGAGGCAAGATATCTGTTAAGGGTCTGTCTATTAGGTCACAAAATGGGGGTTTGATTTTGATTTCTAAACCAACAAAAGATCAAGGGAAAGAGAAATTCAGCAGGAGTAATAAAAGTAGAAAATGTGATAAAGATGATCAGATAAAGAGAGTATGCCAGGATTTCGGTTCACCATGGTAGTCTATCAACTCAGCTGCAAATAGCCTAGACAATCAACTGTGAGAAGGATACAAGAAAGGTCCTTCCGGTCCACTTTCTATCCTAGAATTCCACTAATTTAACTTCCCTCCTCATTAGGGTGGTCTACTGCTCATAGCAGGTCTATTTAATCCAATCTTCCGATCCAGGAGTAAATCTAACCAGATTAAAGGTAACTTAGAAGCGTGCACTCAACTAAGTTGATATTATAGTTAAATTGTTATGGGGACAGATTCTCACAAATAAATCATCTAGTCTATTCGCTACATCGTCACAATCCTACCATGGATTCCCTAATCTTATCATATAGAAGATTAGCTACTCATGTTATTAAGGGTGTCAACGATAATAATAGTAAGTATACTAATCAAAGGCATGATGGAATAATGATAATTAAGCATATACTAAATTAGGGGAGAAAAAATAAAGAAGAAACAAGGATTAAAGCAAACAAAATAAATAAGATTAAGATTTAGAAAGAAAGAATGATTACAATCAAAAGCAATCCGGCGTAAAGATCGATCCACTAAGCAAAGCAAGAGATTAAGGGATGGGAAAAGAGTAACTAATAGTCTAGAGTATATGAAAGAGAGTTTAGAGTTCTTAAGCATCTGCTAAAACGTACTAATGACCTAATTAACGATGGCTTAAATAAGAAGATAAAAGATTTAACAAAATAAAACTAACACGGGTCACTAAAGCCCGCATAGAATAGCAAATCACTCGATCGAGTGAATTCAGACCACTCGATCGAGGTCTTCTCCAGCATTTCCTCTCGATCGAGTAAATAACCTTCTCGATCGAGGAACTCTCCAAATCAGCATTTCGATCGAGCATATAGAAGTACTCGATCGAATCCTCGTGTCAGCCAAACCACTCGATCGACCACCAAAGCCATTTGATCGAGTGCTTTTCCACCAAGTCAGCCTCTAACTCGTCTTTGACCGCTTCCTTGACCATCCTTCACGCACTCCAAGGCATAACTCTCGCTCTAACAGTACCGTCTCCTCATTATGCATGCTAAATAGGATGAATAGAGTACGGTTTTACCATTTTCAGGTTCATCTCAGCATATTAGACAAAACAAACCAAAGTAGCCAATTCGGGGTATTTTGCAATACATAATGACACAAAAGGCATAGAAATGCGTGCAATAAAAGGCTAAAAAGACTATATAAATTGCACGTATAAATCCTTAAGGCCATCAGTGCTAGGCTCTAATTGGAATGCACCATGTCCGGCATCGGGATCTCCACTATCCATTCCGCCAAGTCCTGCAGAAGCAAAAACAGCAGAATGGTCCTCCAATGCGCTCCCAGACTGGGGCGGAGTTGTTATAACAGCAGTATATGACTCAATACTAGTACTAGAGAGATCCTGATTGGAGTATATAGAGGGAATAACGTTGCAAGGCATGACTTGCATGGGAGCCCTGCGAACACTGGATTGGGTGAATGTCAAATCCTCCCCACCCACCTGAAAGGTCAAAGTCTTAGGCCCGACATCAATTATTGCATGTGCAGTATACAAAAATGGTCTTCCCAAAATAATGGGAGTGTATGAGTCCTCAGGTATGTCTAAGACTACAAAATCAAAAATCAACGGGAATAAAGAATTTCCCGATCCTAACAGGGACTCTAAGACTTCTAACGGCCGTGATAATGAGCGATCGGCCATCTGTGGTCATGTTTGTGCATTGAAATTTTGTCAAACCAAGTCTCTTTACAAGAGACACATGTAAGACGCTTACGCTGGCTCCTAAATCACAAAGCACATTATCAATTAACTAAGTCCCAATATGACAGGGAATTGAAAAACTACTCGGGTCAGCTAATTTCGGTGGAGTCTTATTCTGAAGAAGTGTGGAGCATTCCTCAGTCAAAGCCACTGTTTCAAATTCATCTATATTCCTCTTACGTAAAATAATTTCTTTCATAAATTTTGAGTAAGAGGGTACCTGGGTGAGTAACTCGGCAAATGGCACGATAACATTAAGACTTCGCAAAAGATCGACAAATCTACCAAATTGTTGTTCCGTCTTTGTTCTCCATAGCCTGCCTGGAAATGGAACTTGGGGCTTATAGGAATTATCCTTATTTCCATATTTATCGTCCAAATCAAATTTAGACGACAAATTAAAACTATCACCATTAATGTTACTCGATCGAGCAACTTCACTTCTAGATCGAGAGGTTTTCTCAGAAATATTACTCGATCGAGCAGTTTGGGTTACTCGATCGAGAGGCTTGTTTTCCTCAGGGCTCGATCGAGCACTATTGTCCCTTCGATCGGACACTTCTTCGGTATATTTTCTCGATCAACCATCAGAAATCGGTCGATCGAGTACACCACGTGAAACAGTCACTCTTTCGTCAAAAGACGCCTTCCCATCAACAGTCGTTTCAATCTCCGAGTCTGAAAATTCAGCATTCTCCTTTGGCATTTTGGATCCCTCATAGGAAAGACCACTCCTTAAATTGATCATATTTACCATCTCATATGGTTTTTTTCAGGTTGTCACGGTAAGTGGCCCGGTTGTTTTGAAGCTTGCTTAGTAGCCAATTAAGCTAACTGCGACTCAAGCAATTTAATAGAAGCATCCTTTGCTTGGTCACTTTTCTGCATTTAAAGTGCAAGTTATTGCACCATTGACTTCAACTCGGCTATGTCATTATTACCACTAGAAGAGGTACCTTGCTATTGCGGCGGTGGGAAAGAAAGAGACTTTTGAAAGCCTTGTTGTTGATTTTGATGGGGCGGAACATAGGTTTGTTGTTGCTGCGGTGGAGGTGTAGGATTTAAAACATTTTGGCTAGACCACCTAAAATTAGGATGAAATCCTGCTTGATTGTTAAAGTAAGAGCCTCCTTGCCTAAATTGTTGAAATGCATAGACTTGCTCCTTCTCAGCTAAACACTCCACTACAGTATGGCCATCCTCACCACATCTCTCACATGAGACGGTCTCTTGTCTAGACAATAAGTGAACCGTCTGTTGATTTCCCGCAGCCTATATCTCTAGCTTATCAAATCTTGCATTCATGGCTTCCAGTTGAGCCACAACTGCACTATTATCTCCAGCGATCGTTCTAGTACCACTGCTGGGATTCCCATGTTCAGCACAATGGGTAGCCATCACCTCTATTATGTACCAGCCATTATCATCATCGATATTCTTCTGAAATCTTCCATTAGCTGCAGCATCTAAAATAGCACGGTGGTCGTCATACAACCCATTGTAGAACTAGTTGCACAAAAACCACTAGCCAAACCCGTGATGTGGGATAGACCTAACCAGCTTCTTAAATCTACTCCATGCTTGATACAAGTTCTCAGTCGAATTCTGTTTAAAACTTGTAATCTACCCTTGCAATGCATTAGTTCTCTGTGGAGGATAGCATATCTAGTAGAAAGCAAGAGCTAGGGTATTCCAATCAGTAATCTCTGCTAAAGTCTTATCTAAGTCAGTCACCACTCTCGGGCTCCATCAGGAAGAGAAAAAGGAAACAAGACTTCCTTAATCTTCTCTTAGGTCACTCCCTTAGTAGCAGGAATAGTAGAACATGAATCCGTGAAGATCTCCATATGCTTCCTTGGATCCTCACCAGACTACGATTGCAGGACAAGCTAATATGTGCGTAAAGTATAGTAAATAAAGTAAAAAGTGACAGCGGAATTTGTACGTGGAAAACCCTTAAATGGGAAAAACCACGGGCACCAAGCCAGGAGAGGATTTCACTAAGTATTATGAAGAACTATTGTATAACTAGTACAATTTAGAGTGTTTTTCCTAAGTGTTGTAATGTTCTTGCTTGCAATGTAGTAGAGTGTGTTTTGGAATAATCTTGGCTTCTCCTTATATAGTACTCTTCTTGTAGCTGAATTATATCCACAATTAAGGCGTGATATTTCCTTTTCATGACGCCATTAATTGCACCTTTAATGCTCTTCAATATCCGGATAAATGCTTGATGATATGATATAATCTTCTCCTTAATTACTCTCTTAACTAGTGTAGTAATGCTGAAATATTCTCCATAATTACCCTTGATTTGGTCAAATAATATCTTCTTGTTTGATCATTGTCCTCTCCTGCCTGGCGCCTGTCCTGAGCTTCCTGACATTTCTGTCCTGATTGTCAGGCCAGGTTTGAACTTAATCATGAAGATGATGTATGGGTCTAGGCTCAGTCATCTGGTACCAAACTTGAACTTCCCTGGCTGCCATACCCTGATCATCAGGCCAGGGTCAGCGCGGAAATATCAAGCCCAACAATTGCCCCATATCTTCTTATGATCGTTGGGTCAGGCCAGAGATGAGAAGATAACTATCCATCTGACTAAGTAGCTTCCTCAGGACGGTTGATTATGCTTATCGCAAATAACGGCTAGTCGGCTTAATTATGACAAGTGTATTATTTACTACAACCGCTTCAATTACTACATGCAAGCTGTAGTAAACCCTAAGTATTCACCGTGTTATAAATACTTCTTTAACCCTTGCTCTATCTTTCACCAAAATTCGATTAGTTCCTTAGAAATCTTCAAACATCGCCTTCAATCTTCATCTTCAACCTCTCGAATTTTACTCAATGTTTTAAGAAACTCACAGAAACTAACACCATGGTTACCAAAAGGAAATCTACTAGGGGTGCCGTTTCTCCTAGCAGTCCATTAACTCAAAAACCCGCCGAAACTATTTCTGAAAACCAGCCTGAACCTTCTGAGAAAACTTCTACTGTCCCTCATATGGAGATGGTATCCATCTTCCAGAAGGAGTTAGAATTCAAACCCGTGAAAGCACTTGATGAACTACAATCTCCACCCAATCGCCTCAAACCTGAATTTGTTCAAATTTTGAAGGATAAAGGAATTATTCCCGCTGATGCCGAGGTGTGGATTCCTGAGGATTCTCCCATCACGACCGATTGGTCCTATCCTGGGTTGTTCTGTATCCATGACTGGTCCTTCATTGCAGGCTTTAAGCTTCCTCCTTCTCCCCTGATGGTCGAGGTGATCAAATAAATTGGTATTCCTCCTTATCAGATCATGCGTATGACTTGGAAGGTGGTTCATACTTTTGAATATCTGTGCAAAAAACGCAATCTTTCTTTCTCTCTTGAGGACCTGAAAAGCTTTTATTCTTTAAGAACAAAGAACCCTGGCAGGGTTAGTTTTAAGGTCATGCCTTCAACTACTCCCCTGCTCAGTTACTTGGATAGCGGTCATGATAAAAATTGGGCAGCTGGCTATATGTTCACCGAGACCAACTCGATTTGGCCTGACCTGGCATATCTTAACTTTGACGCTTGCCTTGCTGGTAAGTAACCTGAAAAATTTTCTCTTCCTGCACTAAGGTTTATTAGTAGAAAAATAAATAATTCAAACAAGGTGTACCTTTCTTGTAGTGGACGATTGGGAGTCCCATATTGATTATCCTTCGGAAAGGGTATCTACTTTCCTGGCCATCCCCTCGACGGAGAGAACATGGCCATTCTGCTGTGGAGTGGAGCGTTTTTCGCGATGCCTGAAAACTGATGGACCTGTTAAAGTCCCTAGGCCTGCTAAGGCTATTGGTGCTCCAACTTCTGGAAGTAAGATCCTTCCTTATGATTGTTTGCTTATTTCTTCTTTTGATATAGCAGTTATTGTATTGCTGATATAGTTACTCGTTTTGTAGCCATTAGATCATCCTCTAGGCTGGCCAGATTTGGCACAACAGACATGAATGCCAGGCTTGCCAAGGTGAAGGAGGAGGGTTCACAAGGAAGTGGCGGTCTTGTCTCTGGCAGTGGAATAGTGCCTGATCAACCGATTGATTTGACTGATACTCCTGCTATCCTTATTGAGACTGCTCCACCAGCCCAGAAAAGAAAGCAGAAAGAGGCTGATATTACTACTTCTATCAGGGAGGTGAAAGCCAGGGTAGATAACCTTGATTCTACCAAGGAGAAAATTCTAAATTTTACTGCCTCGTCCTCTCCTTCGATGGTGTCAAGTGATCCCATCAAGACTTCCACAAAGGCTGTGGCTGAGGTGGATCAGGCTATCAAGCTTTTGGCCAATGCTTTTGGATTTATGCAGGAGGTACTCTATTTATTTTCTTCTTTCCTGATTACTTTCCCTGCTAGTTTTTCTATTTTTACACCTTCTAAACTTTTTATTTTCCTGATCAAGTTGCATGAGCCTGCCTACTGAATGCTTATCAGGCTATTTCGCTGGTGGCTAGGATTAACATACTCAGCTCTGACTGCAATAAGCTGAAGTCTGATCTTTCCTTTGCCAAAGCTGATCTAGTTACTGCTAAAGGTGATTTGCAAAGGGTGCAGGATGAACGTGATGCTGCAAAGCTTGAGGCTGGATCCAGCAAGCAGTTGCTATAGGAGGCGCTGAACAGGAATGAGGAGCTTTGTCTTGAGAAAGATGATTTAGAAGGTAAGCTAGATGATGGTGCCTTCTATTTCTTTATTAAGGAAATGGCTGATACTATGTCTGAGCCTGTAGAAGCCATGTCTAATTGGAACGCTAAACCAGAGATGGCTATTGCTGCTGCTAGGTATCCTGACCTGCACAATCTTGGTGAGGATCAAGAGGTTGACTCTCCTGAGGAACAGGATGTTGAGGATGAAGAGGCTAAGGATGATGCTGGGGATACTGCTTCCAAGGGGGAGCAGTAGTTTTTAAATAATTCTTATTTGGTTTTGGCCCATCCAGGGGGGATGTCCCTGGAAAGTCAATTTGATATTTTAGTGGTCCTAGTTAGGGAGGTTATCCCTGGCAGGATATAAATTTTTTGGTGCCTTTGCCCCAGGGGGTAAGGGCTTTATTTATTATAAAGTTCGCATTTCAGGCTTCCTTTATTAACCATGTTAAGTTGTTTTCTTTGAAGCTGTTAATCTGTTTTCTTCAAAATATGTGGACCTATATTTCATGTCTCAATTCTGTGTAAGTTTTAAACTATGTGCAGTTTGAACTCTGTGATGGTTGAAGTGGGTGGGAAGTCGGCCTGTCTAGTGGGCTTATGTCCTCTACCTATCTGGAGGGCTTGTTATTCGTCCTGTCTAGAGGACTTTTGGACGTGTCGTCAGGATCTATCACCTTCTTACCCGTCATATTGCTGCGTCCAGCCGTTGTAGAGGTGTGCGGCAAATAGTCTGGTCAAATAATTATTTCAATGTCTGATTGGTCCTGTATTTGTCGTATCTGGTGTGGGTTACCAACCACGTTAGGCATGACAGGGTGCAAAGAGTTTTTTTTAAAAAATACTTGAACAAAAAAAATAAAGCTGAAATATAATAGAGTAGCCCTCAATCTTGAAGACTTATTCATACAACAACAAATCATGTATAATTTTTCAGGATTCAAATATTATGTTTGAGATGCGTATATCATATCATGGTTGATCATCCAAGTTTTACATACAAGGTACACATAGAACGTGTAAGACAGGCAAGCAATATATACAAGATAAAACACGTCAAATAGAGGTACTGGATTTTTACCTGGTCAGGACAGGATAAGGTTGTTTTATTCTGAAATTTTATATATGAAATAATTTCAAATGTGTTACATTCTAGGACCTTGGAATAATTTCTCCATCCAGGGTTTGGAGCCTGTATGCTCCTTGTCCGACGATTGAGTCTATTAAATAGGGGCCTTCCCATACAGGGGCTAACTTGCCTGCTGATTTTTCTTTTTGGGAATACTTTTCGTAGGACAAGGTCCCCTTCCTTGAAAACTCTAGCTTTGACATTTTTATTGTAACTTCTCGCTACTTCTTGTTGATACGTTGCTATCCTGATTTTGGCAGCATCTCTCAATTCTTCTATTAAGACCATGTTATCTTGCAGCAGGCTGTCAATTGTTTCTATACTATTCAGGCTATATCTTG
This sequence comes from Silene latifolia, assembly GCF_048544455.1. Taxonomy (NCBI): domain Eukaryota; kingdom Viridiplantae; phylum Streptophyta; class Magnoliopsida; order Caryophyllales; family Caryophyllaceae; genus Silene; species Silene latifolia. Next base: position 223,335,548 of record NC_133538.1, on the reverse strand, counting down.
AGGTTGGTACGCGGATTTCTGCAAGGATAACTGCTTCGCAGCCATACACCAAAGAATAAGGTGTCTGGCCAGTTGAAGTTTTTGGAGTTGTCTTGTCTGCCCATAATACTAATGGGAGCTCTTCTGCCCATCTGCCCCGTTTTCTCTTCAGCTTCTTCTTCAGGCAGCTGATGACTACTTTGTAACTTGACTCAGCCAGGCCATTTGCTTTTGGATAGCCTGGGGTTGATGTTACCAGGTTAATATTCCATCCAGCACAAAAAGCCATAGTCTTTTTTCCAACGAACTGTGTGCCATTATCACACACTATTTCTGAAGGAAGTCCATACCTGCTGATACCCGTCGTTGTGAGTACCAAAAATAAGATTTATAATTCCAAACTACAACTAGCAAGCGGTAGTAAGGGTCGATCCGCATGGAGGTAGGGAGATAATAGTTGCTTTTATTTCGATCTATGGAATTTACGGGGTTTTGGATTGAAGTATGTCTAAGTCTAAATGCAAAATAGATAAGCAAATAAAAGAAATAAGTGTAAGCAAATGATAAAAAGGAGCTAAGATGATCGGTTCACTATAGCTGCGATGGCACAAAGTCCTAGGTAAGTCCGAAATACAGTCGTGTAGGATGGGTATAACATGTCCTCTCGGTCCAAGTTAACTAGTAGCTCCTTTCGGCTTATGCTACTAGTCCCTAGGTCTCACTAATACTAGCTCTCGCCCTGAAAAGTGATTCCTAAAACCTAAACTACTTATCTTTCGATCTTAGCAATTTAGTCGTTTTAATTCATTAATTAATGCCCTCCCCTATCTCTCGATCTATGGGTCGGTCAAAACTAAGCATCTAACAAATCTCCTCTCGGTCTCATTGCTAAATATTGCACTTAACGAATTATACGGTGCTAATCAGACACGAAGTCAGTCGATCGACCAGCTACCCAATCGATCGACTAACGGCTCGATCGGTCGACTAGTTAAGCCAACGATCGACCAAGCCCTAATGCGGGGTTTCCTATTCTAATGCCATCTACGCCATAGATCCCCTACATCTTAGCAAAGGGTATTTAGCTACTCATAATAATTCTAACTACAACAATGAAAGCAATTAAAACGGTAAACGAAAGCATGATTAAAACTATTTAACAATAAATACGCAATAAAGAAAGTTAGGGCTTAAGGGAACTAATCTAGCAATTCTAACTATGAAGATAATAAACTTAAAGACTGGAATTATGATTGAGAAATACTGAAACTGGAGGCAGAAAGGAAATCCGGATGAAAAATAGTGAACTTTATTGAGAAACTAAAGTATTTGAACTATGCTAAAATCGAGACCTAATGTCTCTACTCTGAAAACTGATGATTATTCTGAAAACATAGGTTAGTTATATAGGAATATCACGCACTGTTATTCCTAAACCTAAGAATACATTGGGCTTTCTAATTCACGATCTTTTAATTTGCGCATCAGCTCGCTTAGTGGTCGATTGACCACTGAGGCCAGTCGATCGACCAAAGGTTCTGTACAGAATTGCATTATGACGATTCCTGCAGCGCGCACCGATCTTAAAACAGCTGCCATTTCTTCGTTACTTGGTAAAATCAGGCGTTCTACGCGGCGTTAGAAAGCTAAGAGGATAAGCTTTCACCTCCATTTTGAATCACTCGAATATCTGCTCTAGAACACGGGATATAGCCATCTGAACGAGGCTGCAATATCGTGAAATGCTTCTTCGCTTGTTAAACTCGTACGCACCCTTGCTTTTGCTATCTTTAGGCCTTGAAACGCGCACCAAGCTCATTCCTCGAGTCAATACTCCATGTCAAATGCAATGCTAAGTACTTAGGGACGGATTCGGCTTATTTTCCACTGAAATCTTCACATTCCTACAAAATCACAAGAAAAGGAAAAAATACACGAAACAAGGGAAATAGTAGCATAAACTACTCAATTGAGCTCTGAAATGCGTGTAAAATAGGGTGTAAAATATCATATAAATGACACGCATCAAACTTCCCCAAACCAAACCCTTGCTTTTCCCCAAGCAAGAACTAGACTCGATTCTAAAACCTAATGGAACGAGTTCAATCTTAGAGCGAAATGCAACATGTAAAGCCTAAACCAATTTAATGCAATAACCAACAATCAATTAGCAATGTGAATCATGCAAACGAGTTATAAAGTCATTAAAAACTGCTGAACCGTCAACTACAGAGACTTATCATTATGGACTCTCACGGGTCGCTCAAATCACATAATGAATACGGGTGAGTATATCTAAAAGATAGAAAGAAGTAAATTTTGTAATGACACTCACCTAACTACTACCTATAAGAACATGCCTGCAGCCTAATATGAAAATGATCTCTACAACCGTACATATGCATTCCAACCAATCAAATGACCATGACACATGCCGAGGTAAATATGGATATGTGAGGCTACGGGTAAGAAGAGGAAAAAGTGAATTTGGATATGAGGAGTAATAAGCCAAGCTAGTAACTTCAATCCAAACTATAAGCGAATCCCAACTTCAAACTTAATGTAAATGCTACAACACGGTGCCAATTCGAGGCACAAAGCTCACAACCTCCATAAAAGTTAACTCCCCAAAGAATATAAATGATAAAATGGGAGTGGAAATCACCAACTCGTAACAAATGAAGCATGTGATTTTGTTTTTTTTTTCTTCTCTCGGGCTGCAGTCGATCGACCAGCTTCTACAGCACTCGTTTCTTTTTTCTTTTCTTTCTTTTTCGAATCATTTTTCTTCTCTTTTTTTTTTCTTTTTCAATTCTATTTTTTTCTTTCCTTTTTTCATCTTCCCAACATCATCTCAAAATGAGCATATAACCAAACCGCAATAAACACTTTCCCAAAAACTAAGACTACTAGCTTGACAAAGGCAGGCTAAATATAGGATGTAGTTAAGGGACAAAAGGCTAAATTTGGCTATGAGAGGCTCATGGGTAAAATGAGAAAAGGGGACCTCTACCACATGTGTCAACAAACCACAAACCGAATGCATACAGGTATTAAGCAGATTAAGTTCATATTTATGCATATTAATATAACATGTCTCATAAGGAGTAACTACTCACAATCCTAGATAAACTGGTCATGAATGTCACCAGTTATAAGCTCTAAACCTCAGAAAATATAAGTAGTTTGCCAAAAATCAAAGTCAAGTCTCAAGTTCAGCAAGATAATTTAACGAAAACTCGTAGATATGCATATGCGATTCTACTAATAACATGTCAATTAGCAAGACTTGGCCATAAACAGCTGAAAATGCAATGTCATCATTGAAATACTACCGTTCCGACTCGATCTATATGCTAAAATAAACGTGCAATTTCTTCTTGAATTTTTAAAATTTTTCAATTTTTTTTTTTGGATTTTTGTATAAATATATGAAATGAAAAAGCAATGCAAAACAAAATGAATGAAAAAGCAATGTAAAACAAAATGTAAACGTGAATGCAAGCAAATGATATGCGAGGCAAAACCCTTCCCCAAACCAAATCACACAATGTCCCCATTGTGCAAAATCATGTATAAAGAAGCAAAAGAAAATGGGATTTTGCGAGAAATAACTAAAGAAGACATGAAATTAAGCTCGGAAACTCACAAGACTTTAAGCGCAGCAAAAGGAAACCTCCCCAAACCAGCGTGAGCTAGGAAGTTTCAGTAGCCAGCAGTGCTACCAATAAGTACCTGAAAGACAAACAAATACCACGCATAAAACCGAGAAAACAATTTTGAAGCGGTAAAAATGTGCAAAATTAAGAAAATGGAAGAAATCAGAAATGAATCGGGAAATAAAATAGAGTAGAAAACTCCCTTAATCCTGCAAAACGACCCAACACAGCAGGGGAAAGGTCGTGAACAGATACAGCAGCGGCAGTGGTCGATCGACCACAGATGGCAGTCGATCGACCGAGGTGAAAGGAACAGTAGCTCCTGGAAACTACAGACCAGTCGATCGACTATACAGACCAGTCGATCAACTGGAAATACTGTTGTAACTTCTGATTTCTTCGTATTTTCTCAATAACTTGAGCTTTTGAGGTCTAAAAATCTGCAAGTGCACAGTAATACGCGCCCAAAATTGCGCAAAGCCCAAAGTAATAGTCTATAGACGGAAATTAAACTAAGCACACACTAAGAGTTTTTATTTATTTCTTTAAACAACTACGAATTTTATTCGCAAAACTAAATAAATCACATCCGGGTTGCCTCCCGGCTAGCGCTGGTTTCAGACCGGTCCCGCTCGACCTCTTTTTTTTTTTTTTCTCACTCTAATGGAGCCCAATCAAAACAACTCAAGGCTCTCAGCAACCTATCATACATCTGCGCATGTGCTACACAAAACTGTAAGTAGCACCATAAGATAGAAATAACATAGGAAATCAAAATATAAAAACATTTAAGCCCAACAAATTTCCTATGGTAGCTCCTAAAATCATCCACAAAACAATTCTGCCCTCCAGCTAAGGGCGGAATATAAAAGCTCAAGTTAACCACAGGTGGAGAATTAGAGAGCTCAGGAGCAATTGACTCAAAAATAACGCGAGTAGAATTAAGGTGCTCAGACGGGTATGAACTGTGAGGTGGAGAAGTCTGGTCCTCTAAAGGAGAAGGTGGATAATCATCCCAAATGCAGGGGGCGGTAAAGTCAAATGGGTCAATCGGGTCCTCTATAATAGGTTCATCTATAATATCGTCATACACATCCCAATTAACCTCAAGACTGTCAAAATTTCCCTCCTCACTCTCCTTATTGCTAGACTCATCAAGTTGGAGGTTCTCAAAGAGATCCTCCAAATCGACCTCACTATCGGTGGAAGAATCATAAAGGGGTTCTAAACTATCCTCATAAAAAGGATTGTCAACCACGCTAATGGTCTCCTCTATGTCTCCGTCAGCATTTCCTAGATCGGTTTCTAAGGTCTCACCCACCCCCTCATCTGAGTCAACATGAAGAGAAAAAGTAGGTTTAAGAGATTCAGTAGCAAACAAATTAAAGAATTCGAATACCTCAATTACGGGGATTCCTTCGAAATCCCACTTACCTATAGACTCGAGGTATGCTCGCGTAAGGTCATTCATATTCCGGAAAATAGTGCAGCATATTTGGAGATCAGAAAAGGCATCTCGTCTGGGCTCAATAAACTCCCAAAGTCTGGCTAAATAAGCACCAAAGACTTCATCCTCTTCCTGTGGAAAACTTAGAACATGAAACATGAGAACGGTCTCAAGGAACCGAAGTTCCCTGAGACTAAAGAAGGAAAGACTAAAATTAAAAACAACTAAAACTAGCGCTGTCTCCCCGGCAACAGCGCCAAAATTTAATACCCGTCGTTGTGAGTACCAAAAATAAGATTTATAATTCCAAACTACAACTAGTAAGCGGTAGTAAGGGTCGATCCGCATGGAGATAGGGAGATAATAGTTGCTTTTATTTCAGTCTATGGAATTTCTGGGGGGTTTTGGATTGTAGTATGTCTAAGTCTAAATGCAAAATAGATAAGCAAATAAAAGAAATAAGTGTAAGCTAATGATAAAAAGGAGCTAAGATGATCGGTTCACTATAGCTGCGATGGCACAAAGTCCTAGGTAAGTCCGAAATACAGTCGTGTAGGATGGGTATAACATGTCCTCTCGGTCCAAGTTAACTAGTAGCTCCTTTCGGCCTATGCTACTAGTCCCTAGGTCTCACTAATACTAGCTCTCGCCCTGAAAAGTGATTCCTAAAGCCTAAACTACTTATCTTTCGATCTTAGCAATTTAGTCGTTTTAATTCATTAATTAATGCCCTCCCCTATCTCTCGATCTATGGGTCGGTCAAAACTAAGCATCTAACAAATCTCCTCTCGGTCTCATTGCTAAAGATTGCACTTAACGAATTATACGGTGCTAATCGAGACACGAAATCGATCGATCGACCAACTACCCCATCGATCGACTAATCCAAAACTTTCGATCGGTCGACTAGTTAAGCTCGATCGATCGACCAAGCCCTAATGCGGGGTTTCCTATTCTAATGCCATCTACGCCATAGATCCCCTACATCTTAGCAAAGGGTATTTAGCTACTCATAATAATTCTAACTACAACAATGAAAGCAATTAAAACAGTAAACGAAAGCATGATTAAAACTATTTAACAATAAATACGCAATAAAGAAAGTTAGGGCTTAAGGGAACTAATCTAGCAATTCTAACTATGAAGATAATAAACTTAAAGACTGGAATTATGATTGAGAAATACCGAAACTGAAGGCAGAAAGGAAATACGGATGCAAAATAGCGAACTTTATTGAGAAACTAAAGTATTTGAACTATGCTAAAATCGAGACCTAATGTCTCTCCTCTGAAAACTGATGATTATTCTGAAAACATAGGTTAGTTATATAGGAATATCACGCACTCTTATTCCTAAACCTAAGAATACATTGGGCTTTCTAATTCACGATCTTTTAATTTGCGCATCAGCTCACCTAGTGGTCGATCGAACACTGAGGCCAGTCGATCGACCAAAGGTGCTGTACAAAATTGCATTCTGACGATTCCTGCAACGCGCACCGATCTTAAAACAGCTGCCATTTCTTCGTTACTTGGTCAAATCAGGCGTTCTACACGGCGTTGGAAAGCTAAGAGGATAAGCTTTCACCTACAATTAGAATCACTCGAATATCTGCTCTAGAACTCGGGATATAGCCATCTGAACGAGGCTGCAATATCGTGAAATGCTTCTTCGCTTGTTAAACTCGTACGCACCCTTGCTTTTGCTATCTTTAGGCCTTGAAACGCGCACCAAGCTCATTCCTCGAGTCAATACTCCATGTCAAATGCAATGCTAAGTACTTAGGGACGGATTCGGCTTATTTTCCACTGAAATCTTCACATTTCTACAAAATCACAAGAAAAGGAAAAAATACACGAAACAAGGGAAATAGTAGCATAAACTACTCAATTGAGCTCTGAAATGCGTGTAAAATAGGGTGTAAAATATCATATAAATGACACGCATCACCTGCAAATAATATTTTTCCTGATAAAATATATTACTTCCTTTTCAGTGACCTTTTTGAATGAGTCAGCTTCTATCCATTTGGAGAAGTAGGCAGTCCTGGCTAGCATAAATACTTTCTGGCCTCGAGCTACAGGTAACTTTTCTACTATGGCCATAGCCCATTTTATGAATGCCCAGGGTGCAGAAATTGAATGTAGTAACTCAGATAGTTGATGAATAATTGGAGCATGTATTTGACAGGCTTCACATTTTGAAGAGTATTCCAGACAGTCAGCCCTTAGGGTTGGCCAGTAATAGCCAGTCCTGAGTATCTTGCTTGCCAGGCTTCTGCCGCCTTTATGGTTGCCACAATATCCATCATGTATCTCTTAGATTACCTGCCTGGCTTCGTGTGGTTCAAGGCACCTCAAATATGGTCCAACCTGAGATCTTTTAAACAAAGTGTTATTGATAATGGAATAGGTAGAAGCTCTGATTCTAAAGGCTCTGGCCTCATGCCTATCCTGAGGTAATATGCCTCGCAGGAACCAGTCATAATAAGGTTTAGTCCATGAATCATTGTCAATATTGACAGGATTCACCTGTTCAGGCTTGCTGATAGTAGGTTCAAGTAAATGGACTATATGTACTTTATTGAAAATAGTAGCGGTAAAATTTGAACCAAGGCTGGCTAGAGCATCATCCTGGGTATTCAGGTCTCTTGGTATTTGGTCAATATCAAATGATTGAAATTTAGCGCAAAGTTTTTTGGCATATTCTAAATACAAATTCATTTTATTATCTTTTGCTGTGTAAATTCTATTTATCTGATTGGCAATTAAAAGTGAGTCAGTTTTTACCTTTAAGTTTTGAACACCGAGGTCTAGACTTACCTTGAGTCCTTCTATGAAGGCTTCATATTCTGCTTCATTATTGGTAGCCTTGAATTCACTACTCACAGCCTGGGCTATTATGTCCCCTTTTGGCAATTTTAGAACTAACCCTAGCCCTATCCCCCGTGTATTGGATGCCCCATCTGTGAACAGGGTCCATTCTTGGTCTGATCCTTTATTTTCTAACTGGTTAGCCTCCTTGGTCAAGTCTGATTCTAGGTTAGGGCTGAAATCAGCCATAAAGTCTGCTAAGGCCTGTGAATTGATTGCTATCCTGGGTTCAAAGGTAATATCGTAGGTAATAAGTTGGGCTGACCATTTGGCCATCCTGCCTGACAGTTCAGGCTTCCGCAGGACAGATTTTATGGGTAGGTTAGTCCTGACTATTATAGGGTGACACTCAAAGTAGGGGCGTAACTTTGCACATGACCTAATTAAAGCTTAGACATATTTTTCAAGCAAGCCATACCTCATTTCAGCGTCTAGTAGACTATTAATTACATAATAGACAAGGTGTTGCTGACCTTCTTGTTCCTTCATCAGGACTGCACTTACTGCTGTGTCGGTTACGGATAGGTATACTGACAGGGGTTCCCCTTTTTCTGGCTTGGCCAGTAAAGGTGGAGAAGAAATGTATAACCTTAGATCCTAGAAGGCTGCTTCATCTTCAGGTGTCCAATGGAACTGTTTATTTTTCCTGAGCAGGCTGTAAAATGTTTTACACCTCTCAGAAGATCTGGATATGAACCTATTCAGGGCAGCCACCCTGCCTGTTAGTTTTTGGATGTATGTCCTTAACAGACTTGGGTGACTGTAACTCTAGTATAGCTTTAATTTGTTCTGGACTAGCTTATATGCCCCGTTTTGTCACCATATAGCCTTGGAACTGCCCTGCAGAAACTCCAAAGTGGTATTTTGCAGGGTTGAGCTTCATGGCATATTTTTCCAAGATTTGAAATGCTATTTCAAAATGCTTCGCATGATCTTGTGCATTTTTGGATTTTACCACCATATCATCGATGTAAACTTCCATAATGTTCCCAATCTGGTCTTTAAACATCGTGTTGACCAGGCGTTGGTATGTTGCCCCTGCATTCTTTAGACCGAATGGCATGGCAGTGTAGCAATACATACCTCGGTCAGTTATGAATGCAGTACTCTCCTGGTCAGTAGGATGAGTCTTTATCTGGTTGAATCCACTGGAATAATCCATGAATGTTAGCATCTCGTGCCCTGCCATTGCATCCACCGTGGCGTCAATGTGTGGTAGAGGGAATGGTTCTTTAGGCAGGCTTTGTTTAGGTCGGTGTAATCTACACAGACCCTCTATTTGCCATTCTTCTTTTGTAAGGCAACCACGTTTGCTAGCCATCAAGGGTACATAACTTCCCTGATCATGCCCATGTCCAGGAGCTTGTCTACTTCTTCATTGATGATCAGGTTTCTTTCATGTGCGAATTTTCATCCTTTTTGCTGCACAGGCTTAAAAGATGTGTCAATATTGAGCTTATGAGTTGAAACATCCACGCTAATTCTAGTCATATCAAAGTGAGACCAAGCAAAGCAGGAAGATTTATTTTTGAGAAAACTTACTAAATCAGGCCTGATAGTATCAGGGGCATTAGACCCAACTAGAACATACATGTCAGGGTACTCAGAATCGAGGATTACCTGATCCGTTTCCATCCTTTGTGGTGCTACATATGTGCTCCTGACAAGGTACCGTAATTGTTATGCAAGGGACTTACGTGTCTTAGAAGGCTTCAGGGCCTCAGTGTAGCATTCCTGGGCTAATTCATGCTCACCTTTGATATTTGATATTCCCCAGTCTGTTGGTATCTTGACACACTCGTGATAGGTTGAGGGAACAACCATAATATTGTGGATCCATGGCCTACCTAGAATGACATTGTAAGAGGACAAACAGTCAAGGACCCCAAATCTTTTATAAGATGCAACACCTTTAGCATAGGTAGGGAGATAGATTTCTCCTAACGTGTTCCTTGTTTCTCCGTTGAATCCTACCAAGACGCTGGATTTCTTAGTAATTTGGCCCTCTTTAATTTTCATGGCTTTGAGTACGTCTAGCAAGATCAGGTTCATCGAGCTGCCTCCATCTATCAAGATCCTCCTTACATTGGCAGTCCCAATTTGCATGGAAATCACCAGGCCGTCATGGTGCAGGTCAGGGATGCCCACCAAGTCACAATCGCTGAATGTGATGGGTGGTATATTATCAGACTTGCAGAGTGACTTCATCTGAGGAGTCCTGACTATCTTTTTTTGCTGCTGAACTGGTTAGGCCACAAATTTCCGATCCACCATTTATGAATTTTACTTCATAGAGAGGGGGTGGTGGAGGAAGATTGCACTCTTGCTTTTGCTCCTAGTATAGCACTTCGCGTTTTAGAGCTTATGTATACGTACTACTTGTGTTTGTCTTATGCTTGTGGATGTTTGGTTATCGTTACGGGGTGGCGAACTTCGGGACGAAGTTCATTTTAAGGGGGGAAGACTGTAATACTCCGTATTTTATATTACTATTTAAGTCGGGTTAATTGTTTAGTCGATAATTACGTTAAGTTATTTCACTTGACTCGCGTTGTATCGTAAGATCGAGTTGTTTCGTAAGTTATTTGAGACGGGTTTATATGGAATTCGAGATGTGAGCTAACCCATTGACCCTCGACTCATATGAGTTTACCCAATAACATGTTTAACCCAACACCCAACATCATGTTTTTAACCTAATTTCACCCTAGCACTACAAAACCCTACTCCCTCACCCTCCTCCCTCATTTGATCGGCATCAATCTCAACCTTCACGCAAATCGAGAGAGGGAGAGTGAGTGTGGGTGTTGACGGCGCAGCAAGGAAGGCTTTAGGGTGGTTGTCGACGTCCGTAGGCGACCCTGGTGGCTATTGTGGTGGCAGAAAAGGTATGAGTGCCACCCGTCCCTTCTGTTTTCGTTTTTTTCCTGTCGGGTTTTGATTGTTGTGGCGTGTCTTAGGGAGGCGATACTGGTGGTTGTTGACGGGGTATCTGAGTTGTGTGGTATGTGTCGGGTGTTGTGGTGGTTGTTAGGGAGGTTTTAGGCGGTCGTAGTGGCAGGGAGAGTTGGCATCGACATAGGGTAGCAACGGGTTAAAAATACGGGTTTTAGGCGGGTTCAGACGGTTAGAATTGGGGTGGCGCCACAGTGGACTCGGGGGAGGTCGAAACGGCGGCGCCACGGCATCTGGGTGCTTTGTCTGACGGCAAGCAGGGCTGTGGTGGTTTGGCAGGGGATAGGTGATGGCTGCGGTGGTTGTAAGTCGAGAATAGGGGGCGGTTGGTGAGACACGGTGGTGAACCAGGCCAAACGACGGCCCTGGTTTGACTCGCCGGCAACAGTCGACCCTGTTGGGGCGGTCGTTAGTTGCTGGGTCAAACTGGGGGTTTGGGGTGGCTGACACGGGCTAGAGGCGGCGCGTGGGAGCGTGGGAGTGCGTGTGAAGGGACGGTGGTGATGACGGGTTGTTTTAGTTTTGAAACTGTTTTGTCATAGATTTAATCGTTATAATTCGTTAATTTGTCGTATTCTTAGTTAGTTAATTTAATTCCCGAGTTATTTAAAATATTTAGAGATGGGTTTTGAGTTGAGTTTGTTAAAATGGAAAAGCTGCTATATCGGGAAAGTTTCCATTTAAGAAAACTTTCCATTTAAAGAGGTTTCTATTTTTAGTAACTTTCTATTTTGGGAACGGGAATAGTTTAAGTAATTGTTTATCATTTATTAATCTTTCAGAGGGCGAATTTGTTGTGGAATATTACTGAGCACCCAACTATTTGACTCAGCGATCGAGGTAGGGAATACACTGATTGAGTTCTTACGATTATAAAGAGTTGGCATGTTCGATGATTATATGACATATCCGATTATCTTATTTATCTTGTTGAGCATTATTGTTTCATACGTTTCATACATTGCATTTGCATCGGAGTTGGAGTTGGAGGAGATGAGATTATTGCGATTAAGGCCCAGGCGGTTCTGCGGACTTGCCCGGTGTCCTCGCCATTTAGCCGGTATATCGACGACGGTCGATTGATATAGTCTGCCGGGGATCGGTATGGTCATGCGTTCCCGGGGATGTGTGTGATGGAGTTGAGATTGGAGGATCATATCATTGCATTCTTTATTATATCGTATTACCTACTCAACATCGCGGTTGACCACGTGTATTCGTGTACGCTGTGATGATCCATTTACTTGGGAGCAAATTGACAGTTGTTGAGACATTTGGAGCTGGCAGGGGAGAGAGCATGGATCACCGGACTTAGAGCTAGCCCACTTTTATTTCGCTTTAGCTATCGACTTTAATTTCGGTTTTGGGACATGTTCCATTTGAGTTGTAAACATTTATAACTTTCAATTTAAAGTAATCTTTTTATTTTTCCTTTGTTATCTACTTTGCCTCGGGTTTTCGAGATGGTAACACCCTTCTTTATCCGAGGAGCCCTAGTCCAGGCCCTTAAATAAATGGGGTGTTATAAAGTGGTATCGAGAGAACGATCCTCGTGCCTAAAAACAAATGAACAAAAATAATGAACATAGGAAGAGTCAAATAAAATGAACCCGGGCTAGTAATCGTAGGAGCCCCCAGATTGGAATGAGTTAGGGGCCCCCTCAAACCAAGCCACTGGCCCTTTCAGTCTAACCTGGTAAACCTTGAGCGATGCAGAGAGTGGGTAGTAACAAAATAAAGGATCAGACCTTGCCTATATTATACTAACAGTTTTGCAGGAGCGGAATGAGGTAAGTAATGATGTGATACATGGTTAAAGATGAGCAATGAAAGAATATGGTTGATATTGGCATGCTGACTTATTTGAATAATTGAGTGAAATTTTAGTGTATGGATGACATAAGTTGTGAATTATGAATTATATGATGATATGCATGCGGCTTTCTAATCCCTTAACCCTTAGGTAGAGATATAATATAATGATATGTTTAATGAGTTGATCATAGAGGCACCATAAGCTATAGCTACCTAAGAGGTTAGATGTAGGAGGGATATGACCATGATTGACTGGAATGGTTAGTAAAGCAAACCAGGCTATATTGTTACAGGATGAAGAATCAAGTTAAGTCCTATGTGTAAAGCTAGTAGACCGAAACGGGTGTCGTGTCCGTTGATAATTGTTTTGCTGTTATTCTAAGTGTGTATATACTTCTTGTTGAGTGTCTTATTCTTTTCAAGAGTTTACTGTTTTGCTTACTAGGCAAATGTGATCGAATTTTGAGATTTATGATTGTTATTATTTTACTAATTGCCTTAGCAATCCATGTCTAGTGGTATGTGGAATGTGTTGCCCTAAGCCCTGAATGTTATATAGTTGTGTGTTGAAAATTTCATGCCAATTTTTTTATGTCTAATTATAAAAATTTAATTTAGTTATAAGGTTAGTATTCAATAAGCGACACCTTAGTGATTTCTAGGATATATTTTCGTATTTAAATAAGTTGTGATTGTTACGATGAGAAACTAATGCATTGTCTATACATACATGATTATTGAGTTATTTAGTTGATTTTATTTTCGGTGTCGCAATCTTTACCGTTTCCTTGATGGCAATTACATGTCTATGGTGCAACGTGATTTCTATGCCTCAAATGATATGTAACATGTGTTGGAGGAAGAATGGTTGTGTGATAATGTGAAGTAATTTAAAGGAACCAAAAATTTTAATAAATTCCAGAATGTTACCTTGTTTGTACAGGCTGCCATTTAAAATGTGTTCTCTATATGATGGTGAAAATTTTATGTGTGATAACATTATGATTTAGCTTTTCAATCCTTTTAGTTTCATGCTAATATGAATTATATTTTGAGAAAAATAAATATTTTAGTTGACAGTGGTCAGATTGTTACTGCACAGTTCTGTTTCGACCCATGGTTTTGAAAAAGAAACCATTTAAAACGTGTTTATTGTTTATCTATAATTCCAACTCCACTGTTTAGAATATTCATTCACGTTCTCAAAATGATAAGCCACGTAAAATCTTAACGAGTCGTTATTTAATAGTGATTTTTGCAAGTTGCCCAATTTTCTGTCTAATTGCTGTAATGTTTTTGTTCCGACCAACTGAGTTGTAAAATTTGTTATAAATAAATTCCTTAAGCTTTGCAATTGATTCTCTTTCCTATGATTAGTTAATTCATTATATTTCCTAAAAACGATAATAGCTCGCAAAATAGCTAAGCGGTTATTTAATTATGAATTTTGAAAGTTGTTGCATGATGTTTGATTGTTGAAATTGAAAGTTATGTGAGTTTCATATAAAAGTTTAATCAAATATGAATTATGTGATGTAACCATGTAATACTCTGATATGAATTCTGTAGCATGAACGGTAGGCATATCATATGAGTATGAACCTTGTTATATGATCATATAATCTTATTTGTTTCGGTGAGTTTTATGTAAAGTAGTCTCAATTATACAAACGCTATTACATTGCTTGAATTTTGCCTAGTGTCTTTCTCTAAACCTGATTTGCAGAAATATGGATTTTACTTCTATGATATGATTACTGATATGAAATATTTTAATTCGTCAAGTATGAACTATGAGTTAGTTGATTGTCAACATTGATGTAAATGTGTTAATTTGGTGTCAAAGCATCCAAGTATTTGTTACCTTCATTTTGTGTAATGCGTAGCATGAAATTGACAAGTGTGTTTTGTTGCTATAAAAGTCGGATGCTAGTTGCCAGTATAGAGTAATTAGCTTATCAGATGATTTGTGCCTATTGTTTCAGTAATCTTCTTGAACATTGGATGTGGAATTTTATAATGGGGTTACGGGGACGTAACCATGTTTTAAGGAGGATAGGATTGTAAAATCTTGATGGTTTACGATCTGGCTAAGTGGTATGTTATGATTGGGTGACGAGAATTGGGTGGATCGAGAATTGACCATGCATGGAGTCTGCTGTTTTAATTTGTTATTATTCGGTCAATGTTGTGGTTCTTTAAGTGCCACATACTTCTGTCGTATGTTCAAATTTGGGGACAAAGTTTCTTAAGAGGGATAGAATATAACACTTCGCGTTTTAGAGCTTATGTATACGTACTACTTGTGTTTGTCTTATGCTTGTGGATGTTTGGTTATCGTTACGGGGTGGCGAACTTCGGGACGAAGTGCATTTTAAGGGGGGGAAGACTGTAATACTCCGTATTTTATATTACTATTTAAGTCGGGTTAATTGTTTAGTCGATAATTACGTTAAGTTATTTCACTTGACTCGCGTTGTATCGTAAGATCGAGTTGTTTCGTAAGTTATTTGAGACGGGTTTGTATGGAATTCGAGATGTGAGCTAACCCATTTACCCTCGACTCATTTGAGTTTACCCAATAACATGTTTAACCCAACACCCAACATCATGTTTTTAACCTAATTTCACCCTAGCACTACAAAACCCTACTCCCTCACCCGCCTCCCTCATTTGATCGGCATCAATCTCAACCTTCACCCAAATCGAGAGAGAGAGAGTGAGTGTGGGTGTTGACGGCGCAACAAGGAAGGCTTTAGGGTGGTTGTCGACGTCCGTAGGCGACCCTGGTGGCTGTTGTGGTGGCAGAAAAGGTATGAGTGCCACCCTTCCCTTCTGTTTTCGTTTTTTTTCTGTCGGGTTTTTATTATTGTGGCGTGTCTTAGGGAGGCGGTACTGGTTGTTGTTGACGTGGTATCTGAGTTGTGTGGTACGTGTCGGGTGTTGTGGTGGTTGTTAGGGAGGTTTTAGGCGGTCGTAGTGGCAGGGAGAGGCGGCATCGACATAGGGTAGCAACGGGTTAAAAATACGGGTTTCAGGCTGGTTTAGACGGTTAGGATTGGGGTGGCGCCACCGTGGACTCGGGGGAGGTTAAAACGGCGGCGCCACGGCGTCTGGGTGCGTTGTCTGACGGCGAGCAGGGCTGTGGTAGTTTGGCAGGGGATAGGTGATGGCTGCGGTGGTTGTAAGTCGAGAACAGGGGGCGGTTGGTGAGGCACGGTGGTGAACCAGCCAAACGACGCCCCCGGTTTAACTCGCGGGCTTAAATGATCGACGCGTTGGGGGGGGGTCGTTGGTGGTCAAGTCAAACTGGGGTTTGGGCTGGTGGCTGACACGGGCTAGAGGCGGCGCGTGGGAGCGTGGGAGTGCGTGTGAAGGGACGGTGGTGATGACGGGTTGTTTTAGTTTTGAAACGGTTTTGTCGTAGATTTAATCGTTATAATTCGTTACTTTGTCGTATTCTTAGTTAGTTAATTTAATTCCCGAGTTATTTAAAATATTTAGAGAGGGGTTTTGAGTCGGGTTTGTTAAAATGGAAAAGCTGCTATATCGGGAAAGTTTCCATTTAAGAAAACTTTCCATTTAAAGAAGTTTCTATTTTTAGTAACTTTCTATATTGGGAACGGGAATAGTTTAAGTAGTTGTTTATCATTTATTTATCTTTCAGAGGGTGAATTTGTTGTGGAATATTACTGAGCACCCGACTATTTGACTGCAGTACTGAGGTAGGGGAATACACTGATTTAGTTCTTACGATTATAAAGAGTTGGCATGTTCGGTGATTATATGATATATCTGATTATCTTTTTTATCTTATTGAGCATTATTGTTTCATACGTTTCATACATTGCATTTGCATCGGAGTTGGAGTTGGAGGAGATGATATTATTGCGATTAAGGCCCAGGCGGGTTCTGCAGGACTTGCCCTGGTGTCCTCGACCATTTAGTGGTATATCGACGACGGTCGATTGATATAGTATGCCGGGGATCGGTATGGCTGGGCGTTCCGGGGATGTGTGTGATGGAGTTGAGATTGGAGGATCATATCATTGCATTCTTTATTATATCGTATTACCTACTCAACCTCGCGGTTGACCCTGTGTATTCGTGTACACCTGTGATGATCCATTTACTGGGGAGTAGATTGACAGGTTGTTGAGACATATGGAGCTGGCAGGGGAGAGAGCATGGATCACCTGACTTAGAGCTAGCCCAGTTTTATTTCAGTTTAGCTATCAGACTTTAATTTCAGTTTTGGGACATGTTCCATTTGAGTTGTAAACATTTATAACTTTCAATTTAAAGTACTGTTTATTTTTCCTTTGTTATCTACTACCTCGAGTTTCCGAGATGGTAACACCCTTCTTTATCTGAGGAGCCCTAGTCCAGGCCCTTAAATAAATGGGGGTGTTACACCTAGTTGCTTCTGTTCTGATCAGATTGGCTACCTTTTCTTCTGATCAGATGTTTGAGATATCCAGCTTTCAATAGGTAGGCTACCTCCTTCCTGAGAGTAAAAATAGTCCTCTATTGCATGTTCTACATCCATGTGAAACTCTCACCATTTGGTCTGGTCTCTCCTTGGATTAGGGTTGTCCACCTTTCTACGCCATCTGACTACTGGTCCCATATTGTCAAGTCCTGGATCAGGCCTGCAATATCAACACAGAAGTTATGTTCAGAAATAGGTAGATGAACCTTAATCTTACCTTAGTGTTCTTGTGTCAAGTTGACTTCTGAATAATCAGGCCTGATATACAAAGTTGTCCTGTGACAGCTTCCCCTGTTGTAACCTGCACTTTTCCTGTTCGTCTTTTTATACTCCTTTGTATTGCTGGATGCTCCAAACTTTTAGCTTTTGTCTTCTTCTAGCCTGATATAAGCAAGCGTCTTGGCCTGAACATCCTCGAAGGTATGGCAGGGATACTTGGTGAGTTCTCCATAGAGATCACTATGGGGTAATACTCTCTGCCTGAATGACTCCACTGTTGTCCCAACGTCACATCCAGGAATGGAAACCTTCTCTTTATTGAATCTATTCAGGAAAGCTCTAAGGGTCTATTCCGGCTTCTAGGTAATCCTGTATAGGTCACTGGAGCGCTTCTCTAATTCCCTGTTGCTTGCAAACTGTTGGTTGAAGGTGTTGATCAGGTCAGCAAAGGACTTGATACTTCCATTGGGCAGGTTAATGTACCACTGCAGGGCAGGACCGGTTAGGGTTATTCCAAATCCTTTGCACATGCAGACCTGCCTATATTCGCTTGGAATATATGCAGCCAACAATTTTTGTTTATATAAGGCCACATGATTTTGCGGATCTGAGGTCCCATCATAAGTCCTCATTGATGGAACCACAAATTTCTTGGGGAGATCCACCTTTGCTATTTCATCCACAAAGGGTGAATCAGCATAACTGTCAGGTGCAGCCTCTAACATGGTGATGGGGACTCCAGGTATTTTTTTCGAATTTTTCATGGAGCTTCTTGATCTCCTGGACTACCGTCATCATGATTGCTGCTCCTGTCTCATCAGGCTTCTCTTCATCATCCTTGGGAGTTTCTTCATCGTCTATATTGATCACTTTCTTGATACTAGGGCTCCCAAAGTTTGAAAAATAAAAATGTTTAATGATTGATGAGAATGGAGTTCTTGGCTGAATCTTGGAGCCTGATCCCTGAGTTTTTTCCAACTTCTCTTTCAGGGCTGACTCAGATTCTTTCAAATGTAAGATTTTAGCCTCACTCTGAGCCATCTTTTCTTTCAAATTCTCCATTTCTGCCAACTATTGTAGGGCAGCGTTCAATCGCTCTTCCACAGTGGGTTGTGCCATTTTTTTGTTAATTTCTTTTTTAGATTTTTTGTGAGAGGGGAAAAAAGATTTTTTGTTGAAAGGAAAAAAGAATTTAATGAGCTAGATGCCCCACGATGGGCGCCAATTATTTTGGGTGGATTCTGCGCAACGGTGAATCAGGTCAGGGTAGAATAACTGTAGGGTTAACTAACTCACCTATCTGGATTACGATTGTAGGACAGGCTAATATATGCGTAAAGTCAAGTAAATAAAGTAAAAAGTGACAGCGGAATTTGTACGTGAAAAACCCTTGAATGGGAAAAAACCACGGGCACCAAGCCAGGAGAGGATTTCACTAAGTATTATGGAGAATTATTGTATAACTAGTACAATTTAGAGTATTTTTCCTAAGTGTTGTAATGTTCTTGCTTGCAACGTAGTAGAGTGTGTTTTGGAATGATCTTGGCTCCTCCTTATATATTAATCTTCTTGTAGCTGAATTATATCCATAATTAAGGCGTGATATTTCCTCTTTATGACACCATTAATTACACCTTTAATGCTCTTCAATATCCGGATAAATGCTTGTTGGGGCTGGTGTCCTCCACAGTTAGTGCAATGACATATAAATCTCTAAAAGGATCAAAGGGTATACTTTTGTATTATTATCAGTTGGTCCACGTTTATCAATAACGGTTGGCTTGCTAGATAAGTTTGATGTTATTGTCATACAGATGGCGGTGATCAAGTGGTCCCTAAAAGTCACACCTATAGGATACGTTTGAGAGATGTGACGGCATGAAAATGCAGTCATGTTGATGCCTAATATGACTAAGCGGTTAGTCGGAGTTATTGACTAATAATTAGTCAAACGCGATGTTGAGATAATTATTTAATACGGATTAAATCATACTGGCTAAGGCGAATTAAGCGGTTAATTCGTAAATTGAATATAAACGGTTATATTTAATTAATGTGTATTGAATTAATTAATTATACAATATTGTCATTGTCGAACAAGTATTAACATGTCGACTGATTCATGTTATTAGTCGATATTTTAATATCCGATATAGGATGACGATTTATAATTAAAACCCGTCATATACATTTAGCAAAACGAGTCGGACCACGAGTTAAATAAGGAGAAAGTGGAAAGCCCACTCCCTCCCTTAGCACACGGTTGGCCGAGCAGAACAAAAGGAGAGTCCTTCTCTCCTTTTGACCTAATCATTCTCATCTGAAGAAAAATGAGGGTTTTGGAGCCTTTTTCTCTGAAATTCTAGATCTCACATCAAAAACTCACAAAAGCTCTCTCAATATTGCAAGGCAATCAGAGAGCAATTTCTAGCACAAGGGGCATAGTCTCAGACGATCTTGGGTGCAATAATTAGGAGGAAATCTACGTTGATTTTTGTTCTTAGGCCGATTTGCACAGGACCCGAGGTTGATTCTTATTCTTTTATCGTTTCTCTTGTTTTTCGTTTATGACCATTAATCACATGATAAATTACGTTATAGTCCTTAATTTTAAGGGGTTTTATACGGATATTACCCTACAAAAAAACCACGGGCACCAAGCCAGGAGAGGATTTCACTAAGTATTATGGAGAATTATTGTATAACTAGTACAATTTAGAGTATTTTTCCTAAGTGTTGTAATGCTCTTGCTTGCAACATAGTATAGTGTGTTTTGGAATGATCTTGGCTCCTCCTTATATAGTAATCTTCTTGTAGCTGAATTATATCCATAATTAAGGCGTGATATTTCCTCTTTATGACACCATTAATTACACCTTTAATGCTCTTCAATATCCGGATAAATGCTTGATGATATGATATAATCTTCTCCTTAATTGCTCTCTTAATTGGTGTAGTAATGCTGAAATATTCTCCATAATTATCCTTGATTTGGTCAAATAATATCTTCTTTTTTGACCATTGTCCTCTCCTGCCTGGCACCTGTCCTGATTGTCAGGCCAATTTTGAACATAATCATGAAGACGATGCAGGGGTCTAGGCTCAGTCATCTGCTACTAAACTTGAACTTCCATGACGGCCAGACCCTGATCATCAGGCTAGGGTCAGCCCGGAAATATCAAGCCAAACAGTTTCTCTCCACCAGACTAAAATAAGAGGGACGAATATTAAAGGTACCCCCCTCATCTGTCGAAAGCTTGAAACCCTTAGGAATAGAATTAGTTGTTGGCTCAGAATGACTAGCAATATTAGGCATATTTGCAGACTTAGTAACGGTTACAGAAATAGATTTGTCTTCCTATAAATAATGAGCTTCTGCAAAAGTAAAATTCTCTAGAACTGGGTCAAGAGTACTAAAGGCTTCCTCTCGACGAATCTCCCTCAATAAGTTTTGTCTACGGTGAATTGTCCTCCCTGATTCAGGATCGGGTGGTACTAACTCTAACCTGTTGGACCTGGGCATAAACAAAACTAAGAGAAAAGAATAAGAACTGTCTCATAGAATTAAACTCCCTTGAGTCTAAAACAGACTAAAATAAAACAAGTAAATAAACTAGTTGCCTCTCCGGCAACGACGCCAAAATTTGACACGGATGTCGCAAACTATCAAAAATAAACCTAACCGACCTAAACTAACTACTTGTTATTTAGTCTGTCTACAGTCAAAAAATGGGGGTTTTGATTGATTTGATTTAGCTAAACTAATGATCTAAATTTAAAGCAATAAAAGAAACAACAATCAAAACTAGCAAGAGTGAAATAGAATGTGTTCAAATAAGGAGAAAGATGCGAGGATGTCGGTTCACCGTGATATTACGCAAATCAGCTAAAGGTAAGGTAAGTCGGTCTGTAGTGCGAACGGTAGTGGAAAGGTCCTTCCAGTCTGCTATCCGCCCTAAATTCTTCCTAAATAGCTTCCGCTCTGATTAGGGTAGTCTATTGTTCATAACACGTATATTCATTCCAATCTTCCGATCTTGGTCTGAATTTAACCGGGTTAATTAAAGTAGTGGCGTGCACTCAACCAAATAATTACTGTTATAATGCTATAAGACAATTCTCACATTAGAACCTCCTAAACTAATTATAGCGTCATTGTTTTACTATCATGGCTCCCCTAATCCCAGTAATTAGTATTTTAGCTACTTATAACGATGATAAAACCAATAAAGATAGATAAAACAATATTAAACATGGTATAAAGATGAATCAACAGAAATTGCATAAATTGGATACCAATTCTAATAACATAAATTAAGAGACCAGAGAATTAAATGTTGCAAAAAAGGATTAATACTATGAATTAAGTTGAATAGAAAGAGAGTAAAGAATTACACAAATCGAGTTCCGAGAAATAGGAAAGCAAGCGTCGAACAAGAGTGTGATAATTAAAACTCAATGATTAATGAATTCTGAAATTAATGAAATAAGGCTAAAAACTCCATGCCTAAACCTAATTAGGTCTCTCCTATTTATAATGTAAATATTCATTAACCTAAATAAGATAACTAAAATAATAAGTAAAAAAGATTACGCAATAAAATATTGCGTCAGATCACAAACTGTTCGATCGAGCACATTGAAACTCCTTGATCGACCAACTTCCAGCAAAGTCCTCTCGATCAAGCATAAAGTCTACTCGATCGAGGAACCCCATAAATCCTCCTCTATATTGAACATAGCAGTAGTTTGATCGAGGAATCTTCATCATAAAAAAGGACTCGATCGAGCAATTAAGCCAGCAAAGCTCCTGATCGAGTTAACTACCACTAAATCAGCTCATAAGACGTTTATTTGCTTCCAAGACGACTTCATGCATCCCATGAAAGAAGTATTATCCCTCCAATTCCATCCATCTACAAAATCCAAGCTAAATGGACAGTTCTAAGCTCAGTTTTGCTTCTTCTGGGTCCATTCATGCAATTAAAGCCGAACAAATCAAAGTAAACTATTCAGGGCATTTCGTAGCCTAAAACTACGGGAATCGCATAGAAATGCGTGCAAATAAGCACAAAGAGTCTTTATAAATTGCACGCATCAGGTCCACTTGATTGATTGTCTCCATCCTCTCTGCTGATTGGCAAGATTTGTATCCGTGATGAGTGCTGCAGGGTTGAAATGGTCATCCGGAATTATCATGGTAATAATCTCGTCTTAGGCTGCCCTAATGAATTGATATTCTCCGAACAAAAGGCTAATAGTTTGTTCATCGAGATAAGGTGTCATGCGTTTTTTAACAGTAGGAACCGTTTCTTGAGGAATAAATTAGCAATAATGAAACATTTCGATTCCAGCTAGCTTATTGCCTTTGAATATCCAAGGTTCAGGAAACCCGTGAAAATATTCATGGTCTCCTTCTTTGGCGAAGTACCAATTTAGCGTAGGTTGATACGGTCACATTTGGACTCCTCGATGTTTGCGATCGTGAACTTGAGCAAGCATTTCGAAAGCTTCATATATTGTGGGCTTGTATCCCAATCTAAGTGGTATCTTCTGGGAATGACTTTCTTTGAATGATGCAAAATCGTTGTTCTGGATAGCGTTTAGTGGCATGCTTGGGAAGAATCCCTTAGTTTTTAGTGTGTGGTTGACCACTAGGTTAGAATATGGGTTGAAGTATAGAGGTGACAATTCACTTTCAACAAGGTTAATGATCTGGTATCCTCCTAATTTGTGCACTGGATCTGACACGACTTGATTGTTGGACATTTTCTCGATTAATGCATTGATAGGTGACGAAGTAATCGTCACAACTCGACTATCTAAAAGGATCATTATCTTTTGATGAAGTGTGGATGTCACAGCTTTGGACGCGTGAATCCATGGCCTCCCTAGGAGTATGTTAAAAGATGCCTCGATGTCTACTATATGGAAATTGACCTTTCTTTCGATTGGTGCAGTAGCTATGGTAAGATTGATAAGGCCTATCACTTTTTGATGCGTCTCATCGTATGCACAAACAACTTGGTTAGTCGAGGTCTAATCCGACTCTTTTATGCCTAGCTTGTAAGCTATTTTCAGTGGTATGACGTTGACTGCGGAGCCATCATCTACTAATGTCATGGGTAAATTATTTTTAAGAATAGTGATCGTGATGAAGAAGGCTAGGTTGTGAGTGGCGCCAAAAGGTGGCAAATCCTCATCTGAGAAAGTAACTGGGTTACATAGCTTGGTTGAGTCCTGAAGGACAAGTTTGAGTACATCGTCAGGAGTAGAGTCATGTCCTATGTCGAGTTTAGTCAACGCTTGTAGTAAAGCTTGGCGATGTGGAAATTAACTAACCACTAGTTGCCAGACTGAAAGATCGGCCTTTATCTTCTATAATTGCTTCATTAGGTGGTCAGTGATTGAATCCTCATTGTTTTCTGTTGGAGATGCGACATTCCCATTGGTAGCTGAATTATTTGTTTGCACTGGGGTGACATTTTGATATGGGCGACCAGATCGAGTATGATGATCCATGTCAAGATCTTCCAAGGTTTTGACTTCAGGATGTTCTTTGAGAATAATCTTCTGGACCAAATCGCCAACTACTGTGATGACTTCTTGCATCGTAGATTCGTAGGATAGAGTAACGGCCATTTGCGTGGCTTGCTGAGTCGAGACGTTGGGTTTTCGTAAGGATGACACGATATCTTCCAGATTAGTGACTTGTCTACTCACACTCCTTGCCCATACGACAATATCTGCGATAGTGGGTGCGATGGTAGAGTTGGTTTCTTCGTGATCGACCAAATTGATCTCATCCTCGATTGGAGAGATAAGGTGTGAACAATATAAGGTGGATTCTTCATCCGAGAGCATCAGAATTCCAAGAGGATTCTTTGTGTTGTTAGGCTTACTCGCGCGAGGGAAAGGCAATCGTCCATCTTTAACCTATATTAGTTTTCTGTATCGTGTCCGTTACCCCTGTGATACTCGCAATACGCATTGTCATCCCAGAATTTAGACTTCTTTTCTAGGTTAGGTTTAGGTCCTATTGGTTGGATTATACCCTGTTTAATTAACCTTTTTAGCACATTTGTATATGTGTCACCAATATCGGTAAACTTTCTCTGTGTATTGCTCTTCTTGGAAGACTCGACGAGGTTGACATCGTCGTTCTTGCTAGCAAAACCGTAGGAACGACTTCCAGCTGACGTTGAACCTTGATATTCGCGTCCCATAGTTTTGGACAAGATTCCTTTGCGAATATCATCTTCGATCCTTGTACCTAGCACCGTTAAATGTTTAAAAGAGTTGATGTTTTGGTACCTCAAGTGATTTCAATAGATAGGCCTTCGTTTGTCCACGGACTTCTCCATAAGAGTGGGCTCGTCTGGGCGCTCAACAAGTTGGGTACTAGTATTTCTCCACCTACTTAGGAAGTTGGTGAACCCTTCTTTTTTATTTTGGGTAAGAACCTCTAGAGTGCGCATGTTGACTTGATCTCGGCATTATCTGGGCACTGTTTGGTGAACTCGATGGCTGCATCATCCCAAGTAGAAATTTTCATGTGGTCTAGAGAATAAAACCATTGTTTGGGAATGGTGTCGAGAGATGAAGGAAAAATCCTTAAAAACATCTCTTGCTTGATGAGTTTGATAGACATATAATCTTTGAAAGCACGAATATGGTTTAGAGGGTTTTCGCGCCCCTTGAACTTCAAGATATCAGTCATGTTGAAGTTGGTCGGTAGTTGGGAATTAAATGCTTCATACTTTCGGCTGTTTTTCCTGTAGATGTCATCCCCCTTAAGGTACATAAGTTGCTCTTCTAAGTAATGAAGACTCTTTTCCGCTTCAGTAAGGATAGGTGGGAAATCGTTTTTGGGTTTTTCGAAGGGTAGAGGATTATCGTGCAACGGGATGTTACGAATAGGACCCTTCGCAAGAGGAAGTCTAGCTTCTACGGCAACAATGCGGGCTTCGATTGTTTGGAGACGAGCATAGGTGACATCTTCACTGGCTTGGAGATGGAGTAGTGCAGCCAAAACTTGATTATTACCATTACCTTCGGGTGGAACCTGGACGCTTGCTTCACTTTTGTTTGTTTCGACCATCTTGGACTGAAGATAAGAACCGACGACGAATCAAGACATAATTGACTACTTTGCACACTTACTCAAACAAGAAAAGACATGTGGAAGGACTCAAAAGAGAAAGGACAAGTGTGTCCCTTGTGTCGTGCAGGTTTTTGAAAAAAAAGTTGGTTTTGAAATGTTATCCTAAGGAATCATTGTGTGTGACTGTAGGAGTGTTGATTTTGAATAGATTTTGAAAATGTTTGATTTTTTGAAATTTTGACAGAGTTTCGACTTGATTTTGAGCTTTTTAGGCCATTTTGAAAGATTTACATTTTTGCTTTTTGAAGAGAGGGTTTTAAAAATTTCGTCATGGTTTTATTTACAAAGGAGACAACATACAAGTTACGAACATAGGAATAGGCATTATGACGGCATGCTAAGTGCTTTTATAAGTGTTTTTCTTTAAAGGGTGGGTTGTCATACCAAGCTATCGTACCCTGGTCTGTGGAGAGGTCCGTGCCAAACATGAGTCGGGTCGGTTCCTAGTCTATTCGCTCGAGTAACGAAAGCTCTTGATACAAAGATGAGTAAGTATTGTGGTATGGTTGACGTCAATCGCTATCCATCTTTGGGCACAAATAGGAACTTGTATCGTCCATACGAGATGATTGGTTGAATTGGTTGGGTTAAGCCTATGAAGGCTGGCTAAAACAACCTATGAAGGTCGAGTAATCAAAAATGACAACTGTCTCATATAAACTATTCCTTAACCTTATTCACGTTTCACCCTAGGTAACACTAGACTTAGTCTAAGTGTATCATCCCCAGCGGAGTCGCCAAACAGTGGACACATCCACCTGTGCCGCGCGCTGGTTTCGAGGCAGTGGCACTTCTCCCACGGAACTCCGGCGCGAGGCCAAACCACGTCATGGGCCGTTACAGATTTTTAAGGCATTGAAACCGGTGAAAGGTTTGACAAGCATGAATTTGTGGAGTCGCCACCAATTTTTATGGAAAATTGGAACCGTTCGAATACTTCGCGTCATGTCAAGACACAAAATAGTGACATGAAAACTAATAAAATCGTTTCCCTTAGCATTAAATGTCTTGAATGACTCTCGTGAAGCCAATGAACACGGATGTTCACATAGATCTTGAGTAAGGGGTGAGGGTACGTATTAGGAAGCTCGTTTATTTGAACACCTAATCCTGCCCGCCTCGATAGCGGCCTCTACTAATGTTCAGGGAAGTTGTTTATACTCAATATGTTATCAGTTGTATGCATGCAATGAAACAAACACGTTATAAACCTAGTATGTGAGTTTAGACTAAGTCGGTTAACAAGCAATTTAGCAATTAATTGGGTCGAAGTTGGAATTTAGGTTAATTACATATGAATACCAAGTAAGTAAATCATACAAGAAGTAAAGAATAGTGAAACAAAATAAGTTATAATGGAATTACAATGGATAATTTGAATTTACGTCATAAATATAATAAAAAAGGATTTGAAAAGAAAAAATAAAATAAGAAATTAAAATAAAATAAGAGAAGAACTTAAAATACGAGAATATGCCGGATTATAAGTGATAATACAAATAATAGTTGATTAAAAACTTAAATAGAAACCCTACGTCAAAACGAGAAGAGTTCAGAGGCAGAAGCCAACCCAGATTAGACGCAGTAATAACTGCGTCCTCTGGAAGATGCACATTACTTGTTACGACTTTACTTGAGATGGGCTCCGACTGTGAAGGTCAGACCCGTGGTTAGTTAATGTTTGTTGGTTGTTTTACTTTGATTATTAGCATACGACTCGAGTAGAAGTGATTTAATTAGATTATATGCATCTTAAATCGTCATAAAGTGAAAGAAAACGAATTAAAACGAAGGTTTACGAGTTATGGTTATTTACGATGTCGGAATTGCAAAAGATGAGAACTTGGACTTCAAAACAAACGAAAACGAAGTTAAGGTTAACAAAACTGGAAAACAAACTAAAAACATGTACAAAGATGAATTCAATTGACTCGATATGGAGAAATCGAATCTTTTGAAATCCGGGTTTGAATTAGTGACGAAAACCCGCAAATATTGAACTATAAGGGATTTAGGTCGAAAAGGATAGTAAAAATAAGTAAAAGAATTGAAAATATGACAATTTGAAGAAAATAGAAAAGAAAACGAAAGAAAGGGAGAAAGCAGATACTCGGGAAGTAGATGAAAAGCAGTAGCAGAAAAGCAGCTTGTGGAAGAGGCGCAGCAGATGCTGCGACTGTTACAGAAGGCACGCTTGGTGGTGCGTTTCTTCTCAACTGTCTTTCGCTGCTGTTTCATCAAAAAGTGTTTTAAAGCGTGGTTTTGAAAACGGTTTTGAGCATACATGTGACATAAATTTTTACAAAAACTATAATACGGAAATAAAATTGGGATATACACCCTCAGACTTACATGTTTGACGAAACGAGAATGACTAAGTTGTTGTTAGTGATTGCTCGACTTGATGTATGCAAGAAAGTGCTCTTATAAAGGGATTTTAAAGAAATTGATTAGATTCATTGAGTGGAGTTGGTCAAATTGGTCAGTCTATGCAAACGTGAGTGGTACTCAGAACAATCTAAGCTTACGTGGTCGCGTGGAGCAACCACGTAGGCGTCGAAAAGTTAGAGCGCGGTCTTAGAATGCAAAGGGAGAAGAGAAGGGCGGACACTCGCATAAGAAATATGTGAGGCGGAGGCCTCAATTTATACTAATCGCGTAGAGGAATTTAGGAAAAAGTAGGATTAGGAAAGAAATCCGGAAGAAATCTGGAAACTGGGAAAAAACCAGCCCAGGAAGAGGCACAGGAGGAACTACGAACTTTCCAAGAGGCGGAGCTCCTGCTGTGTTTTCTCTTTGGTGGTTTCCTCCTCATCAAGAAAGATTTCCGGGGTTTTTATTTCGAATTAGGGAAGATGTAAGCTTCCATATTCCGTAAGGAAGATATTTGCATGATAAAACGGTTTTAAGACGGTTTTAGAAAATGGAAGCAGTTTTTGACCCGGACTCCAAATGTACTCTAATTACTGTCAAAACGACCGTATCGGCACGTAAATGATGACCATGAGGTTGACTCTACTGTTTGAGCTACCCCATGTTAATGGACTTACAAAATGTCATAAATCGCTCCGCGTGATTAAACATGCAGCCCAATCATCACTAGGTGGTTGGTGGGAGGTGTAGAAACGAGGTGTCTACAGCTGCTCTTCTTCTTCTTCTTCCTCGATTATCTGTTGGTCATCCTTCTCTCGTTTCTTCCTTTTTTTCTTCAAATTCTTACATTTTCCTGTCTTTCTATTTGTTTTATAAAATCCGTTTCAATTACTTGCGGCTTAAATCCTTTATAACTAATATTTGCGGGTTTTCGTCATCTTATTCAAACCCGGATTTTAAATGTTCGATTCTCCCATATCGAGTCCTTACAATTCGTCTTTTGTACATAATTTTCTTTACTTTCTAGTTTCATCAATCTAACTCCGTTTTCGTTCGTTTTGAAGTTCAAAGTTTCAAGCTTTGTAAACCAGACATCGTATAATCGTAACCATGTAAACCACCCTAATATCTTGTTTAACTCGTGCTTTAATCTGATTTATGACGATCTTCAGTGTACATAAACATGCTAAATCACGTGCACTTGAGTCGAATATCAATAATTAATGTAAATTAACGAACGAACAATAACTAATTCGCGGGCCTGACTTTAACGGTAAGAACCCAGCACAAGAACAGACGCAAGGTCTGATGCGCCTCTTCCAGAGGACGCAACGGTTGATGCTCCTGTTCTGGGTTGGTTTATGCTTCTGAACTCGTCTCGTCTTGACATAGGGTCTCTAATTAGGATTCTAATCGACTATTATCCATATTATCACTATAATTTGACATATTTTCATGTTTCAATTTCTTTTGTTTCTTTTATTTTATTTTCTTTTCAAATCCTTACTTTCGACCGTATTTATGACGTAAATTCAAATAACCATTGTAATTTATTTATTTCTTATTTCTTTGTTATTTATAATATTTCATATTTATCTTGTATGATTTATTTACTTGGCATTCACATGTAATTCAACCTAAATTCCAATCTCGACTTAATTGAGTGCTAAACTATTTTTCAACCGACATAGTCTAATTTCACATGCTAGGTTAAAAACGTTGGATGTTGCATTAAATGCATACAATTGACAACATATCAAATATAGATAACTTCCCTAATCGTTAGTAGAGGCCGCTGACGAGGCGGGCAGGATTAGGTGTTCAAATAAAGAGCTTCCTAATACGTACCTTCACCCCTTACTCAGAAATCTTTGAGCATCCGTGTTCATTGGCATCGCGAGAGTCATTCTAGAGATAAAATGCTAAGGGTAACAGATTTCTTAGTGTTCATCTCAATACTTTGTGTCTTGACATAGCACGAGGTATTCGAACGGTTCCAATTTTCCATAAAAATTGGTGACGACTCCACAAATGCAGGCTTGGTCAAACCTTTCACCGGTTTCAACGCCTCACAAATCGGTAACGGCGCATGATGTGCTTTGGCCTTTCGCTAAGGTTTTTTGGGAGAAGTGTCGCCGCCTCGACACCAACGCGCGGGATGCTGCACGACGCGGGTGGCATGTGTCCACAACAAGAACTGGGAAAATGCATGGCCATGCT
This sequence comes from Silene latifolia, assembly GCF_048544455.1. Lineage (NCBI taxonomy): Eukaryota > Viridiplantae > Streptophyta > Magnoliopsida > Caryophyllales > Caryophyllaceae > Silene > Silene latifolia. The sequence continues at coordinate 223,305,352 of NC_133538.1, read as the reverse complement.
GGATTGAATTAAAAAGGTTAATTTTTATTTAAGCAGTTCAAACTTGGGATCAACAAATATAATTTTGATGGAAGACATAATGAACATTGGATGTTAATTTTGTTATCAAAATTAACACTAAGGGATTTAAGGAATTTGATGATTGCCTTATTGTCTACGGACAACTGGGAGATTGAAGGAATGTGTCCTAATACATTTCTGGCAATTACTAAATATGATATAGGATATATTATTGTAATACCCGTCCTTTTAGGGACCCGTTGACTGACGTTGACCAACCGAGTGACATGTCGTGGTCTTAGGGAAACCTTACAAGAGATATCTTGTGTCATGGTAAGCTATGGGTGTGTGGTACTCGATCTAGTTGAGGCCACTCAATCAAATAGCTTGGAGGCTCAATCGAGTAGGGGCCACTCGATCGAGTAAGTTAGTTACTCGATCGAGTAGCGGGTTTACAACGAGGATTTATATATCGTGTTTTGTGAAACCTTAAGTCTTTTCCACCATTCATTTCCTAAACCTAGATGCCGTCACCCTTCCCTCTCCTTCACCATAGTTCCTTCCTTGATGTCCTTGAAGATGCTCATGCCATAGGGATAGGTTACTTGAGTCGGGTAGCATTCTTCGTGCCGGTTAGCTATGCGTAGGTATGTCATCATCATCATCATCATTGTCGTTGTTGTTCTCAGTTAGGGTTATAGTGGTTGTGATAGATGTTTATATTGTGTGTATAGGTTTGTTGTTTGACATCTCGTGATCGGGGGTGGAATCGCTGCGGTGTGCTAAAGGTAGGTTCGCCTACTCAGTACTGTTGAATGTCTAGAGTGTTTTTTGATGTGATTTGATTGTTGTAGTGTCGCTGTGGTGGTCTGATTGTGATGTTCGGTTGGTATTGTGTTGTTTCGTGGTTGTTGTTTTGGTACAGCAGATTGTGTTGTTTGTCTCCGGTTCTCGAGGTGCGTCCTCGGCTGAGTGGAGTCACTTGCGGGAGTGGCTTCACGCCCTAGTTTCGCCCTCCGTGGAACCCGCCACGGGAGGGGATGTGGACATTAATGGGACAGGGTTATCGCTCTATATGATGAGCGGGGCTTAGGTGGGAACGACTGCGGTCCCCCCACTAGCAGGGCTGGTCCAGTGGACGGTCGGTGACGATGGTTGATTGGAGGATTTGTGGCTGATGTGTGTACTCTTGTGTCTGCATTGTTGTGTCAGTGGTTGGTGTGTCTCTTCAGTTACTGACCTTGTGTGGTTTTGTCTTCTTGTTTGTTTCTCTTGTGTCTACCGTGATCCCTTATGCTGAGCAGTCAGTCTTAGCAGGTGATGTCTTGGATGATAGCTGGATACTTGGCGGGATGAGTCATTCACGAGTCATGACAGAAGTGTAGTTCTAATATCAGACAGTAGACTGAGTTGTACCTTTTGCGTTTTAGTTTGTTTAATCACTTGTAATAAACTTTAATTGTTCTTTTGTCGACATTTGGTTATTACTCTCCTCGGGCAACCGAGATGGTGATGCCCTTATATGCTAGGGAAGGTCTTGTTAAGGCTCCTTGGAATATGGGGGTGTCACAAAGTGGTATAAGAGCGACGATTGTAGAACCTGTAACAAATGAGCCTAATGAATGTAGTAAGTCTAATAAAATGAACCTTGTGTATGTGTATTGGGAGCCCTAGCTGATGCTAGATTTTGGGTAAGTAGGCGCCCTCATTTCAAAATCATGGCCCCATTATGCTTAAGCCAGTCACCGGTTATGGGAAACATCGGGTCGGGAATTATATGCCTAGTGTGTATAATAGTGATGTAGAGATGTTTGTGGTGGAATCTTTATGGATACTAGTGTGTATAGTTGTGATTGGAATTTTAAGAATCCATAGCTGAGTAGTAATGGAAGTGATGATATGTTTGTAATACGTGACGGTGTGTATGATGTGGTGTTGGTAATGTTTGTTCCAGATTGTGAGCATGATATGTGGTAATGATGGTAATTAGTACGTTTTGAATGAGTCATAGCAGCCGTCCAAGTAGTACTTGGAAGATGTGATAGGTGAATGGTTGAATGCTTCTGCAATGTGGTGTAATTAAGTTGATTAAACTACTTGATAATTGTTGTGTGACGTGGTTAAACCGCTAGTACGCTTGAATGATAAGGAATGGTTACATGTTAGACGTATGTTTAGAATGACATGATTAGAAGTTATTTTGTTGTGGTCACGATTGTATGATACTAAGTGAAACGAAGCGTGTTGGATGTATACATGAAAAAGCTAATAATACAATCAGTTGGTTGCGTAATGTTGTCATAGAACAAACAAGTTGCACAAAATAATGGGTTTGTTAATGATGCGTTGTATTAGTGTGATAGTAATTCATCGTGAATGAGTATAATAACCTGCGCCGATGTCCAAATTCATTTTGGAATCGACACGAGTTGCTGTTTTGCAGGAATATTTAGTTAATCTTATATTTTCGACCGTGTACCTAGCCTTACTTGACCGAGTATGAGTGCCTACTAGACCGAGTAGACCTCATTCGATCTAGTTAGGAAGCTATTACGTCGAGCAAGTTGAAATTTACTGCGAAAACTCGACCGAGTAGCTCCAACTCGATCGAGTGGAGGCCACTCGATCGATTAATATACTTACTCGATCGAGTAAGTTGCTACAGTGCCGCTGCAACACGGGATATTAAACCCTTCTTTCTAAATATTTCCTATTCTTTCTTCTATTTCCGCAAACCCTAATCTCTAATCTCTCTCAAAACACTCTTATTCTTGTTGATTTTGTGCTTGAACTTGGGTGGTTTCTTTACTTAATTTTTTCCCTGGCTTGCTAATCAATCAAGGTATGCATATCTATCCTATGTTGAAAGTTGTTGGAAAAATCAATTTATGTGGGCTAAATCTTGCTTATAATGATTGTAATATGATCTACATGCTTCAATTTTTTGAATATTGACAATAGTTATGCAAAAATCGAACCAAATTAGGAACTTATGTGACTCGAATTTTCTACGGTTTGAGAATTTGAATTGAATTTTGGTTGTCTTTTGTGTGTAAAAGGATGAAAATTGGGTAATATATGTTATACACGTCATGTTTAGAGTTAATTTTGATGATTTTACCCCAAAAATTTGCCTTAAAACTCCGTCTTAAAAGTGCCCCAAACTGAAATTCGTCTTACATTATGGTGAAATATGCTTATTGGTAAAGCTATTTGAAGGTTGAATTCTCAAAATTGGTAGTTATGATGTAAATGGATGCTATACTTGTTAAAAATTTTAACAGCTGTAGAGACCGTCTGATGATTAGAATTGAGAGTTATACTTATAATTTTGGGATTGTTGGTGAAAGTGTGTACTTAGTTGCTCTCTTCTATGATTAAACATGAATGCCTTGCATGTTTTTCAAAGTATGTGTGGTTTGTATGTTTAAGTTATATGTTTAATCAGATGCAGAGACTAACCGTGGGAACCCGACAGAGCAAGAGGGGGAGGGCTTCTGAGCCCGAGGTAGGAGAGGGGAGTGGACCTACGGTCCCTGCGGTACCGGAGTACCCTTCAGTAGTCTTTGTGGACTTTACCCAAAGGCGTAATTTTGTAGCCTTGCAGAACCGGAAGATGAGACCTACCTGGTGAATAGACACCACTCTCTTGAGTGACTTGGGGATTGAGACCGATGTTCGGCATATCTTTGAGACTCTGGGGATGACTGTGTTATAGCATCTTCGGAAACTTTCTTATGCTTTCTTGACAGTTGAATTTATGAGTTCGTTTAAGTACGATGCGGTGGAATAAACTGTTGAGTTCCGCCTGATGAACACAAGTTTTCTGTTGACAATGGATATGTTTGCAACTCACCTTGGCTTGGCTAAACCCGCCAAGAGAGCTCTCCGAGATATACCTTCTGAGTGTGGGGTTAGTAGCCGCAAGCCTTGTCTTAGCGGGAAATCAGCTCCTACTTCGAGTAACATGTTGATCAACGATGTTCAACATGTCACTTTTTAGATTTTCCTTCGTTCTTTGACATGCCTGCTTTATGAGAGGATGGATGTGAGTAAGTTAAACTCACACGAGTTGATGTTGCTGATGGCGTACCTTAACCCCACCCGGTCTCAGAGAGTGACCTTTAGTACCCCTGCCTTTATGTGTGCCAATTTAGCGCTGATTGCTTCTTCCGACACCCGCTTCCTGAGTTGTGGGGCCATTGCCACTCGGTTGGCAGAGAGACTGACTTCCTTTGAGGCCTCCTCGGCTTACACTCCTTTGACCACCACAGTGCCTACCTTGGACCGAGACTATTTCCTCGACCTAAAATGGTTAAGAACCTTGGGAGATGGTAGTTTGACATGGAGAGTGTGGGGTATGAGTTGGATGCGGATACCAGCTCCTGAGCACCTTCCCGCTACAGATCCTTTACCAGCGGTATTGGTGTCTGCCGATTCTGACGAGGAGGAGGAGGAGTGTCCTGCGAGGCAGACGTACCTCATTGACCCGGAGATCCTACAGGTCATGCCCGAGCCGAGGAAGGGGGAGAATGTGAGAGCTAAGGATGCCCAGCTTAGAGTGGGGAGGGGACCACACCGAGTGAGAGAAGGATGGCTGAGACACAGCCAGTGCAGCCGGAGCAGCCAGTGCCGCCACAGTACCAGTTTCCTGGTTACCCTACTTTCGATAGCCCAGAGATGCGTGAGAGATACCTTACAGAGAGAGTGTCTTCTACCTTGACACTTTAGAACCTGCACGAGATGGCCCACGTACAGGTTATTGGGACCATGGGACCTCCGCCGGTTTGGTGGAGAGGTGTCGGGGACAACAGTGGGGTCTTCCACTCTTATGGTGTGGATATGTCTACTTGGGGAGAGCCTCGGTACTACCCACATGGTTGTTTGCATTGGCCCCTTGGTGAATAGGAGCAGGTGTAGGTGTTGGTGGTGGTAAGGGTAACGATGAGACAGGAGCAGGCACTTCTGGTTGTGGCGTTGGTGATGATGCGGTGATGGAGGAGCAGGCACTTCTGGCTGGTCCAGTGGACGGTCGGTGACGATGGTTGATTGGAGGAGTTGTGGCTGATGTGTGTGCTGTTGTGTCTGCATTGTTGTGTCAGTAGTTGGTGTGTCTCTTCAGTTACTGACCTTGTGTGGTTTTGTCTTCTTGTTTGTTTCTGTTGTGTCTACCGTGATACCTTATGGTGAGTAGTCAGTCTTAGCAGGTGATGTCTTGGATGATAGCTGGTTACTTGGCGGAATGACTCTTTCACGAGTCATGACAGAAGTATAGTTCGAATATCAGACAGTAGACTGAGTTGTACCTTTCTCCTTAGGAAATTGAGTATCTTCTCCCTTGCCCAAATAAGCTAAAAAAATACAATAGTACGATTTTTCAATTAAGGTCACCGTTCTCCCTAACATAATCCTTTAAAAACATCATTTTACTACTAATTTTGTCTCAAACATGGACTGTCAGTCCGTCCGTCATTCTCCTACTGTTAGACAGAAATGCATAGAAAACCCTAGAGACGAGCACCTGAGATTGTTAGAGCAAGCAGGAGCAGTAGCAATATTCAGTACCAGTAATGAACCGAAGTCGCACAGATTTGATCTTGAAGGCCTCTTGATTCTGGTCGTTTTCATATCTACAAATTAACTCATTTCACTACTAAAGATAAGTATATCCTCTGCATAAAATGAGCTAAGTGAGCAGGAAAATGTAGGCATCTTGTGTTCATTATTCACCTATAAACAACGATTTCTATGGGACATTTACTAAATTTGACCTTCCACTCAGGCACAAATCTGCAAAACAAATCCAGTTACCTTTTTCTAGTTCCGCCTCCATAAATTTTTTTCCTATTCCCCGCCTGACCATACGCAAAGCTCGTAAGCTTATAGTTGTCCAACATTTTATTAACAATAGAAGAGACATGGTATAACAAGTCTTCTTGTCTCGACATGGGATCGAAAATTCATCGCGTAATCTACCAATACTTTAAGAAACGTATACAATCCAATGTGTTATATTGCATAGACTTAAGTTCTATGGAGAAATAAATGGTATCTTCTACATTGCAATTCCGTTACTTCCTCTTTCCATTTGATTGTATATGTTTAATATGTGAGGAGACTTTAAGAAACGTACAATCAAATCCAATAGAGAAAGTATAATACAACATGTTGCATTTTAGCTTGTGATCTTGGAGTTTATAGTGAAATGACTATAACAAGGATGAAAAATTAGCACAATTAACATATAATACTCACCATTAAAATCATGAGATTGAAACTAAGCTTCCAGCCTTCCACTGTTATGTTCCACCTTGCGTCACCACACACCACCACCGGCTCTAGCAAATCAGCTAGTATTATACTCAAGCATTGGTCACGTCGCTTCTCTCTGTCCACCGGAAGCCCCACCATATCTACTTAACCGACTGCCATCTCACAATCTATTCAATTGCAGAAAGCCGGAACGTAAATCTAAACTTTAGACCAAGACTCACCGTATCTCCTTAGACAGCCATGGTCGGAGCTTTACTTGGTATTCAATTGCAGAGCTACAAATTAACGAAAATTTATTCAAATAATCAGATTATTTTTTTCGAGCTAACTTTTCAAGTGATTAAATCTATAACCTGTAACTGGAATCACGAAAGAGGCGATTTGTGATGCTTGTCTACCACCATGTCCAAAGGTTTCTACTATAGAATGATCCACCCGTTGACAAATAACATTTACGTCGTATAGTTTCACTCTCTTCATTCTCTTATTCGTCTAGAAAGCGCCGCCCCGCAATCTCACTTACAACAGTGAGAAGTAAAATAACAGTAGTGACTTAAACTTCAGTTCAAATAACTCAATAACAAACCTTACTTGGCGACGATTAACCGTCCTCTTCCCATGTCTTGCCTTGTTAAGGTTTTCAGTAGACTCCAACAACCTATCTATATCTAAACTCTTTTGGAGCAGCCTGGGATTATCGTGCACTTGCATCTTATCATCCTGTCAGTGTCCGCTTTCTAAGTCCGCTGCATTTTCACAATATCACAGTTCCTTGGATCCTTCTTCGCCTCATCCAACTCTAATGCTCTCTTTAACTCCCTTGACAGTTTTCACCTTTTTCTTATTCTCTTTGAATAAAGCTACAACAAGTATAAATATTACAAATCAAATTAACTATGTGCTACGCACTCGAATTTAAGGGTTGAGTGATCAATCTGATACAGAACTATTGAGTCGAACTTCATTAAAGAAACAAAATCTCACTTCTAATTTGTATTTTGTGAATCCAATAACCTACCTCTCCCTATTAAATAGACATTTCTAATTTATACGTTCTGACGCGAGTCCGACACTGATGTCCGACACGAGGAAGCCGATTAGGAGGAATGTCCGTGCTACCTGGGTGAACAGTAGCTGCCACGTCAGGGCCCGTTCAAGCGGTTCCCATGATTGACGGTAAACTTCCCTATTAAACAGACAATTCTCTCCTTGGGCTTGAGGTAGTATTTGAATGGCCTGAAACCAAATATGCATTGAAACTTGACAACGATAGACGCCATCTTAATGCCTATATTTAAACCGAAGGCGCTATATTTAGAAAGGAAATACCATGGGAAGTAAAACACATTAACGAACACATTACCTAAGCAGGAGGTCCAACTTATGTAAAAAGACTTGACTGATACACAAAAAACTGGTCCATACTTTTTACAATAACACCTAGAACCATGAGACGAAGGGAGAGACACTTGCAACTGAAACAAGGACAATTCCCAGTGCGGATATAAAGAACACCCCCTTAGTGAACTAAGTCAACGGTTATAACTATCATCAGAAGAAGGTGAAGAGTTAAGTTCTCAAAGTATCTCCTCTCTAAGTCCTTCTTCATAAAGTGCATCTAAATGATCACAATAAACGTCAAGAATTATGAGAGACTCGTGTTGTTCTTGTGGGATAACCACAACCCTTCCATGCGCTCGAAAGATATCGTAAACCAGATTCCTGTCCAGGACATTCCGGATCCTTTCAAATAGAATGACCACCTCTTCAGTCAACCGTTTGAGCTCCTCCTGTGTAACCTCCACTGCTGCTGCAGCATTCGAAACACACAATTGCATTAAACAACTTGCATCTGTAAGGAATAAGTAGCGTAACAATTAACATTTAGTAGCAGAAATAGATTGGAACCTACTATTTGAAACGACACCATTTAAGATCGGAGTGGAAAATGGGCTTGGATTATTGAAGTAGAGAGGTCGTAGGAGTCGGAGGACAAGTTCTTTCACATAACTGGACGCACAGAGCGGTTTATGGCATGAAAATATGTAAACGGGCAAATAGTTTTGGAGCGTCCTCCACGATTTGACCAATTATTTCTTGTATATCTCGAACCACAGACGCATTCCTGTCCATCTTGTGCAGTCGCAGCACACCTTACACCATCAATAAGCGAAACGAAATTAGCACACCACATCACAAGCAATAGAGGGCACTGGAAAGAGCATAATGCAAAGATGCATCTCAATTACGCACACAAGACACAACCCCATATTAGATAAAATAAGCATTAGGAGAAAATATAAATCCAAGCAATGTTGCTCTACTCAACTATAACTTAGAGGCCAAAGATAGTGAATGTCAATATGTAAGAGCAAGTCGTGTAGGCCATCTCAATGAGTCAAGTGTCTTAAAAGTCCTTTCTCATATAATAGAAGATGGGATGATAAAAATTAGTTTGTGAATATCCTCTAAATAATTAACTCTGAATTATTGAGATTAGATGAAAGTGGAAGCATTTGATGAAACTGAATATACTACTCCGCATCTAATGAAAATGAATATCATGTTTGAAACACTTGTGGATCAAAACATAGAAAACATAAACGTATATATTAGGATAGATTCGGTTTTAAAATATTCAGGGAGTAGATATTGCAAACTAGATGTTATTAGAATCTAATTAACATAAAGGTTGCAGCTTTTATAGTTGAATCAAGCTCAGTGCAAAACACACAGAAGTTTATCATTTCGTATCTCTAATTCATACTCAACCAAATCAAAATAAGGCATGATAATAATCAAACAGACCCCAAAATCCACACATAAACCCAGACAATTAAGCAGTACGAGACAATCAAAATCCAAGCGAAAAAATTGAAAATCGACCAGAAGTTTATTAATTCGTATCTCTAATTCTTACTTAACCAAATCAAAATCAATAATCAAACAAACCCCCAAAAACAACACATAAACCAACAGCATTTAATAAGTAGGAGAAAATCTAAATCCAAGTACAAACTTGCAAAACGAACTGAAGTCGGGGAAAAGAATCAACACAACCACGAACCCGGAAATCAAAAGCACAAGCAATAACCCAGAAACCGAAAGCACTTCAGCAAATGAGCAATGCCACACCCTAATAATTCATTATAAATTACAATAGAAAAAAGTAGCCACTGAAAGGAACCGGATCTGGAAAACGAAACACATAAACCCTTTTCTTTTGCTGGAAAAAAATTGCAACTTTCAGCAATTGAAAGGAATCAGGTGAATCCAAATAACTTACCGATGAGGAGGGAATGCAGAAGCGTCAAAAGAGAAGGAGATAGGCAAGCATGAAAGGAGAAAAGGAGAATAAAGGGGAAAAGGAGACCAGGAAGTGATTGAGTAGGATAAGGAATGAGTGGTTTGGATGAGAGTTGAGGAACTAAGTGAATGAGGGGCTCAGATCAAACAAAACACTGCTCCTTACTGTTCCTAAGAGACGTATTGTTCGTAAGCAACGGTTGGGGAAACTTCATACATTTTAGATGTTAAGGATTGACATTGCTTTATAAATTGCACCTTTACTTTTTGTTACTCCCTCCAATCCGTTATTTCTTCCTCTTTGATGTGGGTACAAGGATTAAGGGTGGGAGTATTTTATTGATAAAAGACATATGTGGGATTGGGGATTGGAGAGGGATAGTAGTAATTAGGAATAAAATAAGAGTAAAAGAGTTGGGTGGGGTTTGGTGATAGGAGAGAGGGATGAATAATTAGGAGTTAAATAATGAATTGTGAGCCAAAAACCATAAAGTAAGGAATAAAATAGGAGTAAAAGAGTTGGGTGGGGTTTGGTGATAGGAGAGAGATATGAATAATATAAGAGTAAAAGTTACCAAAAAATGAAATGGGAAGAAAACTTGAATGATCCGTTTTAGAAAATAGGGAAGAATATAGAGAATTGGAGGGAGTAATTGGAGGGAGTATTGTTTTAGCTCTCGATACCAGTCTCATATGATGCTTCCTTTAATTCTAAATTATTTTAAGACTAATGTTTATTTAATGATTTACAATTCCAATATCCCGGTAAAATACTATGTAACAATTTCGAGATTTCTGGCAACATATGATAAGCGAAGAAGCAAAGAAAGGGTCGGAAAGATTGATAATTTCTTATTGAACGAGAAGACTAATACATCCATAAATATATACATTCTAGCCTCAACCAAATCTCCGATAGGAAGAAAACTATCCCTAAGAATAAAGAAAAGATAGTATACACTATAACAAGAAGATTTCATGCTTGCTACACAAGGATACAATATTGACCATATTCTTTCACTCCCCCTTAAGTTAGAGCAGTTGGTAAGCCAAGTCCCAACTTGTATTCTAAGTGCTCATACGCTTCACCTCCTAGCACCTTTGTAAATAAGTCCTCTATTTGCTCTTTGCTACGAATGTGAAACGTATCAATCGTCTTGTTAACCAAGTGTATTCTAACGAAATGGCAGACGATTTCAATATGTTTGGTACGATCATGAAACACCGGGTTTTTCGCAATGTGAATTACAGCTTGATTATCACACATAAATTCATTGGTTTCATATAAAAACTCTCAGCGTAGCAAGGAAAGATTTGAGACAAATTAACTCACTTGTGACGGCTGCCATTGCTCGATATTCTGCTTCCGTCGTTGACATTGCAACCGTAACTTGTTTCTTAGATTGCCATGATACTAGCGAATTTTCGAGGGACACGAAATATCCGCTTAAAGACCATCTCGTCAACAGACAACTTGCCCAATCAAAATCACAATAGCCTCTCAATTGCAAATCCGAATCTTTACTTAAAAATATTCCTATACTTGGATTCATTTTAACATAATTAACGACTCGCAATGCAGCATCCCAATCCTTCTTTCGAGGTTCATTCATAAACTGTGATAAGATATGTACCGCATACACAAGGTTATGCCGTGTAATTGTATGATAAAATAACCTACCAACGAGTCATCTATATTTCATCACGTTTCTAAATACATATCCATTCGCAAGGGCTAGTTTATGATGTTGCTGAATGGGTGTTGTCACGGGTTTTGATCCCGTCATTATTGGTACTTCTATTATTCCCAACGCATACTTTCTCTGGTTCAAGAATAGACCCTTCGACCCATGTGCTACTTCAATGCCCAAGAAATACTTGAGATGGCCCAAGTCCTTAATACCAAAGTTGTTGTCAAGGAATTTCATGAACGCATCACACGCTGCTCTATTGTTGCTCACGACTATCATGTCGTCAACGTAGACTAAGAAACCATTAAACATCCCATCCTTGTTAAGCGTGAACAACGAATAGTCAGCTAGTGATTGGACAAATCCATGTCGTTTCAAGGAAGTAATTAATTTTCAGAACCAATTCCGGGAAGCTTTCTTTAAACCATAAATTGATTTCAATAGTTTATAAACCTTATTGCCTCCTTTCCTTTCGAAACTTTGATGTATTCGCATATACACTTCTTCTTCAAGTTCCCTGTGTAGACATGCATTTTTCACGTCTAATTGCTCGATGAACAAATTCTTTGCCACTGCTACTGCTAGCATACACCGAACATTAGTCATTTTGGCCACTTGCGCATAAGTTTAATATTAATCAACTCTCTCAATTTACGTGAACCCTTGAGCTACGTGTAATACCCCCATTTATTTAGGAGCCTTTAGCAAGGCATTCCCAGATAATTAAACGTGTTACCATCTCAGTTGCCTGAGGTAGTAAGTATAAAAGACAAAAAATTACCCAAGGTACTTTAAGACGATATAATTAAACTGCCTCAAACAATTTTATTACAAAGGTTCCAATGAGATAATTAAATGATAAAATTATGTTTTAATAAAATTGCAGCGGAAATAAAATATATAGTGTCTGAATAACTCAGGTGATCTCTACACTCTGACGGAGGTCATACGCCCCAAGCTCCTTCCAAGCATCCAGCACATCTCAAAATATAACCTGTCAATTAATCTGCTCCCCAATATTTGGTTCATCACAGGTGTTCATGAATACACGGTCAACCACGAGGTTGAGTAGGATAACTAAACAACAATAAGTAAATATATAATGAACCTGCAACAAAAAGACAACGAAAGTACTCATGCCAAAAAACCGTCACTCACGGCCCAACCGTGTGCCACAAAAACCGACACATCACAAACACAAACCCAACGCAAACACCGCTCAGGTCCATGGTCACTCAAACACCACCGTGCCTGACCGACCACAATCGCGTAGGTCCACGTTACTTTCACATCCCCGTGCCTCGCCGACCAATAATCTCAATCACAATACCAATCCTCTTTCAAGATACCAATAACAACAGAGAACCAACCAGCAGTGACAATAAAATTGTAATACTACGGTTTTTTATGTCTATGGGTACCCTCTCGAGTGGGGCTTACTCTGTCGAGTAAGTATGTTTTTATACGAAATAGTAGGCTACCTGATGGGTACTCGATCGAGTATGTTGGGTACTCGATCGAGTAAGTAACTTACTCGATCGAGTAAGTTGGTATTACGGGCTGTTTTAGCCGGGTTTTGTTAATAACGTGTGATTAATATTTAAGAGTTCCGTCATTCTTCTTAATCACTTTTCACTTTCTAAAACCTTTCAAAGAGAGAAAAATAGTTACGGTGCATTGTTCTTCACGATGTTAACAAATCCAAAGGGCTAGGATCGTTGGATTGTCTTGTTCTTTACGCCGTTGAGTTCGTCGTGTCAAGGGTAAGATTCTTGTATAATTTTTATACTGTTTCATTGAGTTTGTTTAAAGCCCTAATTTGGTAGATTAGGTGTTTGGGAGTATTATGTTGTTTAGAGGATGGTTATATGATTATATGTGGTTATAGGAGGAGATTTCATAGAGGAACATTTTTTATTAGCTGCTTGTGACGGTCTTGTGGTTGTTATTCCAGGTAGGGTTTCCCTACTCGGTTATTGATTACATAATGTTGTGTATTGTTGTGGATTCATATTATATTGGAATTAGAATTGGTGATTGTTGATTGTATAGTACACGCTCTTGATTCGCCCTCTGTGGAATCCGCCACAGAAGGGGATGTGGACATTAAGGAACATGGGTTATCCCTCGGATGAGATGAGCGGGGCTTAGGTGGGAACGGCTTCGGTCCCCTACTGGCGGTGTGGAATACTTGTTGCGATGGGTATTCTGGCAGGACTACATACTTTAGTGTGTAGTCAAGTGTGTGGAGTTATGTAGAGAATTGGATGATTGTGTACTGTATCTTCTGTATTTTTTTGTGTAATCAGTAACTGACCCCGTTTAAGTGTTTTAAAAACTGTGGTGATATATTCGGGGATGGTGAGCAGTTATTGAGCAGGTATGAGATGATGTGCATGGGATAGGTGGGTTGAGTTGCCACGAGATGTCTAGAAGTCTTCCGCTGTGTCTTAAACTTTATTTATTTCATTTGAGTTAGCTTTTGGGAACAGTTGTATTTCTTTTAACAGTTTTGGTTTTGGACTTGTATCGTTTTAATTATATTTAATAAAGTACATTTAGTTATTGTCTATTTGATATACATTACCTCGGGCAACCGAGATGGTAGCACTTTCATGCCTTAAGTGGTCCTGGTAAGGCACTTGGAGTATGGGAGTGTTACAAAGTGGTATCAGAGCGATGATTTTGGAACCTGTATCTAATGAACCAAATGAATCTAGGGAGTCAAAATAAAATTAAACCGGGTAGGAGTTGTTAGGAGCTAATGCAAAGACTTGGGTGACGTCCTAAAGTCGCGATCTCGCCCTACAACTTTGAACCGGTCACTATGGGGTGTGTCTGGGGATCGCTATGTGTTTATTTAAGTTACGTTGCATATCTATGTTGGAATGTGTTGTATGAATCGGTCGAAGAATGCATGTGGAGGATGGCTAACGTGGTGGCGAGAGGTAAGTAAGTAGCGTGATTATACGTTGATATGAAAACGGAATTGCATGGTAATTGATTTATGATGTGGCTTAATAGAAACAAGTAAAATAGGATGTTGTTTGTGGTATATATACTATACATATTGTTTTACATATATATAATTGTGGTGGAAAGTAGTTGAGTTGAGCATGCGGCTAGTATACGAGTCAGCATGACTCGATCGAGTGGGGGGCACTCGATCGAGTAGGTGAGGGACTCGATCGAGTGGGTTTAACTCGGTCAAGTGTGGTGTATATCGTTTCTGGACAGTGTGCTATTTTTGGGCACTCGATCGAGTAAGTATGGGGACTCGATCGAGTTAAGTATAGGGCTCGATCGAGTGAGGTTTTTGATGCATTCTTGTCAGGTTCTGGAGTCGAGGCACTCAATCGAGTAAGTGGGGAACTCGATCGAGTGGATTGAGAGCTCGGTCGAGTATGTTCTGCTCAGGTCGTTTACGTGTTTGAGTTGTGGTATGTGTGTTTATGTTTACCTCTTCTATTATATAGTTCAAAGATGCCAGCGAAGAGAACCGCATTGTATGCTAGGGCTGAGATGATGAGTATTGATGAGATAGCTAAGATGCTAGAGCATTAAGACGCGCTTATAGATGCCTTAAAGAAGTTTGGGAAGGATAAGGAGGCTGGGGTGGATTTTGCTAAGATGAGCATCAACATCGCTCGTTTCAACCCCAAAGAGTATATGGGTACAGGTGCGCCAATCTTGCTTGATAATTGGCACAGAGAGATGGAGAATATTCTGAATGTGGTGCATTGCCCTGAGGATTTTAGAGTAGAACAAGCTGCGTTCTACTTGAAAGATGCGGTCAGGGAATGGTGGAATAAGGTGAGGGAGAGTGCCTTAGATCTGTATGTGAGACAGGGGAACTCAGCCATACCTTGGGATGAGTTCAAGAGAGCTATGCGTCGAGAGTTTGTGCTGGAACATGTCCGTAGTAAGTTGAGAGAAGAGTTTGATGATTTCAAGATGGCTCCGGATATGACAGTGGCTGAGTACTATCACAAGTTCAATGAGAAGTCTAGGTACGCAGAGGATATGGGGTTGAGTCAGGAGAACTTAGCTTTGAGGTTTGAGAAGGGTCTGACATATAAGATTATGGAAAAGTACCGGCTGGGGTCCTTACAGATGTTAAGGAGGTGTTTTAGAGAGTGGGAAGAGTTGAGAGATTGGTGGAGATGGTTAAGGAGAATAGGGAGAGAGGTTCCGAGAAAAAGAAGGCTGAGAGTGAGGGTGGTGGTCAGTCCAGTTACAAGAGGGGTGCCGTAACCAGGCAAGGGCTTATTCGTCGAGATCGGGCTTTAGTGGTGGAGCTTCTTTTGGGCATGACCGAGGTGGTGGTAGTAGCAGCTGGGGGATATCTTGCTTTAAATGTGACGGTATGGGACACAAGAGATATGCGTGCACCAGTGCTGTGGGCAGGGGTTTCCAGAGACCATCACAAGGGAGTTTCTCTCAGGGTCCGTCTCAGAGGCATGCTAGTAACAGGCCTGTTGGGTCATAGAATAATCAGGGTGGTCAGAGTAACAACAACGTTGGGGCTAACCGCAATGGCGGTAGTTTATATCAGAGACCGGCGACGAACAACAACCAAGGGTCGGCTGCTAAGCCGTCTACTTCTGCTAGTACTGTCCAGGGAGGTGGACAGAAGACCAGTGGTAAGCTTTTCATGATGGATAAGAAGGCAGCTGAGGATGATGCTGACGTAATCACGTGTACCTTTCTTGTTAATGGAGTCTTTACCTTTCTTTTGTTTGATTTGGGGGCGTCACATTCGTTTGTATCATCGAGTCATGCTAAGCTTTTGGGTTTGATAAAGTTTGAGTCTGTAAAAGATGGAAGTTTTTATACCGTCGGGTGAGTCTGTATCTTGTGGGAGGTTATATAAGGGTGTATCTATGATAGTTGGGCAGGTTGACCTTCCGGTAGATTTGTTAGAGTTTCCCATGGATGGTTTTGAGATGATAGTTTGTATGGATTGGTTGGGTAAGTATAAAGCTAGGATAGACTGTCACCATGAGAGAGTCTCTTTGAGGGGTCCTAAGGGAGTTAGTGTGTCTTATCGTGGGTTTGTTGTCAAACCCAAAGTCAAAGTGATTGCAGCGGTGACATTGAAGTCTTATCTTAGGAAGAGGTGTCCTTTGATCCTATGCCATGTGAGAGACCACAGTATGGTGAGTTCGACAGCTGATCAGATACTAGTGGTAGGAGAGTTTCCAGATGTTTTTCCGGAGGAGATACCAGGTTTGCCAGCGAAGAGGGAAATAGATTTCAGCGTGGAGCTGAAACCAGGGACGGGACCAATCTCTAAGGCCTCGTACCACGTGGGTCCTAAGAAGTTGGAGGAGCAAAAGAAGCAGTTGGATGATTAGATTGGTAAGGGGTAAATTAGACCTAGTGTATCACCGTGGGGAGCACCAGTTCTGTTTGTGAAAAAGAAAGATGGGAGTTTGAGGTTGTGCATCGACTATGGGGAGTTGAACAGGGTTACAGTGAAGAACAAGTATCCTTTGCCAGGGATAGATGATCTGTTTGACAAGTTGAGTGGAGCAGGTGTCTTTTTAAAGATTGATTTGAGATCAGGTTACCATCAGGTGAGGATTCGGGATTAGGATATACCAAAGACAGCTTTTCAGTCGAGGTATGGTCACTATGAGTATGTAGTAATGTCGTTTGGGTTGTCTAATGCACCGACAGTGTTTATGGATTTGATGAACCGAGTCTTCAGTCAGTTATTGGATAAGTTTGTGGTGGTGTTCATAGATGATATCTTATTCTATTCCAAGACTAAGGAGGAGCATGTGGAGCACTTGAGGTTGGTGTTGCAGACTTTGCATGACAATCAGCTGTATGTAAAGTTGTCAAAGTGTGAGTTCTGGCTCGAGGAAGTTGCCTTTCTGGGGCATGTGATTTCAAAGGATGGGGTAGCTGTGGATCCGACAAAGATAGAGCCAGTGTCTAAGTGGGAGGCACCAAAGAATGTGGCAGAGGTCAGGAGTTTCATGGGTTTGGCAGGGTACTATCGTAGATTTGTGAAAGATTTTTCCAAGATAGCCAGACCTATGACAACGTTGATGAGGAAGGAGAACAGGTTTCGTTGGGATGAAAGTTGTGAGACGGCATTCCAAACATTAAAGGAGCGTTTGACCACAGCTCCAGTCTTAGCATTACCTGAAAGGTGTGAGAACTTTGAGGTATATACAGATGCTTCAAATTATGGATTGGGATGTGTGTTGATGCAGAATGGGAAACTAATTGCCTATGCTTCTAGGCAATTGAAACCTTATGAGGAGAACTATCCGACACATAATCTAGAGTTGGGTGCAGTTGTGTTTGCTCTCAAGAGTTGGTGGCACTATCTTTATGGGGCAACCTTTAAGGTGTTTTAAGATCATAAGAGTCTCAAGTACATCTTCACTCAAAAGGAGCTGAACATGAGACAGAGGAGGTAGATGGAGCTGATTGGTGATTATGACATGGTTATTATATACCATGAAGGGAAGGCAAACGTGGTTGCAGATGCGCTCAGCAGGAAGAGTGTGTATTCTCTATGCACAGCTATGTCTTTGATAAGGTTGAGAGATGAGGTGAGGAAGATGGGGATGCATATGATACAGAAAGGGGATGCTTGAGGTGACTTGACTGTGGAACCAGATCTTTATGATGATATTCGCAGGAAATAGGCGTTGGGTCCTAAGATTGAGGAGTGGAGTGCTGGAGTGGAGAAAGGGACGCTGTCTCGGTTCTCTATTCATACAGATCGCAATTTGAGATTTGATAGGAGACGGTGTGTTCCTAGTGATGAGGAGTTGAGAAAGATGATCATAACAGAGGCTCATTGTGAACCCCTGCGGTTATACAAAAACATACACATATAATTAGCAGCGGAAAATACGTAAGTTATTAAAACTTCAATGCATGGCCGCGGAGTTCACTGAAAACATTTGAAAACTAGACCTAGTTACTAAATTTACAAAATAAATACATAATACAAACAGAAATATACAAGGGATCTCAGATCCCTCCAAATTTCCAAAAATGCAATAACGAACGATAATCAAAAGGGTATATCGTTGCCTCGGCAACGCTCGCTAGCCACTCGTTCTGTAACCCCTAGCGTATACCACCAACCTGTCATCTGTCATTCATAAAAAATGAATGCCACAGTCAGTGGGGAGTAACTTAGGTGTCCTCCAGCCATATTACAATGTAATAACATAAGTACAATACAAAATCTATCAGTTTATCAAACATACAACATAGAAAAGGTAAATAAGATAAATAAATCATGTGATAACGGAACTTACACAACCAAAACGTGTCCCACTTTACTACGACCAAACACGACATCGTAGTACAGGAAGCACAGCCTGACCAAAGACGACATAGTGGACGGGTCCCAAAATACTAATGCAATCAACCATAAAGAATAACCAACGATCTCCCGGTAGGACGGCTAAATAGCATCACGCTCTCGGGATACAACACATACCCCTGCAATCATCGGAGTACAACACATAGCCGATATAAGTAGTCCTAGCTTAAGTATAGTACCGGCCTTTCGGTAACCCGACACTATACTCTCGGAATACAACACGTATCCGATTCAACGGTTAAGATAACTTCCAGTAACCCCGAGACTCGTAACCGGGCTACAACACATAACCACAGCCGAGTAACTTCAATCCGGTCGCCTAGTCCACGACACATGAGCTAGTATCCGAATTGAAACAATCGTACCAAATGACATTGATTAGCACTAGAACGACAAACACACACAGACCCAATGTACGCAGCGTATATATCCAGTATGGACTAACCAAACAATCCAAAATGTGTTAACAACCACGCAATACGAGAATGGGATTAAACACACCTAAATATGAAAATACCACCATGTATTGGCCGACCAATCTATCTAGCATCTCGTACCTGTTCCAACATAATTAAAGTATATATACGGCCCATAATGCTTACCGTCTCACCTGCAACAAAGTACAAATATAGCAAGACAAGTCCACAAAATAATATACCATCTTCTTTTATCAAAAGCCGCATCCAAAACAATCCCTACCTGTCAGTATACGTCGTCTCAACTATACAATACTCTAACTAGTATCCAAAAATCTCTACATATAAATCTAAACCGTATGAACTATACAACGGACTAACCAGTATCCAAAAACGATCCTTACACGTCAGTATACACCATCTTAAATATACCACAAACTAAACGGGATCCCAAATAGCATCTCAAAACAATCCCTACATGTCAGTATACATCGTCTCAACTATAAAACACGCCAATTATCACCCAAAACAATCCATACATGTCAGCATACACCGTCTTAAATATACCACTTACTAGCTAGCATTCCAAATGATCCCTACAGGTCAGTATACACCGTCTCAATCATCTCCACGTATCAGTATACACCGTCTTAACTATACAACAGACTAATTAACATCCATAATAATCCCTATATATAATTATACACCGTCTCAACTATAAAACAGACTAACCAGCATTTGAAAAAAACATATTTTATAAGTAATATCGAGTAACCCGTCATCGTTACCTTTTTCCGAGCGAACTAGTCCTCCATGACGTAAAAGTTTTGTACCGGACCGTCTATCTCAGCCCCTACAACCTTCTTACAATAAATAAAACTGAAAGTATAAAATGGGTTTGTAAAAATCCATAATTATACTGAATTTTACTTACAACGGAATGACGAGGGCGGCGAGAGGAGTGCTATGGAATAAAAATAGTTGAAAACGGATGAGAAACGAAGTTGCGATGTCGATTAATAGATCAAATTTCAAAGAAAAGTATGAAAAATAAGGAAAAGACGAAGAAGAAGAAAAGAGATTGACGTGAGGGAGTGAAATGAGACAGCAGCCTGCCAGCCTGCTATTTATTATACGTACGTTTCTTCATCGTTAAGTAATTTCGTTCGTTTTTAAAACCGTCTCGAGTTAATAAAATCTGTTTTAGTAAAAGTTTCAGAAATAAAAACGGAATCAATAATAAATAAATTTAATGAGTGAAAATAAAATAAACTAAACCAGCTAACGGAAATAATAGGAATTCGATTCGAATCGGAGTTATTAACGATTTTTACTAAATTAATGGAGTTTAACGAAATTTGATAATTTAGCAAAATAACACAAAATAGCTAATTGGATGACTTTTCCCAAATCCGTTTTGAATCCACTAAGGGCCGACTTTCATAAAGGACTCGTAAAAGGATCGGAAATTATTAACGATTATTAAAATTAATAACTCGAATTATACTGAATTAATTAATTAGTTGAGAGTATATATATATATATATATATATATATATATATATATATATATATATATATATATATATATATATATATATATATATAAATCGTTAAATGACGTAATTTAACTTCAAAATAGAAATTAGAAGAATTTTACCCAACTTAATAAAATACGGAGTGTTACACTCATTGCACACCATATTCAGTACATCAAGGTGGTGACAAGTTGTATAAAGATTTGAAGAAGACTTTCTTATGGCCTGGGATGAAAAAGGAAACAACTGAGTTTGTGGCTCGATGTTTGACATGTCAGAGGGTTAAGGGAGTGCAGCGACGACCACGAGGTAAGATTCGGTCTCTTAGGGTCCGTTTGGATTAAAGGAATTGGAGAGAAGGGGAGGGGAGGGATTTAATTTCCTTTGTTTGGATAAAAAATATGGGAGAAAGGAAATGGAAGGGGAGAGAAATAAGAGGACTTATTTTCCCTCCTATAGAACAAATTATAATCTTTCCAAGGGTGGCAAGATTTGGAAAGAAAACATTATTTGGACTCTAATTATACCACCACCATCCTTCAATCCTCCATCCATTCTTCATCTCCCTCCTTCATCCCCTTCCATTTCCCTTCATAACTTTTGTTATCCAAACACCCACATTCCATTTGCCCTCCCCTTCTCTCCCCTCCCTTCACCTCCCCTCACTCCCCCTCCCCTCCCTTTCCCTCCTAAAATTATATCCAAACGGACCCTTAAGGTACCTGAGTGGAAGTTGGAATCTATCTCTACGGATTTCATAGTGGGTTTACCGAGGAGTCAGCATGGTAACAACATGATATGGGTAATAGCGGATCGTCTGACTAAGTCAGCTCATTTTGTTCCGATGAACGATACTTGGATCAAGATACAATTGGCGTTGGCTTATAGGAACCATGTGGTTCGTTTGCATGAGGTGCCTAAAGATATAGTGTCAGACAGAGAAGCGAGGTTTATATCACGGTTTTGGCGAGAGTTGCAGGATTTGATGGGGACTACCTTAAAGATAAGCACTGCTTTTCCTCCTACGACAGATGGACAGATAGAGAGGACCATTAAGATTTTGGAGGATATGCTGCGAGCTTGTGTGATGGAGTTTGGTGGTAGTTGAGAGGATAGATTGGATCTGATTGAGTTTATTATAACAACAGCTATCACACGAGTATTGGGATGACACAGTTTGAGGCTTTGTATGGGAGGAGGTGTAGGAGTCTGATTTGCTAGGATGATAGAGCTGAGGTCGTGGTTTTAGGACCATAGACGATACAGGAGATGTTAGACCAGGTTAAGCTGATCAGGGAAAAGATGAAAGCGGCCCAGGATCGACAAAAGTGTTATGCAGACTTACATCGCTGTGACCTAGAGTTTCAGGTTGGGGACAGGGTTTATTTGAAAGTGTTTCCTATGCATGGGGTTATGAGGTTTGGTAAGAAAGGGAAGCTGAGCCAGAAGTTTATCAGACCATATGAGATTTTGGATCGTGTGGGTGAGGTTGCTTACCGGTTAGTGTTACCAACGGCTTTGGATAGGGTGCATAATGTGTTTCATGTGTCTCAGTTACGAAAGTATGTGAGCGATCCTTCACATGTGTTAGAGGTGGAGAACATAGAGTTGGATGAGTCCTTGTCTTATCTTGAGGTGTCAAAACATATTCTTGATCGCAAGGTTTGGAAAACTAGGAACGGGGAAACAGTGTTGCTTAAGGTTCTATAGTCTAACCATGACGTTGAGGAAGCTACTTGGGAGGCGCAAGAGGCTATGAGGGAGCGGTATCCATCTCTTTTTTATCAGGTATGTGTGGTTACGGGGACGTAACCATGTTTCTTTTAGGGGGGTAGGAGGTGATCGCATAAGGTTTTGGTATGGTTTATGTTGGTTTTGCATAGTTAGTAGTTGCTTTGAGTCGGGTTGAGTTGTGGTTGGGAGTTTTCTTTTGAGTTTTAGTTGCGTTGTTGTGTCGTGTTTTGAGTTAGTATGTTTTGTTTTTGTGTTTGGGTTGAACTTCGGAGACGAAGTTCTTTTTAAGGAAGGAAGACTGTAATACTACGGTTTTTTATGTCTATGGGTACTCTATCGAGTTGGGCTTACTCTGTCGAGTAAGTATGTTTTTATACGAAACATTAGGCTAGCTGATGGGTACTCGATCGAGTATGTTGGGCACTCGATCGAGTAAGGGTCACTCGATCGAGTAAGTAACTTAATCGATCGAGTAAGTTGGTATTACGGGCTGTTTTAGCCGGGTTTTTTTAATAACGCGTTTTTAATATTTAAGGGTTTCGTCATTCTTCTTAATCACTTTTCACTTTCTAAAACCTTTCAAAGAGATAAAAAGAGTTACGTTGCATTGTTCTTCGCGTTGTTAACAAATCTCAATGGCTAGGATCGCCGGATTGTCTTGTTCTTTACGCCGTTGAGTTCGTCGTGTCAAGGGTAAGATTCTTGTATAATTTTTCATCTCAATCAATGTAGGGGTTTGAGAGTATTATGCTTTTTAGAGGATGATTGTATGATTATATATGGGTATAAGAGGAGATTTCGTAGAGGAGCATTTTTAATTAGCTGCTTGTGACGGTCTTGTGGTTGCTATTCCATGTAGGGTTTTCCTACTCGGTTATTGATAACATAACGTTGTATATTGTTGTTGATTCATATTATATTGGAATTGGAATTGGTGATTGTTGATTGTATGGTTGGTTGTGATTGTTTGTCTATGGTTCGCGAGGTGCGTTTTCGGCTGAGTGGAGTCACTTGCGGGAGTGGCTTCACGCCCTTGATTCGCCCTCTGTGGAACCCGCCACAGAAGGGGATTTGCACATTAAGGAACATGGGTAATTGCTTGGATGAGATGAGCGGGGCTTAGGTGGGAACGGCTGCGGTCCCCCACTGGCGGTGTAGAATACTTGTTGAGACGGGTATATTCTTGCAGGACTACACACTTTAGTGTGTACTCAGGTGTGTGGATTTATGTGGAGAATTGGATGATTGTGTAGTGTATCTTCTGTATTATTTTTGTGTAATCAGTAATTGACCCCGTTTAAATATTTTAATAACTGGGGTGATCCATTCGGGGATGGTGGGCAGTTATTGAGCAGGTATAAGATGATGCGCATGGGATAGCTGGGTTGAGTTGCCACGAGATGTCTAGAAGTCTTCCGTTGTGTCTTAAACATTTATTTATTTCATTTGAGTTAACTTTTGGGAACAGTTGTATTTCTTTTAACAGTTTTGGTTTTGGACTTGTATCGCTTTAATTATATTTAATAAAGTACGTTTTGTTATTGTCTTTTTGATATACACTGCCTCGGGTAACCGAGATGGTAGCACTTCCATGCCTTAAGTGGTCCTGGTAAGGCACTTGGAGTATGGGGGTGTTACAAAAATAATTATAACATGCTCATGACAACAATTGTAACAATAAACTCATGGTGGAATATTTATCATAAAAACAATGCCATAACAATTTGTCTCATGCCAACAATGCAATAATAATTTATCTTACGATAACCATGTAACAATAATCTGTGTTATAATCAATTCATCAATTCATTAATTTAAGAACAATTAAGGTTGAGTAGATACCCTACCTTTAGCAATTTTTCACAATTCAATCAACAATTAAATTAGAAAGCCTCTTCCACAAATTCACCACCACAATTAATTAGTGCGAGGTGAAAACTCCGTCTTAAAGTTGTCTCGCAAAATTCCTCTTCCTAACAAGTTATATGTTGAGGTTTTGATGTGGAATAAAAGTGATGGTGAGGCATGAGTTGAGTATTTATAGTTTTATATTAGGTTCTAGGAAATTACATATATGGTAGTATAGATAACACCCAAACCAAATACACCTCCCCCAACTAAGGTAATTAGGACAAAGGGTGAATGCAAATTACAGAACTCGAATGTAGTGCAAATCCCGCGTGAACGTACTTGCCGAATATTAAGGTATAAGCACATGCGGCACGAATGTAGGTCGAATGTAGCGCGAATGTACTGGCTGTAAAGTTTCTTTATTAAGTTCAATCTACATTCGCCCCACATCCAAGCACTGAGTTATAAGAAGGTCGAATGTTACACATGACTTCAAAACCCCAACGCTTGATAAAATGCTATAAAATCACGAGTATTACAGTCTTCCCTCCTTAAAAGGAACTTCATCCCCAAAGTTCACCATACTACCAACCAAATGCTATCATTGCTAATTCACATTATGACACTACTTACACATATTACTCACCATATATACCATTAACATCAGTAGTAATACATTATACCTCCCTTAAAAAGAACTTTGTCCCGAAGTTCCATATCCATCTCGACACTAATGTAATTCTTATTACACTCATGGCCTACATGGTCTTATCCAATGCTCTTCCAAATATTCACAAGCTACGTGGTGCATCACCAACATTTACAACCACTAAATCCTCAAGTCCACCATAATGTTATAACGGAACTCATCACACTTACCAACACTTACTAAAACAACCAAATAACAAATGAAAAATGTAGTATTACTTTCACAGTATGACATCCTACCCCTCTTAAAATTAAGGTTACGTCCACGTAACCACAAAGACTACACCACCCTCACCAAAATCCTCTAAACTTCTTTTCATGACCACCAACTCGTTTATACCTTAACCAAATACGCTCACTAAACATTCCACTACCGTTCTGCCAACATTACACAAAAGAATATGACATATCTTGCATTCCCTAAAAACCTCTCGACGCCTTATGTTTAATAACCTTTGCAAAACAACACCACTCAAATCAATACCATAACACTAAACCTTATCTCAGCCACACACTTAGGTCATAACAAAAGCCTACTAAATTCTCATGTTTACACTCGTACCTTATACCACCATTTTAACATTGCCCACTAAGTTCTTTACCTTCCCTCGTCAATCTTAATCATAACCTCATGCATACCTAACCAATCCATATCACCATATTCCCTAAAATACTAGCATGCTTTTAACAACAAGATAACTTTTATACACCACCTAATACATTAACAAATTCAAGTCATCCTTACTACGTCAAACCGCTTGCCTAAGCCTCTTAAATCAATAACTCTAAAGTTTCATGGTTCAACAACTCATCAACCTGGGACTACTTCTACAACATATCATATCCTCTTGTAACTGTGAATAATAACCCCAACAACAACTACATCCCTAAGCTATACACCTTATCATTTATTATTACACATCATCAACTACTTCCAAACCAACAATGGAACTCTCCTTCAACTTATTCAATCCACTCATGACTTATACTCTTACAAAAGCTTAATTATTTTAACACAACTACTATTCATCTTATTTCTCACACACTCTCACCTCTAAATATAACCTTATCTCCTTCCATTCGATTCATACATTCAACAACGAATCCCATCATAACTACCGTCAATATTACCTCAACATTTCTTTGAACTACATATTTGGATATTATGCCATCTAATCCACTCTAATGATAATGACAAACCGCAAAACCATTATAATAACATCTCACCATACTAATAAATATATCCGTCGAAAGCCATAAAATTCCCTACACAAATCGCCACTTAACTTATTACCAAAGTCTCATCTTACCTCAAAATATCCTCAAAAGCCATAAATAAACCCTAAATAACAATCTAACCACTACCGAACATTTCACGTTTCATTATCTCTCTTACATTCCATAAACATCGAATACAAACTTTCCTTCCATAGGTTGTCTAGTTGATCATCTATTAAACTACCACCATTAACTAGAATCATTTCAACATCACATATTTGATCACCCTATGTTAAATCTTTTAATTCCCAAAATTTCTCTCTAACTCCATCATACAAATCCTAAATAATTCTCTGCTCACATACTAGTCTATTACTTCCTTATATTCTTACTACATAGTTCATACCATTATTCACACTATGTTTCATCACACTCCTTCCTCAATTTCACATATTCATATTACTTTCTTATGTAATTAATATCAAACTTTCAAATAATAACATTCTTATCTTATCAATCCCAAGTCCAACACATACTATGCATAAACAACAATCTATCTCAACAGTCCTTAAGTTTGCATCAATCCTTATATTCACCTTACGCATCCTAAAATTACTGAATAACTCAAGTCAGTACTCTTACTATTTAGTCCTCAAGACTCACCTATTTTTCCCTTTGCTTCTTAACTAATTCCCAACAATTCATAATGATAGTTTTTTTTCCCCAAAACATGCTCCAGTTATTCTCTCCCTTATCTAACACATTACTTAAATTCATACACTATTCAGACTCACTTACCACCTCTAAATACAAACAACCATCGACATTTCATTTGTAGTTATCATACCCCAAATCACCATCTACCAAAAGCCAATTTTTTTTTCCTCATCCTGTTAACTCTTATTGAACATACACCCTAAAGTTGCCTCTTAACAACCCAATTTTATAAGCACACCAACCAACTAAAATTCCATACTCTGGTATGAAACAAATTAACCTCGTCAGGTAAAATTCTAATCCATCATGTTATACCATATCCTTCTCGCGAACTTTTAACTCCTTTAAATTCATCACCCTTATATTCACCTTATTCACTCCACTAATTGACCAAGTACCGTGCTAATACATCATTAAATTTCATGTCAATAACACCCTTTAATTACATCAAATGACTTACCTTTATTGTTCGCTCCTCAATCTCGCTTCTTTTGTACATCTATGGCTCACATCACATAAAAATGTATATCTCCCTTACCAGACCCCCACAAATTGTTAAAATATCCCTCAAACTTTATAACTCCTACTAGCTCTCCACTTATGTTTTGAAAATTCACGCTCTACATCAAACTCCTCTGCACTTTTCTTCCCATGTACATGTAACTATTGATATAAACGCCAGCTTATGTTTAATCACAAATCCTTTATAAGACACCCCTACTTCCTTAGGTCCCATCAAAGACACTTCTTCTTGGTAGGAATCATTAAATGCTCTATTTTTTACCTACTAATTCATCCCTAATATGATTTCAAAATCTCTGAAAAGAAGTTCAATTAAATCCATAGGAAAAGAATTTCTCCGATTAAAATAGTCACACCCTATAATTTCCCACAACTTACTAACTCCCCGGAAGGTATTTCTACATCATATTTATCACCTCAGATTTACTCAATTATAAGGTACGAGCATGCTCACTAGAAATAACAGAATGGCTAGCTCTAACTGTTTTCTACAATTACATATTATTTTGCCACGAATGCCTTACAATTTGCCACAATATTCGGTCTTTTTTTTTCCTGTCACACCATTTATGCTACATGCCTTTCTTTTTAAACTTTATCATACTACTTAATCCTTGGCAATTAAATTTAAACATTAAGACAATTCTATGGCATAAAGATCACAAATCGGTTTAGGGTAACACATTCCGCATATCTCTAGACATATGAATCAATACACATAATTCGTACAAAATTTCAATCAAGTTCACAAGATGCTCAACATGTTCATTCTATTCATATTCTTTTAAACATGTTGTTATCATATGATCAGAAAATCTAACAAATAATTACGCCATAATTCAACACATTCTCTTATCAATCAATCCACAATACTCCTTCTCCTTAACACACAGCCTCAAGCTCCCTTCTCCTTTCACCCATCTCAAAATTTCTTATCTTTTTTATTCACATCCTGCAAGTAGTTTAATAATTCATAATTCAAAACATACAGACCCTTAAGATAAGACATCCACGCTAACTAACCAACTCTCTTAACCTTTCTCGAGGTGAGCGGCTCAAAACTGAAAATGGCCAGATCAAGGACGTCTCTCTAACCTTATAAGAGGGCTCCTAAACAGTTTCTACCCCGGTGTTCATTTTATTAGACGCATCCTAAGTTCATTAGATTCATTTTTTTAGGCCTTAGGAACGTTCGCTCTGATACCACTTTGTAACACCCCCATTTAGTTAGGAGCCTTTAGCAAGGCATTTCCAGATAATTAAAGGTGTTACCATCTCAGTTGCCTCGGGTAGTAAGTATAAAAGACAAACGGTTTTATTACAAAGGTTCCAACGAGATAATTAAATGATAAAATTATGTTTTAATACATTTGCAGCGTAAATAAAATAAATAGTGTCTGAATAACTAAGGTGATCTCTAGACTCTGAAGAAGGTCATACATCCCAAGCTCCCTCCAAGCATCCAACACATCTCAAAAGCTAACCTGTCAATCAATCTGCTCCCCAATATTTGGTTCATCACAGGTGTTCATGAATACACAGTCAACCACGAGGTTGAGTAGGATAACTAAACAACAATAAGTAAATATATAATGAACCTATAACAAAAAGACAACGAAAGAACTCATGCTATGATACCGTCACTCACGGCCCAACCATGTGCCACAAAAACCGACATATCACAAACACAAACCCAACGCAAACACCGCTCAGGTCAGCGGTCATCCAACACCACCGTGCCTGGCCAACGGTCACTCCAACAAAAAAAATGAAAGAACTCATGCTAAGATACCGTCATTCACGGCCCAACTATGTGCCACAAAAACCGATACATCACAAACACAAACCCAACGCAAACACCGCTCAGGTCCAAGGTCACTCCAACACCACCGTGCCTGGCCGACCACAAACGCGCAGGTCCACGACACATCCACATCCCCATGCCTGGCCGACCAATAATCTCAATCACAATACCAATCCTCTTTCAAGATGCCAATAACAACAGAGAACCAACCAGCAGTGACAATAAAATAATTATAAGATGCTCAAGACAACAATTAATGTAACAATAAACTCATGGTGGAATATTTATCATAAAAACAATACCATAACAATTTGTCTCATGCCAATAATGCAATAATAATTTATCTTACGATAACCATGTAACAATAATCCATCTTATAATCAATTCATCAATTCATTAATTTAACAATAAGTAAGGTTGAGTAGATATCCTACCTTTAGCAATTCTTCACAATTCAATCAACAATTAAATTAGAAAGCCTCTTCCACAAATCCACCACCATAATTAATTCGTGCAAGGTAAAAAACTCCATCTTAAAGTTATCTCACAAAATTACTCTTCCTCAGAAGTTATATGTTGAGTTTTTGATGTGGAATAAAAATGATGGTGAGGCATGAGTTGAGTATTTATTGTTGTTGATTAGGTTATATGAAGGTTCTATGAAATTACATATATGGTAGTACAGATAACACCCAAACCAAATACACCTCACCCCTACTAAGGTAATTAAGACAAAAGGCAAATGCAAATTACAAACCTCGAATGTAGCGCAAATCTCACGCGAACGTACTGGCTGAATGTCATGGTACAAGCACATGCGACATGAATATTGGTCGAATGTAGCGCGAATGTACTGGCTGCAAAGTTTCTTTATTAAGTTCAATCTACATTCGCCCTACATTCAAGCACTGAGTTATAAGAAGGTCGAATGTTACACATGACTTCAAAACCCCAACGCTAGATAAAATGCTATAAAATCATGAGTATTACACTACGAGTCTAGCTTTGTATCGCTCAATAGTCCGATCCGCTTTGTTCTTGACTTTATACACCCATTTGCATTCAATAGGTTTCTTTCCATTTGGAAACTCATCAATTTTCCTAGTCCTATTACCTTCCAATGCATCAATTTGTTTACGCTTTGCGTCCTTCCATTTTGAATTTCTTGCTACCTTATTATAATTGCTCGGTTCTCTTTTCTCATCTATAGACGCCAGTAATTCTCGTGGGGATTATAAAAAGAATTGGTAATAATATAATAAACTAAAGGATAGCGAGTACTTGTCTTTGAGGACCTTGTTTGGGCGTGAAGAGCATGTCGAGTGGGGTTAATTATTCTAGTTGATTTCCAGTAGTAGTCTTTCTTCAATGCGGGCTCGAATTTTTCTCTTGCTCCTCTACCAAGCCTTTCTTGCCCTTCTCTAATTGTTGTATTATTCTTGACAGTGGGAACAACATCACCCACCTCATTACCCACGGCTGTATTCTGTATATCAGTTTCTCCGGGTGTTGTGCGTTCTTCACTCCCCCGTACTTCATGGGATGGTTCATGATCCGACTCATCGACATTAAAAATTCATATGGTTCCGGGCAAATAACAGTTTCTTCTATTTAATTATCTTTATCATGTTGAGAAACATTTGTGTCGATGCGATTAGAAAAAGGAAAAATGTGTTCAAAGAAGGTTACGTCTCTTGATGCAAACATTCATTTCTCCTTTAAATCGTATACCTTCCATCCCTTCTTGCCATGAGGGTAACCCAAGATCACATAACGTTTGTCTCTTTCCCCAAATTCGTCTCATGGTTTGCCTTTGTTATGATCATAGCAAAGACATCTGTATACCTTAAAACCGTTTAAGTCAGGTTTTTGATTGTGTAAAACTTCATTCGGGGTTCGGCCTTGGAGAAGAGGTGTTGGGGTCCTATTTATTAGATAAGCTGATGTTAATATACATCCCCCCCCCCCCCCCGAAAAAAAAATTGCTAAGTCAGCTTGAAACCGTAATGCCCTTGCCTTCTCGAGTATGTGTCGATCTTTTCTCTCGACTCGTCCATTTTGTGTGGCGTGTCAATGTTACTAGATTGAAAAACTATCCCATTTTTATAATAATAATACTTCATGGGCCCAGATAAAAAATCAGTTTCATTGTCACTTTGGACGATTTTAACACATTTTATAAATTGATTTTTAACCATTTGACAAAAAATTCTTAGAAATTTTGCTCTTTTCTTTCATAAGATATACCCACACTGCCCTATTGTTGTCATCGACAATGGTTAAAAAAAATTGAGCACGTGACAGATTAGCAACCCGATATTTACCTTATATGTCACAATGAATTAATCCAAATAAAACATCACACCTCTTATTAGTGAGTCGAAAAGAAGAACGGGTTTGTTTTGCCCTACCACATGGGTCATAAATATGACCAGAATTCCAATTTAAATTGCAACCAATTAATGAAGAAAATTGATACAGTATACTACTTCACGGGTGCCCGAGTCTTTTATGCCAAAGTCAGTCCTCCTTTGACAGTGATGCTACTAACTCGACTTTCTTTGGCTGATAATGGTACACCCCATCTCGATGCTCACCCCGTCAAATCTCCGTCCTCATAGACTGGTCCTGCATACCACAATAGTCAGGGTAGAACGATACTACACATGTTAATTGAGGGACAGAAATTTAATGACATGTTAATGTTGGGACAGAAAGAATGTCTTTTAGAGCACAAAATTATCGCTCAAAACTATTTCTACACGTTCTTCTGCTGTAACGCTTCTACCATCAGGTAGACCAACAAGGGACAATTTCTCTATCAATATGTTCTTGAGCCATTCTTGCTTCCTTTTCATGTGATGGGAAGCGCCATTGTCTATTAACTACTCACTAGTGACATTACTGTGCATACGTGAAAGTTTTTCACTACCTTTCGGGTTACAATTTAAAAGAGTATGGATATGTTCTACCTCGTTAGTGGCAAAATGTAGATTCTACTTTCCTGCCTCGGTTTCCTTTGCCTATCACGAGTTTACCACGACATTAGCTTGGAACACGTTGTGCTGATTCCCACGTCCTCCATGACGTCCTCTGCCGCTTCCATACGTTCCACGATTGCTTCCTCCTCCTCGATGGCCATGGCCTTGGCTCTTAACTACCTCATACGCATGCTTATCATAGAAATTGTCCTCTATGTTCTAGTATTTACCACAGTGAGTGCAATGAGATGGCGGCGTATCTTCTTCTTCATTGTCCTATTTATTGTACGTGCCTCTACCTCTGCATGCCCCATATGATTTGGCAGCCATTGCTGCCTCATTCTTCTCTTCCTGTACGTTTTTCATAGTTGTATGTCTCTCTTCCCTCGAGATTAAAGCATATGCTCGAGTGAGAGATGTAATCGGATCTTCTATCAACAGGTTTGTGCGAATGTTATCGTACAAAATGGAGTCTAGTCCCTTCAAGAATTGATGAACTTTCTCTTCTTCTAGCTCCTTTGCTATCATTGTTGCGGCTCCACAGGTGCACTTTGGGACTCGGTTGTAATTTCCGTGTTTATCCCATATTGTCTTTAAGAGAGTGTAATATTAAACCACGGATTGTCGCCCTTGTTTGCAATCGTTGAGTTCCCTTTTCAATTGATGCACCCGCAGAGCATTCCCTGCCGAAAAACGGCTCTTCAATTCTTCCCAAACTTTTGCTAATGGCAACGAGAAAGTGATACTCGGATGCAATTTCGGGCCTATCACGTTCCTTGACCATGCTGTTAACATAGCATTACATTGTCTCCATGCTACAAATTCGAGGTTGTCAGCCCCGTCTTCCCCTTCCGGGTTCTTGACCTCTCCTATAATAAATCCTAGCTTATTTTTCGCATCTATCCAATTCTTAATAGCGTCAGCCCAAAGGTCGTAATTGTCGCCGTTAAAGATGGTCTACATAAGCATTAAATTCGGATTATCCAAAGGATGAAGTTAGAGTGGGGAAGACATTGGAATGGACTGTTTTTCATTAACCTTTTCATTTAATTTACCATCGTCTCCTGGCATCTTGAAAGTTGATGGTTGATTTGTGTTTTGATTTATTTTATTTACAAAAAATATGGATCGAGATGCTTTGATACCATGATAAACGAAAAAGCACAGAAAGGGTTGGAAATATTGATAACTAGTGTGATGCTCGTGCATTGCACGGATTCTAAAATAATTGACTAAATGTAAAATCCGCAAGGACGTTTTAGCCTTTATTGTATAAATGAGACTGCACATCAATATTAATGCTAACCATATTTGATTAACAATAATTATTACTTAGATAGTAGTTATTTCAAAACTAATCGACATTTACTAGACAACATATTTTTCCCTTAGAAAGAAAATTCGAGAGGTTTAATTCATAA
The DNA here is from genome assembly GCF_048544455.1 of Silene latifolia. Lineage (NCBI taxonomy): Eukaryota > Viridiplantae > Streptophyta > Magnoliopsida > Caryophyllales > Caryophyllaceae > Silene > Silene latifolia. The sequence continues at coordinate 223,271,812 of NC_133538.1, read as the reverse complement.
AACAAAATAAAAAATGACAATGCATTTGTATTTTAATTCTTTTAATATTGTATGTGTTATATATAACATGTACATGTCCTCTCTCTTTTGATCTTTGTAACTAATGTATGATAAACGACTATTATAGATGAAACACATCCTTAAGCCTCTTAGATCCTGCAACACCCCCATAAGCTGGGACCCTTCCTCAAGGCATTCCCAGCACATGTAGGCCTCACAAGACTTGGTTTCACAAGCTTGTAGTGCCAACAAACGAGTAAAGAAGTATTTAAAACGATAAACTTAAATAGATAAGTTGTAGTTAGATAAATATTTACATGTTAAGGGATGCAAAAGCCATCCTATTTAATACAACCAAATTGAAATAAAAGTGGAGTTTAAATGATCAAAAACTAAATAAGCACAAGTGATGACAACTAGTGAAGACCGCTCCTAAGCCCTCGGATCAAATCAAGCTAACCTGACAATCACTGCTCCCCATATGGGCGGAAATCACCATATGGTTCACCACAGATATTTAAAAATCCAAGTGTTAGCTTAATAATAAAAATGCTCAATAAATGCAAATGATAAGAAAAAATGCTCGTGTGATAGATGTTAAGACGACCAACCATAAATCCAACAAGTATATAAAATGCATGGCAACCAATCTCCAAGTACTCACCTCCTCATAACCAGTGGCCAGGACACGCCCATGACACCACATACCAACACTATTTACTCAGAACAAGTCCATGGTACCGGGCTTGAGAGTGACTCGAGTCCCCTGCCAGACATCGAGTCTCAACCACACGAGTCCCTCCAAAACTCAAGTACTAAATGTGCACATCCCCCTTAGAGTGGAAAGCTCCAAGGAGTGACTCAAGCGGAAGACGGTTTCCCAATCGCCTTCCGTCTCCATAACCACAACCACATATCCTCCACCATCCTCCAATATAAATAAAATAAACACCAACCCAAGCAATTCCACCCAAACACAATCATGTAATTACACCAATCACAATAAGTATCATAATGCTCAATTCTTCATTAATTCATCTCTTCTCATGTAATCGCTTCTTAACATGTTCTAATGCATTCTAACCATCATGTGACAATTTACCATACTTGTTCTTACATAATTATCATGGATCCATATTATGTCATAAATCCTAATTACCAATAATATGTTATAATGCAACTACCATGAGACAAATGCAATTAATGACAATAAATGCATAATTAAACAACCATATTATTTGAGCTAAGTAGGGAAAACCCTACCTCAAGCTTATCTTCACAAAGCCTCAAGCTAATCACTATAAATGCTCCTCGATGAAGCTTCCTACACAAATTAATTACTACATTCAATACCATATTCCACTACAACAAACATACTAATTAAACTCCTAATTATCCATCTTAATTTCCTATAACCTAACTAATTATGAGATCATCTACTTGGATAAATTAAGGTTACTAATATAAGATTAAGGAAATAAAGTATAAGTCGACTTACAACAATATAGATGGACAAGGAGAAAAGATGGCAAGAATCCTTCACTTGTGGAGACTAAGTTTGAGAAGATAAGTTTTGTGAGTGTTTAGAGAGATTTTAGGGAGTTTAGAAAGAAGTGGGATTAGGTTGGGGAGTGAATTTAGGTGAGGAAACCGGAAAAGATAAGATTCGAAAGCAACATTCCACTAACCAATCTTCTCGCGTAAAACAGGCTCCACCGTGCACTCAGTCGAGTGGTCGGTCCACTCGATCAAGTGGAGGCTCCACTCGGTCGAGTTTATGGTCACTCGGTCGAGTGACCAACTTTCAGAACTTCCAGCTTCCAGCCAAAACTCACTCAGTCCTCCACTCAGCCGAGTGGATGGTCTACTTGGTTAAGAAAGGTCTTTATAAATGCAAGACATTACAATCTTCTCCCCTTAAAAAGAACATCATCCGCGAAGTTCACACCAGACACTATAATTAACAGAAAAAAATTCTATGTCCCTTAATTCCCCAAGGGTGCATGGTCATAGGTCGAAACAATCATGAAATTAGTATGGTATACAAACTAAGGTGCGGTTGTGTCCACTTAAGAAAGAAAGAAAGAAAACTTGGGCTTCTGGCACTTGTGTAATACGCCCTACCCCTCTAGAAACACGGTTACGATCTCGTAACAAAACTCATACCTGTGTGAAAAGGTGAGGGTATCGTTCTTTCATGGTTTACTCGGCCTCCCACGTGGCCCCCTCTAGTAGATGATTGGACCACAATACTTTTACCAACACCGTTTCACCACGTCTTCCTTACCTTCCGGTCTAGGATCTCCTTGGGCGTTTTCACATATGTTAAAGCGTCATCTAACTCGATCATCTCCGCCTCAAGTACATGTGAAGGGTCACTTAAGTATTTACGCAATTGAGACACATGAAAGACAATGTGAACTCATTACTCCCCTCATGGGTGAAACCTTGACCAATACCGTATCTCCTACCGCAAATTAAATGTTACTTCTCCTTAAATCGGCATAACACATTTGCCTATCTTGTGCCACCCTCATCTTCCCTCGGATTACATGGACTTGGTCAATCATATCTTGAATCATGAGGCCCCAACAACATGGCTTTGGTGATATCATCCCAACAAATCGGGCTCCGACACTTCTTTCCATACAAGGCTTCAAACGGTGCCATGCCAATGCTAGCATGGTAGCTATTGTTTTAAGAAAATTCAATCAAATCTAGCCTATCCTCCCAAGAACCTCCAAATTCCATGATGCAAGCCCTGAACACGTCTTCCAACATTTGAATGGTCCTCTCTATTTATCCATCCGTTGCCGGATGGAAGGCCGTACTTGTTTTAGCACGATTTCTCACAAGGACGAAGTCCTGCCAGGGATGTAATCGCATGGCATTCTAACTCAAAATAACTGACTAGTACGATTGCCAAAGTAAATAATGAATAATACAGCAAGACACAAAGATTTATACGTAAAAAAACCCTGGGAATAAGAGAAAAAACCACGGGCACCAACCCAGGAGGGATTGTTACTATGATTTTGGGTGTCCTGACAAGGAATGTGTATGTCAGGCTAGGAATAGAGTATGATTGTTTAATAATAATGCTGTGGTGGTTTATGATTACAAAGATGAGAGTAAAAATGCGAGTGAGTAAGTGATTCATCCTTTCTTCTTTATTCTCCTTGCTATTTATAGTGGCATTCTCTCCTTTGCAACAATCCTTTTCAAGCCGTTTATGACCTTCCTAGTAAATAGGCCTCGTACCCTATTTACCTGGGAGTTAGTTGAATCCTAAGATTGGTCGTCTTTATCCCTGCTAGGTTGACTGCTCCATATTTGTTGTGGGTTTTGTTGAATAAGTCTCCCGTGTAAGTAGGAAATGTATTAGTTGTTGCCTGACGTGTTATGGTAGTACTTGGCATGTAACTTGGTGATATATCCCTTCAGGCCTGGCTTAATTGATGACTGACCTGTCTTTCCCTCCTGGCTGGCGCCTATTCAGATGTTTGGATACCTTGTATTGAATTGCTTCTGTTCAGGTTTGGCTTGGTCATTGCCTGATTCCCGTCTGGTCAGGCACGATAAATCTGGGCCCAACCATTGCCCCTTATCTTCTTATTCCCAGTGGATCTGGCTAGGGATAAGGAGATAAAAATTTGGGCCAGGCAAAGTGTATAGTAATATTTTACCGGAAAAGAGTTTGAGTTCCTTTCAACTTCTATAACGGCTAGTGGCCATAAATGAGGTAGGTTCATTAAACCCTAGGAGACTCGTGATTGAATTTGTTCACTTGTGTTATCCGTTAGATTTTTACGACTATAAAATGCTTGAACCGTTTGTTTTCTTTCACATTTCCATTCTTCAACTCTCTAAATTTTCTTTCTCTTCGTTATAATTCCTTTGTGGAATAATCCCTTCTTTGAAAATCTTCATACTCCAATCATTCAAAAAATGGCCGGTGGAAGGACAAAAACTGCTGCATCCAAGGCTGTTGCTGGGGCTGAACAGGCTCCAGTAGTGGTAGATGTTCCAGAAATTATTCCTGAAGATGAAGTTATGGAGATTTCTGCCCCTGTAGAAATTATGTCTATGTCGCACAAGGGTGTCAATTTTGCCCCTGTAAAATCATTGTCTGTTTCTTTTCCTAAGGCCAATCAATTGAAGCCTTCCTTCGAGCATTACTTGAAAGGTACGGGTCTTCTCCCTTCTGGTGTTGAAGTCTGGGTCCCTGAGAATGGTCCAGTCAGGGCTAATTGGTGTAGTCCTAGCTGGTTTTATATCTTCGAATGGGCGTTTAAAGGAGGTCGCAACTTCCCTTTTCTCCATTTATGGTTGAGGTCATCAGGGCCATCAAAGTTGGCCCTTTCCAACTTATGCCGATGGTTTAGAAGATTGTACAATCTGTTGAACACCTATGTGCCAAGCATAACTTGGTGATTACCCTTGCAGATTTCAAGAATGTCTACCATTTAAAAAGCAATACAACTAGATGCTTCAATCTTCGAGTCAGGGCAAAGATGACTCATCTGATTACCAACTTTGATTCAGGCGACGACAAGGGTTGGGCCACAACCTATATGTTCATCAGGGCGGATTATGTTGCCCCTGATCTGGATTATCTTAATTATCCGGCTGTGGAGGGAGGTAAGTTCTTTTCCCTACACACAATTCAGGTTATAATAGTATGTAATCCTGATGCTGAGGGGTCGGCTAACCGGATTGCAGCTTTCATGGCCCTACCGAATGAGGAGAGGGCGTGGTCTGACTGCCTTGGACAGGAGCCCATGCCTAGTTTCAAGAAGGCTAAATTGACCACTTACAACACTGTTAGAGGTGCCAAGGCTTCAGGGCCTCTTAATCGAGCAGTAAGTTTTTTTCTTTTCTTTGTACATTTTAATATTTGAACATCTGTTAGTATTGCTGATGTAGGATTTCATCGTGAAGCTACCAGGTATTCTGCAAGGATTGTCATTTTCGGTTTGTCCTCGGTAAAGGCAGGCGTTTCTCAAATCACAGTGGAAAAATCCGGGAGCAGTGAAGCTACAGGGAGTGATAGCACTCTGCAAGTCCAGGTGCTTGCTCATTAGGCTCAATTGGTGTCTTATCCACGGGTTGGGTTGATGTTGATAAGCCTAGTCAGGCTAGAAAGAGGAAAAGGTCGGATGAGGTTTTTGAGGGAGTTGGTGGTGTGAGTGAGGTCAGGGAGGTTAGGGCTAGGCTTGTTGATGTTCAATTTGCTAAGGAATAGATCCGGGCTCAGTCTTTCTTAGTTGATGATCCCTACTACAAGTATCAGGCTGAGGAAATGTCTGACCAGGTAGTGGCTGCTATGCATCGGTCTAGGGACAATGCTGCTAACCTGGTCACCATGCTGCAGGAAATATAACTCTTTTCTCATTAGTTTTGTTTTGGTTATGTATTTCTAGTTTGCCTGATTTATGATTTTCTTATAGAATCTAAATGACATGTTGAGAGGTGCTTGTGATGTGGAATCCACTAATGCTAAAAAAGAGACCTTGGACTGGGAGGTGCAATGCCTGAAGAAGGATGTTGAATCCCTGAAGACGGATTTAGAAGTGCTGAAAACGGAAAATGAGTCTTTTAAGAAGGAGAATGAGGCAGGCAAAACAAGGCTGGTTGCGGAGACATCCAAGTTGGGGTCTGCTCAAAATGCTGTGAAATCCATCCAGGCTAAGCTTGTTACAGTCTAGGAAGAATTGAAGGCTGAGAAGCAGGTAATGTAGGATCAGTTGAAGGTAAATGAAGGGTTGGCTGCTGAAAGGGATGTGGTGCAGGGTAGATACAAGGATGCTGCCATGTACTTCTTTGCCAAGGGTCGTATGGATGCCATGAAGGAGCCTGTTGAAGTCAGAACATATTGGAACCCAGAGTAAGAGATGGCTGATCTCAATGTCACCTATCCTAACCTTTGCAAGCTGTATGCTGATGACGAGGTTGATTCACCTCCGTCCAAAGAAAAAAGTGGTGAGACTGATGAGGAAGAGGATGATGAAGAGGAGGAGGCAGCTGACGAGGGCATTGGTTCTACTACTGCTTCTAAGGCTGGCTGATAACTTAGCTTTAGGGTTATACTTCTTGGCCCATCCAAGGGGGGATGTTCCCTGGACAAACTATCTTTAATTTTTGTTGCTAGCTGGTATTTGCCCTACCCAGGGGGCTGTTCCCTGGGGAAACTTTGAATTTTCTACTTTTCCTTTGACATAATTTGAAGATGTTTTCCTGTTCCTTTGTATGCCTCGGTTAAATTAAGTAGTACTTACAATAATGTAACTTGAGCCATTTTGTTAATATAATGCTTGTCAGGAGGGCTTATGGCCCTCAATCCTTTTTTAGAAAATCATGGCTTTTTGCCTGTCTGGAGGGCTTTTCTGGGTAAGAGGGGTGGTTGCCAGTCAGGGGACTTATGGCTCTCAGCCTGTCAAGAGGGCTTTAAGACAAGTGATCTGGTTTTTTTTCCCCATCATACTTGTCTTTTCATACTGAGCTCAGTTTTTATGTATTTTTTGGATGTGGCAAAAATGCCAAGGTTTGTGAAGCATGTCTAAGATGCTGTTCAGGTTTGGTGGAGTGGCCCTCAATCCTGAATATTTGTTTAAGCTTATGATTTCTGTTAGGTCCAATTTAGCCTGGTCTGACTTTAGTTAGTCTGGCTTGATTAGGCTAACTGGGGCAACCAGGGTTCGGACAAATGCAGCTATTATTTGACAGGAAAAGAATATCAGAGGATGGAAAAGCTTTTGAAGAAGCTTGATAGCAATATTAGAATAGCTTGATAGAACTCTCCAACAGGATATTTAATCAACAGACCACCAAAGCAGTTATGTGCATACCCTATTCTTACGGAAGACCAAGTCCAATCACAAGAACATACAATTTCCATAAACTACAACGGCAAGAGGAGAGGAAGGATAAGTTGTTGAGTTTGAATAAGTCAGCCGGATTAATCGGAAATGTGCCCTATTAATTAGGAGGCGGTTTAAACAGTCAAAAGGAGTGTATGATTGATTGCACCGTTAGAATAAAAGGACTACAAATAGAGTAGAAGAGCATTTGTAAAGGGGACGAAACAATAGACAAACATTCTTATACAATTAGCTTATTATTCTTATTCCATTGTATTCTTATTTTTCTTTACCAGTTAATTGATACAGGGTACATAAACATCATTATTCTCTCATAAATTATTCCATCCGTCACTCAACATTTTCTCAATAATATTATAACTAGATACCCACACAACTTAATCTTCAGGCCGGATCCTTTCAGGAGAATTCAGGCTAAAACAATTGGCGCCCACCGTGGGGCATCTAGTTCATTAATCAAAAAATCTTCCTCATTACTTTCTCATTCTATCGTTACACACAAAAATGACATAACCTACTCCAGAACAACAATTGGCAGCCGCCTTGGCTAAGATCAAGAAATTGGAAACAATTCAAGAGCAGGCGGCTCAAGCAGAGGCTGAGATCACAAGACTTAAGGAATCTGAGTCTAACCTGAGAAAGAAATTGGAAAGTCAAGCTTCAGGATCCAAAACCAGATTCGAGCCAGGAACCCCATTCTCATCAATCATCAAACACATTGACTTCTCCAGTTTTGGAACTCCGGAGAAAGACACCTCATCCGGTACACAAATCATTCCCAACAACGAAACAAACAAAACTGAGGCAGCAAAAATGATGGCTATGCTTCAGGAAATTCAAAAACTCCATAACAAGATAGAAAATATACCTGGAGTGCCAGATCCTGTGGCTGAGGTGGAAGTTGACAGCTTCGCTGACTCACCCTTTGCAGATGAAATTGCAAAGATTGATCTCCCCAAGAAATTCACCGTCACATCCATGAGAACTTATGATGGAACCTCTGATTCACAAAATCACGTTGCTATATTCAAACAGAAGATGTTAGCCATCTCAATCCCCAGTGAACTCAGGCAAGTTTGCATGTGTAAAGGTTTTGGTACAACCCTAACTAGAGCAGCATTGCAATGGTTCATCAATCTCCCAAATGGAAGTATCAAGAACTTTGCAGACCTGATCAATGCCTTTAATCAACAATTTGCAAGAAGCAGGGACATGGCTAAGAGACCCAGTAACTTGTTCAGGGTAAAACAGCTCCTTGAAGAATCTCTCAAAGAATTCCTAGCAAGATTTGTCAAAGAGAAGGTAGCCATTCCCAGGTGCGATGAAGAAACAGCGGTAGAAGCCTTCAGGTAAGGAGTCCTGCTTGACAATGACATCTACGCAGACTTAACAAAAAAAGCCTGCCCAACCTTTGCCATTGTTCAATCCATCGCCTTAGAACATGTCAGATTGGAATAAGACCTCAACTTCAGAACAAACTCATCCGGAGGAAAGCTAAGCTACGGACACACTAACAGGAAAAGCTCCTACCAGAAAGGAGGCAACCCCAGATCAGCACTCTATTCCAGACCTGAAAGATCTGAAGTCAACATGGCACAGGAACATAAAGGTAAGCTTTCTAGCCTACCAACTATTCATGAATATAACTTTTCTATAAATACTGCAGGATTAATCAAACGCCTGGAAAGCCTGGGAGACACGGTCAGATGGCCCAAGAAATCAGACAACCTCAGGAAAGATCCAACAAGATGGTGTGACTTCCATCAGGATATCGGACACACCACAGAAGAATGCATCCAACTCAGGAAACAAGTGGCGTACCTCCTAAAGAAGGGCTATCTGAAAGACTTAATCCAGCAACCCAAGAGCAAAGATGAAGGACCAAGCAAGAGAGATCCAGGAAACAGCAGATATCCTCCTCCTCCTTCCCCCATCTATGAAGTCAAGTTCATAAACGGAGGCTTAGAAATCTGTGGCTTAACCAGCTCGGCTGCCAAAAGAATCTCCAGGGAGTCTAAACTTCAAACCCCTTTTAGGTCTAAGTCATTACCTGCCATTACTTTTGATGACTCAGACTTGCAGGGAATATCAGATCTACACCATGACAGCCTGGTAATTACCATGCAACTTGGCACGGCTAAGGTATCAAGAATCCTGATAGACGGAGGCAGTTCAATCAACTTGGTGATGCTCGACGTCCTCAAAGCTATGAAGATAGATGAAGAGAAAATCATCAAGAAATCCAGTGTCCTAGTCGAATTCAGCGGAGAAACAACGAATACCCTGGGAGAAATTAGCCTGCCAACCTATGCGGAAGGCGTAGCTTCCTATGAAAGATTCGGGGTAATGGATTGCCTATCCTCGTATAACGTAATCCTGGGCAGACCATGGATCCACAACGTCAAAGCCATCCCGTTAACATATCATCAATGTGTGAAGATACCAACCGAATGGGGGATAACCACCATCAGAGGAGAACAAAGGACGGCCCAGGAATGTTACACCCAGGATTTGAAACCTTCAAAGTCAGGTAAGTCCCTCGCATAGCAATTAAAGTCCCCTGTCAGGAAAGAATATGTTGCACAATCACAAATGGAAATAGGAGTGGTCATTCTGGACCCAGAATTCCCTGACAGGAAGGTACTTATAGAGTCAGACGCACATGACTGAGTCAGACCCAACCTGGTCAGCTTCCTCAAAACTAAAATGTCTTGTTTTGCTTGGTCACATTTTCATATGACTGGTATAGATGTTGATATTATAACCCATAAGTTAAATATTGACAAATCCTTTAAGCATGTACAGCAAAAGAGGAGGAAATTTGCTGCAGAAAGAAATGAAATCATCAACCAAGAAGTCGAGAAGCTGTTGGACATGGGAATGATCAGGGAAGTGATGTACCCTGACTGGCTTGCAAATGTAGTAGTTGTCCAGAAGAAAAATGGCAAGTGGAGAGTCTGTGTAGACTACACTGACCTGAACAAGGCCTGCCCCAAATATCCATTTCCCCTGCCACATATTGATCCAATTGTGGACGCCACTACAGGCCACGAGATGTTAACATTCATGGATGCCTCCAATGGATTCAACCAAATAAAGATGCACCCCACAGATCAGGAAAGTACAGCCTTCATTAATGAAAGAGGAGTATACTGTTACACTACAATGCCCTTTGGATTAAAAAATGCAGGTGCAACCTATCAAAGGTTAGTCAACATGATGTTCAAAGATCAAATTGGAGACACCATGGAAGTCTACAATGACGACATGGTAGTCAAGTAAAAAAAAGGCAGAAGACCACGTCAGAGACCTGAAAGTAGCATTCCAAATACTGGAGAAATTCAACATGAAGCTAAACCCACAGAAGTGTCACTGAGTCTCAAGTGAGGCAAATTCTTAGGCTACATGGTGACAAAAAGAGGAATAGAAGCCAGTCCTGAACAGATCAAAGCCATCCTGGAGCTAGAACCACCAAAAACGGTCAAAGACATACAAAAGGCGACAGAAGAATGGCGCCACAACACGAGTTCATTTCAAGGACATCGAGAGGTGCAAATCATTCTACAACCTCGGAGAAAAATAAAGACTTCCAATGGACCCCTGATCACCAAGCTGCCTTTGAAGATTTGAAAGCATATCTATCATCTCCACCCTTGTTGGCAAAACCAGTCAAAGACGAACCCCTGACAATATACCATCGATCACGAAACTTTGTCAGCGCAGTAGATTACTGGTCAAAGAAATGGACGGACAGCAACACCCTGTCTAATACGTAAGTAAAAGTCTACTAGATGCAGAGATCAGGTATGGCCTACTTGAAATATACGTTTTAGCATTAATTATGAGTTGTACCAAGTTAAGACAATACTTTGAAAGCCACCCTATAATAGTCAGAACCAATATTCTTATCAAGTCTGTACATAGGAAACCAGAACTATCCGGATGAATCGGCAAGTGGTCAGTCCGGCTAAGCACCTACAACATAACCTTTGAACCAAGAACAACAATTAAGTCACAAGCACTAGCAGACTTTATGGCTGATTTCAGTCCAACCCTAGAACCCGACCTGATAAAAGAACTAAACAGACTGACCAGTGACCAAACAGACCTAAAATGGACCCTATTCGTCGACGGTGCAGCCAACATGAGGGGTACCAGCTTAGGGGTAGTACTAAAATCGCCACAGGGGGGATAAGATAGTACAAGCTATAAGCTGTGCATTTGAAGCTACCAACAATGAGGTGGAATATGAAGCCCTAATAGGTGGATTAAAGGTATGTATTGACCTTGGTGTACAAAACTTAAAGGTACGCACTGATTCCCTTCTTATTTCAAACCAAGTAAATGGAGTATATACTGCAAAAGACTAAAAAATGATGCTCTATTTGGAAGTTGTCCAAAATTTAAAAACCAAATTTCGTAATTTTAATATTGATCAAATACCTAGGGACTTGAATACCCAGGCCGATGCCTAGCCGGCCTAGGATCCAACTCAGTCCCCCTAATTTTGATAAAATTCCCATCGTACATTTATTAGAACCTGCAATAAAGAAAAAAGATGAAAGTTTCCCAATATATATTGCCAATTCATGGACAAAACCATACTATGATTGGCTCCAACGGGGAATCCTCCCCCTAAATAAGCAAGATGCTAGAGCACTCAAGATCAAAGTTGCTTCATATACTATTATTAACAATGTGCTTTTTAAGAAATCGCAGGCAGGACCATACCTCAGATGCCTGGAACCAAAGGAAGCTGAACAGATACTATCAGAAATCCATGGATGATACTGTGGAAATCATAAAGGCGGAAGGAGCCTGGCAAGCAAAGTACTCAGAACAGGCTATTTTTGGCCCACTCTGAGGGCCGATTGCTTGGAATTCAGCTCTAAATGTGAAGCCTGCCAAATTCATGGACCATATATCCACCAACCATCTGAGGAGCTACATTCCATATCCGCCCCCTGGCCATTTATGAAGTGAAGCATGGATATAGTAGGAAAACTACCTCAAGCACCTGGGCAAAAAGTTTTCATGCTAGCAATGACTGACTACTTCTCCAAGTGGATAGAAGCTGATTCGTACAGGAAAGTCAAAGAAAATGATGCCATAGCATTCATCAAACGTAACATCATATGTAGATATGGCATTCCTTCTGAAATAGTATGCGACAACAGCACGCAATTCGTGGGAAAAAGAACAGCAGCTTTCTTTGCTCAATTGAACATCTACCTGGTAACTTCCACACCAGGATGTCCAAAAGCGAACGGCCAGGCAGAATCCAGCAACAAAGTAATAATAAGTTGCCTGAAGAAGAAGCTAGAAATAAGGAAAGGTAGATGGGCTGAAGAACTTCCCTTGGTCCTTTGGGCTGACCGGACCACGCCTAAAACAGCCACAGACCAAACCCCCTACTCCTTGGTCTATGTGTGTGAAGTAGTAATCCCAGCAGAGGTCGACATCCCATCAGCCAGATGCAGCCTGAACACAACAACAAGCAATATACCTCTAATGGAGGATAGCCTGGACTTAATAGAAGAACTAAGGGATGCAGCCAGAATCAGAATGGTGGCATATCAGCAAACAGTAGCCAAAAGCTACAACAAGACTGTCAAAGCCAGAGTATTCAGGGTAGGAGACCTTGTTCTCAGAAATTTTTTTCAAAACACAAAGGAGAAAAACGCAGGCAAATTGGCCCCAATCTGGAAAGATCCCTACCTGATTGACTCAATAGTCGGCCATGGTGCTTACAGGCTACAAACCCTGGACGGCGAAATGATCCCCAGAGGTTGGAATATTACACATTTAAAACTATTTCACTTATAAAATATATCCCCCAGCCCAGGTATAATCTTTACCTTACCATTTTCTGCCTGACCTGATATGCAACTTAGTGTATGATACTTGCCATTATATGAATAAATGCCTTATATGATTCCTTTCATTATGTGCCTACATACTTGTCAATATTCTCGTCTTTCTCTTTAACGAGTAGAATCTTCAATATTTGTTTTGCATAATGTACATGTTAGGCCCAGTTTAGCCTGCTCTGACTCTAACCTGGCCTGACCTTACTATGCTGATTGAGGCAACCAGAGACCGGACAAATCTAACTACTATTTAGCTATTGAAGAATATTATAGCAAGCAGGCTACTAAATCCTGGAAGAAAAGCCTGATGGTAAATGCAGAATAGCCTGGTAGGGCATTAAAACAGGCTGGATTAAGAAGATAAACAAGAAAAGCAGTTGTTGGGAATGAATAATCGTGTCCTATTCTCAAGGAAGACCAAGTCCAACTATAAGACTATATCATCCATGAATGAAGACGGGTAAAGGAGAAAAAGCTGAAGATTGGTTAAGAGTAGAATAAGTCAAGCGGATTAATAGGGATCATGCCCTATTAATCCGGCAACAGCTCCTGCAATTGGGAAAGAGGTTGAAATCATTGTAACGTTAATATTTAGAGAAATATAAATAGCATTTGTAAATAGATAATCGGGAATCAATTACTCCTTAGTTATTCTTCATTTTTCCTCTCATTACTTCCCAAATATTCGATCGTATACACTAATTAGTACTCAACTTATCCATATAATATAAGCAATATTCTCTATACTTAGTCTTTTTTTATTATTTACTCGTTAATATTTTCCAAGCATATAGACCTAGATACCCAAATTACTCTCTAATCAGGCCGGATTCATTCAGGAAAATCTTGCTAAAACAATTGGCGCCCACCGTGGGGCATCTAGTTCTTTAATCAAAAAATTACTTTTACCATTCTCCATTTAATATTCACATACAAAAAAGGTGGAACTCACTCCAGAACAACAATTAGCGACTGCCCTGGCTAAAATCAAAGAATTGGAGGCAATTCAAGAGAAGGAAGCCCAAGCGTAAGGTAAATCAATAAATCAAGGAATCGAGTCTAGCTCGAGGAAAAAATTGGAAAATCATGCTTCAGGCTCCAAGACCAGATTCGAGCCAGGAACCCCATTCTCATCCATTATCAAAAACATTGACTTTTCCAATTTTGGAACCCCGGAGAAGGATACATTATCTGGTACCCCAATCATTTCAAATGATGAAACAGTTGGAATATGTGTCCTCCGACAATAATGCGATCACGACTGTTGATCATGATGATCACATGTTTAAGTCTCATTATAAAGAATACAATTGGGAAGTAATATTTCATCACAACTCGATCAACATATATCGGTAATGATTGGCTGACTAGAGTTTGACATTACTGTCGTGCGACGGTGGTGATCAGTTGATCCCCTAGGTCATACCTATAGGGCAACACTCTTAATTAATCATATAACGTTACGAGTTAATTAAATTACTTGAAAATTGACGGACGATTTTGGAAGTAAAATTTACGTATCACATTGAAATTGATTAAAATGAGATACAGTCTGAGTATTTGAATTGTATCATTACTCAGATGAAATTATTGTTTAAAGAAACAATTAAAATTGAATGAATTATTATAAATACAATTTATTGTGATTTGTAAATTGGTAAAATATTTTGGTACAAGTAATTATGAATTATTAAGTCGATTTTTGTATATGACGTATTTTTATTAATACGTTGATTTTTAATATGTTAAAAATACATAACTAATTTATGTAACATATGACAAGTGACATAAGACAAAATTGACAAAAATAAAATGGATTCCATTTTATGTATGTACCGAAATTAAGGGGAGGTTTTGGCTAAAATTGTGTTGTTTAAATTAGTGGAAAACATAATCATTCACTAATTGCCTAGCCATGCAACCCTAGTTTGCATTGTGAAGGGAAAAAAGAGCATGCATTGGGTCTCCTTTCTTCCCTCCTCTTCCCTCCTACCCGGCTTTACCAAAGAAAAGGCAAAGGGTTTTTGTCTTATATTTTTTTGATATACACAACATGCATGAGTGTGCATTATTCATTCATTCTAACTTATCAAAAATTAAGATTTTAGAAAGATAAAATACTTCCTCTCTTATTCTCTCCCAACCGGTTTTTGGGAGATTAAAAACCAAATTGTTTTGGGTCATTTTTCTACAAGATTAATATTGTACTAGTATCTATAATATTAATTTTAATTAAGAGAAAGCTTTGGGTATAAATCCTTGGGAGAGATCCTACACATGGGTCTTAGTTCATCCAAAAGGGAAAGCTCAACAACAAGAGAGAAAGGTGATCTCTCTTGTGCCCATTAAACCGAAAATCACAATGTAAGAACAATGTTTCTTCCTTATTTTGTTTTAATGTTTGCATGCATAAGATCAATCATTAATTTTATGACAAATTAAATTATAACATATATGAATATGTAAGTATATAGATCTACTTTTCCTTCAATCGGTATCATGAGCCAAGGTTGTTTGCATGCAAATCGGTTAAAAGTTTTTCCGAGTTATAAAGATTAACATATAAAACTTGTAAAATTTGTGTTATTATGATATATCACGAAATTAATTTATGCATGTTAAAATTTCTGGTCCTAAAATGTTTTAGGATATTTTGGTTAATTTACGGATTTTTATTGTTCATATTATACAATAATGGCATTTAAATATGACTTTATGAGTAAAAATGTCATTTTCGGTCTAAAATTAGCTATACTTCGAATTTTCAAGTGATTTTTAGATATGTTGTCACATATATTATTTTGAGATAACCTATAAATTTTCATAATTTTTGGACTTGTTATGCTCGAAAAATGGATTTTTCATTATTAAATTCGGATTTAGGTGAAAAATAGGTTAATATGAGATAAATTTCGAATCTGGTCATAGAAATTTAGTATGTTGTCACATGCAATTTTACAAGATGTGTGTAAAATAATGGGCTATAGTGAAGTCTTTTTGCATGATTTATGGATTTTTGAAGAAAAATGGCATGAATAGTGACTTAATTAATGAAAAAAAAAATTAATAAAACATACTCTATGACTAAAGAAAAACATCATATGTTGCATTTTATTATCTTTTTCAGATCTAAAATTGAAAAGTTAATGTATATAATTTTTCACATGTTTTTATGATTATTTTGGTTAAAACCGATAAACCGCATCATTGTTTTTCCAGATAAATTTCGAAATTTTTAACCTAAGTTTTTTGAACATTATGAGTGTCATGGTATTTTTCCAGAATGTTAATAAGTTTAAATTTTGAATTTTGAATTTATTTGAAATTTTGTGATTTATTTGAAGTTTATAGCTTATTTTTTAAATTTTTAGTCCATTAATGAACAAATTTAGAAATATGAGTTAATTATTGTCAAATTATTATTGAAGACTAAATTTTGAGTCCTAAGTGGTTAGGGTAATTAACTTATGCATAAATACGAATTTATGTAATTTTTGTGATTATAAAATGTTGAAATCGCGCAAATCCGTAAAAACCGAGTAATATACGATATTGGCTAATTAAAGGCGATTTAGCATAAAATTGGGCATGTTCATACATATTGTAATGCTGCATTTTTCCTTTATGATTGTCATAATTTTATTTATGTAATTTTGAATTATGTAATTTTACTTAGTATGGCCTTAGTTTTAATTGGTATTTCCCGAAATGTATGGGAATATCGATTCGGTTGTAATTTTATTGTGATCTCGTATCACCGTTTTGTAATTTAATAGATTTATTTTATTTATTTTAGTTACAAATGTATAATAGGAAATTATGTAATTTGTTATGTAATTTAATTTATCTCGGAGTTCCCAAAGACGGATTTCTTCAAGATGGCGATACATAAAGAGGATGTTACCTCGAGATGCGTGCCACAACCGAAGTTCAAGGGACCAATGGAGTTTGTTTCCGAATATGTAATAGTTAAATAGTTTTTCTATTTTAGGAAAGGCCATACTAGGATTTATTTATTTTATGCTTGCCTTTTATTTATATGTCACATGCATCGCTAAATCGCCATAACTAAAACATGCATCTTCTTTCATCGAGTTTAATCGACCATGTCAATTAGAATTATCTTAGTTCACCGCTTTAGTTCACATAAAACGTGATAGATAATAAATTGACATGACCTCTCGCTAAAACAATTAATTGAGACATAGCCTTACCAAATAGTAGAAACCATGAAAACCTATTTCGCAAGGGAGTGCACTCGGCCCTACCGGGGTACAAAACTTGTTACGTAGGGAAAGTGGGTGATAAATGTCTATCCACCGAATTCATGTTGATAAGGGATGAATCGGCCCTACCGTGCCCGAGTTGATGTGGATTTGGATCATGGACACATTTATTCGAAATTTGGATTGAACTCAACAAAAGTTTTTCGATAAGGGTTTCATCGGCCATACCGTGCCCTTGTCGGATGTGTTTTGGGCTATAGATAATTATTAGAGTAATTTTATCGACCAAGAGTTCTAAAAGTAGAATCGATTAAACGTTAATCCACCGAGTTATATTGATAAAGGATGAATCGGCCCTACCGTGCCTAAGTCGATATGAATTTGGGTCTTGGAATCATTTATCTAGTTGGGTAGAGGTCACTAGAAAAATGCACAAAACTTGTTTAAATTAAAGTTTTTACGAGTATTATTATTAAAACGACATTTGTTTTACTCCTTTGTTTTGTAGACAACTTTTTCCTCATAACAAATGGCAACACCAACCCCTATTGCAACACCTCTCGCTATTTCATCATGGCTCCGATCCTTCATGGATCGATGTAAACTTGAAAAGAATGGGTCAAATTTCTCCGATTGGGATGCCCAACTCAAACTAGCCGCCCAAGGTGACGACAAGCTTCGTTACCTTACCGAGACATCTCCACCCGAACCTACTACTAGGTCGACCGCCACCACTAGGGAAGCATATGAGGCTTACCAAAAGGAGTCCGCCGCAATGAAAAATGTCTTGATATTTGCGATGGAGGCGGACCTCCAAAGGAGAGCCTTTAAAATGGGCAATGCTAATGAGATTTACTCCAAGCTTGTGACAATGTTTTCACAAACTCCGCGGATCGTCCAATATGAGGCGGCCGCGGCATTCTTTGATCTCGACTTCAAAGAGGGCCAAAAGGTTAGCCCTCATGTGCTCAAACTCATGGAGCTTGTCGAGACCTTGAAAATTCAAAAGGTTGAAATCCCCAAAGAACTCATTGTAGATAGGATTCTACACTCCTTGTCCAAAGTCAAAGCGTATGTTCAATTCCGGGTGAATTTCAACATGCAAGACAAGGATGTGTCTCTTGAAGAATTGCACAAGTTACTTGTGCAAGCCGAGAGGGACATGGGGTAAATTGTGAATCCTCCAAAAGATGTGCTTAACATAAGCACTAAGAGTAAGGGGAAGTTCAAGAAGAATGGGAGGAAGGGTAAGAAGCAAACTCCCACATTCACCAAAGCTAAGACTTGTGAAGCTAGCACTTCAAAAATCAAGAAGGGTCCTCTTGATAAATGCCATTATTGTAATGGTATGGGACATTGGAAAAGAAATTGTTCCAAATACCTTGGTGATATTAAAGCTGGAAAGATTACTCCAGCAGGTAAATGACTATCCTTATTTTATGTTTCTAATTCAACTATGGTATTATGATGTAAAGTTGTGATAATGTATCTCCCTTTTTATTGTAAATAGGGCCTCCACCAAGCAAAGACAAGGGAAAGGAAAAGCAAGCATGAGAAACCATCAAGAAGCTAGGGATAGCTTTCATGGAGCTTTGCTTTTCATTGTCTTATTTTAAATTATGTTTTGGATTTAAGAACCTTAAGTTCTCGTGTTTGACATGGAAAGGTATTTTGGATAATGGGTTGTATTTTGGATAATGGTGACTTGGTTTGCAACCCAAGTCACCCGTTTTATCATTTTATCGTTTTGTTCTAAAATTCATGTTTAAATGCTTGTTCTTAGAAACATATAACTTAAAGTGATCTAATAGACAAATATAATGACGGGTTTCATTATATGTCCACATGCTTAAGGCTTGTGTATGATCATTTATAAAGCGATTTTGAGTCTATAAACTCTCTTAAAGGAATGTCAATCACCAAGTACACTTACGAAATCTATAACTATTAGTCAATCTATGAGATAGTTCTCCTTATACTTCAAATCATTATTTGTGTCTCATATGCTATCTTTGAATCTATAGTGTATTTATTCTAAAGATAGAGTGGGAGAAAAATGAGGACACAACACACGAGACAAGATAAAAAGTAGATCTATTGTGTAAATGAAGATCTACGCAAGAAAGAATGATTTGAATGAAGGTATATCTATTTACATAGTATACCAAATAGATGAGATCTATGGTCTCAAGTAAGTTCCATATGACAAAAGAGACCAAGTGAAGTAATCGAAAGAACATATTCTTATGATAACTACACGAGGAGACCAAAAGAAAGTTTTGGAACAAAATGACTAATGTAAAGTCTTAACAAGTTTTTGACTAAGTTTATGATAAATTTTGACCAATAGTTTCAACCTTGAGATTTACTTAAGAGCCTAAATGAATCAATGTAACATCCTAGTAATAAGAGATATTTATCACTAGAAGTTGCAAGGATTGATATACCGATATCTCCAATAGCCAAAGTTTTAAACCACGCAGATGTCATTACTTAATCTCATTATGAAAATGGATTGGTTAAACATCCTTCTAAAAGGGATATTTTGAAGGATGTGTATTAGATATTACTTATATTTAATAAATGACATTGCCACACATCATTATGACATGAGTGTGTTAGAGATTTAAAATCTCTTTCCGTAAGGTTAAAATGAGACCTCTTCGAAATAGGTATTTTGAAGGGATATGATGGGAACATATATGGTTTTATCTTAATAACTTGGCAATGCAATTTATATTTCAATTCTTGAAAAGTTTCGATTGAGAAGTCAATTTCGAAATATGTGGAATTGAGTGGGAGTTAGGAAATTATCATATGAAGACATGGAATTTAGTGGGAGCTATCATCCTTTGAATGTTTAAAACTCACCACTCATTAAAGAATCACGAGCTAACACCTTCCTTCATAGAGGAAGTTTTGAGTTTTCAATTCTGGATGAAAATGGACTATGATGAATCCAATTACATCAAAGGATGTTTGATAAGTATTGGGAGATACACATCGGATCAACAGAAACATAGGTTGTTCATCTAAATGAAATGGAATTGCCATTAGCAGTCATGGTGGTTCCTTGAACCTAAATATAGTTGATGACATGATTATAAGTTACTAATGTTTCCGCCATTAGAATGATCATGCACATGTCCAATGGTGAATCATATGCATAAGAGCATGATGATTCATTGGTAAGCCACAATAGAAACGTAATGAATTCTCAAGTAATGCTCTTATATGTGTCAAGAGGTTGCGCATATTAATGAAAATCTGAGCACATGTAAGGATTTATGAGAATCCTAAATCTTTCAAGCCTAGAAAGAGAAATAGGAAGTTTTGGAAAGATACTTAGTTGAATAAGAAGTTACTCAAAACTAATCTTTCCTAACTATGCTAGGACTTGTGAGAAGTGCTAGACTAATCATCTTGTCAAATTGTTGCAAGATTCTGCAAAACATATACCTAGTGCATTGTGTGTGGATGGAGTACTTGATCAGTACAAGTTATATCATTCACCACAAATTCGTTCGTTATGTGATAATCGATAAGGAAGTTCTTTCAAGATAAAGAACCAAAACCGAGGTCGGGAACCTTGATGTTTACTTGGTAAGATTTATGCTATGAGAGAGAACATGAATGTAAAGGAAAATGCGATTATAAGAAGTTTGAACACATGGACACATGGCATGTTAAACTTCTATTGCAATCAATAAGTGTTTACACTTACGATTTGCATCACAAGGTTGTAATATGGTATTGACTACCCGAGTGTGATGTGGACATTTATCGTTTGAGTTATTATTAACTCACCTTGTACATTGTTATATCCAAACGGGTTGTGGAGACAATTGAACCCCGTTAAAGTGAACATGGATTAACATTGTATTTGCCCATAGTTACTTACATGAGGTGACGTCTCGAAGTGACTAGAGTGTGATGCAATTGATGGCAAGTTCAAGTGCCATAGAGTCATGTGAGATGACTAGTCGATCATATAGGCAGACTGTTAGGAACATTTTGTCGGGCCTAATGACCGCTTATAGAGTTCTGGCAAATTTATATAGCCTAGTCGTGGTGAGAGCTACTATAGTATTCGAATGAGTCGATTCTTTTGACTAAAGACTATTCGCCTAAGATGGCATAGTTTCAGATTAACTTTGATTTGTGTTACTACGACCTTCGTAAATGGGGTCAAATGGGCATATTTTGGGTTATGATGGCTGTGGCTAGTCGAAGGGAATGAGTGCGATAGGAATTGTCCATCCCTAGTCAGGGTTATAACAATATCTCAGGGCCACTCGAGGAGTAATGAACTGGAAATGCGGGGCCACGCTCGGAAGGTATCTATGATAGATAAATCCGGTCAATCAGTTATTCTCCAGATCGAGGAAGCCACTCTCGATATGATCACTTGCAAGTACGACCTGAAAGACACCTTGCATTGAGTGGGAGATAGTAATAGGACAAGAGAATTGGTGACGCACACTTGGCGAGGACAAGTGGGAGATTGTTGGAATATGTGTCCTCCGACAATAATGCGATCACGACTGTTGATCATGATGATCACATGTTTAAGTCTCATTATAAAGAATACAATTGGGAAGTAATATTTTACTTCACAACGATCAACATATATCGGTAATGATTGGCTGACTAGAGTTTGACATTAATGTCGTGCGACGGTGGTGATCAGTTGATCCCCTAGGTCATACCTATAGGGCAACACTCTTAATTGATCATTTAATTAATCGTATAACGTTACGAGTTAATTAAATTACTTGAAAATTGACGGACGATTTTGGAAGTAAAATTTACGTATCACATTGAAATTGATTAAAATGAGATACGGTCTGAGTATTTGAATTGTATCATTACTTAGATGAATCTATTGTTTAAAGAAACAATTAAAATTGAATGAATTATTATAAATACAATTTATTGTGATTTGTAAATTGGTAAAATATTTTGGTACAAGTAATTATGAATTACTAAGTCGATTTTTGTATATGACGTATTTTTATTAATACGTTGATTTTTAATATGTTAAAAATACATAACTAATTTATGTAACATATGACATGTGACATAAGACAAAATTGACAAAAATAAAATGGATTCCATTTTATGTATGTACCGAAATTAAGGGGAGGTTTTGGCCAAAATTGTGTTGTTTAAATTAGTGGAAAACATAATCATTCACTAATAGCCTAGCCATGCAACCCTAGTTTGCATTGTGAAGGGAAACAAGAGCATGCATTGGGTCTCCTTTCTTCCCTCCTCTTCCCTCCTACCCGGTTTTACCAAAGAAAAGGCAAAGGGTTTTTGTCTTATATTTTTTTGATATACACTACATGCATGAGTGTGCATTATTCATTCATTCTAATTTATCAAAAATTAAGATTTTAGAAAGATAAAATACTTCATCTCCTATTCTCTCCCAACCGGTTTTTGGGAGATTAAAAACCAAATTGTTTTGGGTCATTTTTCTACAAGATTAATATTGTACTACTATCTGTAATATTAATTTTAATTAAGAGAAAGTTTTGGGTGTAAATCCTTGGGAGAGATCCTACACTTGGGTCTTAGTTCATCCAAAAGGGAAAGCTCAAGAACAAGAGAGAAAGGTGATCTCTCTTGTGCCCATTAAACCGAAAATCACAATGTAAGAACAATGTTTCTTCCTTATTTTGTTTTAATGTTTGCATGCAAAAGATCAATCATTAATTTTATGACAAATTAAATTATAACATATATGAATATGTAAGTATATAGATCTACTTTTCCTTCAGAAACAAACAAGACTGAAGCAGCAATAATGATGGCTATGCTTCAGGAAATTCAAAAACTCCACAACAAAATAGAAAATATACCTGGAGTACTAGACCCTGTGGTGAGGTAGAAGTTGACAGCTTTGCAGATTCACCCTTTGCAGATGAAATTGCAAAGATTGATCTCCCAAAGAAATTTACCGTTCCATCCATGAGAGCTTATGATGGGACCTCTGATTCACAAAATCACGTTTCCATATTCAAACAGAAGATGTTGGCTGCTACAATACCCAGTGAACTCAGGCAGGTCTGCATGTGTAAAGGCTTTGGTACAACCTTGACCGGAGCAGCATTACAATGGTTCATTAATCTCCCAAATGGAGGTATCAAGAATTTTGCAGAATTGATCAATGCCTTCAATCAACAATTCGCAAGCAGCAGAGATATGGCCAAGAGACCCAAAGAACTGTTCGGGTAAAACAACTCCCTGAAGAATCTCTCAAAGAATTCCTGGCCGGATTTGTCAAAGAGAAGGTGACCATTCCCAGGTGTGACGAAGAAAAAGCAGTAGAAGCCTTCAGGCAAGGAGTCCTGCTTAACAGTGACATCTATGCAGACTTAACCAAGAAAGCCTGCCCAACCTTTGCCACTGTTCAATCCATCGCCTTAGAACATGTCAGATTGGAGGAAGATCTCAATTTCAGGACAAACTCATCCGGAGGAAAACAAGGCTATGGTCACACTAACAGAAAAGCTCCTACCGAAAAGGAGGCAACCCCGATCATCGAGCACCCTATTCCAGGCCGGAACGATCTGAAGTCAACATGGCACAAGAACACAAAGGTAACCTTTCTAGCCTTCCAACTATTCCTGAATATAACTTCTCTATTAATACTGCAGGATTAATCAAACGCCTGGAAAGCCTGGGAGATGCGGTCAGATGGCCCAAGGAATCCGACAACCCCAGGAAAGATCCAACGAGATGGTGTGATTTCCATCGATACATCGGGCACACCACAGAAGAATGCATCCAACTCAGAAAATAGGTGGCATATCTCCTAAAGAAAGGCTATTTGAAGGACTTAATCCAGCAGCCAAAGAACAAAGATGAAGGACAAAACAAGAGAGATTCAGGGAATGGCAGAGATCCTCCTCCTCCTCCCCCCATCTATGAAGTCAAGTTCATAAATGGAGGATCAGAAATCTGTGGTCTGACCAGCTCGGCTGCCAAAAGCATATCCAGGGAGTCTAGACTTCAGCCCCCTTCCAGGTCCAAGTCATTGCCTGCTATTACTTTTGATGACTCGGACCTGCAGGGAATATCAGATCTACACCATGACAGCCTGGTAATCACCATGCAAATTGGCACAGCTAAGGTATCAAGAATCCTGATAGATGGAGGCAGTTCAATCAATTTGGTGATGCTTGACGTCCTCAAAGCTATGAAGATAGATGAAGGAAAGATCATCAAGAAATCCAGCGTCCTGGTTGGATTCAGCGGAGAAACTAAGAACACCCTGGGAGAAATTAGCCTTCCAACCTATGTGGAAGGCGTGGCTTCGTATGAAAGATTCGGGGTAATGGATTGCCTATCCTCATATAATGTAATCTTGGGCAGACCATGGATCCACAACGTTAAAGCAATCCAATCAACATACCATCAATGTGTGAAAATACCAACCTTATGGGGGATAACCACCATCAGGGGAGAATAAAGGACGGCTCAGGAATACTACACCCAGGCTTTGAAACCCTCAAAGTCAAGTAAGTCCCTTGCATAGCAATTAAAGTCACCTGTCATGGAAGAATATATTGCACAAACACAGATGGAAACAGGAGAGGTCATTTTGGACCCAGAATTCCCTGACAGGAAGGTACTTGTAGGGTCAGATGCACCAGACTCGGTTAGACCCAATCTGGTCAGCTTTCTCAAAACTAAAATGTCCTGTTTTGCTTGGTCACATTTTGATATGACTGGTATAGATGCTGATATTATAACTCATAAGTTGAATATTGACAAATCATTTAAGCCTATACAACAAAAGAGAAGAAAATTTGCTGCAGAGAGGCATGAAATCATCAACCAAGAAGTTGACAAGCTCTTTGGACATGGGAATGATCAGGGAAGTAATGTACCCTGACTCGCTTGCAAATGTAGTAGTCGTCCAAAAGAAAAACGGCAAATGGAGATTCTGTGTAGACTACACCGTCCTAAACAAAGCCTGCCCAAAAGATCCATTTCCCCTGCCACACATCGATGCAATGGTGGATGCCACTGTAGGCCACGAGATGTTAACATTCATGGATGCCTCCAGCGGATTCAATCAAATAAAGTTGCATCCTGCGGATCGGAAAAGCACACTTTCATCACCGAAAGAGGAATATATTGTTATCTTGCTATGCCCTTTGGATTAAAGAATGCGGTGCAGCCTATCAAAGGCTAGTCAACATGATGTTCAAAGACCAAATAGGAGATACCATGGAAGTCTACATAGATGACATGGTAGTCAAGTCAAAAAAGGCAGAAGATCATGTCAAAGACCTGGAAGTAGCCTTCCAAATACTGGAGAAATTCAATATGAAGCTCAATTCACAAAACTGCCATTTTGGAGTCTCAGCAGGCAAATTCTTGGGCTATATAGTGACAAAAAGAGGAATAGAAGCCAGCCCTGAACAGATCAAAGCTATCCTGGAGCTAGAACCACCAAAGACGGTCAAAGACATACAAAAGTCGACTGAAGAATAGCGGCCCCGAATGATTCATTTCAAGACTGAGAGAGGTGCAAATCATTCTATAGTCTGCTAAGGAAGAACAAAGACTTTCAATGGACCCCTGATCATCAGGCCGCCTTTGAGGACCTGAAAATATATCTATCCTCTCCTCCCTTGCTGGCAAAACAAGTCAAAGATGAACCCCTAACAGTATACCTATCAGTCACAAAAACCGCTGTTAGTGCAGTCTTGGTCAAAGAAGCAGACGGACAACAACACCCTGTCTATTATGTAAGTAAAAGTCTACTCGATGTAGAAATCAGGTATGGCCTGCTTGAAAAATATGTTTTAGCTTTAATTATAAGTTGTACAAAATTAAGACCATATTTTGAAAGCCACCCTATAATAGTCAGAAACAATCTTCCTATCAAGTCTGTACTTAGGAAGCCAGAACTGTCCGGACGAATGTGCAAATGGTCAGTCCAGCTAAGCACATACAACATAACATTTGAACCAAGGACTACAAGCAGAAAATGATGACGGTAACAGCCATAGGACAAGTTAAGGAAGCTTGCATGTGCAAAGGATTCGGGTCCACCTTAACGGGACCAGCACTTCGATGGTTTGTCAGCCTGCCCAACAAGTCGATATCTACATTTGCTGAGTTGGTGAACGCATTTACTCAACAGTTCGCAAGCAGCAGAAAGCCACAGAAGCACGCATGAGACTTATACAGAATCGTCCAGGGGGCAGGAGAGAGCATTTGAGAATACAATACCAGATTTAACAATGAGAAGGTAGCAGTACGAGAGTGTGATATCTTAACAGCAGTAGAAGCCTTCAGAAGAGGCCTCCACCATGACTCTGATCTATATAAGCAGCTGACTATGCATCCTTGCCATAGTTTCGAAAGCGATGCGAGGAGAAAGCGCATTTGCCGCGATCGGGCCGGAGGAAGATATCCTAGCCGAGCCGACTTACAGAGCATGCCATGTATTTCTAGTACTTCAGCCGTGGAGTAATCAGGAAGAAAGCAAACCACCAACAAGAAGGACGAGAGATACAGGCCATATGGGAGGGGAGTCAACAGAATCGAGGAAAACCAACTACTCCCCACCTTGGCAGAATATGGGTTCACTACAGGTGTCGGAGGAATCTTGAAGGCACTAAGAGAGATGGGAGATGGAGTCAGGTGGCCCAATCCACCGGTAGGAGAGCAAGCCTGGAGAAAGGATAGCAAGAAGAAGTGTGAATTTCACCGTGATATTGGGCACAACACCGAGGATTGCTACACATTAAGAAGAGAGATCAAGCGCCACACGAACGAACAAGGAAAGCCGAGCCACTTATTACCACGTGGGGGCAAGCGGCGGGATAAGGTAGGTTCCGCCAAGCCGGCGGACCCACCCACATGCACTAAAATTATAAACGTGATAACAAAGGCGGCTCAAACTTAAGCGGCTGACATACTCAAAGACTAAAAGGCATGCCACCGAGACCAAAGGAGACAGACCACCAATTCTTGCGGAATATCTCACAAAGTGATCCGCAAAGCATCGGCTTCGATGAGGGAGATACATACGATGAAAGAGAACACCATGATGCACTTATTATCACCTTGTCAATGGCCAACCGCACAAGAAGAAAGGTCTTGGTAGATACAGAAGCTCGGTCAACTTAATCATCTTGAAAACCATAGAAAACATGGGATTCAACGAGAAGGATTTACGAAGAAGACTATTCCGCTAGTAGGCTTCAATGGGAAACAACCGGCTCGCTAGGTGAGATAGTCATCCCAACCTATGTGGGAGGAGTCAACAAGCAAGTCAGGTACCTGGTTATAGATGGCCCCTCTACTTACAACGTCATCCTAGGAAGACCATGGCTACACCGGATGAAAGCGGTCCTTCAACATATCACCGATGCATAAAGTTCCCCACCCCATGGGGAGTAGAAACGATAAGAGGAGATCGGGAGGAAGCTAGAGGCTGCTACATGAAGGCACTCAAGGGCACCGCCGGCCCTCCCGCATAGCAATTACTGAAAGCGACCTGTCCAGGACGAATACATCGAGCCCCAAAGAAGAGTGGACCGTTAACTGCCGCATAAGTTGCACCCGAGAGAGAACCATGCTCATTGGAGCGGGATGTACGGGAACTTACGACGGCGAATAGTCAAATTCTTACAAGATAACATGGATTGCTTTGCATGGTCACACTATGATATGGTAGGCATAGATCCATCCATCATAACACACAAGCTTAGCGTGGACCCAAAGTGTAAACCCATCCAAAGAGAAGGAGAAAGTTTGCGGCGGGAGAAATAAGGTAATCAACCGGAAGTAGACAAACATGTTTGGCAAAAAAAAGAAGATAAGAGAAGTGAAATACCCTGAATGGTTGTCTAATGTAGTGGTGGTGCCTAAAAAGAATGGGAAGTGGAGAGTATGTGTGGACTTCACCGATCTCAACAAAGCGTGTCCCAAAGATCCATTCCCGCCTCATATTGATGCAATGGTAGATGCAACAGTGGACACGAGATGCTAACATTTCGGACGCATGGAGTGGATACAATCAGATCAAGATGGATCCTGCAGATCAAGAGAAGACGACATTTATGTCCGAGAGAGGAATATATTGCTACAACGTCATGCCATTCGGCCTAAAGAACGCAGCTCCACATATCAAAGGTCAAGTTAACCGCATGTTCAAAGAACAAATAGGAAGAACCATGGAGGTGTACATTGATGACATGGTGGTGAAGTCGAGAAAAAGCTAAAGATCATATGCGGCATCTAGCGAAAACATTCAAGACACCCTCGGGAATACAAGATGAAACTAAACCCATCTAAATGCACCTTCGGGGTATCTTCTGGCAAGTTCTTGGGCTATATCGTGACTCAAAGAGGGATAGAAGCCAGCATCGAAGCGGATCAAAGTCGTCTTACACGAATCACCGGAGAAGCCTAAAGATGTTCAAAGGCTAGTGGGAAGGTAGCGACCACAACAGGTTCATTTCAAGGTCTTCGACAAGTGCGAGGCTATTTTACGACGTACTAAGGAAGAGTCGAAGTTTGAATGGACCCCGAACACGAGCAAGCCTTCGAGACTGAAGCACTATCTCGTGACCGCCACCGCTATCAAAACCAAAGCCGAGAACCATTATTCCTATACCTAGCCGTCACGAAGTAGCGGTGAGTCTTTGTTTGCGTCGAGAGCAAGAAAAGGAACAAAGCCGATATACTACGTGAGCAAGTCTCTCTGCGCTGGCGAGACCAGTACACATCCCTTGAAAAGTTAGTACTAGCATTGGTAGTAGCATGTCGCAAACTGCGTCCCTATTTTGAGTCACACATCATACATGTTGTGACAAACTACCCGCTAAAAGCTATCATGAGGAAGCCTGAACTGTCAGGAAGAATGTCTAAATGGTCAGTACACCTCAGTGGATACGACATCCAGTACGACCCTAGGACTGCAATCAAATCACAAGCACTGGCCGATTTTGTGTCAGACTTCAGTCCAGCCATCCAGAATCTGGCAGATACAGAAATCCTCACTCTAGAAAGAAGCAAGCAGACAGAAGTCTGGCAGATGCATATCGACGGAGCCTCCAACCAAAGGGGGGCAGGCGTAGGATTAATCCTGCGATCACCACAGGGAGATCTGATAGCACAAGCTGTAAAATGTGAATTCAAGGCAACCAACAATGAAACGGAATACGAAGCCTTGATATTAGGAATGAAGCTAGATCTGGAGCTAGGGGTCAGACACCTGGTCATATCCAGTGACTCTTTGCTAATAGTCAACCACGTGAATGATGAGTTTATAGCCAGAGATTCGAAGATGATTGCATACCTGAAAGTAGCAAAGGAATTAAAACAAAAATTCGAAACTTGCAAGCTTAAACAGGTTCCCAGAGACCAGAACGTGGAAGCAGACGCCCTAGCAACCCTGGGGGCAACATTCAAACCAACAGAGCTATCCAGCATTCCAATAGCACATATGCTGGAACCTTCTATCCAGAAGGCAGACGAAATAGACAGAGGTGAACTGGAGGATCCACAAAGCAAAAAGGAAATCCAAGCAGTTACAGAGGAAGGTGAGAGCTCTCGGCCAAACAGCGGCGCGACCAAGCCGCCCAAGCCCGACGATCAGCGCACACTTTACCTAGACTGGCTGCGCCATAACAAGCTACCAGACGATAAGAAGGAAGTGAGAGCTTTTAAAATAAAGGCTTCCAGGTTCATACTCATTGATGATACACTATACAGAAAATCGCTAGCAGGTCCCTACCTACGGTGCCTAGACAAGAAAGAAGCACAGACTGTGTTGCATGCTCTCCACAGTGGCGAACATGGAAACCATGTAGGGGGCAGGAGTCTGGCAAATAAAGCCCTCAGACAGGGATACGAATTGCCTACAATGAAGGCAGATGCTGCAGAGTACGCACGAAAGTGTGACGCCTGCCAGCGCTCAGCACCAATGATTCACCAGCCAGCAGAACCTCTACACCCTATTATTTCTCCCTGGCCATTCATGGCATGGGGCATGGACATAGTAGGCCCCCTACCACGGGCCACAGGGAACAGGACCTGGATGTTAGCAATGACAGATTACTTCTCTAAGTGGATAGAGGCAGAAGCATTCACGGAAGTAAAGAATAAACAGGTCATCTCATTCATAAAACGAAACATCGTCTGCAGATTTGGTATCCCATCAGAAATCATATGTGACAATGGCTCACAATTCATCTCAAACGATACCGAAGGATACTGTGCCAGGTGGAATATCACCTTAAAAAAGTCAGCACCCAGGACTCCAAAGTCCAATGGACAAGCTGAATCCAGCAATAAAATCATTATGGACAATCTAAGAAGGAGGCTACAGGAGTTAGGAGGAAAGTGGGCAGATGAATTGCCACTAGTGTTATGGTCAGACAGGACGACGCCAAAGATAGCAACAGGTCAAACACCCTTCAGCCTGGTGTTTGGCGCAGGCGATCATTCCATCGAAGTTCTAGTTCCCACTCACAGTACGAAAATATGACGAGGGAACGAACAATGCAGAGATGACCAAGCTGGACACGATTGACGAGCTGCGAGCAAGCGCAAAAATCCGTCTGGCTGCCTACAAACAGTCTGTGGCCAGGAGTTACAATAAGAATGTAAAGGTCAGGCTCCTGGAGATAGAAGACCTGGTTCTCCGAGAGGTGTTCCAGAACACCAAGAATCGAAAAGCAAATTCGCCTACAAATGGGAAGGACCATACCAGGTAGAAGGAGTTGTTGGCCATGGCGCATCTGATGATGACTATGGACGGTCAAATCATACAACGCCCATGGAACATACTTCACCTGAAGAGATATTAATTTTGATAATAAGTAGACTCTAGCTTTCGAATAATGTACTATGAGAAGCCAAATCATTTTTAAAGATAAAATAAAAATCCTGGTAGTAGGCATCTTTGCGCTTTCACTCTTATTTACGGTATCTTTAGTTATTTTAAAACTTTAAACTACTATTGGATGGTGTGGTCTGCGGCGTCACCCGGGACCACAATTGCTCTCCGTACCCCATGAGATGGCGATGGAGATACTTCACATCATTCGATAGATTTTCTTATTTTCGGGCTTCTTAAGTACATCATTTTGAATTCTAAGTATCTATGGTACTTTGAAAGGATGTCTAGCAGACCGTCAAATCGCC
This sequence comes from Silene latifolia, assembly GCF_048544455.1. Classification (NCBI taxonomy): domain Eukaryota; kingdom Viridiplantae; phylum Streptophyta; class Magnoliopsida; order Caryophyllales; family Caryophyllaceae; genus Silene; species Silene latifolia. Next base: position 223,240,651 of record NC_133538.1, on the reverse strand, counting down.
AACGCGGGGTGACAAGGCACATGGCACTCCAACATACCTAACCTATTTTCTCCACAAGGAGCACCCTCACCAAAGTGGACTATGGAACATACGAAAGGGAGCCTGGTTGACACCAATACGCTTATCCAAATACCTACCCTCGATACCACCCCCTGGACGTAGCTCGTACTAATCGCACTTAATCAGGGCCCCAGCATGCATACAAAAACGGACATGGAACGTAGGGATATCTGTGCTACCAGAATCCTGCAGCGTCTCCATCTTGTCCTAGAATGACGATAAACTTGCCTCAATGACGCCACCTGCTAGCATAAAACGAGACGAACACACCTTGCGTCATGAACAAGGTTAAGTAGTCAACAAATTGCGGCATACGCCTAAATCACCGACCGGTGACACGGCGGCTAGCTTGGTCTCGGATCGATCTTTTTCAGTGACAGTGGTCAAATCGACCCCTGGTTGACACGGCCACTCCTCCTTACATTGCGGCATACGCCTAAATCACCCATCGTCGACACGGCGACTAGATGAGTCGTCGAACGTTAGCCTTTTCGGGGTGACAGGACTACTTCAAATCGATCAAGCGGTGACACGGCATAAACTTCCTAAAACAGGGAGAAAAAACAAACAAGTACACGATATGTAAAAACCTTGCCAAACTATGACAAGGGGCATTCAAAATATGGTCAAAATATGGCCCCAAGTTCAAATCGCCACTCTGGCGAAGCAAACACAAAACAAGTTTAAAAATTTACAAAGTCTGCCACCTCTGGGCCAGACTGCCAAAAAAGTTTATCAAAATATAAAAACTTAATTATCGGTCATATTAATGACCTCCACCTCTGGTACCTCCTCTGCCTGCTGACCACTCATTTCAGGTACTGCACCAGCTTGCATATCCTGAGCCGCCATAGCTCCCTGATCTCCGTCGGCAAGAAAGATCCCGGACATTCCAAAGATCACCCCCAAGAACCTGCTCGGCCAACGCAGAGAATTCACTCACCAACCTCGATCGTCGGATGCTCAGATCAGGTTGAGCGGGGTAGAGCATCTCCAGCTGCTTCTCCTCTTCCTCTATGGCCTGCTGGGTGGGAGCCTCCTCGAGGGCCGCATGCATCCCACTGATCTTTCCCCGCCAGGTGGCATAAGCAACGACATTGGTGGCCAGGAAGATCAGCTCAGTGATCTTCTCCTCAGACTGCTTCAGAGAGTCAGAAAAAGTGCTGCACACCGCCTGGGTTCGAGCCAGCTGATCAGCTCCCTCCTTTAACTTTTTCTTGGTGACAGCAAGCTCAGTCTTCAGCTCCACCACACGCTCCTTCGAGATCAACCCGCTCCAGGTGCGGATCATAACGCTTTCCTTGACTCCTGGTTCTTGGTGCTGTAGCACGACCGTGGTCTCGCACTATGTTGATCATCTTCTGTTGTAGAGTGGAGACGAAGAGTCTGGGGCATAAATAATCGAAGTCGGCAAAAAGGAGTTGGGAGGCGAATTTAAGCAAGAAAGCAGAGACATGCATGATGGTACAAAAGGAAGAATATTTACCATGAAAGCGTTGTGCACGTTAATTTCACCATCTCCTCCGGGAGAACTCCAAAACGTTTCCTCAACAGGAGGGAAGAGCGGTGATCGATCTCCGGCCAAGAGGGGCACCTTGTCCACATTCTCAAAGCCTTCTGGAAAATGAGCAATGATGCCTCCACTAGTAGAAGCACGGGGACCGGGCGGGAGGAGTAGGCGGATGGCGAGATAACGGATCGACCTCCGGGGGCACGCGACCGTGAACTAGAAACTGCAGGAGGAGTCTGAAAAGAGGCGGCAGGAGCACTCCTCTTGGAGGCAGAGGCCACATCAGGGCTGGCAGAAGGTCTCTTTCTTTTAGCACTTTGGAGGATGAGTTCCAGTTGATCGACTTTTGAACCTGCAAGCATACACAATCTCAGACGGCAGAATGCTTAAAACATTAGCAGCAACGGCCTGCAAACTGAAGTGGTTACAGAAACCTTACCAGAAGACATGCTGTGGGCTGATTGAGGAGGATTGGAGGAGCAAGCAGGCGAAAAAACCAGGAAGCAGGTTTGGAAACTTTCTCTCAGATTCAGAAATACAAAACAGCTTGCTGCAGGCAGGGATCTTGGCACCAATACGGGTAAGGTCACAGGGGCCTGCACGAAGACGATGAAGTAAGCTAGTAAGCAGCGAGATAAAATAATTTAGGCGACAGGGAGGCTACTTAGTCGAAGTCAGAGCCCACTTCTCGAAAATATAATCAGCAGGAGGCTGGATGGAGTCCTTCCTCACGTAGAAGAAGTCCTCAAACCATTTCTCATCACGGGACTTTGACGCATGTTTGAAGGGAGCCTCTCCATGGCCCCGGAATGAGAACTGACCTCTGCCCAGGGATCTGATGCTATACATATGGGCCAGATCGCCCAGAGTGATAGATTTGCCAGTACTCTGACCAGCGGCCAGAGAATAGAAAAGAACTCTCCATATGGCAGCGAAAATTTGTGCCATGGCGAAATTATTGGTGAAGATAAAATCTTGGACGAGTTTAGGGAAAGGGAAACGGAGGCCGTATTTAAATGGGTACAAATAGAAACAAACCCACCCCGGACGGAGGGCGTCAGCTTTCTGTCCCGGCTCAGGGATGGCGATATCCACCCCGTCACCAAGACCAAGCAGATTCTTGATCCTAGGAATGTCGGCCGGAGTTAGGGCGGAATCACAATCATGTGGATGTCTGAAAAGTCCCCGAGAAGGGAAAATGGGGTCAGGATTACGGTCGGAGGATGTTGGGGTTGCCAAGGATTGTCGGGTTTTGCCCATGGTGGAAAGAGAAAATGAAGATTAAAAGAAAGAAAGAAAGAAGATGGATTACCTGATGATGAAGACGAGGGAGGGAACAGTGAAGCTGATGAAGATTAAAGGGAACAAGATTGAGGGTTTAAGAGAAGAGAGTTTTTTGAAATGATTTGGAGTGATTAATGAGAGTGGAAGAGAGACGTTGGGGTTATAAAGAGGAGAGAGGGAGTTGGGTGCGGAGAAAGAGGAGAAAGGCGGCTTGCATGGGAAGGAGTAAAAGGGCGGCGTAGGGTTTTAAATATTTGATTACGTAAATTCCTTGCTCGATACTTGAAGGCGTACTTCGCAAGAAATTTGGGGCAAACTGTTTGGGCTAAAAATAGCGTAATAAAGAAAGCCCACTTGATGAAATAAAGATTATAGAGAATAGGTGAGGAGGATGGGAGCCCGCGGTCAGGAGAAGGGGGAACGGGCTTAAGAAGGATCAAGAGCCCATCACAGTAGGCGCCCGTGTTGAGGAAAGGAGTGTCAGGGAGAAGTTAGGGAGAAGTTAGGGAGATCGGGGAGAATTGGCAAGATAATCCGGATTAGGAAAGAAGTCTTTATGGAAATAATATTCTCTTTCCATATTCGAGATAGAGTATATCTAGGGTTCTTACCCTATAAATAGCAGAGGAAGGAAATCAAGAAGGACATTCATAAAAACACCCGCATTCGTACATCAACACTCAAGATCACATCTCGGCAAATAATACACGTTCATTCTCGATCTTGCAGGCCTGGCACCTAGGGCCAGCAGGATTAGCTTCGTACCATAATTGTAATCATCCTCCAATTCATATAGTGCAATACTTGGCAGGGTACCGTCCCTCCCACGGTTGTTCCCACATTGGGTTTTCCGCGTCACCAAAATCTTACGTGTCAATTTACATTACGCACTTTATTTCCCGTTTACTTATTAACGTACAAATCATCATACAATCGACCAACGAATATAGACTACATTGACCCTAAATCGACTTAGGTAAAAAAGACCTAAACACCCTGCATCCAGTATCAATTCAAAACAAAAGCTATCTTTAGCATAGAACGAATGAGAAATGAGAAGGCAAACGAATAGGAAAGGTAACGGGAAATGACAAGTTCGAAACTTACCAAACTCCTCGTTGTCCTGTAAGACAGGTGGCTCACTGCCGCCCAAATGAGATGTCTGCCCTCCCATTTCTCGGCCCACTCGGGTGCACCCACCAGCTGGTGACCACCACGCCCCACGTTGGCCCTCCTCGGGACCTCCTCGGCCTCCTCCTCAAGCATCTCCTCCTGTCTCTCGCCACCCATAAGAGCAAGAGTAGGACCTAAGTCCACGTCCATGGGGGCCCTCCTCGACATAGAAGGCACGTCACGTGCAAAATCAAGGTAGACAAGGCCGTGTCAAGCCATGACAAACCTATTCAAGCACGTTTCAAGTATTTTAAAGCCTTAAAAGGGGGATTTCCGGCCATCTTTGGCCTTTTCTTCCAAAACCCGACCACACATGTGAAGGGTTGGGGTAAGTCAAATCTAAGTTCAAGCCTAGTTGCGGGTTTGAGTCGAAATTTCGGCAGCATTTCGCTATAATAGCGATTATGCCCTTAAAAGTGTCCTGAAAGAGTTGTCACAAATCAAAAATTCGACATGATAGCAAGTTTAACCATTACACAAGGGTTCCAAAACACCAAATTTCATCAAAAATGGACAATCCTAAGGTCATTTTTGAAGCAATTTTCGAAACAGCTGAGAAACCGTCTCATTTCTCGCCAAATGCTCAATACTTGACGAAAAAGCAAAAAGAATACATGGTTATGTTCCTAACATTGCCAATTACTAAACAAATCCATTAGAGGCAAAACCCCCAGTTTTTCGACATTAAAGGGGGAGGAAACCCTAATTTTCGGCCCTAATTCAATCAAAAACGCAAAGTTAAAGCAAGGATAAGATACATACCTCGATTAGTCATGATTTATGGCATGAATTGATCAAGTTTTAACGGATTTTGGTTGGAATTTTAGAGAATTTGAGAAGGTTTTGTGTTTTGAAATTATGAAATAAACACACGGTTTATCGTGTTTTTGCTCAGACGGGGACAAGCCCAGGAAATGACGCAGCACTTGCTGCGCACTTTCTAATTTACGCAGCTCTTGCTGCGCATGTTCCCCAGCATGTTTCCAGCTTTAAATTCAAAAATGCATTATAAGTTTGTTATTTGTGAGCCCAACTTTTGTGCGCCTCTTCTCGAACATCTTATATCATATACTTGGTTCTCTTGGGCACTCTTTTCATCCAGACCTGCGTTTTGATAGACTGCAAAACCGTCACATGTTTTTATCTTCCCAACAAGGATCCTTTGGACACGGTTCATGGGCTCGTCCTTTTATTACCAGGATTTTGCTCGCAACAACCGAGCAGATTCCCAGCAGTGTTTAAAACACGCCCTTGTCGATATATTTTTGTTTCGAGCGAGAGTTCATTATAGCAGATATACTGTACTTCTCAAGAAGCAGAGTTTTTTGGAAATAGGCACAAGCAGATTCCCCCGGAAGTGATTCAACACAGACAGAGTCTTCCGTATGTCCAGTGCAGCAGTATTTTGCAGTATTATTTGAGTCTTCTAGTGCAGCAGTGTTTTACAGTGTTTCTCAAATGGTTATGCCCAGTGTAGCGGTATTTTGCAGTATCTTTCGAGTTTTCATCTTCCCCAGTGCAGCAGTAATTTGCAGTATTGCTCGCTCAATATTGCTTTCATGATGATCAAGATATTTCTGGTCGTCGATATGTGTATTTCTCCACCGATATTTTGCAGTGTTGTTGTCGACAATCAAGACTTTATATGTTCCCCAACGAGAGTTTGCTTGAAAATAGAGGCAGGCGGGTTCTCAGGTATGGTTTCTTCTTATGGTTGGCGACCTTCCTTATGTAGTCTAAGGGATTTTAAACGACCCTCCCCGATAGTCGACAGGTCCTTGGTTCAGACCCCTTGAAACGCCTCGCGTCGCCATAGTCGTCAGGTTGTAATCTTCGATTGACCTGATGGCTATACTTTGACTTTCGCCTTGTCCAAGCCTCAGTCAAAGTGGGGGCTCTGTAGATACCTCATTTCTACACCTCCTGCCAACCACCCAGTGATGATTGGGCCGCATGTTTGGTACGCGGAACAATTTATGACAGTTCGTAAGTTTATCGTTAAGTAATAGCTTAAATACTTGTTTCTACCCCTTGGTCGTCATCTACACGCCGATACGGTCGTTTTGACTGTAATTAGAGTTCATTTGAAGTCTGGGTCAAAAACCGCTTCATTTTCTAAGAAACCGTTTAAAATGCCGAGTCGGAATGCTCTAGAATATTCCGGATATTTATTCCATAAATTAAATTTATATCTTTTGGTAAAATATATCTCGTATATCATATTTTAAGGAATAAGGAAGTATATATCTACCGCAATTCCATAATAGAAGCGCGGAAATCTTTCTTCCGCATGAGGAAACCTCTGGGGAAACGACGCAGTAGGTGCTGCGCCTCTTGGAAGGATCACAGCAGCTGCTGCGCCTCTTCTCTAGCTCGTTTTACGCTGTTTAAAGAATTTTTCTGTGATTTCTTTCCAAAGTTTGAGTCATTCCAAAACTCTTCACATTTTTTAGTATAAATAGAGGCCTTTGCCTCAAATATTATTCACACGAGTGTCCGTCCTTCTCTTCTCCCTTTGCATTCTAGACCTTGCTCTTAGCTTTTGACGCCTACGTGCTTGATCAATCGACCACGTAAGCTCAGATCATTCTGATTTCCATTCATGTTGCATGACCGACCAATTTGACCACTACACATCAATCAATCAATTAATCTAAAATCCTCCAACAAGGGGCACTTTCACATTTGCATTAGAGTTCAAGTCGAGTTACCACTAAAATCCGATTTTAGTTAAATCTCGCGACGCTAACATGTAAGTCTGAGGGTTTAAAATCCCATCTTTTAATCTTGTTTATATTATTGTTGTATTTTATTTTACGAGTTTACATCATATTAATGCCAAGACGATAATTTGTTAAAACACACGTTTCAAACCTTATTTCATCAAAATTGTTCATATCTGACGAGTAGAAGAAACGCAGTGTCTGCTACACCTTCTGGAAGGATCGCAACTTCTGTTGCGCCTCTTCTAGAGGCTGCTTTCAGCTGCTCTGTTTCTTCTTCTCCTCGGATTCAATTTTTTCTCCTTCTTTCTTTTTCAATTCTTTTCTTTTCTTTCAACCTACATCTTTTAATTAGTTTTCATCAAATTATTTTACTCATCAATTTATTTTCTTAAACCTTTTCATCTTTAGTCGGTTTAAATCGATAATTCTTCATATTGGTTGGTTTATTCTGTCTCATACTCAAATCTGGGTTTTAGTGACTTGGTAACTAATACTTGGTCTCTTAAACTCACTTTTTGTACATTAAAGTTTCTGTTTATTTTTTAAACTTGACCTTTAAGCTTTCAAATCCGTTTAATTCGTCTTATAATCATTAGTAATCGATATTAATTGGTTTGAGACGGTTTTTGTACATAAAATTCATTCTTAATATTTATCATTCGGGTGTAATCATTAACATATAAAATAATTTTTTTATAATCAATTAACCGTAACAACCAACCGAGTCCGACTTTCACAGTCAGAACCCATCCCGGAACAAACGTAGTGGGTGATGCGCCTTTTCCAGAGGAGGCACCCATTGCTGCGCCTGTTCTAGGCTGGCTTCTACCCGTTAACTCATTCCCGTTTTGACGTAGTGTATATATTAAACGACTATTATTCGTATTATCACCTATTTAGCTATATCTTAAATCTTTTAATATATTTTTTTCAGTTTTAATTTTTTTCCTTATTTTCCAATTTTCCTTATTTTCCAATTTTCCTTATTTTCTAATTTTCCTTATTTTCCAAATTTTCCTTATTTTCCAATTTTCCTTTTCTTTTATTTCCATTTCTTTTATTTCATTATTTCTTCAAACTTCCTTTTCTTATTTATTTCCTTTTTCTATTTATTTCCTTTTCTTTTAAATTTTGTTTTCTTTTAATTCTTTCCTAAATCCCGTCTTTGGCATTTATATGATGTACATTCAGTTGTAAATTATATTTTGTTCTTTTATCTAGCTTTTTCACATGTAATCAATTCTAAATCCCAACTCGATATTAATAGTTGCTAAATTACGTGTTAACCGACATGGTTTAATCTCACATGTTAGGATTAATCAATTGTTTGTCGCATTGCATGCATATAATAGACGACATATCAACTATAAACGATTTCCCTAATCATTAGTAGAGGCCGATATTGAGGCGGGCGGGATTAGGTGTTCAAATAAAGAGCTTCCTAATACGTACCCTCACCCCTTACTCTAGATCTCTGTGAACATCCGTGTTCATTGGCATCCACGAGAGTCATTCTAGACATAGAATGCTAAGGGTAACGAGTTCTTAGTGTTCAGGTCACTACTTTGTGTCTTGACATGACACGAGTATTCGAACGGTTCCAATTTTCCATAAAAATTGGTGGCGACTCCACAAATGCACGCTTATTCAACCCCTTTCGCGCACGCCGCGGTTGGCCCATATCCACAGTTTGGTGACTCCGCTGGGGATCATACACTTACGTGTTACCCAGGGTGAAACTTGAATAAGGTTAGGGAATAGTTTATACGAGACAGTTGTCGGTTTTCATTACTCGACCTTCTTAGGTCGTTTTATTCGGTCTTCCTAGGCATAACCCAACCCATTCGACCAATCGTCCCATCTGGATAGTCCATATTCTTATCTGGGCCTAAGGATAAGATAGCGATTGACGTCACCCATACCGTGGTACATACTCTTGTTTGTATCAAGGGCTTTCACTACTCAAGAAAATGGACTAGGAACCGACCTTACTCATGTTTGGCACGGACCTCTCCACAGACCAGGGTTTGATTGCTTGGTATGGCAACCCACCTTTTTAAGCCAAAACCCATTAAATGCACTTAGCATACTGTTATAATGCTTGTATGAATGCTTGTATCATATGTGATCACCATTTTGTAAACAAAGCCATGACGAAATTTCTTTAAAATCAAAATCCCTTTTAAAATGTAAATATTTTCGAAAGTGGCCTAAAATATCGCAAAATGAGTCGAAACTCTGTCCAAGTGTCCAGTCAAAACTCGGGCCTCAAAACCCATTTCAAAAAACTCACCTCGAGTCAGCACTCCTACAACTGTACTACAGTTGCCTAGGACAAACATTTCAAAATTTGTCATTTTCAAATCTCACTTAACACAGTAGAACACTCCCACTTCATAAGTCGAGTCCTTTTTCGAGTAAGTGTACTACAATGGTCGATCGTGTTTTGATTCGTCGTCGATCTCTTATCCCCAGTTTCCAAGATGCCTAGAACTAGTCACGCAAGTGTTAATGGACAACCCCACAATGGTAACGATCAAATCCTAGCTGCACTCGTCCGTCTCCAAACAAGCCAAGACCAAGCTTATGCTCGCCTCAATGCTATTGAAGGCCGAATTGTTGCTGTAGAAACTAGACTTCCTCCTGCAAAGAACGATGTTCCTGACATGAGCGTGCATGATAACCTTCCACCCTTTGTTGGACAACAAGAAGTCAACCCCCCACTGGGTCCTACTGAAGCTGAAAAACGACTCCAATACTTGGAGGAACAACTAATGTACCTTAAGGGAGATGACATCTGTAGGGAGAATAATCGCAAGTATGAGGCGGTAAATGATCAACTGCATACCTACTTCAACATGACTGACATCCCAAAGTTCAAGGGGTATGAAAATCCTTTGAACCACATTCGTGCCTTCAAAGATTATATGTCTATCAGAGGCATCAGACCCGAGATGTTCCTAAGGATCTTTCCTTCATCTCTCGACACTATTCCTAAGCAATGGTTTTACTCTTTGGAACACAAGAAGATTGCCACTTGGAACGATGCCGCAATTGAATTCACTAAACAATACGCGGATAATCCAGATATCCAAGTCAATATGCGCACTTTATAGGTTCTTACCCAAAATGAGAAAGAAGGCTTCACCGACTTCATACGTAGGTGGAGGAAGACTAGCACACAACTTGTTGAACGCCCAGATGAAGCCACTATTGTGGAAAAGTTCGTGGATAATTTGAGACCTATTTATGGAAACACATAAAGTCTTTCAAAGACTTGACTGTGTTAGGAACAAGAATTGAAGACGACATCTGGAAGGGGCTCCTGTCCAAAACGGTAGGTCGTGGATTCCAGGGTTCAACGAGTCGTTCTTATGGCTCCACTAGTAGGACCGATGAGGTCAATCTTGTCGAATCATCTAAGAAGAATAACCCACCAAGGAAATTCACGAACATTGGTGATTCATATTCCAACGCTATGAAAAGGCTCATGAAACAAGATAAGCTCTAACCTATAGGACCTACGCCTGACCCGGAGAAGAAATCTAAATCCTGGGATGAGAATGCGTACTACGAATATCATAGAGGCAAAGGACACGATACAAAGAGATGCTTCAAATTGAAACATGTCATCCAGGATATGATTGAAGATGGTCGTTTACCCATACCTCCCGGAGGTAAGCCTAACAATACTCGGAATTCTCTTGGAGTTCTGATGATCACAGATGAAGAATCCACCTTGGATTGTTCACACCTCATTTCTCCAGTCGAGGATGAGATTCATACGCCATAAGATAAGGGGAGTTATTCCACCATCTCTCCTACCATTGCCGAATTCATCGCATGAGCAAAGAGTGTAAGTAGGCAGGTTTCAGAATAAGAAGCTGTAGTGGCGTCCCTACGCAATCCAGGCACCATACCTAGGGAAAACTTGCCACTAACTAGTCTATCTTAAGAGTCTACGATGCAAGAGGTAATCGCAGTAGTTGAGAATCTAGTCGAGCAAATAATCAGTCTGGAAGCTGAAATCATCAGGTTGAGAGAACTCAGTATCGTCAACGGAATATGGGCTGATGACGATGAAGATGAATACCTCACAGAACATTATCTAGTCAAGGTTAGTAAGGAAATAGTCAAGGCTAGTGAAGATCAAGATATAGACCACCTTACTCGCTCAGGGCGTCCATATCAAAATGTCTCTCAAAACGGTCCTACGGCTAACGGTCCAGTTACTAACACCAATGTCATCATGCCAAATGATGGCGAAGATACATCTACTGACCATCTACTGAAACAACTGCAGAAGACAAAGGCTTATCTTTCAGTCTGGCAATTAGTTGCAAGTTCATTTCCCCATCGCCAAGCTTTATTGCAAGCACTGGCTAAACTGAACGTAACGCACAACTCTACGCCTGATGTAGTCAACCTAGTCTTCCAAGACTCAGTTAAACTAAGTAACCCAGTTACTTTTTCCGATGAGGATTTGACTCCTTTCGGCGCCAGTCATAACCTTGCTCTATACATCACAGTCACTTGCTTAAAGAAGAACGTACCAATGACTTTGGTGGATAATGGCTCTACAGTCAACGTCATACCACTAAAGACAGCACATAAGTTGGGCATGAAAGAATCAGATTGAACTCCTACCAACCAAGGTGTTCGAGCATACGATGGAACACAACGTAAAGTAGTAGGGTTAGTCAACCTCACTATAGCCACAGAACCAATCGAGTGAAAGGTTAATTTTCAAATAGTGGACATCGAAGCATTCTTCAATATACTTCTAAGAAGGCCTTGGATTCACGTTTCCAAAGTGGTAACATCCACCTTTCACCAGAAGATCAAAATTCCTCTAGATGGCAAAGTAGCGACGATCACATCGTCACCTATCAAGGCTGTGATAGAGAAAATGTCAAGCAACCAAGTGGTCACATACCCAGTATATGAGCTTGGAGGATTTCAGAGCATAAATCTTGTAGCGAGCAAACTAGCACCTCTATACTTCAACCGATACTCCAATTTGGTGGTCAACCACATACTCAAGTCCCAGGAATACTTCCCGGGAATGCCATTAAACCCTGCCAAGAAGAATACCTTTGCGCCTTATAAGGAAGGAAACTCTCAAAGGATACCATTAGGATTGGGACACAAGCCCACTAAGGCATAAGCCTTAGAAATGCTTACTCAGTTCCAAAATCGTAAATATAGAGGAATCCAGATGCGACCCTATCTCCCTACCCTAAATGGATACTTCGTTAGGGAGGGGAGTCAAGAATACTTTCACGGGTTTACCGAGCCTTGGCATTATAAGGGAATACAACTATCTGGAATCGAGGTCTTCTACGATTGCTACTTCATCCCTTCAGAAACGGTTCCTACCGTCAAAACTCGTCAAACACCTTGTTTAGAGGAACAACCTGTTAGCCTTCTATTTGGGGAAGACCGATTTGTCAGAGCTGCGCAGGATAAGATCATTACCATGATACTTCAAGATGACCATTTCAACCCAACAACATTGATCACTGACACAAGCTCAAATCAGCAAAAAGGATGGACAAAGACAATCAAATGGACTAACAACCAAGGAAAGTTCTTCAAAGTCACTACTGGAGAAGGAGAGATGTTCAAAGGAGAACCCGAAGACAACGAATTCGAGTTAGAGTTGGAGTCGGAGTCGGAATCAGAGTCTGAGTCTAGAGAAGTCGCTAGAGAGTCTCCTTCTGTCGTCACTCCCCATCCCCTTGTTTCTCCTAGCATAGCATCAAATAGTAACAGTAGCTTGGGAAATGTCCCAAAGAATGTCCCCTTTATCGCCACGACTACGAGAATGGATGGCTTCTTTGTTTCAGCTATTTTCAAAATTTAATATGAATAAATCAGATTCTGCTTACTCCTTGTGTTTTTCTGAATGCAATTCTATTTACGATGATAATGAGGATGATCCCAACCTAGACTCAGTTGGATTACCTCCCCATATAATCAATGAAATACAACAAGAGGGGGAAGGGGCACCAGTTATAGAAAACATCGAACCCATCAACGTAGGAACCGAACTAGAACCCCAAGAACTTAGGATAGGGACGACGTTAAACCCAACTGAAAGGCCAACTTCATCGACCTCCTACACGAGTTCAAGGACGTTTTTGCTTGGTCTTACAAAGACATGACAGGGATTGACAGGGATATTGCAGAACATCGAATTCACATCAAACCAGGCTTCAAACATGTAAAACAGAAGCTTCGTCGGATGAGGACCGAATGGGCTCTTAAGATAAAAGAAAAAGTCGATAAGCAATTCAAAGCCGGGTTCATCAAAATTTCCAAGTATTCAGACTGGGTGGCTAACATAGTTCCCGTACCCAAAAAGGATTGGCGAATCCGAGTTTGTGTTGATTTCAGAGACTTGAACAAAGCAAGTCCCAAGGATGACTTCCCTCTACCACACATCGACATATTGGTAGATAATACAGCAGATCACGCGTTGTTATCCTTCATGCACGAGTATGCAGGGTATAATCAGATCAAGATGGCCATATAAGATATGAATAAGATGGCCTTCGTCACTCAATGGGGCACATATTGTTATACAATTATACCATTTGGGCTAATTAATGCTGGAGCTACATATCAACGCACTGCGACCACATTGCTACATGATATGATGCATAAAGAAGTAGAAGTGTACGTGGATGATATGATTGTCAAATCCAAATATAGGAAAGGGCACATCGATAACCTTCACAAATTCTTTCTAAGACTGCGAAAATACAACATGAGGCTCAATCCTCAGAAATGTGCATTCGGAGTAACGTCAGGCAAACTTCTGGGATATGTCGTCAGCCAGAGGGGAATAGAAATTGATCCATCTAAGATCAAAGCTTTAATCGAAATGCCACAGCCCCAAACAAAGAAGGAGGTTAGAGGATTTCTGGGCAAAGTGCAATATATAGGTCGATTCATATCGAAACTCACTATGATCTACGAACCTATTTTCAAAAAGTTCAAGAAAACATATCACACCATATGGGACGATGACTGTCAAATGGCATTTGACAGAATTAAGGAGATATTGGCTAAGCCACCAGTGCTAATGCCTCCTCAAGAAGATCAACCTCCTTATTTATATCTCACAGTCACCGAAACAACCATGGGGGCTATGCTCGCATAGACTTTTGGAAAAGAAGATAGAGCTATCTACTACCTTAGTAAGAAGTTCTTAGAATACGAGTGTAAATACACGTCTCTCGAAAAGACATACCTCGCGCTTGTGTGGGCAACAAAGAAGCTACGCCACTACATGCTTAGCTACTCTATCAAAGTGTATTCTAAAATGGATCCCGTCATATACCTCTTCGAGAAACTTGTTCTCAACGGACATTTGGCAAGGTGGACCTTAATGCTCTCAGAGTTCAATCTCAAGTACGTACCTCTGAAAGTCATAAAGGGATGTGTCGTTACTGAATACTTCGCAGATAATCCTATCAATGATACCCAAGAAATAGACATGTGGTCATTTCCAGACGAGGACATCCTATAGACCAGTGTAGACTCTTGGGACCTTTATTTTGACGGGGCATCGAATTTAAGAGGATTTGGAATAGGAGTGTTGCTCATTTCTCCTGAAGGCGAGCATACACCACTTTCTGTCAAACTCGACTTCGAGGTGACAAATAATGCAGCAGAATATGAAACTTGCCTCATTGGTCTACAAGCAGCGGTAAGTTTAGGCATTAAGAATCTTCGGGTTCACGGAGACTCCTCCTTGATCATTAACCAAGTTACAAGTTCTTGGAAAATTCGAAGTGAAAGTCTAGCACTCTATCAGGCTAGGATAAATCAAGTCACCCAATTCTTCGATCAAGTCACTTATCTACACCTACCTCGTGAAGAGAATCAATTTGCAGACACTCTTGCGACTTGCAGCCTTGATCAATATGCCGGATAACATGATCGAAATGCCTTTATCCATCGAACGACGGTCAGAACCGGCATGTACACCATCTTATAGATGAAGAAGAAATCCCAGAGGAACCCTGGTTCTAAGCCATTCTAAACTTCAAACTCAATGGTACATATCCACCAGATACGGATAAGAGGGGACAACACGCCATATGCCTACTAGCCTCTCAATACCTCCTCATGCAGGGAGAATTGTACAAAAGAACACCTCTTGGTGTCGTCTTGCGTTGCCTTGATCATTCACAGGCACAAAAGGTGATGGAAGAAGTTCACGATTGAGAATGCGGTTCTCACATGAGTGGATCCATGATAGTAAAGAAAATCACACGTCTAGGATATTACTGGACGACAATGGAGTCAGATTGTATTAAGTACGTCAGACATTGCCATAATTGCCAGATCTTCGGGAATGTGCAACATGTTCCTCCCTCAATGCTTTACACCATGACTTCTCCTTGGCCGTTTTCTACTTGGGGAATCGACATCATTAGGAAGATCACTCCAGCTGGAACAAGAGGTCACTGTTTTATTTTGTTAGCCATCGACTACTTTACTAAATGGATCGAAGCGGCATCCTACACCGCTCTTACAGCTAAACATGTGACAAAGTTCATACAAACCAATATCATCTGTCGATATGGTTGCCCACATGAGATCATCAGTGACAATGGATCACATTTCCGGGCCGAAGCTGCACAATTGCTAGCCAAATACAAAATTAAGCACCATCATTCCTCGCCTTACAGACCTCAAACTAATGGCGCGGTGGAGGCAGCTAACAAGAATGTCGTCACAATCCTCAAGGAAATGATCGACAAATATCGCGATTGGCCTAGCAAAATACCCTTTGCATTGTGGGGATATCGCACATCAGTTAGGCCACCCACCGGGGCCACTTCTTTCTATTTGACTTACGGGATGGAAGCTGTACAGCCAGTAGAGCTAGAGATCCCGTCTCTACGCATTCTTTTAGAAAGTCAAATTCCAGAAGCTGATTAGAAGAAAGATCGGTATGAAGAACTCATCCTCTTGGATGAACGAAGGTTGCGCGCACTACATAATGTGCAAACATATCAGGCACGTATAAAATGAGCCTTTAATAAACAAGTTAAGCTCAGGAACATCAAATAAGGAGATTTAGTGCTCAAATTAGTCAGAGGTCTCCTACCTGTCGATCCACGAGGAAAGTTTAAGCCTAACCAGGCCGGACCTTTCTTAGTCAAGTCCATACTCTCAGGGGGTGCGGTTAGGATTACAGACTTAGATGGGAATGAATTTTCTAATCATACCAACTTAGACCAATTGAAACGATACTACCCTTAGCATAGGACAGGAAAACGCGCCTCGCGTAACCCGCGTGCCGCTCATGCGACACGAAATAAAACTGGCCCCTGGCCAGCTAAAGCTTATGTCACTATGCTCTTGCATTTTGACATTTTGACATCCTCATATCATCAAATAAATTGAATTATACTCCCTTTAGGAGTAAGTAAAAAGCAAATGCTTATTATTTCTAAAGTTCATTACAAGCTCTTGCTTCGAACAATTATTCTTTTACATTTATTCGAACTACGCACACGGTTTGATTTCATTTTTTCTAATGAATACGTAGGCAATCCTTCACAGGATACAACCCATTATTTTTTTAAAATGCAAATAGAAGGACATTTACATTTGCATTTGAAATTCGACAAGAATAATAAAAGAAAATCATAATAGTTTCTTAACTAGCTAATCTTTTATTCATTATTCCATAAATAATAATACTACGCCAAATACGTATAAAATAAAATGCTGAAATAAAAGCTAGGCTAGGATTCTAAAAACCCCGCCGTTTATGACAACTTAAATAATAATAAATAATACTATAATAAATGACTAAGGCTATTCTTCCATTTTCCCTTTGCCTTTGTCACCCTTATCATACTTCTTGTCTCGACCACCAGCCGAGCGCTCTTGTGCTATCTCCGACCTAATCACCAAAGGTCTCTCTCGTGGTCTAGCCTTACCACTTCTATCCATCACCATCTCTACGACAGGAGGAGCTCTCGGTTTCTTCGACGGACGAGAAACTAAGAATCCGGCTTCTTCTTCCTCTTTAGTCAAATTCTTTTGATTCTCCTTTGCTACTTCGCGGATCTTGTAATCCACAGGCTCGTGTTTCCTCAACTTCTCACGTTCTTTGGGAGTACAATCTTTTCTCCATTGCAAGTATGAGTCAGATACCCATAAGGAGCCAATAGGAACTGGTATGAACCACATGTTCCTCTGAGCCCACCTAATTGCCCACTCTCAATAAGACTCCGAAGTATGTGCCAATGCAGTTTGAGGAACGGTGTCCAACTTCGGAATTTTTTGCTTCAGGCCCACTTGCCTCATCAATCTCTCCGGGAAAATAAAAATCATAAATTCCAAGCCAGGGATGCGAACTGACAGCGTCGAGTCCAAAGATGAAACTCCAGTGATTGACCTGAGATGCCACCACGGCATAATCCATCGGATCAAGGGACGACCTTCGCTCTTCAACTTATTGTCCCAGCAGTTGCATACCCGAGTGAAGTCCACCATATAGAGCCTAGTTCTCATTTCAATTGATCGAGCATGGTATCCTGGCACGTTAACTGGGGGCTCGATCAACCGCAGCCGTTCCATCAGCCAAACCTGCAAAAGAAAACGGGAATTAACGCCCATGTTTCGAAAAAAACGAACAAAAAAACGAAAAAGAAAAACAAAAAAGAAAAAAAAAGAAAAGACAAAAAAAAAAGAAAAATTAGGTTCTTACCTGCAAAATGACGGGACTTTCCAGATAAGGAAGCTCAGGGTTGGCCTTCCTGTTATCCAATCCAAGAATGGTCTCCCTTAAGCAAAGGCATGTTGTGCTCTTGCGTAGCTCCATTTGTTCCACTAGGCTTAGAAAACGAGGATCACCTCTTATCTCCTTATCAACATGTCCTTGAGGGATATAGCAATGAAGTAGAGAAAACCCGAAGGCCCTTTGCCTCGCAACATAAGAAATAGAAGGGTCCTCCCTATTTATAAATCAATCGATAAAGTCAAATATACGGACATCTTTTGAGGCCACAAGACGGTCTATCCCAGCCTTGGTCAATCCAAGCAAGTCCCTAAATTTATTCTTATATCCTTAAGAGCTAAGGGGTACAACCGGTGCATTTTCTGGGTCCCATCCTCTAATAGCAACTATTTCTTCAGGGAAAGGACAAATATCGCCTCCAGGAAAGGCAAACACGTGAAAATTTGGTTCCCAATACTCAAGACAAGCATCCAAGAAAGGCTTCACAACTTTCACTAACTTGAGACTCAAGATCGATCCCATATTAAAAACACCCATGTCATGTTTCTCAATATTTGTGAATTAATTCATCCACTCCTTGAAACGGTTTTCCAAGCCATCCATAATTTTGAAATTTTTTTGAGAAGATATGAGAGCTTTTATGTAATAGACGGAAGAAAGAAGAAGGAATTTTTTAAATAAAAGCTTCCCCGAATTCACTATTTATACTATTCGCTATTTCCTAATTTCTGTCGAGGTCTTCCAAACAAGGGAAACGACGCAGCATCTGCTGCGCCTCTTCGAAGAGTCGCAGCTCTTGCTGCGCCTCTTTGAAGAGTCGCAGCTCTTGTTGCGCCTCTTCCGCAGGCCCTCTTCCGTATTTTTCAGCTTTGGATCTTTCTTAATTTGTTTTCAGCTGTAATTTTATATTCCTATAGGATCTAAATTTGGTAATTCCGTCAAATTACCAAGTTTTATGTTTCTTAATTCTTTTCGGGTTTGCTTTTCGAGACAAAGTCGACGTTTTTGCCAAACGAGCACACTTACCTATTTTATTTTATTTCTTTTTTTTAGGGGAATCATTTCACTCCTCTTTCCAATACATTTCACACTTAGACATTTCCTTTAAATTTTCTTCTTTTAGGGGTAGCCATCCCTACTGTCCGGTCGTTTTATTCATTTCTGGGTATTTTAGCGCATTTCTACACGTTTTTTTTTTTTGCTCATTTCTGGGCATTTTTTGTCATCTTTCACACTTATACATTTCTTTTAAAATCTTTTTTTAGAGGGTTGCCCATGTCCACAGTTTGGCGACTGTGGAAATGGACCACGCCGCGGCACGTGCGGAGGCGCTTGGGATAAGCACTGCATTTGTGGAGTCGCCACCAATTTTTATGGGAAATTGAAACCGTTCGAATACTTCTTGCCATGTCAAGACACAAACTAGTGACATGAACACTAGGAACTCATTACCCTTAACATTCTATGTCTAGAATAACTCTCGCGGATGCCAATGAACACAGATGTTCAGAGAGATCTGGAGTAAGGGGTGAGGGTACGTAATTTAGTAATTAATTATGTCGAAGTTTGAATTTATATTAATTACATGTGAAAAAGCTAGATAAAAGAACAAAATATAATTTACAACTGAATGTACATCATATAAATGCCAAAGACGGGATTTAGGAAAGAATTAAAAGAAAAGAAAATTTAAAAGAAAAGGAAATAAATAAAAAAAGGAAATAAATAAAAAAAGGAAGTTAAAAGAAAAAGAAATAAAAGCAAAGGAATATTGGAAAATAAGGAAAATAAAGAAAATTTGGAAAATAAGAAAAATGGGAAAATAAGAAAATTAAATAAAACTGACAAAATTAAATTAAAAGATTTAAAATATAGCTAAATAAGTTATAATACGAATAATAGTCGATTAATAGATACACTACATCAAAACAGGAATGAGTTCAGGGGCAGAAGCCAACCTAGAATAGGCGCAGCAATGGGTGCGTCCTCTGGAAGAGGCGCATCACCCACCGCGTTTGTTCCGGGATGAGTTCTGACTGTGAAAGTAAGACTCGGTTGGTTGTTATGGTTGATTGATTAAAAAAATGATTTTACATGTTAATGATTACACCCGAATGATAATTATTAAGAATGAATTTTATGTACAAAAACTGTCTCGAACCAATTATTATTGATTACTAACGATTGTGAGACAGTTAGAAAACGATTTGAAGACTAAAGGATTAAAATAAAGCAATACAGAAACTTTAATTTACAAACATTGAATTTTAAGAGACCAAATATGGATTATCAAGCCTCTAAAACCCAGTTTGATAATGAGACGGAATAAACTCACTAATATTGAAGACTAGCAATTTAAATCGACTCAGAAAAGAAAAGAGTCAAGAATATAATAAAATTTGAAAGGTGAACTAATTTGATGAAAACATGTGAAAAGATGTAGATTAATTAAAAGAAGAAAAAAAAAAAGATAAGCATTGAAAAGAAACGAAACAGCGAAAAACGAGCTGGAGAAGAGGCGCAGCAGCTGCTGCGATCCTTCCAAGAGGCGCAGCACCTGCTACGTCGTTTCCCCAGAGGTTTCCTCCTGCGGAAGAAAGATTTCTGTGTTTCTATTATGGAATTGCGGTAGATCTGTACTTCCTTATTCCTTAAAATATGATATACGGGATATATTTTACCAAAAGATATAAATTTATTTTATGGAATAAATATCCGGAATATTCTAGAGCATTCCGACTTGGCATTTTAAAAGGTTTATTAGAAAATGAAGCGGTTTTTGACCCGGACTCCAAATGAACTCTAATTACTGTCAAAACGACCGTATCGGCGCGTAGATGGCGACCAAGGAGTAGACACAAGTATTTGAGCTACCACTTGACGATAAACTTACGAACTGTCATAAATCGTTCCTCGCACCAAACATGCGGCCCAATCATCACTGGTGGTTGGCGGGAGGTGTAGACATAAGGTATCTACAGAGCCCCCACTTTGACTGAGGCTTGGACAAGGCGAAAGTCAAAGTATAGCCATCAGGTCAATCGAATATTACAACCTGACGACTATGGCGACACAAGGCGGCTCAAGGGGCTGAACCAAAGACCTATCGTCGGGAACATTTTAGAGTCTGTCGGTTATAGGGGAGGGTCGTTTAAAGTCCATTAGACTATTTAAGGAAGCTCGCCAGCCATAAGAAGAAATTATACCTGAGACTTCTTTCCCGAGACATTTCCGGAGGTGCGTAGGACCTGAGGGTAAGACCTAAAAGATATATAAGAATTGTGCTAGGGTATGGGCTCTAAAGGAAAACATCGATGGGAAGGAGGCCAAATATAAGTTCAACCTAAGGGGTAACCAAGGTTTGGGTGTAGGAAATCTAAGGGAATGTGATCCTAAAGGATATAAATGCTAGAAGTGTTTGAACTCTAGGGAGTTTGGGAACCTAAAGAGCTGGGTGCGTAAACCTGAAAGCTCTCATACCAAATGTTTTTACGAAACAACAGTTACCAGACATTGAGAAGAAACGCACCAGTAGCTGCGCCTCTTCGAAGGGTCGCAGCACCTGCTGCGCCTCCTCCAGAGGCTGCCGCTGCTCCTGCTCTTCTTCTTCTTCCTCGGGTTTCTATTGGTTTGGCCTTTTTTCGTCTTATTTTCCTTATTTTTTTCCATTCCTTTGTATATAAACCATGTTTTGATCACTCCTTTCAATTTCAACGTTCTATTTTCGACTTAAATCCCTTATAAATCGATATTTGCGGGTTTTCGTCACTAAATAAAACTCGGATCTTAGAGACTCGATTTGTCCATATCAAGTTTCTAGAGTTCGTTCTATGTACATATTCCATTGTTCATTTTCAGTTTATCAGTTTCTTTCAAAGCTCGTTCCTTTTGTGTTTCCCATATCTTAAATAAATTTAATTCGTTTTTAACTCGTTTTAATTCATTTAATTTGTGTTTATCGCTTTTATGACGATGTCAGTATCCAATTAATATGCTAAATCACTTTCACTAGAGTTTAATATCGATAATCAATCGTAAAACATACCGAAGAACATTAACTACCCGCAGTTCTAACTTCACAGCAAGCGCTCAACTCAAGAACAGACGCAGTAATAGCTGCGCCTATTTTAAGGGACGCAGCAGATGCTGCGCCTGTTCTGAGGTGACTTCTGTCCTTAAAAATCCGTTCTCTCTTTTAAGTATCAGGTTCTTACTTGCAGAATGACGGGACTTCCCAAATATAGAAGCTCGAGGTTGGCCTTTCTGTTATCCAAACCAAGAATGGTCTCCCTTAAGCAAAGGCATGATGGGCTCTTGCGCAACTCTATTTGTTCCACTAGGCTCATAAAATGGGGATCACCCCTCATGTCATCATCAACATGCCCATGAAGGACATAACAATCAAGTAGACAAAACCCAAAGGCCCTGCGTCTCGCAACATAATAAATAGAAGGGTCCTCCCTATTTATAAATCGGTCGATAAAGTCAAACATACGGACACCTTTGGAGGTCACAAGACAGTCCACCTCAACCTTGGTCAATCCAAGCAAGTCCCTAGATTTATTCTTATATCCTTGAGAGCTAAGGGGTACAACCGGTGCATTTTCTGGGTCTCATCCTCTAATAGCGGCTATTTCTTCAGGGAAAGGACAAATATCGCCTCCAGGAAAGGCAAACACGTGAAAATTTGGGTCCCAATACTCAAGATAGGCATCCAAGAAAGGCTTCACAACTTTCACTAACTTAAGACTCAATATCGATCCAAAATTAAAAGCACCCATGTCATGTTTCTCAACATTTGTGAATTCATTCGTCCACTCCTTGAGACGGTTTTCAAAGGCATCCATAATTTTGAAAATTTTTGAGAAGATATAAGATCTTTTATGTAATAGAAGGAATAAAGAAGAAGGAATTGTGTGAATAAAAGCTTTCCTGAAGTCTCTATTTATACTATTCGCTATTTCCTAATTTCTGTCGAGGTCTGCCAAACTGGGGAAATGACGCAGCATCTGCTGCGCCTCTTCCCCATGCCCTTTTCCATGTTTTTCAGCTTTGGATCTTTCCTAATTTGCTTCCGGCTATTATTTCCTATTTCTATCGGATCTCAATTTGGTAATTCCGTCAAATTACCAAGTTTTATGTTTCCTAATTCTTTTCGGGTTCGCTTTTCGACACAAAGTCAACATTTTCGCCAAACGAGCACACTTACCCAATTTATTTTATTTTGTTTTTTACGGGAATCATTTCACTCCTCGTTTTCAATACATTTCACACTTAGACACTTTTTAAATTTTCTTTTTTTGGGGGTAGCCCTCCCTATTGTCCGGTCATTTTGCTCATTTCTGGGCATTTTTTGTCATTTTACACAGCTATATATTTCTTTTAATTTTCTTTTTTTGGGGGTAGCCCTCCCTAATGTCCGGTCATTTTTACTCATTTCTGCGTAATGTCGCGCATTTTTTGTGTCACTTTTGGACATCTTTCTCATTTTGACATTTTCGCTCATTTGTGGGCACCTTTTTTTTCCTTTCTTCATTTTTGCACCAATTTAGGCCACCTATATGCTATATGTTTTACGTGTCAATTCTATGTAAATTTCGGCAGCATGACGACACAAACCGTCATCTACCAAACCTGTTCTTTTAAGAGAACCTGCAGGAACAGAAAACAACCAGCAGCAAAGGCACTCAGGACATTATATACACAACCAAAAGAAGGTATATACATCAAACCGGGGGCTCTCGCCCAAAACAGAGTCCGAAAGTCCAAATTAAAGTCTGAAATATACAAAATGTATACAAGACAACAACAAAAGAAGGGCAGCTACTCCTGGTCGCCACTCAACTTATCCACGGTCGCTTTAAGGTAAGCGATCTCAGCGTCTCTGGCCTCGAGCTCCCTCAACAAACCAGCCATCACCTTCTGGGACTCCGCCAGCACCCACTCCAGGTCACGCTCTCCCTGCATACAAATGAAGAAATGCCTCATTTCAATCATTTCAAAAACGCAAGAAATTGCAGCAAATTCAAAAATGAAATAAAGGGAATTAGAGGTTCATACCTGTCGTCCTCGGCCACCTACGAGTACCTCGATGGCTGTAGCCCGCAGTCATTTGGCCACCCTCCATAACGCCACGTACCGAGATGGTGCCACCTGCATTCAAATTTAAAGAAGGTTCAAAAAGATAGAAAATGCATTCCTATGCAATAAAACAAAAAGACAGCCAAAGATGGAGGCTTACCCTCCTCACTATGTGCTGCCACTCCTCCAAACCAGCATCGGTCACCTCCTCGCCAAAGTCGTGGAGCTCTGAGATCGTCGTCATGCCCACTGCATCAGTGTACTCGAGCACCTCTGGGTAAGATGGGGGCTCGACGCCTGCCACCTCGATCTCCTACAAGAATCAAATGGCTCTTTATTTGACGATCGTTCGTCATTTGTCAAATCTGGTTCAAAAACAAGGAAAAGGTAAAGTACTTACCACGATCGGCCAGTACGCCAATCTCCGGTGAACGAACTCGGAGTACTCCTCGCCAGGAAGAAGGAAGGCGTTGCCACTAGTGTCTGCCAAGTCGGCCTCACTATGAACCTCAGAAGGCTCCCTAAACATCGTCCGTGGAGGATCGATGGGAACGTGAAGGTGTCACGAGAGCACTGCCGAGTCAAGCGCTCGCCCAGGTACCACACAAGTCCCATGGACGTCCTCAGCAACAGTCGACTTGAGCTCCTAGACTAAGGACCTTGGCCACGAAAGCTGGAGCGTCAGGGTAGTCCTCCCAAGGTCTAGGCACCCACTAAAATAAGGAGACAAAAGGTCATTCCTATGATCGACTCTAAGCGATAGGATGGGGGATCATTCCTATGATCACTTCTAAATGAAAGATAGAAAAAGAAAAGTAATCAAGTAAGGATCAAAGGTACTTACGTCCTCCAACTTCAAAGCATTCACGCCCCTCCGGAAAACGTCGAAAGAAGAGCGTTGGCTCTTCCTACGGCACACCACCCAGTCTCTCAAGACGGGGTACGCCCTCGGCTCAGGCTCCGTCCTCTTGGGCGCGAATCTGGGAAAGTAGGAGTACACCCACGCCTGCAGACAAAATAATCATTTATTTTTCTATAATAATAATCTTTCATAATTTGAATGAAATAAAAAATGAAGAAATAATGATCTTTCAATAAATGCAAAATAAAGGTTCATACCTCCAACAAGAGTCCAGGACCGACAGTAGCAGGAGAAGTCCCCTTCTCCATCAGCTCTGGACGTACTATGGCTCTCAAGTAACGAGTGAGGACCGCAAAGCCAGGAGTAACCCAGTCCCGCCGACCCAGGCTACTCAAGTCAGAAAGGAAGGGAAGGAGCTTCGTCGACAGCCTCTCCCCCTGGTCTCCGAGGTAATCGAAGACAAGAACAACCACAGCCATAGACGAGCCCTCTGCTCCGCAGTGCAAGGAAGAGGAGGCACCATCCTCCCATCCATCCTCACCCTCGCCGGTGTCCTACTCGCGAAGTAGTCCCTGACGTAAGAACTCGGCACCAACCCGGGAACACTAGCAGCACCTACCGCCAGGTTCCAGCCGATCAACCTCCTCGCCTCGTCCAAGTCTACTCTCATGGCCGTCAACGGCCACACCAAAGTCTCATCTCCACACGGCAGACCCGAGATTATGTCGTAGTCCTCCAAAGTGACCCCGACCTCTCCAAAAGGCATATGGAAAGTCGAGGTCGTGTCCCAGTACCGATCAAGGAAGGCTCAAATCAGGCAAAGGTTAGCTCGAATCTTCCTTTCCTTAATCGCCCTCCAAGCTCCGACCAAGGCCTCGATGGCTCCCACCTCGATGATGGCCTTCTCCTCCTTCGTCAGTCTTTCGAAAGCCTCCATCATCGTCATGTAGATGGAAAAGGACCTCATGTTCCCGGCATCCTGTATCAATTAAAAACAAAAGCTATCTTTAGCATATAACAAATGAGAAATGAAACGGCAAACAAATAGGAAAGGTAACGGGAAATGACAAGTTCGAAACTTACCAAACTCCTCGCCGTCCTGTAAGACAGGTGGCTCTCTGCCGCCCAAATGATATGTCTACCATCCCATTTCTCGGCCCACTCGGGTGCACCCACCAGCTGGCGACCACCTCGCCCCACGTTGGCCCTCCTCGGGACCTCCTCGGCCTCCTCCTCAAGCATCTCCTCCCGTCTCTCGTCACCAACGAGAGCAATAGAAGGATCGAAGTCCACATCCATGGGGGCCCTCCTCGACGTAGAAGGCACGTCACCTGCAAAATCAAGGTAGACAAGGTCGTGTCAAGCCATGACAAGCCTATTCAAGCACGTTTCAAGCATGTTTAAGCCTTAAAAGGGGGATTTTCGGCCATCTTTGGCCTTTTCTTCCAAAACCCGACCACACATGTGAAGGGTTGGGGTAATTCAAGTCTAAGTTCAAGCCTAGTTGCGGGTTTGAGTCGAAATTTCGGCAGCATTTCGCTATAATAGCAATTATGCCCTTAAAAGTGTCCTGAAAGAGTTGTCACAAATCAAAAATTTGACATGATATAAAGTTTACCCATTATACAAGGGTTCCAAAACACCAAGTTTCATCAAAAATAGACAATTCTAAGGTCATTTTCCAAGCAATTTTCGAAACAGTTGAGAAACCGTCTCATTTTTCGCCAAATGCTCAATACTTGACGAAAATGCGAAAAGAATACATGGTTATGTTCCTAATATTGCCAATTACCCATTTCTAATGCCAATTTTATCAAACAAATCCATTAGAGGCAAAACCCCCAATTTTTCGACATTAAAGGGGGAGGAAACCCTAATTTTCGGGCCTAATTCAATCAAAAACGCAAATTCAAAGCAAGGATAAGATACATACCTCGATTAGTCAGGATTTATGGCATGAATTGATCAAGTTTTATAACGGATTTTGGTTGGAATTTGACAGAATTTGAGAAGGTTTTGTGTTTTGAAATTATGAAATAAACACACGGTTTATCGTGTTTTTACTCAGACAGGGACAAGCCCAGGAAACGACGCAGCACTTGCTGTGCCCTTTCCAAATAACGCAGCTCTTGCTGCGCCTATTCTCCAGCACGTTTCCAGCTCAAAATTCAAAAATTCGTTATAAGTTTTTTATTTATAGACCCAAATTTTGTGCGCCTCTTCTCCAACATCTTATATCATATACTTGGTTCTCTTGGGCGCTCTTTTTGTCCAGACCTGCATTTTGACAGACTCCGAAACCGTCACATGTTTTTATCTTTCCAGCAAGGATCCTTTGGATACAGTTCATGGGCTCGTCCTATTATTACCAGGATTTTGCTCGCAACAACTTAGCGAATTTTACCAGTGTTTTAAAACACGCCCTTGTCGATACATTTATGTCCCGAGCGAGAGTTCATTATAGCCGATATACTATACTTCTCGAGAAGCAGAGTTTGTTTGGAAACAGACATAAGCAGATTCCCCCAGAAGTGTTTCAACATAGACAGAGTCTTCCGTATATCCAGTGCAGCATTATTTTGCAGTATTGTTCGAGTCTTCTAGTGTAGCAGTCTTTTGCAGTGTTGCTCAAATTGTTATGTCAAGTGTAGCGATATTCTGCGGTATCGCTCGAGTCTTCATCTTCCCCAGTGCAGCACTAATTTGCAGTATTACTCGCTCAAGATTGCTTTCATGATGATCAAGATGTTTCTGGTCATCGATATATGTATTTCTCCAGCGATATTTTGCAGTGTTCCTGTCGACAATCAAGACTTTATATGTTCCCCAACGAGAGTTTGCTCAAAAACAGAGACATGCAGGTTCTAAGGTATGATTTCTTCTTATGGATGGCGAGCTTACTTACGTAGTCTAATGGACTTTAAACGACCCTCCCCGATAGTCGACAGACTCTAAAATGTTCCCGACGACAGGTCCTTGGTTCAATCCCTTTGAGCCGCCTCGCGTCGCATAGTCGTCAGGTTGTAATCTTTGATCGACCTCATGGCTATACTTTAACTTTCGCCTTGTCCAAGCCTCAGTCAAAGTGGGGGCTCTGTAGATACCTTATTTCTACACCTCCCGCCAACCACCAGTGATGATTGGGCCACATGTTTGGTACGCGGAACGATTTATGATAGTTCGTAAGTTTATCGTCAAGTGATAGCTCAAATACTTGTGTTTACCCTCTGGTTGTCATCTATGCGCCTATACGGTCGTTTTGATAGTAATTAGAGTTCATTTGGAGTCTGGGTCAGAAATCGCTTCATTTTCTAAGAAACCGTTTAAAATGCCAAGTCGGAACGCTCTAGAATATTCCTGATATTTATTCGATAAATTAAATTTTATATCTTTTGGTAAAATATATCCCGTATATCATATTTTCAGGAATAAGAAAGTATAGATCTACCGCAATTCCATAATAGAAACGCGAAAATCTTTCTTCCGCAGGTGGAAACCTCTGGGGAAATGATGCAGCAGGTTCTCCGTCTCTTGGAAGGATCGCGGCAGCTGCTGCGCCTCTTCTCCAGCCTGTTTTCGCTGTTACAGAATTTTTCCGTTATTTCTTTCCAAAGTTTGAGTCATTCCAAAGCTCTTCACATTGTTTAGTATAAATAAAGACCTCCGGTCTTCATATTTTTCACGCGAGTGTCCGCCTTTCTCTTCTCCCTTTGCATTCTAGACCGTTCACTAAGCTTTCGATGCCTACATGCTTGATTAATCGAGCACGTAAGCTCAGATCTTTCTGAGTTCCAGTCACGTTGCACGACTGACCAATTTGACCACTACACATCAATCAATCAATTAATCTAAAATCCTCCAACGAGGGCACTTTCTACATACATTCGAGTCAAGTAATCACTAACGTTAACTTAGTTAATCTCGTTTCCTCAAACATGTAAGTCTGAGGGTGTTAAATCCCATCTTTTTATTGTATTTTTATTTTTGTATTAATTAATGTAAGATTCACGTCAAATATACATTTAAAACCGACTTTAAAGACCTTTATTACTAACTGTTTTTACGAAACAGCAGTTACCAGACGTCGAGAATAAACGCAGCAGCAGCTGCGCCTCTTCGAAGGGTCGCTGCACCTGCTGCGCCTCTTCCAGAGGCTGCCGCTACTCCTACTCTTCTTCTTCTTTCTCGGGTTTCTGTTGGTTTGGTCTTTTTTTGTCTTATTTTCCTTATTTTCTTCCATTCCTTTGTATATAAACCATGTTTTGATCACTCCTTTCAATTTCAACGTTCTATTTTCGACTTAAATCCCTTATAAATCGATATTTGCGGTTTTTCGTCACTAAATTAAACTCGGATCTTAGAGACTCGATTTGTCCATATCAAGTCTCTGGAATTCGTTCTTTGTATATATTTCCATTGTTTATTTTCAGTATATCAATTTCTTTTAAAGCTTGTTCCTTTTGTGTTTCCGATATCGTAAATAAATTTAATTCGTTTTTTTACTCGTTTTAATTCTTTTAATTCATGTTTATCGCTTTCATGAAGATGTCAGTATGTAATTAATATGTTAAATCACTTTCACTCGAGTTTAATATCGATAATCAATCGTAAAACATACCAAAGAACATTAACTACCCGCGGTTCTGACTTCACAGCCAGAACTGAACTCAAGAACAGACGCAGGAATAGCTGCGCCTCTTCTAAGGGACGCAGCAGGTGTTGCACCTGTTCTGAGATGATCTTTGTCCCTGAACTTTCCATTCTCGCTTTGACGTAGCTTTAATTAGGTATTAATTAACTACTAATTGTAATATCATCTCTAATCTAACCTATTTTGTCGCTTTAATTTCCAAATTTTATTTTATTTTCTTCAAATTTCCGTTTCGAGTGTATTTTTGACATAAATCAGTTAAATCATTGTAATTCTTTGTAATTTTAATTATTGTTATTTATTTATCGCTATTTATTTATCGTTTATTGTATGATTTATTTACTTGTTCCTAATATGTAATTAAATCAAATTCCCACGTCGATATAATTGAGTGCTAATTACGTGTTCATCGACATAGTTTAATTCACATGCTAGGATTAATCTATTGTATGTTGCATTGCATGCATATAATCGACGACATATCAACTATGAACGATTTCCCTAATCATTAGTAGAGGCCGCTATCGAGGCGGGCGGGATTAGGTGTTTGATTAAAGAGCTTCCTAATACGTACCCTCACCCCTTACTCCAGATCTCTGTGAACATCCGTGTTCATTGGCATCCACGAGAGTCATTCTAGACATAGAATGCTAAGGGTAACGAGTTCTTAGTGTTCATGTCACTACTTTGTCTCTTGCCATAGCAGGAGGTATTCGAACGGTTCCAATTTCCCATAAAAATTGGTAGCGATTCCACAAATGCAACTCTTACCCCAAACGCCTCTACGCGGAAGCGCTTGAAATAAACGTGCATTTGTAGAGTCGCCACCAATTTTTATGGGAAATTGGAACCGTTCCAATACCTCGTGCCATGTCAAGACACAAAGTAGTGACATGAACACTAAGCACTCGTTACCCTTAGCATTCTATGTCTAGAATGACTCTCGTGGATGCCAATGAACACGGATGTTCACAGAGATCTGGAGTAAGGGGCGAGGGTACGTATTAGGAAGTCCTTATACTAAACACCTAATCCCGCCCGCCTCGATAGCGGCCTCTACTAATGATTAGGGAAATCGTTCATAGTTAATATGTCGTCGATTATATACATGCAATGCGACAAACAATAGATTAATCCTAACATGTGAGATTAAACTATGTCGTTTAACACGTAATTTAGTAATTAATTATGTCGAAGTTGGAATTTATATTAATTACATGTGAAAAAGCTAGATAAAAGAACAAAATATAATTTATAACTGAATGTACATCATATAAATGCCAAGACGGGATTTAGGAAAGAATTAAAAGAGAATAAAATTTAAAAGAAAAGGAAATAAATAGAAAAAGGAAATAAATAAGAAAAGGAAGTTTGAAGAAATAAGGAAATAAAAGAAAAGGAAAATTGGAAAATAAGGAAAATAAGGAAAATGAGGAAAACTGGAAAATAAGGAAATTAATTAAAACTGACAAAAATAAATTAAAAGATTTGAAATATAGCTAAATAGGTGATAATACGAATAATAGTCGATTAATATATGCACTACGTCAAAACGGGAATGAGTTCAGGGGCAGAAGCCAGCCTAGAACAGGCGTAGCAATGGGTGTGTCCTCTGGAAGAGGCGCATCACCCACTGCGTTTGTTCCGGGATGGGTTCTGACTGTGAAAGTCAGATTCTGTTGATTGTTACGGTTGAGTGATTATAAAAAAATTGATTTTACTGATGGAAGGTGTCGTCGTGACTCCCAATCAAACACATTTATATTCTCAACAAACAACTAGTTAGTGGTTAAGTCGAGGTCGATCCACGGGACGGTGTGCTTTGTGTTCTAAGTCTATCTATCTCAATTTATGCTAGTGTCACAATTGATTTGGGTTTGTAGATGCGTTCTAAACTAATGCAAGAAACAAAGTAAAACAAGCAATAAATGTGTAGACAAATAATAAAGGATACTAGGATGTCATGGGATCATAAAGGATTCATGGGAGTTGATCGTACAAACATGTTCTCAATTATATAGCAAGAACTTATTGTTGTGATGGGATCGAGTTGGTTTATAAGCTTACAATCCCTAAGAAGGTTTAGGTCCCGGAGCCGAATCAATTAGATTGTACAACACCTACAAGTCAGCTTAGTCCTTCCTATTCAATTCTATGCATGGTATAATGAGACTCAGGTTGGTGTATAAGCTTACAAGTCTCATTGAAAAGGTAGGTGATGGGTAAAAAATTCAAGGATTCATAGGCTCGCATTTCATCAAACATAATGTTTGGGCTAAAAATAGCATAATAGAAAAGGCCCATTTGATAAGATAAAGATTACAAAAGAAGTGGTAAGGAGAAAGGGAGTCCGCGGTCAGGAAAAGGGGAGATGTGCTTGAGAAGGATCAAGAGCCCATCATAGAAGGTGCCCGCGTTAAGGAAAGGAGTGTTAGGGAGAAGTTAGGGAGAAGTCAGGGAGAAGTTAGGGAGATTGGGGAGAATTGGTAAAAGAGTTCGGGTTAGGAAAGAAGTCCTTATGGAAATAATATTCCCTTTCCATATTCGAGGTAGGACATGTCTAGGGTTCTTACCCTATAAATAGCCAAGGAAGCAAATCAAAGAGGACATCCAAGACAACTCATTCAACACATCCGTATTCATTCATACAAACAATAATCAAGATCATATCTCAGCAAATAATATACGCTCATTCTGGATCTTGCAGGCCTGACGCCTAGGGCCAGCAGGATTAGCTACGCATCACAATTGTAATCATCCTCTAATTCATATAGTGCAATACTTGGCAGGGTACCGCCCCTCCCGTGGTTGTTCCCACATTGGGTTTTCCGCGTCACCAAAATCTTACGTGTCAATTTACATTACGTACCTTATTTTTTTCCGTTTACTTATTGACATACAAATCATCATAGAATCGACCAACGAATATAGACTACATTGACCCTAATTAATCGATTTGGGTAAAAATACCTAAACAGTTTGGCGCCCACCGTGGTCGGGGGGCATTGTGGTCGTCAATCGTTGATATTCTAGATATACAATGGAAAAGCAAGTATCTGAAGCCATGCCAGGGAGCAGGCAGCCATCGCTACCACCATCGTCTACCCAAAGTCCAACATCGACAGTGGCCACGCAGGCTCCCGGACACACCCCAAGAATCATGCCGACAACAAAAGCCTCTCTACCTCCCGGGACCCACTGTTGTCTCGGCCCCTGACCGGATCGGACAAAGGAACATCAAGCTCGGGCGTCACTCCGCCGCCAGGTCCCACGCAAATCCGCTCGCCGGCGTGGAAAATCTTCGAAAGCTATGGAAAACATGAGAGAAGACCAAAGGAGAGCGGATGCCGAGGTAAGAAGGAGAGACAGAGAGCTCGGGCACAAATTGATCTCCTAAAGCGGCAATCCAAAGACTCCGGCGAACAGGGACGGTGAAGGAAGATTTCCTTTGGTAGATCGACACAAGAAGCGACGAAACGTGGCGGATACCAAATGAAATAATTACAAGATTGGATTTGGCTACGACACCGTCGGATGGAAGGATAACCCCACGAGGGTTAGGATACCTTACACCGAGATAGCCGGAAGCCGACCAGTGCGTAGGGATACAAACAGGGTGGCCTCCCGTCGGCGATCTGCGGAATCGATCGACACACATAGCGGGATCCGAGTCATACCGGCAAGTGAACCGCGCGGCGAGGGACAATCGTTGCCACAACCCCCGGCAAAACTTAACTCGAGAATCATTAAGAGCCGGATCGGGAGGAATTATGCGAGACGGTGACAAAGCGGACCCAGTTCGACCAATATAACTAATCGGCGGGACTTGGAACTAAAGGAGATCTTTGAGCGGGGGTTCCGGGGCTACCACCCCCACTCGAGAAAGTCGTTCTAGAACGTTATGCCGACTCACCATTCGTGGACACCATATCCATCACAGCCATGCCAAAGGGATTCACAAACCCAAATATGCCTCTCTTCGACGGCACGGTGAGACGCCTTTGATCATATCGGCCAAGTATAAACGAGAAAATGATGACGGTAATAGCCATAGGACAAGTTAAGGAAGCTGCATGTGCAAAGGATTCGGGTCCACCCTAACGGGGCCGAAGCACTTCGATGGTTTGTAAGCACGCCCAACAATGTCGATATCTATATTTCTTTGAACGGTAAACGCATTTACTCAACGATTCGCAAGCGAAAAGCCACGAAGCATGTAGGAGACACATGCGAGAATCGTCCGGGGGCGGGGAGAGAGCATTGGAGAATACAATACCGATTTAACAATAAGAAGGTAGCGATGCGAGAATGTGATATCTCAACAAACAGAGAAGCCTTGAAGAGGCCTCCATCACGACTCTGACCTATACAAGCAGCTGACTATGCATCCTTGCCATAGTTTCGAAGCAGTGCAGGAGAAAGCAGCTGCCGCGATCAGACTGGAGGAAGATATCCTAGCCAGAGCCAGCTTACAGAGCGCACCAAGTATTTCTAGTACTTCAGCCGTGGAGAAATCAGGAAGAAAGCAAACCACCAACAAGAAGGACGAGAGATACAGACCATATGGGAGGGGAGTCAACATAATCGAGGAAAACCAGCTACTCCCCACCCTGGCAGATTATGGATTCACTACAGGTATCTGAGGAATCTTGAAGGCGCTCAGAGAGATGGGAGATGGAGTCAGGTGGCCCAACCCACCAGTAGGAGAGCAAGCTTGGAGAAAGGATAGCAAGAAGAAGTGTGAATTCCATCTTGATATTGGACACAACACTGAGGATTGCTACACATTGAGAAGAGAGATCAAGCGCCTGTACGAACAAGGAAAGCTGAGCCACCTGTTACCACGTGGGGGCAAGCAGCAGGATAAGGTAGGTTCCGCCAAGCCGGCAGACCCACCCACATGCACTAAAATTATAAACGTGATAACAGGCGGCTCAGACTTAAGCGGCCTGACATACTCAGCAGCCAAGAGACATGCCACCGAGACCAAAGGAGACAGGCCAGCCAACTCTTGTAGAATTTCTCACAGCGACCTGCCAGCAGTAAGCTTTGATGAAGGAGATACATACGATGAACGAGAACACCATGATGCACTTATTATCACCTTGTCAATGGCCAATTGCACAGTAAGAAAGGTCTTGGTAGATACAGGAAGCTCGGTCAACTTAATCATGCTGAAAACCATAGAGAACATGGGATTCAGCGAGAAGGATTTACAAAAGAAGATTATCCCGCTAGTAGGCTTCAGCGGAGAAACAGCCAGCTCGCTAGGTCAGATAATCATCCCCACCTATGTTGGTGGAGTCAACAAGCAAGTCAGGTACCTGGTTATAGATGGCCCCTGTACTTACAACGTCATCCTAGGAAGACCATGACTGCACCAGATGAAAGCAGTCCCTTCAACATATCACCAGTGCATAAAGTTCCCCACCCCATGGGGAGTAGAAACGATAAGAGGAGATCAGGAGGAAGCTAGAGGCTGCTACAAGAAGGCACTCAAGTGCACTGTCCGCCCTCCCGTATAGCAATTACGACGACCTATCCGGGACGAATACATCGAGCCCCCGGCGAGAAGAGCCGGATCGGTTAACTGGACAAGCTGCACCCAGAGAGAACCGTGCTCATTGGAGCAGGATGTACAGGAAGCTTACGACAACAGTTAGTCAAGTTCTTACAAGATAACATGGAGTGCCTTGCATGGTCACACGATGATATGATAGGCATAGATCCATCCATCATAACACACAAGCTTAGCATGGACCCAAAGTGTAAACCCATCCAGCAGAGAAGGAGAAAGTTTGCAGCAGAGAAAAATAAGGTAATCAACCAGGAAGTAGACAGCCTGCTGGCAGCAAAGAAGATAAGAGAAGTGAAATACCCAGAATGGTTGTCTAATGTAGTGGTGGTGCCTGAAAAGAATGGGAAGTGGAGAGTATATGTGGACTTCACTGATCTCAACAAAGCATGTCCTAAAGATCCATTCCCGCTGCCTCATATTGATGCAATGGTAGATGCAACAGCTGGACACGAGATGCTAACATTTCTGGATGCATGGAGTGGATACAATAAGATCAAGATGGATCCTGCAGACCAAAGCTGTCCGAAAGAGGAATATATTGCTACAACGTCATGCCGTTCGGCCTAAAGAACGCAGGCTCTACATATCAAAGGTTGGTTAACCGCATGTTCAAAGAGCAAATAGGAAGAACCATGGAGGTGTACATTGATGACATGGTGGTGAAATCAGAAAAAGCCAAAGATCATATGCGGCATCTGGCATAAACATTCAGCACCCTCAGGGAATACAAGATGAAATTAAACCCATCTAAATGAACCTTCAGGGTATCTTCTGGCAAATTCTTGGGCTATATTGTAACTCGAGAGAGGAATAGAAGCCGGCATCGAGCGGATCAAAGTCATCTTACGGTTGGAATCACCCGAGAAACCTAAGGATGTTCAAAGATTAGCTGGAAAGGTAGCAGCCCTGAACAGGTTCATTTCAAGATCTTCGACAAATGCGGGCTATTTTACGACGTGCTAAGGAAAAGCCGAAAGTTTGAGTGGACCGGCCGAACACGAGCAAGCCTTCGAGAGACTGAAGCACTATCTCAGCAGACCCGCCACCTTGTCAAAACCAAAGCCAGGTGAACCATTATTCCTATACCTAGCTGTCACGAAGTAGCGATGAGTCTTTCTCTGGTCGTCGAGAGCAAGAAAAGGAGCGAGAAGCCGGTGTACTACGTAAGCAAGTCTCTGCTGCCGGCAGAGACCAGGTACACATCTCTTGAAAAGTTAGTACTAGCATTGGTAGTAGCATCTCGCAAACTGCGTCCCTATTTTGAGCCACACAACATACATGTTGTGACAAACTACCCGCTAAAAGCTATCATGAGGAGGCCTGAGCTATCAGGAAGAATGTCTAAATGGTCCAGTACACCTCGGTGGATACGACATCCAATACGACCCTAGAACAAAGAATCAAATCGCAGCACTTTGGCCGACTTCGTGTCGGACTTCGGTCCGGCCATCCAGAATCGCGATATCGAGATCCTCACTTTAGAAGGAAGCAAGCGACACGAAGTCGCGGATGCACATATCGACGGAGCCTCCAACCAAAGGGGGGCAGGTGTAGGATTAATTTTGCGATCACCACAGGGAGATCTAATAGTGCAAGCTGTAAGATGTGAATTCAAGGCAACCAACAATGAAACAAAATACGAGGCCTTGATATTGGGAATGAAGCTAGCACTAGAGTCAGGGGTCAGACACCTGCTCATATCCAGTGACTCCCTGTTAATAGTCAACCACGTGAATGATGAGTTTATAGCCAGAGATTCGAAGATGATAGCATACCTAAAAGTAGCAAAGCAATTAAAACAAAAATTCGAATCTTTCGAGCTTAAACAGGTCCCCAGAGATCAGAACGTGGAAGCAGACGCCCTAGCAACCCTGGGGGCAACATTCAAGCCAACGGAGCTATCCTGCATTCCAATAGCACATATGCTGGAACCCTCTATCCAGAAGGAAGACGGAATAGACAGGGGTGAACTGGAGGATCCACAAAGCGAAAAGGAAATCCAAGCGATTCTGAGAGGAAGGTGAGAGCTCTCGGTCAAACGGCGGGCGCGACCGGGTAGCCGATCCAAAGACGACGACGCGCACACCTTACCTAGGCTGGCTGCGCCATAACAAGCTACCAGATGATAAGAAGGAAGTAAGAGCTTTTAGAATAAAGGCCTCCGATTCATACTTATTGATGATATATTATTCGAAAATCGCTAAGAGCCCCTACCTACGGTGCCTGGACAAGGAAGAAGCGCAGATTGTGTTACATGCTCTCCACGATGGCGAATGTGGAAACCATGCGGGGGCGAGTCGCAAATAAAGCACTCAGACACGGATATTATTGGCCTTCAATGAAAGAAGATGCAGCAGAGTATGCACGAAAATATGATGCCTGCCAGCGCTCAGCGCCCATGATCCACCAGCCAGCGGAGCCTCTGCACCTTATCATCTCTCCTTGGCCATTCATGGCATGGGGCATGGACATAGTAGGCCCCCCACCACGGGCCACAGGAAATGCAACCTGGATGCTAGCAATGACAGTTACTTCTCCAAGTGGATAGAGCGCGAAGCATTCACGGAGGTAAAAGACAAACAAGTCATTTCATTCATAAAACGAAACATCGTTTGCAGATTTGGTATCCCATCATAAATCATATGTGACAATGGCTCACAATTCATCTCCAACGATACCGAGGGATACTGTGCCGGGTGGAATATCACCTTAAAAAAGTCAGCACCTAGGACTCCAAAGTCCAATGGACAAGCTGAATCCAGCCATAAAATTATTATGGACAATCTGAGAAGGATGTTACAGGAGTTAGGAGGAAAGTGGGCAGATGAGTTGCCACTAGTGTTATGGTCTGACAGAACGACGCCAAAGGTAGCAACAGGTCAAACACCCTTCAGCCTGGTGTTTGGCGCAGAAGCGGTCATTCCATCAGAAGTTCTAATTCCCACTCACAAGTATGAAAATATGACGAGGGAACTTAATAATGCAGAGATGACCAGAAGCCTGGACACAATTGACGAGCTGCGAGCAAGCGCAAAAATCCGTCTGGCTGCCTACAAACAGTCAGTGGCCAGGAGTTACAACAAGAATGTGAAAGTCGGGCTCCTGGAGGTAGGAGACCTGTTCTCCGAGAGGTGTTTCAAAACACCAAAAATCGAAAAGGTGCAAATTCGCCTACAAATGGGAAGGACCATACCGGGTAGAAGGAGTTGTTGGCCATGGCGCATCTGATCGATGACTATGGACGGTCAAATCATACAACTCACATGGAACATACTTCACCCGAAGAGATATTACTTTTAATAATAAGTAGACTCCGACTTTTCGAATAATGTACTATGAGAAGCCAAATCATTTTTAAAGATAAAATAAAAATCCGGTAGTAGGCATACTGCCGGTTTCACTCTTATTTCTGGTATCTTTAAGTTATTTTTGAAACTTTAAACTACTATTGGATGGTGTGGTCCGGCGGCGTCACGGGACCACAATTGTTCAGTACCCCATGAGATGGCGACAGGTACTTCACATCATTTTAATAGATTTTCTTATTTTTAGGCTTCTCTAAGCACATCATTTTGAATTCTCGGTATCTATGGTACTTTGAAAGGATGTCTAGCAGATCACAACGCCAACACGGGGTGACAAGGCACACGGCACTCCAACATGCCCAACCTATTTTCTCCACAAGGAGCACTCTCACCAAAGGCGGGGTGTGGAACATACAAAAGGGAGCTGGCCGACAAAATGAATACGCTTATCCGGCTACCCCCGATACCACCCCCGGACGTAGCTCGCACTAATCGCACTTAATCGGGCCCCAAGATGCATGCAAAAACGAACATGGAACGTAGGGATATCTGCGCTACCAGAATCCTGCAGCGTCTCCATCTGGTCCTAGAATGACGATAAACTTGCCTCAATGACGCCCCTATTGGCATTAAACGAGATGAACACACCTTGCGTCATGAACAAGGTTAAGTAGTCCAAAAATCAAGCATACGCCTAAATCGACCATTCGGGTGACACGGCTAACTAGCTTGTGCAGGTCGGTCTTTTTTCAGGGGGTCTAAATCAGCCTCCTAGGTTGACATGGCCACTCCTCCTTACATTGCGGCATACACCTAAATCAGCCATCAGGCTGACACGACAGCTAGCTGAGTCATAACGTTATCCTTTTCAAGGTGACAGGACTCGCCTAAATCAGTCAAACAGACTGACAAGGCATAAACTTCCTAAAAACAGGGAAGATAAACAACAAACACACGATATGTAAGCTAAAACCTTGCCAAACTATGACAAGGGGCATTTCAAAATATGGCCAAAATGCGGTCCCAAGTTTAAACCGCCACCCTGGCGGAGCAAACACAAGAACAAGTTTAAAACTTACAAAGTCTGCCACCTCTGGGCCAGACTACCAAAAAAGTTTATCAAAACATAAAAATTTAATTATCGGTCACATTAATGACCTCCACCTCTGGCATCCCCTCTGCCTGCTGACCTCTCATTTCAGATACCGCTTCAGCCTGAGCATCCTCAGCCGCCATAGCTCCCTGAGCTCCGCCAGCAAAGATCCCGGGACATTCCAAAGATCACCCCAAAGAACTGCTCGGCCAACGCGGAGAATTTACCTCACCAACCTCGGGCATCGATACTCGGATCGGGTTGAGCGGGGTAGAGCATCTCCAGCTGCTTCTCCTCTTCCTCTATGGTCTGCTGGGTGGGAGCCTCCTCAAGGGCAGCACGCATCCCACTGATCTTTCCCCGCCAGGTAGCATATGCAACAACATTGGTGGCCAGGGAAATCAGCTCACTAATCTTCTCATC
The DNA here is from genome assembly GCF_048544455.1 of Silene latifolia. Classification (NCBI taxonomy): domain Eukaryota; kingdom Viridiplantae; phylum Streptophyta; class Magnoliopsida; order Caryophyllales; family Caryophyllaceae; genus Silene; species Silene latifolia. The sequence continues at coordinate 223,201,134 of NC_133538.1, read as the reverse complement.
AGAGCGCTTGAGGGAGTCAGAAAAAGTGCTGCACACGGCCTGGGTTCGAGCCAGCTGATCAGCCCCCTCCTTCAACTTTTTCTTGGTGACAACAAGCTCAGCCTTCAGCTCCACCACACTCTCCTTCAGATCAACCCGCTGCTGTGCCAGATTCGCGACAGTCTCCTTCAGCTCCTGATTCTTGTCACTGGTAGCACGGCTGGTCGTCTGCACTATGTTGATCATCTTCCTATTGTAGAGTGCAGACTGGAGGGTCTGGGAAAGAGCAAATCAAGAGTCAGCAAGGAAATCGGGAGGCAAAATCCGAGTAAACAGACAAACAGGCGGGTAGAAAGTGAAGAATATTTACCATGAAGGCATTGTGCACGTCGTTTTCAGCCATCTCCTCTGGGGTAAACTCCGAAAATGTTTCCTCAACAGGAGGAAAGAGCAGCTGATCGATCTTCGGCAAGTAGGGCACCTTGTCCACGTTCCCAAAGCCTTCTGGGAAATGAGCAATGATGCCCCCACTAGACGAAGCACGAGGACTGGCAGGGGGAGTAGGCGGATGGCGAGAACGGATTAACCTCCAGGGGCACGCGTGCAGCCGAACTGGAAACTGGGGGAGGAGTCTGAGAAGAGGCAGCCGGAGCACTCCTCTTAGAGGCAGAGGCCACATCAGGGCTGGCAGAGGGTCTCTTTCTTTTAGCACTTTGGAGGATGAGTTCCAGTTGATCGACTTTTGAACCTTCAAGCACGCATAGCCTCAGGCGACAGAATGCTTAAAACGTCCGCAAAAACGGCATGCAAACGAAAGTGGTTACAGAAACGTTACCAGAAGACATACTGTGGGCTGATTGAGGAGGATTGGAGGAATAAGCAGGTGAAAAACCAGGAAGCAGGTCTGGGATCTTTCTCTCAGACTCAGAAGTGCTGAACAGCTTGCTCCAAGCAGGGATCTTGGCGCCGATACGGGTGAGGTCATAGGGGCCTGCACGAAGGTGATGAAGTAAGCTAGTAAGCAGCGAGATAAAACAAATCAGGTAACAGGAAAGCTACTTACTCGAAGTCAGAACCTATTTCTCGAAAATATAATCGGCAGGAGGCTGGATGGAGTCCTTCCTCACGTAGAAGAAGTCCTCAAACCATTTCTCATCGCGAGATTTTGATACGTGTTTGAAGGGAGCCTCTCCACGGCCCCGGAAGGAGAATTGACCCCTGCCCAGGGACCTGATGTTGTACATATGGGCCAGATTGCCCAAGGTGACAGATTTGCCAGTACTCTGACCAGTGGCCAGAGAATAGAGAAGAACTCTCCAAATGGCGGCAGAGATTTGTGCCATGGCGAAATTGTTGGTGAAGATAAAATCTTGAATGAGTTTAGGGAAAGGGAAACGGAGGCCATATCTAAACGGATATAAGTAGAAGCAAACCCACCCTAGATGGAGGGCGTCAGCTTTCTGTCCTGGTTCAGGGATGGCGATATCCACCCCATCACCAAGCCCAACCAGGTTCTTGATCGTCGGAATGTCGGCCGGAGTTAGGACGGGGTCACAATCATGTGGGTGTTTGAAAAGTCCCCGAGAAGGGAAAGTAGGGTCAAGATTACGGTCGGAGGGTGTAGGGGTTGACGAAGGCTGCCGAGTTTTACCCATGATGGAGAGAGAAAATGAAGATTAAAAGGAGAGAAGAAGGTGGATTACCTGGTGATGGAGACAGGGAGGGGAAACAGTGAAGCCGGTGGAGAATAAAGGGGAAGGAAGATGGAGGGTTTAAGAGAGATGAGTTTTTGGAATAATTTGATGTGGTTAATGAGAGTGAAGAGGGACGTTGGAGTTATAAAGAGGAGAGAGGGAGTTGGGTGCGGAGAAAGAGGAGTAGGGCGGCTGGAAATGATGCATGGGAAGAAGAGAAAAGACGGCGTAGGGTTTAGCATTTGGTTACGTAAATTCCTTGCTCGATACTTGAAAGCGTACTTCGCAAGAAATTTGGGGCAAACTGTTTGGGCTAAAAATAGCATAATAGAAAAGGCCCATTTGATAAGATAAAGATTACAAAAGAAGTGGTAAGGAGAAAGGGAGTCCGCGGTCAGGAAAAGGGGAGATGTGCTTGAGAAGGATCAAGAGCCCGTCATAGAAGGTGCCCGCGTTAAGGAAAGGAGTGTTAGGGAGAAGTTAGGGAGAAGTCAGGGAGAAGTTAGGGAGATTGGGGAGAATTGGTAAAAGAGTTCAGGTTAGGAAAGAAGTCCTTATGGAAATAATATTCCCTTTCCATATTCGAGGTAGGACATATCTAGGGTTCTAACTCTATAAATAGCCAAGGAAGCAAATCAAAGAGGACATCCAAGACAACTCATTCAACACATCCGTATTCATTCATACAAACAATAATCAAGATCATATCTCGGCAAATAATATACGCTCATTCTGGATCTTGCAGGCCTGACGCCTAGGGCCAGCAGGATTAGCTACGCATCACAATTGTAATCATCCTCCAATTCATATAGTGCAATACTTGGCAGGGTACCGCCCCTCCCGCGGTTGTTCCCACATTGGGTTTTCCGCGTCACCAAAATCTTACGTGTCAATTTACATTACGTACTTTATTTTTTTCCGTTTACTTATTGACATACAAATCATCATAGAATCGACCAACGAATATAGACTACATTGACCCTAATTAATCGATTTGGGTAAAAATACCTAAACACATAACATGTGCATGAGTTGAAATCACAACAAGTAAGCAATTTAATTATGAAACATATTAGTTTAAGCATGGATCATTCCCCATGTTTGTTTCCCTTAATTACCCATTAATCCTAGCTAAAGGACTACTCACTCATTATCATGGGAAACATGTCATTAATGGTGTCAATCATCACAACAAGTATAAACATAATAAGAAGATGAGGAAATCAAAAATAAAGAGTAAAGAGTAAAGAGATTATACCAAACTTGAGATGATCCAAATAATAAAGCAAAGAATAAAAGAAGAGAACTTGATTGATTGATGAAGAGTTGTCAATTCTCCAATAATAACCCAATAATCTTCAATTACCCAATAATAATAAACTTGAACAATAATTAAGGAAAGATTAATGTGGAATGATTGCGATTAATCTATTCTAATCTACTTCTAATCTAATCTAAGATGGTTTTCTATTATGGGCACCTCTTGTTGTCCTCTTGAATATTACAAATGGAGTATATATAGTAGTACATTATTAGGTTAAGTAAGGATAGATTAGTAAATAACAATGCTAAGTTTTAAAGTGGAGAAATGCAAGTCTTGCGAGGAGATGAGCATATCACGTCGCTAGTGCTACTGCAATCCGCTCGGACCAGGAGAGGAGACGCTCGGATCAGGAGAGGAGAATCCGCTCTTCTCTTGCACGGGACGCTGGGATCATGCTATGCCAGTCCGCTCGTCTTGTGCCTAAGCCGCTCGGATTATTGCACAGTGTGATCCTTTTGTTTCACGGTCTTTAATCTTTGCATACTCCTTATTCTTGCTTTGTCGGTCGTCGTTCTTGCCTCCTCTTCATACTAGCCCATCTAAGGTTGTCAACATCCTTCCAAACGAGCACGGGAGACGGGAATTCCGCCTCATTGTCCTCTTTCCTACAAGTCATACAAAATGCACTAGGAAAGCAAAGTAGAAAAGATTTGACAGATATAATGGCCACGAAATATTATAATAGTATGCGAAATAGGCTCAATTAGGGGACTAAATGTGCGCAATTAAGAGTCACATCAAACATACCCAAACCGAACTTTTACTCGTTGATGTGACTCATACTTAAGCATATTTAGTCCCCGAATTAGCCTCGTTCCTATGCTTTTTAGTGCATAATTGGGTCATTTACTATCTTTAGTTTCCCGTTTTACATATTCTTTGAGGTTTTGTTCCCTTGGTAGGAAAGGAGTACAAACCTTGCATTTTCATGGCAAAATGGAGCTAAATTGATCAAATTCAATGACCAAGCATCAAAGGGAAGACGATACTAGAAGGCCTATGTGGATAGTAATGTAGATTGGGCAATGATGAAAGGATCCTTGCATCCCCAATAAGATCCCCGAGGATTGTTGAGGAAAGAAGAAAAGAAAAGTGCTAACTCAGGATCCGACCGTCTCCCTACCCACCAATCCGAGCGTCCCGATGCCAAGACGCTTGTCTTGAGGCCAACAAATCCGAGCGTCTCTCCCCTGATCCGCTCGGATTCCCTTGCAGAACCCACCGTGCATATTGCCTAGACGCTCGGGATGAGCAGATCTCCTGGAGACTACCAAAACGGAGATGAGCATCTCCTTGGAGAGGAGCACTTCCTCAACTTTTCTTAAGGGTCTTAATAGTCATTAAGCCCTTAGTAACCCTAATCCTTGTACCTAATCTCTAGTATAAATACCCCATTGTACTATCTAGATTAGCATGTCATCTTAATAGGATCTTAATCTCATCTTAATCAAGTCTCAATACTCTCTTAATCTTGTAATCAATTCCTAATTTAGCATTAATACAAATCTCATTTCTTAATCTTTCCTTAATTTCTCTATTGTTCATCATTTATTTTGGGTAATTAGAAGATTATTTGGGTTTAATTGGAGGATTGTCAACCTTCCATCAATCATCAAGTACTTCTATTATTCTTTGCTTTATTATTTGGAATCATCTTTATAGGTATAATTCTCTCTTAATTCCTTTTTAATTATTGTTAATCATCTTCATTTGTTCATCATGTTTTGCCTTGCTAGTACGATTGACAACCTTGTTAGCATGTTAAACTTGATAATGAGTGAGTAGTTTCCTTAACTAGGGTTAATGGGGAATTAGGGGAAACCAACATGGGGATTAATTCATGCTTAATTTAATATGTTTTCATAATTAATTTTCTTGCTTGTTGCGATTCCAACTTATGCACATGTTATGTTTGATGAAATGCGAGCCTATGAATCCTTGCATTTTTTACCCATCACTTACCTTTTCACTGACACTTGTAAGACATAAACCAACTCGAGTCTCATTAGACCATGCATATAATTGGATAGGGAGGATTAAGTCGACTTGTTGGTGTTGTACAATCTAATCGATTCGGCTCCGGGACCCAAACCTTCTTACGGATTGTAAGACATAAACCAACTCGATCCCATCACAACAATAAGTGCTTGCATCTAGTAGAGAACATGTTTGTATGATCAAATCCCATGAATCCCCTATGAACCCATGACACCGTAGTGATTTTAATCAATTGTTTACAACTCATTTTAATCATCGTCCTTGTTTTCATTGCTTTGCTTTTTATATTGTTAATTAGTTTAGTTGGTCTCCTACCTCAACCCAAATTGTGATACCCTTAGACACAACCCATTGCAATCGAAAATCCTACATCAATACCCTTTCGTTGGGATCCGACCTTTGCTTACCTCTTTACTAAGAGTAGAGTAGTTTGTGAAGTTATAAATATTGTTTTGGTCTAGGTAACTTTTGACGACAAGTAACAAAACCAAATCCGACCACTCGTCTCGAGTAAAGAGGTGACTAAAACTAGACCTTTATTTAAGCTATCCTAATAATATAACCGATGTGAGACAATTAGCGGGTCTCACTCCGCCCCTTCAACTCACAACAAGAAAACCATGAGGTAGGATGTCTTCTTGCAAGGCAAGGTGGGGCTTGCCAAAACGGCGATACATCCAAACATTAAGCACACAAAACAAGTAATGGATGCATCTACAAATATGAATAGCCACTTTCCTCATCTAAGTGGCGGAAATTATCTACAAGGGAAGCAATCTAAGGGTACACACTCCATCATAGATATGGTTTCTTCAAACTACTAACCCTAGAAGGATACCAATAAATCACCTCCAAGTTGTGTCAAGCTAGGGTACGTTTGTCCTCAATTGTTAAATGCTTTTGTTAAGAGTAGGCTCCTTATGGTGTTAGAAACACTGTAGGATCGCGGAATTCCCCTTCTTGCCTAGACAAGAAGAAGGGTCGTCCCCTCTCTACCATACACAAAAGTGGATTCGATGGATAAAGGGATCATTTGTATTTGAGTTTCATATGGGAGTTTGCTTTTGCTGTTGTTTCCCCTCAATTTCTTGTGGCGTTTGACATTTGAGAACACTTTCTTTTTGCCATTTCTTTTAATGTTTGGCGTTTCAATACTTGACAACTTTTAGCTTTTTGCATTTCTTTTGAACATTTTCAAAGCTACCCCATTTGTAGTGAGGGTGCTTATGTTTGAAGCATAGGAGTTTTTATTTTTGTTACCCCTCCTTTTTTTTTTTTTTGGTGAAAATGTGAATCTCATTAAAATCAAATAAAGCACACCATACACTTACCATAAGTTCAACATGAAAAAACTAGCTACTAATCTAGTACATTTTGTAGCCAAGCCTTACATTTAACACTCCCCTTAGCAAATTCACCTTTGTTCACTCGTATTTTAATCAATTGTTGCACTCCTTTCACAACTTGTCGAGGTTGAGTAATGTAGTTCTCCAATCTGCATTTGTTCCTACAATTCCATATACTATATATGAGCCCAGAAATGGCAGCCATTACCACCTGTTTCTTCATCAAAGAACGACACCTCCATCGAATAATCCAATCCATAACATTGCCTTGCCATTGAACTTGTAACCAATTCTGCAAGTGTAGCACACACTGCATACTGAACACGCATTCAAAGAACAAATGACTGTGGGTTTCCAACTGCACACCACACAAATAGCACACACCAAAGCGATGACAAGACACCAAACTTGTGCAATCTATCTTGCGTTAAAAACCGTTGTTGAACATAAATCCATGTACTAAAATTATGCTTAGGCAAGCATACTCTATTCCAAACCATAGGCACCCAATCCTTCTTGGAACAAGGACCAAGTAACCACTGATACCCCTTCTGAATAGTGTAGCTCCCATCCCATCCTCCATTCAAAAAACCAGGTTTAAGAATGTCCTTCACCTTGCAAATCTGTCTCCATACCCGGCTAGAATTCTGAGTTGGGTTATACATCCACCAGTCCTTATGCTTTATATAGATGTGATGCACCCATTGAACCCATAGACTCTCCTTCTTGCTATGGATCCACCACGCATACTTGCCTATCAACGCAGCATTCCACAGATGGCAATTAATGATACCTAACCCACCTTGCTCCTTAGGTAAACAGCAAGTCTCCCAAGCAACAGGGGGAGAGTGCTTATACTCAGCATGTCCTGCCCAAAGATAGTTCCTGAAAATGCATTCTACCTTGTGGATAACACCTTTTGGTAACAAAAAAATCCTAGCCCAATATGCATGCATCTGGGTGAGAACTGCCTTCACCAATACCAACCTCCCTGCATAGCTAAGATGTTTAGCTCCCCAACCTCTAATTCGTGCTACAATTTTGTCCACAAACCTGTTACAATCAGCTACACTCAGTCTTTTGGATGAGATTGGGACACCCAAATATCTAAATGGGAACTGCCCCATCTTAAAACCAGCAAGCCTGACCAGATGTGCAGCTAGATTATCATCAATACCATTCAAATACATGTCTGACTTGGCCCTGTTCATGCACAGACCAGATGCTTCAGAGAATGTCAGGAAAGCTCTCAATATGATAGTAATGGAAGCTGTATCAGCTCTGCAAAACAAAGAAAAGATCATCTGCAAAAGCTAGATGACTGAGCTTCATTCCCCTACAAAGGGAGTGATATCTGAAATCAGGTTTCTCAGTGACAACCCTGAGAATCCTGGAGAAATACTCTAAACACAGCGTGAACAGCAAAGGAGACATAGGGTCCCCTTGCCTCAAACCCCGTTTCCCCTGGAAATATCCAAAGTGTGACCCATTCAAAGAAATGGTGAAGGACGTTGTAGTAACACACACCATAATCCATTGTATCATCTGTTCAGGGAACTCAAGAGCAACCAGCATATCCTTAATAAAGGCCCATTCAATAGAATCATAGGCCTTTTTGAGATCAATTTTAAGCAATGCCCTAGGTGTACAAGATTTCCTCCCATAAAGCCTTACCAAATCCTGACATATAAGGATATTGTCAACAATTTCCCTATCCTTAATGAAGGCACTCTGATTCATACTAACAATATCCATCAACACTCCAGTTAACCTTGTACAAATGATTTTTGAGATGCACTTGTAAATGACATTGCAGCAAGCAATAGGTCGAAAATCATGGACTGAGTTGGGGCAATCCACCTTGGGAATGAGTGTAAGCACAGTAGCATTCACTTGCTGCAACAATCTGTCGCCATCTGAAGAATTCTTTAACAGATCAATCATATCAACTCCAATGATATCATACGCATCTCTGAAAAAACCAAATGAGAATAGCCATCGGGGCCGGGAGCCTTCTCCACAGGAATAGAGAAGAGTGCTGCCCTAATTTCATCATCAGTTACCTGCTTAACCATCCCTCTAGCATGCTCATCAGTCACAACACTGCCCTTCTTAACAACAGCAGGACACACTGTGACAACTGCAGTAGAGCTACCTAGCAAGTCCTGATAGTACTCAACAAATGCTTGCTCAATGGTAGCAATCTCAGTACACATCACCCCATGCATATCATTAATCTTTAGGACTTTATTCTGGGCACGTCTGGCTTTAATGGTACTATGAAAGTACCTGGTGTTATCATCTGCTAGGTTAACCCACTGAACTTTAGCTTTTTGGGCAAGGAACAGAATCCTGGCATCATCAAGCTTTTTGTAGGAATCAGCAGCCACCCTCTCCTCTGCTTGAAGCTGCACATTCCTGGGATCATTGTGCAACTGTTTCTGAATGCTTTCCAACAACAACTTAGCAACCATGGCAGAACTCTCAATATCCCCATAACTCCCATTATTCAGTTTCTTTAAGGGATGCTTCAGATACTTAAGTTTTTTGACCAACTGAAACATGTAACACCCTTTGACAGGTTGTTTCCAAGTCTCCATGACAATGTTCTTAAACTCAGCATGCTTCCCCCACATATTAAAATACTTAAAAGGACCTTTCCTTCTCTCAATATCCTCCCCTAGCTCAATCAAGCAAGGGCTATGATCATAAAGCCCCTCAGGGAGGAAAGTAACATTCCCACTGGGGCCATTCAAGATCCACTCATCATTTGCTAGGACCCTATCAATCCTACTATAGACTCTAGCATCACCCTCCTGTTTATTATTCCATGTGAAATAGGCACCTGTAGAAACCAGGTCATACAACCCACACACATCCACACAGTTCTGAAACCCTTTAATCTCAGCATCAGTCACCTGAGACCCAATCCTTTCATTAACATACAAGACATTGTTAAAATCCCCCATCACAAGCCAAGGTCCATGAACATTAGCTTTCATAGCAATCAAAGAGTCCCAAAGGGCCACTCTATCAGAGTCAGCATTACACCCATAAACCAAAGAGCAAGTCCAATCAAACCTACTCACTAAGTTAGTCACCTGAGCATGAATGACTTGCAGATCCTTCCTAATGCAAGAAACCATAATCTGTGAAGAATCCCACAGCAACCAAATTCTCCCACTATCTTTTACCTCACTATTATCAATAACTTTCCAGGGATTACTAAAACGAGCTTGAATTCTATCATTATTCTTTATTTTAACCCTGGTTTCAACCAAACCAAACAGGCTTACTTTATTAATATGCAAGAATCTTCTAATATCACCTTGCTTATTCCATTTATTAAGGCCTCTAACATTCCAAAACCCTATATTAACCATTTTGAATTATTGTTGGTCTCCCCTTCCCCATACTATTTAACAAACTTTGTCTCAAAGACTGCTGAATTACTTCAAGAACAGTAGGACCTCCCTGACTGCTACCCCTTCCAAGTCTAGACATGCGCTGAACCAGACTAGCTGGTGTAGCCATCTCTTGACCTCTGAATGGGATGGGGGTAACCATCACAGGAGGAGTACACTGTGGCAGAACCATTGTTTCCTGCACAGGCTTCACACATTGCACAGGAGCAACCTGCACAGGAACATCAGCTGGCTTCACAGGTACCTGAGCCTTAGGCCTCCAAACTTTCTGAGCAGGTTTCTTACGAACCTCAGCAGCACGCTTCCTACACATAGCAGCATCATGTCCTATTCCTGAACATTGAGAACAAACCAGGGGTTTCCATTCATAGGACACCTCCTGTGACTGCACTATATCCTTATCATCAATGAATTCAATCTTATCAGGTAAACTTTGCCCCAATTTCACTTCCACCATGAACCTAGCATATTCCAAATACTCCTTCTTCTCAGTAGCACGATCAGGTCTAATAGGTGTACCTATCATGCTAACAATCTTAGGGAGAGCTTTTCCCCAGAATTTAAGATCCAAATTATACAATCGCACCCAAATACGCACCAAATCAGGTTTATCCTTCACACACTTCACATCAGGTTGCCAATCTTTAATAATAAATGACTTATTATCAAAGAATAGCTGTTCAGACTGAAGCACTGCATCCTTATCCTCTTGTTTACTAAATCGAACAATACAAATACCATTTACTAGATACGCAACCTTATCAATTGAGTAATCCTTCCAAATTCGTCGAACATAGCCATCCATAACATGATTAGGAGGGTTAGCTCCCAAAACAAAGCAGAAAACAGACGAAGACCAGAACTCAAGCTCATCTTGGACATCCTCTGTTTCAATTTTGACGCGAGGTTGTTCCAATGGCGTTCCTGCTTTCGCACCAACTGTTTTCCACTCCGTTTCATTCGTAACAGTGATTTACGGTATTACACTCACTTCCTTATTTAAATTGAAAGATCGTAACTCCGCTGTCTTAGAACTCTCAGCTGCTGTAACTTGAGCAGCAATCTCTCGTAATTCTGTAATATGTATCGTATTACTACTATTTTTGTGTTTATTAGTTGATGAACTAGTATTTTTGTGTTTTTGTGGAGTATTAGTATTATTTACAGTCCTTCGATTTCTCGCCATTGCTGAAAAAATTGAAGAAAAGTAAGCTTTCTCTCTCTACTCGCTTTCTCTCTCTATAACCGTTTTGAGTACAATTATCATTACCTTTCACCCCTCCTTTCTTTTTGATGCATTTTGCAAACTTTTTTACTTTCATTTCAATTCTTGAACTCAATATTTGAACATTTTTTGTGCCCATTCCCTTTTTGTTGACAAAATGTGGTAGAATATGGAAGATGGTTGCATGGTTTCAAGGGTCACCTTGGAATAAACGGTAGTCATGGAGTTATCACACCGCAAGGTACTCTTGACTAGGCCTTAATCCATGGGTCAAAGGATACTAGCATGACACATCCTAGGGTGTTTTACAAGTATTCTAACAAGCAAAGTCTTAAGAACAAAAAGTATCTACAAGGGCCCTATATACACTTGTCAAGCATCCCAAATAGATGTTTTCACAAAAAGTTTCCTAATTGCAACTATATGCCATGATGCAACTAACATTTATACAACTTAATTAATGCATATGCTTCTACCAACTAATATGCCATATAAACTAAATGCACCTGCTAACAACACATAGATACACAAATCGCAACAACAAAATATACCACATCCTCCTTGACATGTAAGCCCATCCTCCTCATAAATAATGAAAAGAATGTTGGAGTAAGTGTCCAAGACAATAATGCGATCAAAATTGTCGATCATGATGATCACATATTTAAATCTCATATTTAAGGATACATGAGGGAAAGTAATATTTTACAGTCAACTGGTCCACACATATCGGTAATGATTGGCTGACTAGAGTTTGACATTACTGTCGTGCGACGGTGGTGATCAGTTGATACCCTTAGGTCATACCTATAGGGTAATACTCTTAATTGATCATTTAATTAATCGTATGCCGATACGAGTTAATTAAATTCCTTAAAATTGATGGATGATTTTGTGAGTATAATTAACGTGACTCATTGTAATTCGATTAAATGAGATACGGTCTAAGTAATCGAATTGTTTTATTACTTAGATTGAATTATTGTTACGAAACAATTGAAACAGAATGAATAATTTATTATAAATACAAGTTGTTGTAAATTTATAATTTGATAAACCATTTTGGTACAAGTAATTAAGAATTACTAGTTAATTTTGTATGTGACATATTTTATTAATATGTTGATTTTTAATATGTTAAAAATACATTGCATTTTGACATGTCATGTAACATGTAACATGTGACAAAATTGACAAATGACAAAATAAAATGGACTAACCATTTTATACATATGTACCGAAATTATGGAGGGGATTATGGTTGATATTGTGTTTTATTTTAAATAAAACATAATGATTAAACCTAATATATAGCCTTGCATATCTAGCCTATTCTTGAGAAGAACAAGACCATGCGTTGGCCTAAAAATCCCCCCTACCACCCGGTTTTTAAGAGAGAAAACAAGAGGGTTTTCTCTTAAATTTTTACACTACATACATTGATATTCTTGTAGTGTAGTATCATTCAACCACTCTCTAAAAATTGTGAAACATTTTAGAGAAAGAAAACTCATAAAAATACTCTCCTCTTAGCCGAAATAAGAGAGAACAAAATCACCATTTTTGTGTCAACTTTAAGCTTGTTTTAGTTAGTACTAGTCATATATTAATTAAAATCATTAAGGGTATTCCTTGGGTATAATTCCTTAGGAGAGATTCTATACTTGAATCTTATTCTTCCATTTTGGAAAGCTTAAGATCTAGTAAAAAGGTGAACTTACTAGTGCCCATTTATCTAAAATCATCAATGTAAGAATTGATTTTTCTTCTTATACTTTGTAATAGTTTTGCATGCATAAGATCCATTTTAACTTTATGACTAAATTAAATCATCATACTATGAATATATAAACATATGAAATTAATGAATCCCAACAAGTGGTATCAGAGTTCATGGTTGTTGCATGCAAAATCGGGTTTGTTTTTCCGAGTTAATTAGTTAACAAATAAAACTTGTTATTTAGGATTTATGAAGATAAATCAAGAAATAATTTTGCATATTAAAATTTTCTGGTCCTAAATGAATTTTAGGACATATGGGACGATTTATGGATTTTATTGTTCATTTTATATATTATTGGCATTAAAATGTGATTTTTATGAGGAAAATGTTATTTTTGGACGAAAAATAGTTATACTTCGAATTTTTCAGTGATTTTTGGATATGTTAACACATATATTATCTACTGGTTTCATGTTAAATTTCATGAAAAACTAAGTTATGTTTCATGAAATATGGATTTTATGAGTTTAAATTGAATTTTAAGGGTTTATTAGGTTAATATGAGTTATATTTCGAATCTGGTCATAAAAATTTTATATGTTGTCACATGCAAGTTTACTCAGCGTGTGTAAAAATATTAGACGAATTGAACTTCCTATGCATGATTTATGAATTTTTGAGTAAAAATTCGATAAATAGTGACATAAATTAGCCTATAATGCTAAAACATATTTCATGACTAAAGAAAAACGTCATATATTGAATTTTATCCCACTTTTCAGATCTAAAAGTGAAAAGTTGGTTAAAATTATTTTTCTCATATTTTAATGGTCATATTTGATAAAACCGATAAGCCGCAATGATGTTTTTCTCGGAAACTTTTCGAAATATTTAACCTAAGTTTTGAACAATATGAGTGTCATGGTATTTTTCCAGAATGTTCATGACTTTAAATTTCAAAATTTAAAATTATTTGGAATTTTTATAATTTAATTTGTAGTTTATAGTATAATATTGTATTTTTGGTCCATAATGAACAACATTAAGAAATCATGTTGAGTTATTGTCAAAATATTAGTGAAGACTAAGTTTTGAGTCCTAAGATGGTTAGGGTAATTAACTTGAACATAAATATGAATTTATGAGACATTTTGTAATTTTAACAAGTTTATAATCACGCAAATCCATAAAAACCGATAAAATATACGATATTGGCTTTTAAAAGGCGATTTAGCATAAAATTAAGCATGTTCATACATATCATAATGCTGAATTTTATTTATGACTGTCATATTTTTCATTTTATATAATTTTTGAATTATATAATTTTACTTAGTATGGCCTTAGTTTTTAATTGATATTACCCGAAATGCATGGGAATATCGATTCGGTTGTAATTATTGTGATCACGTATCACTGTTTTGTAATTTAATAGATTTATTTTTATTAATGTATAATAGGAAATTATGTAATTTTTATTTATTACTTTGTAATTTCCCGAAGTTTCCATGAAGACAGTGTTACCTCGAGATGCGTGCCAAGACTGAAGTTTAAGGGACCAAAGGAGTTGGTTTCCGAATTTGTAATAGTTTATTAGATTTACTATTTTAGGAAGGCCATACTAGGACTTTATATTTATGATTTGCATTTTATTTATATGTTTGCATGCATTGCTAAATCGCCATAACTAAACATGCATTTTATTTAATCGAGTCATCGACCGTGTCAAATATAATTATCGTAGTTCACCGCTTTAGTTCACTTAAAACGTGATAGATAATAAATTGACATGACCTCTCACTAAATTAATAATTGAGAAATAGCCTTACCAAATAGTAGAACCCATGAAGTACCAATTTCATAAGGGAGTTGAGCCGGCTTAACCGTAATACAAACCTTGTTACGTTGGCGAAGTGGGGTAGTAAAATGTTATTACATCAAAATTTTGATTGAGCTCAACGGAAGTATTCGTGACCGTAGTCGCATGTGTTCCGGGCTAAAGATAAATATTAGAGTAATTTTATCGACCGAGAGTTCTAAAAGTAGAATCGATTAAAGAGTTAATCCACCGAATTATATTGTTAAGGGATGAATCGGCTCATCGTGCCCGAGTTAATAAGAATTTGTATCTAGGGATCATTTATAATAGTTGGGTAGAGGTCACTATATAAATGTTTAAAATTTGTTTAAAAATGTTTGCAAATTTTATTAAAATGACAAATGTTAATATTTCCTTTACCTCCAAATTTGTAGTTGATATATATCACAATGGATCCATCACAAGCAACCACACCAATTACCATTGAGTCATGTCACAAATTATTTGACGAAATTTTCTCCAACCACCAACTCGATACTACTAGAGAGCTTCATTTTGGGATCGGTTCTGATGGAAACCTCAATTTCATCACTTCCTCCTTACCTCCTACTATAACTAGGCCTTGTGTGAATGCGTCTCGGGTAGACCATGTCACTAAGTCTATGAAATCCCTATCTTTGGAAGAAAGGGATGCCGAAGTAAGTGGGAGTTCTAGCAAGCAAGTTCTTGCTACAAAAGGGAAATGGTTCAAGAGGAAGGAAAAGAAAGGGAGAAAATTCAACGATGGTAACAAAAGGACTAGTGGGACTAGTATAGGAGCCAAAGTTGATGATGAATGCCATTATTGTCATGGCATGGGACATTGGATGAGAAATTGCCCCATATATTTGGGAAATATTAGGGATGGACTTGTCATTCCACTTGGTAAAATTCCTTCTGAGATTTATGTTATTGATGTAAATTTCACTTCCACCACAACATGGGTACTAGATACTGGATGTGGTTCTCACCTTTGTAATCATTTACAAGGGCTAAGAAACGTGGAAAGGCTGAGCAAAGGCGATGTTGATCTCCGACTTGGGAATGGAGCTAGGGTAGCGGCCGCGTCCAAGGGTACTTATGTACTTGTTCTACCGAATGGATTTGAATTGTATTTACATAATTGTTTTTATGTGCCTACTCTATCTAAGAACATCATTTCAGTTGCTATGTTAGACATAGAAGGTTTTAATTTTGCCATTAAAAACAATTGTTGTACTATTTCTAGAAATGACTTGGTCATAGGCCGAGGTTCATCTATTAATGGCATTTATGTTCTAGAGACATCAAATCCAAGTAAAGACATCTATAATATACAATCAAATAAACTCAAATCAAGTGATCCAAATGAATCGTACATTTGGCATAGTCGATTGGGTCATATCAATGAGAATCACATTAAAAGATTAGTTTCCACTAATGTTATTAAACCATTCGATTTTCAATCATATGGTGTATGCAAATCTTGTCTCCTAGGAAAAATGACTCGTAATCCTTTTAGTGGTAAAGGGACTCGAGCTAGTGAACTATTGGGACTTATACACACCGATGTATGTGGACCAATGACCATCACCGCTAGGGGAAACTATGACTACTTCATAACCTTCACCGATGATTTAAGTAGATATGCGTATATCTACTTAATGAAGTATAAGAATGAAGCATTTGAGAAATTTAAAGAATTTCAAAATGAAGTAGAAAACCAATTGAACAAAAGGATAAAAGCACTACGATCGGATCGTGGTGGAGAGTATCTTAGTAATGAATTTGATTCACACTTGAAAGGTTGTGGCATTGTGTCACAACTCACTCCACCCGGTACGCCACAACTCAATGGTATTTCCGAACGGAGAAATCGAACCCTACTAGATATGGTTCGATCCATGATGAGTCAAACCGAGTTACCCGACTCGTTTTGGGGATTTTCAATCCAAACCGCAATCAAATCTTTGAATAATAGTCCAACAAAGGCAACCGAAAAGACTCCATATGAGATGTAGACAGGAAGGGTTCCTAATATATCCTATATGAAGATTTGGGGATGTAATTCTTACGTCAAGGCAAAGACCGACAACAAGCTTGCCCCACGATCCGAAAAATGCATCTTTGTAGGTTACCCCATTACCTCCAGAGGATATTACTTCTATAAACCTCAAGAAAACAAAGTGTTTGTGTCTAATCAGGTTGTCTTCTTAGAAAGAGAGTTTATTTCTAAGAGACAGAGTGGGAGAAATTTTGAACTTGATGAAGTTCAAGAGCCACAAACCGAAGCAGAGACGCAAGAAGACGTTCCTTCGTCGTCTAACTCTGTTGTTATTCCTCAACCGAGGAGGTCGAGTCGAGTTTCTCGCCATCCTGATAGATATGTTGCATTTATCGAAGAGGATGGGAACCTCAATGTGCTACTTTTAGAAAGTGACGAACCCGCCACCTACAAAGCTGCAATCTCTAGTCCCAATTTAACTTTATGGCTTGAGGCCATGAAATCCGAAATAAGTTCTATGCATGAAAATCAAGTCTGGAACTTGGTGAACTTGCCTGAAGGGGCAAGACCTCTTCAGTGCAAATGGATCTTCAAAATAAAGAATGGCATAGAAGGACATGATGATGTCTACAAGGCTAGGCTAGTGGCAAAAGGTTTTACTCAAGTTCATGGTCTTCACTATGACGAAACCTTAGCCTCCGTGGCTATGCTAAGATCAATTCAGATACTCTTAGCGATCGCCGCATTTCATGATTATTAAATTTGGCAAATGGATGTCAAGACCGCTTTTCTAAATGGGCATTTAGAAGAAGAGGTGTACATGATATGACCATTATTTGAGCACATTTAGTCCCCGAATTAGCCTCATTCCTATGCTTTTTAGTGCATATTTAGGTCATTTACTATCTTTA
Source organism: Silene latifolia (assembly GCF_048544455.1). Taxonomy (NCBI): domain Eukaryota; kingdom Viridiplantae; phylum Streptophyta; class Magnoliopsida; order Caryophyllales; family Caryophyllaceae; genus Silene; species Silene latifolia. Next base: position 223,183,667 of record NC_133538.1, on the reverse strand, counting down.
GTCCTTTGTATTGCATATTCTTTGAGGTTTTGTTTCCTTGGTAGGAGAGGAGTGCAAACCTTGCATTTTCATGGCAAAATAGAGCTAAATTGATCGAATCTAATGACCAAGCATCAAAGAGAATACAAGACTAGAAGGACTTTGTACATATTATAGTATATGGGCAATGATGAAGAAATCCTTGCATCCCCGACTAAATCCCGGAGGATTATTTGAAGAAGAGAGGAAAAAAGAAGAAAAGAAGGCTGGAACACAATCCGCCCGTCCAACTAGGCAAGACGCCCGTCTAAGACTGGAAGAATCCGAGCGTCTTTGCCATCAAGAGGCCCATCCAACCACGCCCCAATCCGCTCGTCCAGCCATGAATCCGCCCGTCCAGCCACCACATATTCCATCTATACCGACACCTTGGACGCTCGGATTCTCGTACAGGCCCACACGACATTTTCTTCCCTCCATGAAAGATGCGCATATTTATGAAAGACCGGTAAAAAGGAGACTCGCATCTTTTATGAGAGGAGCGATTCCTCAAGGACTTAATCGTCATTTAAGCCCTTAGTAAAACCTAATTTGTGTACCTAATCCCCACTATAAATACCCCATTAGTCTAATTAGATAATCATGTTCTTCTTATCAATCCTTAGTGTAGTTTATATCATTCTAATCGCTTCTTAATCTTGTAATCAACCTCTAATCAAGTATTAATACAAATCTCATTTCCTTAATTTCTCTTTTGTTCATCTTTTATTTTGGGTAATTGAAGATTATTTGGGTTATTATTGGGAGATTAACAACCTCCCAATCATTCATCAAGTACTTCTATTATTCTTTGCTTTATTTTAGAATCATTAGTAGGTATAATTATCTTAATCCCTTTTTAATTATTGTTAATCATCTTCATTTATTCATCATGTTTTGCTTTGTTAATGTGATTGACAATCTTGTTAACATGTTAAACTTGATAATGAGTGAGTAGTTTTCTTAACTAGGGTTAATGGGTAATTAGGGGAAACCAACATGGGAGATAATTCATGCTTAATTTAATATGTTTTCATAGTTTATTTGTTTGCTTGTTGTGATCTCAACTTATGCACATGTTATGTTTGATGAAATGCGAGCCTATGAATCCTTGCATTTTTTTTACCCATCACTTACCTTTTCAATAAGACTTGTAAGACATAAACCAACTCGAGTCTCATTAGACCATGCATATAGTTGAGTAGGGAGGATTAAGTCGACTTGTAGGTGTTGTACAATCTAATCGATTCGGCTCCGGGACCTAAACCTTCCTAGGATTGTAAGATATAAACTAACTTGATCCATCACAACAATAATTGCTTGCTTATAATTTGAGAATATGTTTGTATGATCAATTCCCATGAATCCCCTATGACCCCATGACACCCTAGTGATTTTTTATCAATTGTTTACATCTCATTTTAATCATCTTGCTTGTTTACTTTTATTGCTATTTAGTTTAGTGATCTTCTCATCTCAACCCCAACTCGTGACACCCCTAGACACCGCTACTTGCAATCGAAAATCCTACATCAATACCCGTCCCTTGGGATCCGGCCTTTACTTGCCTCTTTACTAATAGTAGAGTTGTTTGTGAAGTTATAAATATTGTTTTGGTCTAGGTGCTCTTAACGACAAGTAACCGAAAGTTAAAGCTCCAAGTGAGTCCCGACCAAAAATAGCGCCGTTGCCGGGGACGGTGTTAACTTGATTTGATTTTCTTAGATTATTATTAGTTGTGTCTTTCTTTGCCTTGGGGAAGTAAAACTCCTCAAGGTTTGTTCTAATTATTTTTAAGTTGTTCGATATTTTGCAAGATGAATATTATAGATTATTTTGTTGAGGACCACTTAAGTATACCTTTCTTCAAAGATCCCATGCAAGCATTGGAAGCCTTGGAAGCAAGTGAGGCCAAAAATATGCATTGGGAATTAGAGGTAGATCTTTTTTAGGCCGCTCTAGCTAACAAGGAACTTACTCATGATCAATCTGAATTAGTACATAACATCCTTGTGGAATCATATCAACCTATAGAACATGAGCAATCAATCCTAGAAGACATCTTACAAGCGGAAGAGCAAGAAATGACGAGATTGATGAGCTTGAAGAGCAAGTTGAATATGCCATGAGAATGGAGTGTTTAATGGAAATGGAGCAAGTTCTCAATGAACCTTCAAAGGAGGAAAGTGAGGTACAAATTCCAACTTTAAAACCCCTTCTCCCAAATTTGAAATATGCTTACCTTGATGAATCTAAGACCAAACCCGTGATTGTTAATGACAAACTTGATGAAAACCAATTGGAAAAATTGCTTGATGTGTTGAAACAACATGAAAAGGCTATAGGTTATAGTCTAGATGACCTTAAGGGGATAAGTCCCAACTTTTGTATGCATAGAATTCATCTAGAGGAGGACCCATAGACCAACCATTCAATCCCAAAGGAGATTAAACCCCCACATGCAAGAAGTTGTCAAAGGAGAGGTTATGAAATTACTTGATGCGGGAATCATATATCCCATATCGGACTCGTTGTGGGTTAGCCCCATTCAAGTGGTACCTAAGAAAGGAGGTACCACGGTGGTGACGAATGAAAAGAATGAGCTAATACCCACAAGGAAGATCACCGGTTGGCGTATGTGCATTGACTATCGAAAATTGAATTCCGCAACAAGAAAGGATCATTTCCCCCTACCATTCATTCACCAAATGATTGAGAGGTTAGCCTCCAACAAGTTCTTTTGCTACCTTGACGGGTATTCGGGATTCTTTCAAATCCATATACACCCGGATGACCAACACAAGACCACCTTCACATGCCCTTATGGTACTTTTGCATATAGGAGGATGCCTTTTGGCTTGTGTAATGCCCCCGCCACTTTTCAAAGATGCATGATGAGTGTCTTCTCCGATTACCTAGAGACCATAATGGAAGTTTTTATGGATGATTTTAGCGTTTATGGAAAAGACTTTGACTCATGTTTGCATAATCTCTCCCTTGTATTGCAAAAGTGTGAAGATGTTAGTCTTGTTTTAAATTGCGAAAAGTGTCACTTCATGGTCAATGAAGGAATTGTTTTGGGTCATTTAATCTCAGAAAAGGGCATCGAGGTTGATAAAGCTAAGGTTGAGGTGATAGAGAAACTCCCACCTCCCGTGAATGTTAGAGGGATGAGAAGTTTTCTCAGTCACGCGGGTTTCTATCGCCGTTACATAAAAGATTTCTCAAAAATAGCGAAACCCCTCACTCAACTCTTACTTAAAGATGCCCAATTCCATTTCACTGATGAGTGTGTTGAAGCCTTTAATAGAATCAAAGAAGCACTAATCTCGGCACCGATCATTCAACCTCCAAATTGGGAACTACCATTCGAGATTATGTGTGATGCTAGTAACTATGCCGTTGGAGCGGTTCTTGGCCAACGGGGAGGGAGAGCTCAACATGCTATCTACTATATAAGCAAGACTCTTGATCCCTCCCAAGTAAACTATGATACCACCGAGAAAGAGCTTCTTGCCATTGTCTATGCTTTGGACAAATTATGTTCCTACTTACTTGGATCCAAGGTGATTGTCTTTTCGAATCAGTGTGCTCTTCGACATCTCTTAATAAAAAAAGAGGCAAAACCGAGGTTGTTGAGATGGATTTTGTTTCTTCAAGAATTCGACTTGGAAATAAGAGAAAAGAAAGGGGCCGAAAATGTAGTAGCAGATCACTTGTCAAGGATCCGGTTTCACGATGAACAAGGAGAAACGCCGATCAATGACTCATTTCCTGACGATATCTTGATGGCCATTCAAACACAACTTGAAAGGCATATCACCCCATGGTTTGCCAATTATGCCAACTATATTGTTGGAAGATTACTCCCTCCAAACTTAAACTACAACCAAAGGAAGAGGTTCTTATTCGAAGTAAAGAGGTACTTTTGGGATGACCCAAATCTTTACAAAGAGTGTAGTGATGGGCTCTACCGGAGGTGCATCCCTCAATGGAAAGTTCAAGGAATCTTGGAAGGATGCCACTCATCACCTTACGGTGGGCACCATGGAGCAAGGAGAACCAATGCAAAAATTCTTCAATCGGGCTTCTATTGGCCTACGATGTTCCAAGATACAAGGGAATTTATCCTTCATTGTGATGCTTGTCAAAGGACGGGGAATATCTCTTGGAGGAATGAAATTCCATAAAGGGGCATACTAGAGGTAGAAATCTTCGGCATTTGGGGGATCGATTACCAAGGGCCGTTTGTGACGTCCAATGGGAACAAATATATCCTTGTAGCCGTAGACTACGTCTCAAAGTGGATGGAGGCAATCGCCACCCCAAACAATGATGCAAAGACGGTCACCAAGCTCTTCAAGAAAATAATCTTCCCAAGGTTCAGAGTCCCTACAGCAATCATAAGTGATGGAGGAACGCATTTTCATGAAAAGAAGCTCGCATCCCTTTTGACCAAATATGGTGTTCAACATAGAACCGGTTTGGGATACCACCCTCAAACAAGCGGTCAAGTTGAAGTTTCAAATAGAGAGATTAAGCAAAGTCTTGAGAAAGTTGTCAACAAGACCCGAAAGGATTGGCGTACAAAGCTTGATGACGCTCTTTGGGCTTATAGGACGGCCCATAAGGCTCCCATAGGAGCCTCTCCTTACAAGCTTGTTTATGGAAAAGCATGCCACTTGCCAATCGAATTAGAGTACAAAGCTTTTTGGGCAATCAGAGCTCTTAAACTTGATCTCAAATTAAGTGGTCAAAGGAGGATGATACAAATTCAAGAGTTGGAAGAATTCCGACTACAATCTTATGAGAATGCCAAGATCTACAAGGAAAGGACAATGTTGCTTCATGACAAGAGGATCAAGCAAAAAGCCTTGCACAAAGGAGATAAAGTCCTTCTATTCAATTCCCGATATCGACTCTTCCCCGGGAAGTTGAACTCTAGATGGATGGGTCCCTATGTGATCACCGAGGTTGGAAAGTATGGAGACTTTGAAATCAAAGCGGAAGATGGAAGCAAATTCAAGGTCAATGGCCAAAGATTGAAGCCATATTATGAAGGAGCAAATGGGCATGAAGGAGAAGGGAGTGATAAATCTTGGGGTGGGGATACGGTGAAGCTCAATAGCAAGGAAGATGAGTTCATGGACCTTAATGCAAGTAATGCATCCAAAGAAGTTTGGGATAGTGACCTAGAGGGGGATGATGGCGATCTCTAGAGATCTCTTCATAGCTAGATGGAGCGGGCATGAGGCACCCATCAAAAGCTTAAGTGAAGTTTCCTTATCCTCTCTCTTTATTTTCAATTTTCATGAAAAGAATTTGATGTTTTGATAACTTCTACCATATTTGTTTTCATTTTGAGGAGTCTTAGCAACATGGAAGACTAACATCTTGGCTTCATTAAGGTGTTCTTTTTATTGTTCTCACATGTAAAATCCAAAATGACAATTCGTAGTTTCATGCATTGCATTCCATGTGCATAAACTACCCCGAAATATAAGACGTTAGAAATAATATCTATTTTGGTTTGGGGAAGTCCATGCATACGCATCGGGAGGTAATCTAAATTACGCTCTCTGCCATAACAAAAACCCATGCATCATGTAGTGTAGCTTAGCATAGTTTGCATTTAGTTTAGAAATCATGCATCGTGCTTGCACAATTTCCTATCGTATTGGCCATTGAGGACAATGCCCATACTAGTGTGGGGATGGGAAATTCTAACTTGACTTTTATTCAAAAATCCAAAAAAATCAACAATTTCGAAAAAACCAAAAAAATTTGAAAAATTGAAAAAATCAAAAACATGTTCATTTCCTTTGTAGTGTAATCTTATATATATTGTTTATATTGTATTTGTTCATCCTTTTTCACATTGATTGACTACGCCACATCCGAGACATAAGGATATTGAAAACCGCATGGTATGATCTTTCCAATCTCCTTTTTCCTCTTTATGTTAATGACTATGTGGCTTTATTTTGATTGATGCGGTATAAACAATGTGAATCTAGGATTGCATTTAGATTATTTGGCATACTAGTTGGTAGAATCATATGCATTAGGATGTATAAATGTTAGTTGCATCATGGCATGTAGTTGCATGTTAGAAATATTTTGTGAAACCGTCTACTTGGGAAGCTTGACAAGTGTATATAGGCCCTAGTAGATGCTTTTTTTTCTTAAGACTTTGCTTGTTAGAATACTTGTAAAACACCCTAGGATGTGTCATGCTAGTATCCTTTGACCCATGGATTAAGGCATAGTCAAGAGTACCTTGTGGTGTGATAACTCCTTGGCTACCGTTTACTCCAAGGTGACCCTTGAAACCATGCAACCATCATTCATCCATGTTCTACCACATTTTGTCATCAAAGGGAATGAGCACAAAAAGAAATTATTCAAAATTTGAGTTCAAGAAATGAAAAGAAAAGAAAAGAAAAAGTTTGCAAAATCCATCAAAAGAAAAGAGGAGTAACAAAAAAAAACTCCTATGCTTCAAATATAAGGCACCCTCGTTACTAATTGGAGTGACTTTGAAAATGTTCAAAAGAAAAATTCAAAGAAAAGTTGAAAAGTTGTCAAGTATTGAAATGCCAAAAATCAAAAGAAATGGCAAAAATAAAGTGTTCTCAAATGTTATATGCCACAAGAAATTGGGGGGAAAAAACAACAACAAAAGCAAACTCCCAAATAAAACTCAAATTCTATCGATCCCTTTATCCATCGTATCCAATTTTGTGCATGGTAGAGAGGGGACGACCCTTCTTCTTGTCTAGGCAAGAAGGGGAATTCCGCGATCCTCCAGTGTTTCTAATACCATAGGGAGTCTATTCTTGACAAAAGTATTTAACGATTGAGGACAAAGGTACCCTAGCTTGACACAACTTGGAGGTGATTTATTGGTATCCTTCTAGGCTTAGTAGGTTGAAGAAATTGCATCTATGAAGGACTGTGTACCCTCGAATTACTTCCCCTTTAGATAATTTCCGCCACTTAGATGAGGAAAGTGGCTATTCTTTTGTAGATGCATCCATTACTTGATTTTGTGTGCTTTAATGATTGGATGTGTCGCCATTTTGGCAAGACCTACCTTGCCTTGCAAGAAGGCATCCTACCTCATGGTTGTCTTGTTGTGAGTTGAAGGGGCGGAGTGAGACCCGCTAATTGTCTCATATCGGCTATGCTATTAGGTTAGTTTAAATAACGGTCCTAATTTTGTCACCTCTTTACTCGGGACGAGCAAAGGTTCAGTTTGGGGATATATGATATGACCATTATTTGAGCACATTTAGTCCCCGAATTAGCCTCATTCCTATGCTTTTTAGTGCATATTTGGGTCATTTACTATCTTTAATCCTTTGTTTTTCATATTCTTTGAGGATTTGTTTCCTTGGTAGGAGAGGAGTGCAAACCTTGCATTTTCATGGCAAAATAGACCTAAATTGATCGAATCTAATGACCAAGCATCAAACAGAAGACAAGACTAGAAGGACTTTGTACATATTATAGTAGATGGGCAATGATGAACAAATCCTTGCATCCTCGACTAAATCCCGGAGGATTATTGGAAGAAGAGAGGAAGAAAAGAAGAAAAGAAGGCTGGAACATAATCCCCCGTCCAACTAGGCAAGACGCCCGTCCAAGACTGGAGGAATCCGAGCGTCTTTGCCATCAAGACGCCCGTCCAACCACGCCCCAATCCGCTCGTCCAGCCATGAATCTGCCCGTCCAGCCACCACAGATTCCGCCCGTCCCGACACCTTGGACGCTCGGATTCTCTTACAGGCCCACACGACCTTTTCTTCCCTCCATGAAAGATGCGCATATTTATGAATGACCGGCAAAAAGGAGACTCGCATCTTTTCTGAGACGAGCGATTCCTCAAGGACTTAATCGTCATTTAAGCCCTTAGTAAACCCTAATTTGTGTACCTAATCCCCACTATAAATACCTCATTAGTCTAATTAGATAATCATGTTCTTGTTATCAATCTTTAGTGTAGTTTATATCATTCTAATCGCTTCTTAATCTTGTAATCAACTTCTAATCAAGTATTAATACAAATCTCATTTCCTTAATTTCTCTTTTGTTCATCTTTTATTTTGGGTAATTGAAGATTATTTGGGTTATTATTGGGAGATTGACAACCTCCCAATCATTCATCAAGTACTTCTATTATTCTTTGCTTTATTTTGGAATCATTAGTAGGTATAATTCTCTTAATCCCTTTTTATTATTGTTAATCATCTTCATTTATTCATCATGTTTTGCTTTGTTAATGTGATTGATAACCTTGTTAACATGTTAAACTTGATAATGAGTGAGTAGTTTCCTTAACTAGGGTTAATGGGTAATTAGGGGAAACCAACATGGGAGATGATTCATGCTTAATTTAATATGTTTTCATAGTTTATTTGCTTGCTTGTTGTGATCTCAACTTATGCACATGTTATGTTTGATGAAATGCGAGCCTATGAATCCTTGCATTTGTTTTTACCCATCACTTACCTTTTCAATGAGACTTGTAAGACATAAACCAACTCGAGTCTCATTAGACCATGCATATTGTTGAGTAGGAAGGATTAAGTCGACTTGTAGGTGTTGTACAATCTAATCAATTCGGCTCCGGACCCAAACCTTCCTAGGATTGTAAGATATAAACCAACTCGATCCATCACAACAATAATTGCTTGCTTATAATTTGAGAATATGTTTGTATGATCAATTCTCATGAATCCCCTATGACCCCATGACACCCTAGTGCTTTTTATCAATTGTTTACATATCATTTTAATCATCTTGCTTGTTTACTTTTATTGCTATTTAGTCTAGTGATCTTCTCATCTCAACCCCAAATCGTGACACCCCTAGACACCGCTACTTGCAATCGAAAATCCTACATCAATACCCGTCCCTTGGGATCCGACCTTTACTTGCCTCTTTACTAATAGTAGAGTTGTTTGTGAAGTTATAAATATTGTTTTGGTCTAGGTGCTCTTAACGACAAGTAACCGAAAATTAAAACTCCAAGTGAGTCCCGACCAGTACATTATACAACCCGAAGGCTTTGTGGATCCTAAAAATCCTAACAAAGTATGCAAGCTTAAGAGATCCATTTATGGTCTTAAGCAAGCATCGAGAAGTTGGAAACATCGATTTAATCATGTTATAAAAGAAAATGATTTTACTTGAAGCATTGAGGAACCATGTTTATACATGAAGTTCAGTGGGAGCAATGTTGTGTTCCTAATATTGTATGTGGATGACATACTACTCATTGGAAATGACATTCCAATGATGTCTTCCGTTAAGGAGTGGTTGGGTAACCACTTCCAAATGAAGGATTTAGGAGAAGCACAACGCATATTAGGTATCCGGATCTATAGAGATAGACCCAAAAGGATATTGGCATTAAGTCAAGAATCTTATGTTGATAAGATTCTTCGTCGCTTCAGCATGGACCAATCCAAAAGAGGCTTGGTTCCTATGGTTAGTGGGACTATATTGAGCAAGTCTCAATCACCCACCGAACCCTAAGATGTTGAACACATGAAGTTGATCCCTTATGCTTCCGCCATTGGATCAAACATGTATCCCGTGATATGCACTCGTCCAGATGTCTCATATGCTTTGAGCGTGACGAGTAGATATCAAGGAAATCCTAGTGAGAGTCACTGGATTGCCGTTAAAAACATCCTTAAATACTTGCGAAGGACTAAGGATTCTGTCTTAATGTTTGGAGGTGACTCCGAGCTCTGTGTTAAGGGTTACACGGACTCCAGTTTTTAAACAGACAGAGATGACATGAAATCACAAGCTGGTTTTATTTTCATGCTCAATGGTGGTGCCGTTAGCTGGAGAAGCTTCAAGGAAGCTGTGACTGTGGATTCTACAACGGAGGCTGAGTACATAGTAGCATCAAAATCTGCCAAGGAAGCTGTATGGATCAAGCAATTCTTGGAAGGGCTAAAAGTAGTACCTATCGCCAATGATCCCATTACTCTCTATTGTGACAACAATGGGACTATCTTCCAAGCTAAAGAGCCCAAGTCTAGTAATAAATCTAGACATGTACTTAGAAAATTCCATGTAATTAGAGATTTCATTGAAAGAAAGGAAATTGCGATTGTTAAGGTTAGGATGGATGATAACATTGCTGATCCGCTCACAAAGCCTTTATCGCAGGCTAAGCATGATGGACATGTTACATCCATGGGACTTAAACGCATGCCAGTTTTATGTTAGACTTTGATATGAAATAAAAGAGTTGTTTTATTTGTTCACATGCATAATCACATTTGTCTTTTAATTTTTCTATTACTTTGTCATATTCAAATGGGTTGTGGAGACAAGATTGAACCTCATTAAAGTGAACTAAATTGACATAGTAATCGCCCATAGTCACTTGTATGAGGTGACGTCTTGAAGTGACTAGAGTGTGATGCGATTGATGGCAAGTTCAAGTGCCATAGAGTCATATGAGATGACTAGTCAATCACATAGGCAGACTGTTAGGAACACTTTATCGGGCCTAATGACCTCTTATAGAGTTCTGGCAAATTTATATAGCCTGGTCGTGGCAAGAGCTACTATAGTATTCTAATGAGTCGATTCTTTTGACTAAAGACTATTCGCCCAAGGTGGCACAATTTCATAGTAACTTTGATTTATGTTCCTACGACCTTCGTAAATAGGGTTAAAGGGCTTATTTTGGGTTATGATGAGTTGTGGCTAGTCGAAGGGAATAGTGCGATAGGAATTGTCCACCCCTTTGTCAGGGTTAAAACAATATCTCGGGGCCACTCGAGGAGTAATGAACTGGAAATGCGTGGCCACGCTCGGAAGGTATCTATGGTAGATAATTCCGGTCAATCAGTTATTATCCAGATCGAAGAAACCACTCTCGATATGATCACTTGCAAGTACGACCCGAAAGACACCTTGCATTGAGTGGGAGATAGTAATAGGACAAGAGAATTGGTGACGCACACTTATTAAGGACAAGTGGGAGATTGTTGGAGTAAGTGTCCCCGACAATAATGCGATCACAATTGTCGATCATGATGATCACATATTTAAATCTCATATTTAAGGATACATGAGGGAAAGTAATATTTTACAGTCAACTGGTCCACACATATCAGTAATGATTGGCTGACTAGAGTTTGACATTACTGTCGTGCGACGGTGGTGATCAGTTGATACCCTGAGGTCATACCTATAGGGTAATACTCTTAATTGATCATTTAATTAATCGTATGCCGATACGAGTTAATTAAATTGCTTAAAATTGACGAACGATTTTGTGAATATAATTAACGTGACTCATTGTAATTCGATTAAATGAGATACGGTCTAAGTAATCGAATTGTTTTATTACTTAGATTGAATTATTGTTACGAAACAATTGAAACAGAATGAATAATTTATTGTAAATACAAGTTGTTGTAAATTTATAATTTGATAAACCATTTTGGTACAAGTAATTAAGAATTACTAGTTAATTTTGTATGTGACATATTTTATTAATATGTTGATTTTTAATATGTTAAAAATACATTGCATTGTGACATGTCATGTAACATGTAACATGTGACAAAATTGACAAATGACAAAATAAAATGGACTAACCATTTTATACATATGTACCGAAATTATGGAGGGGATTATGGTTGATATTGTGTTTTATTTTAAATAAAACATAATGATTAAACCTAATATATAGCCTTGCATATCTAGCCTATTCTTGAGAAGAACAAGACCATGCGTTGGCCTAAAAATCCCCCCTACCACCCGGTTTTTAAGAGAGAAAACAAGAGGGTTTTCTCTTAAATTTTTACACTACATACATTGATATTCTTGTAGTGTAGTATCATTCAACCACTCTCTAAAAATTGTGAAACATTTTAGAGAAATAAAACTCATAAAAATCCTCTCCTCTTAGCCGAAATAAGATAGAACAAATCACCATTTTTGTGTCAACTTTAAACTTGTTTTAATTAGTACTAGTCATATATTAATTAAAATCATTAAGGGTATTCCTTGGGTATAATTCCTTAGGAGAGATTCTAAACTTGAATCTTATTCTTCCATTTTGAAAAGCTCAAGATCTAGTAAGAAGGTGAACTTACTAGTGCCCATTTATCCAAAATCATCAATGTAAGAATTGATTTTTCTTCTTATACTTTGTAATAGTTTTGCATGCATAAGATCCATTTTAATTTTATGACTAAATTAAATCATCATACTATGAATATGTAAACATATGAGATTAATGAATCCCAACAAAGAAATGGAAGGGAAATAGGGATTAGAACGATCATACCAAGCGGTCTTCATATTCCCTTGCCAATGCCTCAAATGTAGTGTTGTATCTATGTGAGAAGAGAACAAAAACACAAGTATATACAATTCTACACTACTAAATTAAAGAACATGTTTTTGGTTTTTCAAATTTTCAAATTTTTATGGATTTTTGTTTTCATGAAATTAAAAGGACATATTTTTGGGATTTTTCGAAATTTTTCAATTTTATGTATTTTTGGAATATAAATTATCATCCCCCACTTTATTTTGGACATTGTCCTCAATGTACATGTAGGGGTACAAATGAAAAGGAAATACATGTTTTTGAATTTTTGATTTTATGGAAATGAAGTACAAATGCAATGATATGATATGAATGAATGCATGCTCTAACTAAATGCAATCCTATATGTCATATATAACAAATGAATGCAATCTAAACTATATTATATGATGCATGATTTATAGTAAACTATGGTCACCTATGATCAAACCTCCCCAAACCGAATTAAACACTATTTCTAGTGTAGAAAGAAACAGGTTTTGTTATTAGTGACTGTGCATGAATTCTAGTCTATATGCAACTAAATAATGTGCAATGCAATGTGGAATATAATACAAATGCAAGATAATTGAAAATGCAATACAACTATACATGAGAGAAAGGAAAAGAAGGAGTATCATACAATTGGAGGTGGTGTGGTAGACACCTCTTACCATCTCACTCGTCGTCATCATCATCATCGCGGTATCTATACCCGCTAGAACCTCCTTTGTCATACCCTCCTCCTTGGCCAAAGAATCCTCCACCTTGGCCGCCAAAGTTCCCGTCTTGGTTCCCTTGATTAGGGAACAAAAGGTGCGGTTGAGCCCAAGATGGGCGAGGGCCTCTAGGGTCGATATACCCTTGTTGAGCCATATTGTAGTATTGAGGATAAAGGGCCAAATAGTTGTCAACCCTCCCATCGTGCACTCCAATATCGACCTGTTGCATAAGCTTCATCAAGTCATTCATGTCCGGAGCATCGGGAACTTGGGCAGTGAACGGTACATGTTAAGTGGGGTAGTGTGGAATGGGTACATAGGATGGTGGTGCATTACTCCGTACCGGTATCCCACGAGGTTGTTCAGGTTGACGAGGTGCTTCTTCTCTTTATGGTGGGTTAGGGTGAATCTCAATATCGAGGAGGTAGCTCAGTGTAGGTGAGTACCGACTCAACCGTGGCTCGGTAGGTGGTACGTTCCACCCCATGAGGACAATTGAAGAGCATCCCTTTGTAAACCACTCTACACTTCCGGTTTAAGTGTAGGTGCACCACCAGTGGTGGTTGAAGATAGCATCTTCGTTAATCAAAGTGCTCCCTTCGACCTTTTCATAAGCCCCATGAAGGTTAAACCCGGGGCAAAGATCATTTGCCAACATTGTGATTAGGCCTCCCATCACAAAGGACTTAATGTTAGAGTTCCCTTGAGCATAATCAAAGAGCCTTGTAAGCATCTCAAGGGGCATGTTGAAATTCTAAACCCTGGTCCCTTGAACATTTAAGTAGAACTCTAAGAAGGTCAAGTCAAAAAGGGTGCACATATCTTGTTCTAGCCTCCCATTGATGGTTCCGGCTATAAAGCGCTCGGCGGTCCAAATCACCGGGTGTTGGATGGAAAAGGTATAGCATTGTTTTAAGGCAAAGAGTTCCCTACCCAAAATGGCTCTCCAAATGTGGTTAACATTGAAGTCGGATGGCTTATCGGCACTACAAGACCAAAAATGTTTGCAAATTGGTCCAAGGTTAACCTATGGTCATTATTAGAAAGTCGGAACTCCATAGAAACACTTCTCCGTGTATTAGTGACGATTCGGAGACTACACAAAAACTCGAGCGTAAGACTGAGGTAAGTATCCTCATGGGCATAGAATAGCTTTCCGAGACCCAAACCATCGAAGAACATTTCAGTTTGATACCTTGTACCGAGAACTTCTAAAACAGTGGTATCAACAAATTGAGTGAGCTCGTAACGCTTACCTAGCAAATGAACGAATTTTTGGCGGTGTTCATTGCAAGTGAAGATTACTTCGGGGAAATATTCGAGTTGTTCAACACCTTGTATCATCACATTGCGATGGCCCCTTGCCTCCCTTGGAGTGGATGAAGAAGTACCCTTGCGCTTCTTAGGTGCGGCCTCGGCGGATTTCTTGCCTTTGCCTCTTAGGTTCATCATTTTCGATTGAAAAGTTAGGGTTTTTGGGTTGATTTTTGTGATGGGGATTTTTGAGAGATGATGATGTGAGATTTTGAGTAGATAAGATAAGGAAAATGAGGGATGGTGGGGGTGTTTATAAAGGAAAACGGGTGGAAGTCGAGCGGATAAGGGCCGGGCTCGGGCGGATTCTACGAGGTTTCAGCAAAAATTTAAGCCGATTCGAGCGTCCCGTGCTGGAGACGAGCGTCTTAATAGAGCAATTCGAGCGTCTTGCTGAGAGGACGCGCGGATTCTTAGTCAGGGAGCCTGGTTGTTTTAATTACAGCTGAAGACGAGCGTCTTGTTAGAGAGACGAGCGGATTGGCTGGGACGAGCGGATTCATGTGAATCTGAGCAGATTCTCATCCAGTACAGATTTGTTTCCAAGGCTACGTTCAAGAAGAGCGTCCCAGGTGCAGTACGAGCGTGTTCTTTTTGAGACGAGCATCTCCCTCACAATACGAGCAGATTTCAGATCAGTGCTGAATTATGCTTATGGCAGGGCTTCGGACGAGCGTCTTCTTGTCGGGACGAGCGTCTCCTGCCGCTCTTCGTTAATTCCTTGTTTCTTTCATTCAAAATCTTTCCCTTGCACCCTTTTGTGATTCCTTCTTATCTTTTTCTGAAAATATGCTCAATAGATGGATAAGAAACCCTCTCTCACTACACTCATGTAAGGAAATGCAAGAAATACGAAATTATACACAATATTATACAATGCGAAGATTATGGGAAGGAATATATTACAATTGGTGGTTTGAGATAGGACTCCATCAAACTAGTGTCGGAATTCTTTGTCCATAGAGCTCAAGGCTCGTAGAAGAAGGTCAAAGGCTTGTGAACAAGCCCCAAATAAGCATAGATATGGGTTGCTCCAATTCAAAATAAAGCTTGGCCAAGGTAGTTCGTCATTTATTCTCTTTTTCACCTTGCTCTTGGCACTTGAATATTTGTAATGCTTCGAATAAGTAAGCCCATGATTCTTGTCAATATTAGGAATGAAGTTTGGCTCATTTTTGTCGGGAGACTTCCACTTACCATCCTTTCCTTTCATTTTGGTGAGGATGATAGCATTTTGATTACTCAATCCTTCCAAAATAGAAGGAGAATTTTCACAACATTGATGATCGGGTTCCTTAAAAGTTGGAATTGTGGATGCCAAATTTCCACAAGTTAGTTCATTTGCAAGTTTGTTCTTGAGCTTTTTCACCAAGTATCCTTTATATGATGATTTGACTTTTTGGAGAAGGTCCACCATATCATCTCCAACAATCATAGGTTCCATGGTGGGTGTGAAATGGTCTTCATAGGCAATAAGGAAGAGGCATTCATCTTCATGATAGGATATCTCAAATTTCTCAAGGATAGGTTCCTCAAGTAAAGTGATCTCACAAGTTTCCTCTTCCTTATTCCATAAGTTCTTGCAAAACACATAAGCTTCTTTCACGATCTCGTCATCATGGCTATCTTAATAAGAATCATAAATGGGGGCTTCATCTCTCTCCAATAATCCTTCCTCCACCATCTCAATATTCACATCAAAAGACACCCCCGCATACTCACAAAGGCTAAGAGTATTTGGCTTACTCAACCTCGTGTCTTCTTCATCGAACACAACACTTTCGTACTTACAAGAGCTCAAAGGGATTGGCTCTTCCCACTTCTCATCTTCCATATCAAAGATCACTCCTTCAAATTCGCATTCATGGACAATGTTGAAGGATTGGTGGGGAGTAGCCACTTGGGTTTCCTTCATTTGGGCAATTTGATTTGCCAACTCCTCACCATGGGTGACAATATTTTGAAGAACATTGTCTCTATTTTGGCTCTCCTCTAGCACTTGTTTGAAAAAGTTTTGTTGATCTCCCATCAATTGGAGGATCATACTTTGAATGTCAAAGTTAGGCTCATCTTTTTGTTGTGGGTGGGTGTGAAAGTGGTTGTATTATGGTATTTGGAATTCATTGTAAGGTGGGTCTCGAATGGGTGGTTGTTGTGGATATTGGATGTGGTTATTTTGGTAGGGAAATTTGGGGTAGTAGTTTCATTGTATGAGTAGTAAGGTAGGTTTGTGTTGACTTGCTTCTCAAACTCCTCATACCCATTGTCATACTCAAAAGATTCAACATATACTCCATATGTCAAGTCTTGAGCCATCATAGCTAAGACAAGGAAACAACTACAAGCATGGAAACTACAAAAAAATGGTAAGAACAATCCTGGAGGAACAAGTTCCTCAAGGTTAAAGCAAAATTGAAACAGACAAACAAGTAAGAACTTAATCACATAACACCGTCCCCAGCAACGACGCCATTTTGATGAAAGGTGTCGTCGTGTCTCCCAATCAAACACATTTATATTCTCAACAAACAACTAGTTAGTGGTTAAGTCAAGGTCGATCTACGGGACGGTGTGCTTTGGGTTCTAAGTCTATCTATCTCAATTTATGCTAGTGTCACAATTGATTTGGGTTTGTAGTTGCGTTCTAAACTAATACAAGCAACAAAGTTAAACAAGCAATAAAGGTGTAGACAAATAATAAAGGATACTAGGATGTCATGGGATCATAAAGGATTCATGGGAGTTGATCGTACAAACATGTTCTCAATTATATAGCAAGCACTTATTGTTGTGATGGGATCGAGTTGGTTTATAAGCTTGCATTCCCTAAGAAGGTTTAGGTCCCAGAGCCGAATCGATTAGATTGTACAACACCTACAAGTCGACTTAGTCCTTCCTATTCAATTCTATGCATGGTCTAATGAGACTCGAGTTGGTGTATAAGCTTACAAGTCTCATTGAATAGATAGGTGATGGGTAAAAAATGCAAGGATTCATAGACTCGCATTTCATCAAACATAACACGTGCATGAGTTGAAATCACAACAAGTAAGCAATTTAATTATGAGAACATATTAGTTTAAGCATGGATCATTCCCCATGTTTGTTTCCCTTAATTTCCCATTAATCCTAGCTAAAGGACTACTCACTCATTATCATGGGCAACATGTCATTAATGGTGTCAATCATCACAACAAGTATAAACATGATAAGAAGATGAGGAAATCAACAATAAAGAGTAAAGAGTAAAGATATTATACCAAACTTGAGATGATCCAAATAATAAAGCAAAGAATAGAAGAAGAGAACTTGATTGATTGATGAAGAGTTGTCAATTCTCCAATAATAACCTAATAATCTTCAATTACCCAATAATAATAAACTTGAACAATAATTAAGGAAAGATTAATGTGGAATGATTGAGATTAATCTATTCTAATCTACTCCTAATCTAATCTAAGAGGGTTTTCTATTATGGGAACCTCTTGTTGTCCTCTTGAATATTAAAAATGGAGTATATATAGTAGTACATTATTAGGTTAAGTAAGGATAGATTAGTAAATAACAATGCTAAGTTTTAAAGTGGAGAAATGCAAGTCTTGCGAGGAGATGAGCATATCACGTCGCTAGTGCTACTGTGATCCGCTCGGACCAGGAGAGGAGACGCTCACATCTGGAGAGGAGAATCTGCTCGTCTCTTGCATGGGACGCTCGGATCATGCTATGCAAGTCCGCTCGTCTTGTGCCTAAGCCGCTTGCATTATTGCACAGTGTGATCCTTTTGCTTCACGGTCTTTAATCTTTGCATACTCCTTATTCTTGCTTTGTCGGTCGTCGTTCTTGCCTCCTCTTCATACTAGCCCATCTAAGGTTGTCAACATCCTTCCAAATGAGCACGGGAGATGGGAATTCCGCCTCATTGTCCTCTTTCCTATAAGTCATACAAAATGCACTAGGAAAGCAAAGTAGAAAGGATTTGACGGATATAATGGCCATGAAATGTTATAATCGTATGCGAAATAAGCTCAATTAGAGGACTAAATGTGCGCAATTAAGAGTCACATCATTTACATGTTAATGAATACACCCGAATAATAAATATTAAGAATGAATTTTATGTACAAAGATTGTCTCGAACCAATTAATATCGATTACTAACGATTGTGAGACGGTTAGAAAACGATTTGAAGACTAAAGGATTAAGATAAAGCAAAACAGAAACTTTAATTTACAAACATTGAATTTTAAGAGACCAAATATGGATTATCAAGCCTCTAAAACCCAGTTTGATTATGAGACGGAATAAACTCCCTAATATTGAAGACTAGCGATTAAATCGATTCGGAAAAGAAAAGAGTCAAGAATATAATAAAATTTGAAAGGTGAACTAATTTGATGAAAACATGTGAAAAGATGTAGGTTAATTAAAAGAAGAAAGAAAAGATAAGCATTGAAAAGAAACGAAAGAGGAACAAACCCGAGAGGAAGAGAAAACAGAGCAGCTGAGAGCAGCCTCTGGAACAGGCGCAGCAAACGCTGCGACTATTCCAGAATGCGCATCAGACTTTGCGTTTTCTCCGCCTGTCTGATCTGGACAATTTCGATAAAAAAAGTTTAAAGGCTTGTATTTTATGAAATAGTTTTACGTTTTGGCATTATAATATGATGTAAACTCGTAAGAATAAATACAACAATAATATAAATAAGATTAAAGATGGGATTTTACACCCTCAAACTTACATGTTAGCGTCGCGAGATTTAACTAAATCGAGTTTTAGTGGTAACTCGACTCGATCTATACAAATACGAAAGTGCCCTTGAAAAAAGATTTAAAACAAATTGATTAATTAATTGTGTAGAGTTGGTCAAATTGGACGGTCATGCAACGTGACTGGTACTCAGAATTATCTGAGTTTTGGTCGATTGATCAAGCACGTAGGCCTCAAAGGCTTAGAGCAAGGTCTAGAATGCAAAGAGAGAAGAGAAGGGCGGACACTCGCGTGAAAATATGTGAGGCGAAGGCCTCTATTTATACTAATCACACGGAGGAATTATGGTAAGGGGAGAATTTGGAAAGGAATAGGAAAGAAAGATCCGGAAACAACCGACTTAGTTGAAACACGAAAACTTGGACGAAAAGAAAGCCCTGAGAAAAGGCGCAGCAGGTGCTCCGTCCCTTAGAAGAGGCGCAGTACTTACTGCGTCCTTTCTCGGGTAGGTTCCTGTGCGCGAGAAAACGCGTTTGACAGCCTGTCGTATTTTAGGCATAACTTTCTCTACAAGACTCGGATTAAGGTTATTTTGGTGGCATTGGAAAGCTAAAGGAAAGATCTAGAGCTTTCTGTGAAATAGGCCATACCCAAAGGAGTCGTTATCACCTCGTAAAACGAGCCTAAAGGTCGGGTTATCATTTTAGCTAAATGAAATGCACATTTTGCAATGTAAAATTTAAGTTTAGCCCAAAGAAGTGACATGGGACTAAAAATGAGATATACTCATAACATTTTATGACATCCTAACCTTAGGTAGACAAGCACATTGCTTTTTGACTCGGGATTTGACGGTTTTAGGAAATGAAGACGGTTTTTTACCGGGACTCCAAATGTACTCTAATTACTGCAAAAATGACCGTAAAGACACCTAGATGACAACCAAGGGGTAGAGACAAGTGTACGAGTTACCTTTTATTAACCGATTTATAAAACGTAATAAAATCGCGACATATGCTAAACATGCGGCCCAATCATCACTGGGTGTTTGGCGGGAGGTGCAGAAATGAGGTATCTACACTACCATGTCACGATATGGCTCCTTATATGATGAGGTTGATATAGGGATAGTCAAGTAAGGAATGAAGATAATATAAAATTTTTGAGGGACTAACACAGATTAAGTCTTAAAAGGTGGAATGGGGGATTCCTCCTTGTGAATATAAGACTCATTACCTACCCTATCCTCTCCTTCCCCAACTTTTTTTTTATCAAATTCCATGCTAATGAATTCACCAAGTGAAGGAAGGTCATCTTTCATATTATTAAAAACAATTATCTCCTCTTCTTCCACCCCACTCACTATGGTCTCATCACACGACACAAACACCCCTCTTTCTCATGCTTAAACTATCACATTTGAAAAATCATCAAAGATCGAAACATTACTCAAATCACTTTGCATCAATGATTTATCAACATGTGCCATCTCAATATTAGTGCAAGATGAGTCAACAAGCATAAAAACAGGAGAAGGGGGTGAAGAATGTATCACACCATATTCATCCTCCTCATCATCCCAAAAACCATCTTTATCACTGTCAACATCACACTCTTTATAAGAGTGATTCACTTCAGGTTCAAGGGTAAAGGGGTCATGAAACTTATCAACATGCTCAGCTTGCCATTTAATATAATAAGAATCAAGTTCTTCTTATGTCATACTCATATCAAAGTGATTAGTCACTTGTTCAACATGGTCCTCTAAATCTTGACTAACTAGGTTAGTCTCACATGGGAAGGGAGTAACATTAGCACAAGAAGAATTCACATCAGCCATATAAGCACGTATCATGTTTTCAGTAGACATAGGTGAGTTATCATGATAACCCAAAGCATCGTTAGCACAATAAGAATCTACACCAGACATAAAAGCACGTATCATATCCTCGGTAGATTTAGATGGATTACAATGAAGCGGGACAACATCATTTTGCATGATAACTGTATCTGTCGTAAGAGCATGAATCATATCTTCAGTAAACATAGATGAATTACGTTGGGAATTAAAAGTCTCAAAACCTTGGGGTTGAAATCGAGAAGGAGATAAATTGTGCAACTCCCATTGTTCGGTATCATAAGCTAAATATTGGAAAAGTTCCCACTTCTCTTCATAGCTTAACCCATTAATAAACTCTCCCCTGCTCAAAGATTCCACATGCATCATAGTTTCATTATTTAACCCATTATACATTACATGATAGAGTTCTCATGTTTGATACGGGCAACGACATCTAGATACATACTCACTCAATTTATTAAATTTCTTATAAAACAATTCATTCCTATATTGAGGAAAATTCAATCAAGTAGCCATCAAACAAGGAATAAAGACTCAATATAGACTCTTGACAAATATTTGAACTAACTAATACTCAATACACTAACACGCAAAAATTAAACAATTGCCTTCCCCGGCAACGACGCTAAATTTGATGGGCTGAAAGTCGTATGCCTATCAAATGTAAATTTATAATCGCTTACTTACTAAACTACTAAAACAATAATATAGTGAAAGTAAGGGTCAAACCCACAAGGAAGGACTAAGTCAAATTTAAGTGTCTGAACGTATAAAGTAAAGTAACCGATTTAGGGGGATTTGCTTATTGAAAGAATTAACTAAATAATTGACAAGAAAACTAAAGGTGTAATACTCCGTATTTAATAATTATATAATAATAACATTTTATTTTATTTAGCGAGTTGGGCTTGAGACGAAATAATAATAACGAAATAATGGAATAATAATAATAATAATAATAATAATAATAATAATAATAATAATAATAATAATAATAATAATAATAATAATAATAATAATAATAATAATAATAATAATAATAATAATAATAATAATAATAATAATAATAATAATAATAATAATAATAATAATAATAATAATAATAATAATAATAATAATAATAATAATAATAATAATAATAATAATAATAATAATAAGTATGGGGATTTGTGCGCGGTAGCGGGTTATGGTTTCCTACCTTTCTCTTTCTCTTCGCTGGGGGAGCTGGGTTCGGATGTTGTTGCCTTGCTTAAGCAGATCCAGAAATTCTCGGTATCTCAGGATGCGGGGGCTCGGATGGCCGCTTACATTTTTACTAGACTTAGCTTTGCTGTTGCTAAGGGTGTGGGAGCCCAGATTGTCTCTCGGCTCCCCACCAATTTCATGTAAACTTTTATTTTTCTTTTAATGAAAGCTGCGCGCATCCATTATAAAAAAAAAATAAAAAAAAAATAAAAAATAATAATAATAATAATAATAATAATAATAATAATAATAATAATAATAATAATAATAATAATAATAATAATAATAATAATAATAATAATAATAATAATAATAATAATAATAATAATAATAATAATAATAATACAACAACAACAACAACAACAACAACAACATCAGAGCCTTAATCCCAAAATGATTTGGGGTCGGCTGACATGAATCATCCTTTCGAACCGTCCATGGGTGAACGCATGCCTCAAAATGCGAATAAAAAAGGGAGAATGAAAAACAAAAAGGGAGAACTAAAATGTAATGGAAAGTCAAGGTAAACTTAGGGGTTTTAAAATCGAATTCCGGATTTCTTTTATAAAAACTTAAAATTTAAATCGAGAGAAAAGATTAAAACGATTTTAAAAACCGAAATATAATTAAGGATCCGGAATGCCTTAAAAGTAAACCAAGTAAAATCTATAAAAACTTGGTTGGTAAAAAAGTGTAATAAAGGAGAAAAGAATAAATAATTTAATTTCTTCAAATTAAATAAAAAATACTAAATATGTCAAAAAAAAAACCATCAAATACTAAAAATCCACATGTATCCTTTCCCTCCATTGTGCCCTCTCCATCACCATACTCTCCTTAAGCCCGAGAAATCTCATATCGTACTCTATCACTCTCAACCATGTCTGTCTCGGTCTTCCTCTACCTCTAGGGACCTGTTCTGTTCTCCGAATCTCCAGCCTCCTAAGTGGTGCGTCCATAGGTAATGCGTAATGCGATACATGTATACATATACATATACTACCTTATAATCTACCCTACCCTTAGCCACCCACCTTAGCTTAACACAATCTCCCCCCACAACACTCATCTTTATCTCATCTCATTTTCCACCACAAAACTCTAGAGAGAAATAAGAGAGAAAAGAGAGATTAGAAAAAAATGAAGATTTTTGCCCTCCGCCTCTGGATCGTAAGGTAATACCGTCATATATTAGCTTTTATATTAAAAATTAATTTATACCGTTGACCCGCCTTGACCTTGACCCACCTTAGGACCGTCGTTGACCACCCTTTGACCACCGTTGACCATCAGAAATCGAGTTTGACAGAGTCTTATAAGGTGTTTAGTGTGCTGTTTTTATACTGTCTTAAGAAGGACTTTTATCCCTTAAAATGTGACCGACTTGGGCTGGCCTTGGGTGGATATGGTCGTGGGTTGATGGGAGGGTCACGTGGTAGTCATGGGTGGTGGAATGGGTGGCGTTTGGGTGGTAGAAAAGGGGGTTGAAAAGGGGCATACGGGTTTTGTGTACTTGTTGTGTTTGTTGTTGTTGTTGAAGTTGGCTCATGTGGTGGCTGCCCGTGGTTGTGGGATGGTAGTAGGGTCCACCGTGGTCAGGGGGAGGCCATGGTGGTGGTGGTGGTGGCAGTAAGGTGGTGTAAAACGGGTTCAAAAGTAAGGGTTTATGAGGTTGTACTCGTGGTTGTTGGCTGCTGCTATTTGTAGTTGTTGCTATCGGTCTATGGTCGTTCTTGGGGGTCGTGTATGGCGGTGGTCATGAGTGGTGACCACCGTGACTAGGTGGGGTAGTGTTGGTTCGAATGGTGGTGGTTAGGGTTGGGTTTAGGTAAGGAAAACGGGTGTGTATGTCGAGTTCTTGGACAACCACTATTTGTTGTTGTGACTGCTGTTTTGGGGAGGTTTCGGGGCTGCTGTAGCTGCTGCCATAGTGGCCAAGGCTGTGGTTAAGGTGGTCCACGGTGGAGAGGGGTGGCGGTGCATATGGGGGTTGTTTCGTGAGTGTTAACACATGCCTTAACTCGTGTATTTGGATGGTGTTGGGTAGTTTTGCAACGGGTTAAAATTATTAAATAATGAGTATGAGTCGGGATTCAAAGCATGTAATTAGCGGGAATCAAGTCGGGATTTGAATTTAATTATAATTAGTTATTTAATTATATTAGTAATTAGATTAATTAGCAATTCGTATTTATTTAATTAGATTAGTTAGTAATTATATTTAACTATCGTAATTAGGTGCCAATTTTATGGAGGAGCGCATTTGTATCCGTTTGCTTGCTTATTTGACGGGATTGCAAAAAGGTAGGTTTATCCTACTCAGTTTCGATAATGTGTCTATTTGTTAAAAGAGTTGTCTGTCATTAATTGCATTTAATGAGTCGGTAATTGGCATGGTATACGGTATCTTGCATTTATTGTATTTGTCATGTATATTGGAGGATATTGCGGTGTTGGTTGGTTACTTGTTATGTGGAGACGGGAGGCGGTTGGGAGACCGTCTTCCGCATGAGTCGCCTAATGGGGTTTCCCAACGCAATAGGAATGTGCACATTAATAACTTGATTCTTGCAGGGACCCGTGTGGGTGAGGCACGACGTCTGGCAGGGGACCCGAGTCGCACTTGGGCCCGGTACCACCGACGTGTTCGGAGTACCTTGTGTGAGTATGGTGTCGTGGACGTGTTACTGGCCCCAGTGGTTGTGGGTACGTCTGGGTGTGTCCCGGTACCGGCGTGATGGTTGGATAATTGTGTGTCATTCATATCATGGTCATGTTGTAACACCCCTAATTTTCATAATATAATTCTTTAATTTTATTTTCCCATATTTCATATTTTATTTTCCGGGAAAATATCCGTCTCTTGTCTTTTGGGCTCGTTGGGCTCGAAAACGGTGAAGACCCGCTCCTTCCTTGGGTCTCACGTGTTTCTTGGTATAGATGGGTGAGTTTTGGGCCTAAACCTAGAATAAACCCATGAGTTTCTCTATAAATATGAGGGGAAACCAAACCCTTGCTTTTCTTTTCTCATAATTCTCAAAACCCTAAACCTAATTTCTCTCCTCCTTCTTCCTCCCTTGTGCCGCGCGCCCCTCGCCTAGGGTTTCGTGCCGTTCTTCCTTTCTTCCTCCTTCCTTCATCATCTTTCGTGCGTAGATCGATCCTACTTCTTGGATTTATCTATCCTCTTCGTAAGTTTTATGTTTTTCGCGTAGTTTTTGTAGTCTATAGTTTATATATTAGTATATTTATTAGATTCTTTATCTTTGGTACGTGGGTGATTCAATAAAGGGGTGGAGACTGCACCTGGAGAAGACGTTTATATCGTTGAAGACGATCTCTAGGGTTTATTTGCTTAATAAGGTAACTAGGTGTTTTCTTTTAATTGTGTTTATGCCAATTGATGTAATTAATATGATTTAATGATTGTCTTGTATGATTGGTACGTGTTAGATTGTTTATTATCATGTTAATTATGTTTTCGCATGTTTGTATATGTTTTAATGTATTAATTATATATATCGTATGTTGGTTATGTGTTTATTATGGGTGTCATGAGCGCAATTAGGGTTTACGAATAAACCCTAGTGGCGGCATGATAGGCGGCCAAGGGTGCTCTCCAAAGTTATAGCTAAGGCTAGTATAACCTTGATGATGATTCAAGTGTTATAGCTGAAGTTAGTACAACTTTGGGATGTTACTCTAGTTATGGCTGAAATAGGTATAACCTTGGAAATATGATTCAAGGTTATAGCTGAACCTACTATAACATTGAAGTACGAGTTAAGATTATAGCTGGAACTAATATATCCTGAGATTATGGCTCAAGGTTATGGTTGGAACTAGTGTAACTTTGAGTTTCGTGCCAAGGTTATGGTTGAGGTAAGTATAACTTCAAGTTATACATACTGAAGTTATAGCCGAGGTTACTATAACCTCACATCCAGAGTTTATGTTGTGGTTATGATTACTATAACGTTGAAGGTTAATGTTAAAGTTATAGCTGAAGTTACTATAACATTGGTTGTTTATACTTGTCCCATATGTTGTGTGGTGTTCAGTTATGTTGTATGTTAGTATATATGCATGAGTCGTTGGTTACTCTATTCATATGATAAGTAGGACAGTCAGTTATAGTGTTCCATGAGTTGTGTCATGATGTTGTTCATGCATTATCGTTACAGTCAGTTATACTGTGCATTTGTTGGTTAGCTGGTGTATAGATGACGATAGTATCAGTTATATACTATCGGAATGAACCAAGGCTACCCTTCGGGGATTTGTTATGGTCTATGGTCGGGGGGGTAGCAGAGGCAGTTCGTTATACGCTTTGTTCCCTGAGTGTCGTTCGGTGTAGCAGAGGCAGTTCGTTAATCGCTCTGTGTTTCACCGAGAGGTCTGGCCAGGTCTTAGGCATATAGGCAGTGGTTATACGTTATACATAGTGTGGATGAAGTTCGTTAATCGGTCCACTGTGGGTACAGTTCGTTAATCGGCCCATACCATTGAATGGAGGCAGTTCGTTAATCGCTCCATTAGTTAGAGGCAGTTCGTTAATCGCTCTAACGGCGTTCATTCTATACATTGTGCTTGGTGGTCTGGTTTGGTCACATGTTTTGTGGTTATGTTTGCTCTATGGTGCATACGTAGTCATGATATGGTTTACGTTGTCACGTGTCGTCACATGTTTCCTTTGGAGTTGTCATCATATCATAAGATTGTCTTGGTAGGTTATCGTGTAATGGCATATTATTGTCGGATTTTCATGAGTGTAGATGGTCTCACATGTTTACTAGTTTTGCATTTCAGTTGTTAATGATTTTTAGTTATATTCAATTGTTGTAAACATGACTGGGAGAGCATCTAGTTACTCCCGACTGAATTGTCGACCCCCTTCTCAGGTTGTTCGGATGTTTGCTGTTCGGATGATGCTTGCCTGGGGAATGTGCGAAGCGAGCCTAATAATAAATTAGGAGTTTGTTTTTATGTTTCATGAACCTTTGAATAATGTATTAGTTTGGTTTTGGTTTAGTAGCGAACCGGATTGCTCAGGTGTTTCACCTTGACCCTTTTTTCAGTATCGTACTCTGATATTCTCTTTATATAAGTTTTTCCTTTGTTTTATAATCCGGGTTTTTACAGTTGGTATCAGAGCGAACACGCTCCCAACTCTCGCTTAGTTGATGACTAAAATAAATGACCTAGTTAATGAGTGAGAGTAAATGAGGTAGAAACCAATAGGATTGGTTGGTTTTCTTATGTTTGTAAAGTGTATGAGTAGTTGTTTGGAGTGGTACTTAGGTTCTACCTCTTATAACGAGATTTCGTTCTTGCAGATGGTGTGCAACGGAAATGGTGAGTCTGATGTAGATCGCATCAGGAGACTTGAGGCCGCTTTGGCATCTATGGCCGAAGGTTTCACCAATCACCTCAACAACAACAATAACAACAACAACAACAACCATCCGCAACCGACAGTGTTTGATCGCTTTGCTCGTCACCGTCCTCCTACTTATGATGGTGCGAATGATCCTACTGCTTTGGAGGCATGGATTCGAGAGATCGAGAAGTTGTTCCTCGCTACTGGATATCCTGAGGATCAGATGGTGGATATCGCCACCTATTATCTGAAGGACGAGGCCGACAACTGGTGGGCTCTTGCTAGAGCTGGTCTGGAAGTTCAACCAGGATATGGTTGGGCTGTCTTCTCTGAAGCGTTGAAGAAGAGGTTTTATCCCGAGGAGATGCGCTGGCAGAAGGAGCAGGAGTTCCTTCGTCTACAGCAAGGTTCCATGACCGTTGAGGAGTACACCAACAAGTTCGTGAAGCTGTCACGTTTCGTTACTTCTGTAGCTATGGACGAGGTTTCGAGGACTCATCGCTATGAGAAGAATCTAGCTCCTAAGGTCCGGACTGTTATGTCTGGCATTCCTTCAACTTCTTTCCAACAGGCTTATGATCGTGCTCTTAGCATCTACGATTCTGTCCTTGCTACCGAGGCTGAGGAGAGTGCGAAGAATAAGTTCATGAAGAGGCCTTATGTTGCTCCCAGTTCTTCCCAGAAGAAACAGAAGTATGAGGCTCGTCCGTATGCTCCGCGTGACCAAGGTCAAGCTAAGAGGGATTTGTCTTGCTACAAGTGTGGAAAGGCGTACCACCCGGTACGACTTGCATCATCGTGCTCCGCTCACATGTTATACTTGCAAGGCTCCGGGACACAAGTCGATCGATTGTCCCCAGAAACCAAAGACGGAAGCGCCGAAGGTTGATGCTCCGAAGACTAGTCGAGTGTTCGTTATGAGTCGTGCTGAAGCATATGCTAATCCAGATGTGGTTACGGGTACCTTTCTCGTTCATTCTTTATCTGCTTTTGTTCTTTTTTATACGGGTGCATCGATGTCTTTCGTATCCGAATCCTTTTCCGTCCGTGCTGGACTCTCTTCCTCATGATCCGTTCATACCTCTATATCCCTTCTTACGGGTGAGATTGTTTCTTGCTCCATTCTTTTCAAGGACGTACCTGTCAGTATAGCAGGGGTGATCCTTCCTACCGATCTCGTCCAATTCAAACTCGGAGAGTTTGATGTGATTGTAGGTATGGATTGGTTATCTCGCTATGACGCTAGGTTCCTGTGTCGTGATCAGAAGATCGTGCTCAAGAGTCCTACAGGCTCGAGGGTTTCTTATTAGGGTGTTAGGGTTACACCTACGGTCAAGTGGGTTTCTACTTTGAAGATGGTTAACATGGGTAGAAAGGGTCATCAGATCTATCTGTGCAGTGTTCATGGTGTTTCAGTTGAGCCTAAGTTAGAGGATATCCCTGTGGTTAGGGAGTTTCCCGATGTCTTTCCTGAGGATCTACCTGGTATTCCTCCTGAGCGAGATGTAGAGTTCTCGATTGAGTTGCTACCTGGAACTGGTCCCATTTCGAAAGCTCCTTATCGTATGGCACCAGCTGAGTTACAGGAACTCAAGAAGCAACTTGAGGAGATGATCGATAAGGGTTTTATCCGACCGAGTGCTTCGCCGTGAGGTGCTCCTGTTTTGTTCGTCAAGAAGAAAGATGGTAGTATGCGGTTGTGCATTGATTATCGTGAGCTGAACAAGGTTACTATCAAGAATAAGTATCCTTTGCCGAGAATCGAGGATTTGTTTGATCAGCTCTGTGGTGCTAGTGTGTTCTCGAAGATCGATCTGAGGTCAGGTTACCATCAGATTCCAGTTAGGAATGAAGATATTCCTAAGACTGCCTTTCGTTTGAGGTATGGCCACTATGAGTTCGTGGTGATGCCGTTTGGTTTGACGAACGCACCTGCCGTTTTCATGGATCAGATGAACCGCACTTTCAGCGAGTATTTGGATAAGTGTGTCGTGGTGTTCATAGACGACATACTAATTTACTCGAGAGATGAGGCTGAACACGAGAATCACCTTCGTGTTATCTTGGAGACTCTGCGTAAGCAGAAGTGGTATGCTAAGTTCTCAAAGTGCGAGTTTTGGTTAAGGGAAGTTACCTTCTTGGGTCATGTGATATCTGGCGATGGAGTTATGGTTGATCCGTCGAAGATCCGAGCCGTGGTTGATTGGGAAAGTCCAAAGAATGTGAACGAGGTTCGGAGTTTCCTTGGTTTAGCTGGGTACTATCGTCGGTTTGTTCATGACTTCTCTAAGATCGCGAGACCGATGACTCAGTTAATGAAGAAGGAATCCAAGTACATTTGGACTGAGGCTTGTGAAGCTGTCTTCCAGGAGTTGAAGAAAAGGTTAACTACCGCTCCTGTGTTGACTCTACCAGAAGAGGGCGTTGAGTTCGATATTTTCTGCGATGCGTCAAAGTTTGGGTTGGGTTGTGTCTTGATGCAGAAGGGTAAAGTTGTGGCTTATGCTTCCCGTCAGCTGAAAGTTCACGAGATGAACTATCCGACTCATGATCTTGAGTTAGCAGCAGTGGTGTTTGCACTTAAGCTGTGGCGACACTACTTGTATGGAGTCTCTTGCAACTTTTATACGGATCATAAGAGCTTGAAGTATATCTTCACTCAGAGAGATCTTAACAATAGGCAGAGACGTTGGTTAGAGCTGCTCAATGACTACAAGATTGAGCTGCAGTATCATGAGGGTAAGGCAAACATGGTTTCCGACGCTTTGAGTCACAAAGTGTGTCATGCCATGAGATCTGTGTTGGTGTTACCTGATGACTTGAGTCGAGAGTTCCAGAAGATGAGCCTTGAGGTAGTTCTTCCTGGTACTTTAGATTTGAGTGCGATGGTTGCTGAACTCGAGATCCTTCATGAGATCCGAGTTAAGCAAAGAGAGGATGAATACTTAGAAGGAGTTCGAGTCTCTATAAGCGAAGGACGTGCCAAATACTTCGACGTTGGACTTGATGATGGTCTACGATTCCATGGTCGTTGGTGTGTGCCTAGCTGTGAGGTCTTAAAATGTAAGATTCTCAAAGAGGCTCATAGTACTTCCTATTCGGTTCATCCTGGTGGTGATAAGATGTATAAGGATCTGAAGCTAAAGTTTTGGTGGCCGGGTATGAAGAAAGAGATCGCCGAGTTTGTGAGTCGTTGCTTGGTTTGTCAGAAGGTCAAGTTCGAACATCAGAGACCTGGTGGTCTACTGCAACCGTTGGAGATTCCCACCTGGAAATGGGATTCGATTTCGATGGACTTCGTTATGGGTTTACTGAGGTCGCCGAGAGGAATGAATGCGATTTGGGTCGTGGTTGATCGTTTGACTAAGGTCGCGCATTTCATTCCAATGAAGGAGACTTGGAGTCTCGAGGAACTAACTAATGCTTATCAACGAGAGATCATTCGTCTTCATGGGGTTCCTAAGGATATCATCTCCGACCGTGATCCGAGGTTTTGTTCTCAGTTTTGGAAAAAGCTTCAGTTGACTTTGGGTAGTGAGCTTATGATGAGTACGGCTTTTCATGCTGCAACTGATGGTCAGACTGAGCGTACGATTCAGACGCTTGAGGATATGTTGCGAGCTTGTGCTTTGGAGTTTCAAGAAGAGTTTACCGCTAGTGGAGTTCTCTTACAACAACAGTTACCAAGCTAGTATTCAGATGGCTCCGTTTGAGGCACTTTATGGAAGGAAGTGTCGTAGTCCATTGTGTTGGGACGATTCTAGTGAGGCTGTCGTTCTTGGCCAAGAGTTGGTTCAATAATCGATTGAGCAAGTGAGGTTAATCCGCGAGAAGCTTAAGGCAGCCCAGGATCGACAGAAGACGTATGCAGACTTGCGGCGTAGGCCGATTGAGTTTGAGGTTGGCGATAAGGTTTTTTTTAAGGTTTCGCCGATGAAAGGTGTCAAGAGGTTTGGGATTAAGGGCAAGCTTACTCCTAAGTCCATTCGACCGTATGAGGTGCTTGAGAGAGTTGGCGAGGTAGCCTATAGGTTGGCTTTACCTCCGAATTTGTCAAAGGTCCACGATGTGTTCCATGTGTCGCAGTTGCGTCGTTATCGCAGTGATCCTTCCCATGTTCTACAGGCTGATGTTATCGAGGTTGAGCCTAACCTGACTTATGAGGAACGACCCATTCGTATTTTGGAGCGTCAGGAGAACAGGTTAAGGAATAAGGTTGTACCTTTGGTTCGGGTTCTGTGGAGGAGTCAGAAGTTTGAGCAAGAGACTTGGAAAACCGAAGCGTCTATGCGAGAGAAGCATCCACATCTTTTCGAGTGAGGTAGTTCTCTTATCAAGTTTCGAGGACGAACCTTCTTTTTAGGGAGGTGGATTGTAACACCCCTAATTTCCATAATATAATTTTTTAATTTTATTTTCCTTTATTTCATATTTTATTTTCCGGGAAAATATCCGTCTCTTGTCTTTTGGGCTCGTTGGGCTCGAAAACGGTGAAGACCCGCTCCTTCCTTGGGTCTCACGTGTTTCTTGGTATAGATGGGTGAGTTTTGAGCCTAAACCTAGAATAAACCCATGAGCTTCTCTATAAATATGAGGGGAAACCAAACCCTTGCTTTTCTTTTCTCATAATTCTCAAAACCCTAAACCTAATTTCTCTCCTCCTTCTTCCTCCCTTGTGCCGCGCGCCCCTCGCCTATGGTTTCGTGCCGTTCTTCCTTTCTTCCTCCTTCCTTCATCATCTTTCGTGCTTAGATCAATCCTACTTCTTGGATTTATCTATCCTCTTCGTAATTTTTATGTTTTTCGCGTAGTTTTTATAGTCTATAGTTTATATATATATATATATATATATATATATATATATATATATATATATATATATATATATTAGTATATTTATTAGATTCTTTATCTTTGGTACGTGGGTGATTCAATAAAGGCGTGGAGACTCCACCTGGAGAAGACGTTTATATCGTTGAAGACGATCTCTAGGGTTTATTTGCTTAATAAAGTAACTAGGTATTTTCTTTTAATTGTGTTTATGCTAATTGATGTAATTAATATGATTTAATGATTGTCTTGTATGATTGGTACGTGTTAGATTGTTTATTATCATGTTAATTATGTTTTCGCATGTTTGTATATGTTTTAATGTATTAATTATATATATCGTATGTTGCTTATGTGTTTATTATGGGTGTCATGAGTGCAATTAGGGTTTACGAATAAACCCTAGTGGCGGCATGATAGGCGGCCAAGGGTGCTCTCCAAAGTTATAGCTAAGGCTAGTATAACCTTGATGATGATTCAAGTGTTATAGCTGAAGTTAGTACAACTTTGGGATGTTACTCTAGTTATGGCTGAAATAGGTATAACCTTGGAAATATGATTCAAGGTTATAGCTGAACCTACTATAACATTGAAGTACGAGTTAAGGTTATAGCTGGAACTAATATATTCTGAGATTATGGCTCAAGGTTATGGTTGGAACTAGTGTAACTTTGAGTTTCGTGCCAAGGTTATGGTTGAGGTAAGTATAACTTCAAGTTATACATACTGAAGTTATAGCCGAGGTTACTATAACCTCACATCCAGAGTTTATGTTGTGGTTATGATTACTATAACGTTGAAGGTTAATGTTAAAGTTATAGCTGAAGTTACTATAACATTGGTTGTTTATACTTGTCCCATATGTTGTGTGGTGTTCAGTTATGTTGTATGTCAGTATATATGCATGAGTCGTTGGTTACTCTATTCATATGATAAGTAGGACAGTCAGTTATACTGTTCCATGAGTTGTGTCATGATGTTGTTCATGCATTATCGTTACAGTCAGTTATACTGTGCATTTGTTGGTTGGCTGGTGTATAGATGACGATAGTATCAGTTATATACTATCGGAATGAACCAAGGCTACCCTTCGGGGATTTGTTATGGTCTATGGTCGGGGGGGGTAGCAGAGGCAGTTCGTTATACGCTCTATTCCTTGAGTGTCGTTCGGTGTAGCAGAGGCAGTTCGTTAATCGCTCTGTGTTTCACCGAGAGGTCTGGCCAGGTCTTAGGCATATAGGCAGTGGTTATACGCTATACATAGTGTGGATGCAGTTCGTTAATCGGTCCACTTTGTGGGTGCGATTCGTTAATCGCCCATACCATTGAATGGAGGCAGTTCGTTAATCGCTTCATTAGTTAGAGGCAGTTCGTTAATCGCTCTAACGGCGTTCATTCTATACATTGTGCTTGGTGGTCTGGTTTGGACACATGTTTTGTGGTTATGTTTGCTCTATGGTGCATATGTAGTCATGATATGGTTTACATTGTCACGTGTCGTCACATGTTTCCTTTGGAGTTGTCATCATATCATAAGATTGTCTTGGTATGTTATCGTGTAATGGCATGTTATTGTCGGATTTTCATAAGTGTAGATGGTCTCACATGTTTACTAGTTTTGCATTTCAGTTGTTAATGATTGTTAGTTATA
Organism: Silene latifolia; assembly: GCF_048544455.1. Taxonomy (NCBI): domain Eukaryota; kingdom Viridiplantae; phylum Streptophyta; class Magnoliopsida; order Caryophyllales; family Caryophyllaceae; genus Silene; species Silene latifolia. The sequence goes on along the minus strand of NC_133538.1, from coordinate 223,149,582 downwards.
TTCAATTGTTGTAAACATGACTGGGAGAGCATCTAGTTACTCCCGACTGAATTGTCAACCCCCTTCTCAGGTTGTTCGGATGTTTGCTGTTCGGATGATGCTTGCTTGGAGAATGTGCGAAGCGAGCCTAATAATAAATTAGGAGTTTGTTTTTATGTTTCATGAACCTTTGAATAATGTATTAGTTTGGTTTAGTAGCGAACCGGATTGGTCAGGTGTTTCCGCCACCTTAACCCTTTTTTCAGTATCGTACTCCGATATTCTCTTTATATAAGTTTTTCCTTTGTTTTATAATCCGGGTTGTTACACATGTTGTTGACTCACGCAGTTGAGTCGTGTCACACTTTCTTTTATCGTTACTGGCGTTTGTGTGTCTGTATAATTGTCACCTATCTCTGAGGTGGCCTGTGTCGATCCATATGATATTCTTTGGTCATATGGGGATCAGGTTAAGTACAGGTTATTTGGATAGTACGCGGGAGACAGGACGAGCTTGATAATATCACGAGACGAGTCTAGTTGGCTAGGAGAGTATAGGTGTCACGAGTTGTATTTTATTTATTCATTTGTTTACATTTATGTAATTCATCAACGTTATATTTATAATAAATGTTCTTTGATTGAAGTTTTGAAATACTACCTCGGGAAACCGAGATGGTAACGCTCCAATTATCTTGGCCGGATAGTTGGGGTGTTACAAAAGGTGAATCAGATGATGAGAAAGATCTGGACACAAACTAATATCCACTACCGGTAGGCCATTCGATCATTGATTATAACCAGTCTATTAGTCTTCACCACTCTATTGTGGAATTTAATAATATTAAATTATGTTAAACCCAAATTTTCCTCCAATTTAGTAATAAAGGTCAAATCGGTTGCCCTAAACTACCCTTTCTACTACTAACCCAAATCACGCAATTTAGATTCAAGTAAATAGGCGCAATAAGTCAAACGGAGAAATTAATAGAGATAATTAATACTGACAACGCTGTCAATATTCAAACTATATATTTAATCCCTTTTATGACTAAATTACGACAAACTGAGTATGATATTTTAGTCACAATTGCTACCGCGATATGATTAATATAACAAACTGAACATCTAGTCGAATCTAACATATGAAATAGTATGAACCCTAATTAGTTATAAACCCTAATTAAGATAAATACCAAATCAATTAATTAATACAAGGAATTAAATAATACTCAAGATAAAAGAGAGAGATTAATAATCTCACACATTTATTACCGGAGCTTCAATAGTTCGTATCAAGAAGGGAGGAATTAGTTCCTCATAATAATAGATCTAGAATAATAATTAGGTTTTCTGAAAGAATTGCAAAAGTGTTTTCTAAAAACTAAAGACTAAGCTTAAGTAGCAATTAGGTAAAAATAACTAAATTAGTAAATAAAGTAATAATAATACTAATAATCATCGGAACAAATCGAGTGAAATAAAATAACGAGTCATAATAAGGTGAGCTACATCCAGGTTGAATGTAACTACAGACCTCGAATGTAGCTCGAATGCTTGACGAATGTATCGGAATAATATGACGTAGAGTCATTTGCAACTCGAACGTTGGGCGAATGTAGGGCGAATGTACTTCCTAAAATTTCCCTTATTTTAGTTCGACCTACGTCCGCCCCATTGGTTGTGTGTAGGTTGCGCGTAGCTTCTTCCTTTTTAGCTTGAGACACCAATCTGCAAATCCACTTAACCATGGCTTCCAAAAACTCGACTCAACCAACCATCTTCATGACTAATCAAGATCATTCCAAAACTCACAAGTTATAAAGCACAAATCCAATTTGCAAATTACTCTATAAAGCACATAAAAGATCGTCTCAAGACCTCCAATTTGCACAAATTCAACCCAATTAACACCTACTAATACGTCTTATCATTTGTTGTCCAAACCCTCAGCCAATATATGCAAGCCCCCAGAACACTTCACATTCAGATTCTCCACCATGTCCTAAGCTATTTACAAGGCACATATGGTCAAGGAATCATGATGACTTGCTACTCAAAATTTTCCTTACAAACCTTCTGTGATTTTAATTGGGCAGCATGCTCTACCACTAGAAGATATGTTACAGGTTGAATTATCTTGCTAGGAAACTTTCCTCTAAGCTGGAAAAGCAAAAAACAGAGTACAGTGTCTCGCTCATCCGCAGAAGCAGAATACAGGGCTATATCTCAGGCATCAACAAAGATAATGTGGCTGGCCAGCCTTCTTGAGGAATTAGGAGCATCTAATTCAAAGCTTGTTATATTATTCTTCAACAACAACAGTGCTCTTCACATTGCCAAAAACCATGTGTTCCATGAACGCACAAAATATATCGAGCTTGATTGTCATTTCACTAGAGATAAGGTCATGAAAAGTCATCTTCAACTTCAATACATTCCTACTGCCTCTCAACTGACAGATGTTTTCACAAAGATTCTACCTTATCAACAACATTGGCATCTCCTTCACAATATGGGCATGTTACCCAAGCCACATGCTCCATCTTGCGGGGAGGTGTTGGACAGAAGAAAACAAGGCCGGACAATACACCCATTGGCTCCTGATCCAATGGGGCACTAATATCTAGGTCGTTTATAATTAGGTCATTTTATTTCATGCTCTACCTACCTTCTAGGCACAATATAAATAGGTTCCTGTCACTTTTCAATAGTGTACAAAATTTCGTTCCTTTACAATTAATACAATTATCTTTATCTCAATTAACAGAAGCATATCATTCAATTACTCTTTTTATTATGATGTATCATGGATTTTATCACATGATGGATTCTAAATTCACTACAAGCCTTGGAATATCATTCCCTACTCTACCCAAGTTTTCAACTCCATTCCATAGAAGTATGAAAAATTATCAAACTATACCATTATGAAGTGGAATGAATTTATAATTCCATACCTCCTAAATATCAAACTTCAATTCATTTCATTCCATTCTACCCTTGTCAACCAAACAACCCTTAAATCTTGATTAATGGAACCAGATTTTCAAATGAAAAGAAACATCCGTAATCACTATTATGTTTTCATATTTCCTTGTCATTATCTTTCAAAACTTTCGTAACTCCCCCTACCAAGAACAAATCTACTCAAATGTCAAATCCAAAATGCGCACACAAACTTGTGAACAACCCTACCTTTTCCACTACAAGTTGCACAAAACCAACCCATTTAAAGTCTAAATAACATGATATCCATTAAAATAAGCAACCAACAAGTTGTAGAATGAATACCCTACACTACTATTACTACTAGTACTACAACTCTAAGACCATCTGCATTGGCCATCAATTTTTACAAAATGATGGAGAAAAGAGAAAAGTGATGGTGGGTTTTACATGCATCAATGCATGAGGGGAAAACAAAAACTGATTGTCATCACTATATTGAAGGAAGAAATGGTGGACAATTGTGGGGCCTTTTTCAAAAGTAATATTATTTTAATAAATTTTTCACAAGTCCCAAGTTGATTGTTTGCATTTGTTTCCTGATGCACAATTACAACGGCTATAATTATTTCCCTGTTTGCCAACGGCTAATTAATAACGGCTATTTTTTTTTTATTTGTCTATTTTGCTATAAATAAGTGTTAAATTTTCTTTTAATTTTCCATCTTATTCTTCTTACTTATCTTTTACTATATTTTTAATTTGCATATTACTTATTATTTTCTCATATTTATCCATTTTATGGATCCAAATAATCCAAGACCACCTTATTATGAAAATCCCGATCCTAGAATATTAGAATTGTGGAATGAATTTCAACAAACTCATAGTAATATTATACAAGAAAATTCATTGCCCTCACAAAGTCCGTATCTCCGACAAAATACGTCACCCACACAAATTCCATATCCCCCTCAAAATCAATATCCCTCTCGACAATATAATATTAATCCATTTCAACAAACTCATTCTAATCCTCCACCGCCACCGCCATTATATCGACCAAATATTAATATTTTACCTTTGAGTCATAATTTTTCATCACATGAAAATAATTACCTCCCATTTCCTTCTTAAATACCTCCGAATTACCGAAATACTCCTCAAAATAATGTTCAAATTGAAGAACTAAAAGACAATAACAACAATAAGGAGGCATCGAGTCATATTGTACATTTTACTTGGAAAGAGGATGAAGCTTTGATTTCGTCATTTATGGGTGTCTCTCAAGATAGTATTGTTGGCACTAACCAAAACAAAGATGCACTTTGGGCGAAAGTCTCATCTTTGTATGAAGAAGCTCGTCTTACTAATCCACTTAAACTTAGACAGAAGACTGGCAATTCTATTGGTGGCGGAATGCGGCGTATATGCAAAGCTGTCATGGCATGGGGTGATTGTTTTGCATAAGCTAATCGAATCAAGAGAAATGGGATGTCAGAAGATGACGTCATTCAAATGGCTCATAAGTTACATAAAGGAAAATTCAACTATGAACATGCTTGGCGCTTGTTAAGACATTATAGAAAATTGAGTATCTAAGACGTCCAACTGTTCAGGATCTTCAAAGGCTTTTACAGGTTGGAGCGTATAGAGGATTCCCGGGCATGTTAGGAAGTATCGACTGCATGCATTGGAAGTGGAAAAATTGTCCTAAGGCTTGGAGAGGCCAGTTTCAAGGACGAAGTGGAGAAGCGACTGTGATATTGGAAGCAATTGCATCACAAGATCTATGGATATGGCATTCATTTTTTGGTGTACCTGGATCGTGCAATGATATAAATGTGTTACACCGGTCACCTGTTTTTGATGACGTATTAAATAGGCGAGCTCCTCGGGTTAATTATATAGTTAATGGTCAATAGTTTGACACGGGTTATTATTTGACCGACGGTATATATCCTCAATGGTCAACTTTTATACCATCAGTCTCTCTTCCACAAACACCCAAGGATAAGTTGTTTGCTGAAAGACAAGAGGCAGCAAGGAAGGATGTGGAGCGTGCTTTTGGAGTACTTCAGGCGCGATTCGCAGTTATTCGAAAACCAGCTTTAACATGGAAAGAGTCCATGTTAAATAAGGTAATAACGACATGTATTATACTACATAACATGATAGTGGAAGATGAACGTGATACATGTGCAAATTATGTTGATTATTCAGAGTATGAGAATCTTCATTCACAAGTTCAAGAAGTTGAGTACGGAGAGGGATATCAGATTGAATTTGATAGATATATAGTAAATCGTGACAATTTGCGTTCTAGAAACACGCACAAGTCCTTAAAAAAAAAATTAATTGAGCATATTTGGCAACGGTTTGGCGCTGCAAATTGAAGTATTTAAATCAGCAACTTGTACTCATAGTTTCTTATTATGTTATGTATTATTGTCTTAGAATTTGTAATGTTTCCAATTTTTTAATGAAAAATATTTTCTCTATTTTTAAAAGTACGATTATTAACTAAATACGATTATTAATTAACTTACACAATTATAAAAATAAAGTTAATGTTAGGTTTTTGTTAAATAAAGAATGTGTGGGATAGGATAAAGTAAGAAAGATAAAAAAATTGATGGTTAATTGATGCGGGGAAAAATGAGTAAAATTTGGTGATGGTAGAAAAGGTGAGGTGGATATGTGATTAGGATAGAGAAATGATGAAAAAGAGTAAAGCGATGAAAAATATGTGATGATGGATGCGGATTAGACCTGTCAAAACTCGACCCGACCCGTTTTTTTAGGGTTACAGACCCGGTTTTTTGACCCGCGACCCGTTTGACCCTAACCCGAAATGACCCGTTATTTTAGGGTCGAGACCCAACCCAAACGGGTCGACCCGTTGAGTCAAAGGTAAATCAAGAATTTTAATAAAATATTTATATTTATATATTATATTTGAAAAAATAGTTAAAAAAATATTTTTTTTATCACTTAAAATTACAAAAACAACTAAAAAGTTAATTTTATATAACTTTTATTATATTTAATAATAAAATAATTATTAAAAAAACTTTATTTTAATAATTATGTCAATATAATTAATGTAAACGTTGAATATGATTAAACTATTAATTTTAAATATGTTTTACATTTTTAAAAAATATTTTTTTAATTAAAAAAATCGTTTAAAAAAGACGTTAGAAATTATTTCTTGACCTGACCCATGACCCGTATAACCCGACCCATATCTGACCCGACCCGAGACCCGACCCGCCCAACCCGTTTGACAGGTCTAATTGCGGATGGTCTAATAAGCATGATCACCATCATTTCCATTATACCTCCAATTCTTTTATCCTACACCCATGTGTAGGATACTACATACTCCCTCCAACCCCCCACTCCCTACTCATCCTCAATTTCCTCCTTTTTTTTTCTTTTTTTTTTTTCTTTTTTTTTTCCTTTTAAAATTTTAAAACAAAAAACTAACTTCCTCTTTTAAGAAAAGTTACCACAGTCATATTCACTTTAAGTGTTACGTAATGTTACATTCACGATATGACACTATTATATTAATTTTAAGTTTAGTGAATATGAAAATATTGTTTAATGAATATGTGCTTTAAAGTGCGATATTCACAATAGGACACTATCATATTCACTTTCAGTTTAGTGAATATGACAGTGTAGTTTGATGAATATGTATTATGTGGTGTGATATTCATCCTATGGTTATATTATATTCACTTTCACTTTAGTGAATATGACATTTATAGTTTAGTGAATATGACATTTATAGTTTAGTGAATATGACTTTATTTGTTCAAATATATTGAACAATAATCATGAACGTTTAATTTCATACCAAAACCGCATAATACAAAATAATTTAAGGAAAAAAAATTATGTGATATGATATGAATATGTCAATTACGTTGTGTGAATATGTGAGGAAAAATAAAATAAATAACAAAATATATAAAATATGATCTCTATTTGTAGAGGAATAAAAATTATGAATAATAACATATTTTTTATTATTTTCTAATTTATTAAATTTATAATTTATTTATTATAAGAAAAAAGTTAAAAAAAGGGAGTACCATGCACCATACTCCTGAATGCATGATATAATTTACCTTATACCTCTACACTTGACAATTCCAGCCTAACAGTAAAACTTCTCTCATCATACATTTTTTTTTTTTTTTTTTTTTTTTTTTTTTTTTTGGTGACGAGGGGTTTAATCCCCCGCCCCGCAGCATTTCAAATACACCACCTGACCACGTAAACCACCCCAATTGGGGCCGCCGAGATAATCCGTATGATTGCTCATCCGTCCGTGGGTTGAACACGGACCTCGCCATGATGCTTTCGCTGCCTTTGCTACCCAAGCAAGTCTACCACTGGCTAGGCTAAGACGCGGACCTCGCAATTCTCTCATCATACATTCTCTCTCTTTTCTTCCTTCTCTTCTAGCAATATCACCTTCTCCCCTCTTCCATTGCATTGCCCAAGGTAGATTCATTTCTTTCCTAGTTTTTCGCGTAATCATATCAGTTGGTCTCTTTTAAGACGATTATGTTACATCGATTGTTATTGTAAACCCGATGATTTAAGTCTGCTTCACAATCGACTTCCTTACAAGTGCCACTCTGCCAGTCAGACTAATATTGGCGGGATTTTTACTTAATTGTTGTTGTAATTAGCTTATTTACTAATTTAATTAGTACAGTATAAAACAGTAGAATCTACCATTTTGAAAATAAATGGTGGATCTCATGTTTGTTTTTCTCTTTTTGCCTTTTTACTCCTCGATTTTGTAAGATAATGCTTTGAAAATTAATCCCATCCTAACTTTATTTCATCTTTTTTCTACTTTCCCCTGTTTCAATTTTCCCTACTTTTTTCTTAATTTTAATTTTAATAGATAGATAGTGCATGACTGCATTTGTGCATTTTTCCATTCTTCTTGCTTTTATCTGCCTAACTTTTTTATTTTTCGGGGGAGTTTTCAATTTTATCAAAGTGCCCACTTCATATTTTTAATCATCTCCACAAGGGTTTGCATCCTTTGATCTCTAAGGTCAGATTCTCAACTCTGTAGATTTATTATTTATTTAAATCAGTGTCATTTTTGTAAGAAATTGATGTATTATTTATTTGAGCCTGAGAAATATCCGGAAAATTCGATATAATTTGTTTCTTATCCTAGATTTGGTGCTTACTTTTGACTGATTTTTACTTACTGTTTTTTCAGTTGAGATTATTATCCCTGAAATTATCTACTTCATTGGTTCCATTTGATTGTATACTGCTTCAGAATATATGTGAGATGATTTCGGAAGTTAAAGCATACGATCAAATGGAACCGCTGAGTATAAATTGTAAAGTTACATATTTCAGTGCAATATGTGGGTATTTTAATGAAGAAAATCCTGAAAAATACAAAATCAGTGATTTGTGATGAAAGACGGCATGCTCAGGACAGTCTGGTTTAGTATTGCAATGCTTAGCTCACATGGGTCCGCATTATTAGACTGTTTGTTCTTTTGCTTAATTTGAAAGAGGGGTTAATTAAAATAAGTATATTTTCAGTCATTTTCTGTATCCTTGACTTATCATAGGACTGTCAGGAATAAACTATTTGTTTGATTTTTCGATATTGATGGCATTGTGATGTTCAGCTGGCGTCGTTATCAGTTTCAATTACCATCCAATGGATCCACATTTGACCAATTGAAATGAGTCCTTGTTTTGCCTATTAGTTTAAGAAGACGACGCGTGGCATTTTTAATTTCTTTATTTTAAGAATGTAGTTGAGTGTTGATGGTCTTTGGTTCGGTTGACGCTATGACTAAACTCTCCGGCAACTTGACATTAATTTAATTTGATAGGTCATAGATCTATTTTAGGGTGTGGAAATAAGAGTAGAGTGGAATCTTCTTTGTTAAACTCCGTCCAATGTGCAGGTTCTGAGTTTGAACAAATGGGTGGTTGTATTTCTACTAGTAGTGTGAGTACTGCTAGTAATGGGAGCTATGGAGACGGGATTTCGTCATCATCATGTTGCGTAGGAATGGGGCATTGTGGCAGAAAAAGGAGTAAGCGAACCTTTTCAGACCATATTGCTTCATTTCAGCATCTATCATCAATACCAAACCGAATCTTTATGAACGGAAAGAGTCGGAGTTCTTGTATATTCACACAGCAGGGTCGCAAGGGGATAAACCAAGATGCCATGATCGTGTGGGAGGTACGTTATTTTTTTTATTGTTTGTATGTTTGATCCTTTAAAAAGTGAGACTTGTTTCAGCACTCAAACTGTTGATTCCATAGGCAGTTAATTTTAGCGAACTCCAAAAGTCCAAATCTTTATTGTTATTAAGACTTTGTTGCCTTGGTGGTTGTTATTTTATGTTTGATCCATGTGTGCAAAAATGAATTATATGACAAGTTTTGAAAATAATGCGATGCAGGATTTTATGACAGATGATGTAACATTTTGTGGTGTATTTGATGGACATGGGCCGCATGGGCATCTTGTTGCTCGCAAAGTAAGGGATGCACTTCCCTTGAAGCTGGTCTCATTCTTGAACTCTTGTCAGTCAAAGGAAGTTGGGCCAAGCGGCGCTTGCTGTAATGGAGATCTGAAATCTGATGGTGTTGAAGCCGAGAAAGAAGGTTTAGTTGAAGCATTATGGAGACATGCTTTTCTTAAATCATACAAGGCTATGGATAAAGAGTTGAGATCACATCCTAACGTGGATTGCTTTTGTAGTGGCAGTACTGCTGTTACTATTGTGAAACAAGTAATTCATTTGACAGAACCAGATACTTGTTTTTTATTCTCTGGTTTGGGATTTTGCACTTCCTAATTGTTATGATTTCTAGGGCTCAAATCTGTTTATGGGAAACATCGGTGATTCTCGGGCAATCATGGCAACAAAAGACAACAATGATTCTCTGGTAGCAATACAGTTGACTGTTGATCTTAAGCCAGATTTACCTAGTACGTACATTATTTCTCAAATTTTGTTGCTTTATTCTATTTGAGCAAATCTAATTAACTCCTTGTTTGCTAAGAGGGAGAAGGAGAGAAGTGAAGGATAATGAGAAAAACTCGATCTTCCCAATACAAGGAAGATTTGGTTGGAAAAACATCAAACCTTAATCCCCATTTCCAAATTCCATCCCTTTTCCTTCCTTCAATCCCCTCCCCTCCCCTTCCCTCTTACATGTGTATCAAGATAAGCGCTAAATGCTTATTGAAACATGATTATAGGGGAAGCTGAAAGGATAAAACGATGTAAGGGCAGGGTGTTTGCATTGCAAGATGAGCCCGAAGTTTGTAGAGTTTGGTTGCCATTTGATGATGCCCCTGGGTTAGCAATGGCTCGCGCATTCGGCGATTTCTGTCTGAAGGAGTACGGAGTTATCTCTGTACCTGAATTTTCCCACAGAATGCTGACGGATAAGGATCAGTTCATCGTGATGGCCTCAGATGGGGTGAGCTGTGTTTTCCTTATTCATCTTTTACTATTCTTGAAATGTTTCTGAAATTCTTGCTTGTTAACTATGGAGTACCATTGTGTACTTCTGTTGTTTTGTTCATCGATGATGTGATTGGGAGGTCGTATCAAATGCTGCTTGAAGTGAGGATTTGATGTCTTTTTAGCAATCACGTTGTTAAATGGGTCTAGTTTGTCCCTCCCCGTAAGGACAGTAGAACTTAGCTGTTTTCCTCGTGGATAACAAATTGCATAGTAGGCCAATTAAACCGTATATTGAGACAATTATTGGGCCTTCATTGAGATTCTAACATTGATGAGCATCATACTATGGGAGTTACTGAACATAACTCATCAAATTGTCTACTTCTTTTATATTGAAGAAGTATTTGATGCACTAGTAGACGCATTTTCAATACTGGTCTTAGTTTAAATAAGCCTGCCCATGTTCTAAGCACATTGAGGCAGTAGCTTAGTCGTCTCGGGGGTGTCTCAGGTGTGCTTTGTGTATAAGGCACAACAAGCTGCTATGAAAATTCTATTAAAAATCTTCTACGGAGTAATTCTTGTATAAAGTCTTTCTCATTGTCCCATTATCCACATCTTAGATGTTAATTGTTAACCCACTTTAAAAACCAAAAAGCGGCGTTGTAAACTACGTTACATGACACATCCGCAACGTGTCGTGTGATGTGGCACTGCCCATGACACGTGTCAAATACGCCAGAATCTGACTCTGACACATACAACCGATATCTAATAAAGAGATGCATGAGAGAAAGACATAAATAAGAGATATAGCAGGCCTACCTAGGTACCCATTGTTTTAGAAACAGCAGTCATACCTGTTAAGAAGTACTGGCATTTAAGGGATTTTGTAGCTGTTGTATTCTACTCCTTTTTATCTCTTTTGAAACCTGTTGTTTAACCACATCCACATCTATTGGATGATATTTTCTTGTAGTCATCATATAAAAAATGAAGTGATTTTCAAATCTTTGGCTGATACTTGTGTCTTTAAAACTAAGATATTGATCATGTGGAAACAACCTTTCAATGATTTAGGCACAAGGTTGCTTATATTCGCCCCCTCTTGACCCTGCGTAAGCGCCTTTGCGGTAGTCTTACTGGGCAAATGTTGTAGTCTTATCACTGTTCCTTGACTCCTCTCAAATAGTCTCATTGTCCTCCCATCTTTACACGAGGTATGTGACTCGGGTGGATGGATTATTGGTGATGATGAACTCTGTGCCTACTATAATTTTGAGATTAGCAGGCCACAAAGGTAGTTAAAATCTACAAGGCAAATATGGTTTTGATTTTCATTTTGGATTCACCCTCCTGTAATGGTATTATGGTAATCATTCACATCTCTTAATTTTCACTACCATAACGGGGTTACAAGGAGTGGTATGGCTTTCAAAGGACGGGAGTGAATCTATCATGCTGAAGAAGATGATTAGTTGAATATTGAGAAAATGGACTTTGCAGTATTTTTGGTTTTTTTTCATGTTGTCAAAGTGTTTGCCAACGCTTTTTCCGTATTGTCAAAGAATTGGAATTATTGATCTAGTCATGGTCGATAATGGTCATGTGCCTTACAAACTAATGGTGTCAGAGTGTCAGACTGTCAGTGTAATCCCCTTATAGTGCCTGGTTTGGGAGCATTAATTTTTGAGGAAATGCAGTCCTCAAGACTTGGTATTTTGGTAGCCTATTTTCCCAAGTCGCATTTTCTTTTCTTTATCTCCATAAAGCATCTTTTGTTATCAGAGAATTATTTGTGTTTGGAATTTGAAGAGTTCAAAAGTTTCTTCTGTCATCGTCCTGAATAAAAACCAAAATAGGGCTGCTGAGGTAGCTATTTATTGTATGAGTAAAGGGGAACAGTTCTCCTTCCCCTCCAAAAAAATACACCCTCCGTGTCCCGGTCAATTGTTGTTCTTTGGTTTTGGCACAAAGACCAAGGAAAGAGAAAGGAGCCAATTACTAAATGACATGTGGAACAAATTGAGTGTGAATGATCAAATTGATCATCAAGTTCATTCTTAAAATAGAAAGGACAACAAATGATTGAGACACTTCAATATGGAAAAAGACAACAAATGACCGGGACAGAGAGAGTAAATGTTTGCTTTTGAAGAATTAAATCTCACATCTTTCAGATCCAGGTGAGAAGACTACCACCATGCCTAACCTTGTTCCTGTTGAGCTAGGAATTGATTGAAGAATTTATATTCTCAGTTTTTAAGCATATTCTGGCACAAGGGGCTTGTTTTTCAAAAAGTGGTCGAGTTCAGTCGAAATTATTATAGCCATTTTTCATTGGTTAGTATAACAATAATTCTTTATTCAATTTTTGGGGGTGGCCTAGGCCAGCAGGGTTGTAGTGGAATATTTACACGACAGACTAGTTAACAAGTTCCTTCGCGTCTTTAATCCATTTGTTACTGCCTATATTTTGGATTGTTGTGGTCTTTCTTTGGTCGTGATTCCTGATACCAGGTATTATGCCATTTGTGATCTTCTACAAATAACCAGAATAATCCGAAAGAGGATTTCGTGTTTCTACTTTGGGAAGTGTAGAGGCGTGAAAAATAACAATATACTGTTTGGTTACATACACGTATGATCATGTTGTTTAAGACATTCCTTTTTTCTGTTTTTGGATATTCATAGAGGTTTACCATTTGCCTTTTGGGTTAAGCCTTCAGTTACAGAGCGATCATACTGCCTCCGACCAACTGACATACATGCACTTGTATCTCCATTTCCATTTTTTTTTTTTTTATAGTTACATCTTAATAAGTGGCCAACTTTCACTTTTGTGTCCATTTTTTTTAGTAATTTCCCAGGTCGTCCTTTATATGGGAAGTCATTCTGAATTGGAGGAAGCTACATTTGATCTTTTGGTAAATTTACCTTCAGATCCGACATGAAATAAATAAACTGAATATCTGCATCTAGACCTGTCAAACGGGTCGGGCGGGTCGGGTCCCGGGTCGGGTCATACGGGTCGGGTCAGAATACGGGTCGGGTCAAATACGGGTCGGGTTAGATACTGGTCGGGTCATACGGGTCACGGGTCGGGTTAGGGTCAGAATACGGGTCAAGAAATAAATTTTAACGCCTTTTTTAAACGATTTTTTTAATTTTAAAAATATATTTTTAAAAATTAAAATATGTTTAAAATTATTATTTTAGTCATATTCATCATATACAATAATTATATTGATATAATTATTAAAATAAAGTTTTTTTAATAATTATTTTATTATTAAATATTATAAAAGTTATATAAAATTGACTTTTTAGTTGAATTTTTAATTTTAAGTAATAAAAAAATAATTTTTTAACTATATTTTCAAATATAATATATAAATAATAATATTTTTAATAAAATTCATGATTTTCCCTTGACCCAACGGGTCGACCCGTTCGGGTCGGGTCTCGACCCTAAAATATCGGGTCATTTCGGGTTCGGGTCAAACGGGTCGCGGGTCGAAAAAACGGGTTTGTAACCCTAAGAAAACGGGTCGGGTCGGGTCGGGTTTTCGGGTCGGGTCGAGTTTTGACAAAACTAATATTCTTAGATGAGTTGTGACCCGATAATATATTAACTTGATCAATGATTCAATAACAAAATAGCTTAATAATGACAATGTTAATAACGAACTAACATTTATTCAAATTGTTTTAATTATAAATAAGAAAAATCCTACTAATACAATTTATAGTCTTATACACGATATTAGTGATCCAAGGTTAAAAAAAATTATATACTTAGCTTGACTCGATAAAAAAAAAAAACATCTCTGTTTCCATTTTGTTTAGGTGTTTTCAATAGTTAAGTCTCTTCATTATAAATCTGAGGGAGTAAAATCTTTTCATTTGGTATGTTTTATTCAGATATGGGATGTGCTGAGCAATGAGGAAGTTGTGGCAGTAGTCTTCTCATCCCCTTCCCGAGCGTCAGCAGCACGTTTACTGGTCGATTCAGCAGCCTGTGAGTGGAAACTCAAATATCCAACATCAAAGATGGATGATTGCGCTGTGGTTTGTTTATTTTTAGATGGAAAAATGGACTCGGAATCCGATTATGAAGAACAAGGATTTTCGTCAGCCACCATCCAAAGTAATCACTCGGGGGCCGCAATAGAATCAGATGATGGGCAAACTGTAGAGCCTTCCCTCCAACGGAACAATACAGTTAGATCATCTGAAGAAAACAACTCGTTTAGGAGATTGCCGGCGGAGGTAACAACTGTGGAAACTATACTCTCTGAAGACCAGAACTGGTCTGGTTTAGAAGGGGTAACGCGTGTCAATTCACTTGTTCAGCTCCCTAGATTTTCAGAGGAGAGGCCTAATTCCTGATCGAATTTGTCGACATTTTGGTGCCATGATCGATGCAAATACATTGGTGGAAATGTTTAGGATTATGTCCCATGAAAATGTATCAATTTTGTTGCAGCTCTGTTATGGAGTTTGAATCTTCGTATTTTCAATGAAAATCCTGTGTATAGTTCCCCTTGTCAATTCATATTCAGAAAACCACATATGTAAGGGTTTTTTAATAGGGTTTTTTTGTTAAAAACTACCTTATATTTAGGGGTATTTGTAAAAATACTACCTTATATTATTTTTTTTGTATTCAACTACCTTTGTTTTCTTTATTTTTGCTTAATAACTACCTATGCTAAGAGTCTAGACATATTTGGTCTATTTTCCGACTTTAACGTATCTCATATGACTCTTTTATATTTTAATCTTACTAAGGCCGATTTTAGGAAGTCATGAAGTACTGACGCTTAACTTTAGTAGATGTTTGTAGTTATTATTAAAATGTAAAATTCACTAATTTGCTTATCTGAAGTTAAATTGTGGTTTGGACGCAGTTGATCATTGTTGTTTGATGTTAACAAAGTCATGTAAGATAGGTTAATGTCACTAAATCAACTAAATCTCGCCATATTTTCAGCGTAGGTAGTTTTTGACCGAAAAATGAGAAAACAAAGGTAGTCTAAAACAAGAAAAATAATATAAGGTAGGTTTATTACAAATACCCCTAAATATAAGGTAGTTTTTGACAAAAAAACCCTTTTTAATAAGAATAATCCAAAGTATGCCTCGTCTTCTCTAATTAATCCCAACTATACTCCGATCTTTGCACTCATTTTTCTTATATTGCTTTATTGGAAGGGCAACTTGTTAAACAGGTTACCCCTCTCCCCTTTTATTATTTGAACCACCATTTTTTTTTTCTTTTGTTCTCACCTACTTTACCAATCTTTATCATCCATCATCTTCCTTCTTTACCAATCTTCAAACAATCAAAACTCAATGAACCCCATATACACCAACATTCCCATAATATACAGTATTGGTGCAAACAAATTCTTCATGAAGCAATCCCTTCCACCCTCTGATTATCAATTCACTAGGCTGAACAAACAAATACGGAGTACTAGCTTAAAACAACAAATCAATAAAAAAAAAAATCCAACACCCCTATAGCAAATTCAGCATACTATTACCACCCACTGAGACCTCCAAAATCCTCTCAATCTAAAACCCCAGATGAAAAATCAAAATCGAATTTTTTTTACCTTCTCCATCGATTCTACTACAATGGCGTCTGACGAAATAGAGAGATGATGAAGGATGGAGATGATAGTAGTAGGTGAGTAAAAAGTGGAGTACAATAACTATAATGTAGAAAAATAATTACGATATATAAGATGATATTAACAAGGTGTATAGTCACTCACCTTGCTAAATCAGGAGAGTAGAATATCTTTCTCGAACTTGCGGAATCCTCCAAGTAATTGCTCCAGGACGACTTTAATTTTAAACTAGTTTTACGAATCCGTCGATCTAGATATTGATCACTAGGACCAATACCTATAGCTTCACAGCCCAAGAACCTCTCTTCTGTGTAGAAAAAGATATATTTTAGTTGTGTGATTTTTGGATGATCCAAATGCCTCCCAAAAGCCTTCTATTTATAGGCCTAGGTGAACACGATTTTTCTCTACGAAAACCGTGTACTCCAATGGTTTCTCTAATAAAACCATGGGAGGGAGACCATGGTTTCTTATAAACCATGGGTCTCAAATGGTTTTTCTACAAAACCATGTCCATTTGTCCCAAACATTGGGCCACTCACAGTTTATCCAAATGATCCAAACGATCTATAGAAAACTACGGAATAAAATATTTCCGACTCATGGGTGGATCATTCGACTATTCTCTAACAGCTCCCACTCACACATGAGGAGCAACAATATCACAAGAGAAGTTCATACAGGTTAATGAGTCGTGCGACCAACGGTTACACCTGCATTTGGGAGCTCCAAACTAGAAACCCGATAAGGGCCAGAATGGAGACATCAACCTCTTTAAAATAACGTACATATTATATGGTGTAAATAGCCCCCTAGAACAATTTTCTACTTTGCTCATAATAAACATGTTCCAATCCCTCTAAGAAACCATGTCATCCTCCCACTGTTCACAACATATCTACAGTTTTGTCCACTTGACATAACTGTCCGGCCGGAAGTGAATTGTGCAAAGAAATTATTCTTCCCTCATCACATATGCCACTTTGAAAGAAGTTAACTGCTTACCCAGTATCACCTCTTTAGATCGAATCATTCATGATCATAGTGTGGACATGGGACACAAGCCAGTCTGCGGGCAAGAGCCGCCTACCGTCCGTAGTCACGGGCCACCTACACGCCAAGCCAAATTGTGGACATGCAGCGGTCTTTTGAAAGCGACGCTCGATGGTGTAGAAATGCTTTCGACCGGATCACTTTTGATCGGTCGGTTTCGTCTCGGCAAAGGTCTCGAAACGATGTTTGAGATGTTCGGAGTCGCCACCAAGTATTTGTGGGATGCTTGGAACCCGTTCGAATCCACTTTATACCTAGGTCAATCAAGGCAAAAAGCGGTGCTTGACATAGGTACTAAAGATAAGGACTCGTCTCCCTTTTAGCATTCTATGCCTAAAATGACTCTCGTACGCCCTGAACAAGACCATCCACTATCCAAAGGTTCTGAGGAAGGGGTGAGGGTACGTATTTGGAAGCCCTTTAATCAGACACCCAATCCCGCCCGCGTTAGCGGCCTCTACTGATCGATCGTGGTTGTTCAAGTGCAAAAGTTGATAAAACGGTTTAAATGCATGAATGCGCATCCAAAAGTCTTAACCTAACATGTGAAGATTTCCTAAGTCGGTTTGTTTATCCAAATATCAAGTAGTTGATGTCGAGTTGGATTTAGATTGATTTGCATGTGAAAACGGAAATTAAACATCTATTTACCAAATTCGGGTTATGATGCTTAACACGATCCATTTATTTAAAAAAGTGTGTTTAAAAGATAAAGTATAAAATGCAAAATCGTCAATCTGATCCGTCACGTATTCAGATTAACCGTAATCGGGATCGTCCTAGACAAGGTCCAGAACGAGACAGAACAGTGCCAGGCAGCCTTATTAAGGCGCGAGCCTATTGGCGAGGGAAGGGGCTATGCCCGGGTTTTTGAAATATTAAAACAGGCGGCCTCTTGGGGCGCGAGTCAGACGACGACCCAAGGGGCGTCTTCTGGTTGTTAAAAAAAGGTTGTTTAAAACCGTATTAGTATTTAAATGATTTGCAAGTATGATTTGCATGACTCGGAATAATTACTATTATGTTAGTAATATTCGTTGTCGTATTTGCAAGTTTGAAAAGCATAGTAAAGTGTGTAAAAGGAAAATGTTTGATTTGAAATAATTATGTTAAGTTCAATTATTTGTAATTAGTCAAGTTTGTCATCGTACTCGGATTAAGCCGACATGGTATAAAGAACCAAGGATGATTATGAATTATGATTAATATGTTTGCAAGTGTAAATAAATGAGAAAAATGGTAAATAAAAGAAAAGGGTGTTAAAATACCCATTAAAATGTAATTAACTAATAATATCATCGAGTCACGGAATAAATTAACCGTCATGGTATTAGGAACCAAGGATGATTTTTGTAATGGTCAAAATATTTATCTTAAAAATGAATTAAAATGGTAAAACCCGTAAAAGGAAAGAAGTAAAAATAAAAGAAAGTGTTGAAGGAAAGATAAACTCAAACACATTTGAGTCTGACCTGGACACCCACAAGAGGGGTGAGCCTCCCTGCATAGCAAGGAGCTTCTATCTCAGGCCAAAACTCGGTTTTGGCTCGTCTAACCTATATTTGAATCGTGTTATGCATTATTCATGCTTATAAAGTTATGAAAACAGTAAAGACATGAAGTAAATGAGTTATTTACACCCTCAAATTTACGTGTATTGATGTTTGCGAAGTAGACAACTTTAGAGACGGTTTTCTCGTTGTGACTAATTGCGATCAAAGAAGTTTAAAAGGTGCCTTTAAAAAGGATTTTGTTTTGAAAATGAGTTGAAAATATGTTGTTGAAAAACATGTTGATTAATGTTGAGTTGGTCGAATAGGTCGGTCGAATGCACGGCGACGGTACCAAACAAAATGTGTAAGGCTTGTGTTTACGATCGGTAGGTCGTAAACACGTGTCGATTTTGTGACGTAGGAAGTCGGGTCTAGAAGTTTAAGGGAGAAGGAGGGGGCGGCATCTCGCGTGAGGATTATGGTGTGTGATGGTGGGTATTTATAGAGAAATGGGGATGGTAGCAAATCGGTTAAGTTTGCTTGCTGGCCAAGGGCATGCCTAAAGAGGCGCGAGCCACCTAGTGATTGAAAGGGGTGTACTGTCCCTTTCAATTTGGACGTGGCCTTTGCTCTATCTATTATTTGGTTGGTTTGATGTTTGGTATCCAAATAGGATGTCGTGTAACAATATAGACATCTAATAAAATGATTTTGGGTGTTCCTTGAGGTAGGTGTTTTGTGTGCTTGACTCGGGTTTGACCCGTGTGCGTCGGGATTTGAATTTGGAGTCGATTTTTGGCCCGGTGTTGGTTTTGACTCTAATTAGGGTCATTTTAATGGAAATGACATGATAAAGACATTCATCGCTTTATTTTTGACATTCGAGATTTGGGTTGACTCAGGTTGACTTGAGTTGTGGGTTTTTGAGTCGATTTTGGGTCCGAAGACGGTTTTAACTTTAAATAGTGTTACTTTAATGCAAATGAAGTTAGAAAACTTTTGAAATCATTTTTCATATCCGAGTAGTGCATTAAACCGTCTCATGTATATCAATCCACGCACGCATATCAAAAACACGTTATAGTCCGATCATCATCAGGTGGTTTTTGGGAGGTGCAGATAGTGGGTATCTACAGAGTCCCCACTTTGACTGAGGCTTGGACGGGGCGAAAGTCAAAGTATAGCCTCCAGGTCAATCAAAGATTACAACCTGAAGACCATTGCGACGCCGAGGCGGCTCAAAAAGGTTTGAGCCAAGGACCTGCCGTAAGGAAGGGTGACGTCGTGGCGACTCGGGGAAGCGAGTCAAGGACCTGCCATTGGGAACATTTTTAAGTCTGTCGACTGTCGATGCGGGTCGTTTAAAGTCCATTAGACTACGTATAAAGGCTCGCCAGCCATAAGAAGGAATCATACCTGAGGCATCTTCGGGATATGTCCTTGAATTGTTGCGCGCAAAGGCTCGCCAGCCGTGTTGAAGGTGCGTTTTGAGGTTCGCCAGCCATGTTGAAGGTACGTTCTAAGGCTCGCCAGCCTTGTTGAAGGTTCATACTGTGGCTCGCCAGCCATGTTGAATGGTGCGTTTTGAGGCTCGCCAGCCATGTTGAAGATGGTGCGTTTTGAGCCTCGCCTGCCATGTTGGAGGTTGAATGATCGACTGTGGGAAATAGCCTGAAACATCAGGCTTATTTGGAGATGAAATGACTTCCAACCAGGTTGACGTTGATAGGTTCGGCTAGGGAGAGACGAACTTCCAACTTGATGGGGGTCCTAAACGAACTCCGTGGGGATAAATCATCTGAGCAAGGCTCTCTGGAAAACCAATTAGGGAGAGTGCTGCGTCGAGATCATGAACGACATTGCGAGGATCTTTGAAAGACCTGTGTGACATCCATTTGAAAATCGGCAATCGCTGGGGAGTTAGAAACTTCTCAGGACTCGCCGAGAATATAAGTTGCCGCTCGTTGGGAGGTAGCGTATGCAATGTAATCAACGGGGCTAAGCCCTTGGACTTGACGGGTCGCTGTTTGTTGGGAAGAACCAAGTACTCAGTTGGAGTGCGTTTTCCTTCTCAAGATTATCTGCATGGTTAGTGACCACACAAATCCGCAGTCGCATAGACAAGCACGCAGGCATGCAAGCATATACACATGTGAGCAATTAGCATATAAGCAACTAGCATGCAATATCTCACACGAGCGGAGATAGAAATTTTGAAAGTTGTGAAGCTTAAAATTGAGTCTTGTTACTCGTAGATCCGTGATTTGATAAATTGAAGACAGATGACCGTCGCGACAATGACTCACATGGACGCATACTGACAGGCTGATAAATAGGATATCGTGAACGTGATACAAACTTGGTTTCTCACGACACGGGGATGACTCTGACAGACTTTGCTTATGTGTGTGCAACTCCTTAGCCAAGAAAGGGTGACAACGCGAATCAAATCGCTGAGGTAGAAGGTCCGCTCGGTTGGGGAACACGAATTAATTATCTTCTCCGGACATCCTCGCCACCATTTGCTCGTTTGAGATTATTCCCTGAGGCATGATGATTCGGAGAGCGGAACCAAGACCTTGTCATCGTCCGAACCGAGCACTAGACTATGGGCGGTTTTATTTTGGACTGTAGTTGAGACTCAAAAGATGTTTGTGGAGAGAGGATGGGTGGCGTCTTGAAAGAGAAGCCCCCAGAGTGAGAAGGTGCGAATTTGACAAAACAGGGAATGAACGACGTCTTAAGGAAGAAGCCCCCAGTAAAGAGGTATAAGATTAATTTTTGCAGCTGGGTGGGCTATTTTTGAGGATTGATGTTGATAGTTGAGATTGAAAGGGGTATGCGGTTGTGTCCTTGTTGGGGGACTGCCTACGTATTCACGTGAAGTGAAATCAAACCAGATCGTAGTTCTGAGCTGTTTTTTGCAAATTGGAAATGTTATGAAAGGAGTATGCGGTTGTGCCCTTGTAATAGGACTGCCTACGTATTCGCGTGTGTGCGAAATCAAACCAGATCGTAGTTCTGAGTGTGTGTGCAATGGGTTGCAAGTTGAAGGTGTAAAAATTGAATGTATGTGGGGGTGTGGTTGTGCCCTTGTAATAGGACTGCCTACGTATTCGCGTGTTTGCAAAATCAAACCAAATCGTAGTTCTACATGTGTTTTGATAATTGATTTTGAGGTTTATGGTTGTGTCCTTGAAGGACTGCCTACATATTCACGTGAAGTGAAATCAAACTAGATCGTAGTTCTAAGTGTGTGTGCCTAAGCGAGTTGTTAGGACCTTAAAGTGTGAGGGTCACGACGGTAAAAGCCGTTTGGTGACTCGAAAATTGATTTGAGAAAAATCCTCCTTGATCATGAATCGAAGAGGCGTAATTTGTGAAAATGTTCCTTATCATGTGAGCACACTAAAAAGTGCACCCTAAGGGTAGATTGGGTATGTCCCGTTCTCGGTAGCAAAGCATTCGAAGACTCCGTATCTGGGTCAGGGTGAAAATGGCTTCGACATTATGGAATATGGAGCTTGGTAATAATAGGTTTGTTTGTCAGATAAAAATCTGGAGTTGAGAGTCACAACGGTAAATTCTGTTTGGTGACTCGAAAGTTGATTGGAGAGAAATACCTCTTGATCATGAATCGAAGAGGCAATGTTTGTGAAAATGTTTCTTGTTACGCGAGCACACTAAAAAGTGGACTCTAAGAATGAAACGGGCATGTCCCATTTCGGGGAGCAATGTTTTTTTAAGACTCCGTATCTGGGTCAGGGTGAAAATGGCTTCGACATTATGGAATGTGGAGCCTGGTAATGATAGGTTTGTTTGACAGATAAAAATATGGAGTTTGTATTTTGTGGTGTTTAGGCCGATGGGTTACGGCTTTTAATGTGGTGCGGAATGGCTTGAGCACGAAAAGGTTGGTAAATAATTTGGGATAAGAATCTCATGTCTCGACCTTAAAGGTTAAGGTGTGATATTACTAGCTCGAGGGAAATCCTCCGAAGCCTAGATAGGTATCCCTGTAGCAGTCTCTAGAAGGACTTAGGGGTGATGCAGTGTTTGTTGTGGTCTTGAGGGAAATCCCCAGGATCCTAGATAGGTCTCCTTGTAACAGTCTCTTGAAGGACTTAAGGGTGAAGCAGTGTTGGTTGAGGTTTTGGTGTTTGGTGTTTTGGACTCGTCAGTCCGGGATTTGGTGTGTTGGACTCACGGGTCCTGGGCTTTAGACTTGTTGGTCCTGGACTTTGTGTGTTTGACTTATGGGTCCTGGGCTTTGGACTTATTGGTCCAGGACTTGGTGTGTTGGACTTATGGGTCCTGGGCTTTGGACTTGTTGGTCCCGAACTTGGTGTGTTGGACTTATGGGTCCTGGGCCTTGTTGTTTGAAGAGTGACGGTTTTTTTAATTCCGTCGTTTGAGTTTATGTGAAGATTACGAATTTGAATTTCGCTATTTCATTTTCATGAAAAGTGACGGTTTTGAATTCCGTCATTTGAAATTGTGGGAAAATAACGAATTTTGAATTCCGTTATTTCATTTTTGTTTGGGTTAGACTAACATTTTTGTTAGACGTTTGTTCGTGTTTTTTGGATTTCGGCTTTTCGATAAAGGGTTCAATCTGGTTTTGTTTTGATTTTGGCTTAGATCTTGGCCTCGGTCTATGGGTTTTGCTTTTGCTTCGGCTGGATGGCTTTTGCATCGGCTGGATGGCTTTTGGTCTTTGTTTTTTTTTGCTTTGGCTTTAGCCTTGGCTTTCGCTTTGGCTTTGGTTTTTGATTTAGCTTTGGCTTTGGGTGCATTGGTTCTTTGTCGTCCGTCGTTCGGGGAAGGTGAAGGTGCAGACGGGGATGTAACCGTTGGTGAGAGGTCGATTCTTTGTGATGGGACGTTTTTGTGGGGAATGGGCTTGCCTTCCGTCATTGATTATAAACAAGGAGATGTTCCGGGTTTGTTAGCTGGGTTCGTCATAGAATCCCTTTGATAAAAGCTAGTTCTAGAGTGGTTGCTAATGAAAGGTTTCTATTGCCAGACATGAAATAGGTAAAGAAAATGGACACGGAGTTTCGAGTCTTTTGCTTACTCGGTACGGAACGTCACTCGAGTGTACTCACATTGAATTGGAACATGTTGTTTGTTTTAAATCAATTATCGTTGTCAACGGGAAATGGTAAAGAGGAGAATATATGATAGTTGAAAATTGTGCTTTTATTTAGATAAATAAGATGTTAGCACAGACTCGATGAATATGTGTGACTCATGGGGACAGTCCCCAGTTTGTCACTTAGGAATAAAAGGACAGACACTAGGATAGATATTAGAAAGCCTAAGACTCGGACTCGGACTCTGACTCAACCGTAGATACGGACTCCTAATCATCACCTTCCTACTCGAAGGTCTCCTTCGCAGCATCCAGCAGCTTGAATGTTTGGTCTTGAGCATTGACCCACTTGAGCACTTCACGGGATGATATGCGCACAATAGTCCATGAGGCTTTAATCTCCTTGCAGAAACAGATGTTCATGAGGGTTGTTTTCATAACTTGGTTGGCATAGGGATGAAGCTATTAGTTCATGGTTGTCGATCATATTTTGAATAACATGTTTCAGTTTGAAGCATGTTTCAGTGTCATGACCTTTTCCTTGATGATATTGGCAATAGGCATTACTGTCCCAGAAACGAGTTTTCCTGCATTCAGATGGGTCCGGAGTGGGCCCGATTGGTTGTAGCTTCCTTCAGTAATAAACTTTTGAAGAGTTGCGGCATAGGTTGTGTTGAGGTTGGTGAATGTCCTTTGAGAACGTTCAACCTTGCTGTTTGACTTGAGACATTCAGGAGGATTGTCTTGACTGCGAGGTGCAATTATGATTTTGCCAACTTCAATCATATCTTGAATGACATTCTTGAGTTTGAAGCAGGCTTCGGTGTCATGGCTGTAATACCCGTACTTTTAGGGACCCTTTGACCAGCGTTGACTGACCTTGGGAGCGGGAATAGTTCTTAGGGGTGCGTGCCAAAGCTATCTTGAGTTACGAGTTATGAGTGGTACTCGATAGAGTAGAGGCTACTCGATCGAGTAGCGTGGTTACTCGATCGAGTAGGGGGTCACTCGATCGAGTATGTGAGGTACTCGATCGAGTATGTGAGGTACTCGATCGAGTATCGGGTTTTCAGCGAGGGTTTTTAATCGCGTTTTGTTAAATCCGCAAATCATTTCCGCCTCATTCCTTCTATCCTCTAGTCGCCCCTTTCCCTTCCCTTCACCATAAAACCTCCATGGAAGCCTTTTGAAGGTCCTTGTGCCTTAAGAGAGCATAGCTTGAGTCGGGTAGCGGTCTTTTTCCGGGTTTCTCCTTGTAGGTATGTTGTCATCATCATCCGTATCCTTGCCTTTACAATTAGGGTTTGCTTGATAGTAATAGGTGATTGTGTTGTGGTTATAGGCTTTGCTTGATTGCTGGATATGCCATATGTTGGCATGGATTGGTTGCAGTTGCGTAAAGGTAGGTTCACCTACTCAGTTTCTGTAGATAGTCTAGTGTGTCGATTGTTGTGTCGTTGTTGTTGTATTGCGATTGTGCTGTGTGGCAGCGTATACGGTTGTGATTGCTGATTGTTTGTCTCTGGTTCTCGAGATGCGTTCTCGGCTGAGTGGAGTCACTTGCGGGAGTGGTTTCATGCCCTAGTTTCGCCCGTGGAACCCACCACGGAAGGGGATGTGCACATTAATGGGACAGGGTTATCGCTCGGTATGATGAGCGGGGATTTGGTGGGTACGGTTGCGGTCCCCCACTGGCAGGGCTGGTCCAGTGGCCAGTCGGTGACGGAGATTGACTGGAGTGGGTGTGATTGTGGGTGGCTGATTGTGGTGCATTGTATTGTTAGATGTTGTTGGCATTGTTGTGTCTTATCTCAGTACTGACCTTGTGTGGCTGTCTTGTTGTTTTATGTGTCTGCCGTGATCCCTTATGGTGAGCAGTCTGTCTTAACAGGTGTTGATGTCGTTGGTAGCTGGAGTCCGGGCAGGGATGAGTCTTCACGAGATTTGATAGCATTAGTGGATAGTCATTGAGTTGTATCTTTTATATCGTCAGTTGGTTTAAATCACTTGTAATATAACATAATAGTTTTTTTATCGACGTTTGATTATTACTGTCCTCGGGCAACCGAGATGGTAGTGCCCTTATATGCTAAGGAAGGCCTAGTTAAGGCTCCTCTGGATATGGGGGTGTTACAAAGTTGTATCAGAGCGACGATTTTGGAACCTGTAACAAATGAAAATAATGAACGTAGTGAGTCTAATAAAATGAACCTGGTGTGTGTATAATGGGAGCCCCGCTGATGCTAGATTTTGGGTGACTAGGCGCCCTCATTTCAAAATCTTGGCCCCATGATACTTAAGCCAGTCACGGGGTATGGGAATGTGGAGTCCGTGTGTATATATGTGATGTGTATGTTAGTTGTGTCAGAATTATTTGAGGTTGAGTCTTTGCTAACGCGGAGGTGGGTATAGTAGTTGCGTTTGGATGGGGCTTAGTGGAGCATGGCATGGTTAGTGAGCTTATACGATGATTATGAGAAACGTGACAAAAGTTTATTTGATAGAAATGCGTGAAAATGTGAAAATGTATGCCATAATATGAATGTGATCATGTTAGCATTTACTTCAGGTTGTTAATAACGGTAATTATGTACGAGTTTATAAACCCTACCGTAATTACAATGATGATAGTTATAGAATTGTTGAGTTATAATATGAGATATAGCATATAGTAATGCGTATATGCCTTGTTTATTGGTTGAAATTTTCCGCTGCGTGACAATCGATTCATGTAAGATGATTTACTTTTGATTGGATTTGGAATATGATAGGTTAATTTGTTATGTAGAGTATACATTATATTTTTATGACATATGAAAGAATGAATTAATGTTAATTATATGTTTCATGTTGATATGAACTCGAGTTTAGTAGTAATGTGGTAAGATAAAGTTAAGTATGGTATGATGACGTGATTATGCTTGTGAATGACTCGGTAGCAGGTAAACCGAGTTGGGTAATTTGTTGTAGCATAGTATGACATAAGCCTTGATTGTTGAGACGATGTGGTAGGCTTGAGTAATAATGGTAATACTTGAACGAGTGTGATAATTAGTGCTGAATTCCGAACTTAGTTTGGAATCGACACGCGATATTGTTTTTGCAGGAATCTTCGATCTACTTCGTAGTTTTGACCATGTACTTAACTATACTTGACCGAGTGCGAGTGCTTACTAGGCCGAGTATACCTCACTCGATCTCGTTAGGAAGCTATGGCGTCGGGATGTGGAAATTTTCTGCAGATACTCGACGAAATAGCGCCTACTCGATCGAGTAGAGGGCACTCGATCGAGTACTCTAGACACTCGATCGAGTAGGCTACAGTACAGAGCCACTTACGGGTTTCTTAAAACCCTTATTCTTTCTTATTCTCCTCATTCTTCTTCCTTATTTCGACCCATAAGCTCATATAATCCCTCAAAATCTCTCATACTCTTGTGTTGGTGGTGACTAGTTTGGGTTAATTACTTGTTAGTTTTGTTCTTTTACTTGCCTATTTAATCAAGGTATGATCTTTCCTTTATTTACATGTTTTTATTGCTTTAAATTTGTTGGAATGAAGGTGTAATCTGAAATTTTCGATTCATATGGATAGATTATTGCTTTTAATTGTTGTAATATGATTCACATGCCTTCTTTTCTTGATTGTTGGTGATTAATTGCTGTAAAATAAATTGGAAATCACGAAATTTAGGGGCCTAAATTTCTAGGGTTATGAAATCAAAAATTTATTTTGGTTGTTTTACATTGATTAGAAGATGGAATTGAGTGCTATACATTATATATATCATGTTGAAGGATGAGTTTCGATGATTTTCACCTTAAAAGTTACCTTAAAACTCCGTCTTAAAAGTGCCCCAAATTAAAATTCGTCTTCTATATTTGAAATTCGGTGTTGAATATGAATGTTTAGGTAAGGGATAAACTTCTATATGATAGTGGTAATGTTAATTGATGGGGAATATGTCAAATTTGTTATAGCTGTAGAGACCGTCTGACAAGCCTAATTGAATTGTTTTGTGTCTAATAACGAAAGTTGATGATGATATGTTCTAAATTACTTTGCTATGAGCATGTACAAGTACCTCACATGTTATTGAGAGTGTGTATGGAGTAACATTGAATCATGCTAGGATGTTAGAATTGGTTGGGTATGTGTGTTCACCATGATGAACTTTCCACAACTATTGAACATGAGTGGCTATAAACTGAGTTTGCATATCAAATTGGGAATTCGTTGGTGACGTGTGTACTTAGCTTCGCATTCAAAGTTCAAATGTATGAATTATGTGCTTCACATGCCTATACAAATATGTTTAAGTTATATGCTGAAACAGATGCCGAGACCGAACGTAGGGACCCGTCAGAGTAAACGGGGAAGGGTGACACAACCTGAGATTGGGGAGGGGAGTGGACCCGTGGTACCCGCGGTACCGGAATACCCTTCGATTGTGTTTGTAGATTTCAAACAAAGAGAGCGTTTTGTAGCTTTGCAAAAACGCAAAATGAGGCCAACGAGGTGTGTGGATACCACACTTCTGACTGATTTGGGAATAGAGACGGATGTCCGTCACATATTCGAGACTTTGGGCTTTACGGGTTTGTACCGGCTGAGGAAACACTCCTACCCTTTTCTTACCTTGGAGTTTATGAGCTCCTTTAGTTATGACCCAGCTGCCCAGACCGTTGAGTTTCGGTTGATGAATACCAGTTTCTTGCTTACTATGGACCTTTTTGCTTCTCACCTTGGGTTGGCCAAGCCTCCCAAGGACTCTATCACTGATATCCCTGCTGAGTGCGGTGTCTGCCGCCTAATGCCTTGTCTTACCGGGAAACCAGCTCCCACCTCAAGCAACATGCTGATTAATGATGTTCAGCATGTCACATTGAGGATCTTCCTTCGTTCTCTCTCGAACCTCCTTTACGATAGACCGGATATCAGTATACTGAACAACCATGAGGTGTTGCTTCTGATGTCCTACCTCAACCCGGAGCGGGCCAGGAAAGTGGTCTTTAATGCTCCTGCCATCGTCTACGCTAGCCTTGCTTTGATGGCTACTGCCTCTTCCCGGTACCTGAGTTGTGGCGCGATCGCCACTCGGTTAGATGAAAAGCTAACCTCTTTTGAGGCTTCTTTAGAGTATGTGCCTCTGGCTACACCGGTGCCCACGATGGACCGTGACTACTATCTCGACCTGAAATGGTTGAGAACTTTGGCCGACGGTAGCCTAGCCTGGAGAGTGTGGGGGATGAGTTGGATGGGGATCCCGGCCCTTGAGCACCTTCCACCGACCGAGCCGTTAGAGCCGGTGGTGACAGCTGTTGACTCCGACGAGGAGGAGGAGGATAATGATGTGCCCCGCCAGTTGCAGACCTACCTCATTGATGACATGATTCTAGAGGTGATTCCCGAGCCAAAGAAGGGGGAGAACGCGGCGGTCAGGGAAGAGAGACCCAGGTTGGGGAGAGGACCCCGTAGAGTGAGAGAGAGGACCGCTGAGACCAGACCACGGCCGGTAGCACTACCACAGCAACACCCTTTTCCGTGATACCCCTACCTTGACACCCCGGAGACGCGATCGAGTTACTTGGCAGAGAGAGTGTCATCTACCTTGACATTCAGGAATATGCATGAGATGGCGTACACTCAGGGGATTGGGACCGAGGGACCGCATCCGGTTTGGTGGAGTGGTGTTGGGAACTATAGTGGGGTTTTCCACTCTTACGGGGTGGATCAGTCAGCTTGGGGGACGTCTCAGTCCTTTCCCTACGGTGGTTTGACCCCATGGCACGTAGGTCCGAGAGATGGAGCGGGAGTTGATGCAGGTATTGGGTCATCGGGAGCGGGGACTTCGGGAGGCGATGGTGGTGGTGATGAGGTGATGGAGGAGGAGCAGCAGCAGGAGTGATACTCCTATTTCTTTATCCTAGTTATGATCGTGATGTTGGATGTTGGTAGTTGTCGGTTGTTAGAACTTTTATTTGCGGATTTGTATGCTTGGCCATAAGGCCGGATTTACTAGTCTGACCTTGTTGCAGGATTTTGGGGGTCGGGAAGTCATCCCGACTCACTTTTATGCGACGATTATGTATATACATGGGTTTATGACAGGTTTTCCAATGGCATTTGACCTGTAGGTACTCGACAGAGTACCCCATACTCGGTCGAGTAGCTAAAGGTATGACCGAATTGATGCATTCTGATCTCGGGGCTACTCGATCGAGTAGCCAAGACACTCGATCGAGTAGCAGGGCACTCGTTGTTGTACCACTGCATACTCGATCGAGTAGCACTGTTACAGGAACTTTCAAAAAATTAAAATTGTTTAATTGTTATATAATTGCATGTTTGATGTTTAACATGATTATTAGTGAGTAGTAACATGTTCGGACCGTTCAATTCATATGTTGGAAGTCGTGCCTGGTTTTAAAGGCGTCTTTGCTTCGAATAGTGGAGTTGTAATTATTCTAATGGCATTCATTTTACATCCGTTTAGTCTGCAAGTTATATTTCACCGAATTTAATATATATATACAAATTCAAATGATATGCTTATACGTGCTTGACGGTTACTAGTTGTCCGAATAGGGTTGTATGTATCGTTGTGATTGACTAGTTATATGAGTAATATGAGTAATGTCAACAATAAATACTATGGTTTTAATTTATGTCACGATACAAGTAATAGGTACTATGAGTGGTAATTTGGTGGTGAACTTCGGGGACGAGGTTCCTTTTTAGAGGGGAAGAGTAATGTCGCAAAATAAAAAGGCTGATTTTGAGACTATGTTGTTGTTCGTTTATAATGTCTTGTTGATTATTTGCAAAGTTTTCTTTTACCTTGGTTACTTTAGTTCGTCGAGTAATTCATACGTTGAAGTGAAAGTTGATAGCATGTTTAAAAGATGGTCGTAAAGAGATAGTTGTGGTGCAATGTGTCATAGTAGAATTACGTTGTTGAGTAACATAGTGGTATAGTCGTGCGGCATGAAGTTGAGATGAGATATGTTTCGTATTGATAGTTGTTAATAGTGAATGGAGTAATCCCGTAATATGACGGGCGATCGTTGTTGGTGTTGGTTTGCATTGCAAGGTCGGTGTTTTAGACGATATTTTGTAAGAGCCGATATACATATACATATATTTGGAACGTTAGATAATGATGATGATGATGACATGGGGGATGGCGTTTCAGGGAAGTAGGTGATTTGTGTCGGAGGAATAGTGATGTCGTGTTTTCCCGTGTCTTGTGCGTTGAGTTAGGTGAGTTGAACTTCGGGGACGAAGTTCTTTTTAAGGGGGGAAGACTGTAATACCCGTCCTTTTAGGGACCCTTTGACCAGCGTTGACTGACCTTGGGAGCGGGAATAGTTCTTAGGGGTGCGTGCCAAAGCTATCTTGGGTTACGAGTTATGAGTGGTACTCGATAGAGTAGAGGCTACTCGATCGAGTAGCGTGGTTACTCGATCGAGTAGGGGGTCACTCGATCGAGTATGTGAGGTACTCGATCGAGAATCGGGTTTTCAGCGAGGGTTTTTAATCGCGTTTTGTTAAATCCGCAAATCATTTCCGCCTCATTCCTTCTATCCTCTAGTCGCCCCTTTCCCTTCCCTTCACCATAAAACCTCCATGGAAGCCTTTTGAAGGTCCTTATGCCTTAAGAGAGCATAGCTTGAGTCGGGTAGCGGTCTTTTGCCGGGTTTCTCCTTGTAGGTATGTTGTCATCATCATCCGTATCATTGCCTTTACAATTAGGGTTTGCTTGATAGTAATAGGTGATTGTGTTGTGGTTATAGGCTTTTCTTGATTGCTGGATATGCCATATGTTGGCATGGATTGGTTGCAGTTGCGTAAAGGTAGGTTCGCCTACTCAGTTTCTGTAGATAGTCTAGTGTGTCAATTGTTGTGTCGTTGTTGTTGTATTGTGATTGTGCTGTGTGGCAGCATATATACGGTTGTGATTGCTGATTGTTTGTCTCTGGTTCTCGAGATGCGTTCTCGGCTGAGTGGAGTCACTTGCGGGAGTGGCTTCACGCCCTAGTTTCGCCCTTCGTGGAACCCGCCACGGAAGGGGATGTGCTCATTAATGGGATAGGGTTATCACTCGGTATGATGAGCGGGGATTTGGTGGGTACGGCTGCGGTCCCCCACTGGCAGGGTTGGTCCAGTGGACAGTCGGTGACGGAGATTGACTGGAGTGGGTGTGATTGTGGGTGGCTGATTGTGTTGCATTGTATTGTTAGATGTTGTTGTCATTATTGTGTCTTATCTCAGTACTGACCTTGTGTGGTTGTCTTGTTGTTTTATGTGTCTGCCGTGATCCCTTATGGTGAGCAGTCTGTCTTAACAGGTGTTGATGTCGTTGGTAGCTGGAGTCCGGGCAGGGATGAGTCTTCACGAGATTTGATAGCATTAGTGGATATTCATTGAGTTGTATCTTTTATATCGTCAGTTGGTTTAAATCACTTGTAATATAACATAATAGTTCTATTATCGACGTTTGATTATTACTGTCCTCGGGCAACCGAGATGGTAGTGCCCTTATATGCTAAGGAAGGCCTAGTTAAGTCTCCTCTGGATATAGGGGTGTTACAATGGCCCTTGCCTTGATGGTATTGGCAATAAGCATTACCATTGCAGAAACGGTTTCTTCTGTGCTCTGGTTGGTCCGGAGTTGGACCAATGGGTTGCAGCATTCCTTCTGAAGGAACTATCCCCAAAGCGGTGCCATATATTATTCCCAGATCTGTGAATACCCTTTGATGTTTTCCCATGATTCCAACATTGGTGTTTTTTGGGTTGTTTTTGTGAGTTTTGTTTTTGTTTTTGTCAATCCTGGGCGGAAGCAGGATTTGGTTGTTGTCAATGGGAAGTTTTTGGGATGTTGCTTGGTATTTTGAAGGGGTATTTGACGAGTTAATTTCATATTTTTTGTTGGGGGGTTCATGGGTATGCAAACCATTAGATGACTCCTTATTTCAGCAGCTGTTGGCTGGTGAATGAAGGGTTGCTCTTCTCCTTGATGGTTAGGTTCATTTTCGGTACTACCAAACCTCTTCTTCAAATTAGCTACCCGAGTGTTCAAATCATCGATAACCACTTGCAGCTTTGAGAATATGTTGTTGATAGAGACGGAGAGCATCATTATAGCGCTTTGTATGACATCTTCATCAATTGCATGAATTTTCTCATCGTCAGAAGATATGAGATGAGAGCAGTCTAGGGAAGATCCCTGACTATCTCCAAAAGGGTTTTCTGGAGGGTTGTTTTTGTTGTTTGTTGATGGAGGTAATGGTAATTCGCCCTTTTCGATCATATCAAGGATGTCGCCTTTTAGGGGGAGACACATTTCAGTATCGTGTCCGCGACCTTGGTGATATTGACAAAACAGTTTTCCATCCCATCTACGTCCTCGCTTGTAAGGTAGAGGGTCTGGAGTTGGATCAATCGGTTTGACCTTTCCTTTGGAGTTTCGCCTTTCCAAGGCTGTGGCATAAGGCATACCCAAATCGGGGAAGGACCTATGAGGTCGTCTGGTATTGGTTGGTAGAGCACCCAAGGAATTGGTTTCAGTGGTTTTAGTAGCCTTCCAACTAGGGTTGGTTTTGCCATTGGCAAGCAGTCGTCTTTCAAGGAGCTTAACTCTTTGCTCAATATCAGATGAGGGAAAATTCCCGGTTATCATTTTGTCCTCAACTTGGGAGAGACGAGTGCTCAAGTTTTCCACGGTAGCTTGGAGTCGAAGGACCACGTTGTTGGTTTCAGCAGAAGTCATGGCAGATGAAGGTTGATAAGCTTCGTGAGTTTCTGGTTGGCGATTGATGGCACCCAAGGGATTCCTATTTGACATAACGATAGGCGTTATAACTTGTCTTGGCAAGGGATTGAAAAACAAAGGCAAGTACGACACATATGTACAAAAGGCAGTTTTGTCGTGAAGACGCGACGGTGTGACTAGGTTATGAGTTCGTTAAAGATCATGAACGACCTCTTGTGTTTGAACTCTTAGTGCATGACTTTGAACTTAGACTCGAGTGTCAACTTTGGCATAGTGATGCCTAGACAGATGACTTCTGACTTAGTTTGGAGGTTTGTCGATGGAGTGATGCCGTTGGACAAGACATGTACACAAACTTGACCTTTTACCGGTAATGTAAAGGGGAAGACGGGTTTAATACCCGAGAGGTTTTGACTCTGCTAACGCCACTGAAAATATCTCGGTAATTAGGCGACACGACCTAGACCAGAAGGTAGGTACTAACTTTGGCGGAGACTTGACGTTATCTTGTCGACTTGACTTGTTATCAACTCGAGGCTGAATTGGAATGGTGGACTGAAATTCTTGAAAATAGAAATTTTCAAAAAAATTCATTTGTCGTTTTATGGACGGCTTCCGAAGAGTAGGGATCTTCAAAAGGTCGGCCAGTTGAAAGGGTTGTCTTAGGTTTGTTTTCAAAAGACGGCTTGAGTTGAAATTACGGCGGCTCTGAAAACAATGTGTTGTTTCCGAAGACGTTTTTGAAATTCCGAATCACGGATTTGAAAATCAAGAATTAAAGAATTTGGAATCGTCATCACAATGACCATATAAACGGTTAAATTCGTTTTCAAAGAATTTAAAATTGGGTTAACAATTTGAAAACGGTTAAATTTGTTTTCAAAGATTGAGTTTTGATTTGAAATATGAAAATGGTTAAATTGGTTTTCAAAGATTTGATTTTGAATTGAAATTTGAAAACGGTTAAATTTGTTTTCAAGTAATCTGAAATTGGATTTGAAATCTGAAAACGGTTAAATTTGTTTTCAAAGATTTGATTTTTAATTGAAATTTGAAAACGGTTAATTTTGTTTTCAAAGATTGGATTTTGAATTCAAACTTGAAAACGGTTAAATTTGTTTTCAAATGATTAAGTTTTGATTGAAAATTTGGAAATAGTTTAAATTGTTTTCAATGATTTGAAAATTGGAGAATTTGAGGATCGAATTTGTCATTACGACGAGTTAGAAAACCATTTTAACCTTTGAAAGACGGTATGCAAATCGAAAAGTGTGAGAATTGAAATCGTCATTACAACGGCTTAGAAAAGCCAATTTTGATTTCGAAAACGAGATTTGAAATTTGGAAGTTGCACGGGTTGAAATCGTCATTACGACGGTTTGAAAAACGTTTTTATTTGAAAACTGATTTCGAATTTTTAAAAATTCGAGGGCAGAATTCGTCATTGCGACGGCATAAAAGGGCGCTTTGAGAATGCAACGGTCAGCGACGGACCAAGGTTTGAAATGGCCATTACGACGACGTAAACGGGTATTTTGAAATCATTTGTGAATACTAAGGTTTGAAATCGTCATTACAACGGTCGGCAAAAGATCGAGGTTTGAAACGGTTGTGAAAACCGGGCTTGAAATCGTCATTACGATGACCTAAAAAGACGTTTTTTGAAATGGTTGTAGAAAACCGGGTTTGAAAGTCGTCATTACGACGGCAGGAAAAGGTTTTCAACGGTCGGTGAAAAACTGAGGTTTGAAATGGCCATTATGACGGCGCGAAATGTGTTTTTGAAACGGTTGTAAAAAAACCGGTTTTGAAAGTCGTCATTAGGACGACATAAAAAGGGTTTGCAACGGTCGGCGAAAGACCGAGGTTTGAAATGGCCATTATGACGGCGCGAAATGTGTTTTTGAAAGTTTGAAATGACACGGAAGGACTTGTGATCACATAACACATAAGTACTCACAGTTTCATTATTCTATGCATAATGCTGACACGGGTTTTGGCTTAAAAGGGTGGGTTACACACCAAGCAATCAGACCCCGATTTTCGACAGGGATACCAATCCAAACAAAATGTGTAAGGAGGGTGGCCTAGCGTCGTGCTCGAAGGTGATGAAAGCTCTTTGACGAAACAGAAATGTGTAACGTCAATTGTATGTTTGACTCAATCGGGATTCAAAATGCGGGGATGAGAAAAATCACGCCGACGAGACGATCCAATTGGTCAATAAAGGCTTGGTTGTGGGCCCGGACAAGGAACCCGACTTATGACCGTAATATCAATTAATGCACTTTTAACCATGACCTCGTTCGAGTTACACCTCTAAGGATCACAAAGACACAAGTGTCCAAATTATCCCCAGCGGAGTCGCCAATCTGTATACATGGGCCACAAGCCGGTCTGCGGGCAAGAGCCGCTACCGTTCCGTAGTCACGGGCCACCTGCACGACAAGCCAAATTGTGGACATGCAGCAGTCTTTTGAAAGACACGCTCGGTGGCGTAGAAATGCTTTCGACTGGATCACTTTAGATCGGTCGGTTTCATCTCGGCAAAGGTCTCGAAACGATGTTTGAGATGTTCAGAGTCACCACAAAGCATTTGTGGGATGCCTGGAACCCGTTCGAATCCACTTTATACCTAGGTCAATCAAGGCAAAAGGCGATGCTTGACATAGGTACTAAAGATAAGGACTCGTCCCCTTTTTAGCATTCTATGCCTAAAATGACTCTCGTATGCCCTGGATAAAGCCATCCACTATCCAAAGGTTCTGAGTAAGGGGTGAGGGTACGTATTGGGAAGCCCTTTAATTGGACACCCAATGC
This sequence comes from Silene latifolia, assembly GCF_048544455.1. NCBI lineage: Eukaryota > Viridiplantae > Streptophyta > Magnoliopsida > Caryophyllales > Caryophyllaceae > Silene > Silene latifolia. The sequence continues at coordinate 223,113,273 of NC_133538.1, read as the reverse complement.
CGCCCGCGTTAGCGGCCTCTACTTATCGATCGTGGTTGTTTAACTGCAAAAGTTGATAAAACGGTTTAAATTCATGAATGCGCATCCAAAAGTCTTAACCTAACATGTGAAGATTTCCTAAGTCGGTTTGTTTATCCAAATATCAAGTAGTTGATGTCGAGTTGGATTTAGATTGATTTGTATGTAAAAACAGAAATTAAACTTCCATTTACCAAATTCGGGTTATGATGCTTAACACGAACCATTTATTTGAAAAAGTGTGTTTAAAGGATAAATTATAAAATGCAAAAGCATCAATCTGATCCGTCACATATTCGGATTAACCGTAATCGAGATCGTCCTAGATAAGTACCAGAACGAGACAGAACAATTCCAGGCAGCCCTATTAAGGCGCGAACCTATTGGCGAGGGAAGGGGCTCTGCCCTGGTTTTTGAAATATGAAAACAGGCGGCCTCTTGGGGCACGAGTCAGACGACGACCCAAGAGGCGTCTCCTGGTTGTTAAAAAAAGGTTGTTTAAAACCGTATTTGTATTTAAATGATTTGCAAGTATGATTTGCATGACTCGGAATAATTACTATTATGTTAGTAATATTTGTTGTCGTATTTGCAAGTTTGAAAAGCATAGTAAAGTGTGTAAAAGGGAAATGTTTGATTTGAACTAATTATGTTAAGTTCAATTATTTGTAATTAGTCAAGTTTGTCATCGTACTCGGATTAAACCGACATGGTATAAAAAACCAAGAATGATTATGAATTATGACTAATATGTTTGTAAGTGTAAATAAATGAGAAAAATGGTAAAAAAAAAAAGGGTGTTAAAATTCCCATTAAAATGTAATTAACCAATAATATCATCGAGTCACGGAATAAACCGTCATGGTATTAGGAACCAAGGATGATTTTTGTAATGGTCAAAATATTTGTCATAAAAATGAATTAAAATGGTAAAAACCGTAAAAAGGAAAGAAGTAAAAATAAAAGAAAGTGTTGAAGGAAAGATAAACTCAAACACATTTGAGTCTGACCTGAACACCCACAAGAGGCGCGAGCCTCCCTGCATAGCAAGGAGCTTCTGTCTCAGGCCAAAACTTGGTTTTGGCTCGTCTAACCTATATTTGAATCGTGTTATGCATTATTCATGCTTATAAGGTTATGAAAACAGTAAAGACATGAAATAAATGAGTTATTTACACCCTCAAACTTACGTGTATTGATGTTTGCGAAGTAGACAACTTTAGAGACGGTTTTCTCGTTGTGACTAATCACGATCAAAGAAGTTTCAAAAGGTGCCTTAAAAAAGGATTTTGTTTTGAAAATGAGTTGAAAATATGTTGTTGAAAAACATGTTGATTAATGTTGAGTTGGTCGAATATGTCGGTCGAATGCACGGCGACGGTACCAAACAAAATGTGTAAGGCTTGTGTTTACGATCGGTGGTCGTAAACACGTGTCGATTTGTGACTTAGGAAGCCGGGTCTAGAAGTTTAAGGGAGAAGGAGGGGGCGGACTCTCGCGAGAGGATTATGGTGTGTGATGGTGGGTATTTATAGAGAAATGGGGATGGTAGCAAGTTGGTTAAGTTTGCTTGCTGGCACGGGCATGCCCAAAGAGGCGCGAGCCACCTAGTGATTGAAAGGGGTGTACTGTCCCTTTCAATTTGGACGTGGCCTTTGCTCTATCTATTATTTGGTTGGTTTGATGTTTGTTATCCAAATAGGATGTCGTGTAACAATACGGACATCTAATAAGATGATTTTAGGTGTTACTTGAGGAGGTGTTTTGTGTGCTTGACTCGGGTTTGACATGATAAAGACATTCATCGCTTTATTTTTGACATTCGAGATTTGGGTTGACTCAGGTTGACTCGAGTTGTGGGTTTTTGAGTCGATTTTTGGTCCGAAGACGGTTTTAACTTTAAATAGTGTTACTTTAATGCAAATGAAGTCAGAAAACTTTTGAAATCATTTTTCATATCCGAGTAGTGCATTAAACCGTCTCATGTATATCAATCCACGCACGCATATCAAAAACACGTTATAGTCCGATCATCATCAGGTGGTTTTTGGGAGGTGCAGATAGTGGGTATCTACAGAGTCCCCACTTTGACTGAGGCTTGGACGGGGCGAAAGTCAAAGTATAGCCTCCAGGTCAATCAAAGATTACAACCTGAAGACCATTGCGACGTCGAGGCGGCTCAAAAAGGTTTGAGCCAAGGACCTGTCGTAAGGAAGGGTGACGTCGTGGCGACTCGGGGAAGCGAGTCAAGGACCTGCCATTTGGAACATTTTTAAGTCTGTCGACTGTCGATGCGGTCGTTTAAAGTCCATTAGACTACGTATGGGGGTCGGCTAGGGAGAGACGAACTTCCAACTTGATGGGGGTCCTAAACGAACTCCGTGGGGATAAATCATCTGAGCAAGGCTCTCTGGAAAACCAATTAGGGAGAGTGCTGCGTCGAGATCATGAACGACATTGCGAGGATCTTTGAAAGACCTGTGTGACATCCATTTGAAAATCGGCAATCGCTGGGGAGTTAGAAACTTCTCAGGACTCGCCGAGAATATAAGTTGCCGCTCGTTGGGAGGTAGCGTATGCAATGTAATCAACGGGGCTAAGCCCTTGGACTTGACGGGTCGCTGTTTGTTGGGAAGAACCAAGTACTCAGTTGGAGTGCGTTTTCCTTCTCAAGATTATCTGCATGGTTAGTGACCACACAAATCGACAGTCACATAGACAAGCACGTAGGCATGCAAGCATATAAGCATGCGAGCAATTAGCATATAAGCAACTAGCATGCAATATCTCACGTGAGGGGAGATAGAAATTTTGAAAGTTGTGAAGCTTAGAATTGAGTCTTGTTACTCGTAGATCCGTGATTTGATAAATGGAAGACAGATGACCGTCGCGACATTGACTCACATGGATGCATACTGACAGGCTGACAAACAGGATATCGTGAACGTGATACAAACTTGGTATCGTCACGACACGTGGATGACTCTGACAGACTTTGCTTATGTGCGTGCAACTCCTTAGCCAAGAAAGGGTGACAACGCGAATCAAATCGCTGTGGTAGAAGGTCCGCTCGGCTGGGGAACACGAATTGATTATCTTCTCCGGACATCCTCGCCACCATTTGCTCGTTTGAGATTCTTCCCTGAGGCATGATGATTCAGAGAGCGGAACCAAGACCTTGTCATCGTCCGAACCGAGCACTAGACTATGGGCGGTTTTATTTTGGGTTGTACTTGAGACTCAAGAGATGTTTGTGGATAGAGGATGGGTGGCGTCTTGAAAGAGAAGCCCCCAGAGTGAGAAGGTGAGAATTTAACAAAACAGGGAATGGGCGATGTCTTAAGGAAGAAGCCCCCAGTAAAGAGGTATAAGATTAATTTTTGCAGCTGGGTGGGCTGCTTTTGAGGATTGATGTTGATGGTTGAGATTGAAACGGGTATGAGGTTGTGTCCTTGTTGGGGGACTGCCTACGTATTCACGTGAAGTGAAATCAAACCAGATCATAGTTCTGAGCTGTTTTTTGAATATTGGAAATGTTATGAAAGGAGTATGCGGTTGTGCCCTTGTAATAGGACTGCCAACGTATTCGCCTGTTTGCGAAATGAAACTAGATCGTAGTTCTAAGTTTGTGTGCCTAAGCGAGTTGTTAGGACCTTAAAGTGTGAGGGTCACGACGGTAAAAGCCGTTTGGTGACTTGAAAATTGATTTGAGAAAAATCCTCCTTGATCATGAATCGAAGAGGCGTAATTTGTGAAAATGTTCCTTATCATGTGAGCACACTAAAAGTGGACCTTAAGGGTAGATTGGGTATGTCCCGTTCTCGGTAGCAAAGCATTCGAGGACTCAGTATCTGGGTCAGGGTGAAAATGGCTTCGACATTATGGAATGTGGAGCTTGGTAATAATAGGTTTGTTTGTCAGATAAAAATCTGGAGCTGAGGGTCACGACGGTAAATTCTGTTTGGTGACTCGAAAGTTGATTGGAGAGAAATACCTCTTGATCATGAATCGAAGAGGCAATGTTTGTGAAAATATTTCTTGTTACGCGAGCACACTAAAGAGTGGACTCTAAGAATGAAACGAGCATGTCCCGTTCCGGGGAGCAAAGTTTTTTGAAGACTCCGTATCTGGGTCAGGGTGAAAATGGCTTCGACATTATGGAATGTGGAGCCTTGTAATGATAAGTTTGTTTGACAGATAAAAATCTGGAGTTTGTATATTGTGGTGTTTAGGACGATGGGTTACGGCTTGTAATTTGGCGCGGAGTGGCCTGAGCACGAAATGGTTGGTAAATATTTTGGGATAAGAATCCCATGTCCGGACCTTAAAGGTTAAGGTGTGATATTACGAGCACGAGGGAAATCCTCCAAAGCCTAGATAGGTCTCCCTGTAGCAGTCTTTAGAAGGACTTAGGGGTGATGCAGTGTTTGTTGTGGTCTTGAGGGAAATCCCCAGGATCCTAGATAGGTCTCCTTGTAATAGTCTCTTGAATGACTTAAAGGTGAAGCAGTGTTGGTTGAGGTTTTGGTGTTTGGTGTTTTTGACTCGTCGGTCCGGGATTTGGTGTGTTGGACTCACGGGTCCTGGGCTTTAGACTTGTTGGTCCTGGACTTTGTGGGTTTGACTCATGGGTCCTGGGCTTTGGACTTGTTGGTCCTGGACTTGGTGTGTTGGACTTATGGGTCCTGGGCCTTGGACTTGTTGGTCCTGGACTTGGTGTGTTGGACTTATGGGTCCTGGGCTTTGTTGTTTGAAGAGTGACGGTTTTTTTAATTCCGTCGTTTGAGTTTATTTGAAGACAACGAATTTGAATTTCGCTATTTCATTTTTTTTTTTGAAAAGTGACGGTTTTGAATTCCGTCATTTGAAATTGTGGGAAAATAACGAATTTTGAATTCCATTATTTCATTTTTGTTTGGGTTAGACTAACATTTTTGTTAGACGTTTGTTTGTGTTTTTTGGATTTCGGCCTTTCGAGAAAGGGTTCAATCTGGTTTTGTTTTGATTTTGGCTTAGGTCTTGGCCTCGACCTATGGGTTTTGCTTTTGCTTTGGCTGGATGGCTTTTGCATCGGCTGAATGGCTTTTGGCCTTTGTTTTTTTTTTGCTTTGGCTTTCTCTTTTTGGCTTTGGTTTTTTATTTAGCTTTGGCTTTGGGTGCATTAGTTCTTTGCCGTCCGTCGTTCGGGGAAGGTAAAGGTGCAGACGGGGATGTACCCGTTGGTGAGAGGTCTATACTTTGTGATGGGACGCTTTTTTGGGGAATGGGCTTTCCTTCCGTCATTGATTATAAACAAGGAGATGTTCCGGGTTTGTTATCTGGGTTCGTCATAGAATCCCTTTGATAAGAGCTTGTTCTAGATTGGGTGCTGATGAAAGGTTTCTATTGCCAGACATGGAATAGGTAAAGAAAATGGACACGGAGTTTCAAGTCTTCTGCTTACTCGGTACGGAACGTCACTCGAGTGTACTCACATTGAATTGGAACATGTTGTTTGTTTTAAATCAATTCTCAAACCAATTCTCGTTGTCATTGGAAAATGGTAAAGAGGAGAATATATGATAATTGGAAATTGTGATTTTATTTAGATAAATAAGATGTTAGCATAGACTCGATGAATACGTGTGACTCATGGGGACAGCCCCTAGTTTGTCACTTAGGAATAAAAGGATAGACACTAGGATAGATATGAGAATGCCTAAGACTCGAACTCGGACTCTGACTCAACCGTAGATACGGACTCCTAATAATCACTTTCCTCCTCGAAGGTCTCCTTCACAACATCCAGCGGCTTGAATGTTTGGTCTTGAGCATTAACCCACTTGAGCACTTCACGGGATGATATGAGCACAATAGTCCATGAGGCTTTCATCTCCTTGCAGAAAGAGATGTTCATGAGGGTTGTTTTCATCACTTGGTTGGCATAGGGATGAAGCTATCAATTCATGGTTGTCGATCAAATTTTGAATAACATGTTTCAGTTTGAAGCATGTTTCAGAGTCATGACCTTTTCCTTGATCATATTGGAAATAGGCATTACCGTCCCAAAAACGGGTTTTCCTACATTCAGACGGGTCCGGAGTGGGCCCGATTGGTTGTAGCTTTCCTTCAGTCATAAGCTTTTGAAGAGCTGCGGCATAGGTTGTGTTGAGGTTGGTGAATGTCCTTTGAAAACGTTCAACCTTGCTGTTTGACTTGAGACATTCAGGAGGATTGTCTTGACTGAGAGGTGCAATTATGATTATGCCAACTTCAAAATCATATCTTGAATGGTATTCTTGAGTTTGAAGCAGGCTTCGGTGTCATGGCCCTTGCCTTGATGGTATTGGCAATAAGCATTACCGTTCCAAAAATGGTTTCTTCTGTGTTCTGGTGGGTCCGGAGTCGGACCAATGGGTTGCAGCATTCCTTCTGAAGCAACTATCCCCAGAGCGATGCCATATGTTATTCCCAGATCCGTGAATACCCTTTGATGTTTTCCCATGATTCCAACATTGGTGTTTTTTGGGATGTTTTTGTGAGTTTTGTTTTTGTTTTTGTCAATCCTGGACGGAAGCAGGATTTAGTTGTTGTCAATGGAAAGTTTTTGGGACGTTGCTTGGTATTTTGAAGGCGTCTTTGGCGAGGTAATTTCATGTTTTTTTTTGGGGGGTTCATGGGTGTGCGAACCATTAGATGACTCCTCATTTTCAACAGCCGTTGGTTGGTGAATGGAGGGTTGGTCTTCTCCTTGATGGTTAGGTTCATTTTCGGTACTACCATACCTCTTCTCCAAATTAGCTACCCGAGTGTTCAAATCATCGATAGCCACTTGCAGCTTTGAGAATATGCTGTTGATAGAGACGGAGAGCATCATTATAGCGCTTTGTATGCCATCTTCATCAATTGCATGAATTATCTCATCGTCAGGAGAGATGAGATGAGAGCAGTCTAGGGAAGATCCCTGACTGTCTCCAAAAGGGTTTTCTGGAGGGTTGTTTTTGTTGTTTGTTCATGGAGGTAATGGTAACTCACCCTTTTCGATCATATCAAGGATGGCGCCTGATACCGTCGTAGAGTACCAAAGATAAATTTATAATTTTTCAAACTACTACTATAGATAGCGGCAGTCAGGGTCGAACCACAGGGAGGTAGGGAATTTACAGTTGCTTTTAATTATAGTCTTAACGAAAACAGTTAGGGGGTTTTGATGAGAATTATAACTAAATATAATAACATAAACTAAATAAACAAATAATAGTAGCAGAAGATGTAAACAATGATAAAAAGAATGCTAAAACGGTCGGTTCACTGTAGCTACGACGATGGGTTCCTAAGTAAGTCTGAATAATCACGATGGGTGAGAAAATAAGAAGTCCTCTCGGTCCATTCTTAACTAGTAGCGCCTCTCAGCCTATGCTACTGGTCCCTAGGTCCCACTAATACTAGCTCTCGCCCTGAAAAGTGATTCCTAATGCCTAAACTTTACCTATCTTTCGATCTTAGTAAAACTTAGTCGTTTCAATTTAGTCAATTTCTCTTCCCTATCTCTCGATCTGTGGGCTGGTCAATTCCTAAGTATTTAACAAGTCTCCTCTCGGTCTCGTTGTCAAATATTGCAATTAAAACATTGAAACGAAAGCTAAACTATCGTGCGTCAGTCAATCGACCAGCTAAGCTAGTCGATCGACCAACAGTCGATCGATCGATGACTAATCGATCGATCGACCAAAGGCCGACATCAGGTCACCTATTCTACGTCGTCTTCGCTACAGATCCCCTCGCATCGTAGCACGGGAATATTTAGCTACGCATGATAGAATTGATAACAACAACTAAATTAACAATTAATGAAAACGAATACATAATTAAACTAACTAAGCAATAGAGATGCATAAAACGAAATATTGATGGCTTTGGGAACTAATCCAATCAATTCTAATCTATGAACGAATAAAGATAAAACTGAAATTTAAGAACGTAAATTACCAGTAGAAAGCAAGAAGAAGAATCCGAAAGCAACAATAAATTGTCTTGAGTAATTATGAACCCTAATTATTTTTATGCTCAAAATCTGAATGAATCCCTAGAAACTGAATGAATAAAATACTTGATAATATTCTCCAAACATCAGGTTACGTTATCTAGGAATATAACGTAACACTTATTCCTAAAACCTAATTACAATGGGCTTCTAACTTCTCGTTCTTTTAATTTGCGTCAGATTATCGGTTTGGTCGATCGACCACTGGTACCGGTCGATCGACTGAACTGCGCTGTACATGAGCTACTGGAAATCGTGCTCTGGTCGATCGACCGCTTTAGCTGATAGTTTGCTCCAAAAAGCCACGTAAAGTCATCTTTCAGGCCTCGAAATGCGCACCAAGTTCGTTTCTTCAGTAAATACTTCACGTCAAATGCAATGCAAGGTACCTAGGGACGGATTCGGCTCGATTTCCGCTGGATTCTTCACATTTCTGAAAAAGTATACAAAAACACGAAAGTAGACGGAAATAGGGAGAATAGTAGCATAAACTACACATATGAGCTCTGAAATGCGTGTAAAATGGGGTGTAAAACATCATATTTAGGACATGCATCAAACTTCCCCAAACCAAACCCTTGCTTGTCCCCAAGCAAGAATAAGACTCGATCCTAAAACCTAATGGAACGAGTTCAATTCTCAGAGCGAAATGCAACATGTAAAGCCTAAACCAATTTAATACAACAACTAACAATCAATTAGCAATGTGAATCGTGCAAACGAGTTATGTAGTCGTCAAAAACTTCTGAACCATCAACTTATGGAGACTTATCATTATGGACTCTCACGGGTCGCTCATATCACACATAAGCACAAGTTAAAATTTGTAAAAGATAAGAAGAATTCATTTTGTAATGACACTCACCTAACTACGACGTATAAGAACATGCCTGCAATCTAATATGAAAATAATCTCTACAGCCATACATATGCATTCCAACCAAACAAATGACCATGACACATGCCGAGGTAAATATGGATATGTGAGGTATGGGTAAGAAGAGGCTAAAATAAAGTTGGATAAAAACAGAGTTAAAAGCCAAGCTAGTAACTAAGGGAACCAAATTATAACAACATCCAACTTCTTGCTCAAGATTTCAATCGAAACGGTGCTAATAGCAAGAACAAATCTCACCATCTCCATAATTAATCAACTCCCCATACGATGCAAATGAAACATGGGAGCAAAAATCGCCATTTAATAAAGACTTTGAATTATGCGATTTTGATTTCTTTCTCTTCTCGGGCTTCAGTCGATCGACCAATGAGTCCAATCGACCGACCATAGATCGAACTTATTTTTCCTTTTTTTCTTTTTTTCTTTTTTTTGTTTCTATTTTTCTCTTTCTTTCTTTCTTTCCTTTTTCATCTTCCCAACATCATCTCAAAATGAGCATTAGCTACCAAAAACGAAGTAACAATCCCAAGAACATAAACTACTAGCTTGACAAGGGCAGGCTAAATGTAGGATGTAGTTAACGGGACAAAAAGGCTATTTCTGGCAGTGTGAAGCTTATGGGAGAAATGAATAAAGGGTTGACCTCTTCCACATGTGTCAACTAACCATGAACCCGAATGCATACAGGTATTAAGCAGATTAAGTTCATGTTTATGCATATTGATATAACATGTCTCATAAGGAGTAACTACTCACATCCTAAATGAACTAGTCATGAATGTCACCAGTTATAGGCTCTAAAACTCAGAAATATAAGTAGCTTGCCAAAATTTTAAGTCAAGTTTAAAGTTCAGCAAGATATTTAACGAAAACTCGTAGACTATGCAAATGATTCTACTAATAACATGTCAATTTAGCACGGCTTAGGCATAAAACAGATGCAAACGCAATGTCATCATTGAAATACTACCGTTCCGACTCAACCTATATGCTAAAATAAACGTGCAATTTTTTTTGAATTTTTGGGATTTTTCAATTTTTTTTTGAATTTTGTATATATATAGGAAATGAAATAAACAATGCAAGCTGAAATAAACGTGAGACAGAAATGCAATAAAACATATGAATGCAACACAAAACCCTTCCCCAAACCAAATCACACAATGTCCCCATTGTGCAAAATCATGTAATGAAATAAAAGGGAAACGGGAATTTGCGTGAAAATTAAATAAATAAGACATGAAAAGGACTCGGAAACTCACAAGACTTTAAGCGCAGCAAAAGGAAACCTCCCCAAACCAGCGTGAGCTAGGAAGTTTTAGTAGCCAGCAGTGCTACCAATATGTACCTGAAAAGACAAACGAAACCACGCATAATTCCGAGAAAGCAATGTTGAAGCGGTAATTATGTGCAAAAATTAAAAAAACGGTAGAAAACAGAAATATGTCGGAGAATAAAGTGGAGAGAAGACTCCCTCAATTCTGCAAAACGACCAAACACAGCAGGGGAGTGATCGAAAACAGGTACAGCAGCGCTGGGCGGTCGATCGACCAACGCTGGGCGGTCGATCGACCACATCACCCAGTCGATCGACCAGGGTGACACGAATAGTAGCTTCTGTAACTGTTGCAGTCAGTCGATCGACCAAGATGGCCAGTCGATCGACTGAAAACCTTCTGTAAGTTCTGATTTCTTCGAATTAGCTCAATAACTCGAGCTAATATGGTCTATAAACCTGTAAATGCACATAATAACGCGCCCAAAATTTCGCAAAACCTAAATGTAAAGTCTAGAGTCTGTAAATCTTAAGCAAACTGAATTAAAGCGAAGTCTCGCGCAACCAAAAGCAATAAAAAGAAAGTTTAACGAAAACAATAAAGTGTCTTTTTAGAAAAGTAAATCAACTAATATTTGATCAAGAATGGCCACGGAATGGCCCACTTGCTCGGCTTCTGGCTACAAGAAGTAGCCTCTACAGAACTCATCTCCTCAGCGGGGCTCCTAGCCACTCCAATATCCGCAGAACTCAACGGATCAACACCTCTGATATCTTCCCAATCAATGACCTCGTCTGGCTCATCAAAATCCAAATCGGACTCCATCACTTTGACTGGCTCCTCATCAGGCTCCTCATCAGTGCCATTGCTAAGACATCCTAAGCCGCCTCTTTGAACGATTGGCTCCTTCACAGCTGGAGCAACATCCGGCTTTTCCTTCCCCAAACCAGCTCCTGTAATATCCAAAACAGAAGAATCTTCCTCCAATTTGCTCCCAATCTGAGGCGGAGGTGTTACAACAGGAATAGGCATAGGGGCAGGCATATCAGAAAGCAGTGTGCAGAAATGGTCTACCCAGAATGATAGGTATGTGAGCATCTTCGGGCATATCAAGCACAACGAAGTCAACAGGGAAAAAGAACTTTCCTATTTGCACAGGAATGTCCTCTAAGACTCCTATAGGCTGGACTGCAGAATGATCAACCATCTGTACTGTCATGTTGGTAACTGCAAACCTAGTCAATTTCAACTTCCTAGCAAGACTCAAAGGCATGACACTAATACTGGCTCCTAGGTCACATAATGCCCTCTCAATAGAAAAGGTGCCAATATTACATGGGACTGAAAAACTACCTGGGTCTTCTAGCTTATGGGGTGCAGTATGAGTTAAATAAGAACATGACTCCTCAGTTAGTGCGACAGATTGCACAGTACCAAGTGACTTCTTTTTAGACAAAAGGTGCTTCATAAATTTCATGTAAGCAGACACTTGGTTAATCAATTCTAAGAAAGGAACTTGCACATTTAAGCTACGAATAACATTTTCAAATTTGTTAAATGATACATGTTCCTTTGTCGGCACTAATCTCTCTCGGATAAAATGTAAGAAGCAACTTGGCCCTCTCCTCTAAGTCTCTCATACCGCATCGGTGGATTTAGGCTGAAAATCCACTACCTTGTCTTTGTTGTAGCTTGAACCTTCTTCAGACCGTCTCAAAAATGAACCATTAATCGTCATCGGGTAATACTTTGGAACCGGGACTGACCCATCAACATTTGGGTCTTGCCTCAATATTTTCGGAGTCGTCGTACCCCGAATTAAGTGGTCCCTCAAGATATCTGGCATTGGAGGACGAAAAGGTTCAACTTCAGCAGCGTGTTCAGTCGATCGACCATGAGTGTCAATCGATCAACTGACTTCCTCGTAACTGAACCCTTATCGTTGCGCGAGATCGTCGATCGACCAGTGTATCGATCGATCGACGATATACCTGCTAGTCGTCTTTTTCTTGCCACTGTTCGTTACTGCCTTCTTCTTACTTGGTTCCGCCTCATCTTTTCTAGTAGCTTCCTCGACCATAGCGGGCCCATCAAGGGTAGACCCACTCCTCAAAGTAATTGCATTAAGAGTCTCTTTTTTATCCGGCTGCGACGGTAAATGCCCTGGAGCTCGAGTTGCACTCTTGCTAGCCAATTGAGCAATTTGGCTCTCAAACATTTTCATCCCGGCCTCTCTAGCTTGGGACTCCTTTAGCAACAAATTTTTCAACTCTGTAAAATCGGAACTTTGGAGCTGCTGCTGCTTCTGCTGATGGATATACGGAGGCTTTTGATATGGCTGCTGCTGCTTATGAGGGGGCACATAATTCTGCTGCTGCTGTGGACCCGGATTAAGGACATTCTGGTTGGTCCACCTAAAATTGGGGTGGACATTAGAGGAATCGGGATATGTACCAGTCTGTCTATAATGTTGAAAGGCGACATACTACTTGATCGAACTAGGACAAAAATCCGAAACATGTCCCTCAGCTCCACATCTTTTGCATAAAAAGGGACCGTCTAAAACAGCATTAACCTTGTATATACCTCCTTTTTGGGATCCCCCGAAGTCTATCTTGTTGAATCTCGCAGTAAGGGCCTCTATTGCAGCTATAGCAGGTGATTCAGCTGACCTCCTCTGATTTCCTCTAGAATTCCCATGCTCAGCTTTATGGATGGCTATGTCATCGATGATTTTCCACCCCTTTGTCTCACCACTATTTTCTTGAAATCTCCCATTAGCTGCAGCATCTAGGATAGCTCTCTGATCATCATAAAGACCATTGTAGAATTGGTTGCACAGAAACCACTTCTCAAACCCATGGTGCGGAATAGTTCGCACCAGTCTCTTGAAACGGACCCATGCCTCATGAAAATCTTCATCAGGACCCAGTTTAAAGCTCGTGATCTGAGCTCTAATCGCATTGGTCTTTGATGCAGAAAAGTATTTCTTATAAAACGCTAAGGCCAACGTATTCCAATCAGTAATCCCATTAGCAGCTCGATCCAGACCTCGGTACCACTCTCTAGCAGCATCACGAAGCAAAAATAAGAACATTGTCTCCTTTACCTGATCCGGAGTCACACCTGCTGGTGGGGGTATGGAGCAACAGTAGTCAATGAATGTCTCCATATGCTTAGCTGCATCTTCATTTGAAGCTCCCCCAAATTGGTTTCTCTCAACCAAGTTAATGTAAGCCGGTTTCGGCTCGAATTTCCTATCTGTCCCTTGTAGAGATTCTCCGCTTTCGGCTCGGAGTGACTGGCTAAACTAGCTTCTTCAGCCATATCTGGAGATGTGACGGTCTCAGCTGATGAAGTAGAAATAGGAGATGAAGGTGGATCCTCCTCGAATAGCTCGTTCTCGTAGTAACTGGACAAAGTACTCAGCTCTTCCACTGTCGGCAATACTCTAGATGATCGTCTCAACTCACGCAAAGTCTTATCAATCTCAGGATTGAACGGTAGTAACTCACCACCCTGTGACCTGCGCATAAGAAGAAACTACGAGTAGAATATAAGAAGAGTTTAAGGAACAGATGTCCCTTAAACTGAGAAAAGACTAAAATAAAAGCAACTAAAAATTTAAACAATTGCCTCCCCGGCAACGGCGCCAAAATTTGATACCGTCGTAGAGTACCAAAGATAAATTTATAATTTTCCAAACTACTACTATAGATAGCGGCAGTTAGGGTCGAACCACAGGGAGGTAGGGAATTTACAGTTGCTTTCAATTGTAGTCTTAACGGTAACAGTGAGGGGGTTTTGATGAGAATTATAACTAAATCTAATAACATAAACTAAATAAACAAATAATAGTAGTAGAAGATGTAAACAATGATAAAAAGAATGCTAAAACGGTCGGTTCACTGTAGCTACGACGATGGGTTCCTAAGTAAGTCTGAATAATCACGATAGGTGGGAAAATAAGAAGTCCTCTCGGTCCATTCTTAACTAGTAGCGCCTCTCAGCCTATGCTACTGGTCCTAGGTCCCACTAATACTAGCTCTCGCCCTGAAAAGTATCCCTAATGCCTAAACTTTACCTATCTTTCGATCTTATTAAAATTTAGTCGTTTCAATTTAGTCAATTTCTCTTCCCTATCTCTCGATCTGTGGGTTCGTCAATTCCTAAGTATATAACAAGTCTCCTCTCGATATCGTTGTCAAATATTGCAATTAAAACATTGAAACGAAAGCTAAACTATCGCGTGTCAGTCGATCGACCAGCTAAGCTAGTCGATCGAACAACAGGTCCAGTCGATCGACTGACTAATCCAGTCGATCGACCAAAGGCTGACATCAGGTCACCTATTCTACGTCGTCTTCACTACAAATCCCCTCGCATCTTAGCACGAGAATATTTAGCTACGCATGATAGAATTGATAACAACAACTAATTAACAATTAACGAAAACGAATACATAATTAAACTAACTAAGTAATAGAGATGCATAAAACGAAATATTGATGGCTTTGGAAACTAATCAAATCAATTCTAATCTATGAACGAATAAAGATAAAACTGAAATTTAAGAACGTAAATTACCAGTAGAAAGCAAGAAGAAGAATCCGAAAGCAACAATAAATTGTCTTGAGTAATTATGAACCCTAATTATTTTTATGCTCAAAATTTGAATGAATCCCTAAAAACTGAATGAATAAAAGACTTGATAATATTCTCCAAACATCAGGTTACGTTATATAGGAATATAACGTAACACTTATTCCTAAATCCTAATTACACTGGGCTTCTAACTTCTCACTCTTTTAATTTGCGTTAGATTATCGGTTTGGTCGATCGACCACTGGGACCGGTCGATCGACTGAACTGCGCTGTACAAGAGCTACTGGAAATCGTGCTCTGGTCGATCGACCATAGGCACCAGTCGATCGACCACTTTAGCTGATAGTTTGCTCCAAAAAGCCACGCAAAGTCATCTTTCAGGCCTCGAAATGCGCACCAAGTTCGTTTCTTGAGTAAATACTTCACGTCAAATGCAATTCAAGGTACCTAGGGACGGATTCGGCTCGATTTCCGCTGGATTCTTCACATTTTTGCAAAAGTATACAAAATCACGAAAGTTGACGGAAATAGGGAGAATAGTAGCATAAACTACACATATGAGCTCTGAAATGCGTGTAAAATGGGGTGTAAAACATCATATTTAGGACACGAATCAGCGTCTTTTAGGGGGAGACACATTTCAGTATCGTGTCCGCGACCTTGGTGATATTGACAAAATAGTTTTCCGTCCCATCTACGTCCTCGCTTGCAAGGTAGAGGGTCTCGAGTTGGACCAATCGGTTTGAGCTTTCCTTTGGAGATTTGCCTTTCCAAGGCAGTGGCATAAGGCATACCCAAATCAGGAAAGGACCTATGAGGTCATCTGGTATTGGTTGGTGGAGCACCCAAGGAATTGGTTTCAGTGGTTTTAGTAGCCTTCCAACTAGGGTTGGTTTTGCCATTGGCAAGCAGTCGGCTTTCAAGGAGCTTAACTATTTGCTCAATATCAGAAGAGGGAAAATTCCCGGTTATCATTTTGTCCTCAACTTGGGAGAGAAGAGTGCTCAAGTTTTCCACGGTAGCTAGGAGTCGAAGGACCACGTTGTTGGTTTCAGCACAAGTCATGGCGAATGAAGGTTGATCAGCTTCTTCAGTTTCTGGTTGGCGATTGATGGCACCCAAGGGATTCCTATTTGACATAACGATAGGCGTTATAACTTGTCTTGGTAAGGGATTGCACAAACAAAGGCAAGTATGACACATATATATAAAAGGCAGTTTTGTCGAGAAGACGCGACAGTGTGACTAGGTTATGAGTTCATTAAAGATCGTGAACGACCTCTTGTGTTTGAACTCTTGGTGCATGACTTTGTACTTAGACTCGAGTGTCAACTTTGGCATAGTGACGCCTAGACAGACGACTTCTGACTTAGTTTGGAGGTTTGTCGATGGAGTGACGCCGTTGGACAAGACATGTACACAAACTTGACCTTTTACCCGTAATGTAGGGGGGAAGACGGGTTTAATACCCGAGAGGTTTTGACTCTGCTAACGCCACTGAAGATATCTCGATAATTAGGCGACACAACCTAGACCAGTCGGTAGGTACTAACTTCGGCGGAGACTTGACGTTATCTAGTCGACTTTGTAATACCCGTCCTTTTAGGGACCCGTTGACTGTCGTTGACCGACCTTAGGGGCCTGTTGTAGTCTTTGCGAAATCGTATATGAGATGTCTTGTGTCATGATAAGCTTTGGATGTGGGGCACTCGATCTATTCAGGGCTACTCGATCGAGTAGCTTGAGTACTCGATCGAGTAGGGGTCACTCGATCGAGTAAGTTAGTTACTCGATCGAGTAGCGTCTTTCCAGCGGGGATTTATAATCGTGTTTTGTTAGAATCACAAATCATTTCCGCCTCCTTACTCTAAACCTAGATGTGGCCTTTTCTCTTTCCCTTCACCATAACCTCTTCCATTGGAGCCTTTGAGGATGCTTGTGCCTTAGGGATAGGTTGTTTGAGTCGGGTAGCGGTCTTGACGCCGATATGCTATGCGTAGGTATGTCATCATCGTCATCAATGTCGTTGTTTCTTGTAGTGTTGTAGTGATAGTAGTAGGTGTTTGTACTGTTTGTATAGGTGTATTGCTTGCTTGGTTGATGTCATGTGATTGAACGAGGAATCGCTGCGGTTGGCTAAAGGTAGGTTCGCCTACTCAGTACTGTTGGTTGTCTAGTGTGTCTTTTGATGTGAGTTAGTTATTGTTGTGTCGGTGTGATTGATAGATTGTGATAATCGGTGGGTGTTGTGTTGTCTCGGTTGACGTGTTTGTAATTGTTGTATAGCTGTCTGTGATATTCGAGGTGCGTCCCTGGCTGAGTGGAGTCCCTTGCGGGAGTGGCTTCACGCCCTTGATTCGCCCTCTGTGGAACCCGCCACAGGAGGGGATATGCACATTAATGGTCATGGGTTTATCGCTCGGTATGATGAGCGGGGATTTGGTGGGTACGGCTGCGGTCCCTATTGGCAGGGCTGGTCCATTGGACAGTCGATGACGGTGATTGGTTGGAGTAATTGTGGTTTGTGTGTGTGCTTGGTTGTGTCTGTAGTATGTTGGCTGTTGATGTTGTGTCTTTCCTCAGTTACTGACCTTGAGTGGTTTGTCTCCTTGTTGTTCCTGTTGTGTCTGCCGTGATCCCATATGGTGAGCAGTCAGTCTTAGCAGGTGATGTCTTGGATGGTAGCTGGAGTCTTGGCGGGATGAGTCCTTCACGAGTCATGACAAGAGTAGTTCACAAAGTGGTGTTGAGTTGTATCTTTTATATCAGTAGTTGTGGTTAATCTTGTAAAAAAAACTATAATTGTTCTTTTATCGACTTTTGATGATTACTATCCTCGGGAAACCGAGATGGTAACACCCGTATATGCTAGGGAAGGTCTTGTTAAGGCTCCTTGGTATATGGGGGGTGTTACAAAGTGGTATCAAAACGATGATTTTGGAACCTGTAACAAATGAGCCTAATGAATGTAGTGAGTCTAATAAAATGAACCTAATGTATGTATATTGGGAGCCCCAGCTGATGCTAGATTTTGGGTGAGTAGGTGCCCTCATTTCAAAATTATGGCCTCATTATGCTTAAGCCAGTCACTGGTTAAGGGGATATTGAGTCGGGAATTATGTGCCTAGAGTGTGTATGATAGTGATGTAGAGATGTTTATAGCAGAGTCTTTATGGGTGCTAAAGGTGTATGGTTGTGATTAGAACTGTGAAAATCTATAGCTGGGTAGTAATGGAAGTGGTGATGTGTTTGCAATACGAAATGGAGTGCATAATGTAGAGTTGGTAATGCTAGTTCTAAATAGTTGATATTAGTAATTGACGTAAAGGTTTGTGAGCCTTGTATGTGGTAGCAGTGGTGATAGATAGTAAGTTATAAGTTGTTGTAACAGTCATCAAAAGAGCATGAAAATAAACGTGACAGATTAATGTTTGAATGCTTCCGCAAGATGGTGTAATTGAGTTAAGTACGCTATTTGTAGATGGTTGTGAAAATTTAGATTGTAGAAAGGTTGAAAGTTAAAGAAGGGTTGAATGTTATATGAAGGATTAGAATGATGTGCTTAAAAGTTATTCTGTTATGGTTGTAATTGTATGCTTATAAACAAAAGGAACATGTTAAGAGTATGCATGAGAAGGCTGAAAGTTTAATCATATGGTTGCGTAACGGTCATCATAGAATAAAGATGAAGAGTTGAATGAAATAATGTATTGGTTGGATTGATACGTTATACTTGTGTAGTAGTGATACGATGTGAATGAATACATTAACCAGTGCCGATATTCGAATTCATTTTTGGAATCGACACGCGTTGCTGTTTTGCAGGAATCTTTAGTTAATCTTATATATATATATATATATATATATATATATATATATATATATTTGCGATCATATACCTAACCTTATTTGACCGAGTATGAGTGCCTACTAGACTGAGTTGACCTCATTCGATCTAGTTAGGACGCTATAACGTCGAGAAAGTTGTAATTTCCTACAAAAATTCGACCGAGTAGCTCCAACTCGATCGAGTGGAGGCCACCTGATCGAGTAACATACTTACTCGTTCGAGTAAGTGCTACAGTACCCGGGGAATTACGAGTTCATATCCCTTTTCTTTTGCTCTTTCTTCTTATTCTTCCTTCTTTTCGCAAACCCTGGCCCCTAAATCTCTCTCAAATACTTTGATTCTTGTTGCTTTGGTGCTTGGATTTGGTGATTTCTTTGCTTAATTCATTCCTTCTTACTTGCTAATCAGTTAAGGTATGAATGTTTATCCTATTTTGATGTTTTTAATTAGTTAGAGACATATATGATATTGGAAATTGTTGGAAAATCGATTTATATGAATTAAATCTTGCTTCTAACTATTGCAATATGATCTAGATGCTTCCCTTTGATGATTATTGTGGATAGCTATGCAAGAATCGAATCAAAATAGGGGTTTAAGTGACTCGACTTTTCTAGGGTTTGGAAATTTGGATTGATTTTTGGTTGTCTTTTGTGTGTAAAAGGGGGAAAATTGGGTAATCTATGTCATATATATCATGTTTAGGGTTGATTTTCGTGATTTTCACTCAAAATAATTTGTCTTAAAACTCCATCTTAAAAGTGCCCCAAACTGAAATTCGTCTCATGTTGTTGTGAAATTGGTTTATATATGAGGATGTTTTGAAGGTTTGAGTCCTAAAAGTAGTAGTGGTTATGTTAATTCATGCTAAATATGTCAAAAATTTTACAGCTGTAGAGACCGTCTGATGACTAGAATTGGGAATTTTACTTAAAATTTTTGGATTGATGGTGATAGTGTGTACTTAGTTGCTTCTTTCTATGATCATACACGAGTTGCCTTGTATGTTTTTCATATATATGTGATTGTATATTTAAGTTATATGTTGAAACAGATGCCGAGACCAATAGTGGGAACCCGACAGAGCAAGAGAGGGAGGGCCTCTGAGCCCGAGGTAGGAGAGGGGAGTGGACCGGTAGTTCCGGCTGTACCCGAATACCCGTCTGTAGTCTTTGTGGATTTCACACAAAGGAAGAGGTTTGTGGCTTTGCAGAGCCGTAAGATAAGACCCACCCGCTGTATAGACACGACCCTTCTGACTAACTTGGGGATTGAGACCGACGTTAGGCATATTTTCGAGACCTTGGGGATGACTGGGTTGTATCACCTCCGTAAGCACTCCTATGCCTTTTTGACTCTTGAGTTCATGAGCTCGTTTAAATACGAGGCGGTGGAACAAACTGTGGAGTTCCGCCTCATGAACACCAGCTTTGTCTTGACCATGGACCTGTTTGCTTCTCACCTTGGCCATGCTAAACCCGCCAAGGGTGCTCTTCGGGACATACCTGCGGAGTGTGGGGTTTGTAGTCTCATGCCTTGTATCACCGGGAAACAAGCTCCTACTTCAAGTAACATGTTGATTAATGATGTTCAACATGTCACTTTGAAGATCTTCCTTCGTGCTTTGACATGTCTTCTTTACGAGAGAAAGGATGTGAGGAAGTTTAACTCACATGAGTTGATGTTGTTGATGGCGTACCTTAACCCCGAGTGGTCGTAGAGAGTGACCTTTACTGCCCCTGCCATGATGTGTGCCAGTTTAGCTGAAGAGTTTATGGATTCAAGTACCTAAGAGGGGGAGGGGGTGAATTAGGTACTATTTAAAAATTTCAACTTAAACTTTATTGAATTAAAGTAAGTTGTTTGATAATATGGAAGATAAGTGAATACATAGACTAATATTGAATGATTAAACGAGTATTAAAAGTAAAACAAGTTTGCTAAAGTCTGAAGATAACAATGGTTCTGACTGTTGTTATTCGTCTCAGCGTATGAAGTACAGGCTACAGACCAAATGTGACAGTATGTGGAACTATTACTCAAGAGTTAAGAAAATAAAACTAAACAATATGAAAGCAGCGGAATAAAGAACAAATGAAGATCAAACACGAGATTTTTGAATTGATTCGGCAAGAACTCAAGTGCCTACGTCCAATCTACTTTTTATTGATTAATTTTAGTGATCTACTCCGACTACTAAAAACCCGTACAATAAAAAGACCAACAACCTACTCCGGTTGTGACTCAAGTTCAAGAACTACTCCGTCCTAGAACAAGGTACCTCGCAACCTACTCCGGTTGCCAAAGAGTTAAAGGAATACTCCGTCCTAAACTCTACACACTAACTTAGAACGTTTTTATAGATCAAGTTTTCACGGACTGATTCTTTAACAAGAATTGATATGGACAACTTTACAAGATCAAACGGTTCATAAGTGAGAGAGTTTAGTACTTAAAGCAACAGTGGCTATGATTGTAACACTTGAAGACTTTTTAAAGCTTTGCAAAACAATGACACGGTTTTAAGCTTTGAAAACAATTTTTGCAAACTTAATAAAATTATCAGAAAAAGTCTTGAAGAAATAATGAGATGAGGCACTCCTTTTATAGAGAGGGCAAGAAAGGTGGTTGATTTAGGGTTTTGAAATTCAGTGGTCATCACATGTGGTGAAGACCAACACTTCCCCAAACTTGCACAAAAGAAGGTACTTCTATAGAGAGGCAAAAGAAGAAAATGAGGTTTGTAATTATCCAAAAGAAGCCTTTGGTTTTTCAGAAAACAAAGGGTGAAAAACAAGTCACAAGATGACAAGTTTTCACCAAAACGGCAAAAAAGCAATCCCTGTTTTACAAAAGGCCAAGGAGTCAAATTGGCACAAAGAGGAAACAATTTGAATTGATAATTAGTTAAACCCATTTTTATAGAAACCCAAATCCTTAGAGAAAAATCTGAAAGTTATTTATTAAGTCCAAGTTACTTTAGAAAAACAAAAAAGGATTTTTGAAAAGTGAAAATATATCTCAAGTGTTACGGATCATGGCGACAGTCCAGGCTATTGTTACTTGTAAGGGTAGCAGTAGTCTTAACTGTTATTATTGCTCTTAAATACTCTACTCCCTAACTTGTACATTAGATGACACAAATGACTCTATACTTTGGGCGATCAACAATTCAACACATCTTAATCCATACTTGATTTGATCATAAAACTTGAAAAGGTAAACTAAGAGAACACACATTAAATGGGTATGTTATCATCAATCAAAGGAACCCAACAAATTCCCCCTTTGATGATGACAAGCCCTAAAAACGAATGTTTAAACAAGAGAGAATCCAATTTCAAGGTTAATCAAGTAAAGTCATATAGGAGAAGGGACTATATTACCTTATGGAGCAAGAGCCTATGTCAAACTTACCAAGACAAGTTTACATTGCCCCAAAACAAGAGTAAAAATTGTGAAGGTTAGGCCTAGTGATGAGTTAACCAAATTGCAAAGAGATTAATAACATGAGTTTACCTTTTCCCCCTCTTAACATCATCAAAACGGGCAGGGATGTCAATGGCATTCAAGAGCAAACACGCATAAGAAAACACGAAAAGACACACATAAATGTGACAAGATAACTAGGTCAACACAAACATTTGGTTTAAACATAGTCCAACCAAAGTTCACCAAAGCTAAATAGAATTTAACATACACCACCAACAAATAAATTAAGAGTGAACAACCGGTGGTGAAACAAGAAAACAGGCAAGGCAACATAGGCAAGGATTATACGGGTAAAAGGTTTCAAGGAGTGGAAGCTTGGTCACCATCCGACTCATCACCCAAGGGATCCTCATCCAACGGGTCAGCCACGCCATCATCACCAAGCTCCTTGGTTGATACAAGAGTGGAGATGATATCCACTTCACCACGAATCTTATCCACGGTGGAGGTAAGAGCCCAGAGAGCCGCATTCTTTTGACTCGCTCTTCCTTTACCCAAGCACTCAAATCCGCAATAGCTTAAAGAATTTCCCTTATGCTACCCATTCCAACTTGACTAGATGATCCACCCTCCGGATCCGACTTGATTTTCACAGAAATTAACTTATCATTTTCAACCTTAATCAGCATTTTTCCCATTTGGCCGTCACTCATTGTTTCACACATATCCAAGGACCCCACACTAGAGCTAAGAAGCACCCCTTATGCCTTAAGCACCACTGACAACCACATTCCATAGGGGAGATGAAGCACACTAGTTGACGGTTTACGGAGTTTAGCCGAGATGAGGGCAAAATGCTTAAATATTAGCCCAATTAGGTTAATCTTTCTGTGAGTGGCAATGTGATAAATGAGGTATTGTTGGGCTATGGATAATTTTGACCGGTCACCAGAGGGGTAAAGGGAACGACAAAGCATGTTGAAAATTAATCGAAGAGGAGGGGGTATAGAGGTATTACCAACAGGTCCACATGTCACGACTTTGGGATGGACGACTTTTGCAACGGCTAAAGGGGAGGCATAAGGTATGGCAACCCAAGTTTCGGCAGGAAGGTCGTCATAACCTCTGGTTGGAATGTTAAGAGCAGTGGCAAAATCAAATTGATACAGTTTTAGCATCTTACCATTAACCTTTGAAGTGAGAAAATCACCCGTCTTATCCACTCGAATCGTTGCGAAAAACTGAACCACTTCACTGACAAACATCCGTTCACGAATTTCCAGTAAAATTTCCCACCCTTGAGCAGCAATCATGTCTCTCACATCATAAAATGCAGGAGACTCATACCAGGACTGATTGTAGACCCGATGAGAGTGAATTGCTTTAGGGAACATCAATCTTTCACAGTTTTTGTAAATCGAGGTGGGGAGATCCAAATCTTCGAGTTGTTGCCAAACCCGCGTCGTATCCCATTTGGAGATGAGGGACACGGAATCAGAGGATGGAAGATACACCAATTTTTTCTTTGAGGGTTTTGATTTTTTGGAAGGAGGTTCAAGAGATGGTTCATTTTGAGGAGCAGTGGTCGGATTTGGAACAGTAGATCTGGTTTCAATTTCACTTTGTTCAACACTCTCTGTGATCGGGGGTAAGGATGATGAAGAAGCTTTCGTTTTCTTTTGTTGTTTTTCTTTCCCGGAGTCGGAATGGGATCGGTAGACTTAGTAGGACTCACACTATCACCGGACGGAGATATTTCCTCGTTTTCATCGTCAACCACGGTGACTGTTTCTGTGGATGAGCTAGAGACGGCGGTACCCTTGTTACGACCACCTCGGGTTCGATGTTCAACCATGGTGGAGATCGGAACGTCGTTAGATGGGACCTTACTTGGAGGGATGACGGTGATAGGAGTTGGGTGAGGGTTTACAGGTTCTGGGTCAGGGGTTGTTGATGGATTTGTGGATGGATTTTGGTATCAAGGAAAGGCATAGGAGTCTTTTTGAGGTTGAGTGGTTTTGGAGGTAGGTGGTGAGTCAGTTGATGTGGATGGGTTTGTCATTTTTGGGGCTTTGATGGGGATTCAGGTGTTGAAAGCTCTTTTAACCATCTTGTGGGTAAAAGAAGGTTATAAGGTAGGTGAGGGAGAGGAAGGGTTGAAGGGAGACGGGTTTTTGTGGGTTAGGCAATAATGGACGAAGGATTTTAGGTGGGTATAAGGGCCCAACATAAATGAAGGAAGTGGTGGTAGGTTGGCCCAATAAATGAGGTTGATCACTCAAAATTAAGAGCAAGGTAATATAATATAAGCGTAAATTTAGATATGAGGTTGAGTAATTCCCGACTCACGAGTATGGTATCAATTTTCGGTCAAAAAATGTATGAGTGCCCTTAGAGCAAGCAATAACATATGTCCATTTTAGTTAATCATTTGGATAAATTAGTAAGACTCATATTAGAAATCACAAGCAATTAATTAACCCAATTTCTAGTCTAAATTTCTCAAAATGTTCTCTAGCAAGTGGCTTAGTAAAAATATCGGCAATTTGATTTTCGGTCTTACAAAAGATAAGTCTAACATGTCCTTTCTCCACATGATCACGAATGAAGTGGTGACGGATATCAATATGTTTGGTTTTAGAATGTTGAATAGGATTTTTGGATATGATTATTGCACTCGTATTATCACACATTATGGGAACGGAGTCATAAATAATACCAAAATCAAGGAGTTGTTGTCTTACCCAAAGAAGTTGAGAACAACAATGTGCAGCACGAACATACTCACTTTCGGCCGTTGAAAGAGCTACCGTATTTTGTTTCTTTGAGCCCCATGAAATCAAGCAAGGACCCAAGAATGTTGCAATTCCGGAGGTGCTGTTTCGATCTACCATGCAACCCGGATAGTCTGCATCCGAAAAACCTATGAGATCAAATGGACAATGTAAGGGGTACCACAAGTAGAGATCTTGTGTTCCAATCAAATACCGAAGAATTCGTTTGACGGCTTTGAAGTGGGATTCTTTCGGATTTGCTTGGAACCTAGCAAATAAACAAACACTAAAGAGAATGTCGGGATGACTTACGGTCAAGTAAAGAAGTGAACCTATCATACCTCTATACACCTTTTCACTAAAATTCTTACCGAGTTCATCTTTGTCCAATTTGGACCCGGCTACCATAGGTGTATCATGAGACTTACCATTAGTCATTCCAAATTTATTAAGCATTTCCTTATCGTACTTTTGTTGATGGATCATGATTCCATCCTTTGATTGTTTGATTTGGAGCCCAAGGAAAAATGCTAGCTCACCCATCATGCTCATTTCAAACTCCAATTTCATTAGTTCCGAAAAATACACATAAAGGAGTTCATTTGTTGCACCAAATATAATGTCATCAACATATACTTGGACAACCAACAGTTCAGTTGACCGTGACTTTAAAAACAATGTTTTGTCAATGGAGCCTCTTCTAAAACCATTTTCTATAAGAAATTTAGACAATCTATCATACCAACACCTAGGTGCTTGCTTTAAACCATAAAGAGTTTTGTCTAATTTGAAAACATGGTTAGGCAAATCATTGTCCTTAAAGCCCGGAGGTTGCTCCACAAAGACATCCTCTTCCAAATATCCATTTAAGAAAGCGGTTTTCACATCCATTTGGAAAAGTTTAATGCCTTTGTGAGCCGCAAAAGCTATAAGTAATCGTATGGCCTCAAGTCTAGCTACCGGTGCATAGGTTTCATCGTAGTCAATACCCTCTTGTTGGTTATAACCTTGCACCACTAGTTTTGCCTTGTTCCTTACGATTTCTCCCGAGTCATCAAGCTTATTGCGAAAGACCCATCTAGTACCAATGATGGTACGATTAGATGGTCTAGGGACTAAGTGCCATACCTCCTTCCTCTTGAATTGATTGAGTTATTCTTGCATAGCTATTAACCAGTCAGCATCAGTCAGGGCGACTATCACATTGGCTGGTTCTACTTGAGAAAGAAAGGCATTGTGAGCACAATACTCATCAAGATGGGCAAGATTGTTGAGGGATGATCTTGTTCAAATTCCAGAATTAAGATCACTTGTGAGATTTGAGAGTGGATGAGAGCTTTGATGTTTCCACTTCTTTGGAACAATGGTTTCTTGTTCCCCCTTACCAGTAGAAGTCTCAGTGACTGTTTCCTCCTGATTAGAGCGGTCATCCTCAATACTATCTTCATTTCTGGAGGTGGAGGCAACGGTTATTAGGTCTGTTGCGTCCTGAGAAGAAACAGTGACAGAAGAATTATCACGTGTTCCCCATGGATTGTTGCTTTCATTTGGATGTAACAGTCCCTGAGGTTGTTGCAGATCAGCGTTATTGTTCAATGCTTCAACTTCTTCAAACACAAAGTCCTTTCGAACAAGACCAATCTCGATCTCGTCTTCATCATCGTCTTCTTCTACACTTTGTACCTGTTCAAGCATACTAGATTCATCAAAAATGACATGGACACTTTGTTCAATTAACATGGTTCATTTATTGTACACTTTATAGGCCTTGCTATGATCGGAATAACCAATAAAGACCGCTTTATCGCTACGTGGATCGAATTTACCCAAGTTATTTTTACCATTGTTATGGACAAAACATTTGCTACCACAACATCTAAAATATGTGATATTGGGATTTCTTCCATGTAGTAATTCATAGGGTATTTTATAAAGTATGCTCCTTATCATAACACGGTTATAAATGTAACAAGCGGTATTTACCGCTTCACCCCAAAAGTTTTTAGGCAATTTACTACATAACAACATAGTTCTAGCCATACTTTCAAGAGTTCTATTCATGCGTTCAACCACTCCATTTTGTTGGGGAGTTCTAGGAGCCGAAAAATTGTGGTCAATGCCATTATCATCACAACAGGCACCAAATGATGAATTTTCAAATTCGGTTCCATGATCCGTTCTTATGGAAACAAGTTTTAAGTCAAGTTTGTTTTGGATTCTTTTTAACCAAATTTGAAATTCATCAAATGCCTCATCTTTGGAGCTTAAGAAGAGATCCCAAACAAATCTAGAAAAATCATCAACAATGACACACACATAACGGCTACCACCTCTACTCCTAGTTCTCATAGGTCCACAAAGATCAATATGCAATAGTTGAAGAGGACGAGAGGTACTAACACATCTTTTGGATTTAAAGAAGCTTCTAACATGTTTGCATCTAGCACATTCATCACACAATTTATCAAATTCAAATTTCATGTTAGGAAAGCCTTCTACTAAGTCAAGTCTTCTAAGGGTATTAAGAGTCTTAGAACTAACATGTCCGAATCTTTTGTGCCACAACCAAAGATCATTTTTCATTACACTCATGCAAGACATAATCTGACCGGAGAACATGTTCAAGTCGGTTAGGTAGACATCTTTGACACGTCTACCTTCAAGAATCAACTCATGGGTTGTAGCATAAAAAAAACGACACAAATCGGTACTAAATTTAACCATATTCCCCTTATCACAAAGTTGAGAAATACTAAGGAGATTATGCTTCAAACCTTTAACAAGCTGCACGTTGTCGACACAAAGTAATGGTGACTTACCAACCTTTCCAATGCCAATTACTTTACCCTTTTTGTTGTCACCAAACGTTACCGTGCCACCATTATACGCTTTAAGTGAGAGGAATTGGCTTGTATCACCCGTCATGTGACGAGAGCATCCACTATCCAAGTACCAATTGCGACCGCCTCTCACCAAGCCCTACACAAGATTATATTTTGAGTTTAGGAACCCAAACAAACTTGGGTCCCCTTTTGTGATCAACATATCTTATGGTGTATTTCCTAATCCATATTTTCTTTACAACTTTGATGTTCTTGTTAATGTCATTAAGTCTTTTTCTACAAGCATTGAAGACATGACCATTCTTACCACAATAATTGCAAATAATGTATTCAGGAAGACCAACGTATTTCCTTATTCTAAAATCAGCTTTAGGCTTCTGGATGTAACAGTCTGTCTGACTGTTCCATTTGAAGCCCAAACCGGAAACTTTGTTACATCTTTCAGTTTGACTCGTGAGGAAGTTTAACACAGTTTGACTTCCT
Source organism: Silene latifolia (assembly GCF_048544455.1). Lineage (NCBI taxonomy): Eukaryota > Viridiplantae > Streptophyta > Magnoliopsida > Caryophyllales > Caryophyllaceae > Silene > Silene latifolia. The sequence continues at coordinate 223,085,070 of NC_133538.1, read as the reverse complement.
TCCCATTTCTCAGTGATATTTTTAGCATTCACAAGTTCTTTAGTCAAATCATTGACTTTGGTGAGAAGATGCATGTTCTTTTCTTTTTCCCTTTTAAGTTCATCATTTTTCTCAACTTCTATAGACGACCTTTTTTCAACTATGAAGTCATGAGTGTGAGCATTGAGTTTAGACACAAGATAACAAATTCTTTCCTTAGAATCCTCATACTTAGATGTCATTTCATCAAGGCGTTTGTTTAGATCAACTAATTCTTCGGATCTTTAATGAAGAGTAGATCTAGACGTGCTACATTCGGGCATACCCTTTTGAAGAAAGATAAGCCTTTCATCGAGGGCCTCTATTTCCTTCTTGAGACTAAATACATCACCTTTCAGATGCCCGTTTTCATTGACCAAACACTTAACATTCTCGTTTGACTCGTCTAATTCTTTGTTGGATGCAACAGTTCCAGACACTTTTCTCTCAAGTCTACAATCTCAACCACAAGGTCATACACTTCATTTTCGAGAGCATCTTTATCCTTTTAAAGATCATCACGTTCCTTGGTTAGTGAGGAAACTTGCATCACCAAGGTAGTGCTGACATTTTCAAGGTCAGAGACGTCCGTGTGGGTCATCTTAAGACGCTCTAATTCTTTTGTCAATTGTTTGTTCAATTTGTTGACTCTCTTAACTTCATCATAAGCCTCAGAGGTGACAGTGACACTTTCAGTTGTTTTTAGTTCATTCTTAAGGTTAAAGTTCTCTTAGGCAATTTCCTCAATCTCATTTTGCATGACCTCAATTTTATCATTTTGAAACCGACACTTATCAAAAAGTTGATCAAGAAGCTTAAATACTTTTTCTTTGGAGTAAGTTCTAGCCTTGGCCTTTAGATGATTTACCTCTTTTTAGGAATCAGATTCGGAGTCATCGGGATTAGCCATGAGGCATCTAAGGTGTTCGTTTTTTGAAGTTTTTGAGACTTTGTCCTTAAGATGACTTGTAAGACACATTTTAGCCTCTAGTTGCTCCTCGATGAGTTCCTCTTCTTCCTCGGAGTTGGACATTCCCCAAATAGCACTCATGACTCGATGTTTATAGTCCTTTTTAACTTTATATCGTCTTTCCTTAGATTTGATTTCATCCCACTTGGGACATTCTTTAATTTGGTGAGTTTTATCACCACACTTAAAGCATCCCACGGTGGAGTTAGGTCGTTTCTTAGAAAAGCGCTTTTTCGAGTAATTATTATTGAACCTTTTGTTTCCTTGGCCATTGACTAACCCGGCTAGGTTCCTTGAGAACATAGCAAACTCGTCTCCCTCCTCATCTTCTCCATCACTTGGAGAGGACGTGAGAGCGAGACTCTTTCCCTTTGAGGACTCACTCGAATGCCAGTCGAGATTGAACTCGTGAGCCATTAGTGATCCCATTAGTTCATGAAGAGATAGGGTTGACAAATCTTTGGCTTCCTCTATGGCGGTGACTTTAGGTTGCCACTTAGAGGTTAGACTACGAAGGATTTTCCGAATAATGTCCTCGGACTCAAAATTCCTTCCTAGACTTTTTAGCTCATTAATAATACAAGGAAAACGTGAAGAAAAGCTATTTATGGATTCGTCCTTAGACATTCTAAACGTCTCATATTGTTTCATGAGAAGGTCTATACGGTGTTTTCTAACTTGGGAAGTCCCCTCATAAGCAAGTACAAGAGAGTCCCAAATAGATTTAGCCGTAGGACATCCAGAGATTCGACTAACTTCCCCGTCACCAACACAACGTTGAAGAATCGACATTGCTTTGGAGTTCTTTTCGGCAAGTTTGAAGTCATTTTCATTGTAATTTCTTTCCTCTTTGGTTTTGGTGAAACCGGTTAGCATATCGGCTTCCTCAATAACAAGAGGTCCATCTTGGATGATGTTCCAACATTGATAGTCGATACTTTTGATGTAATGTTCTATTTTGAGTTTCCACCATCCAAAATTCGCACCGGTAAAGACCGAGATCTTGGAGTGTTTCTCGGAATCCATTACCCACGAATCAAACTCTAAGGCGAATAGACTCGATCAAGAGCACGAGGCTCTGATACCAATTGAAGAGTTTATGGATTCAAGTACCTAAGAGGGGGATGGGGTGAATTAGGTACTATTTAAAAGTTTCTCAGGAAAACAATTTTGAGCTTAATAAAATTTTCAGGAAAAGTCTTGAAGAAATAATGAGATGAGGCACTCCTTTTATAGAGAAGGCAAGCAAGGTGGTTGACTTAGGGTTTTGAAATTCAATGGTCATCACATGTGGTGAAGACCAACACTTCCCCAAACTTGCACAAAAGAAGGTACTTCTATAGAGAGGCAAAAGAAGAAAATGAGGTTTGTAATTATCCAAAAGAAGCCTTTGGTTTTTCAGAAAACGAAGGGTGGAAAACAAGTCACAAGATGACAAGTTTTCACCAAAATGTCAAAAAAGCAATCCTTGTTTTACAAAAGACCAAGGAGTCAAATTGGCACAAAGAGGAAACAATTTGAATTGATAATTAGCTAAACCCATTTTTCTAGAAACCCAAATCCTTAGAGAAAAATCTGAAAGTTATTTATTAAGTCCAAGTTACTTTAGAAAAACAAAAAGGATTTTTGAAAAGTGAAAATAAATCTCAAGTTTTACGGATCATGGCGACAGTCCAGGTTATTGTTACTTGTAAGGGTAACGGTAGTCTTAATTGTTATTATTGCTCTTAAATACTCTACTCCCTAACTTGTACATTAGATGACACAAATGACTCTATACTTTGGGCGATCAACAGTTCAACACATCTTAATCCATGCTTGATTTGATCATAAAACCTGAAAAGGTAAACTAAGAGAACACACATTAAATGGGCATGTTATCATCAATCAAAGGAACTCAACACTAGCTTTGATGGTCTCGTCTGACACTAGATTCCTGAGTTGTGGTGCCATTGCCACATGTTTAGCCGAAGAGGTTGATATCCTTTGAGGCCTCCTTGGCCTATACTCCCTTGACCACCTCAGTGCCTACCTTAGACCGGGCCTACTTCCTCGACCAGAAATGGTTGAGAACCTTGGGGGATGGTAGTTTGGCATGGAGGGTGTGGGGTATGAGTTGGATGCGGATACCAACCTGTAGATACCCAGTATCTGCTGAGACTCCAACAAACACCCGATGCTTATCGCACTATAACATGCTTTGGAATCGCGGCATTTGATCGACAGTTCGTGTACAAATTTACGTCGGAAAACTTAAAACGATTTCGAAAATAAAACATTTCAAAACATTTCAAAAGTACCTGGAGTGTTTAATGCACGACGACGGGGTCGCAATGACTAACTAGAGTCAAAACCGACACCGGACCAAAAACCGACTCAAAAATTCAAATCCCGACACCAACAACGAGTCAAACCGAGTCAACCAAAAAAAACAAACCATTCAAAATCTTTTATACTAAGATTTCCCGGATTCTTGAATGGTCAAGTACCAAACATGTGACTACAAATCCTAGGATAGAACAAATTATGATTGCACTTTTGTGAAAGTGACAGGACAAATCGAAGACCCGCGACGTGGCTCGCGCCTCTTCGAGCAGCCCAGGTGGCCACGTCTCTCAAAACTCACACAACCACTCATTTTCCTATAATTACCCCTCAAATGCCCCCATTTGAGAACTGACGCGAGTGCCCGCCCCCTCTTTTATCTCTTAAAATTCTCGACACGACTTCCTAAGTCACAATCCGACGCGTATTTACGACCTACCGATCGTAAATACAAGCCTTACACATTGTTTGGTACCGTCATAGTGCATTAAATCACACGAGTTGTTACACTTACGTCGGTTTCTCGCCATAACCAAACATGTAAGTATGAGGGTGTAAAAATCGTTCTTGTATCATGTCTTTACTTGTTTTATGACTATAACATGCTAAATCATGCATAACATGATCCAAAACATAAGATAGACGAGCCAAAACTGAGTTTTGGCCTGAGACAGAAGCCCCTTGTTCTGCACAGAGGCTCGCGCCTCAATGACGTGTCCAGGTCAGAACTCAACTGTGTTTGTTCTTGTCTTTCTCCTTTAATCTATTTTCATATTTGTAATCGGTTTTTACCATTTCGAATATTTTCGAACCCTTTTATATATTTTTACAAGTTTTAACCATAAAACGTTTTTCACCCTTGGTTCTTAATACCATGACGGTTTAATCCGTGTTTCGGTGATAATATTTGGTTAATAACATTTAAAAGGTATTTTAAAACCTTTTATTTCATTTCTTTACATTTTCAAAACAAACATATTAGTTGCCAACACAAAGTCATCCTTGGTTCTACATACCATGCCTGATTTTAACCCGGGTACGATGATGAGTATCGACTAATTATATTCAAATGAACTTAAAACAATTAGTTCATAATTAAATTCAAAACCATTCATGTCAAGCTTGCCAAGTCGAACCTGACACCGAATATCATCAAAATAATGATGATTGTTCGAGTCTCGTTCCTCAAATCAACATAAATACGGTCTAAACGACCCTTTTAAACTAAAACGGGTTCAAATACCCATTTTTCAATACGTTTTATAAACGTTTTTTTAAATGGTCAGAGCACGACATATAACTGTTGATTGACTCACGCCTAAACAGGCCTTTTCTTTCTTATTTTCAAAACCAGGGGAGACCCGCTTACACCACCGGCATGCTTACGCCTCATATAGCTGTCTGGCACAGGGCGTGTTTCATTTCCAGCATTAGTCTAGGACGATCCCGACTCCGGCTAACCCGGATATAGGACGGATCAGATGACTATTTGCTCATTCAAAAATCGTACTTGCAAAACGCCTTACTATGACAAATGGATCACGTTATGCACCATAAACCTAATACGGTAAATGGATGTTTAATTTCCGTCTTGCATGTAAATCAATCATAAATCCAACTCGACATCTTATACTTGATACTTGGATTAAATCAACCGACTTAGAAAGCTCTCACATGTTAGGTTTAAATTATTGGATGCGCATTCATGCATTTAAACCATTTTATCAACTTTTGCATTCAACCAACCAAGATCGATCAGTAGAGGCCGCTACCGCGGGCGGGATTGGGTGTCTGATTAAAGGGCTTCCCAATACGTACCTTCACCTCTTACTCAGAAACTTTGGATAGTGGACGACCTTATCCAGGGCGTACGAGAGTCATTCTAGAGATAGGATGCTAAAGAGGGGCGATTCCTTATCTTTAGTACCTATGTCAAACACTGCTTTGTGCTTCGTTTGACCGAGGTATAAAGTGGATTCAAACGGATTCCAAGCATCCCACAAATGCTTGGTGGCGACTCCGAACATCTCTAATCATTTTGAGACCCTTACCGAGACGAAACTGACCGATCTAAAACGATCCGGTCGAAAGCATTTTTACGCCGCCGAGCGTGGCTTTCAAAAGAGCGCTATATGTCCATAAATCGGCTGGGCTTGTAGGTGGGCCATGTCCACAGATTGGCGACTCCGCTGGGGAAAACTAGGCCACTTATGCCTTTGGGATCCCTAGATGGTGAGACTCGAACGAGGTCTTGGTTGGAATGCATTAATTGATATTACGGTCACGGTCGGGTTCCTTGTCCGGGCCCATAACCTAACCCTTTTCTACCAATAGGCTCGTGTCGTCGGTGTGAGTTTTCTCATCCCCGCGTTTCGAATCCCGATTGAGTCAAGCATACCGTTGGCGATACACATTTCTGTTTCGTCAAAGGGCTTTCATCACCTTCGAGCACGAGGCTAGGGTACCCTCCTTACACATTTTGTTTGGATTGGTATCCCTCTCGTAAATTGGGGTTTGGTTGCTTGGTGTGTAACCCACCCTTTTAAGCCAAAACCCGTGTCAGCATGATGCATAATATAATGAAACTGTGAGTGCTTATGTGCTACTTGATCATAAGTCCTTCCGTGTCATTTCAAACTTTCAAAAAACATCTTTTTGCGCCGTTATAATGGCTGTTCCAAACCTCGGTCGTTCGCCGCCCGTTGCACGCCTTTCTAGGCCGTCGTAATGACGATTTTTCAAACCCGGTTTTTATAACCATTTCAACACGCCTTTCTAGGCCGTCGTAATGACGTTTTTTTCAAACCCGGTTTTTATAACCATTTCAACACGCCTTTCTAGGCCGTCGTAATGACGATTTTTTTAAACCCGGTTTTTATAACCATTTCAATACGCCTTTTTAGGCCGTCGTAATGACGATTTTTCAAACCCGGTTTTTATAACCATTTCAACACGCCTTTCTAGGCCGTCGTAATGACGATTTTTAGAACCCGTTTTTTATAACCATTTCAATACGTGTTTCTAGGCCGTCGTAATGGCGATTTTCAAACTCGAATTTCTACAACCATTTCAAAATCACCTTTTTACGCCGTTATAATCACTGCGTCTAGACACGGATTTTAACCCGTTTCGCGCCGACAATGGCTTTTTCAAAACCCGAGAAAAGCACACACCCTTTTCTCGAGACACTTTCCAGATCCCGAGGAGCATACACCGTCCCCGAGACCTCTTCAAACATTTCAAACTCGATTTTCAAAACATACAATTTTGAATTTCAAAAACCGTCTTGGTAAATAGTACATTGTTTTCCGAGCCGACTCAAACCTAAAACCGCCTTTTGCAAATAAACTTAAGACAACCCTTTCAACTGACCGACTTGTGGAGATCTCTATCTTCGGAAGCCGTCCATAAAGCGACAAATGAATATTTTGAAAATTTCTATTTTCGAAAATTTCAGTCCACCATTCCAATTCTGCCTCGTGTCTATCGAGTCGAAGCAAACGTACTTATGGGTGTTTACTTATGAGTCGTCTCACCAAGATATTCGTCCAATGGCGTCACGCCACTACATTGGATGCGTGTCAAAAGTTCGGTCAACACCATCACGTCATAAATCGAGTCAGCACCAAGGAACTACACACGGTCACCCTCGTCTGGTTGAGTCTGCTCTTTGTCTCGTCCTTTGTGTCGTCTGCGTTCAGTCTTTGAGCCGTGTCGGATTGAGTTGTAATGTGAGCCGTTTTTTTTGCCTCAGAGCCATGGCCCCGTCTTCATCCGTCAACAACAATGATAACAACAGAGATGTCACAACTGCTCAACTAGCCAGCCTGCTCACTGCTCTTAAGGTCACCCTGGATCGTGTCGAGACCCGTATCGACACCCTGGAAAACGAGGAAACTAGAGAACATAACACTCCATCTCTGTCTGAAACTGAGAAGAGGCTAAAGCTTTTGGAAGAACAGCTCCTAGCCCGGGGTAACAATATCCATCTTGAGAACAACCGAAGGTTCGAACCTGTTGGGGATCAATTACCCGACAACTTTACCCTAACTGATATGCCCAATTTCAAAGGACTGGAGGACCCACTCAATCATATCCGTGCCTTTAAAGACTACATGGCCATAAAAGGGGTCAAACAGGAGCTTTTCACCCGGATCTTTCCGTCCTCTTTGGAACCGATCCCTCGCCAATGGTACTACTCCCTTGATCCGAAGAACCTTACTACTTAGGATGAGGTCGCAGTTGAATTTGCCAAGAAATATGCCGACAATGTTTAAATCCAAGCCAATACCCGTACTCTTGAGGTCCTAACCCAGAACGACAAGGAGGGATTCACCGAGTTCATAACCCGTTGGAGGAGGGTAAGTACTCAGCTGGTCAGCAAGCCGAGTGAGTCGACCTTGGTGGAAAAGTTTGTCAACAATCTCCGCCCAGTGTATGCCAACCTACTGAGGTACCAAAACATTAAAACCTTCCAAGTTCTGCAAATCCTCGGGACACGCATTGAAGATGACCTCCGGAAGGGTGTCTTGGCCAAGACCACTGGCAGAGGCTACCAAGGATCCACCTCAATCGGATCTCGCCCTAACGGCCAAACGAACAAGATTAATGAGGTCAACCTCGTCGAGCTGAGCGTCCCCAGAGAGTGTTCACTAATATAGGGTCAACTTATGCAAGTGCCCTGAAAAGGCTCATGGACCAGGGGAAGTTAAGACCAATCGGACCCACCCCGGATCCGACCGATGCTAAAAAATCCCGCTTCTGGAACCTCAATGCCTACTGTCAATACCATCAAGGGAAAGGGCATGATACAGAAACCTGCTTCAAACTCAAACACATCATCCAAGACATGATTGAGAAAGGGGAATTGCCTTTACCCCCGCCGACTAAGCCAAACAACAAAACAAACCCTCTCGGAATCCACGCTATCTCCAACGATAAGCCAACTCTGGACTACTCTCACCTCATCCTGCCAGTCGATGACGAGGTGAATGCCTTGGAGAAAGATCCCTCGGACGGGGTATTTGTATTCAGTGCCGCCACTATGCTCACCATGTTCCAACAGGTTGAGGAAGCCATAGCCAGTCTCTCCGAAAGTATCACCCGACTTGACGATGCCTACCGCAGACTTATGTTCAATCCTCCACCACCACGCCCGAGGGAGAGTCCCTCGAGCGCCCAAAACTACCCTCTCCAGGATGGATTTCTCCCGCGCCATTCTGGCATGAACCTCACAATAATTACCCTCACAATAATCAACCTCACAAAAACTACCCTCATAAAAACTACCCTCACAAAAATATCCCTCATAAAAACTGCCCACCGAGGAATACCCCTCCAAGGTGCCTTCGAGATCCCGAAATCAATGGCACCTGGAGAGATGATGTTGAAGATGTCTATATTGTCCCAGGAAAAGTGAAACAGGCGAAAGAGATCGGACACCTTACCCGGTCCGGACGCCCCTATCAAAATCTGAACAATTTAACGGTCGTTCCAACAACGAATGACCAAGTTGTCCCGGACATGGACACTCAACCAAAAGTTCCTGAGAATTCAATCCTCAAGCAGCTTCAGAAGACAAAAGCCGAAATCTCAATTTGGCAACTGATTGTGACATCCTTCGAGCATCGGTAGGCTCTGCTATAAGCCTTGGGAAAATTATCTGTGCCCTCCACCTCTTCCCCTGAAGAAATAGTGGCACACATGACAAAGGACGCCCCTGACTTGAATAACCCGCTCGTCTTCTCTGACGAGGATATCCCTCCCTTCGGAGTCAATCATAACCATGCCCTATACATTACCGTACAATGTCTCAAGAAGAATGTGCCCATGGTCCTCGTGGATGACGGATCCGCAGTGAATGTCATTCCCTTCAAAACGGCTCACAAGCTGGGCATCAAGGAAGCTGATTTGGTCCCAACAAATAAAGGAGTACGCGCCTACGACAACACTCATCGCAAGGTCGCGGGGCTTATCACTCTAACTATCGCAACCGGACCACTGGAAAGACAAACCAATTTCCAGGTGGTCGACATCGACGCCTCCTTCAATATGCTCCTGGGACGTCCCTCGATCCACGCCGTCAAGGCAGTTACCTCAACTCTCCACCAGAAAATCAGAGTCCTCTTCAACGGGAAAACGATCACGATTCCTGCTTCCCCGATCAATGCCGTCATGAAAAAAGGTAATAGCCTCCCAAGCCATCAAGGAGGACGACAATGAAATGTGGGGATTCCAAGCCGTGAATGCCATAACTGATGAATCAACACCCCTTGATTGTGACCCGTTCGCCAACCTCACATTCAACCGCATTCTGATGCGCCAGGGTTATTTCCCGGGTCTACCCTTCAATCCACTGAAGAGCACCTTACCTCCCTTGAAACAGGCTAAGTTCTCCAACATTCCCTTCGGACTGGGATATGAACCTACCGATGAAGATATCCAGGAGATGAACCTCCTAGTTCGGAAGCTTAAGAAGCACAGAGTTATCCTTCGTCCCTATCATCTGACCCTCAATGGATACTTTGTCCCCGAGGGAGAGTCCGAGCTGTACCATGGCATTCCGGAGCCGATCTATAACTCTGTGGCCAAAACCAGGTACCCGTGTGTGAAAGTCTTCCAGGACTGCTACTTCGCCCTCGACAACACCGGAGCTGCATCAACCGAGTCTAAGCCATCCTCATGCCTCGATGGACAAGCTGTCACTCTCCTCTTTAGAGAGGATAACATCAAGCACCTCGACTATGAGGACATCATCAACATCACCCTGAAGGACAATCAATTTGACCCAACCGCCTTGATCTCCGACACTGACCCGAAAAAAGCTACACAAGGCTGGAGGAAGACCGTCAAGTGGACCGATTGCCAAGGTCGCGTTCTCAAGATCACAACTGGAGAAGGCCCTATGTTCAAAGAGGGAAGTGAAGAATAATATGAATCCGAGTCTGAGTCGGAGTCAAAGTCTGTCATAGCTTCTAACACTCCTGATGTCCCAGTCAAGGTCCCTTTCCCGCTGTTTTATCACAAGTTTGTGGCTGGTTTGGAGGCTGAGTCTACTAGGGTCACCCACACTCCCGTGGAAGGTGACAACCTAGAGCCTGTTCCAGGGGCCACCTCCTCTGCTGTGTCACCTCTGACTGACCATGAGATGTCTGTCCTCTCTGAGCTTTTCGCTCGTGTCAACTTAATGAACGCTACGTTTGCTTATGACTCATCTCAATTTAACTGCAATGCAATTCTGAATGACTATGAGGAATTTGACTTGAGTGGCTACCCACCTCACCTAGCCAAAGAACTTGACAAACGGGAAACCAGAACCCCAATCATTGAGAAGACCGAACCTATTAACGTAGGAACCGACAACACACCTCAAGAACTTAGGATAGGGATAACCCTTGCCCCTCGGAGAGACGATAGTTCATTGACCTCCTCCACGAATAAAAGGACGTGTTCGCCTGGTCCTACAGAGATATGCTTGGGATCGACAGGGAAATTGCGGAACACCGGATACCCATTAAGCCCGGAGCCAAACCCGTAAAACAAAAGCTGCGCCAGATGCGTCCTGAATGGGCCCTGAAAATCAAGGAAGAAGTAGATAAACAGTTCAAGGCTGGTTTCATCAAAGTGTCTGAATACTCTGACTGGGTGGCCAACATCGTTCATGTACCAAAGAAAGATGGGAGAATTCGGGTTTGCGTTGACTTCAGGGATCTGAACAAGGCGAGTCTAAAGGACGACTTCCCTTTGCCACATGTTGACATTCTAGTGGATAATACTGCCGAGCACGCTCTCCAATCATTCATGGACGGGTATGCTGGGTAAAACCACATTAAAATGGCTGAGGAATACATGCACAAGACCGCATTCACTACACAGTGGGGTACATATTGCTACACGGTCATGCCCTTCGGCCTCATCAACGCCGGAGCAACTTATCAAAGAACCGCTACCACTCTCCTACATGATATGATGCACAAGGAGGTAGAGGTATATGTCTATGATATGACTGCCAAGTCAAGAGAGAGGGACGGCCACATTAGCGCCCTTCGGAAATTCTTCGCTCGTTTGCGGAAATATAACATGAGACTGAATCCTCAGAAGTGTGCATTCGGGGTTACCTCCGGAAAACTCTTGGGACATGTCGTCAGCAAAAGAGGCATTGATATTGATCCAACCAAAATCAAAGCTCTTTAACAAATGCCTCGGCCTAAGAACGAGAAGGAGATTCGAGGATTTCTCGGTCAGGTTCAATACATCAGCCGCTTCATGGCCAAGCTCACCATGATTTGTGAACCGATCTTCAAGAAGCTTCGCATCTCCGATCACACCGATTGGGACGACGATTGTAAAAAAGCCTTTGACAGGATAAAGGAAATCCTATCCAAACCTCATGTGCTCATGCCACCTCAACCAAGGATTCCTTTATCCCTATACCTGACTGTCACCGACACAGCCATGAGAGCAATGTTAGCACAAACAGTCGACGGTGAAGAACGAGCCATCTACTACATCAGCAAAATGTTCATTGAGTACGAGACAAGGAACACCCAGCTGGAGAAGACATGCCTTGCCCTAGTATGGTCCACAAAGAAGCTGCGACATTACATGCTCAGCTACGCGGTCCACATCTACTCTAAGATGGACCTGATCAAATACATCTTCGAGAAACCCGTACTAAACGGAAGGCTGTCTAGGTGAACACTAATGCTGTCCGAGTTCGATCTCAAGTTTGTACCCCTCAAGGTTATCAAGGGAGGAGCAGTCGCCGATTTCCTAACAGAGAATCCCGTCAACGAGGATCCAACGACCGATACATGGTCACTTCCTGACGAAGACATCCTTTGTGCCGACAGGGACGCATGGGACCTATACTTCGACGGTGCATCAAATCTGAGAGGCTTCAGAGTAGGAATCCTTCTAATATCACCAGAGGAAGAACATGTTTCGATCTCGGTCAAACTAGACTTCGCCGTCACCAACAATGACGCTGAATATGAAGCATGCCTCATCGGCCTACAAGCAGCCATCACACTTGGCATCAAGAGACTGAGAGTCCACGGCGATTCCTCGCTCATCATCAATCAGGTGTCCGGATCATGGAAAATCCGAAGTGATAGCTTAGCTCCCTACCGGGCGAAAATCAATCAAGAGGCCGAGTTCTTCGACCAAGTTGACTACTTTCACTTGCCACGAGAGGAAAATCAATTTGCTGATGCTCTGGCAAAACTTGCCGCGCTCGTCAATATACCTGACGACATGACATCGATGCCCCTATGTGTCGAGATAAGGAGCGAGCCAGCTCACATTTGTACCATCAACAACAACGAGGAAAACCGTGATGAACCCCGGTACCAAGCCATCCTCAACTACAAAACCAAAAACGAATTACCTCCTAACTCTGACCCAAGAGGACAAAGAGCCATCCGTCTACTTGCATCACAATTCATGATAAACCGAAATCAACTATACAAAGGAACACCCCAAGGGATTCTCCTCCTTTGCATTGACCATCACAAAGCCAAAAAAGTCATGGGGGAGGTTCACGACGGAGAATGTGGTCCTCACATGAGCGCAATGATGCTTAATCGGAAAATCATGCGGTTAGGTTACTACTGGACCACCATGGAAGCCGATTGCCGTAACTATGCCAAGCATTACCACAATTGCCAAATCTTCGCCAACATACAATACATACCACCATACCTTTTATACACTATGACATCACCCTGGCCTTTCTCAACCTGGGGCATCGACATCATCGGGAAGGTCAACCCGGTAGGCACCAAGGGGCATTGCTTCGTCCTCGCTGCCATTGACTATTTCACCAAATGGGTGGAAGCGCAATCATATGCAGTCTTGACCGCCAAACAAGTGGCCAAGTTCATCTAAAACAACATCATCTGCCGATATGGGGTACCCCATGAAATCATCAGCGATCAAGGCTCTCACTTCCGGGCGGAAACTCAAGCCTTGCTGGACAAATACAAGATCAAACGACATCGATCATCCCCTTAGCGTCCCCAAACCAACGGAGCGGTGGAGGCAGCTAACAAACCTCTTGTCACCATTATCAAGAAAATGCCAGACAACTACCGCGATTGGCCGAGCAAACTCCCATTCGCACTCTGGGGATACAGAACCTCCATTCGAACACCGACAGGTGCCATACCCTTCTACCTAGCATACGGTATGGAGGCGGTTCAACCGGTAGAGTTAGAGGTTCCTTCTCTACGCATCCTACTGGAGAGTCAAGTCCCTGAGGTGGAATGGACCCGTCGAAGGTACGAGCAACTCACTCTTCTAGACGAGCGGTGACTCAATGCCTTGCACAACGTCCAGGTATACCAACGACGTATACAACGGGCATTCAACAAGAAAGTTAAACCCAGGAACATCAAGGAAGGCGACTTGGTCCCCAAGTCGGTTCGAGCACCATTACCCGTCGATCCGAGGGGAAAATTCAAACCCAACTGGGCCGGGCCATACCTGGTCAAGAAAATACTTTCGGGGGGTGCAATGAGACTGAGTGACCTAGACGAGGAAGATTTTACAAACCCGACTGATACCCGTCATTGTAGGTACCAAAAATAAGATTTATAATTTCCTATTAAAACTAACCTAGGCTAGTGGTAACAGGGTCGAACCACAAGGAGGCGAATGTAATTTCTAATTGTCCAATTTAGTCTAAGGTAATGAAAGTGGGGGTTGAATTGATTTGGTCTATACTAATAGCAATAAAAGATAATAAACTAAATAAACGGATAAGACAGATAAAAGAAGGAGTACTAGGATGGTCGGTTCACTATAGTTTCGGCGGCAGCAAACTATGTCGGTCTAAATCAAACACATGAGGTAGGAAACAAGAGGTCCTCTCGGTCCACTCTTAACATATAGCATCTTTCTATCTCGCTATAAGTCCCTAATATCACTAATACTGACGCTCGTCCTGAAAAGTGACTAAAAATCTAAACTTTACCTATCTTTCGATCTCAGCATAGTTTAGTCATTTTAATTGGTGGTCAAACAACTGTTTCTATCTCTCGATCTAATGGGTCAGTCATATCCTAAACATTCAACTAGTCGTGTGCACTCGATTCGTCGAATAAAGAATTAAAACAATTAAAACGAATGTAAAACCCCACGAGGTCAGTCGATCGACCAAGTATGTCAGTCGATCGACTGACACGCGATTCAGTCCGCATTATTCTACGCCGCCTACACTATAATTCCCCTACATCCTAGCACGAATAATTTAGCTACTCATACTAAGAATGATAACAACAATAAGATTGATGAAATAAACAAAAGAATTCATAATTAAAACTACGGAACAAAAGGCTAGCATAAAACGATAATTATGGTTTCGGGAACTAACTAACAATTATATATCTATGAATGCAAATAAAGTAATAAACTGGAAATAAAACAGAAGGAATACCGAAATTTGCAGAAGGATTGTAACGGAATGATTGAAAGCACAACGAAAATCCAATGCGAAATAATATCCCAACCCTAATTATTCGATAAACTAAACTGAATGTAAAACTAGGTAAATTTCTGAATAAAACTGGATGATTGTAACTCTCGACTAGGTTACGTTATATAGCAAACCAACGTAACACTTATTATTAAAACCTAAAACACAATGGGCTTCAAGTTCCTCGATCTTTTTATTCTTGTCTGAAGCAGCGATGTGGTCGATCGACCATGATACCTAGTCGATCGACTGCTCTGAGCTGAACAGTAGCTTCTGGATCCCGTGGGTTGGTCGATCGACTAAGGGTACTGGTCGATCGACTGCTTTAGCTGGTACTTGACTTCCATGATCTCGTGGATTTGTCTTTCGGGCCTTGAAATGCGCACCAAGCTCGTTCCTTAAATGAATCCTTCAAGTCAAATGCAATGCAAGGTACTCGGGGACGGATTTAGCTTGATTTCCGCTGAATTCTTCACATTTCTGCAATAATGTACAAAAAACACAAAAGTAGACGGAAATAGGGGAAATGGTAGCTTAAACTACACAAATGAGCTCTGAAATGCGTGTAAAATGAGGTATAAAACATCATATAAAAGACACGCATCAAACTTCCCCAAACCAAACCCTTGCTTGTCCCCAAGCAAGAACTAGACTCGATCTAATGACCTAATGGAACGAGTTCAATCTCAGAGCGAATTAAAACATGTAAAGCCTAAACCATTTTAATGCAATAACCAACAATCAATTAGTAATGTGAATCATGCAAACGAGTTATGAAGTCGTTAGAAAATTGCTGAACTGTCAACTATAGAGACTTATCAAGTTGGACTCTCACGGGTCGCTCATATCACACATAAGCACATGTGAATTTAAGAGGATAGAAAGAATTCATTTTGTACAGACTCTCAGCTAACTACGACCTATAAGAACATGACTGCAATATAATATGAAAGTAATCTCTACAACCGTACATATGCATTCCAACCAACAAAGACCATGACACATGCCGAGGTATATATGTGGATATGTGAGGTATAGGCAAGAAGAGGCAAAACATTTATGGAAAAGTGGAGGTACAGGTGATCAAGCTAGTACCAAAACGGAACCATACGGCAACATCCTTCTTCTTGCTCAAAATCAAACAAAACGGTGCTATAGCAAGCACAAATCTCACAATCTCCAGTATTAAAGTAATCAACTAACTCCCCATAAGATACTAATGCAACATGGGAGCAAAAATCGCCAAAAGATAAGAATTTTGAACTTATGCGAATTGATTTCTTCTTTTCTTTCTAACCTCAGTCGATCGATCAGAATTGGCAGTCGATCGACTGCTATGAACAGTACATAACTCTTTTTTTTTCATTTTTTCGAATCTTTTTTTTTGTTTCTTTTTCTTTCCTCCTTCATTTCATCTTCCCAACTAAATCTCAAATAAGAGCAAATGCTACCAAAAACTGAGTAACAATCCCAAGAACATAGACTACTAGCTTGACAAAGGACAGGCTAAATGTAGGATGTAGTAAATAGGACAAAAATGATATTTTTGGCAGTGTGGAGTTTATGGGCATAATGAATAAAGGGAAACCTCTACCACATGTGTCGACAAACCACAAACCGAATGCATACAGGTATTAAGCAGATTAAGTTCATATTTATGCATATTGATGTAACATGCCTCATAAGGAGTACTACTCACATCCTAGATAACCTGGTCATAGATGACACCAGTTATAGGCTCTAATAACTCAGAAATATGATGTAGCTTGCCAAAATCTAAGTCAAGTCTCAAGTTCAGCAAATAAGTAACGAAAACTCGTAGATATGCACTTATACGATTCTACTAATAACATGTCAATTAAGCACGGCTTAGGCAAAAACAGATGCAAATGCAATGTCATCATGGAAATACTACCGTTCCGACTTGACCTAAATGCTAAGATAAACATGCATTTTTTCTGAAATTTGAAAATTTTAAAATTTTTGGATTTTTGTATATATATATATATGAAATGAAAAAGCAATGCAAAACAAAATGTAAACGTGAATGAAAGCAAATGATATGCGACGCAAAACCCTTCCCCAAACCAAATCGCACAATGTCCCCATTGTGCAAAATCATGTAATGAAGAAAAGAGAAACGGAAATTTGCGAGAAAATTAAATAAATAAAACATGAAGTAAATACTTAGAAACTCACAAGACTTTAAGCGCAGCAAAGGAAACCTCCCCAAACCAGCATGAGCTAGGAGGTTTCAGTAGCCAACAGTGCTACCAATAAGTACCTGTAAGACAAACAAAGTACCACGCATAAAACCGAGAAAGCAATAAAGAAGCGGTAATATGTGCAAAGTTACGAAAATGGATGAAATCAGAAATGAGTCGGGAAATAAAATAGAGTAGAAAACTCCCTTAATCCCGCAAAACGACCCAACACAGCAGGGGGAAGGTCGTGAACAGATACAGCAGCGGCAGTGGTCGATCGACCATAAATGGCAGTCGATCGACCTAAGTGAACAGGAACAAAAACTCCTGAGATGCGCAACTCAGTCGATCGACCATGGAAGGCAGTCGATCGACTGGGAAAGCTGCTGTAACTTTCTGATTTCTTCGTATTTGCTCAATTACTTGAGCTAATTAAGTCTAAAAACCTGCAAGTGCACAATAATAAACGCCCAAAATTGCGCAAAACCCAAACCAAAGTCTAAAGCGTATAAAATCCTAAGCAAAAGAGATAAATGGCGAAGTCTCGCACACACAAAAGCAATAAAAAGGTGTTTAAAAAGCAATAAAATGTTTGTAAAGCATGTGATCAACTAATAGTTGATCAAGAACGGCCACGGTATGGCCCACTTCGTCGGCTTCTGGCTACTAGAGGTAGCCTCAATGGTGCTTATCTTCTTA
Organism: Silene latifolia; assembly: GCF_048544455.1. NCBI lineage: Eukaryota > Viridiplantae > Streptophyta > Magnoliopsida > Caryophyllales > Caryophyllaceae > Silene > Silene latifolia. The sequence goes on along the minus strand of NC_133538.1, from coordinate 223,067,378 downwards.
GCCGCACCCTTCTTAGCTTCAGCATCCGCCGAACTCAACGGATCAATAACTTCTATATCTCCCCAGTCAATGATCACTTCGGACTCATCAGAATCTAAATCGGACTCTCTCACTTTGACTGACTCGTCATCAACTTCCTCATCAGTGCCATAGCTAAGGCAACTAAGACCTCCTCTTTGAATGATCGGCTTCTTCACAGCTGGAGCGACTTGAGGCTCTTCCTTCCCCAAACCAGCTCCTGCAATATCAGAAATAGACAAATATTCCTCCAATTTGCTCCCAATCTGGGGCGGAGGGGTTATGACCGGAATAGGAGTAGAGACAGGCATATCAGGAAGCACAAAGTATGATTTCTTTTCAGAAACTGTGTTACAGGTGACAGGCCACATGGGGTCTTTCTTCCTAGCTGTTTGGGCGAAGACAATAGAATGCTTCCCCACTTTGAAGGTCAGGGTCCCAGAACCAACACCAATAACTGCACCAGCAGTGTGCAGAAATGGTCTACCTAGAATGATAGGTATGTGGGCATCCTCAGGCATATCAAGGACTACAAAGTCTACGGGGAAGAAAAACTTCCCTATTTGCACAGGGATGTCTTCTAGGACGCCAATAGGCTGGGACCGCAGATCGGTCGACCATCCGAATCATGTCCATGTCTGCGGATCGCAAACCTAGTCAATTTTAACTTCCTAGCAAGACTTAAGGGCATGACGCTAATGCTAGCTCCTAGGTTACATAATGCCTTCTCAATAGAGAAGGTACCTATATTACAAGGAATGGAAAAGCTACCCGGGTCTTCTAGTTTGTGAGGTGCAGTATGAGACAAATAAGAACAAGCTTCCTCAGTCAGTGCAACAGTATGCACGGTTTCAAGTGACCTCTTTTTAGAAAGTAATTGCTTCATGAACTTCATATAAGCGGGCACTTGATTCACTAATTCAAGGAAAGGTACTTGTACGTTAAGACTACGAACAACATTTTCAAATTTACTGAAAGATACCTGTTCCTTTGTCGGCACTAGTCTCTCTGGATATGGGGCTGTAAGAAGTAGTTTAGCCCTCTCCTCTAAGTCACGCATGCCGGCATCCGTGGACTTAGGCTGAAAGTCCACCACCTTCTCCTTATTGAAGCTTGAACCCTCTTCAGACCGTCTCAAATGTGAGCCATTGACCGACATTGGGTCGAACTTCGGAATCGGGACGGACCCATCAGCACTCGGGTCTTGCCCCAATACTTTCGGAGTTGTCGTACCCCGAAATAAGTGGTCTCTCAAATTATTGGGCATTGGAGGACGAAATTTCTCAATATCAGCAGTGGCCTCAGTCGATCGACTAGTGAGGTCAGTCGATCGACTGACTTGAACAGGACCAGAAGCTCCTGTAACCCGCACTTCAGTCGATCGACCGGGTATATCAGTCGATCGACTGATATACCTGGTAGACGCCTTATTTTTGCTATTCTTCGTTAAAGCTTTATTTTGACTCGGTTCCGCCTCATTCTTTTCAGGGGCATCCTCGACCATAGCAGGCCCCTCCAGGGTAGACCCACTCCTCAAAGTAATGGCGTTTAGGGTCTCTTTCTGGTCAGTTTGAGTCGGTAAGTGTCCCGGAGCTCGAGTGGTACTCTTGCTAGCCAATTGAGCAATTTGCCTTTCTAAAAGTTTCATTCCAGCCTCTCTAGCTTGGGACTCCTTTTGCAACATATTCTTCAACTCAGCAAACTCGGAATTTTGAGATTGTTGCTGCTGTGGCACATAGGGATGTTTTTGATATTGTTGCTGCTTATGATGAGGGGGTACATAAGCTTGCTGCTGCTGCTGCTGCTGCTGAGGTGGAGTTGGATTTAGGACATTCTGGCTACTCCACCTCAAGTTGGGATGAACATTAGGCTCATAGTAGGTGATTGTCTGCCTATAGTGTTGAAAGGCAGCACAAGACTCGAAATGACTAGGACAATTCTCTGAGACATGTCCCTCAGCTCCACAGCTTCTGCAGACGAAAGGACCGTCTGACACAACATTTACTTGGTAAATACCTCGTTTTGAAGCTCCTCCCAGTTCATACTTGTCAAATCTCGCAGTGAGAGCTTCAAGTGCAGCTACAGAAGGAGATTCAGCACTCCTCCTTTGATTCCCCCGGGAATTCCCATACTCAGCCTTGTGGGTGGCTAAGTCATCAATGATCTTCCACCCCTTAGTCTCTCCCATATGTTGGGAAATGTGTCCTCAACAATAGTGCGATCACATGATTTAAATATCATTATTAAATCTCATTTTAAGAATACATGTGGGATGTAATATTTTACAGTCAACTGGTCCACACATATCGGTAATGATTGGCTGACTAGAGTTTGACATTACGTAGTGTGCGGTGGTGATCGATTGATCCCCTTAGGTCATACCTATAGGGAAATACTCTTAATTGATTATTTAATTAATCGTATACCGATACGAGTTAATTAAATTGCTTAAAATTGACGGATGATTTTATGAGTATAATTTACGTGTCTTATTGTAAATATGATTAAATGAGACACGATCTAAGTAATCGAATTGTTTTATTACTTAGATGAAATTATTGTTTACAGAAACAATTGAAACGGAATGAATAAATTATAAATAACAGAATGTTGTAATTTATAATTCGGAAAACACTTTTGGTACAAGTAATTATGAATTACAATGATAATTTTTATAAGTGACATATTTTATTAATATGTTGATTTTTAATGGTTAAAAATACATTTTATAAATAAGATGCCATGAAATGTGTCACATGTGACATATTGAAAAAATCACAAATAAAATGTATTCATCCATTTTATGTGAGTGTACCGAAATAAATGGAGGGAGTTAGTGGAAATTGTGTTAATTGTTTAAGTATAAATACAATGATAAAAGCTAATAAGTAGGCATGCAAACCTAAGCTTTTGAGAAGAGCAAAAAGAAAAGGTATTGGGCATCCTACCCAAGCCAAATTTTCGGCCACTCCAGAAGAAAAGAGAGAAGAGCTTTTCTCTTAGATGATTATTCATTCTTCCTATCTAATTTTCTAGTGTAAGAAAATTCATCAAAAACTCTCTATAATTTATGATAATTCTAGAGAAATAAGCTCATTACTCCCTCTTGACCGAAATTATCAAGAGCAAAAATACAATTTATGTGTCAATTTTATTGTAAAACTAATATTATTACTAGATCTAAATAATATTGGTTTTTAAGATGTATTCCTTGGGTATATGCTTTTGGGAGGGATTCTATACTTGAATCCTTGTTCTTCCATTTGGAGAGCTCAAGAACAAGTGAGTAGGTGAACTCACTTGTGCCCATGAATCCGATTTTATGGTGAGAAAATTATTTTTCTTCCTTATTTTGTTTATTAGTTTGCATGCATAAGACCTTTATTAATTTGATGACAAATTAATTTTTAACATATATGAGTATGTTAGTATGAATATAGATCTTCTTAGAGATTGTGTTTCATTATAAGGTTATGAAATACACAGCAAGTGAATCTAAAACCCACTTCTTCAATAGAAGGAATGTATTCAATACATGTCATAAGTTTTATAGATTCTTGCAATCCTAAGATAATGTGAAACTTAAGAGAGGATCTTAAGTAGGACATCAATGAGTTGGAATCAACATTTTGATCATGTGATAAAACATTTCTCGATAAGTCGAGAAGTTGTGTTTATACATGGAGTTTAGTGGGAGTTACGGAATTTTTTTTTAATTAGTCCGATATGTGGATGACATATTGATCATTGAGAACGATTTAAGACTTTTGGAGTATTATGATACATCTTTAATATACGGATTTATGAAGATAAATCCATATGATTTTAGTGTCAATAAGAAGTCTTATGTTGATAAGATTCATGACTAGTTCAATTAAATTGAACATATTTGATTGATTCCATTTGCTTCCGCTACCGGATCAATTAAAAAGAAATGATGTATAACACTTCATATGCTTTGAGTATGATGAATTGTTTTCAAAATCGAATTTAAGTAATCTTTACCAAGCAAGCTATAAAGATTACCCTTAAGTGCTTGCAGAAGCATTAAGGAAGTAAAGCAAAGTGTTTATGATGCAATTTTGTGTAAGGGTGTTACACAAGTGACAATTGACAATTGAGATTGCGCATGGTTTCCGACAAAACCATAATCAAAACACATTAGGATGGTTAAGATACCATTGTGGCAATGTTAATTAAGAAGTAGATTTTCTAGAACCGTTCTAGGCAATAAAGAACAATGAGAGATATTTATAACGGAAATTGAGTACACTTGCAATCATGAGATGTGCAAGAAGGATGAGTCCCGCACACTATGAAAACAGTGGGAGCTATTCTAAGGCTAGAAGGACTATGTCTTGATTGGATCTTGACACGTACTCAGAAAGTTTTGTAATGCAAGTGTATACATTACAAAGGAAAACGAGTATGTAGTAAGGTTGAGTAAGGTACAAGAAATTGATAAAACCTACTAACCAAAGCCTTCTCAAAGGCTAAACATGATGAGTCATGTCATTTCAATTGAATTGAAATGAACAACTACGTTCAAGATCAAATTAGATTATAGAACATGAAATAGTAATCGGGCATTGACTATTCATATGTGATAATCGCATTTGTCGTTCGAGTTTTACTTTAAAACTCTTTTATTATACTTTGTTACATCCAAACGGGTTGTGGAGACAATTGAACCCCGTTAAAGTGAACACGGATTAGCATTGTATTCGCCATAGTCACTTGTATGAGGTGACGTCTCGAAGTGACTAGAGTGTGATGCGATTGATGGCAAGTTCAAGTGCCATACAGTCATGTGAGATGACTAGTCGATCACATAGGCAGACTGTTAGGAACACTTTGTCGGGCCTTATGACCGCTTATAGAGTTCTGGCAATTTATATAGCCTGGTCGTGGCGAGAGCTACTATAGTATTCTAATGAGTCGATTCTTTTGACTAAAGACTATTCGCCTAAGATGGCACAGTTTCGATTAACTTTGATTTGTGTTACTACGACCTTCGTAAATGGGGTCAAATGGGCATATTTTGGGTTATGATGGCTATGGCTAGTCGAAGGGAATGAGTGCGATAGGAATTGTCCACCCCTTGTCAGGGTTATAACAATATCTCAGGGCCACTCGAGGAGTAATGAACTGGAAATGCGTGGCCACGCTCGGAAGGTATCTATGATAGATAAATCCGGTCAAACGCTTATTCTCCGGATCGAGGAAACCACTCTCGATATGATCACTTGCAAGTACGACACGAAAGACACCTTGCATTGAGTGGGAGATAGTAATAGGACAAGAGAATTGGTGACGCACACTTGTCGAGGACAAGTGGGAGATTGTTGGCAAATGTGTCCTCAACAATAGTGCGATCACATGATTTAAATATCATTATTAAATCTCATTTTAAGAATACATGTGGGATGTAATATTTTACATCAATCGGTCCACACATATCGGTAATGATTGGCTGACTAGAGTTTGACATTACTGTCGTGCGACGGTGGTGATCCATTGATCCCCTTAGGTCATACCTATAGGGAAATACTCTTAATTGATTATTTAATTAATCGTATACCGATACGAGTTAATTAAATTGCTTAAAATTGACGGATGATTTTATGAGTATAATTTACGTGTCTTATTGTAAATATGATTAAATGAGACACGATCTAAGTAATCGAATTGTTTTATTACTTAGATGAAATTATTGTTTACAGAAACAATTGAAACGGAATGAGTAAATTATAAATAACAGAATGTTGTAATTTATAATTCGGAAAACACTTTTGGTACAAGTAATTATAAATTACAATGATAATTTTTATAAGTGACATATTTTATTAATATGTTGATTTTTAATGGTTAAAAATACATTTTATAAATAAGATGCCATGAAATGTGTCACATGTGACATATTGACAAAATCACAAATAAAATGGACTCATCCATTTTATGTGAGTGTACCGAAATAAATGGAGGGAGTTAGTGGAAATTGTGTTAATTGTTTAAGTATAAACACAATGATAAAAGCTAATAAGTAGGCATGCAAACCTAAGCTTTTGAGAAGAGCAAAAAGAAAAGGTATTGGGCATCCTACCCAAGCCAAATTTTCGGCCACTCCACAAGAAAAGAGAGAAGAGCTTTTCTCTTAGATGATTATTCATTCTTCCTATCTAATTTTCTAGTGTAAGAAAATTCATCAAAAACTCTCTATAATTTATGATAATTCTAGAGAAATAAGCTCATTACTCCCTCTTGACCGAAATTATCAAGAGCAAAAATACAATTTATTTTGTGTCAATTTTATTGTAAAACTAATATTATTACTAGATCTAAATAATATTGGTTTTTAAGATGTATTCCTTGGGTATATGCTTTTGGGAGGGATTCTATACTTGAATCCTTGTTCTTCCATTTGGAGAGCTCAAGAACAAGTGAGTAGGTGAACTCACTTGTGCCCATGAATCCGATTTTATGGTGAGAAAATTATTTTTCTTCCTTATTTTGTTTATTAGTTTGCATGCATAAGACCTTTATTAATTTGATGACAAATTAATTTTTAACATATATGAGTATGTTAGTATGTATATAGATCTACATTTCCTTCACCATATTCTCAGCAAATCGGCCATTGGCTGCAGCATCCAAAATAGCCCTCTGATCGTCATACAGCCCGTTATAGAACTGATTGCAAAGACTCCATTTTTCGAACCTATGGTGCGGTATGGTTAGCACCAGCTTCTTGAAACGGACCCATGCTTCATGAAAGTTCTCATCCGGCCCTTGTTTAAAGCTCGTGATCTGAGCTCTAATGGCATTCGTCTTCGAGGCAGAGAAGTACTTTTTGTAAAATGCCAGGGCTAAGGAATTCCAGTCAGTGATTCCATGAGCGGCTCGGTCCAGATCTCTGTACCACTCCCTTGCAGCATCACGGAGTGAGAATATAAAAATAGTCTCCTTTATCTGGTCCTGGGTCACACCGGTCGACGGGGGTATAGAGCAGCAGTAATCGATAAATATCTCCATATGCTTGGCTGCATCTTCATTTGCAACTCCCCCGAACTGGTTCCTCTCAACTAGGTTGATATATGAAGGCTTTGGTTCGAATTTCCTATCAGCTCCAGGTAATTCGAATCCCTTGTAAAGATTTTCGGCTGTCGGCTCAGAATGACTTGCTATAGTTGCTTCTTCAGCCATGATTGGAATTTATGGAGAAGTGATTGTCTCAGCTGAAGAAATAGAAGCAGGAGATGTAGGTGGATCTTCCTCGAACAGAGCGTTCTTGTAGTAACTTGACAGAGTACTCAGCTCTTCCTCTGTCGGTAATACCCTTTGTGATCGTCTCAACTCGCGCAAGGATTTCTCAATCTCAGGATTGAACGGTACTAGTTCACCACCCTGTGACCTGCGCATAAGAAGAAACTACAAAAAGAATATGAGAAAAGTTTAAGGAACGGATGTCCCTTAAACTAAGAAAGACTAAATAAAAACAACTAAAAATTAGAACAATTGCCTCCCCGGCAACGTCGCCAAAATTTGATACCCGTCGTTGTAGTTACCAAAAATAAGATTTATAATTTCCTATTAAAACTAACCTAGGCTAGTGGTAACAGGGTCGAACCACAAGGAGGCGAATGTAATTTCTAATTGTCCAATTTAGTCTAAGGTAATGAAAGTGGGGGTTGAATTGATTTGGTCTATACTAATAGCAATAAAAGACAATAAACTAAATAAACGGATAACACAGATAAAAGAAGGAGTACTAGGATGGTCGGTTCACTATAGTTTCGGCGGCAGCAAACTAAGTCGGTCTAAATCAAACACATGAGGCGGGAAACAAGAGGTCCTCTCGGTCCACTCTTAACAGATAGCATCTTTCGATCTGGCTATAAGTCCCTAATATCACTAATACTGACTCTCGTCCTGAAAAGTGACTAAAAAATCTAAACTTTACCTATCTTTCGATCTCAGCATAGTTTAGTCATTTTAATTGGTGGTCAAACAACTGTCCCTATCTCTCGATCTAATGGGCCAGTCATATCCTAAATATTCAACTAGTCGTGTGCACTCGATTTGTCGAATAAAGAATTAAAACAATTAAAACGAATGTAAAACCCCACGAGGTCAGTCGATCGACCAAGTATGTCAGTCGATCGACTGACACGCGATTCAGTCCGCATTATTCTATGCCGCCTACACTATAATTGCCCTACATCCTAGCACGAATAATTTAGCTACTCATACTAAGAATGATAAGAACAATAAGATTGATGAAATAAACAAAAGAATTCATAATTAAAACTACGGAATAAAAGGCTAGCATAAAACAATAATTATGGTTTCGGAAACTAACTAACAATTCTATATCTATGAATGCAAATAAAGTAATAAACTGGAAATAAAACAGAAGGAATACCGAAATTTTCAGAAGGATTGGAATGGAATGATTGAAAGCACAACGAAAATCCAATGCGAAATAATATCCCAACCCTAATTATTCGATAAACTAAACTGAATGTAAAACTAGGTAAATTTCTGAATAAAACTGGATGATTGTATCTCTCGACTAGGTTTCGTTATATCGCAAACCAACTTAACACTTATTATTAAAACCTAAAACACAATGGGCTTCAAGTTCCTCGATCTTTTAATTCTCGTCTGAAGCAGCGATGTGGTCGATCGACCATGATACCTAGTCGATCGACTGCTTTGAGCTGAACAGTAGCTTATGGATCCCGTGGGTTGGTCGATCGACTAAGGGTACTGGTCGATCGACTGATTAGGGGAATTATCATGCTGTTTTCATGCTTTTTCTTAACAAATTCCCCTGCCCTTTTTATTCAGGATGGATTCTAGCTCTCTTCCCTCCACTAGTTCGACTTCTAGTCCATCCTTGCCTGAGACGGTGGTCCCTGCTGTCACCACCGCCCCCACTTCTGTTAGTACCGCAGCACCTGTGTTCTTAGTCTCTGCTGTTGGTACAGTTTTTACACCTGCTAGCACTGCTGCTAGCCCTGTTTATTGCCACTTGATCCACAACCACCACCACCATGCTAAGACTTTGCTAGTCTTTCTTCCTCAGTGGTGGTCATAGCAGCCACATCCTCTACTTCAGCCACGGTGAGCACACCTATGAGGACTCACCAGCAGTTGCATCTGCTTTTCGGGCGGCTCTAGTTCCTCGCACAATCACTGGACGGGCTTCTATCTCAGGTTCTAGAGGCCGGGGCCGAGGTCGTGGACTTGCTCGTGCTACGCCAGCTCCTAGTACTTCTACTTCTGTCGCTCCTTCTGGCACGGTCACTGTCCAAGGGGACTACTCCCGCGACTCCCACCCTGAGTTCCCGCAGGTAATTTTCGTTAACGGTGTACATCGTAAGAGATTTTATAACCTAGTTGGCTGTGAGTTTTTCCCTACTCGGTTCTTAGACCGACCGGCACTTGAGAGACTCGGCTTCTACGAGTCAGTTTGTGAGCTTTTACGGGGCACGGGGATGGCCGGACTCATCACAATGAGTGGCCACACCTTTCTGGCGCTGAGTCTTGAGTTCCTCAGCTCCTTCACCTTCTCCTGCGGGGCACACGACGATGCCCCCACCAGTCCTTCCGTGTCATTCCGGTTGTTCAACCGGACTTTTTCGATGATTTTGGAGGAGTTTGGTACTAGACTCGACCTTTCCTTTACGAGCGACACTACTGCCCCGAGGAAGATCATTCATCAGCTTTGGCGGACCTTGGCCCAGACCACCTTTCCCGAGCGAAAGCTTGCACAGGTCCACCTTCCCCCTGCCCGTTACTTTCTTAGACTGATGGGGAGCACCATTTTTGGCCGTAGGGAGCAAAACAACATCAACAACAACGAGCTCTCCATCTTAGGCAGTTACCTGAACATTGACTGCGAGGGTCCTTTTACCCTCAACATTGCCTATTTGACCGCCCAGTACTTCCAGGCCCAGGGGGAGAAGGTCACGGGATCTATTGTCTGCGGTGGCATAGCCACCATTCTTGCCCATTCCCTTTTCCCTGTTTGGCCTCGTGACTTACCGTACCTCCCGGGAGAGAGGTATCTGAGCCTAGATGCCATGCATTCTCAGCATTGGCTGACCACAGACTTCCGAACTTGGAAGATAGACAGTTCCTTGTCCGTGGACTTACCTTGAACCACTCTCCCCCGTCTAGACCCTTTGCCTACTGTCGCACGGGGCACCCGACTTCCACCACTACCTGTCTACCACCTCAAGGTCCGCCCACCTACCACTTTATCCGCCGCTAAGAAGCGGCATAGACTTGAGACTGAAGATGGGTCCACACCTTCTGGGAGCGGCCAGCCTTCCACGACCACTCCTACACCTACCCCGATCCCTACCTCCACTCCTACTTCCGCACCCGCCGACCAGACACAGCCGGTCCTACCGGCTAATTTTATACCTCCACTTCCCTTTGAGGCGTCCTCGGTCATGGACCAAGGGCGCCGTGACCGTTTGTTAGTTGAGATTGCAGAGAGACATGCTCGTATGGAGCCGGACTTACCTTGGACTTTGTTCCCTCTATATGAGTACCACTTGAGTCGACACCGTCCGATCCTAGAGGGTTGGCCACACCCTTCCTTTTACCGGTAACCAGCTAAGGGGTACCCTGAGTCTGCTGAGGAGGAGGAGGAGGACGAGGACTCGGTGGTGGCGGCGGAGAGAGCTCGAGCTGAGCAGAGGAAGAGGAGAGAGCAGGAGGTAGAACCGAACTTCAGGGTGAAGGTGGAGGACGTGCGCGACAGCGACGAGGAGGCTGACCAGTAGCTACTGGTCTACTCACTTCCCCAGTTTTCTGGCTGGTTTGGGGAAGTTCGTGTTTTGTATGTACATCTCACTCTTCTATTTTTATCTCCTATTTATTTTATTTTTCATTCTTTATTGGTTGTATATTTCCGTTCCCCTGTATATATCTGCTGGTGTATGCTGGAGGACAACGAGGGCGTTGTCCGTTTTGGTTTGGGGAGGGTATTGCATCCTTTTGAGTCTGCATTTGCATTTGTTTTGCATTCACGTTTATTTATTTCAGCTTGCATTGTTTATTTATTTCATTAAAAATCAAAAATCAAAAAAATCAAAAAAATCAGAAAAATTTCAAAAATTTCAAAAATTTTCACGTTTACTTTTGCATATAGGTTGAATCGGAACGGTTGATTTCCGTGATGATATTGCACTATAACTTGTCATTTTTACTTTAGCCTTGCACCTATGTTGATAGTTATTAGCTTCGTCATACGCATAGTCTACGAGTTTCTGTTCAAATATAGCTGACTGTTTAGACTTGACCTGAAAATTTTGGCAAGCCACTTATAATTTCTAAGATTTAGAGCCGTATAAACTGGTGACATTCATGACCAGTTTACATAGGAATTGAGAGTAGTACTCCTTGCATAACATGTTTATCATTTTTGCACATTAATGAAATTCGATTTATTGTCAATTGCATACATTCGGGTTTGTGGTTGGTGTCACATGTAGGGAGGTGCTTATAATTTCCCTTTCTTTTATTTTCACCCATTTAGCTCCACTTTAGCCAAATATAGCCTTTTTGATCCATTTGCTACACCCAAAATTTAGCCTGCCAGTCAAGCTAGTTTAGTGTGACTATTGTGGTATATTATTCATCGTTGCGAGTTTGGCTCATTTTCATTGTGCGGAGTTGGTAGAAAAAGAAAGAATGAGGAAAAGAAGAGACGTGAAAAAGAAAAAAAAAAGAAAAAAAATCTTTGGAAAAAAAAAGAAAGAAAATGTGAACAGGGGAAAGAAAAGAAAAAAAATGAAAAAATGAAAAAAAAGATGAGTTAGTTTGAAATAGAAGATCGTATGCGCTTATTTCTATTTGACGATCTTAATTCTCTGTTTTATTCATATATTTTTGTATTGGGTACTGAGATGAGTGCCAATGAAGGGCACTTGAGCTTTATTTTCTAGACAGTTGAGATTCGGATGGTTTTATATGGTCCTGTTTAGGTGCTAGCTTGACGCTTTACCTCCACATTTCCATAATTTATTTTGCCTATTCTCGCCTGTAGCCTCACTTTCCCATATCTTTTGTAAGCCCTCGGCTGTGACAGACATTATTGGTTGGAGTGTGTGCATTAGTACTTGAATCGTCTTTAATTTTTGTTGCATGCATGCTATGTAGGTTGCAGTTAGGCGAGTGACCGTTTTTCCTTCTCTCTTTTACATATAACATTCACCCTTTGCTTCATGAGAGAAGAGTGACCACGAGAGAGCGATTTTGTTGGTCTTGCAAGGTCGATAGGTTGCCTATATTTCTGAACAGCTTATTACTCGTTTGTGTATTGACTGCTTAGCTATGACTGTTAGTTTTTGTTGCATTAAATTGGTTCAAGTAGACAAGTTAGGCTAGCTCTGAGTTTTAATTTCCGTTCCAGTAGTTGCATTTTAGTTTACTCGAGGACGAGTAACGGCTCGGTTTGGGGAGATTTGATACGTGCATTTTATATAGTCTTTTTAGCCTATTTTAGCACGTATTTATATGCACTTTCATACTGTTTATATTGCATTTTGCCCTCGAATTGGCTACTTTGGTTCGTTTTGTCCGTTTTGTAGAAATGAACGCGAAAGTAGTGGAATCGTACCATTTTTCGTCCTTTTGGCATACATTTTGAGGAGACGGGATTTTTCGGAGTGAGTTCTTGCATTGGGAAGCGCGAAGGCATAGTTTACGAGGCAGTCGGGTACGAGATTGGGCTGATTGGAAGGAAGAATACTCGATCGAGTAGTTTTATTACTCGATCGAGTGTTTTTTATAGCCTGGGTTGATCGATCGAGTGGTTTCTGTGGCCCTGGTTGATCGATCGAGTGGATTTCTACTCGATCAAGAAGTGCTGGAAAGTGGAGTTACTCGATCGAGTAACATTTATGTTCGATCGAGTAACTTATCTGGAGCTCTACTCGATCGAGTGGTTTCAAACTACTCGATCAAGTGGTTTAGGCTTTCGTGGGCTTTAATTAGCCCGTGAACTTGTTTTAGCTTTTGAACTTAGTTTATTTTCTATTTAAACGCAACTTTACTAGGTCATTAGCATCTAATTTTTCATTTAATTCATTATCTACCATTTTTCAAGACTACGTTGCTTTCATCCTTCACTGTAACTTTGCTTTCGGGGTTATTTAGCTCGGATTTTGTCGTTCTTTACACCGGATTCTTGCGATTGTAATCTCTTTCTCCTTTCATAATAATAATCTCTCTTTCATTTACTTTAATTGTTCGTTTTACTTCATTTATTTCTTTGCCCTAATTACTTTTATGCAATTTAATTATCTTTTCATTATGTTTATTGTTAGTTCATTCATCTTTATTAGTTTTGGTAATATTAATAGCGATATGAGTAGCTAAATCTAATTCATGTTGGGATTAGGGGATCTACGGTAGGAATGTGACGATGTAGTGAATAAATTAGATGAATTAATTGTGAGATTCTGTCACCATAGCAATATAACTGTATTTACCGACTTAGTTGAGTGCACGCTTCTGAGTCACCTTTTTAATCTGGTTAAATTTAATCCTGGATCAGAAGATTGGACTAAATAGACCTACTATGAACAGTAGACTACCCTGACGAGGACGAAAGTTAAGTTAGTGGTAATTTAGGATAGAAAGTGGACCGGAAGGACCTTTTCATATCCGTCTCGCAGTAATTTATCTAAGTTGTTTACAGTTGAGTCACTGGACTACCGTAGTGAACCGAAATCCTGACATGTCCCCTCTCTATTGATAGTTTATCATCTTTTTCTGCCTTTATTGCTCTTTTCTCTGCTTCTCTTCCTTTAAACCTTTTAGTTTAGAAAACCAATTTAAACACCCTCCTATTTTGTGACCAAATAGACGGACTCTTACAGATATCTTGCCTCTCTGAGGAGATCGACCTGACTTCCCTAGCTATACAGTTAGTTTAGTTAGTTATTTTTGATAGGTATACGACAGCCCTGTCAACAACTTCCCAGATTATATTGCTAATTTCTTACCTGAAGGTCAATTTGATCATAATCCTTGCTTAGTGAGTAAGGGTTCTCTAGGGGTAAATCAGCATAGACCTTTCAAATATTTTAATATATGGAGGGTAGCTGATGGCTTCCAGGAGTGTGTATCTCAGGTCTGTTAACATGAAATCTCTGGCACTAAAATGTACAAAGTGGTTAAGAAGTTGAAACTGTTAAAGCCTGCACTTAAAAAGATCAATAAAGCTCATTTCCCTGATATTGAGAATAGAGCTGACATTGCTCAACTCAGATTGAAGAATCTGCAGGAACAACTTATTGAGTATCCAGGTGACAAGGACCTAATTCAGCAGGAATATGAAGCCAATCAAACATTCAATACCATGATTGCTGCTAAATTGGATTATCTTAAACAAAAAGCAAATGCTCATTGGTTGAAGGATGGGGATTCTAACACAGCATACTTTCATGGAGTCTTGAGGGCAAGAAGGAACAAAAATTTTATTTGCCAAATCAGTGATCAATGGAACAATATTCACAGTGATCAAGAAGGCATCCATAGTGCTTTCTTGAGCTATTACACCAATCTGGTAGGGTCCAAATCAACCATCTCCAAAGTCAATAAGTCTATAGTCAGACAAGGGAGGGTGTGCACTGATTTCCATAGGAATATTCTTCTGTCTCCAGTCACTAAAGAAGAGGTCAAAGAGGTAATTTTCAGATCCCTGATGATAAAGCCCCTGGACCTGATGAATACTCGAGTAAATTTTTTAAGGATAGTTGGAATATAGTGGGATATGATGTTACTGCTGCAATATTGGATTTTTGAGTCAGGCCTAATACTCAAACAGATAAATGCTACTCTGGTCACTCTTATTCCTAAAATTGAGAGACCCACTAGTGTCCTTCAGTATAGACCTATAGCTTGCTGCAATGTTATCTATAAGTGCATTTCTAAAATCTTATGTAACAGATTGGCTAGAATTTTACCAGACCTGATTTCCCAAAATCAGGGAGGTTTCATTCAAGGGAGGAGTATAATGGAAAACATCCTCATATGCCAAGACATCATTAGGCTATATGAAAGGAAGGCTGTCTCACCAAGGTGTCTATACAAAATGGATATCCAAAAGGCATATGACACAGTGGAATGGGAGTTCTTAGATCAAATGCTCAGTGCCTCAAAATTCCCAGAACAATTCAAAGGGTGGATAATGCAATGTATAACAACTCCAAGTTATTCACTCAATCTTAATGGCAATGTGTCTGGGTTTTTCAAAGGAGAAAGGGGGTTGAGACAGGGAGACCCTCTATCTCCCCTTCTTTTTACTGTGAGCATGGAGTACCTGTTTAGGATTTTAACTTATTCAACTGGAGCTAATGAGTTCAAATTCCATCCTATGTGTAAGCAGATGAAGCTCACCCATCTGATGTTTGCAGATGACCTGTTACTTTTTTGTAAAGGAGATGGTCCTTCTATGATGACTATTCTAAGATCCTTTGCAACTTTCTCTAAATCCTCAGGTCTCAATATGAGCAAGGGAAAATCTAATGCCTACTTCAATGGGGTTGATGAGAGCTTGAAACAGGACATTTTGAGGATTTCAGGGATGGTGGAAGGGGCCCTACCTTTCTAATACCTTGGAGTTCCTATTAAAACTACAAGACTTAGTGCCAAGGACTGTAAGCCTCTCATTGATAAAATAGTTCTGAGAATAAGGAATTTGGGGGCTAGAAACTATCCTATGCAGGTAGAATGGTCTTGGTTCAGGCAGTTCTCAAGACTTTCACAATTATTAGGCTAGTATTTTTATTCTACCTGCAGAAGTGTTCAAAAGGATTGAGACCATATGTAGAAATTTCCTATGGGATGGAGGGGTTGATTATCTGAGATCCCCACTTGTCTCATGGGAAAAAATTTGCAGACCTAAGAATGAAGGTGGGCTTGGACTGAACTGTGCTAACCAGTGGAACAAAGCAGCTGTAGGGAAATTGGTCTGGTGGTTGGCAACTAAACCAGACCAATTATGGGTTAAATGGGTTAATGCAGTTTACATAAAAGGGGATAATTGGCTTGAGTACTCTCCTACAAGTAACTCGAGTTGGTCTTGGAGGAAAATGTGCTCTGTTAAGTCCATTTTCCAGGAATCTTATGAGCATCACATATGGGTAATGGATCAGGGAAGGGAATACTCTATCGCAAAAGGGTATGATTTCATCAGAAATAAAGGGGAGAGAGTTCAATGGCATCAGCTCGTATGGAATAAATACACTATGCCTAAACACAGTTTCCTATCCTGGATTTATATGCATAATGCTCTAAACACTAAGGATAAGCTTCTCAAATTCGGAATCAGTGACAATGATACCTGTGAGATTTGTGGAACTGGATCTGAGACGGCTTCACATCTCTTATTTGCATCTGAGTACAGCTCCAGGGTCCTTAACCTTATGGGCGGATTGATTGGAGAGTGCTTTTCAGCGGATGATTTCCTAGAATGGAGGAGAGGTCTGAAGGGCTCTGGGATGCGGAAAGATATCATCAACGCCATCCTTAATGCGTGTATCTATGGAATCTGGAAGCAACGAAATCTATGTAAGCATGAATTAATTTTGATTAATCCGACGAAATTGGTTACCCAAATCATTAAAGAGGTAACAGATCGTACCTTGAGTCACAGTGAGAATCTGGGAGATAGAGACAAGGAATGGTTGGCAGGATTGCGAAATCGTGCTTGATTGATTGAGGAAGACGATCGTTTTTTGAGAGTTTGGTGGTAAAATGAGGAAAGTGAGGATGACCTCCGGGTGATTGTTGTCCAAAGATAGTCTGAGATTTAGTGGGTTCTTTTTTGTTTTTTGGGCTGAGTTGGGCTGTTTAGTGTTTGGATTAATTAGTTCCGGGTTGGGTCGTTGACCACTGGACTACTTGATGTATGGCTACGGTTTTTTCAGTAATATACTTACATTTTACCGAAAAAAAAAATGGTTAAAAATAGTTATATTTCGAATTGGGCCATGGAATTTTAATATGTTGTCACATGCATAATTTAAAGAGTGTTTGTAAATTTCGAGATTAAATTATCTCATTTAGCATGATTTATGAATTTTTAGAGTAAAAATGGCATAAATAGTGACTATTTTAGCATAAATAGCTAAAACGATTTGCATGACATGAGAAAATTATTTTAGGTTGCATAAATATAACACTTAGCAGATCTAAAGTTGTAAAATAAATGGGAATAATTTTTGGATACTTTAGATATTTTATTAGATAAAACCGATAAATTGCAACTATATTTTCTCAAAATTAATTCGAAAATTTTAACCATGATTTTTGACATTATGAGTATCATGGAAGTATTCCAGAATGTTCAAAAATTTAAAATTCAAATTTTTAAATTTTTATAATTTAATTTGGATTTATTTCTTAAATAATATGATTTTAAGGTCTAAAATGAGCATAAAATTAAATCAAGTTGAATTATTGTCAAAATTTGAGTGGTGACTAATTTATGAGTCCTAAAAGGTGTTAGGATAATTAACTTGAGCTTAGATGTAATTTAAGTGTTAATTAGTGATTTTAAAAGGTTATTATCACGCATTTCCATAAAACCGGGTTATATATACGACATAAGTTAAATAGGGCGATTTGACACATCATTTGGCATGATAGGTACATATTATAATGCTGCATATTTCAATTGTTGAATGTCTTTTATTTATATAATTTTGAATTATGTAATTTTATCTTAGTATGGCCTTAGTTTAATCAATATTACCCGTAATGAAAGGGAATATTGATTCGGTTGTAATTTAATGTGATCTCGTATCACTTTTATTTTTACTAGTTTTCCCATTTTACAAATGTGTAATAGGAATAGCTTTGTATTTTTTTACTATTATTTGTTATTATGGAGTATCTTCAAAGACGGTGCCATTCGGAAAGGTGATCCGACGAAGACGGTGTCTTGGGAGGCATGCCAATTGAAGATTCAAGGGACCAAAGGAGTTGTTTTCCAAATATGTAATAGATTATTTGATTTTCTATTTTAGAAAGGCCATACTAGGAATTTTATTTATTGCTTTGCATTTCTCTTAATATGTTACATGCATCGCCAAATCGCCATAACAACAACATGCATATCATATCGAGTCATCGACCGTGTCAATTATAATTATCGTAGTTCACTGCTTTAGTTCACTTAAAAGGTTATAGATAATAAATTGACAAGACCTCTCACATATAATAATTGAGAATTAGCCTTGCCAAAAAGTAGAAACCATGAATCCCAATTTCATAAGGGAGTTGAGCCGGCTTTTCCGTAATACAAACCTTGTTACGTTGGGTAAGTGGGTAATAAAATGTTATTACATCGAAATTTGGATTGAGCTCAACGGAAGTATTCGTGACCGTAGTCGCATGTATTCCGGGCTAAAGATGAAAGTTAGAGTAATTTTTATCGACCGAGAGTTCTAAAAGTAGAATCGATTAAGAGGTTAATCCACCGAGTTATATTAATAAGGGATGACTCGGCTTACTTACCGTACATCGTATTAATATGAATTTGGATCTCGGAATCATTTATATTAGTTGGGTGGAGGTCACTATATAAATGTTAAAACTTGTTTAAAAATGTTTACAAGTTTGATTAAAATGACAAATGTTAATATTTGCTTTACCTCCAAATTTGTAGTTGATATATATCACAATGGATCCATCACAAGCAACAACACCAATTACCATTGAGTCGTGTCACAACTTATTCGACGAAATTTGCTCCAACCACCAACTCAATACTACTAGAGAGCTTCATTTTGGGATCGGTTGTGATGGAAACCTCAACTTCATCACTTCCTCCATACCTCCTACAATAACTAGGCCTTGTGTGAATGCGTCTCGGGTAGACCATATCACTAAGTCTATGAGATCCCTATCTTTGGAAGAGAGGGATGCCGAAGTAAGTGGGAGTTCTAGCAAGCACGTTCTTGCTACAAAAGGGAAATGGTTCAAGAGGAAGGGAAGGAAAAGGAGAAAATTCAACGATGGTAACAAAAGGACTAGTGGGACTAGTAGAGGAGCCAAAGTTGATGATGAATGCCAGTATTGTCATGGCATAGGACATTGGATGAGGAGTTGCCCCACATATTTGGGAAATATAAGGGATGGACTTGTCATTCCACTTGGTAAAATTCCTTCTGAGATTTATGTTATTGATGTAAATTTCACTTCCACCGCAACATGGGTACTAGATACTGGTTGTGTTTCTCACCTTTGTAATCATTTACAGGGTCTAAGAAACGTGGAAAAGCTGAGCAAAGGCGATGTTGATCTCCGACTTGGGAATAGAGCTAGGGTAGCGGCCACGTCCAAGGGTACTTATGTACTTGTTTTAGCGAATGGATTTGAATTGTATTTGCATAATTGTTTTTATGTACCTACTCTATCTAAGAACATCATTTGAGTGGCTATGTTAGACATAGAAGGCTTTAATTTTGCCATTAAGAACAATTGTTGTACTATTTCTAGAAATGACTTGGTCATAGGCCAAGGCTCATCTATTAATGGCATTTATATTCTAGATACGTCAAATCCAAAGAATGACATCTATAATATACTAACCAAGAAACTCAAATCAAGTGATTCAAATGAGTCGTACATTTGGCATTGTCGATTGGGTCATATCAATGAAAATCGCATTAAGAGATTAGTTTCTACTAACGTGATTAAACCATTTGATTTTCAATCTTATGGTATATGCGAATCATGCCTCCTAGGCAAAATGACTCGTAATCCTTTTAGTGGTAAAGGGACACGAGCTAGTGAACTTTTGGGCCTTATACATACCAATTTGTGTGGACCAATGTGTGTCACCGCTAGGGGTAATTATGATTACTTCATTACCTTCACCGATGATTTACGTAGATATGCGTATATCTACTTAATGAAATATAAGAGTGAAGCCTTTGAGAAATTTAAACAATTTCAGAATGAAGTAGAAAACCAATTGAACAAAAGGATAAAGACACTACGATCGGATCGTGGTGGAGAGTATCTCAGTAATGAATTTGATTCACACTTGAAAGATTGTGGCATTGTGTCACAACTCACTCCACCTGGTACACAACAACTTAATGGTGTAGCTGAGAGGAGAAATCGAACCTTACTAGATATGGTTCGATCTATGATGAGTCTAAGCGAGTTACCCGGCTCATTTTGGGGTTTTGTAATCCAAACCGCAATCATCTCATTAAATTATAATCCATCAAAAGTAACCGAAAAGACACCATATGAGATGTGGAAAGGAAGGGTTCCTAATATTTCCTACATGAAGATTTAGGGATGTGATGCTTACGTCAAGGTAAAGACCGACAACAAGGTAGCTCCCCGATCCGAAAAATGCACCTTTGTAGGTTATCCTACCAACTCACGAGGCTACTACTTCTACAAACCTCTTGAAAACAAAGTGTTTGTGTCTAATGAGGTTCTCTTCTTAGAAAGTGATTTTATTTCTAAGAGACAGAGTGGGAGAAATTTTAAACTTAATGAAGTTCAAGAGACAGAAACCGATGTAGAGACAAATGGAGAAGCACGTAAAGACGTTCCTTCGTCATCTAATTCGGAATTCATTCCTCAATCGAGGAGGTCGGGTCGAGAAATTCGCCATCCTGATAGATATGTGGGTGTTATCGAAGAGGTTGGGAGTCTTGATGTGTTACCTCTAGAAAGCGACGAACCCGCCACCTACAAAGCTGCAATCTCTAGTCCTAATTCAGCTTTATGGCTTCAAGCCATGGAATCCGAAATTAGTTCTATGCATGAAAATCAAGTTTGGAACTTGGTAGATTTGCCTGAAGGGGTGAGACCTCTTAAATGCAAATGGATCTTCAAAATAAAGAATGGCATAGAAGGACATGATGATGTCTACAAGGCTAGGGTAGTAGCAAAGGGTTTTACCCAAGTTCAGGGTCTTCACTATGATGAAACCTTTGCCCCTGTAGCCATGCTAAGATCCATTTGGATATTGTTAGTGATTCTCGCATTTTATGACTATGAAATATGGCAAATGGATGTAAAGACCGCTTTTATAAATGGGCATTTAGAAGAGGAGGTGTACATGTTACAACCTGAAGGTTTTGTAGATCCGAAAAAATCCTAACAAAGTATGCAAGCTTAAGAGATCCATTTATGGTCTTAAGCAAGCATCTAGAAGCTGGAATCATCGATTCAATCATGTTATAAGATAAAATGGTTTTACTCGAAGTGTTGAGGAACCATGTTTATACATGAAGTTCAGTGGGAGCAATGTTGTGTTCCTAATATTGTATGTGGATGACATACTACTTATTGGAAATGATATTCCAATGTTATCCTCCGTCAAGGAGTATTTGGGAAATTATTTCCAAATGAAGGATTTAGGAGAAGCACAACGTATACTAGTTATCCGGATCTATAGAGATAGATCCAAAAGGATATTGGCATTGAGTCAAGAATCTTATATTGAAAAGATTCTTCGACGTTTCAGCATGGAAAAGTCCAAGAGAGGATTAATTCCTATGGGTAGTGGAATCATTTTGAGCAAGTCTCAATCTCCTTCCAAATCCAAAGATGTTGAACGCATGAAGTTGATTCCTTATGCTTCCGCTGTTGGATCAATCATGTATGCCATGATATGCACTCATCCAGATGTCTCATATGCTTTAAGCATGACTAGTAGATATCAAGAGAATCCAGGCGAGAGTCACTGGATAGCTATGAAGATTATCCTTAAGTACTTTCGAAGGACTAAGGATTCTATCTTAGTGTTTGGAGGTGACTCCGAGTTATGTGTTAAGGGTTACACAAACTCGAGTTTTCAAACAGATAGAGATGATATGAAATCCCAGGCTGGATTTATATACATGCTTAATGGTGGTGCCATAAGCTGGAGAAGCTTCAAAGAAGCCGTGATTACGGATTCTACTACGGAGGCTGAGTACGTTGCAGCATCAGAAGCTGCCAAGGAAGCCGTGTGGATTAGGCAATTCATGGAAGGGCTAAAGGTAGTTCCCACCGCCAAAGATCCTATCACGATCTTCTATGACAATAGTGGGGTGATCTTTCAAGCTAAAAAACCCAAGTCTAGCAATAAGTCTAGACACGTACTTAGAAAATTCCATGTAATTAGGGATTTCATTGAAAGAAAGGAAGTAGCGATTTGTAAGGATGGAACGGATGACAACATAGCTGATCCATTGACCAAACCTTTACCGCAAACAAAGCATGACCATCATGTTGTACCCATGGGTCTAAGGCGTATGCTAAATTTGTATTAGATTATAAGATATGAAATGAAAAATCTGAGTTTACCCCTAGTTACTTAAATGGGTTGTAGAGACAAATTGAACCCCATTAAAGTGAACTGGATTAACATGGTATTCGCCCCTAGTTACTTGTGTGAGGTGACGTGTTGAAGTGACTAGAGTGTGATGCGATTGATGGCAAGTTCAAGTGCCATAGAGTCATATGGGATGACTAGTCGATCATATAGGCAGACTGTATGGGACACTCTGTCGGGCAGTGACCGCTTATAGAGTTCTGGTAATTCATAAAGCCTGGTCATGGCAAGAGCTACTATAGTATTCTTATGAGTCAATTCTTTTGACTAGAGACTATTCGCCTAAGTTGGCACATTTTTTTATTAGCTTTGATTTATACTGTACGACTTCGTAAATGAGGTCAAACTGGGTATATTTTGGGTTATGATGAACTGGGGCTGAACAACGGGAATAGTGCGATAGGAATTGTCCATCCCTTGTTAGGGTTGTTTGAAATCTCAAGGCCACTCGAGGTTTAGTTAACTGGAAATGCGTGGCCACGCTCGGAAGGTATCTATGGCTGATAATTCCGGCCAGACAGTTACTCTACAGATTGAGGAAACCACTCAAGATATGATCAAGTGTAAGTACGACCTACAAGACACCTTGCATTGAGTGGGAGATTTTAATAGGACAAGAGAATTGGTGACGGACACTTGTCTCGGACAAGTGGGAGATCGTTGGAAAATGTGTCCTCAACAATAGTGCGATCACATGATTTAATATCATAATTAAATCTCATACTAAGAATACGTGAGGGATGATTCTTTATATAGTTAACTAATCGTCATTAATCGGTAATGATTGGCTAACTAGAGTTTGACATTACTATCGTGTGACGGTGGTGATCAGTTGATCCCTTTAGGTCACACCTATAGGATGAGGCCCAAATAGATATTTAATTAATTGTATGCGATACAGATTGATTAATTCCTTAATTATGGGAGTGCGATTTTACGTCTTATTGTAATGTGATTAAATAAGATTTAATTTAGTAATTAAGTGTTAAATTACTAAATTAGTTGAGGTATTATATAAGTTTTGAGGTAGAGGTAACTAGTTATTTAAAGTTACAAGAAGTTGTAATTTTAACTAACTAGTAATTATAGGACCTATTATATGTTGATATAATGGTAGTATACTACTCAAAAAGTGGAGTGTATATTATATTATTAATGTAATATTTAAGTGTTAAATGATTACATTAATAATTAATTATGTAAGATAGTTAAACATATGAATTATAAGCATTTATGGGACAAATGACAAAAGGCAAAAATAGACCAAAATGGGTCCATATTTCCGACCAAATAAGAGAACAAAAGATGCTCCTTTTGTCTTTTGTTTATTTTGGTTAGAGTGTGATAGTGACTTGTCATATGAACTTTAATCATGCTACATCTTACACTATCCTACCTACACTAGAGCTATAAGTAAAATAAGGGAAAAATTCCTCCCCATGCAAATAGAGAAACCGGTTTTGGCTCTTTAAAAGGAGGGATTTGTTGTTCATTTTTCTCTCTTGCTACTTACTTGCTTTCACTTGTATTTTCCCTCACATACAAATTGCTAAAACTCTCTCAAATACTAATACGCTTCAACTATTACTAGAGGTAGTAATACTAAAAATATTAGTAATATTAAGGCAACATTTCTACTACATATCTTGTTAATACTAGTAGGAATTTTTAGGATTAATATTGGGGGCAACTTATTGGAGTGTCTTCTATACTTGGGGTCTTAGGAGGATCATCCATCATATTAAGCTCAAGAACAAGTGAAGGAAGGTGACCTTACTTGTGCCCATATTTTCGAACCAACAACTAATGTAAGGGACATTGTTTTTCTTATAAATATCTTATTTTGTTATGCATGCACTAGATCTAAAGAACAAATAATTAATGAGTTAATTAGTTCACTATTAGAGGAGTCTAATAATAGGTATATGAACCTAACACATCATGAGTCCACAACGTTCAAAACAATCTCATCCGACGCGGCTGTTCTCACGGTCAATTAACGGACCGCACAATGGCTGGCGAGCCTTACTATGCATTGCGTCTGGCGAGCCCTCCTCATATACGCACCTTGGCTGGCGAGCCTTAAAACTCATCGCGGCTGGCGAGCCCTCCTCATATACGCCGCATCGCTGGAGAGCCTTATTACGCATCTCGGCTGGCGATCCCTTCTCACGTACGCACCACAGCTGGAGAGCCTTTGTCCGCAAACGTGCAAGGACATATCCGAAGATACCTCAGGTATGACTCCTTCTTATGGCTGGCGAGCCTTTGTACGTAGTCTAACGGACATTAAACGACCCGCACGGATAGTCGATAGACTCTAAACTGTTCCCGACGATAGGTCCTTGGCTCGTACCCTCGATTCTCTTTGGCGTCGCCCTTCCCGACCGCAGGTGCTTGGCCCGAATCCTTTCGAGCCACCTAGACGTCGCTTGGGTCTCCAGGTTGTAATCTTCGATTGACCTGGGGGCTCTACTTTGACTTTCGCCCTGTCCAAGCCTCAGTCAAAGTGGGGGGTCTGTAGATACCTAATATCTGCCGAGACTCCAAAAAACACCCGATGATTATCGGACTATAACATGCTTTGGAATGGCGGCGTTTGATCGAGAGTTCGTGTACAACTTTACGTCGAAAAACTTAAAACGATTTCGAAAATAAAACATTTTAAAACTTTTCAAAAGTACCTAGATTGTTTAATGCACGATGACGGGGTCGCAATGACACTAACTAGAGTCAAAACCAATACCGGACCAAAAACCGACTCAAAAATTCAAATCCTGACTCCAACAACGAGTCATACCGAGTCAACCACAAAAAATAAACCATTCAAAACCTTCTATACTAAGATTTCCCGGATTCATGAATGGTCAAGTACCAAACATGTGACTACAAATCCTAGGATAGAACAAATCATGATTGCACTTGTGTGAAAGTGACAGGACAACTCGAAGACCCGCGACGTGGCTCGCGCCTCTTTGAGCAGCCCATGTGGCCACGTCGCTCAAAACTCACACGACCACTCATTTTTCGATAAATACCCCTCAAATGCCCCCATTTGAGAACTGACGCGAGTGTCCGCCCCCTCTTTTCTCCCTTAAAATTCTCGACTCAACTTCCTAAGTCGCAATCCGACGCGTATTTACGACCTACCGATCATAAATACAAGCGTTACACATTGTTTGGTATCGTCATCATGCATTAAATCACTTGACCGACCACTTTGACCACTACACCGTCACTAAACTTAATAAAACACTCTTTTTACTTACCAAAACGGTTTTAAACCGAGTCTTATTCTGACCAAACGAGTTGTTACACTTACGTCGGTTTCTCGCCATAACCAAACATGTAAATATGAGGGTGTAAAAATCCTTCTTTTATCATCTCTTTACTTGTTTTATGACTATAACATGCTAAATCATGCATAACACGATCCAAAAAATAGGATAGACGAGCCAAAACTGAGTTTTGGCCTCGAGACAAGCCCTTTGTTTCGCACGAGGGCTCGCGCCTCAATGGGGTGTCCAGGTCAGAACTCAACTGTGTTTGTTCTCGTCTTTCCCTTTTAATCTATTTTCATATTTGTAAGCGGTTTTTACCATTCCGAATATTTTCGAACCCTTTTATTTATGTTTACAAGTTTTAACCATAAAACGTTTTTCACCCTTGGTTCTTAATACCATGACGGTTTAATCCGTGTTTCGGTGATAATATTTGGTTAATAACATTTAAAAGGTATTTTAAAACCTTTTATTTCATTTCTTTACATTTTTAAAAGAAACAAATTAGTCACCAACACAAAGTCATCCTTGGTTCTACATACCATGCCGGATTTTAACCCGGGTACGATGATGAGTATCGACTAATTATATTCAAATGAACATAAAACAATTAGTTCATAATTATTTTCAAAACCATTCATGTCAAGCTTGCCAAGTAGAACCCGACACCGAATATCATCAAAATAATGATGATTATTCGAGTCTCGTTCCCCAAATCAACACAAATACGGTCTAAACGACCCTTTCAAACCAAAACGGGTTCAAATACCCATTTTTCAATATGTTTTATAAACGTTTTTTTAAAGGTCAGAGCACGGCATATAACTGTTGACTAACTCGCGCCTAAACAGGCCTTTTCTTTCTTATTTTCAAAACCAGGGGAGACCCCCTTACACCGCCGGCATGCTCGCGCCTCATATGGACGTCTGGCGCAAGGCCTGTTTCCTTTCCAGCATTAGTCTAGGACGATCCCGACTCCGGCTAACCCGGATATAGAACGGATCAGATGACTATTTGCTCATTCAAAAATCTTACTTGCGAAACGCCTTACTAAGACAAATGGATCACGTTATGCACCATAAATCAATCATAAATCCAACTCGACATCTTATACTTGATACTTGGATTAAATCAACCGACTTAGAAAGCTCTCACATGTTAGATTTAAATTATTGGATGCGCATTCATGCATTTAAACCGTTTTATCAACTTTTGCATTAAACCAATCAAGATCGATCAGTAAAGGCCGCTACCACGGGCAGGATTGGGTGTCAGATTAAAGGGCTTCCCAATACGTACCTTCACCTCTTACTCAGAAACTTTGGATAGTGGACGACCTTATCCTGGGAGTACGAGAGTCATACTAGAGATAAGATGCTAAAGAGGGACGATTCGTTATCTTTTTGTACCTATGTCAAACACTGCTTTGTGCTTCGTTTGACCGAGGTATAAAGTGGATTCGAACGGGTTCCAAGAATCCCACAAATGCTTGGTGGCGGCTCCGAACATCTCTAATCGTTTTGAGACCCTTACCGAGACGAAACCGACTGATCTAAAATGATCCGGTCGAAAGCATTTTTACGCCGCCGAGCGTGGCTTTCAAAAGACCGCTGTATATCCACAGATCGGCTGGGCTTGCACGTGGGCCATGTCCACACAGCCTTGGAGCATCTCCCAGAGACAGAGCCTTTACCCTCGGCAGTGGTGTCTTCCGACTCTGACAAGGATGAGGACGAGGAGGGGCGTCCTACGAGGCAGACGTACCTCATTAACCCCGACATTCTTCAGGTCATGCCAGAGCCAAGGAAAGGGGAGAATGTGGGAGCAGAGGTGGACTGACCTAGAGGGGGAGAGGGCCACGTCGAGTGTGGGAGAGGATGGCTGAGACTCAGCCAAAGCAGCCAGTACCACCACAGTACCCGTTCCCTGGATACTCTTCCTTTAATACCCCGGAAATGCATGAGAGCTACCTTACCGAGAGAGTGTCTTCTACCTTGACACTCCGGAACCTGCATGAGATGGCGTATGTTCAGGTTATTGGGATCACGGGACCTCATTCGGTTTGGTGGAGGGGAGTCGGGGATAACAGAGGGGTAATCCACTCTTATGGGGTGGACATGTCTACTTGGGGAGAACCTCAGTCGTACTCCTACGGTGGTTTGACCCCTTGGTACGTGAGAGCAGATGTTGGAGCCGTTGGTGATGCGGGTCTTGGTGCGTCGGGAGCTGGCACTTTGGGTGGCGGTGGTGATGAGGAGGCAGTGATGGATGAGCAGCAAGAGGACTGATGATACTCCATTTCCTTCTTTTATGTTTGTAGTTTATGATGGATATTACTTTGTTTTGGTTGATACTTTTTCGAACTTGGTTTGTATCGGTGGCCATAAGGCCATACTTGCGTACTTCTGGACATGTTTTACAGGATTTGTGGGTCGGGTTAGCATCCCGACTCATATTTATGTGATTATATATCTTGTGTTTGGAGTTCTGGGCAATTTTTGACTTGTGGCAACTCGATCGAGTGCCCCTCACTCGATCGAGTGGCTGCAGGTGTGTCATTTGGAGGGGTATTCTGATCTCGGGCTACTCGATCGATTAGCTAATGGACACGATCGAGAAGAGCCAACTCGATCGAGTGTCTGACCAACTCAATCGAGTGTCACTGTTACAAGCACATTTCAAGGTTTAAATTGTTTGAATCATCATATTCTAGGATGTTTTTATATTGGTCATGGTTGTTGGTGTTTAGTAACATGTTTTAGCTTCACCATTGGTCATGCATTGGCTTGTGGTTGAGTTATGAGTAAAGTTTGATGCAATATAGGTGCGTCGGAACGATAGGACCTGTTGTTACAGGAACTTAGTGTGCAAGTTGAGAGGGCAGTCGTATACCTATAAAAAATAACCAACTGGCTCTAATATAGCTAGGGAAGTCGGGTCGATCTCCACAGGGAGATGGGAAAATGTCAACTTTGTCTAAGTTCGTCACGGTAACCAATTTGGGGGGTTTAATTGGGTTGTTCTAAACTAATGAGAATGAGGAAGAAAAAAGGCAGAGAGTAAAGATTAAGCAGATAAAGGAAAAACACCTAAGACAGTCGGTTCACCATGATTATTCAGTCAAGCAATCTAGGTCTCAGGTCAATGCAAGTATGGTCAAAGGGGCAGTGAATATCTCCTTCTGGTCTCAATTCGCCCTAAAGCACAAATAGCTTAGCTTCCGCCCTCACTACGGTGCCCTAAAGTTCGCTACGAGTCTCGCCCTTTCCAACCTTCTGGTCCAGGTCAAGGATTACTATAATTTAAATGCCTAATTGGGTCGACTT
The DNA here is from genome assembly GCF_048544455.1 of Silene latifolia. NCBI lineage: Eukaryota > Viridiplantae > Streptophyta > Magnoliopsida > Caryophyllales > Caryophyllaceae > Silene > Silene latifolia. Next base: position 223,038,375 of record NC_133538.1, on the reverse strand, counting down.
AATTAGACAGATACAAATAAGTGCAACGATTAACAACAAGGACTATACAAACATTAACCTAATAATTCAATCACTCTCCCTTCATAATCATGGATTCCCTAGTCTTAGCAAAAGGGAATTAGCTACAGATTACTATCGAATCAACAACAATAGTATATAGATAACGAGAATTAAACATGATAATAATAAAAACAGACGGATCAAACAAAAAAATAATGAAAGCAATGAGAGAAAGATTGAAACAAAATAATAATTACGATCAAGAAATAAAAGGAAAAATAGTACCGAATACAAGTTCCGAATCCGAGTTCTAGAGTAGGAAAGTGTAAAAGAAAAGAGAAGCAGTGGAAAAGATGAAGTAGTGAAAGATGATGTCTTTGTGCATTACGCAGTCTACTCCAGAGTAGCATACGAAAAATCTATTCTAAACCTAATCCCAAGGCCTACTTACAAAAGCCCATTCGAAATTAGGCAGAAAAACTCAATTACAGAGCAAACCACTCGATCGAGTGGAATAAAACCGCTCGATCGAGTAACTAAGCAGCAATCCCTTCGATCGAGTGGAAATAAACCACTCGATCGAGTAACTCCTTATAATGCCTTCTTGATCGAGTAGAAATGTTACTCGATCGTGTAGTCTTCATGATATAAAGCATTCGATCGACTGGAAAAGTAGTCGATCGAGCTATTTTGGCACGTTAGACACTATGACACCTTCCGAAACCAGCTCACACGTCTTCAAAGTACTAGATTCCAAGCTCCGATTCCTTATTCTCCATAAATGTATGCAAATGGGACGAGTTTGGGCTTGATTTATCTTCTTTTCGGTCTATTCCTGCAATTTACACAAAACGAACCAAAGTAGACTATTCGGGGGTATTTGTAGCTAGATGCCACGTAAATAGTAATGAAATGCGTGTAAAAATGAGATAAAAACCTTATATAAAACACACGCATTAAATCTCCCCAAACCAAACCTTTGCTTGTCCCCAAGCAAATTATAAATGCAACTAAGAATAAACAGTGGAACGGGGCCAACGCATCAACTACAAATCATCCACCAAAACCAGTTTAATGCAACAACTAACAAAGTGGCAAATGATAGGTGAAAACGAATTAAATAAATGTTTCAAACTTACTAAACCGTCGACCTTGCAAGACTCAAAAGTATCGGACTCTCACGGGTCACTCATCACTCAAATTTAGGCACGAGGTGAGTATGTATGTGAAAGATAGAAATAAGTAAAGACACTCACCTAACTCGACCTATAAGAACATGCATGCAGTTAACATGAATAAAGTTTCTACAACCGTACATACGCATTCCAACCATACTAATGACCAAGACACATGCCGAGGACTTACATTTGGGTAGGTGAGGTAATGGGTAAGAAGGGGCTAAGATGAATTTAGATATGTGGAGTTAATAGCCAGGCTAGCAACAACGAATCCAAATATTAAACTGCATCCCAACTTCGTACTCAATATAACAAAACAAAACGGTGCAAATTCAATGCACTCAACTCACAATATACCATAAACTTGTCAACTCCCCATAAAATATAAATAAAACATGGGAGTAAAAATCATTCATACAATTTTTCCGTTTTTCGCATATGATTTTTCTTTCTTTCGACTCTTTTTTCATATTTCCAATTTTTTCTTTTCATTCTTTTCATTTTTTTCATTTTCATTCATCATTTTTTTTTCTCTTTTTTTTTTCATTCCCTTCAATTCTTCTACCAACTTCTGAAATCAGATAAATATAACCAAACTGCAGTAAAGCATTCCAAACAGCTACTCATCACTAGCTTAGCTAGGGTAGGGAAAATTATAGAATGTAGCTAATAGGACAAAAAGGCAATTTGGCTATGTGGGGCTCATGGGTAAAATGAAATAAAGGGGAACTACCTCTCCTAACATGTGTCACCATCCATAGACCGAATGCATACAGGTATTAAGAAGACTAGACTCATGCTTATGCAAATTGATATTACATGCCTTACAGAGAGTACTACTCACATACTAAATGAAACCGGTCATGAATGTCACCAGTTTATAAAGCTCTAACCTCAGAATGTAATGTAGCTTGCCAACATATGAGTCAAGTCTATTCGTTCAGATAAGAGAGAAACAAAAACTCGTAGATCATGCACATTATCATGCCAACTAAATGTCAAGAAAATGCAAGGCTAAGGTAGGGATTCAATTTAGCGTCAAAGTTCAAACGTTCCGACTCAAATTAAACGTGAATTTTTTTTGAAATTTATGTGACTTTTGAATTAAAAATGACAATGTATGCGAAAATAAATAAAAGTGCAAACGAGAATGCAAGAAAACATGCATACACAGATATGGATGCATACCTCCCCAAACCAAACCGTACAATGCCCTCATTGTACCAAAAACTAGGGAAAGAAATGCTAACTGAGGAGAAAAGGATAACTAGAGTCAGAATACTTACAAAACGTCGTGAAGAGGGACCTCTCCAAACCAACCATGAACATGGGAGGTCAAAGGAAGTCAAGCAGTAGCACAACAGACGAAGAGGAACAACTGGAAGACGAAACTGCTCGATCGAGTGGCTTGGAATAGCTCGATCGAGTAAATTGATGTAAAAAAGGCTCGATCGAGCGAAATTGTTACTCGATCGAATGAACGTGGAATTGCAGTTTGTCGATCGAGTATATATGTTACTCGATCGAGTGATTCTCAACTCGAAAGTGCTCGATCGAGTAGAAAAACTACTCGATCGAGTGAATACACCTACAAAACGCGAGTAAAGAGCAAGGAAAATACAAAGGGTGCATAAAACAGCGTTTAAAGTTCAACAAAAGCTAATTGTGAAGGAAAAAGTTCAACAAAAATACAGCAAAACAGCCCGGGTTGCATCCCGGAGAGCGCATGTTTAAGAGGTCCCGCACGACCTTTCTGGCATCAATTAACAGGCGCGTCAAGCTCGTCGAAGTACAGGGCTTCAACACGATTATCTGCTTCATTTTCCTTGTGATAATGCTTCACATACTGCCCATTCACCTTGAACCGATTTCCCTTGGGGCTTTCTAGCTCAACGGATCCAAATTTAGTAACAGCTATCACCGTATAAGGACCACTCCACTTGGACTTAAGCTTGCCAGGAAATAATCGCAACCGGACATTAAACAACAACACCTTTTGCCCAACATGAAATTCCCGAGGTAAAATTCTTTTGTCATGCCATCTCTTCGTCTTTTCCTTGTAAATGCGTGAGCTATCATAGGCATTGAGCCTGAACTCTTCCAATTCATCTAGCTGCAAAAGACGATCCTGACCACACAACTTAGGATCAAAGTTAAGCTCACGAATTGCCCACCAAGCCTTACATTCCAACTCAACAGGTAAATGACATGATTTCCCATAAACTAACCTATAAGGTGATGCACCAATCAGTGTCTTAAAGGCAGTTCTGTAAGCCCATAATGTGTCTTCTAATTTAAGACTCCAGTCCTTCCGTGATTTATAAACTACCTTAGACAAGATCTCTTTCTGCTCGCGATTAGAGACCTCAACCTGACCACTAGTTTGGGGATGATACCCCAAACCATGTCGGTGTTGAACACCAACCTTAGACATAATGGAAGTTAGTTTCTGTTCTTTAAAGTGCATTCCCCAATCACTAATGACGACCCTAGGGACACCAAATCGGGGAAATATGACCTTTTTAAACATTTTTATCATGGTCATGGCATCACAATGAGGTGAGGCAATGGCCTCAACCTACTTTGACACATAATCTACAACTACTAAAATGTACCTGTTACCTTTACTAGACGGGAACGGTCCTTGGAAATCAATGCCCCAGACATCAAAAACCTTAACCTCTAAGATACCATTTTGTGGCATCTCATGTCTCTTTGAAATGTTCCCTGATCGTTGGCAGGCATCATAAGATGAAACAAAAGACTTAGCATCAGCAAACACAGAAGGCCAGTAAAAACCAGACTAAAGTACCTTAGCCACGGTGCGCGATGGACCGTGGTGACCACCATAGGAAGAGGAGTGATAGCCTTCCAGGATGACTTTGGTCTCCCACAGCGGAATACACCGCCTGTAGAGGCCGTCTGCACATTCCTTAAATAAATAAGGATCGTCCCAGAAATACTACTTAGCGTTATACAGAAAACGCTTCCTCTGCTGAAGAGAAAGGTCAAGCGGCAGCTTGCCACTGACAATGTAATTAGCTATATCTGCATACCAAGGCTCTTGGTTAACAATAGACGATAATATAGCAAATAAAGAATCATCAGGAAAAGACTCATCAATAGGTAGAGAATCTTCCCCCTCTTGTCGCGACAGTCGCGACAGATGATCAGCTACACCGTTCTCAGCTCCTTTCTTATCTTTAATCTGCAAGTCGAACTCCTGGAGAAGGAGTATCCATCTCAATAGCCGTGGTTTATCCCCCTTCTTAGCAAGGAGATGCCTCAAAGCTGCATGGTCAGTAAAAACAGTAACTTCTGACCCAATCAAATAAGAACGAAATTTCTCTAAGGCATAAACTACAACTAGCAGTTCTTTTTCAGTGGTGGTGTACTTCACTTGAGCCTCATCCAGAGTTTGGCTCACATAGTAGATTGCATTTAAATCTTTGTCTTTCCGTTGGCCTAACACCACTCCTAGTGCATCGTCACTGGCATCACACATTATCTCAAACGGCAAATCCCAGTCGGGAGGCTGTATGATCAGCGCAAAGACTAAAGCCTGCTTCAACCTGTTAAAAGCAGAAAGACACTCATTAGTAAATACAAAAGGGGCATCCTTAAGTAGCAGCTGTGTAAGTGGTTTTGCAATTTTTGAGAAATCCTTGATAAACCGGCGATAGAAGCCGGCGTGACCAAGGAAGCTTCTCACTCCTTTAACATTAACAGGAGAAGGTAATTGCTGAATCACTTCCACTTTTACTTTATCAACTTCTATTCCCTTATCAGAAACTAATTGCCCTAAGACAACTCCCTCATTGACCATGAAATGGCACTTCTCCCAATTAAGTATGAGACTAACCTCAATGCAGCGCTGTAACAGTTTATCAAGGTTAGACAGACACTTAGAAAAATCACTTCCATAAACAGTGAAATCGTCCATGAAAACTTCCATAATAGACTCAATATACTCTGAAAATATCCCCATCATGCACCTTTGGAAGGTGGCAGAGGCATTACATAAACCAAAAGGCATCCTGCGATAAGCAAACACGCCCTGAGGACAAGTAAACGTAGTCTTAGCTTGATCGTCTGGGTGAATAGGGATCTGAAAGAACCCTGAATACCCATCTAAATAGCAGAAAAACTTATGAGAAGCTAACCTTTCTACCATTTGATCAATAAAAGGAAAGGGAAAATGATCTTTCTTGGTGGCGGCGTTCAGCTGTCTGTAATCTATACTCATCCGCCAACCAGTCACTACTCGAGTGGGTATTAACTCATTTTTGTCATTCTTAACCACGGTAGTCCCCCCTTTCTTCAGGACCACCTGCATTGGAGTCACCCATTTAGAATGACCAACAGAATAGATAATACCTGCGTCAAGCAGCTTCATTACCTCAGCCATCACAATATCTTGCATCTTCTGGTTCAGCTGGCGCTGACCCTGTCTGCAAGGTTTGTGATCTTCCTCCAGCTCTATCCTGTGCATACAAATATCGGGACTAATCCCCTTAATGTCGTCCAAGGAGCCTTATCAATAACCACATTGCCTGGACTACTCGATCGACCTAGGTTATCACTCGATCGAGTGGTTGGATAGATTATTTCACTCGATCGAGTAGATATTTCACTCGATCGAGTGTCTGGACAGCACGCAGCAAGGATATCGTCCAGAAACTCATCCAAATCATCTTCTGGGGTATTATCAGCTGTCACAACCCCGTCTTCTGGTATTTTTGGCCCCTCATGAGCAAGGCCACTTCGGACATTCGTTGCATTAACTGGGTCGCATGTCAGTGGATGGTTAGCTTGGTCTTTCGCGAGTGTCAATTGCACGACTTGTTCTATTAACTCAACGATAACAGTTTCATTCCTATTGCATTTCTCCCCAAACTGTTGTGTTAAGTTCAACATCAAGGACTTCAATTCGGCAATTTCCCCGTTCGTAGGAGGAGAGACCGGCTGTGGCGCTGGCGTAGAAGGAGTGGAAACATTTTTCATTTCTTCATATAATTGAGAAAAATAATCTCCTTTCTTGTATTTATGATAAGCAAGGACGTGCTCTATGCTCGCCAGACAATCAATAGGGTCATGCCACATCTACCACATATCTCCACACGCTCAGTAATTGCACAAACCTGTGCACTCTCACCTATAACCTCCATAATCTCCACATTACCTAGAATTTTGCTAGGACTTCCCACTTCAGCTACTACCAACTCGTTAATTTTCCCACTTCCTCGGGGATTTCCATATTCGGCAACGTGGATGGCCATCTCTTCAATAAGATGCCACCCTTGGTCATATTCAACATTTTTCGTGAATCTCCCCTTAGCTACACTATCAAGGATAGCTCTATGGTTTTAATATAACCCGTTGTAGAACTGAGTACAAAGGAACCAATGCTTGAAACCGTGATGAGGCACAAAACGGACGAGCTTCTTGAACCTAGTCCAAGCCCCATGTAAGTCTTCGATGGGAAATTGCTCAAAAGAAGTAATCTGAGCTCTCAAAGCATTGGTGCGCTGCGGTGGGAAATATCGCCTGTAAAAGGCCAAAGCAAGAGAACTCCAGTCGGTTACAACGGCTGCCTCCCTATCTAAATCCCTCAACCATTCCCGGGCATCATCAGCTACAGAAAAGGGAAAGAGAACTCCCTTCACTTTGTCCTGTGTCACCCCAGCAGCAAGAGGAATGGTAGAGCATTACTCTGTAAATAGCTCTATGTGCCTGCATGGATCTTCTTCAGGTACCCCCCTGAAGAGATTTCTCTCAACCAGTTGTATGTAAGATGGGTGGATTCCAAAAGTTCCCGACTCAGTAGTGGTTAGTAAGAAACCTTTTGGAAGTGAATCCACATTGGGCTCTGAATGACTGGCTATATTAGGCATCCTGGCAAATAGAGTTTACAAAGCAGAGCAGGTGCGACGATGTTCTCTTATAGAACAGATAACCTGCAAAACTAATCAAAAACTTTGCAAAAAATGAGATCAGTCTTAAGGAAAAAAATTCCTTGAGACGAGAGACAAACTTTAGTAAAGCAAAAAAATTGCGCCACCTCCCCGGCAACGGCGCCAAAATTTGACAGGGCAGTCGTATACCTATCAAAAATAACCAACTGGCTCTAATTAATATAGCTAGGGAAGTCGGGTCGATCTCCACAGGGAGATGGAAAAATGTCAACTTTGTCTAAGTTCGTCATGGTAACCGATTTGGGGGGTTTAATTGGGTTGTTTTAAACTGATGAGAATGAGGAAGAGAAAAGGCAGAGAGTAAAGATTAAGTAGTGAAGGAAAAACAGCTAAGACAGTCGGTTCACCATGATCATTCAGTCAAGCAATCTAGGTCTCAGGTCAATGCAAGTATGGTCAAAGGGGCAGTGAATATCTCCTTCCGGTTTCAATTCGCCCTAAAGCACAAATAGCTTAGCTTCCGCCCTCACTACGGTGCCCTAAAGTTCTCTACGAGTCTTGCCCTTTCCAACCTTCCGGTCCAGGTCAAGGTTTACTATAATTTAAATGCCTAATTGCGTCGACTCAATTAGACAGATACAAATAAGTGCAGCGATTAACAACAAGGACTAGACAAACATTAACCTAATAATTCAATCACTCTCCCTTCATAATCATGGATTCCCTAGTCTTAGCAAAAGGGAATTAGCTACACATTACTATCGAATCAACAACAATAGTTTATAGATAACGAGAATTAAACATGATAATAATAAAAACAGACGGATCAAACAAAAAAATAATGAAAGCAATGAGAGAAAGATAGAAACAAAATAACAATTACGATCAAGAAATAAAAGGAAAAATAGTACCGAATACAAGTTCCGAATCCGAGTTCTAGAGTAGGAAAGTGTAAAAGAAAAGAGAAGCAGTGGAAAAGATGAAGTAGTGAAAGATGATGTCTTTGTGCATTACGAAGTCTACTCCTAAGTAGCATACGAAAAATCTATTCTAAACCTAATCCCAAGCCCTACTTACAAAAGCCCATATGAAATTAGGCGGAAAAACTTAATTACATGGCAAACCACTTGATCGAGTGGAATAAAACTGCTCGATCGAGTAACTAAGCAACAATCCGTTCGATCGAGTGGAAATAAACCACTCGATCGAGTAACTCCTTGTAATGCCTTTTCGATCGAGTAGAAATGCTACTCGATCGTGTAGTCTTCATGATATAAAGCATTCGATCGACTGGAAAAGTAGTCGATCGAGCTATTTTGGCACGTTAGACACTATGACACCTTCCGAAACCAGCTCACACGTCTTCAAAGTACTAGATTCCAAGCTCCGATTCCTTATTCTCCATAAATGTATGCAAATGGGATGAGTTTGGGCTTGATTTATCTTCTTTTCGGTCTATTCCTGCAATTTACACAAAACGAACCAAAGTAGACTATTCGGGGTATTTGTAGCTAGATGCCATGTAAATAGTACAGAAATGCGTGTAAAAATGAAGTAAAAACCTTATATAAAACACACTCATCACAAGTGATGTTGTTTAAGTTCGTATTTGTATATATATATATATATATATATATATATATATATATATATATATATATATATATATATATATATATATATATATATCTTGTGAGTCGTGGTTAAGTAATGTCAAGAAAGTGTTGTTTCTGCCATGAGTTGAGTATGGGTTTTGATCATTTTCCTCAGTTTTAGAGGTTATTTGTGTCACTTAGTAAAGGTATGCGGTCAAATTCGATGAATCGAATATAAATACTTATAATGTTCTCACTTGTTCAGTATGGTCGTATAATATAATTTTTGGGTCGCTGCTAGTTTGTCACAATGTATATATCCATGATGTAGTACGTAATTTCCGTGCTTTACATTTGTATGAGTTCTCATCACGTAATGTCCGTTAGTAAGTAGTGTGCATGTGAATCAATGTTGTTTTGGTGGTTAATGATTAATGTCAAAGTAGTACTATTTGTGTCAGTCTGAGGGACAGAGAAGTTGTTTGATGGTGAACTTCGGGGACGAAGTTCCTTTTAAGAGAAGAAGAGTAATGTCGCAAAAGAAAAATGATATAATTATAATAATGTTACGGTATTTTGTGGTATTTTAAAGTATGTGAATAATTGCTTCAATAGTTTCATATGTGTGTTTTATAGTGTCATATGTATGCTTTGGTAGCTCCATAGTGGTTGTAGTACATTTGAGTAAGGATTTATAACAATTGTCGAATGGTATAGCAAGTTGTATACTTTATTTCGGTAATATTCGCTATGATGACTTGAGACTTTAATTATTTTAGCGGAATTGTGTTGTAAGGTCAGGGTAATTGAGTATAGTGAAACAGGTGTCGTGGTGAACTTGTGACAAATCAGTTGGGTTGTGTGTTTTGGTAAGTGGTAGTTGTTGATCGGTGATGAATGAAAGTATAGTCTCGCAATTGTGTTGGTACATGTCTAAGTATTTCAATGTAGTAGTAAGTGATAGTCGAGTTGATCGTATTGGTGTACGATATGTGTTCAGTAGCTCAAAAGGAAGTTAGTAGTTGTTGAGGTTTGAGTGTGTGACGTGTGTTAGGTGGTTGACGATGATGATGTTTGATAGACATACGTAGTGGGATAATATTTCTAAACAGTTTTGTTGACCTGTGTCGGGTAAACGGTGGTGTTGACTTTAGTTCTTTGTCGTGCGGTTCGGGAGAGGATGAGCCGAACTTCGGGGACGAAGTTCTTTTTAAGGGGGGAAGACTGTAATACCCGTCCTTTTAGGGACCCATTGACTGACGTTGACCGACCTTAGGGGCGTGATGTAGTCTTTACGAAATCGTACATGAGATGTCTTGTGTCATGATAAGCTTTGTATGAGTTGTACTCGATCTAGTCGAGGCTACTCGATAGAGTAGCTTGAGTAATCGATCTAGTAGGGGTCACTCGATCGAGTAAGTTAGTTACTCGATCGAGTAGCTTCTTTCCAGCGGGGATTTATAATCGTGTTTTGGTAGAATCGCAAATCATTTCCGCCTCCTTCCTCCAAACCTAGATGCCGCCTTTTCTCTTTCCCTTCACCATAACCTCTTCCATTGGAGCCTTTGAGGATCCCTGTGCCTTGAGGATAGGTTGCTTGAGTCGGGTAGCGGTCTTGACGCCGGTATGCTATGCGTAGGTATGTCATCATCGTCATTATTGTCGTTGTTGTTTCTTGTAGGGTTGTAGTGATAGTAATAGGTGTTTGTACTATTTGTATAGGTGTATTGTTTGCTTGATTGATCTCATGTGATTGAACGAGGAATCGTTGCGGTTGGCTAAAGGTAGGTTCGCCTACTCAGTACTGTTGGTTGTCTAGTGTGTCTTTTGATGTGAGTTGGTTAATATTGTGTCGTTGTGATTGATAGATTGTGATAATCGGTGGGTGTTGTGTTGTCTCGGTTGACGTGTTTGTAATTGTTGTATAGCTGTCTGTGATATTCGGGGCGCGTCCCTGGCTGAGTGGAGTCACTTGCGGGAGTGGGTTCACACCCTTGATTCGCTCTTTGTGGAACCCGCCACAAGAGGGGATGTGCACATTAATGGTCATGGGTTTATCGCTCGGAATGATGAGCGGGGATTTGGTGGGTACGGCTGCAGTCCCCCACTGGCAGGGCTGGTCCAGTGGACAGTGGGTGATGGTGATTGGTTGGAGTAATTGTGGTTTGTGTGTGTGCTTGGTTGTGTCTGTAGTATGTTGGCTGTTGATGTTGTGTTTTTCCTCAGTTACTGACCTTGTGTAGGTTGTCTCCATGTTGTTTCTGTTGTGTCTGCGGTGATCCCTTATGGTGAGCAGTCAGTCTGAGCAGGTGATGTCTTGGATGGTAGCTGGAGTCTTGGCGGGATGAGTCCTTCACAAGTCACGACAAGAGTAGTTCACACAGTGGTGTTGAGTTGTATCTTTTATATCAGTAGTTGTGGTTAATCTTGTAAAAATAACTAGAACTGTTCTTTTATCGACTTTTGATATTTACTATCCTCGGGCAACCGAGATGGTAACGCCCGTATATGCTAGGGAAAGTCTTGTTAAGGCTCCTTGGTATTTGTGGGCAATACAGACTTGACTTGAAATCGACTCGAGGCTGAATCGGAATGGTGGACTGAAATTCTCGAAAATAGAAATTTTCAAAAAGATTAATTTGTCGTTTTATGGACGGCTTCCGAAGAGTAGGGATCTTCAAAAGGTCAGCCAGTTGAAAGGGCTGTCTTAGGTTTGTTTTCAAAAGACGGCTTGAGTTGAAATTACGGCGACTCTGAAAACAATGTGTTGTTTCCGAAGACGGTTTTTGAAATTCCAAATCACGGATTTGAAAATCGAGAATTGAAGAATTTGGAATCGTCATCACAATGGCCGTGAAAACGGTTAAATTCGTTTTCAAAGAATTTAAAATTGGGTTGAAAATTTGAAAACGGTTGAATTTGTTTTTAAAGATTGAGTTATGATTTGAAATATGAAAACGGTTAAATTGGTTTTCAAAGATTTGTTTTGAATTGAAATTTGAAAACTGTTAAATTTGTTTTCAAATAATCTGAAATTGGATTTGAAATCTGAAAAGGGTTAAATTTGTTTTCAAAGATTTGATTTTGAATTGAAATTTGAAAACGGTAAATTTTGTTTTCAAAGATTGGATTTTGAATTTAAACTTGAAAACGGTTAAACTTGTTTTCAAATGATTAAGTTTTGATTGGAAATTTGGAAATAGTTTAAATTGTTTTCAATGATTTGAAAATTGGAGAATTTGAGGATCGAATTCGTCATTACGACGAGTTAGAAAACCGTTTTAACCTTTGAAAGAGGGTATGCAAATCGAAAAGTGTGAGAATTGAAATCGTCATTACAACGGTTTAGAAAAGCCAATTTTGATTTCGAAAACGAGATTTGAAATTTGGAAAGTTGCACGGGTTGAAATCGTCATTACCACGGTTTGAAAAACGTTTTTATTTGAAAACCGATTTCGAATTTTTGAAAATTCGAGGGTAGAATTCGTCATTACGACGGCATAAAAGGGCGCTTTGAGAATGCAACGGTCGGCGAGGGACCGAGGTTTGAAACAGCCATTACGACGACGTAAAAGGGTATTTTGAAATGGTTTGTGAAAACTGAGGTTTGAAATCGTCATTACAACGGTATGAAAAGGTGCATTTGAAATTGGTTATAAAAACCGGGTTTTGAAATGGCCATTATAACGGCACAAAAAGTTATGCAACGGTTGGCAAAAGACCGAGGTTTGAAACGGTTGTGAAAACCGGGTTTGAAATCGTCATTACGATAACCTAAAAAGGCGTTTTTTGAAATGGTTGTAGAAAACCAGGTTTGAAAAACGTCATTACGACGGTATGAAAAGGTTTTCAACGGTCGGCGAAAGACCGAGGTTTTAAACGGTCATTATGACGGCGCGAAATGTGTTTTTGAAACGGTTGTAAAAAAACCGGTTTTGAAAGTCATCATTAGGACGGCATAAAAAGGTTTTGCAACGGTCGGCGAAAGACCGAGGTTTGAAATGGCCATTATGACGGCGCGAAATGTGTTTTTGAAAGTTTGAAATGACACGGAAGGACTTGATATCGCATAACACATAACCACTCACAGTTACATTATATTATGCATAATGCTGACACGGGTTTTGGCTTAAAAGGGTGGGTTACTCACCAAGCACTCAAACTCCGATTTTCGAGAGGGATACCAATCCAAACAAAATGTATAAGGAGGGTGCCCTAGCCTCGTGCTTGAAGGTGATGAAATCTCTTTGACGAAACAGAAATGTGTAACATCAATGGTATGCTTGACTCAATCGGGATTCAAAACGCGGGGATGAGAAAACTTACGCCGACGAGACGAGCTAATTGGTCGATAAAGGTTAGATTGTGGGCCCGGACAAGGAACCCGACTTATGACCGGAATATCAGTTAATGCACTTTTAACCACGACCTCGTTCGAGTTTCACCATTAAGGATCACAAAGACACAAGTGTCAAAATTATCCCCAGCGGAGTCGCCAATCAGTGGACATGGGCCATAAGCCGGTCTGTGGGCAAGAGCCGCCTACCAGTTCGTAGTCACGGGCCAGCTGCACGCCAAGCCAAATTGTGGACATGCAGCGGTCTTTTGAAAGCCACACTCGGTGGCGTAGAAATGCTTTCGACCGGATTACTTTAGATCGGTCGGTTTCATCTCGGAAAAGGTCTCGAAACGATGTTTGAGATGTTCAGAGTCGCCACCAAGCATTTGTGGGATGCCTGGAACCCGTTCGAATCCACTTTATACCTAGGTCAATCAAGGCAAAAACCGGTGCTTGACATAAGTACTAAAGATAAGGACTCGTCCCCCTTTTAGCATTCTATGCCTAAAATGACTCTCGTACGCCCTGGATAAGCCTATCCACTATCAAGAGGTTATGAGTAAGGGGTGAGGGTACGTATTGGGAAGCCCTTTAATCGGACACCCAATCCCGCCCGCGTTAGCGGCCTCTACTGATCGATCGTGGTTGTTTAAGTGAAAAAGTTGATAAAACGGTTTAAATGCATGAATGCGCATCCAAAAGTCTTAACCTAACATGTGAAGATTTCCTGAGTCGGTTTGTTTATCCAAATATCAAGTAGTTGATGTCGAGTTGGATTTAGATTTATTTGCATGTGAAAACGAAAATTAAACATCCAGTTACCAAATTCGGGTTATGATGCTTAACACGATCCATTTATTTGAAAAAGTGTGTTTAAAAGATAAAGTATAAAATGAAAACTCGTCAATCTGATCCGTCACGTATTCGAATTGAACGTAATCGGGATCGTCCTAGACAAGTACCAGAACGAGACAGAACAGTGCCAGGCAGCCCTATTAAGGCGCGAGCCTATTGGCGAGTGAAGGGGCTCTGCCCGGGTTTTTGAAATATGAAAACAGACGGCCTCTTGGGGCGCGAGTCAGACGATGACCCAAAGGGCGTCTCATGGTTGTTAAAAAAAGGTTGCTTAAAACCGTATTTGTATTAAATAATTTGCAAGTATTATTTGCATGACTCAGAATAATTATTATTATGTTAGTAATATTCGTTGTCGTATTTGCAAGTTTGGAAAGCATAGTAAAGTGTGTAAAAGAAAAATGTTTCATTTGAACTAATTATGTTAAGTTCAATTATATGTAATTAGTCAAGTTTGTCATCGTACTCGGATTAAACCAAGGATGACTATGAATTATGACTAATATGTTTGCAAGTGTAAATAAATGAGAAAAATGGTAAATAAAAGAAAAGGGTGTTAAAATACCCATTAAAATGTAATTAACCAATAATATCATCGAGTCACGGAATAAACCATCATGGTATAAGGAACCAAGGATAATTTTTGTAATGGTCAAAATATTTGTCATAAAAATGAATTAAAATAGTAAAAACCGTAAAAGGAAAGAAGTAAAAATAAAATAAAATGTTGAAGGAAAGATAAAATCAAACACATTTGAGTCTGACCTGGACACCCACAAGAGGCGTGAGCCTCCCAGCATAGCAAGGAGCTTCTGTCTCAGGCCAAAACTCAGTTTTGGCTCGTCTAACCTATATTTGAATCGTGTTATGCATTATTCATGCTTATAAAGTTATGAAAACAGTAAAGACATGAAATAAATGAGTTATTTACACCCTCAAACTTACGTGTATTGATGTTTGCGAAGTAGACGACTTTAGAGACGGTTTTCTCGTTGTGACAAATCGCGATCAAAGAAGTTTAAAAAGGCGCCTTAAAAAAGGATTTTGTTTTGAAAATGAGTTCAAAATATGTTGTTGAAAAACATGTTGATTAATGTTGAGTTGGTCGAATGGGTCGGTCGAATGCACGGCGACGGTACCAAACAAAATGTGTAAAGCTTGTGTTTACGATCGGTAGGCCGTAAACACGTGTCAATTTTGTGACTTAGGAAGTCGGTCTAGAAGTTTAAGGGAGAAGGAGGGGGCGGACTCTCGCGTGAGGATTATGGTGTGTGATGGTAGGTATTTATAGAGAAATGGGGATGGTAGCAAGTTGGTTAAGTTTGCTTGCTGGCCAAGGGCATGCCCAAAGAGGCGCGAGCCACCTAGTGATTGAAAGGGGTGTACTGTCCCTTTCAATTTGGACGTGGCCTTTGCTCAATCTATTATTTGGTTTGTTTGATGTTTGGTATCCAAATAGGATGTCGTGTAACAATATGGACATCTAATAAGATGATTTTGGGTGTTACTTGAGGTAGGTGTTTTGTGTGCTTGACTCGGGTTTGACCCGTGTGAGTCGGGATTTGAATTTGGAGTCGGTTTTTGTCTCGGTGTCGGTTTTGACTCTAATTAGGGTCATTTTAATGGAAATGACATGATAAAGACATTCATGGCATTATTTTTGACATTTGGGATTTGGGTTGACTCAGGTTGACTCGAATTGTGGGTTTTTGAGTTGGTTTTGGGTCCGAAGACAGTTTTAACTCCAAATAGTGTTATTTTAATGCAAATGAAGTTAGAAAACTTTTGAAATCATTTTTCATATCCAATTAGTGAATTAAACCATCTCATGTATAACCAATCCACGCACGCATATCAAAAACACGTTATAGTCCGATCTTCATCGGGTGGTTTTTGGGAGGTGCAGATACTGGGTATCTACACATTGGTGGTGCACTAGAGTAGCTAGCATCAACACCTTTCTTCATGTCACATTCAGAGGTCCTTAAGGGTGCCAATGGATCAAGTTAATGATCTAGGACTCACACAGTGAGGAAGCATGGATCCATTCACTCACCTCCTTATGATCGACAAAGCACATGTGGTATGAAACACATGTTACGGTGGAGATATTTAAAAAAACTATGTCCATCTCTATAAACACCGTATGGGTCTCAATTTATTCTCAAACTGTGCACATAACTCGAGAATTAACATGCTCACTCTCAATTGCGCCATGTAAATCCTCATACTCGGCTTGCATAGGCTGCATGGACAGTGGGTACTATCCACGTCGACTTAAAAGTAACAAATAAGTCTCATCTTGTCTCATACCAAGGCAACCTCTATTATGAATTTTCTATAGTATGCTCGCTCTCTCAGCGCTATATATAGATAGGTCTCATCTCTACTCGCTTTCACAGCGCTAGAGGCGATTGCTTGTATGAGTAAGCCAATCTAAAGCCTATTTCAGGACAACAAACATTATGATTCGTACCCATTAAACATTATTGAGAATCTAAGCAGAATAAAAATCATTCATTCATGAAATCACAAGTTTCTCAGAACAACGATACGCATTACACTCTACGTAATCCAAGAGATTTTACATGTTGACAAAAGATAGCGATCGGCTTAGTAAGCGGATCAGCTACCATTTCACCAGTAGAGATATGGTTCAAGACCACCTTTTTGCGTATTGTCATGTCTCTAACATAATGGTACCTAATCTGAATGTGTTTGGTTATACCATGATATTTAGGGTCCTTTGTATACATTAGTGCAGCCATGTTATCACAATAGATCAACACGGGCTCTTTTGCACTAGGGACAACACCTAAATGACGTACAAAACGTTTTAACCAAACTGCTTCTTGTGCTGCTGCGGAACATGCCACATATTCAGCCTCCATTGTTGACGGGGCAATACAATATTGCTTCTTACTACTTTAAGATATGGTGCCATTATTCAGTAAGAAAGCATATCCTGATGTGGACTTACGTTCATCGAGATCACCAGCCCAGTCAGCATCGCTGTATCCAATAAGGCTTAGATCCTTTCTTTGATAACGTAACATATAGTCCGATGTTCTTTTAAGGTACCTAATTATCCTCTTAACTGCTTTCCAATGAGCAAGTTTAGGATTCGCTTGATAGCGACTCATAAGTCCAACGGCGTAGCATATATCAGGCCTTGTACACATCATCGCATACATTAGACTACCAACTGCATTAGAGTAGGGAACTCGAGACATTTTCTCTTTCTCCTCTGGAGTCCGAGGGCCCATATCAAGATTCAACTTAAGGCTCTTATCAACAGGAGTGTCAATTGCCTTACAGTCATGCATTCGGTATTTTTCTAGCACTTTGTTAATATAGGTCTCTTTAGAGAGTCCAATGAGTCTCTTAGACCTATCTCTAGCAATTTTAACACCGAGTACATAATCTGTTCACCTAAATCTTTCATCTCAAAGTTAGTTGCGAGCCAACCTTTAGTTGCCTCAAGCATCTCCTTATCATTTCCAGCCAACAAGATATCATCAACATATAATGTTAGAATTACGAAACTTTTGTGTGATCCCTTGATGTACACACAATGATTCTCCTCTAGCATGGTGAAACCATTTTTTAGAACAGCCTCGTAGAACTGAATGTTCCATTGCCTAGTTGCTTGATTTAAGCCATATATGGACCTTTTCAGCTTGAAAACTTTGCGCTCTTGGTCCTCAACTATAAAGCCACTAAGTTGTTCCATATAGATGTCTTCATCTATTTGATGGAGTTCTATATCCATATGTGCTACTATGGCTAGAATGAGGCGGATTGATGCAAACCTTACTATAGTAGAAAAGGTTTCATCATAGTCGATCCCCTCCTTTTGGGTGAATCTCTTTGCCACTAGGCGAGCTTTGAATCTTTTAACGGAATTATCCGCCTTAATCTTGATCTTTAGACCCATTTGTTGCCATTGGTCTTTCGACCTGGCGGAAGCTCCACCAAATCCCAGACTTTGTTAGATCTCATAGACTCCATTTTCTCTATCATTGCATTCATCCATTCCCTAGCGTGGGGACTTGACAAAGCTTCTTTTATGGAAGAAGGTTCGTCCAAGTCGTCAGAAGTAACCATCATTACTTCAAAATTTGCTGCCATACACGCTTCATCCTCTATCCTAAAACGACGTCGAGAAATTCTCCCTCGAGCACTCCTTTGAGGTTCTTGATTCAACTCCACACGAGTTGGCTCAATTGCCTCACCACTCCCATTATCCTCAGCGACACTAATATTTTCATCTGTCAATAGCGAAGAGTGTGAGATATGCTCAGGATCTTCAAGTTCAAATAACTAGAAATCCTTGGTAGCTCCACCTTTGCCAGGAAAATAGTTTTCC
The DNA here is from genome assembly GCF_048544455.1 of Silene latifolia. NCBI lineage: Eukaryota > Viridiplantae > Streptophyta > Magnoliopsida > Caryophyllales > Caryophyllaceae > Silene > Silene latifolia. Next base: position 223,020,124 of record NC_133538.1, on the reverse strand, counting down.
AAGTGGCACCTCGTGACTCAATCTCCGTAAATACTCCATCTGAGTTTTCTCCTATAAAAACATATCCCTTATAATTCCAGGATATCTTATAAAGATACACTTTTTACCTCTAGGGTCCAACTTCCCATGCTCATGAGAAGTGGAGTGAACAAAAGCTGTAGACCCCCACAGTAGCAAGTTGCTTAAGTCAGGCTTATAGCCTTTCCATAATTCATAGGGAGTAGAAATCACGGATTTAGAAGGCACGCGATTAAGAATGTAGGCCGCAGTTAATAGAGCATCACCCCAATATGAAATTGGAAGATTTGTTTGCGCCATCATAGAACGAACCATGTCCAGTAAGGTACTATTCATTCTCTCTGCAACACCATTTTGTTGCGGAGTACCTGGAATGGTTAGTTGTCTAGTTATTCCCTTGTATTCACATAACTCTTTGAAAATTTCAGACAAGTATTCACGCCCCCTGTCAGTTCTCACGGTTTTTACCGTGTTGTCTAATTGATTCTCAACCTCATTCAAAAAACGTTTAAAGCAATTTAATGCTTCCGATTTGTGAGATATCAAATAAACATAGCCATAGCGTGAATAATCATCAGTAAAAGTGATAAAATAACTTGCGCCATGCCTAGCTCTAACATTCATTGGTCCACAAATATCAGAATGAATCACCTGGAGAGGCGTGGTAGCTCTTATAGCCTTGCCAAACGGTTTTCTAGTACCTTTACATGCTAAGTAAGACTCACAAGTAGATAGGTTCACTTTTGCTAAAGGTCCCAAAAGACCTTCTCTAGCTAATCGATTAATCCTATCTTAACCAATATGTCCAAGTCTAGCATGCCATAGATCAGGATCATCAAACATAGTGCTATTAGAAGAAGCAACAAATGAAAAACTATTGGCATTTTTGCAAGGTAAAGTATCTAAAACCATAAAACCATGTTGCATTGAACCATGACCGAATAAATCGGTTCCCAAATAAAATTTTACACAACCATTTTCGAATACAACTTTAAACTCTAACTCCAAAAGAGATAAAATAGAGACTAAGTTTTGCCTTATTTCAGGAGAGTATAATACATCATGTAGATACAAAATGCGTCCATTACGCAGCTCCAATTTGGAGGTTCCTAAACCAAGGACCTCAATCATAGAACTATTCCCTATGAATACATGCTTACTTCCTTTAGGTACTTTGCGAAATTCTACAAAAGCTGTCCGATCTCTGGTTAGGTGCTCTGTGGCTGCTGAGTCTAAAGTCCAAACAAGAATAGACTCAGCCATTAAACAAGAGCTAGTGACATAACAAAATAGAGATTTTGACAGGTTAAGACGTACCTTCGGCTCAGTGAAATCACGAGCGAAGTATCCCAGCTTTTGACAATTGTAGCACGTCACTATAGACATGTTGTTCTTTCCACCGCGCTTTCCTCTAGCACGTTTAGAGTCTCCATTTTTAGCCTCCTTTTAGGAGGTCCATTCTTATTCACACCTTTGGGAGCTCCAGGAGTACCCAACTTGCGCTTATGACCAGTTGTCTTGCGCATCTCTCCCTTAGATATGAAGGCCTCTCCTTCCGGCTTGTCAGTCTGGAGATGGTCTTCCTCAAGCTCAAGGTGACAAAAAACATCTTCAAAAGTTTTGATGTTGTCATTGTGGGTGAGGTTCACCTTCATATGTTCCCAACCCTTAGGTGGAATAGAACGTATCAGAGCCTGAACTTGTGGTTAATCACTTAGAACATTACCAGGTAGAGCCAACTCACTAATCATGTTTGACATGGTCATAAGATGCTGCCTCATAGTATGATCACGACGCCTCTTATAACCATGAAATTTTAAATTAAGTTGGCGCAAGTGAGTAGTTGAAGTTCCACCATATTGCAACTTAATTGCATCCCAGAGGGCTAAGGTTGTAGTATGCCTCTCGAACCTGAGCATAAAATCAGTCCTTATGCTACTCAACATCAATATGCGAGCCACACGATCCTTCCTTTTGAAGGCTTTATAGGCCTCCTCAACACGCCTATGTTGGGCGGTATTGCCTTTTTCAGGTTCTTGCATAGGTTGTGTAATAGTTGCTAGTTATTTAGACCATATTAATACTCATCTTATGATATTAAAATTATAAATTAATTTAAAATGATCTAAATCTACATGCATGCAAATAAAAGTATAAAAGATGGTATTAAACCATCTTAAGATAAAAGTTCATTACATTATATAAGGCATGTTTTGGGCACAACTCAAGGACTCCTTCCTTGATGTTGTTCTTGAGCTATGAAAGTGGATGATCCTCCAAGACAACAAACCACCAAAATAGATGGTCTCCTAAGGAAGCACCTAAGAATAAACCCAAAATACTACTAAAATACTAAATAGGTATATGTAGCAGTAAACCTTGTTTATTGTATATTTGATGGAATAGATAATATTACTACTTTGATAATATTAATATTTGATAAATATATGTGTTTTTGGATGTTTAAGATGAATAAAATAAAAAGAAAAATGGTCTTTAAAAGCTCCAAGTGAGCCTTCCAAAACAACAAGAAAAGCCCAATTTTTCCAACATCAAAAACTGGTGGAGTTTGGTAGTAGTTAAAGGCAATAAGGAAGGGGGGCTATTTATGAGTGGAAAATACCACCAATTGAACACTTGTAATGCCCTAAATAATCAGTCCATATGGACCATTTTGGGTCCATTTCGGTTTTCAAAATTTGCCCCACAAATGCTTATATGTCTTATATTTAGTTATCTTACATAATTAAATATTAATTTTATTATTTAACACTTAAATAATATAAATTAACTACCAATAACTACTTAACTATTAAGTGGTCATAAGACTATTTTATCAACATACAATGTGTCAATATTATCCCACTTAGCTAATTTTACAACCTCTTGTAAAATTTAATAGCTAATTAATTCCACGTCAAAACATATACACATATGGTATAAAATTAATTAATTAACTACTTAATTAATAAATTCTAATAAATTCTAATAAATTTATTTATTATTTAATATCACATAATTAAATAACAAATCTCCTTGTCCCGAATTCGTAGCCCGTCATCAAATAATACATTTATGTGACTAACTAAAAGTCAAATAATACAAGGAATTAATTATCTCGTATCTCATAAAAATAATTAATTTATTCTATTTGGGTGTCATCCTATAGGTGTGACCTAAAGGATCACCATCACCGTCACACACGACAAAGAATGTCAAACTCTAGCCAGCCAATCATTACCGATTAACGATGACCAGCTGACAAATAAAAAGATAAATCTCTGATATTCCTTTTACGAGATTTAATATGTAAACGCACTCATTGTGGAGGACACTACTTCAACAATCTCTCACTTGTCTGACACAAGGATGCGTTATTAATTCTCTTGTCCAATAATATCTCCCACTCAATGCAAGATGTCTTTCAGGTCGTTCTTGCACGTGATCATATCATAAAGTGGTTTCCTTGATCAGGAGAATGACTGTCTGACCGGATAATATACTATAGATCGCGTCCGAGCGTGGCCACACATTCACAGTCATCTCTCCTCGAGTGGCCTTGTGATAAGATATGACTTAAAAGGACAATCTCGTTGACCTATTTTCTTCATTTGATACAGATCACAATGACCCAGTAAATGCTCATCGGCCTCCTTTTACGGTGCGACCTAGAACAAAAACCAAAGCCACCGTAAAACCGTACCAACTCAGACAAATAATCACCAGTCTAAATAATTTACTCAAAGGAATAAATTGAAATCCTTGCCATGACCTAGCAACAAAAGGACTCTATAAACGGTCACTCTCCGACAAATTGTCTCACAATATGCCTATGTAATCCACCAGTCATCACTATGACCATATGACAGTCGAACCTGTCATCTATCGCCTTACAATCTAGTCACTCCAAGACGTCACCTCATTAACTAACTAGGGACAAAATACAATGTTAATCCAGTTCACTTAATAGGGTTCGACATTGTCTTTACAACCTATTTGGAGAAAACAAAGTATATAAATTCAGACATAAAACTGAATATAACGATAAATGCAACATATCATATATGAAATAATAAATACAATATTTTGATTATTACATATCATATAATTTACAACTGTTCTGGCATTCGTCTCAGCCACATCGAAACTACATGACTATCATGTTTAGCTTGAGACAAAGGCTTGGTTAAATGATCAGCGATGTTGTCAGCTGTCCCAACCTTACAAACTGTAATTTGTTTCTTTTCGATTAAATCTCTAATTACATGAAATTTCCTAAGTACATGTCTAGATTTGTTACAATACAAAGTGATAGGATCCTTGGCGGTAGGAATTACCTTTAGTCCCTCTAAAAATTGCATAATCCAAACAGCTTGCTTTGCAGCTCCAGAGGCTGCAATGTACTCAGCTTCCGTTGTAGAATCAGCAGTCACAGACTCCTTGAAAATTCTCCATCAAATCGCCCCTCTGTTCAACAAAAAAAACAAAACCAGCCTGGGATTTCAAATCATCCCTATCGGGTTGGAAACTGGCATCCGTATAACCTCTTATACGTAATTCAGATTCTCCTCCGAACACTAAGAATGACTCTTTAGTCCTTCTCAAGTACTTTAGAATATTCTTGATGGCTATCTAGTGACTCTCACCTGGAGTTTTCTGAAAACGACTCGTCATACTCAAAGCATACGAGACGTCAGGACGAGAACACATCATAGCATAAATGATCGATCCAACAACGGAAGCATAGGGAGTCGATTTCATGCGTTTAATATCCTTAGACTCAGTAGGACACTGTGACTTACTCAAAGTGATCCCACTGCCCATAGGTAGAAAACATCTCTTGGAGTTTTTCATATTGAATCGGTCAAGAATCTTATCGATATAGTCTTTTTGACTCAATGCTAATATCCTTTTGGATCTATCCCTATAGATCCGGATACCCAAGATGCGATGAGCTTCTCCCAAATCTTTCATTTGGAAGTGATTTCCCAACCACTTCTTAACAGAAGCAAGCATATCAACATCATTCCCAATGAGTAATATGTCGTCCACATAAAGAAGTAAGAAAATAACTTTACTCCCACTAAACTTCATGTATAAACATGGTTCCTCAACACTTCGAGAAAAACCATTCTGTTTAATAACATAATCAAAATGATGATTCCACCTCCTTGACACTTGCTTAAGACCATAAATGGATCTCTTGAGTTTGCATACTTTGTTAGGATTTTTAGGATCCACAAAACCCTCAGGTTGTGTTATGAACACTTCCTCTTCCAGAAACTCGTTCAGGAAAGCGGTTTTGACATCCATTTGCCATATCTCATAATCATGAAATGCAGCAATCGCTAACATTATCTGAACAGATCTAAGCATAGCAACTGGTGCAAAAGTTTCATCATAGTGTAAACCACGAACTTGAGTGAAACCTTTTGCAACCAATCTAGCTTTTTATACATCTTTATGTCCATCCATGCCGATTTTAATCTTGAATATCCACTTACACTGAAGAGGTCGAACATCTTTAGGTAAGTCAACCAGGTCCCATACCTGATTATCGTACATGGAATCCATTTCGGATTGCATGGCCTCGAGCCATAGCTTAGAGTCAAAACTCGTAATAGCTGCTTTATTGGTCTTCGTTTTATAACTTTCTAAAAGTAAAACCTCATAGTCACCATCTTCCTCGATAATGCCAAGGTATCTATCATGCTGGCGACTAACCCTTTCTAACCTCCTAGGTTCAGCAGGAACAATAACCGATTCTGACGTAGAAGGAACATCTTCCTGCACTGTGACATCAGTTTGTGGCTCTTGAACTTCATCAATTTCAAATTTTCTCCCACTCTGTTTTCTAGAAATAAAATCCTTTTCTAGAAAGACAGCTTCACGAGCAAAAAACACTTTATTCTCGTTACTATTGTAGAAGTAATATCCACAAGTTTCCTTAGGGTAGCCTACAAAAATGCATTTTTCAGAACGAGGTGCAAGCTTATCGTCAGACTTGCTCTTGACATAAGCATCACAACCCCATACTTTCATGTATCGCAGATTCGGGACTTTCCCTTTCCATATTTCATATGGAGTTTTGTCAGTTGCTTTAGTGGGACTTTTATTAAGTGATTGTCCATCAGATAAAATGGCAAAACCCCATAATGACTTAGGTAACTCTATTTGACTCATCATCGATCGAACCATATCTAATAAAGTTTTATTCCTGCTTTCAGCCACACCATTTAATTGTGGTGTGCCAGGAGGAGTTAACTGAGATACAATACCGCAATTTTTAAGGTGAACTTTAAAGTCATTGCTTAAATATTCCCCACCACGATCTGATCGTAATGCTTTAATCATCTTATTTAATTGGGTTTTTACTTCATTCTGAAACTCTTTGAACTTATCAAAAGCTTCACTTTTATATCTCATTAAGTAGATATACCCATATCTACTCATGTCATCGATAAAAGTAATGAAATAGTCATAATTACCTCTAGCAGTGACTGTCATTGGACCACATACATCGGTATGTATTAAACCAAATAACTCACTAGCTCGAGATCCTTTTCCTAGAAAAGGTGAACGAGTCATCTTGCCAAGAAGACAAGGTTCGCATGTACCAAATGATTCGAAATCAAAAGGTTTAATTATACCAGTCGACACTAGTCTTTTAATGCGTTTCTCGTTAATATGTCCTAATCGACAATGCCATAAATAAGATTGATCGGGATCACCTGTTTTGAGTCTTTTATTATCTAAATGATAAACATCGTCGCAAGTGTCTAGAATATAAATACCATTGATTGAAATAGCTTGATTATATACAATCCCATTAAGGGAAAAAGTACAACACTTGCCTTTAATTACAAAGGAAAACCCTTCTATGTCTAACATAGATACGAATATTATATTTCTAGATAGTGTTGGTACAAAATAACAATTATTAAGATGCAACTCCAACCCCGAAGCTAAACTAAGTACATAAGTTCCTACTGAGACGGCAGCTACTTTAGACCCGTTTCCCATTCGGAGATCGACATCACCATTGTTTAGCTTTCTTATGCTTTTTAGGCCCTGCAAATGATTACACGAGTCAGAACCACAACCACTATCTAATACCCAAGTTGTATTTGAAGCATAATTTATGTCTATTATAAAAGATTCAGTTGAGGAATTACTTGTCGGCTTCACAATGCCAGCTTTTATGTCTTCCAGGTACTTTGTACAATTACGTCTCCAATGTCCCTTGTTATTACAATAATTACAAGTATCTTTAAGAGTATTACCCTTTATAGGTTTTGGCTTAGTAGAGCAATTCGTAATTGCTTTACCTTTGCCCTCCACCTGAACGGGCTTCTTACATGCGTTCCTCTTAAACTGCTTCTTCTCCTTCACGTTAATTGCAAGCACATCTTTCCTTGTACTCCCACTCAATCCCATGTCCTTCTCTGCTTGCACAAGCAGAGAATGGAGCTCATGTAAACTCTTTCTAATGTTTGTCATATTATAATTTACCCTAAATTGGGTAAATCCCTTGACGTGTGAGAGAGAGTGGAGCACTCGGTCCACCACAAGTTCGTCGGGGATCTTACATCCCAACCTCTCTAAAGTTTCCACGTACTCAATCATTTTAAGTACATGTGAACTTACTGGTTGACCATCTTTGAGGTTAGCCTCAAAGAAACTAACTGCGGTGTCATATTGAATTATTCTCGGGGCTTGAGAAAACATAGTTGAAAGCCTCGAGAATACTTCATGTGCATCACGAAACTTGACACATTGCCTTTGTAAAGCAGGATCCATTGAAAAAATCAAAACATTTTTAATTACAGCGGATTCCTTTTGATAATTTGAAAAATCCTCCCTTACATCGGCAGTGGCTCTAGTACTAGGCGAAGGGGGAGAGGGATCGACAAGGTAGCGTAATTTGCCATCACCTGCGGCAGCTAATCGAAGTTGTTCCTCCCAATCTTTAAAATTACTACCGTCGGCTTTTAAAACATATTTGTCCATAAAAGAACGTAGCCATGAATCTCTAGCTATGGTGACGGTTTCACTAGTAGAAGTCATCGTGATTACTACAAAGGAAATAAAGGAAAGATTAACATTTATCGTCTAGAAATATTTAACTTGTGGAACTATTTAACAAGTTCCCATTTATATAATGATCTCCCACTGAATTATATAAATGATTCCAAGATCCAATTTTATATAAATACGGGCATGGTGGACCGATAAAACCCACATTTATATAAATTTGGTGAGTCAACATTTTGACTGATTCTACTACTAGAACTCTTGGTTGACGGATTTTCTTAAAATCTATCTTTTTGCCCCAGAATAAATATGGGCACGGTGGACCGATTCAACCCATATTTATCCCGTTGAGTCCAACCAATTTTCACGGGTAATAACTTTTATTACCCTACTTACCCAACGTAAAAAGAGTGTACCTCGGTGATCCGAACCTACCTCTAATGAAGAAGGGATTCATAGGTGCTATTATTTGGTAATGCTTAATCTCAATTTTAAGCAAATGTGAGAGATCTTATCAATTTAATTGTCTATCACTTTTAAGTGAACTAAATTGGTGAATGCTAGACAATTAAATCGATAACAAAAAAAATAAAACATGTAGTGACGATTTGGCATGAATGCATAAATGTAAACAACCAAGTCCTAATATGGCCACCTAGTTAATCTAATTAACTAAAATTATTACATATCGGAAACCAACTCCTTGGTCCCTTGAGTCTTCATAAATTGGCCTCCTTCTTTAGGATTTCGGAACGCCTTTCCGAAAACAATGTCTTCATGAAAACTCCGTCTTTAGATGCTTCATCTAATTACCAATAATTAAATTACATAACAATTTCCTATTATACAATTTGTAACAAAAATTAAAATAAAACTATTAATTAATTACAAATTAGGCGATACGAAATCGCATTTAATTACAAAACAAGTCGATATTCCCTTACATTACGGAAAATACCAACTTCTACCTATGACCATATTAAAAAAAAAATTACATAATTATAATGCTAAAAAAAACATTCATCCAAGTGAATAATAAAATGCATTATGAAAATGACATGCCAAATCGTCTAACTTACCAACAACGATCATTTGAGCTTGCTTTGACGGAATTTTTACCAATAAAAATTCATAATCAATTCTTAAAACAATTTTAAGACTTACTCATCATACTAATCTGGTCTAATATTAAAATAATTATTCTCAACAATTATCTTGAATTTATATGGGAATTAAAACACAATTATGACAAAAAATGATATAATAATTCACAATTATCATACAAAAAATTCCATTTAATTTAAAATTTATGGAAAAATAAATTTCAAAGCATGAAAATTATGGTCTTACACCAAAAATGTCATGCAAGTGAAAATTTTTGTTTTTAAAATTTATTTAAAACGATTTCACAATTTAATCGGCAAAGCGACAATTTTTACGATTTAATTCTAAATCAAACCATAAAAATTGAAATGACTTCAAATAAAACTTTGTACATTTTGGAACAATTTCCAGGAGCTAAAAATTCAAAAATTTCGAGCCCTAAAATTAAATCAATATTTATTTGCAAAATAACCATTATTTATCAATTTTTATCAAATAAAAATCAATAAACTACCTAAATTAATCACATTAATTTAAATTTTATATTTTTATTATAAATAGAACATGAATGTGGTTATTTCTAAATAAATATGCATAAAATTAACATGCAATCAATTTCAATTAACTCTTAATTAATTTTAATGCATTTTTACTCAATTTTATGCCATTTTAAGTTATAAAAAGTGGAAAAATTTAACAAAAATCAAATTTTCGTCCCATATCATCTTAAGACCAGATTATTTACATGCAATACCATATTATCTGATAAAACTACTTTTAGTAACATAATATCAATTTTATTAATTTATCTCACAAATTACTAAAATCGTCTTAAAACAACATGCATGTATTTAATAATGCTCTGATACCACTTGCTAGTTATTTAGACCATATTAATACTCATCTTATGATATTAAAATTACAAATTAATTTAAAATGGTCTAAATCTACATGCATGCAAATACAAGTATAAAAGATGGTATTAAACCATCTTAAGACAAAAGTTCCTTACATTGTATAAGGTAAGTTTTGGGCACAACTTAAGGACTCCTTCCTTGATGTTGTTCTTGATCTATGAAAATGGATGATTCCAAGAAAAAAAAACCACCAAAATAGATGGTCTCCTAAGGAAGCACCCAAGAATCAACCCAAAATACTACTAAAATACTACCTAGGTATATGTAGTAGTAAACCTTGTTTACTGTATATTTGATGGAATAGATAATATTATTATTTTGATAATATTATTATTTGATAAATATATGTGTTTTTGGATGTTTAAGATGAACAAAATAAGAAGAAAAATGGTCTTTAAAAGCTCCAAGTGAGCCTTCTAAAACAACAAGAAAAGTCCAATTTTTCTTCCAATTTTTCCAACATCAAAAAATGGTGGAGTTTGGTGGTATTTATAGGCAATTTGGGGGGACAATTATGAGTGGAAAATGCCACCAATTGAACACTTGTAATGCCCTAAAAAATCAGTCCATATGGACCATTTTGGGTCCATTTCGGTTTTCGACATTTGCCCCACAAATGCTTATAAGTCTTAGATTTAGTTATTGTACATAATTAAATATTAATTTTATTATTTAACACTTAAATAAGACAAATTAACTACCAACAACTACTTAACTATTAAGTGGTCATAAGACTATTTTATCAACATACAATGTGTCAATATTATCCCACTTAGCTAATTTTACAACCTCTTGTAAAATTTAATAGCTAATTAATTCCACGTCAAAACATATACACATATCGTATAAAATTAATTAATTAACTATTAATTAATAAATTTTAATTCATTTATTTATTATTTAATATCAAATAATTAAATAATAAATCTCCTTGTCCCAAATTCGTAACCCGTCATCAAATAATACATTTATGTGACTAACTAAAAGTCAAATAATGCAAGGAATTAATTATCTCGTATCTCATACAAATAATTAAGTTATTCTATTTGGGCGTCATTCTATAGGTATGACCTAAAGGGATCAGCTGATCACCGCCGTCACACGACAGTAATGTCAAACTCTAGTCAGCCAATCATTACCGATTAACGATGACCAACTGACAAATAAAAAGATAAATCCGTGATATTCCTTTTACGAGATTTAATCTGTGAACACACTCATTATGGAGGACACTACTCCAACAATAGTTTCCAGCACTTCTTGCTCTTCAAGGAATAACTGAACCTTACAATGCCATACATCATAGTTTTGTTTAGTCAATTTGTCTCCTTGGTTCAAATCGACCACAATGTTCTTTGTCCCAGCCATTGATAACTATAAACATTTTAAAAAATAATTAGTACAATCATAATCATTTTGCGGCAATCTCTTTATTAATCAAAAAATTAACTTGACAAGAGCAACAAAAATCAAAAGACGTATAAATACGCAATCATCATTTATTATGACCATCTTGTTAATTTATAAACTAATAAAATCATGCGCAATATAAATTTTATTACGGTGAGATACTCTTATCTACCAACCTTAATCAATATACCAACAATATAAATCTCATTCTCTTAATCAATAACAATCATTATTGTCTCAAATGCACAGTTAGTTCGTCGTAAATAAACTCCCACAATAACATGGTTCAGACGGTTTGCACACATTATAAGCATAAGAGATGTATAAATGCCAAACTTCTGTAAACAGAGGGTCGACTTTGCTGCATTATATTTACAATAGCATCTGACTATGAATAATAGTACATCATCTTGCTTGTTCAATCAGTGAGTCAATATACACATGTGGTACTAACCAAACTATATTGATTTTTTTCCGTCTAACCTTAAATAAGGTGTATATATGGGTTGATTGTCAATGAAACACTTATGCAATGCAAATAAAAAAACGCCCTGTATGTTTTGAAAATCGAGGTTTGAAATGTTTGAAGAGGTTTCGGGGACGGTGTATAGTCCTCGGGATCTCGAAAGTGTCTCGAGAAAAGGGTGTGTGCTTTCCTCGAGTTTTGAAAGAGCCATTGTCGGCGCGAAATGGGTTAAAATCCGTGTCTAGACGCGGCGATTATAATGGCGTAAAAAGGTGTTTTGAAATGGTTCTAGAAAATCGAATTTGAAAATCGTCATTACGACGGCCTAGAAAGGCGTGTTGAAATGGTTATAAAAACCGGGTTTGAAAATCGTCATTACGACGGCCTATAAAGGCGTGTTGAAATGGTTATAAAAAACCGGGTTTGGAAATCGTTATTATGACGACCTAGAAAGGCGTGTTGAAAAGTAACGGTCGGCAAAAGACCGAGGTTAGAAACGGCCATTATAACGGCGCAAAAAGGTGTTTTTGAAAGTTTTGAAAATGACACGGAAGGACTTATGATCATATAGCATGTAAGCACTAACAGTTTCATTATATTATGCATTATGCTGACACGGGTTTTAGTTTAAAAGGGTGGGTTACACACCAAGCAATCAAACCCTGATTTGCGAGAGGGATACTAATCCAAACAACATGTGTAAGGAGGGTGCCCTAGCCTCGTGCTCGAAAGTGATGAAAGCTCTTTGACAAAACAGAAATGTGTTTCGTCAATGGTATGCTTGACTCAATCGGGATTCCAAATGCGGGGATGAGAAAACTCACGCCGACGAGACGAGCAAATTGGTCGAAAAGGGTTAGGTTATGGGCCTGGACAAGGAACCCGACCGTGACCGTAATATCAATTAATGCATTCCATCCATGACCTCGTTCAAGTCTCACCATCTAGGGATCTCAAAGACACAAGTGTCCTAGTTTTCCCCAGTGTAGTCGCCAATCTGTGGACACAGCCACCTGCATGCCCAGCCGATCTATGGACATACAGAAGTCTTTTGAAAGCCTCGCTCGGCGGCGTAAAAATGCTTTCGACCGAATCGTTTTAGATCGGTCGATTTCGTCTCGGCAAGGGTCTCGAAACGATTAGAGATGTTCTGAGTCGCCACCAAGCATTTGTGGGATGCTTGGAACCCGTTCGATACCACTTTATACCTCGGTCAAACGAAGCACAAAGCAATGTTTGACATAGGTACTAAAGATAAGGAATTGTCCCTCTTTAGCATCCTATCTCTAGAGTGACTCTCGTACGCCCTGGATAAGGTCGTCCACTATCTAAAGTTTCTGAGTAAGAGGTGAAGGTATGTATTGGGAAGCCCTTTCATCAGACACCCAATCCCGCCCGCGGCAGCGGCCTCTTCTGATCGATCTTGGTTGGTTGAATGCAAAAGTTGATAAAACGGTTTAAATGCATGAATGCGCATCCAATAATTTAAACCTAACATGTGAGAGCTTTCTAAGTCAGTTGATTTAATCCAAGTATCAAGTATAAGATGTCGAGTTGGATTTATGGTTGATTTGCATGCAAGACGAAACTTAAACATCCATTTACCGAGTTAGGTTTATGGTGCATAACGTCATCCATTTGTCTTAGTAAGGCATTTTGCAAATATGATTTTTGAATGAGCAAATTAGTCATCTAATCCGTCCTATATCCGGGTTAGCCGGAGTTGGGATCGTCCTAGACTAATGCTGGAAATGGATGAGACCCTGGACTAGGCAGCCAGATGAGGCGCGAGCCTATTGGCGATATATATAAGGGGGTCTCCCCTGGTTTGAAAATAGGAAAAGAAATGGCATGTTTAGGCGCGTGTCAGTCAACGGTATATGACGCGTTCTGACCATTGAAAAACGTTTATAAAACGTGTTGAAAGATGGGTATTTGAACCCGTTTTGGTTTGAAAAGGCCATTTAGGCCGCTTTCGTGTTGATTTGTAGAACGAGACTTGAATAATCGTCATTGTTTTGACGGTATTCGATGTCGGGTTCGACTTTGTAAGCTTGACATGAATAGTTTTTAAAATGAATATGAACTAATTGTTTTAAGTTCATTTGAATATAATTAGTTGATACTCATCATCGTACTCAGATTAAAATCCGACATGGTATGTTGAACCAAGGATGACTTTGTGTTGGTGACTAATACATTTATTTTGAAAATGTAAAGAAATGATTAAAGGATTTAAAATACCTTCCAAAATGTAAAGAAATGAAATAAAAGGCTTTAAAATACCTTTTAAATGTAATTAACCAAATATTATCACCGAAACACGGATTAAAACATCATGGTATTAAGAACCAAGGGTGAAAAATATTTTATGGTTAAAACTTGTAGAAAATGGTTTGAAAATACTTGAAATGGTAAAAACCGATTACAAATATGAAAATGAAAACAGAGGAAAAGAAGAGACCAAACACGGATTGGACTTAAGGATGGGCTTGGTCCTTTAGGCGCGAGCCTATGTGCTCCGTAAGTAGCCTCTGCCTCAACCAAAAAGTCCGGTTTTGGCTCATTCTTACCATGTTTTGGACCATGTTATGCATGATTTAGCATGTTATAGTCATGAAACAAGTAAAGACATGATAAAAAGGGATTTTTAAACCCTCAAACTTACATGCTTGGCTTATGGCGAGAAACTGATGTAAGTGTATCAACTCGTTTAGTCGGAAAAGACTCGGTTTAAAACCATTTTAGTAAGTAAAAAGAGTGTTTTGTTTTGTTTAGTGATGGTGTAGTGGTCGAAATGGTCGGTCAAGTGATTTAATGCACGATGACGGTACCATACAATGTGTAAGACTTGTGTTTACGATCGGTAGGTCGCAAACACGTGTCGGATTGTGACTTAGGAAGTCAAGTCTAGAATTTTAAGGGAGAAAAGAGGGGGCGGACACTCGCGTAAGTTCTCAAATGGTGGCATTTGAGGGGTATTTTTAGGAAAATAAGTGGTTGTGTGAGTTTTGAGCGACGTGGCCACCTGGGCTGCTCAAAGAGGCGCGAGCCACGTCGCACGTCTTCGAGGTGTCTTGTTGCTTTCATACAAATGCAATCATGATTTGTTCTATCCTAGGATTTGTATGCATATGTTTGGTACTTGACCATACATGATCCCGACCTATCTTAACATGGAAGCATTTGAATGGTTTGTTTTTTGTGTTTGACTCGGTTTGACTCGTTGTTGGAGTCGGGATTTGAATTTTGAGTCGGTTTTTGGTCCTGTCTCGGTTTTGACTAGTTAGTGTCATTGCGACCCCGTAGTCATGCATTAAACACTCCATATACTTTTGAAAAGTTTGAAAATGTTTTATTTTCGAAATCGTTTTAAGTTTTCGGACGTAGATGTTGTTCATGAACTGTCGATCAAACGTTGCGATTCCAAAGCATGTTGTAGTCCGATAGTCATCGGGTGTTTGTTGGAGTGTCAGCAGATACAGGGTATCTACAGAGCCCCCACTTTGACTGAGGCTTGGACAGGGCAAAAGTCAAAGTAGAGCCCCCAGGTCAATCGAAGATTACAACCTGGAGACTCAAGCGACGTCGAGGCGGCTCGAAAGGATTCGGGCCAAGGACCTGCCATCGGGAAGGGCGACGCCAAGGCGACTCGAGGGTACGAACCAAGGACCTGTCGTCGGGAACAGTTTAGAGTCCGTCGATTGCCCGTGCGGGTCGTTTAAAGTCCGTTAGACTACGTACAAAGGCTCGCCAGCCATAAGAAGGAGTCATACATGAGGCATCTTCGGATACGTTCTTGCGTGTTTGCGGACAAAGGCTCGCCAGCTGTGGTGCGTACATGAGGAGGGCTCGCCAGCCATGGTGTGTTGTAAGGCTTTCCAGCCATGGGGCGTATATGATGAGGGCTCGCCAGCCGCGGTACGTTGTAAGGCTCGCTAGCCATAGGGCGTATATGAGGAGGGCTCGCCAGCCGCGGTGCATTGTAAGGCTCGCCTGCCATGGGGCGTATATGAGGAGGGCTCGCCAGCCGCGGTGCGTTGTAAGGCTCGCCAGCCATGGGGCATATATGAGGAGGGCTCTCCAGCCGCGGTGCGTTGTAAGGCTCGCCAGCCATGGGGCGTATATGAAGAGGGATCGCCAGCCGCAGTGCGTTGTATGGCTTGCCAGCCATGTGGCGTATATGACGAGGGCTTGCCAGCCGTGGTGCGTTGTAAGGCTCGCAAGCCATGGGGCGTATATGAGGAGGGCTCCCCAGCCGCGGTGCGTTGTAAGGCTCGCCAGCCATGGGGCATATATGAGGAGGGCTCGCCAACCGCGGTGCGTTGTAAGGCTCGCCAGCTATGGGGGGAGGGGTGCAGTTGATCGACCTTGAGAATTGCCGCGTTGGATGGGCCGGTTTGAAACAGCGGTCTTCGCGAGAAAGCCCCCTGTTGACATTTGAAGGAATAGTGAACTTTGAATTTTTACTATTATTATATTTGTTTTGAATTTGAAATGGCGGTTTTAATCGTCTTTTGTTTGAATTTCGAAGGAAATAGTGAATTGTGAATTTTCACTACTACGTTTGAAGTGACGGTTTATGCTGCCGCCGTTGACATGTAAAGGAAATAGTGAATTTTGATTTTTCACTATTATTTTTGAAGTGACGGTTTATGTTGCCGCCGTTGACATGTGTGGTGAAAATAGTGAAATTTGAATTTCCACTATTCTTTGGAAAATGAAAGTTTTAATTGCCGTCGTTTGAAATTTGAAGAAATAGTGAATTTTGAATTTTCACTATTATGTTTTTGAAAATGACGGTTTTAATTACCGTCGTTTGAAATTTGAAGAAATAGTGAATTTTGAATTTTCACTATTATCGTTGAAGTGAAAGTGGTGGTTTTAATCACCGTTTATTTGAATTTTTGAAGAAAAATAGTGAATTTTGATTTCACTATTTTTTTTTGTATTTGCAAAATGACGGTCCCTAATGTCCTCATCGAAGATTTGAGGTTTGATGGGAAATTGGGCCAAAGCCCAAAATTCCGCTGAATAGAGGAGGGAGCACCCCATTGAGGCGCGAGCATCTTGGCGAGGTAAGGGGGCTTCCCTATTTTTCTGTAAAAGATGCGAGATTGGTTTGCATACCATTCTCAATTCGTCTTCTTCATCCTCTCGACAAAACAAACAAAAACCGCCATTGTTGGTCTTCTTGCTTGCTCCAGTTCGTGCCATAATCAACATGTCATCTTAAGGTATGTATTTCCTCTTGAATCCATTTAAATTTGTTGGTCTTTTGATTGATTGAATTAGGGCGAAATGTTTACCATTAAAAAATCGATTTGGGCGTTTTTGATTGAGCTCATTTCAAGTGAAATTGATGATTGCATTAGGTTAGAAACCTATTTAGGAGTATAGGGGTGCTTTTAGTTTGCATTTTGGTCCCCGTTTACGCCCCATATGCTCGAAAAACGTGAGTGAGGCGAAGAAACCGTCTCATTTCACAATGCCAAGTATATTTGCTTGGGTAATGGGTCCCACTAGGTTGCATGGTATTCGGGAAAGAACGTATCTGCCATTGTGGACCTTTATTGAGTATTGTGGGGAAAATTAGAATTTTTGCCTTTAGTGACAGGCTTATGTCTGACAGAATAAGCGCCTGTTTGGGCTTGGATTGAGTGAGTCAGTTTGCCTTGAAATGGACCTCATTGGTAGTTTAGGTCGCTTTGAGGCGTGATAAAATCACGTTGCCCTGTTATGGTCGTATTTTGAAATTTTGACTGGTTTGCGCTCAAATTGGCGCAGAAATTGCCTTTTTAAGTCGTAGAAAAATACCCCATTGCATCGGGAATGTATTTTGGTTTGTAGGCGGACCTTGTGTGGGTCTTGGGGTGCCATTTTTGTTGTGGTTTTTTTGACTCGTCTTTTGCTTGAAAAGAAGGGCGAGTCATTTTTTTGCGTTTTTTGTAAATTGTATTTGTTTGGTTGGGTTTGGGCGGGATTGCCCTTGTTCTGCTTTGCAGGTTTTTTTTGGATTCGTCCATTTTACGCCGTCGTAATGTCGAAATTTCGACTGACATTCTTTGTTTGTCTTTGGTTGAGGGGATCATTTGGGACCTACCGGGTCTATTGTGGAGGCCTTGGAGAAGGAGGATGATCCTGGAGGAGGAGAGACGACTGTTTTTTGTTACAGGCTTGGTTGTGTTTCTGCCTGGCAGCCTTTACCCGACCAATGATCGAATATCGATCGTTGGTCGTTGTCTGCAGAGGTTCCGATGTCCGATGAGTGGGGTTCAATACGGGCATGTTATCCCATGTCATGGTCCCCTTTTATCCTTGAATTCTGATGATTGGAGGTCAACGTCGGGATAACGTGCTGAGTTATGATCCTCGGTTGTCGTGTCATCCGAAGTGTGCCAGGCATCATTTTTCCTTTTGTCGCGGTGCAGGAATGTGGTACTGCCATCATGGTAGCCACCTCTTCTTCTGTTGTTACTCCTTTCCTTTCTTGATTGGAAGGATGGGGAGTGTTTAGTTCGGTAGGTGGCGGATAGCCCCCAGCTTGTTGTCTTAGGCCAGTATATATATGATAGATGTCTGTACCGGTCCCTGTTTGTATGGTCAGTCGTTTGTATCAAACGTGTGTCGATGTATTTTGTGTGAGGCGGTTTGTATATATGTCTTTTTGGATTGTGGTTCATTTGTGATTTTTGGCTTTTTTGTGTTGTGTTTTGGAGAAGCGATGTCGGCTGTCAGTTCCCCTTTTGATTCGCACCAGTTCCTGCATCGTTAGTATAGAAAACAGGCAACAGGTAGCATGTATGCATTAACGTAAACACGTAAAAAGCACTTGATTGAAAACAAAATTAACCACGATGACTCGAAGTTAAAATTGAAATTCGAAATTTGCAATGATATTTTTAAAATTCCGCGACAAGTCGTCACGTTTGGATTTCAAAAAGAATTGATTTGAAAATTAAGCAATTAACTCGTGTCTTGAATTAAATTGCATCGAAATTGTTGAAATTGATTTGTGACTCGAAAAATTCAAACTCAAACCGTCAGGGGTGAATTTTAAAATTGATTTTTGCGAGTGTACTTGGTTTGATTTTTGTGAGATCAAGACTCGGATTTGTGAGTGTTTGAATTTTTGAGGAAAATTGATGTCGTGTTATCAATTTTCGATTTTTATTTTTGCTGGGAAAATTGCGAAAAAGCGAAAAAATTTCCGGAATTTCGACTGACATGGAAACGATCCGTTGCGGATCGGGGCGACTAGCCCTTCCCCCTTTTAAAAAAAAGAAGAGTTTTTTTGGAATTTTTCAATTTTAATGTTTGTTTTAGGAATATAAATTCCCATCCCCCATTTTATTTTAGACATTGTCCTCAATGTACATGTAGGAGTAGGAATAAAAAGGAAATACATTTTTATGGATTTTTAAAGTTTTATGGAAAAGAAGTACAAATGCAATGATATTGTTGGGAAATGTGTCCTCAACAATAGTGCGATCACATGATTTAAATATCATTTCAAGAATACGGAAGGGATGATACATAATATATAGTCAACTAGTCCACACATATCGGTAATGATTGGCTGGCTAGAGTTTGACATTACTGTCGTGCGACGGTGGTGATCAGTTGATCCCTTGAGGTCACACCTAAAGGACGATTCCCTTAATTGAAAAGGTTAATTAATTGTATACCGATACAGATTAATTAATTCCTTAAAATTGAACAATTTTTATTATAAGTGAGAAAAGTGACATCTTATTATAATGTGATTAAATGAGATTTTATTTAGTAATTTAAGAAGTTATATTACTAATATTAATCGGTGTTTGCGAAACACGCGAGATGAGAATGATAAGTTAGTTATAATTACAAGATATTGTGAATTATACTAACTGGTAATTAAATGACCATTTCATGAGAAAGTAATTTTATATTACTAGTCAATTTGTTAAATATGATTTATTTAATTTGTAAATGATATTTAATTTGTTAAATATGCATTTTAAAATAAAACATGACATCAAATATGTCACATGTCACATGACATACAATTGTACAATTGACAAAAATAAAATGGACTCCATATTACACTATGTAAACCGAAAATTGGTGGACTATATGAGAAGTTTTGTCTTTTCCATTTGTCTTATTCATTTGTCCATAAGACTTGATAGTGACATGACAATGCAAAAGACTTACACCTAGTTGTCTTGTGAAGACAAAAAGAAAAATAATGATGGTCTATAATGGGAGAGGCCAACCGGTTTTGTGTAGTAAAAGAGTGAATATTATTCTCTTAATTTTTACTCATAATTCATTCTAAAAAAACACATGCAAAAGGTTCATGTATATTTTCTTTCTTCTCTCTCTTTAATCTTCATCAAAAAGATGAGATTTTAATTCAAATTGTTCATGGAAGATTACTAAAATTATTAATGTAATATATGAGTATTAGTAATCAATTTTAAGGTAAACCACAATATAAATATCTAGTACATATTAGTTTGTGGGTTTGAGGGATAGTCTTGGGTGCAACTAATTGGAGGGCTTCTATTTTGAGGTCATGTATGTTCATCCAATATGGAAAGCTCAAGAACTAACAAGAAGGAGATCTTGTTGGTGCCCAATATGACCAAAATTCATATGGTGAGAAAATGTTTTCTTATCTTCTTTTATTTTAGTTTGCATGCATAAGATCATTTATTAATTTTATGACAAATTAAAATAAAACATATATCAATATGTTAGTATAGAGATCTACTTTTTCTTCAATCGGTATCAAGAGCCATGGTTGTTTGCATGCAAATCGGTTAAAAGTTTTTCCGAGTTATAAGAATAACATATAAAACTTGTATAATTTGTGTTATTATGATATATCACGAAATAAATTCATGCATGTTAAGTTTCTGGTCCTAAAATGTTATTAGGATATTTTGGTTAATTTATGGATTTTATTGTTCATTTTATATAATATTGGCATTAAAATGTGATTTTTATGATAAAAATGTCATTTTTGGACGAAAATTAGCTAAACTTCGAATTTTCCTGTGGTTTTTGGATATGTTTTCAAATATATTATTTTTAGTTGATCTGGAAATTTTTATAATTTTATGAGTTCTTATGCTCGAAATATGGATTTTTCATGTTAAAAATCGAATTTAAATGAAAAATAGGTTAATATGAGAAATATTTCGAATCTGGTCATAGAAATTTAGTATGTTGTCACATGCAATTTTAAAAGATGTATGTAAAATAATAGGCTATAATGAAGTCTTCATGCATGATTTATGGATTTTTGATGAAAAATAGCATAAATAGTGAGTTAATTAGTGAAAAATTGCTAAAACATACTTAATGACTAAGAAAAAACGTCACATGTTGCATTTTATTATCTTTTTAAGATTTAAAATTGAAAATTTGATGAATATAATTTTTCTCATGTTTTTATGATTTTTATTGATAAATCCGATAAACCGCAACATTGTTTTTCCCGATAACTTTTGAAATTTTTTAACCTAAGTTTTTGAACATTATGAGTGTCATGGTATTTTTCCAGAATGTTCATGAGTTTAAATTTCAAATTTCAAATTTATTTGAAATTTTTGTGATTTATTTGAAGTTTATGGCTTTATTTTGTAATTTTAAGTCCATTATGAACAATTTTAAGAAATATAAGTTAATTATAGTCAAATGGTTAGTGGAGACTAATTTTGAGTCCTAAGATGGTTAGGGTAATTAACTTGTGCATAAATATGAATTTATGTAATTATCGTGATTATAAAACGTTGAATCACGCAAATCCGTAAAAACCGTGTAATATACGATATTGGCTCCTTAAAGGCGATTTAGCATAAAATTGGGCATGTTCATACGTATTATAATGCTGCATTTTATTTATGATTGTCATAATTTTTATTTTACGTAATTTTTGAATTATGTAATTTTTGCTTAGTATGGCCTTAGTTTTTAATTGGTATTACCCGAAATGTATGGGAATATCGATTCGGTTGTAATTTATTGTGATCTCGTATCACCGTTTTGTAATTTAATAGATTTATTTTATTTTAATTACAAATGTATAATAGGAAATTATGTAATTTGTTATGTAATTTAATTATTCCGGAGTTCCATAAAGACGGAGTCATTCAAGAAGGCGATACATAAAGACGGTGTTACCTCGAGATGCGTGCCACAACCGAAGTTCAAGGGACCAATGGAGTTGGTTTCCGAATGTGTAATAGTTAAATAGTTTTCTATTTTAGGAAAGCCATACTAGGATTTTATTTTTATTTTTTTTATGCTTTGCATTTTATTTATATGTCGCATGCATCGCTAAATCGCCATAACTAAAACATGCATCTTCTTTCATCGAGTTTATCGACCGTGTCAATTAGAATTATCGTAGTTCACCGCTTTAGTTCACTTAAAACGTGATAGATAATAAATTGACATGACCTCTCGCTAAAACAATTAATTGAGACATAGCCTTACCAAATAGTAGAAACCATGAAAACCTATTTCGCGAGGGAGTGCACTCGGCCCTACCGGGGTACAAACCTTGTTACGTAGGGGAAGTGGGTGATAAATGTCAATCCACCGAATTCATGTTGATAAGGTATGTATCGGCCACACCGTGCCCAAGTTGATGTGGATTTGGATCATGGACACATTTATTCGAAATTTGGATTGAACTCAACAAAAGTTTTTCGATAAGGGTTTTATCGGCCACACCGTCCCCTTGTTGAATGTGTTTTGAGCTAAATATAAAAGTTAATGTAATTTTATCGACCAAGAGTTCTAAAAGTAGAATCGATTAAAGAGTTAATCCACCGAGTTATATTGATAAGGGATGTATCGGCCACACCGTGCCCAAGTTAATATGAATTTGGATCTTGGAATCATTTATCATAGTTGGGTAGAGGTCACTATGTAAATGCTTTACTTGTTGTTTACAAGTATTAGTAAAACGATAAATATTAAGTTTTCCACTATTCCGTTGTTATATTGTTCTATTTCTTTACCACAATTCATATACGATACCATTAAAACATCGTAACTAAAGACAAAATTTGAATTTTCTTCTAAAGACCTCGAATTAACCATTGCTAAGGATCTCTTGCAAAGAGTATAGATTAAAGTTATTCATTATCAAACAGGTTTTTGATTCTAGACTAACACATCTACTTACAATGGATTGTTTTTCATTTACTTAAATGAATTAAGTACCTTGAAGCGATAAATTTTTTTGGCAATTAGTTTTGTCAAGAATTCGTAATTGACCAAAATAACGCAACCACTTCAATGAAAGTTTTAAGACTAAAACGAACAAATGAAGAGTGATCTTCATGAATTCAATTTTGCTTCTCAAAGCAAAGACTCATTGAAATAAGTGGGAGCATTTTCTTAAACCGTTAAGATGAGAACGAGGTTCAAGAAGTAAAAATTATAATGGAATTGATACAAGGTAATGTTAAAGGTAATGTTGTTGAGAATGACGATACTAAACCTATCAATCCCGAACGATAAAGTTTCCATTGTCTTAAATGTTGGACACAAGAAAGGAAACTACCCCAAATTATTGAAGAATCAACAAGTTAGTTGTGGGACATCTAATGGGACCTTCTTCTTTAAATGTTTATTTGATTAAACATAAATTTTGCTAGTACCACTTCGTCAATATTAGAAACCAGTGGAGGTTTTCTTCATTGTATTCGACACATAAGATGATTAGAATATGACGACTAGCAACAATGAGGTCGAGAGATAGAGTCATTGTGTACTAAATCTAGTTTTTGGGTTTGGAGTTGTACTTAATTGTGACTATTAAGTACATAAACTCTAAATAAGAATACAAACTTGTTAAGATACAAAAGAGGTTTCACTTTTGTGACCCTATACACCACGATTTGATGTATGGCTAGCCCATTATCAAGGTGATTATATTCTAAACCTAACTAGAATGATATATCATGAAGATGATACAAGACTCAAATTGGTAACCCAAGATTAAACCTTGAATTTTGGAATGATGAACACAAAGAGTTATCGAGTACTCTTGAAACCATTAGATTGTTAATGGTATATGCGTATCTTGTATTCAAAGCAAGATATCTCGTGCCTTTTGGTTGAAACGGAGATCGAGATTTTAAATCATTGATCCAAAATAGGTTAATCATTTTCTTTTACCAACGATTTAAGTTGACGCTAATGTGTTCACTTAATAAGGTAAATAGAAAAATCTTTGAAGAAGTTTAAAGAGTTCAAGGAATCACGAGTTAGTCGTGATGGGATTATCAAAGTGAAGACTTTGATATAAGCCAAAGGAAATGTGATATAGTATCACAAGTTAATCTCTCTTAGCACGCATTATGGAATAATGTGTGGTTGGATAAGAAATCAAACGCTATTCGATATGGTTTGGACTTCAATCAAGTTACTTTGAGTTACTTGATCCTTTTGGGGATTTTATCATTTTTTGTCTAAATTATTTTTCCACTAAATCGAATCATATGAGATATGAAATGGTAAGGGTACCATGTTTGTAAGTTTTCACAAGAAACAAATGCTCATTTTTCCCTCTTCAATTATCACGAGTACGACGGGTTTTGCGGCTCGTGAAGTCATCTTTCTAAAATACAAGTTTATTTTTAGAAGACAGAGTGGGAGAAATTATTCAAGAGCCACAAAGAATGCCACAGAGAATGTTATGTCGCAAGAAACCGGTCTTTCTTGGCTACATGAGACGTTTTGTGTAAGACATTGTTTCTTCAAAACCTAGGAGATTAAATTCGTCACTTGTTAAAGATGATGAATTCATGCTACTTTTAAGAAAGTAAAGAGCTTATAACTTACAAAAGAAATCGTTTGATTCAAGTTGATTACTTCTGGAAAGTAATGAACATATGACTTACATAAGACATGAGAGTGTTTAAGTCACAACTCAATACAAGGCTTAGAGCCATGAAAATCCGAAATAAAAAGACTTACACAACTTCTTCAATTATCACGAGTACGTAGTAAGGTTGAGTAAGGTACAAGAAGTTGATAAAACCTGCTGACCAAAGCCTTCTCATAGGCTTAACATGATGAGTCATATCATTTCAATTAAATTGAGATGAATAACTACATTCAAGATCAAATTAGATTATAGAATATGAAATAGTAATCAGGCATTGACTATTCATATGTAATAATCGCATTTGTCGTTCGAGTTTTACTTTAAAACTCTTCTTTTATACTTTGTTACATCCAAACGGGTTGTAGAGACAACGTTGAACCCCGTTAAAGTGAACCCGGATTAACATAGTATTAGCCCATAGTCGCTTGTATGAGGTGACGTCTCGAAGTGACTACAGTGTGATGCGATTGATGGCAAGTTCAAGTGCCATAGAGTCATGTGAGATGACTAGTCGATCACATAGGCAGACTGTTAGGAACACTTTGTCGGGCAGTGACCGCTTATAGAGTTCTGGCAAATTTATAAAGCCTGGTCGTGGCGAGACCAACTATAGTATTCTAATGAGTTGATTCTTTTAACTAAAGACTGTTCGCCTATGATGGCACAGTTTCAGATTAACTTTGATTTGTGTTACTACGACCTTCGTAAATGGGGTCAAATGGGCATATTTTGGGTTATGATGGCTGTGGCTAGTCGAAGGGAATGAGTGCGATAGGAATTGTCCATCCCCTTGTCAGGGTTAAAACAATACCTCAGGGTCACTCGAGGAGTAATGAACTGGAAATGCGTGGCCTGTTTGAATATGTGTCCTCCGACAATAATGCGATCACGACTGTTGATCATGATGATCACATGTTTAAGTCTCATTATATAGAATACAATTGGGAAGTAATATTGTTACTGTCAACTGGTCAACATATATCGGTAATGGTTGGCTGACTAGAGTTTGACATTACTGTCGTGCGACGGTGGTGATCGATTGACCCCTAGGTCATACCTATAGGGCAACACTCTTAATTGATTATTTAATTAATCGTATAATGTTACGAGTTAATTAAATTACTTGAAAATTGACGGACGATTTTTGGAAGAAAAATTTACGTATCAAATTGAAATGTGATTAAATGAGATACGGTCTGAGTAATTGAATTGTATCATTACTCGGATGAAATTATTGTTTAAAGAAACAATCAAAATTGAATGAATTATTATAAATACAATCACAGTGATTTATAAATTGGTAAAATATTTTGGCACAAGTAATTGTGAAATTACTAAGTCGATTTTTGTATGTGACGTATTCTTATTAATACGTTGATTTTTAATATGTTAAAAATTACATAACAAATTTATGTGACATAAGACATGTGACATATTGACAATTGACAAAAATAATATGGATTCCATATTATCCCATTGTCTTAGAAATAAGGAGGTGGATTAGGATAATATTGTGTTTTATTAAGTTAATGGTAAACACAATGATTACCTATTAATCTAGCCATGCAACCCTATGGTGCATTGTGAAGACAAATGAGTCCATGCATTGGCTCCTCTCCACCTCCTCTTGGCCGGTTTTTTAGAGAGGAAAAACCACTTGGTTTTTCCTCTTATTTTTACATATACACTATAATGTTATGTGTGTATCATTCATTCTTTTCACAATCTAAAATAAGAGTTTTAGTGAGATAAAAACTCCTATCTTCTTCCTCCCCAAAAACCGAAACATACAAGTGTTTTATAAATATTTTGGTTCAATTTTCTACATAATTAATATTATACTAGTTCTTGTAATATTAATTAAATTAAGAGAAAGCCTTGGGTATAAAGCTTAGGGAGAGATCCTACACTTGGATCTTTGTTCTTCCATAAGGGAAAGCTCAAGAACAAGAGAGAAAGGTGATCTCTTTTGTGCCCAATATAACCGAAATCTTCAATGTAAGGACATGATTTCTCCTCTATTTTTATCTTGTTTGCATGCATAAAATCCACATTTAATTTTATGACAAATTAATTTCGACATATATGAGTATGTTAGTATGTATATGAATCTACATTTCTTTCAATCGGTATCAAGAGCCACGGTTGTTTGCATGCAAATCGGTTAAAAGTTTTTCCGAGTTATAAGAATAACAAATAAAACTTGTAAAATTTGTGTTATTATGAGATATCACGAAATTAATCCATGCATGTTAATATTTCTGGTCCTAAAATGTTTTAGGATATTTTGGTTAATTTTTCGGATTTTTATTGTTCATAATTTACAATAATGGCATTTAAATGTGATTTTATGAGTAAAAATGTCATTTTTGGTCTAAAATTAGCTATACTTCGAATTTTCAGTTGGTTTTTGGATATGTTGTCACATATATTATTTTGCGATAACCTGTAAATTTTCATAATTTTTGGACTTGTTATGCTCGAAAAATGAATTTTTCATTATTAAATTCGGATTTAGGTGAAAAATAGGTTAATATGAGTTAAATTTCGAATCTGGTCATAGAAAATTAATATGTTGTCACATGCAATTTTACAAGATGTGTGTAAAATAATTGGCTATAAAGAAGTCTTTTTGCATGATTTATGGATTTTTGAAGAAAAATAGCATAAATAGTGACATTATTAGTGGAAAATTAATAAAACATAATCTATGACTTAGGAAAAACGTCTAATGTTGCATTTTATTATCTTTTTCAGATCTAAAATTGAAAAGTTAATGAAAATAATTTTTCCATGTTTTTATGATTATTTTATTAAAAAATCGATAAACCGCAACATTGTTTTTCCGGTAAATTTTCAAACTTTTTAACCTAAGATTTTTAACATTATGAGTGTCATGGAATTTTTCCAGAATGTTCATGAGTTTAAATTTTAAATTTCAAATTTATTTGAAATTTTGTGATTTATTTGAAGTTTAATAGCTTATTTTTGTAATTTTTGGTCCATTTATGAACAATTTTGTAAATATGGGTTAATTATGGTCAAATTATTAGTGAAGACTAAATTTTGAGTCCTAAGAGGTTAGGGTAATTAACTTATGCATAAATATGAGTTTATGTATTTTTGTGATTATAAAATGTTGAAATCACGCAAATCCGTAAAAACCGAGTAATATACGATATTGGCTATTTAAAGGCGATTTAACATTAAAATTGAGCATGTTCATACATATTATAATGCTGCATTTTCTTTATGTTTGTCATAATTTTAATTTATGTAATTTTGAATTATGTAATTTTACTTAGTATGGCCTTAGATTTTAATTGGTATTTCCCGAAATGTATGGGAATACCGATTCGGTTGTAATTTTTATTGTGATCTCGTATCACCGTTTTGTAATTTAATAGATTTATTTTATTTTAGTTACAAATGTATAATAGGAAATTATGTAATTTGTTATGTAATTTTATTCATTCCAGAGTTCCAAAAGACGGATTTCTTCAAGAATGGCGATACATAAAGACGGTGTTACCTCGAGATGCGTGCCACAACCGAAGTTCAAGGGACCAATGGAGTTGGTTTCCGAATATGTAATAGTTAAATAGTTTTTCTATTTTAGGAAAGGCCATACTAGGATTTATTTATCCTTATGCTTGCATTTTATTTTATGTCGCATGCATCGCTAAATCGCCATAACTAAAACATGCATCCTTATTTTATCGAGTTTATCGACCGTGTCAATTCGAATTATCGTAGTTCACCGCTTTAGTTCACTTAAAACGTGATAGATAATAAATTGACATGACCTCTCGCTAAAACAAACAATTGAGACATAGCCTTACCAAATAGTAGAAACCATGAAAACCTATTTCGCGAGGGAGTGCACTCGGCCCTACCGGGGTACAAACCTTGTTACTTAGGGGAAGTGGGTGATGAATGTTAATCCACCGAGTTCATGTTAATGAGGGTTTCATCGGCCATACCGTGCCCAAGTTGATGTGGACTTGGATCATGGACACATTTATTCGAAATTTGGATTGAGTTCAACGGAAGTATTCGCGACCGTAGTTGCATGTGTTCCGGGCTATAGATAAATATTAGAGTAATTTTATCGACCAAGAGTTCTAAAAGTAGAATCGATTAAAACGTTAATCCACCGAGTTATATTGATAAAGGTTTCATCGGCCATACCGTGCCTAAGTCAATATGAATTTGGGTCTTGGAATCATTTATCTAGTTGGGTAGAGGTCACTAGAAAAATGCATAAAACTTGTTTAAATCATACATTTTACAAGTATTATTAAAACGACATTTGTTTTACTCCTTATATATTTTTGTTTTGTAGACCACTTCTTTTTCATAACAAATGGCAACATCAACACCAACTCCTAATGCTACACCACTCGCTAGTTCGTCTTGGCTCCGATCCTTTATGGATCAATGTAAACTTGAAAAGAATGGGTCAAATTTCTCCGAATGGGATGCCCAACTCAAATTAGCCGCCGAAGGTGACGACAAGCTTCGTTACCTTACCGAGGCCTCTCCACCCGAACCCTCCACTAGATCCACCGCGGCCACTAGGGAAGCATATGAGGCTTACCAAAAGGAGTCCGCCACAATGAAAAATGTCTTAATATTTGCGATGGAGGCGGACCTCCAAAGGAGAGCCTTTAAAATGGGCAATGCTAATGAGATTTACTCCAAACTTGTGACCATATTTTCACAAACTCCGCGGATCGTCCAATATGAGGCGGCCGCGGCATTCTTTGATCTCGACTTCATAGAGGGCCAAAAGGTTAGCCCTCATGTGCTCAAACTCATGGAGCTTGTCGAGACCTTGAAAATTCAAAAGGTTGAAATCCCCAAAGAACTCATCGTAGATAGGATTCTACACTCCTTGTCCAAAGTCAAGGCATATGTGCAATTCCGGTTGAATTTTAACATGCAAGACAAGGACGTGTCTCTTGAGGAGTTGCACAAGTTACTTGTGCAAGCCGAGAGGGACATGGGGTTAAATGTGAACCCTCCCAAGGATGTGCTTAATATAAGCACTAAGAGTAAGGGGAAGTTCAAGAAGAATGGGAGAAAGGGCAAGAAGCAAGCTCCCACATTCACCAAAGCTAAGTCTTGTGAAGCTAGCACCTCCAAAGTCAAGAAGGGTCCTCTTGATAAGTGCCATTATTGTAATGGCATGGGACATTGGAAAAGAAATTGTTCCAAATACCTTGGTGATATCAAAGCTGGAAAGATCACACCAGTAGGTAAATGACTATCCTTCTTTTATGTTTCAAATTCAACTATGGTAATATGATGCAAAGTTGTGATAATGTATCTCCCTTTTTATTGTAAATAGGGCCTCCACCAAGCAAAGACAAAGGAAAGGAAAAGCAAGCATGAGAAACCATGGAGAAGCTAAGGATAGCTTTTATGGAGCTTTGCTTTTCATTGTCTTATTTTAAGTTGTGTTTTGGAATTTTAGAACTTTAAGTTTCCGTGTTCGACATGGAAAGGTATTTTGGATAATGGTTTGTATTTTGGATGATGGTGACTTGGTTTGCAACCCAAGTCACCCGTTTTATCATTTATCCTTTTATGTTCTAAAAATTCATCTTTAAATGCTTGCACTTTGAAACATAACATTAGTCACTTAAAGTGATCTAATGACGGGTATGTGTATGATTATCTATAATGACGGGTTTCATTATATGTCCACATGCTTAAGGGTTGTGTATGATCATTTATAAAGCGATTTTGAGTCTATGAACTCTCATAAAGGAATGTCAATCACCAAGTCCACATATGATATCAATAACTATTAGTCTATCTATGAGATAGTTTTCCTTATACTTCAACATCATTAATTTGTGTCTCATATGCTATCTTTGAATATGTAGTGTATTTATTCTAAAGATAGAGTGGGAGAAATATGAGGACACAACACACAAGACAAGATAAAATTGTGTACTTGTGTAAGTGAAGATCTTCGCAAGAGAAAATGATTTGAATGAAGGTATATCTATTTACATAGTATGCCGAATAGATGAGATCTATGGTCTCAAGTTAGTTCGATATGACTAAAGAGACCAAGTACAGTTATCATAAGAGATTATTCACAAGATAACTACACGAGGAGACCAAAAGAAAGTTTTGGAAGAAAAATGACTAATGTAAAGTCTTAACAAGTTTTTGACTTAGTTTATAAAATATTTGACCAATAGTTTCAACCTTGAGATTTACTTAAGAGCCTAAATGAATCAAAGTAACATACTAGTTCTGATCGAGTTGCAAAGATTGATATACCGATATCTTCAATGGCCAAAGTTTTAACCACCCAAATGTCATTGCTTAACCTCCCTATGAAATGGTTAAACCTCCTTCCAAAAGGGTAATTGTGAAGGACGTATTCTAGATATTGTTTATATTTGAATAATGACATTACTACACATCATTATGACATGAGTGTGTTGGAGATTTAAAATCTCTTTCCGTAAGGTTAAGATGAGACCTCTTCAAAATAGGTATTTTGAAAGGATATGATGGGAACATATATGGTTTTATTCTAATAACTTGGCAATGCAATTTATATTTCAATTCTCAATAAGAGTTTCGATTGAGAAGTCAATTTCGAAATATGTAGAATTGAGTGGGAGTTAGGAAATTCTCATGTGAAGACATGGAATTTAGTGGGAGCTATCATCTTTGAATGTATAAAACTCATTACTCATTAAAGAATGACGAGCTAATACCTTCTTTCATAAAGAAGCTTTTGAGTTTTTAATTCTGGATGAAAATGTACTATGATGAATCCAATTACATCAAGGGATGTTGGGTTAGTATTAAGAGATGCACATCGTATCAACATTAACATAGGTTATTCATGTAGATGAAAATGGAATTGCCATTAGCAGTCATGGTCGTTCATTGAATCTATAAATGGTCTAATCATGTACATGTCCAATTATAAATCATATGCATAAGAGCATGATGATTGATTTGTGAGCCATAATAGAAACGTCATGAATTCTCAAGTAGAATCCGATGAGCGATTTCAGTGTTTGACGGTATGTTCCATTGTGTGTTAAGAGGTTGCACATATTGTAGAAAATCCGAGCACATATGAGGATTTGTGGGAATCCCAAATTCTTTCAAGCCTAGAAAGAGAAATGAGAAGTTTTTGGAAAAATGCTTGGTTGAATAAGAGGTTATTCAAAAATCAATCTTTCCTAGTCAAGCTAGGACTTGTGAAAAGTGATAAGCTAAATAATCTTGTCAATTGTTACAAGATTCTACAAAACATATACCTAGTGCATTGTGTGTGGATGGAGTACTTGATCAGTACAAGTTATATCATTCATCACAAATTCGTTCGCTATGTGATAGTCGATAAGAAAGTTCTTTCAAGATTAAAGAACCGAAACCAAGGTCGGTAACCTTGATGTGTACTTGGTAAGATTCATGCTATGAGAGAGAACATGAATGTGAAGGAAATTGCAAGTGTAAGAAGTTAGAACACATGGACACATGGGATGTTAAACTTGCAAATCAATAAGTGTTTACACTGATGATATACATCACAAGGTTGTAATATGATATTGACTACCCGAGTGTGATGTCGACATTTGTCGTTTGAGTTATTATTAACTCACCTTGTACATTGTTATATCCAAACGGGTTGTAGAGATAATTGAACCCCGTTAAAGTGAACATGGATTAACATTGTTTTTGCCCATAGTTACTTATATGAGGTGACGTCTCGAAGTGACTAGAGTGTGATGCGATTGATGGCAAGTTCAAGTGCCATAAAGTCATGTGAGAAGACTAGTCGATCACATAGGCAGACTGTTAGAAACATTTTGTCGTGCCTAATGACCGCTTATAGAGTTCTGGCAAATTTATATAGCCTGGTCGTGGCGAGAGCTACTATAGTATTCAAATGAGTCGATTCTTTTGACTAAAGACTATTCTCCTAAGATGGCACGATTTCGATTAACTTTGATTTGTGTTACTACGACCTTCGTAAATGGGGTCAAATGGGCATATTTTGGGTTATGATGGCTGTGGCTAGTCGAAGGGAATGAGTGCAATAGGAATTGACCATCCCTAGTCAGGGTTATAACAATATCTCAGGGCCACTCGAGGAGTAATGAACTGGAAATGCGTGGCCACGCTCGGAAAGTATCTATGATAGATAAGTCCGGTCAATCAGTTATTCTCCAGATCGAGGAAACCACTCTTGATATGATCACTTGCAAGTACGACCTGAAAGACACCTTGCATTGAGTGGGAGATAGTAATAGGACAAGAGAATTGGTGACGCACACTTGTCGAGGACAAGTGGGAGATTGTTGGAATATGTGTCCTCCGACAATAATGCGATCACGACTGTTGATCATGATGATCACATGTTTAAATCTCATTATATAGAATACAATTGGGAAGTAATATTGTTATTGTCAACTGGTCAACATATATCGGTGATGGTTGGCTGACTAGAGTTTGACATTACTTTGTCGTGCGACGGTGGTGATCGATTGACCCCTAGGTCATACCTATAGGGCAACACTCTTAATTGATTATTTAATTAATCGTATAATGTTACGAGTTAATTAAATTACTTGAAAATTGACGGACGATTTTTGGAAGAAAAATTTACGTATCAAATTGAAATGTGATTAAATGAGATACGGTCTGAGTAATTGAATTGTATCATTACTCGGATGAAATTATTGTTTAAAGAAACAATCAAAATTGAATGAATTATTATAAATACAATCTGTTGTGATTTATAAATTGGTAAAATATTTTGGCACAAGTAATTGTGAAATTACTAAGTCGATTTTTGTATGTGACGTATTCTTATTAATACGTTGATTTTTAATATGTTAAAAATTACATAACAAATTTATGTGACATAAGACATGTGACATATTGACAATTGACAAAAATAATATGGATTCCATATTATCCCATTGTGCCGAAATAAGGAGGTGGATTAGGATAATATTGTGTTTTATTAAGTTAATGGTAAACACAATGATTACCTATTAATCTAGCCATGCAACCCTATGGTGCATTGTGAAGACAAATGAGTCCATGCATTGGCTCCTCTCCACCTCCTCTTGGGCGGTTTTTTAGAGAGGAAAAACCACTTGGTTTTTCCTCTTATTTTTACATATACACTATAATGTTATGTGTGTATCATTCATTATTTTCACAATCTAAAATAAGAGTTTTAGAGAGATAAAAACTCCTATCTTCTTCCTCCCCAAAAACCGAAACATACAAGTGTTTTATAAATATTTTGGTTCAATTTTCTACCTAATTAATATTATACTAGTTCTTGTAATATTAATTAAATTAAGAGAAAGCCTTGGGTATAAAGCTTAGGGAGAGATCCTACACTTGGATCTTTGTTCTTCCATAAGGGAAAGCTCAAGAACAAGAGAGAAAGGTGATCTCTCTTGTGCCCAATATAACCGAAATCTTCAATGTAAGGACATGATTTCTCCTCTATTTTTATCTTGTTTGCATGCATAAAATCCACATTTAATTTTATGACAAATTAATTTCGACATATATGAGTATGTTAGTATGTATATGAAACTACATTTCTTTCATGGCCACGCTCGGAAGGTATCCATGGTGGATAAATTCCGGTCAATCAGTTATTCTCCAGATCGAGGAAACCAATCTCGATATGATCACTTGCAAGTACGACCCGAAAGACACCTTGCATTGAGTGAGAGATAGTAATAGGACAAGAGAATTGGTGACGCACACTTGTCGAGGACAAGTGGGAGATTGTTGGGAAATGTGTCCTCAACAATAGTGTGATCACATGATTTAAATATCATTATTAAATCTCATTTCAAGAATACGGAAGGGATGATACATAATATATAGTCAACTGGTCCACACATATCGGTAATGATTGGCTGGCTAGAGTTTGACATTACTGTCGTGCGACGGTGGTGATCAGTTGATCCCTTGAGGTCACACCTATAGGACGATTCCCTTAATTGAAAAGGTTAATTAATTGTATACCGATACAGATTAATTAATTCCTTAAAATTGAACAATTTTTATTATAAGAGAGAAAAGTGACATCTTATTATAATGTGATTAAATGAGATTTTATTTAGTAATTTAAGAAGTTATATTACTAATATTAATCGGTGTCTGCGAAACACGCGAGATGAGAATGATAAGTTAGTTATAATTACAAGATATTGTGAATTATACTAACTGGTAATTAAATGACCATTTTATGAGAAAGTAATTTTATATTACTAGTCAATTTGTTAAATATGATTTATTTAATTTGTAAATGATATTTAATTTGTTAAATATGCATTTTAAATTAAAACATGACATCAAATATGTCACATGTCACATGACATACAATTGTACAATTGACAAAAATAAAATGGACTCCATATTACACTATGTAAACCGAAAATTGGTGGACTATATGAGAAGTTTTGTCTTTTCCATTTGTCTTATTCATTTGTCCATAAGACTTGATAGTGACATGACAATGCAAAAGACTTACACCTAGTTGTCTTGTGAAGACAAAAAGAAAAATAATGATGGTCAATAATGGGAGAGGCCAACCGGTTTTGTGTAGTAAAAGAGTGAATATTATTCTCTTAATTTTTACTCATAATTCATTCTAAAAAAAACACATGCAAAAGGTTCATGTATATTTTCTCTCTTCTCTCTCTTTAATCTTCATCAAAAAGATGAGATTTTAATTCAAATTGTTCATGGAAGATTACTAAAATTATTAATGTAATATATGAGTATAAGTAATCAATTTTAAGGTAAACCACAATATAAATATCTAGTACATATTAGTTTGTGGGTTTGAGGGATAGTCTTGGGTGAAACTAATTGGAGGGCTTCTATTTTCAGGTCATGTATGTTCATCCAATATGGAAAGCTTAAGAACTAACAAGAAGGAGATCTTGTTGGTGCCCAATATGACCAAAATTCATATGGTGAGAAATTGTTTTCTTATCTTCTTTTATTTTAGTTTGCATGCATAAGATCATTTATTAATTTTATGACAAATTAAAATAAAACATATATGAATATGTTAGTATAGAGATCTACTTTTTCTTCAGATATGATATGAATGAATGCATGCTCTAACCAAATGCAATTCTATATGACATATATAACAAATGAATGCAACTTAAGCTATACTATATGATGCATGATTTCTATTAAGCTATGGTCACCTATGATCAAAACTCCCCAAACCGATTTAAACACTATTTCTAGTGTAGAAAAGAATAGGATTGGTCATTAGTGATTGTGCATGAATTCTAGTCTATATGCAACTATCTACATGAATCATGTGAGATATATTACTATGAAACTATACTATATGAACTAACTAATGTAAATGCAATATGAAATATAATACAAATGCAAGCTAAATGCTAAACTAAATGCAATTCACTATACAAAAGAGAGAGGGAGAGAAGAGTATCATACAAATGGCGGTGGTGAGGTAGGCATCTCTCACTCATCATTATCATCTTGGTGGTAGCCATACCTACTAGAACTTCCTCCTTGGTCATACCCTCCTCCTTGACCAGAGTATCCTCCACCTTGACCATCAAAGTTCCCTGCTTGGTTCCCTTGATGAGGGAACAAGAGGTGCGGTTGAGCCCAATATGGTCGAGGGCAATTAGGGTCGATATACCCTTTTTGTGCCATTTGGTAGTACTGAGGATAAAGGGCCATGTTGTTATCGACCCGCCCATCGTGCACTCCGAGATCAACCTTCTTCATAAGGTTCATCAAGTCATGCATATCCGGAGCATTGGAGATTTGTGGTGTGAATGGCGTATGAAGAGTAAGGTATGGTGGGATAGGCACATAGGATGGCGGGGCAATGGGCCTTGTCGGCATCCCGCGAGGCGGTAGAGGTTGGCGGGGTACTTCTTCTCTTTGAGGGGGGTTGGGGTGGATTTGGATGTCGAGAAGGTAGCTCGGCCTAGGTGAATACGGGCTCAACCTTGGGTCGGTATCGGGTATATTCCACCCCGAAAGAATAATAGAGGAACACCCTTTTGTGAACCATTTTACACTCCCATTTTGAGTGTAGGCACACCACCGGTGGTGGTTGAAGACGGCGTCCTCATCAATCAAAGTACTACCCTCAAGAGGTGTATAGGTCCCATGGGTGTTGAACCCGGGACAAAGGTAGTTAGCCAAGATAGTTATTAGACCTCCCATCACGAAGGTCTTACGTTGGGAGTTCCCTTGAGAGAAATCATAGAATCTCGTAAGCATCTCAAGGGGGGTATTGAAGTTGTACCTCCTTGTCCCCCTAAGATTTAGACAGGACTCAAGAACTGTCAAGTCGAGGAGAGTGAACCTATATTACTCATATCTCCCATTAATGGTGCCGGCTACGAAACGTTCGGTGATCCGAATCACCGGGTGTTGAATAGCAAAGGTTTAGCATTGTTTTTGGTGAATGAAATCCCTCCCAGAAATAGCTTTCCAAACTAGGTCCACATCAAAGTCGGAGGGTTTGTTGATGTTGGTTGTTGGTACAACAAGACCAAAAATTTGAGCAAATTGGTCAAGTGATAGGCTATGGTCAAGGTTGCACAACCGGAACTCCATACCAACATTGTTCCGTGTGTTCAAAAGAATACGGAGGCTACTCAAAAATTCCAAGGTAAGGCTAGGGTACGTCTCTTCATGGGCATGGAATAATTTCCCAATCCCCAAATCATCAAAGAACATTTCGGTTTGGTACCTTATACCTAGGATTTCTAACACCCTAGTGTCAATAAACTGAGTCGGTTCGTAATGCTTACCTAGTAACTTGACGAACTTAGCACGGTGGTCATCAGATGTGAAGAGTACCTCTGGAAAGTACTCAAGTTGCTCCACTCCTCCTCTTATCATGGGATGGAAGTTTCTTGGTACCATCATTTGTTGAGGGGATGAAGAAGATGATCCCTTGCGTTTCTTGGTAGCGGTTTCAACAAGCTTCTTAGCTTTTCCCTTGAGATTCATCATTTTTGAGTTGGTAAAGTTAGGGTTTGGTTGATTTTTTTTGTGAAGGGAGTATTTGGAGATGAATATGAGTGGATTATGTTTAGATAAGATGAGGAAATGAGGGATGGTGGGGGTATTTTTATAGAAAAGAGGGGTGGGACGAGCGGCAGAGGGTCGGGCTCAGGCGGATTAGTCGAGGTGAGTGTAGCAATCCGAGCGTCTTTACGGTCGGGACGAGAGTCTTGCTGCATTTGGTCCGAGCGTCTTAACAAAAATCCGCTCGGATTTCATTCCAGGGATCTTGCTTCAGCTGGGATAGAGAAAAGACGAGCGTACCAAGCTTGGGACGAGCGGCTGAACTGAGACAAGCGTCTTTTTCAGAATCCGCTCGGATTCTAGCCTAGCGTGAAATTTTTCCTCAGGTGTCCTACAGGACGAGTGTCCAAATGATAATACGAGTCTCTTTTTCTGGACGAGCGTCTTCCTGCATAAAATGCTCGAATTTCTTTGTCAGCGCCTAACAGTACCTTGAAGACGGCTGAGGACGAGCATCCTTCCCTCGGGACGAGCGTCTCCCGCTGCTTTTAAAATGTTTCTTTCTTTTCTTTTCAAAATCGTACCCTTGCACCCTTTTGTCATTCCTCCTTATCTTTTTCTGAAATTTTGCTTAGTAAAAATGTAAGGAAACTCTCTCTCACTACTCTCATGCAAGAAATTATAAATAAAAGTGGTAAAATGTACAATATTATACGAGGCAAAGGTTCAAGAAATATCTTACAAATGGTGGTTTGAGATAGAACTCCACCAAACTAGTTCAAATTATAGAAATTCTTGTCCATAAAGCTCAAGGCTCTTAGAAGGAGATCGAAAGCTTGTGAACAAGCTCCAAATAGGCATAAGTATGGTTTGCTTAACTTTATGACGAGGCTTGGCCAAGGTAGTTTGTCATTCATTCTTGTCTTCTTCCTTTTCTTGGCACTTGAATAATTGCGATACTTCAAACCGATTACCCTATGATTCTTGTTAGCGTAAGGTAGGAAGTATGGCTCATGGTTGTCCGAAGACTTCCACTCACTACCTTTTTCTTCCACTTTGGTGATGATGATAGCTTTTGAATTTATCAATCCTTCAAGAGTAGAAGGAGAACCCTCATAACATTGATGACCGGATATCTTAGGAGTTGATGTTGTGGGTGCCAAATTTCCACAAGTGGCTTCATGTGCAAGTTTCTTTTTGAGCTTTTCCACCAAGTATCCTTTATATGATGCCTTGACCTTTTGGAGGAGATCCACCATATCGTCGTCAACAATCATAGGTTCCATAGTGGGTGTAAAGTAGTCTTCATGGGCGATAAGGAAGGAACATTCTTCTTCATGATAAGATATCTCAAATATCTCAAGGATAGGCTCCTCAAGGAGAGCAACCTCATACACTTCCGTTTCCTCACCCCATGAGTTCTTGCAAAGCACGATTTTATCATCATATAGCTATCTTCATAAGAATCATAGATGGGCGCTTCATTCAACTATTTCTCCAACATCTCGAATTTCACATCAAAGGACACACCCTCATACTCACAAAGGCTAAGAGTATTTGGCTTACTCAACCTCATATCTTCCTCATGAAATACCACACTTTCGTATTCACAAGAGCTCAAAGAGGTTGGCTCTTCCCACTTCTCATTTTCTATATCAAAGGTTACTACTTCAAATTCACATTCATAATCAATGTCCAAAGAATGGTGGGGAGTGATTGCTTGGGATTCTTTCATTTGGGCAATTTGAACCTCCAATTCCTCACCTTGGGCAACAATGCCTTGAAGAACATTGTCTCTCTTTTGGCTCTCCTTTATCATTTGTTTGAAGAAGTTTTGTTGATCTTCTATCATTTGGAGAATCATATTTTTAATGGGTTCATCTTCTTGTTGTGGGTGGGTGTGAAACTGGTTGCATTGTGGCAATTGAAAGTAATTATGAAGTGGTTATTGAGTGTGGTTATTTTGGTGGGAAAAATTGGGGTAGTGGTTAGGATTTTCATTGTACAAATAGTAAGGTTGGCTTGTGTTGACTTGCTTCTAAAACTCCCCATACCCATAGTCATACTCAAAAGATCCACCACATACTCCATATGTCAAGTCTTGAGCCATGATAGCTAAGACAAGGAAACAACTACAAGCATTGAAACTACACAAAAACGGCAAGAACAATCCTTCAGGAACAAGTTCCTCAAGGTGAAAGCATAATTAAAATAGACAAACAAGTAAGAACTTAATCACATAGCACCGTCCCCGGCAACGGCGCCATTTTGATGGGATAAGAGTTGGTCGTCACACATCCAATCAAACACATTTATAATTCTAAACAAAACAACTAGTTAGTGGTTAAGTCGAGGTAGATCCATGGGATGGTGTGCTTTGGGTTCTAAGTCTATCTAATTCAATATATGCAAGTGTCTCGATTGGTTTGGGTTTGTAGTTGTGTTCTAGACTGATGAAAAGCAATAAAGTAAATAAAGGTGTAAACAAGTATTAAAGAGTACTAGGATATCAAAGGGTCATAGGGGATTCATGGGATTTGACCATACAAACATGTTCACAAAGTTGCAAGCAATTAATGTTGTGGAGGAACCGAGTTGGTGTATGTCTTACGGTTCTTAGGAAGAGTTGGGTCCCGGAGCCGAATCGATTAGATTGTACAACACCTACAAGTCGACTTACTTTCCCCCCTAATCACTTCTATGCATGGTCTAACTAGACTCGAGTTGGTTTATATCTTACAAGTCAAGTTGAATGGATAAGAGATGGTTGTAAATGCAAGGATTCATAGGCTTAGCATTTCATCAAACATAACATGTGCATAGGTTGACATCACAACAGACAAGCAAATTTTTTATGAAAACATATTAGATTAAGCATGATTATTCCCCATGTTGGTTTCCCCTAATTACCCACTAATCCTAGTTAAGAGACTACTCACTTGTTATCATGGTAAAATGTCATTAATGGTGTCAATCATCACAACAAGTGTAACCATGATAAGAGAATGAGGAAATAAACAATAAAGAGTAAAGAGTAAAGGAATTATACCAAATTTGAGATGATCCAAATAATAAAGCAAAGAATAAAAGAAGAGAACTTGATTGATTGATGAAGGGTTGTCAATCCTTCAATAATAACCCAATAATCTTCAATGACCCAAAAGTAATAAACTTGAACAATAATTAAGGAGAGATTAATGTGTGATTTGTGGAAAGATTAAAGAGTAATCTATTCTAATCTACTCCTAATCTAATCTAAAAGGAATTTCTAATGTGGAAGCCCCCTTTGATTATCATCAAAATGGGGTATTTATAGTAGTGCCTCATTAGGTTAACTAAGGCTAAATTAGTAATTAACAATTCTAAGT
Organism: Silene latifolia; assembly: GCF_048544455.1. Lineage (NCBI taxonomy): Eukaryota > Viridiplantae > Streptophyta > Magnoliopsida > Caryophyllales > Caryophyllaceae > Silene > Silene latifolia. The sequence goes on along the minus strand of NC_133538.1, from coordinate 222,978,850 downwards.
TCTAAGAAGGGAAATACAAGTATTTTGGAGAGATGCGCATCCTTGCTGAAGACGCCGAGGGATGCTCGTAAACAAGGGAATCCGCTCAGATTCTGGGCAGGTAGAAGGAGCGGCTGAAGGTCGCGATGCTCGGATTCTGGGGAATTTAGACGAGCGGCTTCCTGCTTTGGATGCTCCGATTGCTGTTTAGAATGCTTCCTCTTGCATACTTCTTATTCTTGCAATATTGGTCTTTAGTTCTTCCCTCTTCTTCCACACTCGTTCTACCAAGATCGTCAATGTCCTTCCAAATAAGCTCAAGTGATGGCATGACGGATAAAATGGCTATGGAATGTTATATTAGTATGAAAAATAGGCTCTATTAGGGGAATAAATGTGCGCAAATATGAGTCACATCAGGTAGCATGACCCTCGTGCATGTGGTTGAGCAAAAAGAGCATGGTAAAGATCCATCATGGTTGGTACTTGGCGAGATCATCCAAGCTTTGGACAAGAAGGGCTCTTGTGGAGAAGTTCCCTCATTTGGATCCCCAAGGATCCTCCAAGTGTGGCTATTGGAGAGGCTAAGGTATGTAGAGCCTCCGGTTGATTCTTCTTCTTATTCCTTCCATCACCTTACCCTAAGGAAGAAATTTTACTCGGATAGTTTTGCTTCCACCGAGGCTTATTAAGCCTCGAGATTGGCGGAGGATAGCGGTCCTCATATCCGTTGGGTGGTGCCATAATGGCACGTGAGGTCCTTCACGGGGTTGCCCGATTCGGGTGGCAGTCCTCGTTCTTTGATGGTGATGGGTTTGACGGTTGCTTCCTTCATCTATCCCGAAAGGCTCATGAGGCAAATGGGGCGTCAAAAAAATGTGCCCGCTCAAGATATGCTTGTTCAAGAGAATGTTTTCCGGAACTCCGAGCTTGTGGAGGTCTTCGAAAGATGGTGGGCCACTCGACCGCTTTGGGAGGTACCAGACCCCGTTGCCATGACTTGGGTGACTCCCGCTTATGTCAAGTGGTCAAGAGCTTTGTCCTTGGAAGAGAGGTCCAAATACCGTAAGGACGAGGTTGTCGACTTGAAGTATCGAGAGGTTGGCAAGGCCAACCGTGCCTTCTTTAAGGATTATGTTGATGGAGCTAGCCCGGATGTGATGAGACCACCAAAGAGGAGAAGCTCGGGTCCCAAAAATGTAGTGGGCCGTGCATGGGCTCGTTTCGGGCCGAACATGGGGTCTTGCAATAGACCGGAGGCCGTCGCCGTTGTAGATTCGTTGAGGACCCGTTCCGAAGAGGAAATCCATGCTAGGCGGGCCAACAAGAAGAACAAGGGGAAGATGTACTCCGAGGGAAAAGGCAAGGGTAGAATGGAAGAGTGAAGACCTCCATTACCCACTTTATTATTATTATGTTGTATTAGTGTTGTGAGTTTTTTATTATGTCGTAGTAGCTATGTTTTGTGTGTTTTGTGCTAGTTTTATTATGTGAGGTGTTTTAGTCGACACCTTAGCTTTGACAAGTTGTAGACTCGTCGAGCTTTATTTGTTGTTGAAGTTGTAGACTCGTGTCGAAATGTGAACGCTTGTTTCTTCCATCCATTTTGTAAAGGCAATTCGGCTTGAATCGTCCTAAACATTTGCACTAGGGAAAATGGGATTTTTGTGGGAAGGGAGAAAGGCTTCTTTTTTTGTATTTTTGGGGGAAAGGGAATGTTTCTTTCCTCTTTTTTGATGGGGATGTTTTTTTGATTATGGGAATGGTTGTATCCTTCTTGTGTAAGAAAGGACTGCCTACGTATCCACCTGAAGAGGTGAAATCAAACCATGATCGTAGTTCGAAATGTTTTGTAAATTTTTGATTGGGTTTTGTGGTTGTATCATTTATGTATAAAAAGGACTGCCTACGTATCCACCTAAAAAGGTGAAATCAAACCATGCTCGTAGTACAGGCGTTTTTTTTTGTTTTAGTGCAAATGGATGTTGCCTTTGACAGATCAAAGGACATTCGAAACGGGCAAGGTGCCGCAACTTAGACTCGATAAAACATGCAATTTAAAATCATATCACGCTGAGGAACTTGACTTGAAAAGGGTTAAGATGGTCGCTAGTTGTAAAACTAGGGTGGGGTCGTTTGTTGCTATGGTTCAAGGGTAGTATTTCTTGAGTTGGTCTAGGTTGGTCGGGTTTGTAAAATCCTCCCCGTCTAGGTCACTCAGTCTCACTGCGCCCTCGAAAGTATTTTCTTGACCAGGTATGGCCCGACCCAGTTGGGTTTGAATTTTCCCCTCGGATCGACGGGTAATGGTGCTCGGACCGACTTGAGGACCAAGTCGCCTTCCTTGATGTTCCTGGGTTTAACATTCTTGTTGAATGCACGTTGTATACATCGTTGCTATAGCTGGACGTTGTACAAGGCGTTGAGCCGCCGCTCGTCTAGAAGAGCGAGTTGCTCATACCTTCGACAGGTCTATTCCGCTTCAGGGACTTGACTCTCCAGCAGGATGCGTAGAGAAGGGACCTCTAACTCTACCGGTTGAACTGCCTCCATACCGTATGCTAGGTAGAAGGGTGTGGCGCCTGTCAGGTTCGGTATCCCCAGAGTGCGAAGAGGAGTTTGCTCGGCTAATCGCGGTAGTTGTCTTGAATATTCTTGATAATGGTGACAAGAGTTTTGTTTGTTGTCACCACCGCTCCGTTGGTTTGGAGACGGTAGGGGGATGATCGATGTCGTTTGATCTTGTATTTTTCCAGCAAGGTCCGTGTTTCCGCCCGGAAGTGAGAGCCTTGATCGCTAATGATTTCATGGGGTACCCCATATCGGCAGATGAACTTGGCCACTTGTTTGGCGGTCAAGACTGCATATGACTGCGCTTCTACCCATTTGGTGAAATAGTCGATGGCGACGAGGACGAGGCAATGCCCCTTAGTGCCTGTCGGGTTGACCTTCCCGATGATGTCGATGCCCCGGGTTGAGAAAGGTCAGGGTGATGTCATGGTGTACAAAAGGGATGGCAATCGGCTTCCATGGTGGTCCAGTAGTAACCTAGCCGCATGATTTTTCAGGTAAGCATCATTGCGCTCATGTGAGGGCCACATTCTTCGTCGTGAACCTCTCCTATGACTTTTTTCTGCTTTGTGATGGTCAATGCAAAGGAGGAGAATCGCTTGGGGTGTTCTTTTGTATAGTTGATCTTGGTTTATCACGAATAGTGATGCAAGTAAATGGATGGCTCTTTGGCCTCTTGGGTCAGAGTTGGGAGGGAATTCGTTTTTGGTTTTGTAGTTGAGGATAGCTTGGTACCAGGATTCGACATGGCTTTCCTCGTCGTTGTTGATGGCAGAAATGTGAGCTGGCTTGCTCCTTCACTTGACACATAGAGGCATTGATGTCATGTCATCAGGTATATTGACGAGCGCGGCAAGTTTTGCTAGGGCATCAGCAAATTGACTTTCCTCTCGTGACAAGTGGAAATAGTCGACTTGGTCGAAGAACTCGGCCTCTTGATTGATTTTTGCTCGGTAGGGAGATAAGCTGTCACTTTGGACTTTCTATGATCCAGACATCTGATTGATGATGAGCGAGGAATCGCCGTGAACCCTCAGTCTCTTGATGCCAAGCGTGATGGCTGTTTGTAGGCCTATGAGGCATGCTTCATACTCAGTGTCATTGTTGGTGACGGCAAATTCTAGTTTGACCGAGATTGGAACATGTTCTCCCTCTGGTGATATTAGAAGGATTCCTACCCCAAAGCCTCTCAGATTAGATGCACCATCGAAGTATAGGTCCCATGCGTCGGAGTCGGCATAAAGGATGTCTTCGTCAAGAAGTGACCATGTGTCGGTCATTGGATCATCGTTGACGGGATTTTCTGCTAGGAAATCGGCGACTGCTCTTCCCTTAATAACCTTGAGGGGTACAAACTTGAGATCAAACTCGGACAGCATGAGCGTCCACCTAGACAGCCTTCCGTTTAGTACGGGTTTTTCGAAGATGTATTTGACCGGGTCCATCTTGGAGTAGATGTGGACCGTGTAGCTAAGCATGTAATGCTGCAGCTTCTTTGTTGATCATACTAGGGCAAGGCATGTCTTTTCCAGTTGGGTGTACCTTATCTCGTACTCGATGAAATTTTTGCTGATGTAGTAGATGGCTCGTTCTTCGCCGTTGACTTTTTGTGCTAGCATTTCTCCCATGACTGTATCGGTGACAGTCAGGTACAGGGATAAAGGAATCCCTTGTTGAGGTGGCATGAAGACAGGAGGTTTAGATAAGATTTTCTTTATCCTCTCGAAGGCCTTTTGGCAGTCGTCGTCCCAATTGGTGTGATCGGAGGTGCGAAGTTTCTTGAATATTGGTTCACAAATCATGGTGAGCTTGGCTATGAAGCGGCTGATGTATTGAACCTGACCGAGAAATCCCCGATTCTCCTTCACATTCTTAGGCCGAGGCATTTGTTGAAGGGCTTTGATTTTGGTTGGATCAATCTCAATGCCTCTCTTGCTGACGACATGTCCCAAGAGTTTTCTGGAGGTGACCCTGAATGCACATTTCTGAGGATTTAGCCTCCTGTTATACTTCCGCAGACGAGCGAAGAATTTCCAAAGGGCATTGATGTGGCCGTCCCGTTCTCTCAACTTGACAATCATATCATCGACATATACCACTACCTCCTTGTGCATCATATCATGTAGGAGAGTGGTAGCGGTTCTTTGATAGGTAGCCCCGGTATTGATGAGGTCGAAGGGCATGACCGTGTAGCAGTATGTACCCCACTATGTAGTGAATGCAGTCCTGTCACATGTCTTCCTCAGCCATTTTGATCTGGTTGTACCCAGCATACCCGTCCATGAATGATAGGAGAGCATGCTTGGCGGTATTATCCACCAGAATATCAACATGTGGCAAAGGGAAGTCGTCCTTTGGACTTGCCTTGTTCAGATCCCTGAAGTCGACGCAAACTCGAATTCTCCCGTCTTTTTTCGGCATAGGAACAATGTTGGCCACCCATTCAGAGTATTCCGACACTTTGATGAAACCGACCTTGAACTGTTTATCCACTTCTTCTTTGATTTTCAAGGCCCATTCAGGACGCATCCGGCGCAGCTTTTGCTTCACGGGTTTAGCTCCGGGCTTAATGGGTATCCGGTGCTCAGTAATTTCCCTGTCAATCCCAGGCATATCTTTATAGAACCAGGCGAATACGTCTTTGTATTCGTGGAGGAGGTCAATGAACTGTTGTCTTTCCGAGGGGTTAAGGGCTGTCCCTATCCTAAGTTCTTAAGGTGTGTTGTCGGTTACTACGTTAATAGGTTCGGTCTCTTCAATGATGGGGGTTCTATTTTCCCGTTTGTCAAGTTCTTTGGTTAAGTGAGGTGGGTAGTCACTCAAGTCAAATTCCTCATAGTCATTCAGAATTGCATTGCAGTTAAATTGAGACGAGTCATAAGCAAACTTAGCGTTCATTAAGTTGACACGAGCGAAAAGCTCGGAGAGGACAGACATCTCATGGTCAGCCAGAGGCGATACAACGGAGGAGGTGGCCCCTGGAACAGGCTCTAGGTTGTCACCTTTCATGGGAGTGAGGATGACCCTAGTAGACTCTGTAATACTCCGTACTTATGAGTCTCTGGGTACTCTATCGAGTAGGCCTTACTCTGTCGAGTAAGGGTGAGTTGCGTTTTAAAATAGTTTCTGACCTGTTGGGTACTCGATCGAGTACCGTTGATAATCGATCGAGTAAGGGGGCACTCGATCGAGTACCTTAGCTACTCGATCAAGTAGCCGGTTTACGTGGAGTTTTTTTCGGGTTTTGTTAATTATGCGATTAGGTATATAATCTTTTCCGTCATTGTTCTTAAACACTTTTCAAAACCTATTTACTGTCAAGAAAGAAAACAAAACATCGTTCTTCACTTTAATCGTATTGTTAGCAAATCCCGGAGTTTGGAAGGTCGGATTTCACCTTTCTTTATACCGTTGAGATCCTTGCGTCGAGGGTAAGATCTATGTACCATTTTTATAGTATTTCCTTTAAGTTGTTTAAACCCTAATATGGGGAATTGGGGGTTTTGTTGTAGATAATGATTGGTAGTGATTATGTGTATGTATGATAGGAGGAGGATTTGTAGAAGAGGCTTTTGATACAAATTTGTTGAGACCGTCTGATTGTTGTGCTTTCCAGGTAGGATTTCCTACTCAGTATTAGTCCCATAATGGGATGATTGTTGATGTGTTGTGGTTTATTGAATAATATAGTAATTGTATTGTGACGGTTTGTTGATTGTGATTGTTTGTCTCTGGTTCTCGAGGCGTGTCCTCGCCCTTCGTGGAACCCGCCATGGAAGGAGATGTGCACATTAATGGACAGGGTTATCGCCTCGACCATTCGGGAGAGGAAGCGAGCAATAGAGCCGGTTGTTGCGAACGGAAGTTTTTTTTTAAGAGGAGCGGGGATTTGGTGGGCACGGCTGCGGTCCCGCACTGGCAGGGCTGGTCCAGTGGACAGTCGGTGATTGAGATTGATGGGACTGGTGTGATTGTGTGTGTGTGACGGTGTAAGCTGTCTGTTTGTCGTATTGTTGATATATATAAGTTGTGTGATTAGTACTGACCCCGATTGTTGTTTGTAAAACCTGCGGTGATCCATTCGGGGATGGTGAGCAAGAATAATTGAGCGGAGTTTGAGTTGAGTCTTCGGGATAGGCTGGATGTGCCACCGTCTGACGATAGAAGTCTTCCGCTGTAGCTTTGCTAGTTTTATAACATTTCAGTTAATTCAGTAGACAGTTGGTTTGAGAACATGTATCGTATTTTGGTATTTTGTTTCAGTTGTAACCTTTCACTAAACTTATATTATTTAAAGTTGTTTCGTTATTGTCTTATGAATATCATGCCTCGGGTAACCGAGATGGTTGCATTCTTATACCTGAGTGGTCCTGGTAAGGCACTTGGAGTATGGGGGTGTTACAAATGGTATCAGAGAGACGATCCTGAAACCTGTAACCAATGAATCCAATGAATATAGGGAGTCAATTAAAATGAACCCGGGGTAAAATTTGTAGGAGCTAATGAAAAGGCTTGGGAGACGTCCTAAAGTCACGAACTCGCCCTACAATTTTGAACCGGTCACCATGGGATATGAGTCGGGATCGCTATGTGTTTACTAATGCTCTATTGCGTGTGTTGGATGGATGAGTGTTATATAGTTGAATGGATGTGTGGTGGAAAAGATGAAGGTAATATTTTTTTTATGATATCATGAATTGTGATGGGAATTACTACTAGTTACTATTGTGTATATGCATATGATTGCGTGCATATGATTGGATGAATAAATTGTATGAATACGGGTATGAATGTGATCTATGATTTGGTTTGAAAAGATGAGGTAAGGAATTGCATGAGAATATGAAATTCATGTGGAGAACATGTTTATTTGATGGAAGTGGATTTTCTACTTTTGCTATGGTAGTAACATGTGAATAGGGGGATTTTATGTCATATATTATGTTATTGTTGTACGTAAAGGTATAGAATAAAAGGATGTGGGTAAATTATGATTGACAAGTTAAATAATCTATGTGCATGATGAATGTTGTTGCTTGGCTTTTGGAGATAGTAACATGTGATTAGGAATACTGGTTTTATGAGTATTGAGTTGTTTTTGTTTACCTTGTTGTCGTTTAAGTTGTTTGAAAGAGAAAATCGAATAGTTAAGTCGTCTGATTACAACAAAGTTTTCTTTAAACTGTTATAACTTTGGATGCATAAATGATTTTAATGTAATTCCAATTAGACGTGATAGCTTGTTCTTTTACGATTCTAACGATAGGTCACACGCCCAAAACGACCAAGAAATGAGTGAGTTATGATGTTTCTAAAACCGGACAAAGTCTTGAGAATTGGGGTACTCGATCGAGTATCCTTGGTACTCGATCGAGTAAGGGGGCACTCGATCGAGTACGTTAGTTACTCGATCGAGTAGCCCTGGTGATTTGTTTTACGTGCTTCTGATCTTCGCCTACTCGATCGAGTAAGTCACTTACTCGATCGAGTGGCCTGTACTCGATCTAGTGACCCCTGTTTTGGGTCATATGCTTATCTTTTGGACATTCGTTGCATATTATGTTTAATTCAAAGGTATTATTTTGCTTCTTTATGCACCGTTTTACATGTATGTTGATCCTGATGCGTAAGTTACCCAATCTTATGGTGTAGTGAGTGGCAGGTGAGTAGGAGTTCGGTGGGAGGACATGAGTTCTATGTGTTGTGATAGATAGTGGAAAAAGAAAAGGGAGATTGGTATGGCTTAATTGAGGCATAGAGCATGTTTTGTGAGACGGGATGAGTGATATGATTGTGTGTTGAGTAATGTAAGAGTAAGTGAATGTGGGCAAAGAGTGATGTAAGTTTAAGGAATGTGAGAATGAAAAGATTGAAAGAAAGGATGTGGATAGTAGCAACCTGAGATGTATGACGAATTATGGAGGGAGATGGTTAGAAATAGTGTTGAGTAAAAATATATGTAATGAAAGGTCATTTTAGAGGAATTGAGAAGAGTGGTATATAGCGAACTTAATGGAGACATGTCGCGACGTGGATTTGCAGATAGTGACTAAGTTTGGAAATTTGTGTTATCGAGAGACGAAACTAATGTATGATTTCGTTGGGCAATTAACGGTATAAAAAGAATTTTGATTTCTAGAGATGTAAAAAGGGAGATGTAATTGTTTGAACATTAAACGTTGATTTTTTTTATGGACAAATTAGTGACAAGTGTGAGTGAGTGGAGTGATGAGAGGGGACCCATGGTAAGAAAGAGTGAGATAATATCGATAAGAAATAATGGGATTGGAATTTTGGAGGAATGAGAAGGTGATCGGAGCACTAAAGAGTTAGGAAGAAGTAATAAGGAGTTGAATGGTTAATTGCTTTAGTCGAGTGTAAAAAGAAAAGCATGAGGGGAGTAAAACTAAGAAAATGTTCACCGGAGTTATGTGATAAAAAAAAATTAAATAAAAAAATAAAAAAATAAGGAATCGTCAAGATGCATGATACTATCATGAGGAATTGAATTAATGATTATACAGGAGCTTCGGAACAACAAGATTAGTCTTGAGTTTTGAGAAATTAAGTAAAGTAAGAAGTTGGTAGAATGTCTGCAGGAAATGAGATTTTGGTGGAGAGTTAGATGATGATACAATTAAGGATAGTATTGGGAATAATGTTGAGGTAATTTTGTTGATGGATTTGATGCTCGTTACTGGGGATGATAACCAAATATAGGGAAGAAACGGTGATGTTTAGAGATGAGTGTAAGAAGTTTGATGTACGACCGGTAATTGTGTGGAGGTGTTGTCGCTAGTGGTTAAGGTTAATGATAAATAGGAAAGATGGCAATTCTACAGAGGCTGATTTTGTAGAGATTGAATTGATAGGTATGGTTGTGAGGAAGTATAAGACATAGTCTTAGGAGGCGGTTTCTCATAGTGAGTATTAGCTGTATAGTTATGTGTGGCAGAAGGTGCTGGTTATGCGAATGGAAGAATGTGATGAGGGGCATGCGAGTTAAGCTCGGGCGACAGGTAACTTTGTTGAGTGGTAACTTACGTGATCAGGATTGACTAGTTGGATGTGATTATGGGTCTAAGATGTATATAAATGTTTGTGTGAGGTTATGACCTCACAAGACGTGGTATGGTGTGATTATCATAAAGTTGCTATTTGAATGTTCTGTAATGCATGTTGAGTACGCTAATCTAATTGAATGATATTCAAAAAGGTAATAATTTGAGTGATCTGGCATGACTGGCTATACTTGTATGTATTCATGATACATGTCAATCTCTGATATGGTAAGGGGATGATATTCACGAGGTTATTACCTGTTTAATTCATAAAATATGTTGTGTTATGATTTAGTAAAGTGGATTTGAGTAAGTTTTTCTTGTCGAGAAGTTATTCGAGTTAGTATTTATGGGAGTTGTATGCGATTGTGATGACTATCGATGTGGTTGTGGTGCCTCGAGTGGTGATCCGGGCACGATATTTAGTGTTGAGATGCGGGTATTTTTTTTCGCATCACTTGCGGTGGTCATTTGGTGGCGGTGTTGTGATGCCGTCACCGTTGTGGTGGAGTAGGCGGGATGATTATGATTCGAGTTTCAAAGTACATACCATCATACATAGATTGTTGTTTTGTTTGACGTTGCTTCCTGTGAGTTTCAGTTGTACGATAGACAGTTGTTTTGTTTATCGATGTTTCTTACCGCTTAAGTTTTGGTATGTGAGTAGAGTATGATATGAAAGAGAGTTGTACATGTTTTCGTTGTTGTCATGGTATAGTGACATTCTGTTGATGGGACACAGTTGTGAGAAGTTGTTACAGTAATTTTGATCTTGTTTTAAGATGAGGCATCGGTAGTCATAGTCATGGCAAATGATTCGTAGAACATGTGTGGTAATGATCTGATATATGCAGGTGGTTCATAATCTTTTGTTGAGACAGTGAGTGTAGGATGTTGAATAATAAGTGTCGTGTTAAGTTATGTATGAGTCTTGCGGTAATGAAAGAAAGGAACTTGAGGATCTAGTGTGAGTGTACGTAACAAGTGTGGATCGTGAGTTATGCTTTTGGTGATAAGCGTTTTATATAGTTTATATAGAGAGGTGTGTCATGTTGCGGTAATAGGGAACAAGTTTAGTTTTAGGTTAAGCTAAGGATTTTGTGGTATAGGTTAGGTGGTGTGACGAGTGAAGTGAAGTATGAGAATTGTTTAAGTAAGAGAGCCTTGGATATGTGCATGGCGAGTGTTTAGATTATAGGTGGTTATCTTTGACATGCGGTGGTGATGAGGATAATGAAAAGATATATCCAGGGTTTAGTATTAGCGAGTTACGAGGACGTAACATTTATCTTAAGAGGAGTAGGATGCGATAAAAGAGATTTTGATGGGTGTGCATATGGTAATATATTTGGAAGTTTGAGTCTTGATGTCGAATAAAAGGTTGATTCGTGTTATGGTTAATTTTGTTAAAGGTCATGACCGTGCATGTAGTAGTTCGATGTTTAGGAGTGTGAGAATATTTCACCAAAGTGTTGTGATTGGATGATGATGTTTATGAGTGTTAGTAAACTTCGAGGACGAAGTTCCTTTTAAGGGTGGTAGAATGTAACATTCCGTTTGATGTCTATGAGTGTCTTGATTTTGGATTTGATAGTGGATGATACTATGGAGCTAGCAACGTTAGAGGATGGTAGTTGGTTATGTATGGAGTTGGTGTCGTGAGAGATATATATGTGGTGGATACGATATCGTGAGTCATGTTAAGGAAGTAAACATAGTTGGTGGGGTGGGTGTTAAGAGTTCATGTTTTATGATTGGTCGAGTTCTTGAGTTCTTAGTTATGTTGTTGTGTCTTGGTCGAGTTAGCATGGTTGTTTCATGTATGGGTTGAACTTCGGGGACGAAGTTCTTTTTAAGGAGGGAAGACTGTAATACTCCGTATTTATGAGTCTCTGGGTACTCTATCGAGTAGGCCTTACTCTGTCGAGTAAGGGTGAGTTGCGTTTTAAAATAGTTTCTGACCTGTTGGGTACTCGATCGAGTACCATTGATACTCGATCGAGTAAGGGGGCACTCGATCGAGTAACTTAGCTACTCGATCGAGTAGCCGGTTTACGGGGAGTTTTTCTCGGGTTTTGTTAATTATGCGATTAGGTATATAATCTTTTCCGTCATTGTTCTTAAACACTTTTCAAAACCTATTTACTGTCAAGAGAGATAACAAAACATCGTTCTTCACTTTAATCGCATTGTTAGCAAATCCCGGAGTTTGGAAGGTCGGATTTCACCTTTCTTTATACCGTTGAGATTCTTGCGTCGAGGGTAAGATCTATGTACCGTTTTTATAGTATTTCCTTTAAGTTGTTTAAACCTTAATATGGGGAATTGGGGGTTTTGTTGTAGATAATGATTGGTAGTGATTATGGGTATGTATGATAGGAGGAGTATTTGTAGAAGAGGCTTTTTGATACAGCTGTTGAGACCGTCTGATTGTTGTGCTTTCCAGGTAGGATTTCCTACTCAGTATTAGTCCCATAATGGGATGATTGTTGATGTGTTGTGGTTGATTGAATAATATAGTAATTGTATTGTGACGGTTTGTTGATTGTGATTGTTTGTCTCTGGTTCTCGAGGCATGTCCTCGGCTGAGTGGGGTCACTTGCGGGAGTGGCTTCACGCCCTAGTTTCGCCCTTTGTGGAACCCACCATGGAAGGGGATTTGCACATTAATGGACAGGGTTATCGCTCATTATGAGGAGCGGGGATTTGGTGGGTACGGCTGCGGTCCCCTACTGGCAGGGCTGGTCCAGTGGATAGTCGGTGATTTGAGATTGATGGGACTGGTGTGATTGTGTGTGTGTGTGTGACGGTGTAAGCTGTCTGTTTGTCGTATTGTTGATATATATAAGTTGTGTGATTAGTACTGACCCCGGTTGTTGTTTGTAAAACCTGCGGTGATCCATTCGGGGATGGTGAGCAAAGAATTGAGCGGGTTTGAGTTGAGTCGGGATAGTGGGATGTGCCACCGTCGACGATAGAAGTCTTCCGCTGTAGCTTTGCTAGTTTTATAACATTTCGATTAATTCAAATGAGAGCAGTTGGTTTGAGAACATTTATCGTATTTTGGTATTTGGTTTCAGTTGTAACCTTTCACTAAACTTATATTATTTAAAGTTGTTTCGTTATTGTCTTATGAATATCATGCCTCAGGTAACCGAGATGGTGGCATCCATATACCTGAGTGGTCCTAGTAAGACACTTGGAGTATGGGGGTGTTACAGACTCAGCCTCAGAATCAGCCAAAAACTTGTGATAAAACAGCGGGAAGGGGACCTTAACTCGGACATCGGGAGTGTTAGGAGCTATGACAGACTCTAACTCCGACTCAAACTCATATTCTTCTTCACTTCCCTCTTTGAACATGGGGCCTTCTCCAGTTGTGATGTTGAGAATGCGGCCTTGGCGATTGGTCCACTTGACCGTTTTCCTCCAGCCCTGTGTAGCTTTCTCTGGGTCAGTATCAGAGATCAAGGCGGTGGGGTCAACTTGGTTGTCCTTCAGAGCGATGTTGATGATGTCCTCATAGTCGAGGTGCTTGATGTTATCCTCTCCAAAGAGTAGAGTGACAGCTTGTCCGTCGAGGCATGAGGACGGCTTAGACTCAGTTGATGAAGCTTCGGTGTTATCGGGGATGAAGTAGCAGTCCTAGAAGACTTCTACACCCGGGTACATGGCCTTGGCCACAGAGTCATAGATCGTCTGAGGAAAGCTATGGTAGAGTTTGGACTCTCCCTCGGGGACAAAGTATCCATTGAGGGTCAAATGATAGGGACGGAGGATGACTCCGTGCTTCTTGCGCTTCCGAACTAGGAGGTTCATCTCCTGGATATCTTCATCGGTTGGTTCATAGCCCAGCCCGAAGGGGTTGTTGGGGACCTTAGCCTGTTTCAAGGGAGGTAAGGTGCTCTTCAGCGGGTTGAGGGGTAAACCCGGGAAGTAATCCTGGCGCATTAGAATGCGGTTGACTGTGACGTTGGCAATTGGGTCACAATCAAAGCGTGTTGATTCATCAGTTAGGGCATTCACTGCTTGAAATCCCCACATTTCATTGTCATCTTCCTCGATGGCTTGGGAGGCTATTCCCTTTCTCATGACGGCTTTGATCGGGGAAGCAGGAATCGTGATCGTTTTCCCGTTGAAGGGGACCCTTATTTTTTGGTGGAGAGTTGAAGTAACTGCTTTGACGGTGTGAATCCGGGGACGTCCCAGGAGCATATTGAAGGAGGGGTCGATGTCGACTATCTGAAAACTGGTTTGCCTTTCCAGTGGTCCGGTTACGATGGTTAGAGTGATGAGCCCTGCGACCTTACGACGAGTGCCGTCATAAGCGCGTACTCCTTGATTGGTTGGGACCAAATTTGCTTCTTTGATACCCAGTTTATGAGCCGTTTTGAGGGGAATGGCATTCACCGAGGATCCGTCATCCACAAGAACCATAGGCGCATTCTTTTGGAGGCACTGTACAGTGATGTACAGGTCCAGGTTGTGGTTGGCTCCGAAGGGAGGGATATCTTTGTCAGAGAAGATAACCGGGTTGCTCAAATCAGGGATATCCCTTGTCATGTGTGCCACCACTTCTTCCGGGGAGGAGGTAGTGGGCACAGTCAGTTTTCTCAAGGCTTGTAGTAGAGCTTGCCGATGCTGGAAGGATGTACCAATCAATTGCCAAAATTGAAATTTCGGCTTTCGCTTTTTGCAGTTGTTTGAGGATCAAATTCTCGGGAGCCCTGGGTTGAGTGTCCATTTCCGGGACAACTTGGTCATTCGTTGTTGGAGTGACCGTCGAATTGTTCGTGTTTAGATAGGGGCATCCGGATCAGGTAAGATGACCGATCTCTTTCGCCTGCTTAACGTTCCCTAGGATGATATAGACATATTCAACATCATCTCTGTAGATGCCATTAATTTCGGGATCTCGAGGGTACCTTGGAGGGGTATTCCTCGGTGGGTAGTTTTTGTGAGGGTAGTTTTTGTGAGGTCGATTATTCTGGGGGTGATTATTATGAGGGTGATTATCGTGAGGTGCATGTCAGAATGGTCGTGGGAGCAATCCATCCCGGTGAGGGTAGTTTTGGGTGTTTGGGGGACCTTCCCTCGGGTGTGGTGTTGGAGGATTGAAAATCAGTCGACGGTAGGCGTCGTCATGTCGGGTGATCCTTTCTGAGAGACTGGCTCATTTCTGTTTTCTTCACTTTATTCTCCGACTCATTTCTGTTTTCTTCCGTTTCTTTATTTTACACATAATGTTGCGTTTAATAAATTGTTTTCTCGGATTTACGCGTGGTACTTTTGCTTCTTTTCAGGTACTTTATGGTAGCACTGCTGGCTAATAAAACCTCCTAGCTCACGCTGGTTTGGGGAGGTTTCCTTTTAATGCGCTTAAAGTCTTGTGAGTTCTCAAGTCACCTTCATGTCTTGTTTAGTTAATTTATCGCAAATTCCCGTTTTCCTTTTATTTCATTACATGATTTTGCACAATGGGGACATTGTGTGATTTGGTTTGGAGAAGGGTTTTGCATTGCATTTCATTTGCTTGCAGTCACGTTTACATTTTTGTCTTGCATTGTTGTTTATTTTCTCTTATATATACAGAAAATTCAAAAAAAAAAAAATTGAAAATTTCAAAAACTTCAAAAAAATTGCACGTTTATTTTAGCATGTAGGTCGAGTAGAAACGGTAGTATTTCAATGATGACATTGCATTTTCAGTTGTTTTATGCCTAAACCTTGCTAATTGACATGTTATTAGTAGAATCATATGCATAATCTACGAGTTTTCGTTAATTATTTGCTGAACTTGAAACTTGACTTAGATTTTTGGCAAACTACATCATTTTCTGAGATTTAGAGCCTATAACTGGTGTCATTCATGACCAGTTTATCTAGGATTGTGAGTAGTTACTCCTTATGAGACATGTTATATCAATTTTCATAAATATAAACTTAATCTGCTTAATACCTGTATGCATTCGGTTTGAGGTTAGTTGACACATGTGGAAGAGGTCACCCCTTTATTCATTTTGCCCATAAGTTTCACACTGCCAAAAATAGCCTTTTTGTCCCGTTAACCACATCCTACATATAGCCTGCCCTTGTCAAGCTAGTAGTTTATGTTCTTGGGATTGTTACTTCATTTTTGGTAACTAATGCTCATTTTGAGATGTTGTCGGGAAGATGAAAAAGGAAGGAAAGAAAGAAGAAAAAAATAGAATTGAAAAAAAAAAAAAGATGATTCGAAAAAGAAAAAAAAAAAAGAAAAAAAACGCATGCTATACTGTAGAGGGCGGTCGATCGACTGCCCATTTTGGTCGATCGACTGAAACCCGAGAAAAAGAGAAAAATCAAAATCACGTGGTTGGAGTTTTGATCAGTTGGTGATTTTATTCCCATGCTTTATTATCATCATTTGGGGAATTACAATTATTTCGGAGATTGTGAGTTTTGTGCTTGCTATTAGCACCGGGTTTATTGTTGAATTTTGAGCAAGAAGTTGGATGTTGCTATAATTTGGTTCCCTTAGTTACTAGCTTGGTTTTTAACTCTGTTTTTATCCAAATTTATTTTAGCCTCTTCTTACCCATACCTCACATATCCATTTTTACCTCGGTATGTGTCATGGTCATCTGTTTGGTTGGAATGCATATGCACAGTTGTAGAGATTATTTTCATATTAGATTGCAGGCATGTTCTTATTGGTCGTAGTTTGGTGAGTGTCACTACAAAATGAATTCTTTCTATCTTATACATTATTCACCTGTGCTTATGAGTGATTCGAGCGACCCGCGAGAGTCCAATTTTAAAAGTCTTGGAAGGTTGACGGTTCAACAGTTTTTAATGACTACATAACTCGTTTGCATGATTCATATTGCTAATTGATTGTTAGTTGTTGCATTAAATTGGTTTAGGCTATTCAGTTTGCATTTCGCTATGAGATTGAACTCGTTCCATTAGGTTTTAGGATCGAGTCTAGTTCTTGCTCGGGGACAAGCAAGGGTTTGGTTTGGGGAAGTTTGATGCGCGTCTTTTATATGATGTTTTACACCCTATTTTACACGCATGTTAGAGGTCAGTTATGTAGTTTATGCTACTATTCTCCCTATTTCCGTCTACTTTCATGTTTTTGTACACTATTGCAGAAATGTGAAGAATCCAGCGGAAATCAAGCTAAATCCGTCCCCCGAGTACCTTCCATTGCATTTGACATGAAGTATTTACACAAGAAATGAACTTGGTGCGCATTTCGAGGCCTGAAAGATAATTTTATGAAGAATTATAAGCGAACTACCAGCTACAGTGGTCGATCGACTGACCTCCATAGTCGATCGACCAGAGCACGACTTACAAAAGCTACTGTCCAGTGCAGACCAGTCGATCGACTGCCTTGCATGGTCGATCGACCATCACACGAGCTGATGCGCAAATTAAAGAAATATAACGAGAATTTCAAAGCCCATTGTAAATTAGGTTTAGGAATATGTGTTAAGTGATATTTCTATATAACGTAACCTTCTTATTCAGATACAGGGAATCAGTTTTAGTTTATCATCAATAATTAGGGTTCTTAAGATTATTGTTCTTTCATTAATAAAGTTTCTATTTGCATTCGGTTTTGACCTTTCCTTTACAATTCCTTTATAAGGTATTCTTCTGTTCTAATATTCAGTTTTATTGCTTTCGTTCGTAGTATAGAATTGCTAGGTTAGATCTCCCGAAGCCAAATTATCGTTTTATGCTAGTCTTTTTTTTTTCCAGTTAATTTAAGCATGAATTCGAATGTTTTAATTGTTAAGTTTATTGTTCTTATTATTTCCAGTATGAGTAGCTAAACCCCTTGTGCTAGGATGTATGTAATCTGTAGTATAAGCGGCATTAGAAGAGAAGACCTAGAACGTGCCATGGTCGATCGACTGGGTTCCCTGGTCGATCGACTGGCCACGTGAGATATGCTTCGTTTTAATTAATTTAATTTCCATATTTGACGAATCGAGTGCACGCGGCTAGTTGAATGTTTAGGAATTGACCGACCCAATAAAGATCGAAAGATAGGGAAGGGAGATAGCCTACCTAATTAAGACGACTAATTAATAAGATCGAAAGATGAGTTAATTTAGCCTTTCAAATCACTTTTCAGGACGAAAGTTAGCATTAGTGATATTAGGGACCTGTAGCGAGATCGAAAGATGCTACCTGTTGAGAATGGACCGAGAGGACTTCTTATTTTCCCGTCTCACGTGTTTGTTTTAGACCTACCTAGGATGCTGCCGCCGAAACTATAGTGAACCGACCATCTTAGCACCCTTTTAATATTTGATTTCATCTACCCGCTTAGTTTACATTTCATTTATTGCCTTTAGTCATAGATCAACACAAAACAAACCCCCACCCACTTGTTACTTTAAGACTAGAATTAGATAACTATTAATTACATCGCCTCCTTGTGGTTCGACCCTGACTGCCACTAGCTATAGTAGTAGTTTGGACTATAAATATTATCTTTGGTGCACACAACGACAGGCATTAAATTTTGGCGCCGTTGCCGGGGAGGCTTTTAATTAAAATTTTTAGTTGTTTCTAATTTTAGTCTTTCTCTTAGTTTAAGGGACATCTGTTCCTTAAACTATTCTCATATTATACTTGTAGTTTCTTCTTATGCGCAGGTCACAGGGTGGTGAATTACTACCGTTCAATCCTGAGATTGAGAAGACTTTGCGTGAGTTGAGACGATCATCTAGAGTATTGCCGACAGAGGAAGAGCTGAGTACTCTGTCTAGTTACTACGAGAACGAGCTGTTTGAGGAGGATCCACCTTCGTCACCTATTTCTACTTCCTCAGCTGAAACCGTCATATCTCCAGATATCGCTGAAGAAGCGAGTATAGCCAGTCACTCTGAGCCGACAGTTGAGAATCTCTATAAGGGATTCGCATTACCAGTGACGGAAAGGAAATTCGAGCCGAAACCGTCCTACATCAACTTGGTTGAGAGAAACCAATTCGGGGGAGCTGCAAATGAAGATGCAGCCAAATATATGGAGACATTCATTGACTATTGTTGTTTCATACCCCCACCGACCGGTGTGACCCAGGACCAGGTGAAGGAGACTATGCTCATATTCTCTCTTCGTGATGCTGCAAGGGAGTGGTACCGAGACCTAGATCGAGCTGCTAATGGGATCACGGACTGGAATTCCATGGCCTTAGCATTCTACAAGAAATATTTCTCTGCCTCGAAGACCAATGCCATTAGAGCTCAGATCACGAGCTTTAAACAGGGTCCTGATGAGAATTTTCATGAGGCATGGGTCCGTTTCAAGAAGTTGGTGCGAACTATTCTGCACCATGGGTTTGAGAAGTGGAGCCTATGCAATCAATTTTATAATGGGCTTTATGACAATCAGAGGGCTATCCTAGATGCGGATGCTAATGGCAGATTCCAGGAGAATGTTGGATAAACTAAGGAGTGGAAAATTATTGATGATTTGGCCACCCACAAAGCTGAGTATGGAAATTCCAGGGGAAATTAAAGGAGAAATGCTGAATCCCCTTCTGTAGCTGCATTAGAGGCTCTTACGGCAAGATTTTATAAGTACGAGTTGGGAGGAGCTTAAAAAGGAGGGATCTATCATGTGAATGCTGTTTCAGACGGTCCTTTCGTCTCCAAGAGATGTGGAGAAGAAGGACATGTTTCAGACAACTGTAGCATTCCCTATGAGTCTTGTGCTGCTTTTCAACATTATAGGCAGACAAACACTTACTTTGAGCCGAATGTCCATCCAAATTTGAGGTGGAGTAGCCAAAATGTCCTAAATCCGACTCCACCTCCACAGCAGCAGCAGCAGCAGAATTATGTGCCCCCTCATAAGCAGCAGTAGCCGTACCAAAAGCTTCCGTATGTTCCACAGTAGCAGCAACAGTCCCAAGACTCCGATTTTGCCGAGTTGAAAAATTTGTTGCTGAAAGAGTCTCAAGCTAGAGAGGCCGGGATGAAGATGTTAGAGAGCCAAATTGTTCAATTGGCTAGCAAGAGTGCAACTCGAGCTCCGGGGCATTTACCGTCGCAGACGGATCAAAAGGAGACCCTTAATGCTATTACTTTGAGGAGTGGGTCCACCCTTGAGGGGCCCACTATGGTCGAGGAAGCTACTGGAAAGGATGAGGAGGAACCAAGCAAGAAGAAGGCTATAACGAATAATGGCAAGAAAAAGACGATCGAGGGTATGTCACGATCGATCGACGACGACGCAATCCGATCGACCATCCGCGAAGTGACACAAAATGATCGTTTCGTAGAAGTCAGTCGATCGACTGACATGCATGGTCGATCGACTGACAGCGTTGCTGATATTGAGTCTTTTCGTCCTCCAATGCCAAATAACTTGAGGGACCACTTGTTTCGGGGTATGACTACTCCAAAAATATTCAGGCAAGACCCAAATGCTGATGGGTCAGTCCCGGTTCCAAAATACAACCCGATGACGATTAATGGTTCATTTTTGAGACGGTCTGAAGAAGGGTCAAGCTACAACAAGGAGAAGGTAGTGGATTTTCAGCCTAAATCCACCGATGCCGGCATGCGAGACCTAGAGGAGAGGGCTAAGTTACTTCTTACAGCCCCCTATCCGGAGAGATTAGTCCCGACGAAGGAACATGTATCATTCAACAAATTTGAAAATGTTATTCGTAGCTTAAATGTACAAGTTCCTTTTCTTGAGTTAGTTAATCAAGTGCCTGCTTACATGAAATTTATGAAGCAACTTTTGTTTATAAAGAAGTCACTTGAAACTGTGCAATCTGTCGCACTAACTGAGGAGTCATGTTCTTATCTGACCCATACTGCACCTCATAAGCTAGAAGACCCAGGTAGCTTTTCAGTCCCATGTAATATTGGCACCTTTTCTATTGAGAAGGCATTGTGTGACCTAGGAGCCAGTATTAGTGTCATGCCTTTGAGTCTTGCTAGGAAATTGAAATTGACTAGGTTTGTAGTTACCAACATGATAGTGCAGATGGCTGATCGTTCTGCGGTCCATCCTATAGGAGTCTTAGAGGACATTCCTCTGCAAATAGGAAAGTTCTTTTTCCCTGTTGACTTCATTGTATTAGATATGCCCGAGGATGCTCACATTCCTATCATTTTGGGTAGACCATTTCTGTACACTGCTGGTGCAGTTATAGATGTTGGTTCAGGGACATTGACCTTCAAAGTGGGGAAGCATTCCATTGTCTTTACCCAGACAGCTAAGAAGAAAGACCCCATGTGGCCAGTCACTTGTAATACGGTTTCTGAAAAAAAATCCTATTTTGTGCTTCCTGATATGCCTGTCTCTATGCCTGTTTCTGCTATAACACCTCCACCCCAGATTAGGAGCAAATTGGAGGAAGATTCTTCTGTTTTGGATGTTGCAGGAGCTGGTTTGGGGAAGGAAGAGCCGCATGTTGCTCCAGGTGTGAAGGATTCAATCGTTCAAAGAGGCGGCCTAGGATGTCTTAGCTATGGCACGGATGAGGAGCCTAATGAGGAGCCAGTCAAAGTGAGGGAGTCCGACTTGGATTTTGATGAGACAGAAGAGGTCATTGCTTGGGAAGATGTTGAGGCTGTTGATCCATTGAGTTCTGCGGATGTTGGAGTTGAGAAGAGTGCAGCTGAAGAGATGAGCACTGTAGAAGCTACTTCTTGTAGCCAAAAGCCGAGCAAGTGGCCATTCCGTGGCCGTTCTTGATCAATTATTAGTTGATTAAGACTTTACAAACACTTTTTCGTTAAAATTTTTATTCATTGCTTTTGTGTGCGCGAGACTTCGCATTTTAATAAGTTTGCTTAGGATTTTTAATACTTTAGACTGTTACTTTGGGTTTTGCGCAATTTTGGGCGCGTAATTATGTGTATTTGCAGGTTTATAGACCATGTTGTCTCGATTTATTGAGCCAATTCGAAGAAAATCAGAACTTACAGCAGGTTTTCCAGTCGATCGACTGTCTTCTATGGTCGATCGACTGAGTTGCGACTTCAAGGAGCTTCTGTCACTGTTCACTCTGGTCGATCGACTGGGTGATGTGGTCGATCGACCATGTTCGATGATGTACCTGTTTTCGATTATTCCCCTGCTGTGTTTGGTCGATTTGCGGAGTTGAGGGAGTCTTTTCTCCACTTTATTCTCCGACTCATTTCGGTTTTCTTCCGTTTCTTTATTTTACACATAATGTCGCGTTTAATAAATTGTTTTCTCGGATTTACGCGTGGTACTTTTGTTTCTTTTCAGGTACTTTATGGTAGCACTGCTGGCTACTAAAACCTCCTAGCTCATGCTGGTTTGGGGAGGTTTCCTTTTGAAGCGCTTAACGTCTTGTGAGTTCTCAAGTCACCTTCATGTCTTGTTTAGTTAATTTATCGCAAATTCTCGTTTTCCTTTTATTTCATTACATGATTTTGCACAATGGGGACATTGTGTGATTTGGTTTGGGGAAGGGTTTTCCGTTGCATTTCATTTGCTTGCACTCATGTTTACATTTTTGTCTTGGATTGTTGTTTATTTTCTCTTATATATACAGAAAATTCAAAAAAAAAATTGAAAATTTTCAAAAACTTCAAAAAAATTGCACGTATTATGGCATGTAAGTCAAGTCAGAATGGTAGTATTTCAATGATGACATTGCATTTTCAGCTGTTTTATGCCAAAGCCTTGCTAATTGACATAATATTAGTAGAATCATATGCATAATCTACGAGTTTTCGTTAATTATTTGCTGAACTTGAAACTTGACTTAGATTTTTGGCGAACTACATCATTTTCTGAGATTTAGAGCCTATAACTGGTGTCATTCATGACCAGTTTATCTAGGATTGTGAGTAGTTACTCCTTATGAGACATGTTACATCAATTTGCATAAATATGAACTTTATCTACTTAATACCTGTATGCATTCGGTTTGTGGTTAGTTGACACATGTAGAAGAGGTCACCTCTTTATTCATTTTGGCCATAAGCTTCACACTGCCAAAAATAGCCTTTTTGTCCCGTTAACCACATCCTACATATAGCCTTCCCTTGTCAAGCTAGTAGTTTATGTTCTTGGGATTGTTACTTCATTTTTGGTAATTAATATTCATTTTGAGATGTTGTTGGGAAGATGAAAAAGGAAGGAAAGAAAGAAGAAAAAAATAGAATTTAAAAAAAAAGAAAGATGATTCGAAAAAGACAAAAAAAAACAAAAAAAAAACGCATGCTATACTGTAGAGGTCGGTCGATCGACTGCCCATCTTGGTCGATCGACTGAAACCCGAGAAAAAGAGAAAAATCAAAATCACGTGGTTGGAGTTTTGATCAGTTGGTGATTTTATTCCCATGCTTTATTATCATCATTTCGGGAATTACAATTATTTCGGAGATTGTGAGTTTTGTGCTTGCTATTAGCACCGGGTTTATTGTTGAATTTTGAGAAAGAAGTTGGATGTTGTTATAATTTGGTTCCCTTAGTTACTAACATGGCTTTTAACTCTGTTTATATCCAAATTTATTTTAGCCTATTCTTACCCATACCTCACATATCCATTTTTACCTCGGCATGTGTCATGGTCATCTGTTTGGTTGGAATACATATATACGGTTGTATAGATTATTTTCATATTCGATTGCAGACATGTTCTTATAGGTCGTAGTTAGGTGAGTGTCACTACAGAATGAATTCTTTCTATCTTATACATTATTCACTTGTGCTTATGAGTGATTCGAGAGACCCGCGAGAGTCCAATTTTAAGTCTTGCAAGGTTGACGGTTCAGCAGTTTTTAATGACTACATAACTCGTTTGCATGATTCATATTTCTAATTGATTGTTAGTTGTTGCATTAAATTGGTTTAGGCTATTCAGTTTGCATTTCGCTCTTAGATTGAACTCGTTCCTTTAGGTTTTAGGATCGAGTCTAGTTCTTGCTCGGGGACAAGCAAGAGTTTGGTTTGGGGAAGTTTAATGCGTGTCTTTTATATGATGTTTTACACCCTATTTTACACGCATTTCAGATCTCATTTATGTAGTTTATGCTACTATTCTCCCTATTTCAGTCTACTTTCGTGTTTTTGTACACTATTGCAGAAATGTGAAGAATCCAGCGGAAATCAAGCTAAATCCGTCCCCCGAGTACCTTGCATTTCATTTGACAGGAAGTATTTACAAAAGAAATGAAATGTGTGCGCATTTCGAGGCCTGAAAGATAATTTTATGAAGAATTAGAAGCGAACTACCAGCTATAGTGGTCGATCGACTGATCTCCATAGTCGATCGACCAGAGCACGACTTACAAAAGCTACTGTTCAGTGCAGACCAGTCGATCGACTGCCTTGCATGGTCGATCGACCATCAGACGATAGCTGATGCGCAAATTAAAGAAATAGAACGAGAATTTCAAAGCCCATTGTAAATTAGGTTTAGGAATAAGTGTTACGTGATATTTCTATATAACGTAACCTGCTCATTCAGATACAGGGATTCAGTTTTAGTTTATCATCAATAATTAGGGTTCTTAAGATTATTGTTCTTTCATTAATAAAGTTTCTATTTGTATTCGGTTTTGATCTTTCCTTTACAATTCCTTTATACGGTATTCTTTTGTACTAATATTCAGTTTTATTGCTTTCGTTCGTAGTATAGAATTGTTAGGTTAGATCTCCCGAAGCCAAATTATCGTTTTATGTTAGTCTTTTGTTCAGTTAATTTAAGCATGAATTCAAATGTTTTAATTGTTAAGTTTATTGTTGTTATTATTTCCAGTATGAGTAGCTAAACCCCTTGTGCTAGGATGTAGGGAATCTGTAGTATAGGCGGCATTAGAATAAAAGACCTAGAACGCGCCATGGTCGATCGACTGGGTTCCCTGGTCGATCGACTGGTCACGTGAGATATGCTTCGTTTTAATTAATTTAATTTCCATATTTGACGAATCGAGTGCACGCGACTAGTTGAATGTTTAGGAATTGACCGACCCAATAAAGATCGAAAGATAGGGAAGGGAGATAGCCTACCTAATTAAGACGACTAAATTAATAAGATCGAAAGATGAGTTAATTTAGCCTTTTAAATCACTTTTCAGGACGAAAGTTAGCATTAGTGATATTAGGGACCTGTAGCGAGATCGAAAGATGCTACCTGTTGAGAATGGACCGAGAGGACTTCTTATTTTCCCGTCTCACGTGTTTGTTTTAGACCTACCTAGGATGCTACCGCCGAAACTATAGTGAACCGACCATCTTAGCACCCTTTTAATATTTGATTTCATCTTCCAGCTTAGTTTACTTTTCATTTATTGCCTTTAGTCATAGATCAACACAACCCAAACCCCCACTCACTTGTTACTTTAAGACTAGAATTAGATAACTATTAATTGCATCGCTTCCTTGTGGTTCGACCCTGACTGCCACTAGCTATAGTAGTAGTTTGGACTATAAATATTATTTTTGGTGCACACAACGACAGGCATCACTTACCCCCCTCCAAAGTGTTAAGAACTCGGTGAATCCCTCCTTGTCATTCTGGGTTAGGAACTCAAGAGTACGGGCATAGGCTTGGATTTCGACATTGTCGGCATATTGCTTAGCAAATTGAACTGCGACCTCATCCCAGGTAGTAAGGTTCTTTGGGTCAAGGAAGTAGTACCATTGGCGAGGGATCGGTTCCAAGGATGACGGAAAAATCTGGGTGAAAAGTTCTTGTTTAACCCCTTTTATAGCCATGTAGTCTTTGAAGGCTCGAATGTGATTGAGTGGGTCCTCCACTCCCTTGAATTTGGGCAAATCAGTCAGGGTAAATTTGTCAGGTAGCTGATCCCCAACAGGTTCAAATCTTCGGTTTTTCTCAAGATGGATATTGTTACCCCGGGCTAGGAGTTGTTCTTCCAAGAGCTTTGAAGCAAAACAAATCACATTGGGCATGTTTGTACCCGGTTTTGGTCCCTTGACCGAAATAGGGTCCAAGTAAGAAATCCATCTAAGAAATAAAGAGCTTTTCGGCCTAGAAAGTCACCTATGAAGAGTCAAGAGCATTTTTGTCTAAGGGTTGGTGTCTTGGGAAGGTGGTTGTCATAGAGCAAAGCTAAGGAACAAACCGAGTGGTCCCTTACACGGTTTACAACACCAAAGGACATGGGTCGCTTTCAAGTTTCCTTTTTCATCCAAGACAATCTCTTAAGCCTCTATTACATGCTTTAGCTCTTATATCCTTAAATGGCCGGATCTTTTTGAAGCTTCCAATGAGTTCTAATTATCATTGTCCTCATTAGTTTACTTTTCTTGTTTTTCTTTAAGGATTTTAACTTGTGTAAGAGCTTGTGTAAGGCTTTAGGCCACCTTTTGAAACCGGTTTCCTAGGGGTCTTTTGGACCGTTAGATTGCTAGGTTGATGGATGGATAGGATTGTTTTGCTTAGCCTATAAAAGCAAGGCCTTCCTTAGTGTAAAAACCAGAATTTGATGAATGAACAAACACAAGTTAGAAACCATGATTTCTACTAAACCTCTTTTGCTTAGTGCTTAGAGTCGGGTATTCTTCTTTGCTCTGTGCTTGAAGATAGTCCTTGGGTATTTTTCTTTGCTGTGTGCTTGAAAATTATCCTTTAGTCTTAACCTAGTGGCTGTGTGCTTGGGTTAATTCATATCCCAATCGCATCCTTTACTCTATTCGATTGTAGAGTTCTGGAACCGTGATTTTTAAACAGTTCTGTCGACTTTTCGATTGCAGTCTTCACAGTTTCTGTTGAGTTTTTATTCGTTTTTATCACAATTAAACAGTCCCTTTTACTGTCCAAATCGTGTCAGTTTCAGTCCAGATTTGAGTCGTGAAGGTTTCACTTCAAATTGGTTATCAGAGCTTTAGGTTTAGCACAATTCCATTGTTGTGCTAGTCTTGGGTTCAACCTTTGTGAGTTCATCTTCCTACCTACATCAAAAACACAAAAACAACCATGAGTGAAGAAAGGCTACTTGGAATTGAGACTCAAGTAACACAACTCTCTGAGAAATGCGACCTAATGATAGATTCCTTCAATGCTATCATGGCTAACATTCCAACACCACCAAGGGGCCGAGGAAGACATCCACCTTACCGTGGTAGAGGACGTGGCCGAGGTTTTGGAGCAAGAGACCACGAAGCCAACCATGAAGAGGAGGACGTACACTCGGATGAAGAAGGTTCTTTCATGGAGATCGAGCATGAAGAGCATCCTAAAGACCTAAAGTTAGAAATTCCAGACTTCCATGGTAGTTTAAATCCCGATGACTTACTAGATTGGTTTAGGTCAATTGAAAGAGTCTTTGAATTTAAATCATACTCGGATGCTAAGTATTTCAAGGTTGCTATTTTAAAATTCAAAGGTTATGCATCTCTTTGGTATGAAAACATGAAGAGTCAAAGGAAGAGGGAAGGTAAGGAGCCCATGAAATCTTGGTCGAAATTGAAAAAGAAGCTTAGTGACAAGTTTATTCCTAAAGAGTATACTCAAGATATGTTCATTAAACTTACTCAACTAAAACAAGATCAACAACCACTTGAGTCTTACATTAGGGATTTCGAACAACTCACTTTGCAATGTGAAATCAATAAGAAACCGGAACAAAAAATTGCCAGATTTGTTGAAGGGTTGGATGATAAAATTGCTAGTAGGGTCCGAATGCAACCATTGTGGTCTTTCAATGAAGCCGTGAACTTGGCTTTAAGGGTGGAAAATGGGGCAAGGGGAAACCGTCCACTTCAAAATTGCCAACCAAAACAACCACCAAGACTACCTATGCCGAGACCAAACCCAAAGAAATCCACACCCCAACCGTGACCCCCACACTTGACAAAGGAAAAGGCATTGACTACTCACAAAGAAAGACCTTACCCTTAAAAAAATGTTTCAAATGTCAAGGTTATGGTCATTTTGCCAAAGAATGTCCAACTCAAAGAGCCCTTAGTGGCTTTGAAGTGGTTCATTGGGGAGAGGATGAGATTCTTGTGTGTGATGAGGATGAGGAAACCGAGGAAACTAAGGATGAGGAGGTAGTGTTGCCGGATTCCGGGATGAGTCTAGTCACTTGGAGAGTGTTGAGTGCTCAACCATTGGAAATGGATCAAAGACAACAACTTTTTAGGTCTAGGTGTACCATTGGAGGGAGAGTTTTCAACCTAATCATTGATGGAGGTAGTTGTACTAATGTGGCCTCTAGTGTCCTTGTTGAGAAACTTTCCTTAACCACCCAAAACCATCCATGTCCTTACAAATTAAGGTGGCTTGATAAGGGAACCGAATTGAAGGTTGACAAACAATGCCAAGTATCTTTTTCCATTGGCAAGAATTATGTTGATAAGGTTCTTTGTGATGTTCTACCCATGGATGCTTGCCATCTCTTACTTGGTAGACCTTGGGAGTTTGATAAGAGTGCGGTGCATCATGGAAAGGATAACACTTATTCCTTTGAATTTGAGAAGAAGAAGATCACTCTAGCACCTCTTCCACCATCATCCATGCTTGAACCTTGTAAAGAAGTGATGCTAATCAAGGAGGCCGAAATGGTCCCCGAAAGAAGTAATGAGAAAGGTGTTCATGTTCACTTTGCCGAGAGTGTATCCAAGGAACAACATGAAACAGTCCCTAGCATGGTTCAAAATTCGAACAAGTTCTTTCAAGGTGATCCACCTAATGTCGAGCATGTGTCCAAGGAGCAAGATGAGCCGTTCACTAAAATGGTTCGAACAAGGGTCGAGGTCCATGAAAATGTTCCTCCAATTGCTAATCCAAGAATGAAGGACGAGGCCTCTAAAAATCCTTGGTTCGACTATGGTGTCCATAAGTTCAAGGATAAACTAGGAGAGTGTTCAAAGGTAAAAGAAAAATCGAAGTGGAGTAATGCCAATGATCGAGTCCAAGATGAGTTCTTTATCAAGATTGGAGCCGAGAGTACCATTGATGGGGCACAAGTTCATCATCCCGTCTTTCCCACCACTAATCCAATTGGGAATGAAGGCAAGGACAAGTCAAGTTCCTACTTGAAAGATCAAGGAGAAAGGGTCAGGAAACGGATTCAAGAAGGGGTCCTTAACAATGTCCAAACCGTGAGTGTCCAAGGTGGTGTGCATTGTGACTATTCCGTACTCCCTATTACAAGTTCAAATGGATATGAGCACAAGGCCAATGACATGGGCGTGAGAATCGACACCAAGGAGAGTGTTCACTCAAGCAAGCAAGGGAATGGTGTCAAAAAACGGGTTGAACAAGGGCTCACTCGTCACGATCAATTCATGGCCAACAAGGAAAGGTCCAAGAACTCCAAGCAAGGGACAAAATTCAGAATCGGGGATCAAGTTTGGGTCCGTTGGTGCAAGTTAGGAACCCTTACAAAAGGGGATAAGCTCATGCTAAGAGAAGGAGGTCCGTTCAAAGTCGCTAGTCAAGATGGGTGTGATAAGTATAAGGTCGATTTGTTGGGAATCCATGCCACATTCCATGCTAGTGAATTAAGTCTTTGTGAAGAAGAGCCTAGTGATGAAAATGCCGAGGATTTGAGGACAAATCCTTTTCAAGAAAAGGAGTTTGAAGCAAAACAAATCACATTGGGCATGTTTGTACCCGGTTTTGGTCCCTTGACCGAAATAGGGTCCAAGTAAGAAATCCATCTAAGAAATAAGGAGCTTTTCGGCCTAGAAAGTCACCTATGAAGAGTCAAGAGCATTTTTGTCTAAGGGTTGGTGTCTTGGGAGGGTGGTTGTCATAGAGCAAAGCTAAGGAACAAACCGAGTGGTCCCTTACACGGTTTACAACACCAAAGGACATGGGTCGCTTTCAAGTTTCCTTTTTCATCCAAGACAATCTCTTAAGCCTCTATTACATGCTTTAGCTCTTATATCCTTAAATGGCCGGATCTTTTTGAAGCTTCCAATGAGTTCTAATTATCATTGTCCTCATTAGTTTACTTTTCTTGTTTTTCCTTAAGGATTTTAACTTGTGTAAGAGCTTGTGTATGGCTTTAGGCCACCTTTTGAAACCGGTTTCCTAGGGGTCTTTTGGACCGTTAGATTGCTAGGTTGATGGATGGATAGGATTGTTTTGCTTAGCCTATAAAAGCAAGGCCTTCCTTAGTGTAAAAACCAGAATTTGATGAATGAACAAACACAAGTTAGAAACCATGATTTCTACTAAACCTCTTTTGCTTAGTGCTTAGAGTCGGTATTCTTCTTTCTTTGTGTGCTTGAAGATAGTCCTTGGGTATTTTTCTTTGCTGTGTGCTTGAAAATTATCCTTTAGTCTTAACCTAGTGGCTGTGTGCTTGGGTTAATTCATATCCCAATCGCATCCTTTACTCTATTCGATTGTAGAGTTCGGGAACCGTGATGTTTAAACATTAACGACCGTTTGTTCGATTGCGTCTTCACGGTTTCTGTTGAGTTTTTATTCGTTTTTATCACAATTAAACAGTCCCTTTTACTGTCCAAATCGTGTCAGTTTCAGTCCAGATTTGAGTCGTGAAGGTTTCACTTCAAGCTTGCACCTCTTCTCAGTTTCATTTAAGGGCGGAGTGTTGTGCTCTCCAGTTTCCGTATTTTCCAGGGTGTTGATACGGGTCTCGACAAAATCCATGGTGACCTTAAGAGCAGTGAGTAGGCTAGCTAGCTGAGCAGTTGTGACATCTCTGTTGTTATCATTGTTGTTGTTGGACGAAGTTGATGACGGGGCCATGGTTTTGAGGCAGAAAAACAGCTCACATTACAACTCAATCCAACACGGTTCAAAGACTGAACACAGACAACACAAAGGATGAGACAAAGATCAGACTCAACAAGACGAGGATGACCGTGTGTGGTGCCTCGGTGCTGACTCGATTTATGACGTGACGGTGTTGACCGAACTTTTGACTTGCGTCCAACATAACAGCGTGACGCCATTGGACGAGTCTCGTGGTGAGACGACTCATAAGTAAAGACCCATAAGTACGTTTGCTTCGACTCGATAGACACTAGGCCGAATTGAAGTGGTTGATTGAAGTTTTCGAAAATAGAAATTTTCAAAAAGATTCATTTGTCGTTTTGTGGACGGCTTCCGAAGATAGGGATCTCCACGAGTCGGTCAGTTGAAAGGGTTGTCTTAAGTTTGTTTGCAAGAGACGGTTTTGAGTTTGAGTCGGCTCGAAAAATAATGTATTGTTTCCCAAGACGGTTTTTTAAATTCAAAATTGTATGTTTTGAAAATCGAGGTTTGAAATGTTTGAAGAGGTCTCGGGGACAGTGTATGGTCCTCAGGATCTCGAAAGAGTCTCGAGAAAAGGTTGTGTGCTTTCCTCGAGTTTTGAAAGAGCCATTGTCGGCGCGAAACGGGTTAAAATTCGTTTCTAAACGTGATACGTGCATTTTATATAGTCCTTTTAGGCCTTTTTATGCACGTATTTCTATGGTATTATCGTAGTTTTATGCTACGAAATGCCCCGTTAATGCTACTTTGGGTTTCTTTCCCTTATTTATAAGAATTGACCAGAAAGTAGTGAAATCAAACCTTTTCCCGTCCGTTTTGCATGCATTTGAAGGAAGAGTGAATTTGGAGCGGAAATATAGCAGTCTCGGGATGCGTGAAGCAATTTCGGAGCTAAAAAGACAAGTCAAAGCTGAACTAACGAACAAGTAGCTACTGGAGTCATATTTCACTCGATCAAAAGCTTATTTGATCGATCGAATGACTTTGGATGGTTGAAGACCTCGATCGAACACTTTCCTTTGTCGATCGAATAGTTTCTTTTGGAGGTTTACTCGATCGAGTACTATTATTGGTCGATCGCGTGGTTTGAGCTCAGTTTTGCTCGATCGAGTGGTTTCAAATCACTCGATCGAGTGGAATTGTTATTGGGCTCGGGCTTTTTGTTTTATTTCGCTATTAGGTTTAATAAAAATTGTCTCCTCTGTAAATAGGACGACGACAAACACATTTAGGGACCAACAACAATTCTTAGACTTCGTTCCAGGAGACTGTACTCTACTCTTTCTCTGTAAACTGCGTTCCTCTCTTTTCCCGGATCCTTATTTCTGTAACTTTCTCTCTTTTCCTTTTTCTCTCTTTTTATTTAATGTTTATTTCTCTTCCCTTTATTTCTGTTCTTCCCTTTATCATGTCTTGCTAATTTCTCCCTGCTAGGATTAGGGGAGTCAATGAATGAATGTTAGTTGCTAATTAGTTTGCAGATTGTCGTTGTTGTTTTTGTCTATGTTGTTAATCGCTGATTTAATTGTATCTTTGCTGATTGAATCGTTGCAATTAGCCTTTTTAACCTTGGTAAGCCTTGACCTAGACCGGAACGTTGGAAGGAGTGAGACCCGCAGTGAACGATAGAATACTTTAGTGAGGGCGGAAGCTAAGCTAATAATATGTTAGGGCGAATCGAGACCGGAAGGATATATTCATTGGCCTTTAGACCGACACATCGACTAATCTGTGACCATAACTGCAATTAATTGGCGTTCATTGATGAACCAACATCCTAGTTTCCTTTCCCTCTGCTTAATTCCTCTTATCTCTATTTCTCTTGCCTTAATCTCGTGAGTTTAGTCAAAACAATCAAAACCCCCACTGTGACCTTCGACAGACCGACTTTGACAAGTAGATAGTGACCGTCTCCCTATGGAGATCGACCCTACTTACTGCTAGCTTCTGTTAGTGTAACTAGGTATTTTATTTTTGGTACCTGACGACAGTATCAAATTTTGGCGCCGTTGCCGGGGAGGCAACTACTTTATTTACGAGAGGGATACCAATCCAAACAAAATGTGTAAGGAGGGTGCCCTAGCCTTGTGCTCGAAAGTGATGAAAGCTCTTTCACAAAACAGAAATGTGTATCGTCAATGGTATGCTTGACTCAATTGGGTCTCACCATATAGGGATCACAAAGACACAAGTGTAATATCAATTAATGCATTCCAACCAAGACCTCGTTCGAGTCTCACCATCTAGGGATCACAAAGACTCAAGTGTCCTAGTTTTCCCCAGTGGAGTCGCCAATCTGTGGACACAGCCAACTGCACGCCCAGCCAATCTGTGGACATACATCGGTCTTTTGAAAGCCACGCTCGGCGGCGTAAAAATGATTTCAATCGGATCGTTTCAGATCGCTCGGTTTCGTCTCGGCAAGGGTCTCAAAATGATTAGAGATGTTCGGAGTCGCCACCAAGCATTTGTGGGATGCTTGGAACCCGTTCGAATCCACGTTATACCTCGGTCAAACGAAGCATAAAGCAGTGTTTAACATAGGTACTAAAGATAAGGAATCGTCCCTCTTTAGCATCTTATCTCTAGAATGACTCTCGTACGCCCTGGATAAGGTCGTCCACCATTCAAAGTTTCTGAGTAAGAGGTGAAGGTACGTGTTGGGAAGCCCTTTAATCAGACACCCAATCCCGCCCGCGGTAGCGGCCTCTAATGATCGATCTTGGTTGGTTGAATGCAAAAGTTGATAAAACGGTTTAAATGCATGAATGCGCATCCAATAATTTAAACCTAACATGTGAGAGCTTTCTAAGTCGGTTGATTTAATCCAAGTATCAAGTATAAGATGTCGAGTTGGATTTATGGTTGATTTGCATGCAAGACGGAAATTAAACATCAATTTACCGAGTTAGGTTTATGGTGCATAACGTGATCCATTTGTCTTAGTAAGGCATTTTGCAAATATGATTTTTGAAAGAGCAACTTAGTCGTCTGATCCGTCCTATATTTGGGTTAGCCGGAGTCGGGATCTCCTAGACTAATGCTGGAAAGGGAACAGACCCTGCACCAGGCAGCCAGATGAGGCGCGAGCCTATTGGCGATATAAGGGGGTCTCCCCTGGTTTGAAAATAGGAAATGAAATCGCATGTTTAGGCGCGGGTCAGTCAACAGTATCTGACGCGTTCTGACCATTGAAAAACGTTTATAAAACGTGTTGAAAGATGGGTATTTGAACCCGTTTTGGTTTGAAAAGGCCGTTTAGGCCGCTTTCGTGTTGATTTGAAGAACGAGGCTTGAATAATCGTCATTGTTTTGACGGTATTCGATGTCGGGTTCGACTTTGTAAGCTTGAAATGAATAGTTTTGAAAATGAATATGAACTAATTGTTTTAAGTTTATTTGAATATAATTAGTCGATACTCATCATCGTACACGGATTAAAATCCGACACGGTATGTAGAACCAAGGATGACTTTGTGTTGGTGACTAATACATTAATTTTGAAAATGTAAAGAAATGATGAAAGGCTTTAAAATACCTTCCAAAATGTAAAGAAATGAAATAAAAGGCTTTAAAATACCTTTTAAATGTAATTAACCATATATTATCACCGAAACACGGATTAAACCGTCATGGTATTAAGAACCAAGGGTGAAAAATGTTTTATGGTTAAAACTTATAGAAAATGGCTTGAAAATACTTGAAATGGTAAAACCCGATTACAAATATGAAAATGAAAATAGAGGAAAAGAAGAGACCAAACACAGATTGGACTTAAGGCTGGGCAGGGTCCTTTAGGCGCGAGCCTATATGCTACGTAAGTAGCATCTGCCTCAACCAAAAAGTCCGGTTTTGGCCCATTCTTCCCATGTTTTGGACTATGTTATGCATGATTTAGCATGTTATACTCATGAAACTAGTAAAGACAAGATAAAAAAGGATTTTTAGACCCTCATACTTACATGCTTGGCTTATGGCGAGAAACCGACATAAGTGTATCAACTCGTTTGGTCGGAAAAGACTCGGTTTAAAATCGTTTTAGTAAGTAAAAAGAGTGTTTTGTTAAGTGTAGTGATCGTGTAGTGGTAGAAATGGTCGGTCAAGTGATTTAATGCATGATGACGGTACCAAACAATGTGTAAGGCTTGTGTTTACGATCGGTAGGTCGCAAACACGTGTCGGATGGTGACTTAGGAAGTCTAGTCTAGAATTTTAAGGGAGGGAAGAGGGGGCAGACACTCGTGTAAGTTCTCTAATGGTGGTATTTGAGAGGTAGTTATAGGAGAATGAGTGGTTGTGTGAGTTGTGAGCAACGTGGCCACCTGGGCTGCTCAAAGAGGCGCGAGCCACGTAGCACGTCTTCGATGTGTCTTGTCGCTTTCACACAAATGCAATCAAGATTTGTTCTATCCTAGGATTTGTATGCACATGTTTGGTACTTGACCATACATGATCCCGGGAAATCTTAACAAGAAAGGATGTGAATGGTTTGTTTTTTGTGTTTGACTCGGTTTGACTCGTTGTTGGAGTCGGGATTTGAATTTTGAGTCGGTTTTGGTCCGGTGTCGGTTTTGACTCTAGTTAGTGTCATTGCGACCCCGTCGTCATGCATTAAACACTCCAGGTACTTTCGAAAAGTTTTGAAATATTTTATTTTCGAAATCGTTTTAAGTTTTCCGACATAGAGTTGTTCACGAACTGTCGATCAAACGCTACGATTCCAAATGATGTTGTAGTCCGATAATCATCGGGTGTTTGTTGGAGTCTCAGCAGATACAGGGTATCTACAAGTGTACTCTCATAATATATGATAATTGATCTTGTTTAATAATTAACCACAAGCGCCACTGCAAAAATGAATATTCGTTAGCTAAAAGACAGTAGCATTTGACGAAAAATGAAAGGTACTATGTGGCAGCTTTTCGATTCACACATTGATAATTGCATACTATAACAATTGACATAATTTGTAACACCCCCTCATACTAAGGTACCTTGCCAGGACTACCCCAGCATGAAAGGCTGTAACCATCTCGGTTGCCCGAGGTTAGTACATATCAAAAGCAACAGTCCCAGACAAATTTATTAAGATATGGTAAGGTATTAAAAGTTACAATGTTCCAAAATCCAAAAATGTAAATCCAAATGCTATCCAATACAAAACAAATGCTAAGACTCATGATGGTGATACTAAATCTAGCGTGACAACTCTCCCATGACCGCACCAATCTGACCAAATGCATTACCTGTCACAGCCGGCTCACCATCCCCGAATGGATCACCGCAGGTTTTACAAAAAAACAACGGGGTCAATATTGGTCAATTAAAATAAGACAAGGCACAAGTAACCAGCAGATCATCCTCCATTCCTAGTCTCCCGATCTCACACAGTAACCGACTACACACCTTAGTGTGTAGCCCTGCCAGACTACCTATCGCAACAGGTAGTCCACGCCGCCAGTGGGGGGGGGGGGGACTGCAGCCAATCCCCACCAAAATCCCGCTCATCAACGCGCAATAACCCTGTCCCTTAATGTGCACATCCCCTCCCGTGACGGGTTCCACGTAGGGCGAACTAAGGTGTGAAGCCACTCCCGCAAGTGACTACACCACAACCAACACAACAACATCACAACCACCACCACAACACAACCACTCCGATGATCAGCAAAAACGGGCATACACAATACAATCACATCTTAAATCAATTAAGAGTAACTGAGTACAGAAACCCTACCTTAGCAACAACAGCAGTGAAGAGAATCAAGAAACTAGAACGGCTCCTCTAAGAAGTCTTCGCCTAAACAATAATCACATAACACAATTACTAATTGCAAAACCTCATTTCCCCAAATACATGATCAAAGACAACCCTAGAAAATAATCACCAACAATCAAGGAGATAAAGACTTACTGACGGAGGAATAAAGGATTGAATACGATTGCTATGATTGTCTACACACATAGAGGAGAGATTTGGAGTGATTAGAGCGTCGTACGATGATTAGGTTTTGTAAATAGTGTTTAGGAAACTGATTAATGAAATTAGATAACGCCCTAATTACTCCCGAATCAAACCGCTGAAATATTACTCGCCAGACCGGATACTCGGTCGAGTATATAGTATACTCGGCCGAGTATCCTCTACTCGGTCGAGTATTCAGTATACTCGGCCGAGTTTTCCTCGGCAGTAGCCAAACAGACTATATAACACACACTACTCGACCGAGTAGGCCATACTCGGTCGAGTACCAGCCAATAAAATCTGTAGTATTACAGTATTCCTCCCTTAAAAAGAACTTCGTCCCCGAAGTTCACACTTTACCCAAAACAAACACAACAAAACGACCTCCCGACATAACATACCAACAATATACTAGCAAAAAACATCACAAAACCCAACTAACCCGACTCAAACTACCCCAAAAACACACATGCGACCATCTCCTACCCCCCTAAAAAGACAACGGTTGCGTCCCCGTAACCAACCATACCTGATAAAAAAGGTTAGGAAAACGCTCTCGCATAGCGTCCTCTAGTTCCCATGTGGCCTCTTCCACATTATGATTAGACCAAAGTACCTTGAGTAAAAAGGTCTCACCATTCCTTATCTTGCGTACTTTGTGGTCTATGATCTCCTTAGGAACCTCAGCATAGGACAAGGACTCATCAAGCTCGATATTCTCAACCTCAAGTACATGTAACGGGTTACTCACATACTTCTGGAGCTGTGAAACATGAAAGACATTATGGACTCTATCTAAAGCTGGTGGCAAGGCTAACCTGTAGGCTATCTCGCCTATGCGATCCAAAATCTCATAAGGACCTATAAACTTCTGGCTCAGCTTGCCTTTCTTTCCAAATCTCATCACTCCTCACATAGGTGACACTTTCAAAAGGACCTTGTCACCTACTGCGAACTCTATATCTATGTGGTGCAAGTCGACATAACTCTTCTGACGATCTTGAGCCGCTTTCATCTTTTGACGAGTTAACCGAACTTGCTCAACCATATCCTGAACCAGCTGTGGTCCTAAAACCACAGCCTCTAAATTCTCGTCCCTACAAACTGGACTTCCGCACTTTCGACCATACAAAGCCTCAAAAGGTGCCATCCCGATACTAGTATGATAACTGTTGTTGTACGAAAACTCGATCCGATCATGCCTGTCCTCCCAGCTTCCCCCAAACTCTATGGCCCATGCTCTCAATATGTCCTCCAAGGTCTTGATAGTCCTCTTAGTCTGACCATCAGTTGCAAGATGAAAAGCGGTGCTCATCGTCAAGGTAGTACCCATCAATTCCTGCAGTTCTTGCCAAAACATGGATATAAACCTTGCATCACGATCCGACACTATATCCTTAGGTATACCATGTAACCGAACCACATGTCTCCTATAACCCAAGGCCAGTTGCATCTTGGACCAAGTATCCTTCATAGGAACAAAATGAGCTGACTTTGTCTACCAATCAACAATTACCCATATCATGTTATTACCTTGCTGTGACCTAGGTAATCCAACCACAAAGTCCATAGAGATCGACTCCCACTTCCACTCAGGTACCTCCGAAGATTGAATCTTACCTTGTGGTCTCCGCTGCTCACCCTTGACCCTCTGATAGGTCAAACACTTAGCCACGAACTCAGCTACATCCCTTTTCATGTTTGGCCACCAGAAAGTCTTCTTAAGGTCTTTATACAGCTTATCACCACCTGGGTGAACCGAATAAGGAGTACAATGAGCCTCTGTCAGGATCACTTTCCTCAAATATGCAT
Source organism: Silene latifolia (assembly GCF_048544455.1). Taxonomy (NCBI): domain Eukaryota; kingdom Viridiplantae; phylum Streptophyta; class Magnoliopsida; order Caryophyllales; family Caryophyllaceae; genus Silene; species Silene latifolia. The sequence goes on along the minus strand of NC_133538.1, from coordinate 222,940,758 downwards.
CATCCGGAACACAGCATCTCCCATCAAAATGAACACTCCCATCTGCGTGGATAGAAAACCTGGAAACTGTACCACTCTCCACTCTAGACTTCCACTCTTGGATCTCAGGAGTGAAGGAAATGTAGATTCATATACATACTAACATACTCATATATGTTGAAATTAATTTGTCATAAAATTAAATACGGATTTTATGCATGCAAACAAAATATAAATAGAGGAGAAATCATGTCCTTACATTGTGGATTTCGGTTATATTGGGCACAAGAGAGATCACCTTTCTCTCTTGTTCTTGAGCTTTCCCTTATGGAAGAACAAAGATCCAAGTATAGGATCTCTCCCTAAGCTTTATACCCAAGGCTTTCTCTTAATTTAATTAATATTATAAGAACTAGTATAATATTAATTAGGTAGAAAATTGAACCAAAATATTTATAAAACACTTATATATTTCGGTATTATGGAGGGAGAAGTAGAGAGCTTTTTATCTCTCTAGAATACTAATTTTGGATGATTGAATGAATGAATAATCACTAACACATTTTAGTGTAATATTAGGTAAAATTGGATGAAAAACCAATGATGGTTTTCTCATCAAAAACCGGGTGGAGGGGGGCTTTTTGGGTAGCCAATGCATGCAAGTGTTGTTCTTTACAATACACAATAGGCTTGCATGGCTAAATAATAGGTAATCATTGTGTTGCCATTATCTTAATCAAACACAATATTAACCCATTACATCCCCTAATTTCGGCACATTTGGATAACAAGTAATCCATTTTATTTTTGTCAATTGTCAATATGTCACATGTCATATGTGACATAAATTTGTTATGTAATTTTTAACATATTAAAAATCAACGTATTAATAAAAATACGTCACATACAAAAATCGACTTAGTAATTTCATAATTACTTGAGCCAAAATATTTTACCATTTATAAATCACAACAGATTGTAGTTATAACAATTCATTCAAATTTAATTGTTACATTAAACAATTCATTTCATCCGAGTAATTATACAATTTAATTACTCAGACCGTATCTCATTTAATCACATTTCAATTTGATACGTAAATTATACTTCCAAAATCGTCCGTCAATTTTCAAGTAATTTAATTAACTCGCAACATTATACGATTAATTAAATAATCAATTAAGAGTGTTGCCCTATAGGTATGACCTAGGGGGTCAACTGATCACCACCGTCGCACGACAGTAATGTCAAACTCTAGTCAGCCAATCATTACCGATATATGTTGACCAGTTGACAGTAACAATATTACTTCCCAATTGTATTCTTTATAATGAGATTTAAACATGTGATCATCATGATCAACAGTCGTGATCGCATTATTGTCGGAGGACACATATTCCAACAATCTCCCACTTGTCCTCGACAAGTGTGCGTCACCAATTCTCTTGTCCTATTACTATCTCCCACTCAATTCAAGGTGTCTTTCAGGTCGTACTTGCAAGTGATCATATCGAGAGTGGTTTCCTCGATCCGGAGAATAACGATTGACCGGACTTATCTATCATAGATACTTTCCGAGCGTGGCCACGCATTTCCACTTCATTACTCCTCGAGTGGCCCTGAGATATTGTTATAACCCTGACTAGGGTGGACAATTCCTATCGCACTCATTCCCTTCGACTAGCCACAGCCATCATCATAACCCAAAATATGCCCATTTGACCCCATTTACGAAGGTCGTAGTAACACAAATCAAAGTTAATCTGAAATCGTGCCATCTTAGGCGAATAGTCTTTAGTCAAAAGAATCGACTCATTTGAATACTATAGTAGCTCTCGCCACGACCAGGCTATATAAATTTGCCGAACTCTATAAGCGGTCATTAGGCCCGACAAAATGTTCCTAACATCTCGCCTATGTGATCGACTAGTCATCTCACATGACTCTATGGCACTTGAACTTGCCATCAATCGCATCACACTCTAGTCACTTCGAGACGTCACCTCATATAAGTAACTATGGGCAAAAACAATGTTAATCCATGTTCACTTTAACGGGGCTCAATTGTCTCTACAACCCGTTTGGATATAACAATGTACAAGGTGAGTTAATAATAACTCAAACGACAAATGTCGACATCACACTCGGGTAGTCAATATCATATTACAACTTTGTGATGTATATCGTACGTGTAAACACTTATTGATTGCAATAGAAGTTTAACATCCCATGTGTCCATGTGTTCAAACTTCTTACACTTGCAATCTCCTTCACATTCATGTTCTCTCTCATAGCATGAATCTTACCAAGTACACATCAAGGTTCACGACCTTGGTTTCGGTTCTTTAACTTGAAAGAACTTTCTTATCGACTATCACATAACGAACGAATTTGTGATGAATAATATAACTTGTACTGATCAAGTATTCCATCCACACATAATGCACTAGGTATATGTTTTGTAGTATCTTGTAACAATTGACAAGATTATTTAGCTTAGCACTTCTCACAAGTCCTAGCTTAACTAGGAAAGATTGATTTTTGAATAACCTCTTATTTAACCAAGCATCTTTCCAAAAACTTCTCATTTCTCTTTCTAGGCTTGAAAGAATTGGGATTCTCTTAAATCCTCATATGTGCTCGGATTTTCTACAATATGTGCAACCTCTTATCACATAATGGAGTATTCCGTTAAACACCGAAATCGCTCATCGGATTCTTCTTGAGAATACATGACGTTTCTATTATGGCTTACCATCCATCATCATGCTCTTATGTATATGATTCATAATTGGACATGTACATGATTATTTTAATGGCGGAAACATTAGTTACTAATAATCATGAGATCAACTGTTCATAGGTTCAATGAACGACCATGACTGCTAATGGCAATTCCATTTTCATCTAGATGAATAACCTATGTGAATGTTGATACGATGTGTATCTCTTAATACTAATCCAACATCCCTTGATGTAATTGGATTCATCATTGTCCATTTTCATCCAGAATTGAAAACTCAAATGCTTCTTTATGAAAGAAGGTATTAGCTCGTCATTCTTTAATGAGTGATGAGTTGTAAACATTCAAAGGATGATAGCTCCCACTAAATTCCATGTCTTCACATGAGAATTTCTTAACTCCCACTCAATTCTGCACATTTCGAAATTGACTTCTTAATCGAAATTTATCAAGAATTGAATATAAATTGTATTGCCAAGTTATTAGGATAAAACCATATATGTTCCCATCATATCCTTTCAAAATACCTATTTTGAAGTGGTCTCATCTTAACCTTACGGAAAGAGATTTTAAATCTCCAACACACTCATGTCATAATGATGTGTAGCAATGTCATTATTCAAGTATAAACAATATCTAGAATACGTCCTTCGCAAATACCCTTTTGGAAGGAGGTTTAACCATTTCATAGTGAGGTTAAGCAATGACATTTGCATGGTTAAAACTTTGGCCATTGAAGACATCGGTATATCAATCTTTGCAACTCGATCATAACTAGTATGTTACTATGATTCATTTAGGCTCTTAAGTAAATCTCAAGGTTGAAACTATTGGTCAAATGTTTCATAAACTTAGTCAAAAACTTGTTAAGACTTTACATTAGTCATTTTTATTCCAAAACTTTCTTTTGGTCTCCTCGTGTAGTTATCTTGAGAATATTCTCTCATGATAATTACACTTGGTCTCTTTAGTCATATAGAGCTAACTTGAGACCATAGATCTCATCTATTCGGCATACTATGCCTTTATTCAAATCATTCTCTCTTGCGTAGATCTTCATATACACAAGTACACAATTTTATCTTGCCTTGTGTGTTGGTGTCCTCATTTTTCTCCCACTCTATCTTTAGAATAAATACACTAAACATTCAAAGATAGCATATGAGACACAAATTAATGATGTTGAAGTATAAGGAGAACTATCTCATAGATAGACTAATAGTTATTGATTTCATATGTGTTCTTGGAGATTGACATTCCTTTAAGAGAGTTCATAGACTCAAAATCGCTTTATAAATGATCATACACACGCCTTAAGCATGTGGACATATAATGAAACCCGTCATTATATTTGTCTATTAGATCACTTTAAGTGAATAATCTTATGTTTCAAAACGCAAGCATTTTAAAGATGAAATTTAGAACATTAAAAGGATAAATGATAAAACGGGTGACTTGGGTTGCAAACCAAGTCACCATCATCCAAGATACAACTCATTATCCAAAATACTTTTCCATGTCGAACACGGAAACTTAAAGTTCTAAAATCCAAAACACAACTTAAATTAAGACAATGGAAAAACAAAGCTCCATAAAAGCTATCCTTAGCTTCTCCATGGTTTCTCATGCTTGTTTTTCTTTTCCCTTGTCTTTGCTTGGTGGAGGCCCTATTTACAATAAAAAGGGAGATACATTATCACAACTTTGCATCATAATACCATAGTTGAATTAGAAACATAAAAGAAGGTTAGTCATTTACCTACTGGAGTGATCTTTCCAGCTTTGATATCACCAAGGTATTTGGAACAATTTCTTTTCCAATGACCCATGCCATTACAATAATGACATTTATCAAGAGGACCCTTCTTGACTTTGGATGTGCTAGCTTCACAAGACTTAGCTTTGGTGAATGAGGGAGCTTGCTTTTTACCCTTCCTTCCACTCTTCTTGAATTTCCCCTTACTCTTAGTGCTTATGTTAAGCACATCCTTGGGAGGGTTCACATTTAACCCCATGTTCCTCTCGGCTTGCACAAGTAACTTGTGCAACTCCTCAAGAGACACATCCTTGTCTTGCATGTTGAAATTCACCCGGAATTGCACATATGCCTTGACTTTGGACAAGGAGTGTAGAATCCTATCTACGATGAGTTCTTTGGGGATTTCAACCTTTTGAATTTTCAAGGTCTCGACAAGCTCCATGAGTTTGAGCACATGAGGGCTAACCTTTTGGCCCTCTTTGAAGTCGAGATCAAAGAATGCCGCGGCCGCCTCATATTGGATGATCTGCGGAGTTTGTGAAAACATGGTCACAAGTTTGGAGTAAATCTCATTAGCGTTGCCCATTTTAAAGGCTCTCCTTTGGAGGTCCGCCTCCATCGCAAATATTAAGACATTTTTCATTGCGGCGGACTCCTTTTGGTAAGCCTCATATGCTTCCCTAGTGGCCGCGGTGGACCTAGTGGAGGGTTCGGGTGGAGAGGCCTCGGTAAGGTAACGAAGCTTGTCGTCACCTTCGGCGGCTAATATGAGTTGGGCATCCCATTCGGAGAAATTTGACCCATTCTTTTCAAGTTTACATCAATCCATAAAGGATCGGAGCCAAGATGAACTAGCGAGAGGTGTAGCATTAGGAGTTGGTGTTGCCATTTGTTATGAAAAAGAAGTGGTCTACAAAACAAAATATAAGGAGTAAAACAATTGTCGTTTTAATAATACTCGTAAAAATGTATGATTTAAACAAGTTTTAAGCATTTTTCTAGTGACCTCTACCCAACTAGATAAATGATTCCAAGACCCAAATTCATATCGACTTAGGCACGGGGTAGCCGATGCAACCTTTATCAATATAACTCGGTGGATTAACCTTTTAATCGATTCTACTTTTAGAACTCTTGGTCGATAAAATTACTCTAATGTTTATCTATAGCCCAAAACACATCAACAAGGGCACGGGGTAGCCGATGCAACCCTTATCAATTACTTTTGTTGAGTTCAATCCAAATTTCGAATAAATGTGTCCATTATCCAAACCCACATCAACTTGGGCACGGGGTAGCCGATACATCCCTTATCAACATGAATTCGGTGGATTAACATTCATCACCCACTTCCCCTACGTAACAAGGTTTGTACCCCGGGGTAGCCGAGTGCACTCCCTCGCGAAATAGGTTTTCATGGTTTCTACTATTTGGTAAGGCTATGTCTCAATTAATTGTTTTAGCGAGAGGTCATGCCAATTTATTATCTATCACGTTTTAAGTGAACTAAAGCGGTGAACTACGATAATTTGAATTGACACGGTCGATAAACTCGATAAGATAAAAATGCATGTTTTAGTTATGGAGATTTAGCGATGCATGTGACATAAAATAAAATGCAAGCATAAAGATAAATAAATCCTAGTACGGCCTTTCATAAAATAGAAAAACTATTTAACTATTACATGGAAACCAACTCCATTGGTCCCTTGAACTTCGGTTGTGGCACGCATCTCGAGGTAACACCGTCTTTATGTATCGTCATTCTTAAAGAAATCCGTCTTTTGGAACTCCGGAATGAATAAAATTACATAATAAATTACATAATTTCCTATTATACATTTGTAACTAAAATAAAATAAATCTATTAAATTACAAAACGGTGATACGAGATCACAATAAAAATTACAACCGAATCGATATTCCCATACATTTCGGGAAATACCAATTAAAATCTAAGGCCATACTAAGTAAAATTACATAATTCAAAAATTACATAAATTAAAATTATGACAATCATAAAGAAAATGCAGCATTATAATATGTAAGAACATGCTCAATTTTATGCTAAATCGCCTTTTAATTAGCCAATATCGTATATTACTCGGTTTTTACGGATTTGCGTGATTTCAACATTTTATAATCACAAAAATGCATAAACTCATATTTATGTATAAGTTAATTACCCTAACCTCTTAGGACTCAAAATTTAGTCTTCACTAATAATTTGACCATAATTAACCCATATTTTATAAAAATTGTTCATAAATGGACCAAAAATTACAAAAATACGCTATTAAACTTCAAATAAATCACAAAATTTCAAATAAATTCAAAATTTTAAATTTTAAACTCATGAACATTCTGGAAAAATTCTATGACACTCATAATATTCAAAATCTTAGGTTAAAAATTTCGAAAATTTACCGGAAAAACAATGTTGCGGTTTATCGATTTTTAATAAAATAATCATAAAAACATGGAAAAAATTATTTTCACTAACTTTTCAATTTTAGATCTGAAAAAGATAATAAAATTCAACATTAGACGTTTTTCCTAAGTCATAGATTATGTTTTATTAATTTTCCACTAATAATGTCACTATTTATGCTATTTTTCTTCAAAAATCCATAAATCATGCAAAAAGACTTCTTTATAGCCAATTATTTTACACAAATCTTGTAAAATTGCATGTGACAACATATTAATTTTCTATGACCAGATTCAAAATTTAACTCATATTAACCTATTTTTCACCTAAATCCGAATTTAATAATGAAAAATTCATTTTTCGAGCATAACAAGTCCAAAAATTATGAAAATTTACAGGTTATCTCAAAATAATATATGTGACAACATATCCAAAAATCAATGGAAAATTCGAAGTATAGCTAATTTTAGACCAAAAATGACATTTTTACTCATAAAATCACATTTAAATGCCATTATTGTAAATTATGAACAATAAAAATCCGAAAAATTAACCAAAATATCCTAAAACATTTTAGGACCAGAAATATTAACATGCATGGATTAATTTCGTGATATATCATAATAACACAAAATTTACAAGTTTTATTTGTTATTCTTATAACTCGGAAAAACTTTTAACCAATTTGCATGCAAACAACCGTGGCTCTTGATACCGATTGAAGGAAATGTAGATTCATATACATACTAACATACTCATATATGTTGAAATTAATTTGTCATAAAATTAAATACGGATTTTATGCATGCAAACAAAATATAAATAGAGGAGAAATCATGTCCTTACATTGTGGATTTCGGTTATATTGGGCACAAGAGAGATCACCTTTCTCTCTTGTTCTTGAGCTTTCCCTTATAGAAGAACAAAGATCCAAGTATAGGATCTCTCCCTAAGCTTTATACCCAAGGCTTTCTCTTAATTTAATTAATATTACAAGAACTAGTATAATATTAATTAGGTAGAAAATTGAACCAAAATATTTATAAAACACTTATATATTTCGGTATTATGGAGGGAGAAGTAGAGAGCTTTTTATCTCTCTAGAATACTAATTTTGGATGATTGAATGAATGAATAATCACTAACACATTTTAGTGTAATATTAGGTAAAATTGGATGAAAAACCAATGATGGTTTTCTCATCAAAAACCGGTGGAGGGGGCTTTTGGGTAGCCAATGCATGCAAGTGTTGTTCTTTACAATACACAATAGGGTTGCATGGCTAAATAATAGGTAATCATTGTGTTGTCATTATCTTAATCAAACACAATATTAACCCATTACATCCTCTAATTTCGGCACATTTGGATAACAAGTAATCCATTTTATTTTTGTCAATTGTCAATATGTCACATGTCATATGTGACATAAATTTGTTATGTAATTTTTAACATATTAAAAATCAACGTATTAATAAAAATACGTCACATACAAAAATCGTCTTAGTAATTTCATAATTACTTGTGCCAAAATATTTTACCATTTATAAATCACAACAGATTGTATTTATAACAATTCATTCAAATTTAATTGTTACATTAAACAATTCATTTCATCCGAGTAATTATACAATTTAATTACTCAGACCGTATCTCATTTAATCACATTTCAATTTGATACGTAAATTTTACTTCCAAAATCGTCCGTCAATTTTCAAGTAATTTAATTAACTCGCAACATTATACGATTAATTAAATAATCAATTAAGTGTGTTGCCCTATAGGTATGACCTAGGGGGTCAACTGATCACCACCGTCGCACGACAGTAATGTCAAACTCTAGTCAGCCAATCATTACCGATATATGTTGACCAGTTGACAGTAACAATATTACTTCCCAATTGTATTCTTTATAATGAGATTTAAACATGTGATCATCATGATCAACAGTCGTGATCGCATTATTGTCGGAGGACACATATTCAAACAAGGAGCAAGCTCTTGCTTACTCTTGATGTTCTCATACAAATCCGACTCGATCGTCAAATCCCCAATGGCATCCCATTTCCTTATCATAAAGATCCCCAGCTTAGACATCTCATCCTATAGCTTCAGGAAAGACATAACTGTACATAGCGAATGAACGCTCTTCCTACTCAGAGCATCTGTGACAATATTAGCCTTACCCTCGTTATAGATGATCTCCATATCGTAGTCCCCGATCAGGTGCATCCATCGTCTCAGTCGCATATTAAGATCCTTTTGAGTGTAGATATACTTTAGACTCTTATGATCTGAAAACACCTTAAAGGTTGCCCCATAAAGGTAGTGCCTCCGAATCTTAAGAGAAAAAACAAGTGCACCCAGTTCTAGATCATGAGTAGGGTAGTTCTCCTCGTATGGCTTCAGCTTCCTTGAAGCATAAGATATAACCTTACCTTCCTGCATCAATATACAACCCAGGCCATTCTCTGAAGCATCGGTATATACTTCAAAGTTCTCACATCCCTCTGGCAAAGCTAGAATAGGAGCTGTGGTCAAACGCTCCTTTAAGGTCTGGAACGCCGTCTCACAACTCTCATCCCAAACAAATCTGATCTCCTTCCTCATCAAAGAAGTCATAGGCCGTGCTATGGTGGAAAAGTCTTTCACGAACCTCCTGTAGTAGCCAGCAAGGTCCAAGAAACTCCGAACCTCAGCAACACTCTTTGGTGATTCCCACTTGGTCACAGCCTCAATCTTGCTAGGATCCATGGATACTCCCTTCTTAGATATGACTTGACCCAGAAAAGCCACCTATTCTAACCAGAACTCACACTTTGATAGCTTAGCATAAACTGGTTCTTTCTTAGAGTCTGCAAAATGATCCTTAGGTGCTCCTCATGTTCATCCTTAGTCTGAGAGTAGGCTAAGATGTCATCAACGAAGACAACCACAAACTTATAAAAAAACGGACTGAAAATCTGATTCATAAGATCCATGAAAGCTGCTGGCGCATTAGTAAAACCAAAAGGCATTACCACATACTCATAGTGGCCATAACGGGACCGGAAAGCTGTCTTTGGAATATCCTCGTCCGCTATCCTCAATTGATGATAACCTGACCTCAAGTCGATCTTAGAGAACACTCCTGCTCCACTTAACTAATCAAACAAGTCATCAATCATAGGCAAAGGATACTTGTTTTTCACTGTGACACGGTTAAGCTCCCTATAGTCGACACATAGCCTAATGCTCCCATCTTTCTTCTTCACAAACAAAACTGGAGCTCCCCATGGCGACACACTAGGCCGGATATACCCTTTATGTAACAGCTCATGTTACTGTTTCTTCAACTCATCTAGTTCCTTAGGTGCCATACGATATGGTGCTTTAGATATAGGACCTGTTCCCGGTTTAAGCTCCACGTTGAAGTCAACATCTCTCTTTGGAGGCAACTCCGATATCTCTTCGGGAAAAATATCATCAAACTCTCCCACCACAGGTATATCAGCAGCTGTCTTCGGCTCTATTCGATGATCTCTCACTTGACAAAGAATAAAGGGGCACTTCTTCCTCAAGCATGACTTTAAGGTCATTACCACTATGAACTTACACTTATGTCTCACAACAAACCCCTTATAAGACACCCTTATACCCCTGGGACACTTTAAAGACACTTTCTTTTGCTGAAAATCTATCTTGCCATCATACTTACCCAACCAATCCATCCCGACAATCACCTCAAACTGTAGCAAGTCTACCGGTAAATCTACCCCTCCAACCAACATAGACACTCCCATGTACAACTTAACACATGACACTGACTCCCCGGAAGGTATAAACACATCGTCCTTTACAAACTCAAACTCTCCTAAACCCGTAAACAAAGCATGACTCCTAGACACAAAAGAGTGTGTTGCCCCCTAATCAAACAAAACAAAAGACAGTACATTATAAAAAAGAAAGGTACTGGTAATTACATGTGCATTGTTCTGAGCTTCTTGCTTATCCATCATGAAGAGCTTCCCACTGATTTTCTAGCCTCCCCCTTGAACCGAAGCATTAGAAGTGCTCGGCTTGGTTGCCGAATCCTGGGTGACACTGTTGTTCGGGCGGTGATATGATCCTCCACTGTTGCGGTTAAAACTGCCATTGTTGCTGTGTCCACCACCGTTGCTCCATGATCCACCCTGCTGATTACTAGCAAAGGTCTGACTCGGACCCTGTGAGAAGTTCCCCTGAAAAGTTCCGAGCCAACTATAGTCTTGGCACTCGTGCAATCTCGCCTCTTGTGGCCTATGCCACCATAGTTATAGCATGACAGGTATGAGTTGTCACTCACACTCCAACCACCACCTCTACTTCATCCTCGAGATACTCCAGAGAAACCAGGCCCACCAGAAAAAGCCTTGGTTTGGTTGAAGTTTCCCTTCTTGTTACCCGACTGATTGTTGTTCCCACTATCAGCCTTTCTCTTCTCACCAGTAGTCCTCTCTGTACCTTCCTTTGAGAGCTCCACCATTCTCTCAGCTTGACCAGCCCTCAGATACATGTTCTTGAGATCAGTGATGACTCCATCTGGTAAACGGTTCATGATCTTAGCTGGCAAACCTCTCACAAAGCGAAGAGTCAAACCCCTCTGCCCTGGCTGTATGTCCTCAACATAACGAGACAACTCAAGGAACCGGTGATAGTACTCTGTGACGGTAAAATTGAAGGAATCGAACTCAGAACTCAACTTGTGACGGATATGCCCCGGCACAAACAACTCCCTCATAGCACTCTTCAGACCCGACCATTGTATAGCCCCTAAACCCTCAGCCTGGTAGTACGCTCTGGCGTCCTCTTTGACATTTTGCCACCACATAGCGGCCTCGCCCCTCAGGTAGTACACTACCTGCTCAACTATCATATCTTGCGGACACTTGACCAATTCCATGAGACTTTCCATCTCACAATGCCAGTTCTTGAGCAACTTAGGTTCCCCAACGCCCTCATAGGTTGGTGGGTTAAAGCGGGCGATGATGATGCTAAGTTGGGTAGCATCCACAGGTTTCTCCACCCCCTTTCCCACCTTCTTGAGAGCCTCAAGAAGAGCCTCTTATTGCTCGATCATACGAGCAATCTCATCTATGGTCATCTCAGAAGCTTGAATTTGCACGGCAGTTCTTTTTTGCGGCATTTTGAGCTGATAAGAAGTAAATAAACGTAAGCACAAAAGCCTACGGCTCAAAATGTAGTTGACCCTCCGCCAAAGAAGTACTCGGCCGAGCATATAGCAATACTCGGTCGAGTAAGGACTACTCGATCGAGTATCACTGACACTCGGTCGAGTAGTCGACTCCAGTATCCAACGTCAAATACAAAAGAAACATACTCGGTCGAATATACGCCATACACGGCCGAGTATGCCCTACTCGGTCGAGTACACCTAAGTACTCGGTCGAGTAAACACATCTGGTAGCCATTGCTACTCAATGCCAAACAACACTCGGTCGAGTGCCTGGTTACTCGGCTGAGTACCCCCTACTCGGTCGAGTACTCCACCTGCTCGGCCGAGCCATGCCAAAACGAGCTACAAACAGTACGAAAATGCATCCTATGTATCATGCTTTCTACCCAAAATAAAACACATTACGTCATGAATCTGAATACCACAAAATAAACACGTAACGTGCCAATCACTTTCATGCCGAAACCTTTTCAATTAAATTCGCATAACAATTCCATCATGCCTTTCTACCAATTCTCAATGTCCTTCCTAAATTCCACACATTACACCTCCTACCACATGTTCCAAGCATTCGATTCAGCACACCACACACATATACTAAACAAACACACAACACATTCCCCCCGTGACCGGCTTGAGTTCTTGAGGGCCATAATGCGAATCCGGGACGTCTCCCGAGTCTTTGCGGTAGCCCCAAACAACTCTTCCCGAGTTCATTTTCTTTAGACTCCCTAAGTTCATTGGGTTTATTTGTTTTAGGTGCCAGAATCATCGGCTCTGATACCACTTTGTAACACCCCCTCATAACAAGGTTCCTTACCAGGACTACCCGAGCATGAAAGGCTGTTACCATCTCGGTTGCCCGAGGTTAGTACATATCAAAAGCAACAGTCCCAAACACATTTATTAAGATACGTTAAGGTATTAAAAGTTACAATGTTCCAAAATCCAAAAAAGTAACTCCAAATGCTCTCAAATACAAAACAAATGCTAAGACTCATGATGGTGATACTAAATCTGGCGTGACGACTCTCCCATGACCGCCCCTAGCTCACCAAATGCATTACCTATCACAGCCTGATCATCATCCTCGAATGGATCACCGCAGATTTTACAAACTAACAACAGGGTCAGTACTGCTCATTTAAAATAAGACAAGGCGCAAGGCACAAGTAACCAGCTGATCATTCTCCATCCCCAGTCACCCGATCTCACACAGTAATCGACTACATACCGAAGTGTGTAGCCCTGCCAGACTACCAATCGCAACAGGTAGTTCACGCCGCCAATGGGGGGACCGCAGCTAATCCCCACCAAAATCCCGCTCATCAATGAGCGATAACCCTGTCCCTTAATGTGCTCATCCCCTCCCGTGACGGGTTCCACGGAGGCCGAACTAGGGTGTGAAGCCACTCCTGCAAGTAACTACACCACAACCAACACAACAACATCACAACCACCACCACAACACCAACACTCCGATGATCAGCAGAAACGGGCATACACAATACAATCACATCTTAAATCAATTAAGAGTAACTGAGTACAGAAACCCTACCTTAGCAACAACAGCAGTGAAGAGAATCAAGCAACTAGAACGGCTCCTCTAAGAAGTCTTCGCCTAAAAAATAATCACATAACACAATTACTAATTGCAAAACCCCATTTCCCCCAATAAATGATCAAAGACAACCCTAGAAAATAATCACCAACAATCAAGGGGATAAAGACTTACCGACAGAGGAATAAAGGATTGAATGTGATTGCTACGATTATCCACACACACACACAGAAGAGAGATTTGGAGTGATTAGAGCGTCGTACGATGATTAGGTTTTGTAAATAGTGTTTAGGGAACTGATTAATGAAATTATATAACGCCCTAATTACTCCCGAATCAAACCGCTGAAATATTAATTGCCAGACCGGATTCTCGGTCGAGTATATAGTATACTCAGCCGAGTATCCTCTACTCGGTCGAGTATTCAGTATACTCGGCCGAGTGTTCCTCGGCAGTAGCCAAACAGACTACACAACACACACTACTAGACCGAGTAGGCCATACTCGGTCGAGTACCACCCTAAAAAATCCGTAGTATTACACAATTAACATGTGCTACTCGTATAAGTGCTCATATCAGTTTAGTACTTTAATGAATTAGGACTCGGATGCTAGTTTATACTAGCTCCGATACCAATGTAGAAAAATAATTACGATATATAAGATGATATTAACAAGGTGTTTAGTCACTCACCTTGCTAAATCAGGAGAGTAGAATATCTATCTCGAACTTGGGGAATCTTCCAGGTAATTGCTCCAGGACGACTTTAATTTTAAACTAGTATCACGAATCCGTCAATCAGATTTTGATCATTGATGCGTGTCCTAAATATGATGTTTTACACCCTATTTTACATGCATTTCAGAGCTCAATTATGTAGTATATGCTACTATTTTCCCTATTTTCATCTACTTTCGTGTTTTTGTGTAATATTGCAGAAATAGGAAGAATGCAGCGGAAAATGAGCTGAATCCGTCCCCGAGTACTAGGCATAGGACCTGACGTTAAGTAAAGACTCGGGAAGCAAACTTGGTGCGTGTATCGAGGCCTGAAAGACAAATTTACGAGGCTTTTGGAGCAAAGTCAGAAGCTACTGTTCAGAGAAGCTTGGTCGATCGACTGGGCCTAGTGGTCGATCGACCATACAGCGACTCTGATGCAAATTAAAGACGAGAGTTAGAAGCCCAATTGTAATTAGGTTTTTAGGAATAAATATGTTTCAGAACAAATATCGAATTTTTAGGATTCAATATAGAGTTTTTAGCATCATATTTCATAGATTAGAATTTAGTTAATAAACGTTCATTATAATTAGCTTTATTTTCGTTAATAAAGTTCGTGCTTTCGGATTCTTCTTCCTGCTTTCATTCGGTAATTCTGATTCTTTGATTTAAGTTTGCTTTTATTCATTCATAGATTAGGATTGCATAGAGTAGTTTCCCAAAGCCTTATTTCGTTTATGCATCTTATTTGCTTAGTTTATTTAATCATGCAACCAATTTCATTAATTATTAATTTCGTTGTTGTTATAAATTATAACATGAGTAGATAAACCCTTCGTGCTAAGATGTAGGGGACCTGTAGTGTAGGTGGCGTAGATTTCGTAGACCTGATTCGGGTCTTGGTCGATCGACTGATGTCAATAGTCGACCGACTGAGCCCGTTGGTCGATCGACCGGCTTAGATGGTTGATCGACCGCTTCACGTAAGATCAGCTCCGTTTTAATTGATTAAATTGCCTAATTTGACAAATCGGGTGCGCGTGACTAGTTGAATACTTAGAAATTGATCGACCCATTAGATTGAAAGATAGGGGAGGGAATTAGACTAACAATTGAAAATACTAAATTATACTGAGATCGAAAGATAGGTACAAATTTAAGCTTTTAAGAATCACTTTTCACGGCGAGGGTCAGTACTAGTAATACTTAGGAACCCGTAGCTAGATCGAAAGATGCTACCTGTTAATAATGGACCGAGAGGACTTCTTATTTTACCGTCTTACATTATTTCGGACTTACCTAGGACATTGTCGTCGAAACTACAGTGAACCGACCATCTTAGCATCCTTTTAATATTTGATTTCATCTATTTTCTTTAATTTCTCATTTATTTGCTTTAGTTTAGTTTTAATTTTATTGCCTTTAGTTATAGAATTATTCAAATAAAACCCCCCAAAATTGTTACTTTAGACTTAAATTGGACAACTTTAAATTGCTTGCCTCCTTGTGGTTCGACCCTGACTTCCACTATCTATAGTTGTAGTATGGATTATAAATTTTATTTTTGATACTCTACGACGGTATCAAATTTTGGCGCCGTTGCCAGGGAGGCAATCGTTTAATTTTTACTTGTTTTTATTTTAGTCTTTTTTCTTAGTTTATGGGACATCTGTTCCTTAAACCGTTCTCATATTCTACTTGTAGTTTCCTCTTATGTGCAGGTCACAGGGTGGTGAATTACTACCTTTAGATCCTGAGATCGAGAAGACTTTGCGTGAGTTGAGACGATCATCTAGAGTATTGCCGACAGAGGAAGAGCTAAGTACTTTGTCCAGTTATTACGAGAACGAGTTATTTGAGGAGAATCCACCTTCATCTCCTATTTCTACTTCTTCAGCTGTGACCGTTACATCTCCAGATATGGCTGAAGAAGCAAGTATAGCCAGTCACTCCGAGCCAAAATTTGAGAATCTCTATAAGGGATTCGCGATGCCAGCTGGGACGGATAGAAAATTCGAAGCGAAACCGTCCTACATTAACTTGGTTGAGAGAAACCAATTTGGGGGAGCTGCAAATGAAGATGCAGCTAAACATATGGAGATATTCATTGACTACTGTTGTTCCATACCCCCACCAGCAGGTGTGACCCAGGACCAGATAGGATTGCATAGAGTAGTTTCCCAAAGCCTTATTTCGTTTATGCATCTTATTTGCTTAGTTTATTTAATCATGCATCCAATTTCATTAATTATTAATTTCGTTGTTGTTATAAATTCTAACATGAGTAGCTAAACCCTTCGTGCTAAGATGTAGGGGACCTGTAGTGTAGGTGGCGTAGATTTCGTAGACCTGATTCGGGTCTTGGTCGATCGACTGATGTCAATAGTCGACTGACTGAGCCCATTGGTCGATCGACCGGCTTAGATGGTCGATCGACCGCTTCACGTAAGATCAGCTCTGTTTTAATTGATTAAATTGCTTAATTTGACAAATCGGGTGCGCGCGACTAGTTGAATACTTAGAAATTGAGCGACCCATTAGATCGAAAGATAGGGGAGGGAATTAGAAAAGACTAAATTATACTGAGATCGAAAGATAGGTAAAAATTTAGGCTTTTAAGAATCACTTTTTAGGGCGAGGGTCAGTACTAGTAATACTTAGGAACCCGTAGCTAGATCAAAAGATGCTACCTGTTAAGAATGGACCGAGAGGACTTCTTATTTTACCGTCTTACGTGATTATTTCGGACTTACCTAGGACACTGTCGTCGAAACTACAGTGAACCGAGCATCTTAGCATCCTTTTAATATTTAATTTCATCTATTTTCTTTAATTGCTCATTTATTTGCTTTAGTTAAGTTTTAATTTTATTGCCTTTAGTTATAGAATTATTCAAATAAAACCCCCCAAAATTGTTACTTTAGACTTAAATTGGACAACTTTAAATTGTTCGCCTCCTTGTGGTTCGACCCTGACTGCCACTATCTTTAGTAGTAGTATGGATTATAAATTTTATTTTTGATACTCTACGACGGTATCAAATTTTGGCGCCGTTGCCGGGGAGGCAATGGTTTAATTTTTAGTTGTTTTTATTTTAGTCTTTTTTCTTAGTTTAAGGGACATCTATTCCTTAAACCGTTCTCATATTCTACTTGTAGTTTCCTCTTATGCGCAGGTCACAGGGTGGCGAATTACTACCATTAGATCCTGAGATCGAGAAGACTTTGCGTGAGTTGAGACGATCATCTAGAGTATTGCCGACAGAGGAAGAGCTAAGTACTCTGTCCAGTTATTACGAGAACGAGTTATTTTAGGAGGATCCACCTTCATCTCCTATTTCTACTTCTTCAGCTGAGACCGTTACATCTCCAGATATGGCTGAAGAAGCAAGTATAGCCAGTCACTCCGAGCCAAAATCTGAGAATCTCTATAAGGGATTCGCGATGCCAGCTGGGACGGATAGAAAATTCGAAGCGAAACCGTCCTACATTAACTTGGTTGAGAGAAACCAATTTGGGGGAGCTACAAATGAAGATGCAGCTAAACATGTGGAGATATTCATTGACTACTGTTGTTCCATACCCCCACCAGCAGGTGTGACCCAGGACCAGATAGGATTGCATAGAGTAGTTTCCCAAAGCCTTATTTCGTTTATGCATCTTATTTGCTTAGTTTATTTAATCATGCATCCAATTTCATTAATTATTAATTTCGTTGTTTTTATAAATTCTAACATGAGTAGCTAAACCCTTCGTGCTAAGATGTAGGGGACCTGTAGTGTAGGTGGCGTAGATTTCGTAGACCTGATTCGGGTCTTGGTCGATCGACTGATGTCAATAGTCGACTGACTGAGCCCGTTGGTCGATCGACCGGCTTTGATGGTCGATCGACCGCTTCAGGTAAGATCAGCTCCGTTTTAATTGATTAAATTGCTTAATTTGACAAATCGGGTGCGCGCGACTAGTTGAATACTTAGAAATTGAGCGACCTATTAGATCGAAAGATAGGGGAGGGAATTAGACTACCAATTGAAAAGACTAAATTATACTGAGATCGAAAGATAGGTAATAATTTAGGCTTTTAAGAATCACTTTTCAGGGCGAGGGTCAGTACTAGTGTGACACCCTCATTTTTAGCGTTAAATAAACACGTAAATTCTACAGAAAAACTGACAGGATATGTTTGTAATATTTTCAACTAGATAAAACCTGTAATTTTAAAAACTTTTCTAAACCATTCACAAACATTTCCAAATGAAGAGTGCCAAAACCTGCAAATACTAACAAACTCATTTACATAACATTGCTAAAGACGCGAGAATAAAGTGATACAAACCAAAGTAAAAGAGGGAGACATATGTCCCTCCAAAATATAACACAACCATATGTTTAAAGGTTTACTACAAAATATAACCAAACTAGGTCCAAGGTTCTTTTGCTCGCTAGCTCGTCCATGTACCCCATCTAAACATCATCAACCTGTCAATCACATTTTATACAAACACGAAAGCCACAATTCAGTGGGGAGTAACTTCGAGTCCTCCTAGCCACGAAATGTCATTTTTAATGTAACATGTAACAACATCATAAATAATTTAATTTTCGAGTATTCTAACATATGAACACTAAACTGACCTATTTAAGCTATCATGTGAAATATATAACAAACGGTAATCCAAACTTTATCAGTTGTAACCGGCTTGCATCTCACCTATTACAATTCATAAAATCACCATTCAAGAAAGGACAATATATTAAAGACAGGCATAAGTTCTTAGCACGGTCAATAGTCACTTTGTAACTCGAGTCTATACCACGAGGTAGGGAAGGTAATCGAACCGGTATCCTGGCTCAGAGGCTATACAAAAACATGGCCAAGACACAACACAACCCTAGTCCTAAATCACAGAGACCTAGACATGCGGATACACACCACCGCACCCAAGACCCACAATTTTATAAAACCATGTGAGTACCCTAAGGAGTCCACGAAAGGGTTGGCTAGTACTTAAGCTGACCACTTACTCTCAAAATAAGTAACGAGGTCATGCCCCAACTTGGATATAAACCCACCAAGTCAGGAACACAAAGGCTATTAAGCAGTAAACATACACTCGTCAAAGACTATAAAGACCTATCTATGACAAACACAACAACCTGTAAGAAGTGTTCAATACCAATTCCATTTCAAGCAATATTAACAATATTAAAGGTTTCAGGGAATCTAGGGCCGTTTCTACAATATAAGAAACCATTCAAATAAACCAACAACACATGTGAAATAAAAACATAATAAATGGCCTAAAACAAGAATAAGGCCGATTATCCAATTCACAAAATAATTTCATCCAACCGAATTTTTACCCGCAACCCCAGCCCTGCGACAGGTACGGGTTCAATCGCGGCTGACCAATCACACAATTGATCGACATCGATTCGATCAAAGGGACTAAGGACTCGATTTTGGCATAATCATCCAAACATTGCAATTATCGCTATAAAATTCATTTCAAGCATATTCATTACAATTTCATCTCATAACCTATCCTAACATGTGCAAACTACCAATATAAGCATGATTTTAACATCAACATTATATTTACTACTAACATTATTCATTTCAAAAGATTACCCATATGTTACTTATACTAAATATAACATTAATAAACCCGAAACGACGAACAACGGATG
The DNA here is from genome assembly GCF_048544455.1 of Silene latifolia. NCBI lineage: Eukaryota > Viridiplantae > Streptophyta > Magnoliopsida > Caryophyllales > Caryophyllaceae > Silene > Silene latifolia. Next base: position 222,920,658 of record NC_133538.1, on the reverse strand, counting down.
AAAAATCGCGAAAACAAGCAACGGGCCAACCCGGGCCAACCCAGGGCTGCCGTGGGCCTGCAAGGGCCTGCCGGGCCAATTGGGCCGCCACCCCAAATCCTCCGTTTCTCCGTTTTTGTTCGTTTTAACACCGTTTTAAGCATCAATTAATCATTCTCATTTCATTTCCATACTAATATGTGAACTTATACTTATAAAAGACATGAATTTAACCCATATTTTCATGTGAAATAAACCACTCAAATAACATTCACAAAATCATACAAGAAAACAAATAATGTGACATTTATTCGTCGAGTAACTCGAAATATGTTACCTTTAGCTAAGAATGAGCAATTAGCACCTTGAACACCAAACCCTAATATGCAAGCTAGCCACTATCTTCAACTATGTACGAGTCTCCAAACTCGTCTTCTAAATCCTCACCTAAATAAACAATAAAAACACAATTATAAGCACTATAATCAAAACACTAAAAATGGTGGATAAAATAAATTTAGGGCAATTGAATTTAAAACATACTAGGATGTTGGAAATGAAGAGAGGATTCCAAATATGTAATCCTTATGAAATTTGGAGTAGAAATGAGTTAATTATGATGAAAATTAGCATAGAAAGCTTAGGTTTAAGTATAAAAATGGTGTTTTAGGTTTAGAATATTTTAGAATGTTCAAGGAGAATGATGTGGGAAAAGAAAAATCAAAAGGAAGGAGGGGGAAGAGGTGCCGCCCAAAAGGAGGAGAGGAGCGGAATTTTTGGCGGAATTTCATTAGTCGGTTTTGGCTCGTTTCGACGATAATTAGAACTGTTCGTCAAATGCCAATTCCGACAATGCCAAATTCCTTAAACACGAGATTACAAGAAGATTGAGTACTCATATGACCCATTTCCAAAATCGTTTGCCCAAATTTCACAAGAATTGCCATTTTCCCCGATATGCCTTTATTTCGAAATAAAAGGTTTTTACATGGTTTAAACTATTTTTAAACATTTCGAAACTATCAAAATAAATACTTTACTTCAAAATATAATAGAATTATATTTCATTGAATTATTATTACTTCAAATACATTAATATTAAATTCAACTTGATTAATAAATTATTTCCGCAATATAATAACGGTCCGAAATTACGGGGTGTTACAATCACCCCTCCTTTTAAAAAGTTTCGTCCTCGAAACTTAGAAGGAGAAATTATAGTAAACAACAACTTAATAATATAATTATAAGAAAAATATAAGTATCTTTTCAATGAAACGGTGATACTCTTGTTGATCAGACAAGAACATCCACATTTCATATGAAAATATAAAAATATTTCTACACCAATAAATGAGAAAACCCATTATTGGGACGTCTCCAATAACGAGATTTAACACTCATTAATGTTAAAACCATTAAAAATCATAAAAGCATTTTCAAAATTTTAGTTTAAACTTCTATAATAAGAATAATATCTTTACTAATTATGATTAAATATGGCTTAGTAACGCGGAAAAAGAGTAAGAAAAAGGAATACCTTACGAGAATAATTCAGGATATTTAGCTAACATAGAAGCTTCAGTCTCCCAAGTCTCTTCTTCGACATTTCCACAACGCCAAAGAACACGGACTAGTGGTACAACTTTGCTCCTAAGTTGCTTGTTGGCTTTTTCGAGAATCCGGATTGGCCTTTCTTCAACCGCCAAGTTAGGCTCCAATTCAGGAATCTCTTCTTGAATGATATGGCTAGGGTCACTAATGTACTTCCTCAACTGAGAAACATGGAAGACATTGTGAACCTTGCTCAGATTTGGGGGCAATTCTAAACGGTAAGCGAGGACCAATCTTTTCAATCACCCTAAAGGTCCAATATATTTAGGGCTCGCTTCCCTTTACGCCAAACCGTTTCACCCCTTTCATAGGTGACACTTTAAGGAATACTTGATCATCAACCTCAAAAGAAAGTGGTCGACGACGGACATCAGCATATGATTTTTGACGGTCCTGAGCGGCTTTCATCCGCTCCCGAATGATTTTAACTTGTTCAATGGACTCGGTCACCAAATCAGGTCCTAACATTGGAATATTTTGGGTTTGATCCCAACAGACTGGAGTACGGCATTTTCTACCGTACAGAGCTTCATATGGTGCCATTTTAATGGAGGCTTGATAACTGTTGTTGTAAGAGAACTCAACCAGAGGTAAACATTTCTCCCAGGAAGTTTGGAAATCGAAGGCACAGGCTCGAAGAAGATCCTCTAAAGTTTGAATTGTTCTCTCGGTTTGACCATCAGTGGCGGCGTGAAAAGTAGTGCTCATCAATAGTTTACTGCCCAAGGCCTCCTGTAATGCAGTCCAGAAACGAGAACAAAATCGAGGGTCCTGATCTGAAACTATATCTTAAGGAACCCCATGATAGCGCACTACCTCATCCACATAGACACGAGCTAGAACTTCTAATCTCTAGGTCTCTTTGATGGGAATAAACCGAGCACACTTAGTCAATCGGTCCACAACCACCCAAACAGCATTCTTCCCAGTGGAAGTCCTGGGTAAAGCCATCACAAAATCCATGGAAATAGACTCCCATTTCCAAAGAGGAACATCCAAGGGTTGAAGCAAACCCCCGGGCTTTTGATGCTCTATCTTTACTTTCCGGTGAGGCATTTACTGACATACTCCATAACTTCAATCTTCATCCTAGGCCACCAGAATTGTAATCTCAAATCTTTGTACATTTTGGTACCTCCCGGATGAACGGAGTAAGGAGAGAGGTGTGCTTCATCAAGAATTCTTTTTCTCAAATTAGCTGCCCCCGGAACATAGATTCTACCTTGATAACGAAGATACCCATCATCATCAATCTTACAATCCTTAGCTTGCCCAAGTTGAATTTTAGCTCGAATGGATTTGAAAGTAGGATCATCGGGAAGGCAAGCACGGATCTCACGGTAGAAGTCAGGTTCGACTGACATGGCATTAAGATGATTAGAGCCCCTTTTTACAAGGCTTATTCCCAATTTTTGAAGTTCTAAAGCAAGTTCAGGAGGTAATTCCCGAAAAGAATTCAAAGAATGACAGGATTTTCTGCTAAGAGCATCGGCCACCACATTAGCTTTTCCTTCGTGATAAATTAGGTCGGCATCATAGTCATTCACCAATTCCAACCATCTTCTTTGCCTCATGTTCAGATCTTTTTAGGTAAAGAGGTATTTCAGGCTTTTGTGGTCGGTGTAAATTTTGCAATGGACTCCAATGAGGTAGTGTCTCCAAATCTTCAAAGCATGCACCACCGCAGCTAATTCAAGATCATGAGTCGGGTAGTTAACTTCATGAACTCTAAGCTGTCGAGAGGCATAAGCAATGACTTTCCCTTTTTGCATCAAGACACAACCTATACCATGCTTAGAAGCATCACAGTAAACATCAAAGTCCACTCCTTCTTCAGGTAAGGTCAACACCGGAGCGGTAGTCAACCTCTTTTTCAATTCCTGAAAGGCATTTTCACACTCCTCGGACCACACAAATTTAGACTCTTTCTTCAAAGAATCGAGTCATCGGCCTAGCAATCTTTGAAAAATCCTTCACAAACCGCCGATAGTAACCCGCCAAGCCAAGGAAACTACGGATTTCAGAAACATTGGTCGGACTTTTCCAATTAACAACAGCTTCGATTTTGGCAGGATCTACCGTAACGCCCTCTTTCGAAAAGACGTGCCCAAGGAAGGTCACTTTAGGTAACCAGAATTCACATTTAGAGAATCAAGCATACCATTTTTCACGGCGCAGAGTCTCCAAAATAGCACGAAGTTTTTTGGCATGTTCTTCTTCAGATTTAGAATAGATCAGGATGTCATCAATGAACACTACAACGCATTTGTCAAGGTGTTCTCTGAAAGTACGGTTCATCTGATCCATGAATACTGCTGGAGCATTGGTCAATCCGAATGGCATCACTTTGTAAACTCGAAATGACCATATCTCGATCAAGGCGGTTTTAGGAATGTCGGCTTCTCGGATGAATCGATGATTGCCCGAACGAAGGTCAATTTTAGAAAAAGTGGAAGCACCTCGGAGTTGGTCGAAAAGATCATCAATTCTAGGAAGAGGATATTTATTCTTGATAGTAACCCGGTTAAGTTCACGATAATCTATGCATAGCCGCATAGATCCATCCTTCTTCCTTACAAAGAGAACAGGAGCTCCCCAAGGTGAAGAGCTAGGTCGGATAAAACCTTTGGCAATCAAATCATCCAGCTGAGCCTTCAGCTCTTTCATTTCAGACGGTGCCAGTCTATAAGGAGCTTTAGCAATAGGGCCGGTACCAGGAATAAGATCAATAGTAAATTCAACTTCCCTTTCAGGAGGAATTCCCGGTAACTCATCGGAAAAACATCGGAAATTCACATACCACCGGAACGTTCTCTTTAGGAGGCGAGAGGGAAGAATCAAGTAGTCACCATACACAAGAAGGCTTGATGACCCTTTTTCATCGCGTTGACAAGCTTCATAGCAGAAATTAATTTAGCACCGGTTTGTCTTTTAACCACTTGATAAGACACACGCTGACCTGAAGGGCTTGTAAGAATTATTTTCTGGTCCCGACATTCAAATCGAGCATGATAAGTATGTAACCAATCCATGCCAAAATGACATCAAATTCTTCAAGCGGAAATCGGAAAAGATTTGCTGGAAATATAGATCCCGCAATAGAGATAGGAACTCCCGGATAGATTTTTGAACAGGAAAAGACATCACCAGAGGGTAAGGATATAAATGTGCTTTCTCCATGTGATGATTCAAGTGATACCTTATCGGAGAGTTTCATTGAAATAAAAGATAAAGAAGCACCCGTATCAAATAGTACCAAACAAGGAACATCAAAAATAGAAAATGTACCCGTAATGATATCAGGGTGTGCCTCTGCTTCTGCTCGGCTCATGACAAAAATCCGGCCTTTCGGCCTCTCTGGGCAGCAGGAGTAGTAGGAGCCGTCACCTTCTTCTCCGGGCAAACATTGGCCTTGTGGCCCGGTTTGTTGCAATAAAAGCATATGATAGGATCAACGAAGCATTTACCAGGATGTACTGGTTTCTTCCAGTTATAGCACACTCGGTCTTTAGCACTTTTATTGTTGTTAAAAGCCGAAGATTGACCACCCCGGTTAGCTTGCACAGTAGGATCAAATCTCCTCTTGTTTGGGTAAGAGGGAGAAGAGGTGAACCTGGGTGAAGGAGTATAGGGCCTAGAAGGTGGATATAAAGGCCTCTTGCCAAGACTGGAACTGGTTGCACGAGCTTCATTTTCGATGTCTTTCAAAGGCATTCTCACCCATAAAGCATCATTGTAAATTGAAACAAAGCTGGTGGAGTCCCGGCGGACCATGCTTTTGATTTTAGGAGAGAGCTTTTCAAGATAAAAGAAAGCTTTTTCGTTGTCATCCTTCACCAATCTAGTAGCATAATGAGCCAACTCGTTGAATTTATCAGTGAAGGCCTGAACAAGAAGGCTTCTTTGCTTTAATTCCATGAATTCTTTCAACTTCTGCTGTTGAAGTTCTTGCGGATAGAATCAGGCCTCCACTAATTCCTTGAAACGTTCCCAGTCAAAACCCGGTTCAGATAAAACGGTAGGCCCAGTCATAGACCACCATCGATCTGCTTCTCGTACTAGGAAGTGAGATGCCAGCTTCACTTTATGTTCCTTCTTAACATCATACAACGTAAAGCTTTTCTCTAACTCTCTAAACCACCCCGTAAGAGCAACTGGATCAATTTCTCCACCATAAGTGGGAGTGTTGATTCGGGTTAATTGGTTAGCCACCCAAGTATAGGTGCCTGGAGTACCCTCAGGAGGCGGGGGAGGATGAGGAGCTTGTCGATTCTGCTGATTTTGTTGGTTTTGGAGGATTTGAGTAAGAGCTTGTAAAATAGCATCATCAACTCTTCTTGGCGGAGCCATCTTGCAAAACATAGAATTTAATTAGTACCTAACAATTAGCAATCACAAACAGACTACCACATCAAATCCTAAATCTACCCATCCTACCCATCTCTCAAGTTCATTATTTGGAGGTCAAGTGATTTTAAGTGGGGTGCACAAACGTGCGTCGGGAGCAACAAGCTCTGATACCAACTGTGACACCCTCATTTTTAGCGTTAAATAAACACGTAAATTCTACAGAAAAACTGACAGGATATGTTTGTAATTGGTTCAACTAGATAAAACCTGTAATTTTAAAAACTTTTCTAAACCATTCACAAACATTTCCAAATGAAGAGTGCCAAAACCTGCAAATACTAAAAAACTAATTTACATAACATTGCTAAAGACGCGAGAATAAAGTGATACAAACCAAAGTAAAAGAGGGAGACATATGTCCCTCCAAAATATAACACAACCATATGGTTAAAGGTTTACTACAAAATATAACCAAACTAAGTCCAAGGTTCTTTTGCTCGCTAGCTCGTCCATGTACCCCATCTAAACATCATCAACCTGTCAATCGCATTTTATACAAACACGAAAGCCACAATTCAGTGGGGAGTAACTTCGAGTCCTCCTAGCCACGAAATGTCATATTTAATGTAACATGTAACAACATCATAAATAATTTAATTTTCGAGTATTCTAACATATGAACACTAAACTGACCTATTTAAGCTATCATGTGAAATATATAACAAACGGTAATCCAAACTTTATCAATTGTAACCGGCTTGCATCTCACCTATTACAATTCATAAAATCACCATACAAGAAAGGACAATATATTAAAGACAGACATAAGTTCTTAGCACGGTCAATAGTCACTTTGTAACTCGAGTCTATACCACGAGGTAGGGAAGGTAATCGAACCGGTATCCTGGCTCAGAGGTTCTACAAAAACATGGCCAAGACACAACACAACCCTAGTCCTAAATCTGCGCAGACCTAGACATGCGGATACACACCACCGCACCCAAGACCCACAATTTTATAAAACCATGTGAGTACCCTAAGGAGTCCACCAAAGGGTTGGCTAGTACTTAAGCTGACCACTTACTCTCAAAATAAGTAACGAGGTCATGCCCCAACTTGGACATAAACCCACCAAGTCAGGAACACAAAGGCTATTAAGCAGTGAACATACACTCGTCAAAGACTATAAAGACCTATCTATGACAAACACAACAACCTGCAAGAAGTGTTCAATACCAATTCCATTTCAAGCAATATTAACAATATTAAAGGTTTCAGGGAATCTAGGGCCGTTTCTACAATATAAGAAACCATTCAAATCAACCAACAACACATGTGAAATAAAAACATAGTAAATGGCCTAAAATAAGAATAAGGCCGATTATCCAATTCACACAATAATTTCATCCAACCGAATTTTTACCCGCAACCCCAGCCCTGCGACAGGTACGGGTTCAATCGCGGCTGACCAATCACACAATTGACTGACATCGATTCAGTCAAAGGGACTAAGGACTCAGTTTTCGGCATAATCATCCAAACATTGCAATTATCGCTATAAAATTCATTTCAAGCATATTCATTACAATTTCATCTCATAACCTATCCTAACATGTGCAAACTACCAATATAAGCATGATTTTACCATCAACATTATATTTACTTCTAACATTATTCATTTCAAAAGATTACCCATATGTTACTTATACTAAATATAACATTAATAAACCCGAAACGACGAACAACGGATGAAAAATCGCGAAAACAAGCAACGGGCCGACCCGGGCCAACCCAGGGCTGCCGTGGGCCTGCACGGGCCTGCCGGGCCAATTGGGCCGCCACCCCAAATCCTCCGTTTCTCCGTTTTTGTTCGTTTTAACACCGTTTTAAGCATCAATTAATCATTCCCATTTCATTTCCATACTAATATGTGAACTTATACTTATAAAAGACATGAATTTAACCCATATTTTCATGTGAAATAAACCACTCAAATAACATTCACAAAATCATACAAGAAAACAAATAATGTGACATTTATTCGTCGAGTAACTCGAAATATGTTACCTTTAGCTAAGAATGAGCAATTAGCACCTTCAACACCAAACCCTAATATGCAAGCTAGCCACTATCTTCAACTATGTACGAGTCTCCAAACTCGTCTTCTAAATCCTCACCTAAATAAACAATAAAAACACAATTATAAGCACTATAAACAAAACCCTAAAAATGGTGGATAAAATAAATTTAGGGCAATTGAATTTAAAACATACTAGGATGTTGTAAATGAAGATAGGATTCCAAATATGTAATTTCTTATGAAATTTGGAGTATAAATGAGTTAATTATGATGAAAATTAGCTTAGAAAGCTTAGGATTAAGTATAAAAATGGCGTTTTAGGTTTAGAATATTTTAGAATGTTCAAGGAGAATGATGTGGGAAAAGAAAAATCAAAAGGGAAGGAGGGGGAAGAGGTGCCGCCCAAAAGGAGGAGAGGAGCGGGATTTTTGGCGGAATTTCATTAGTCGGTTTTGGCTCGTTTCGACGATAATTAGAACCGTTCGTCAAATGCCAATTCCGACAATGTCAAAGTCCTTAAACACGAGATTACAAGAAGATTGAGTACTCATATGACCCATTTCCAAAATCGTTTGCCCAATTTTCACAAGAATTGCCATTTTCCCCGATATGCCCTTATTTCGAAATAAAAGGTTTTTACATGGTTTAAACTATTTTTAAACATTTCGAAACTATCAAAATAAATACTTTACTTCAAAATATAATAGAATTATATTTCATTGAATTATTATTACTTCAAATACATTATTATTAAATTCAACTTGATTAATAAATTACTTCCGCAATATAATAACGGTCCGAAATTACGGGGTGTTACAACTAGTAATACTTAGGAACCCGTAGCTAGATCGAAAGTTGCTACCTGTTAAGAATGGACCGAGAGGACTTCTTATTTTACCGTCTTACGTGATTATTTCGGACTTACCTAGGACACTGTCGTCGAAACTACAGTGAACCGACCATCTTAGCATCCTTTTAATATTTGATTTCATCTATTTTCTTTAATTGCTCATTTATTTGCTTTAGTTTAGTTTTAATTTTATTGCCTTTAGTTATAGAATTATTCAAATAAAACCCCCCAAAATTGTTTCTTTAGACTTAAATTGGACAACTTTAAATTGCGTGCCTCCTTGTGGTTCGACCCTGACTTCCACTATCTATAGTCAAAGTATAGATTATAAATTTTATTTTTGATACTCTACGACGATATCAAATTTTGGCGCCGTTGCCGGGGAGGCAATTGTTTAATTTTTAGTTGTTTTTATTTTAGTCTTTTTTCTTAGTTTACGGGACATCTGTTCCTTAAACCGTTCTCATATTCTACTTATAGTTTCCTCTTATGCGCAGGTCACAGGATGGTGAATTACTACCATTAGATCTTGAGATCGAGAAGACTTTGCGTGAGTTGAGACGATCATCTAGAGTATTGCCGACAGAGGAAGAGCTAAGTACTCTGTCCAGTTATTACGAGAACGAGTTATTTGAGGAGGATCCACCTTCATCTCCTATTTCTACTTATTCAGCTGAGACCGTTACATCTCCAGATATGGCTGAAGAAGCAAGTATAGCCAGTCACTCCGAGCCAAAATCTGAGAATATCTATAAGGGATTTGCGATGCCAGCTGGGACGGATAGAAAATTCGAAGCGAAACCGTCCTACATTAACTTGGTTGAGAGAAACCAATTTGGGGGAGCTGCAAATGAAGATGCAGCTACACATATGGAGATATTCATTGACTATTTGTTGTTCCATACCCCCCCACCAGCAGTGTGACCCAGACCGATAGGATTGCATAGAGTAGTTTCCCAAAGCCTTATTTCGTTTATGCATCTTATTTGCTTAGTTTATTTAATCATGCATCCAATTTCATTGATTATTAATTTCGTTGTTGTTATAAATTCTAACATGAGTACCTAAACCCTTCGTGCAAAGATGTAGGGGACCTGTAGTGTAGGTGGCGTAGATTTCGTAGGCCTGATTCGGGTCTTGGTCGATCGACTGATGTCAATAGTCGGCCGACTGAACCCGTTGGTCAATCGACCGGCTTAGATGGTCGATCGACCGCTTCACGTAAGATCAGCTCCGTTTTAATTGATTACATTGCTTAATTTGACAAATCGGGTGCGCGCGACTAGTTGAATACTTAGAAATTGAGCGACCCATTAGATCGAAAGATAGGGGAGGGAATTAGACTACCAATTTAAAAGACTAAATTATACTGTGATCGAAAGATAGGTAAAAATTTAGGCTTTTAAGAATCACTTTTCAGGGCGAGGGTCAGTACTAGTAATACTTAGGAACCCGTAGCTAGATCAAAAGATGCTACCTGTTAAGAATGGACCGAGAGGACTTCTTATTTTACCGTCTTACGTGATTCTTTCGGACTTACCTAGGACACTGTCGTCGAAACTACAGTGAACCGACCATCTTAGCATCCTTTTAATATTTGATTTCATCTATTTTCTTTAATTGCTCATTTATTTGCTTTAGTTTAGTTTTAATTTTATTGGCTTTAGTTATAGAATTATTCAAATAAAACCCCCCAAAATTGTTACTTTAGACTTAAATTGGACAACTTTAAATTGTTTGCCTCCTTGTGGTTCGACCCTGACTTCCACTATCTTTAGTAGTAGTATGGATTATAAATTTTATTTTTGATACTCTACGACGGTATCAAATTTTGGCGCCGTTGCCGGGGAGGCAATGGTTTAATTTTTAGTTGTTTTTATTTTAGTCTTTTTTCTTAGTTTAAGGGACATCTGTTCCTTAAACCGTTCTCATATTCTACTTGTAGTTTCCTCTTATGCGCAGGTCACAGGGTGGTGAATTACTACCATTAGATCCTGAGATCGAGAAGACTTTGCGTGAGTTGAGACGATCATCTAGAGTATTGCCGACAGAGGAAGAGCTGAGTACTCTGTCCAGTTATTACGAGAACGAGTTATTTGAGGAGGATCCACCTTCATCTCCTATTTCTACTTCTTCAGCTGAGACCGTTACATCTCCAGATATGGCTGAAGAAGCAAGTATAGCCAGTCACTCCGAGCCAAAATCTGAGAATCTCTATAAGGGATTCGCGATGCCAGCTGGGACGGATAGAAAATTCTAAGCGAAACTGTCCTACATTAACTTGGTTGAGAGAAACCAATTTGGGGGAGCTACAAATGAAGATGCAGCTAAACATATGGAGATATTCATTGACTACTGCTGTTCCATACCCCACCAGTAGGTGTGACCCAGGACCAGATAAAAGAGATGATGTTCATACTCTCGCTCCGTAATGCTACTAGGGAGTGGTACCGAGATCTGGATCTAGCTGTTAATGGGATTATTGATTGGAATTCGCTGGCCCTAGCATTTTATAAGAAAATATTTCTCTGCAACGAAGACCAATGCGATTAGAGCTCAGATCACAAGCGTTAAACAGGGTTCTGATGAGGATTTTCATGAGGCATGGGTCCGTTTCAAGAGATCGGTGCCATCTATTCCGCACCATGGGTTCGAGTAATGGTTCCTATGTAATCAATTCTATAATAGGCTTTATGATGATCAGAGGGCTATCCTGGATGCTGCAGCTAATGGCAGATTCCATGAAAATAGTGGAGAGACTAAGGGGGGGAAGATTATTGAAGATATGGCCACCCATAAAGCTGAGCATGGGAATTCTAGAGGGAATCAGAGAAGAGCAGCTGAATCTCCTACTACAGCTGCAATAGAGGCCCTTACTGTGAGATTCGACAAGTTAGATTTTTGGGGATCCCAAAAAGGTGGGATATATAAAGTTAATGCAGTTTTAGACGGTCCCTTTACATGCAAAAGATGTGGAGGAGAGGGACATGTTTCGGAGTTTTGTTCCAGTTCGAATGAAACATGTGCTACCTGTCAACATTTTAGGCCGACTGGTGCTTATCCCGATCCCTCTAATGTCCACCCCAATTTGAGGTGGACTAACCAGAATGTTCTTAATCTAGGTCCACCACAGCAGCAGCAGCAGCATAACTATGTGCCCCCTCATAAGCAGCAGCAGTATCAAAAGCCTCCTTATGTACCTCAGCAGCAGCAATTTCAAAGTTCTGATATTTCGAATTAAAAAACATGGTTCAGATTTTGTCGGGTTTGCTGCAAAAGGAGTCTCTAGCTAGAGAGACTTCTACAAAAATGTTGGAGAGCCAAATTGCCCAATTAGAAAGAAAAAGTGCAACTAGAGCTCCGGGGCAATTACCGTCGCAGCCGGATCAAAAAGAGACTCTAAATGCGATGACTTTGAGGAGTGGGTCTACCCTTGATGGGCCCACAATGGTCGAAGATGTTACTGAAAAAGATGAGGCGGAACCGAGTAAGAAAAAGGCTGAAATGAACAGTAGCAAGAAAAAGACGATAACCAGGTGCATCAGTCGATCGACTTACACACCTGGTCGATCGACCGCATCTGGTGAACAGTGGCGAGTCAGTTACAAAACAGAAACTTTGAGCAACAGTGCAGTTGGTCGATCGACTGACCACTTTGGTCGATCGACTGAAGATATGTCTGATTGTGAACCTTTTCGTCCTCCAATGCCAGATAACTTGAGGGACTACTTATTTCGGGGTACGACGACTCCGACGTTATTGAGACAAGACCCAAATGCTGATGGGTCAGTTCCGGTTCCAAAGTATGACTCTACGACGGTTAATGCATGGTTCATTCCTAAGACGGTCTGAAGAAGGTTCGAGCTACAACAAGGACAAAGTAGTGAATTTTCAGCCTAAGTCCACTGATGTTGGTATGAGATACCTAGAGGAGAGGGCTAAGTTGCTTCTTACAACCCCTTATCCGGAGAGATTGGTGCCGACAAAGGAACAGGTATCGTTTAACAAGTTTAAAGATGTTATTCGTAGTTTAAATGTGCAAGTTCCTTTCCTAGAATTATTTAATCAAGTGCCTGCCTATATGAAATTTATGAAGCAGCTGTTGTCTAAAAAGAAGTCACTTGATACTGTGCAATCTGTCGCATTAACTAAGGAGTCATCTTTCTATTTGACTCATACTGCACCTCATAAGCTAGAAGACCCTGGTAGTTTTTCAGTTCCATGTAATATTGGCACCTTTTCTATTGAGAAGGCATTGTGTGACCTAGGAGCCAGTATTAGTGTTATGCCTTTAAGTCTTGCTAAGAAATTGAGATTGACTAGGTTTTAAATTACAAACATGACAGTGCAGATGGCTGATCGTTCTACGGTCCAGCCTCTAGGAGTCTTAGAGGACATTCATGTGCAAATAGGAAAGTTCTTTTTCCCAATTGACTTCATTGTGCTAGATATACTCGAGGATGCTTACATTCCTATCATTTTCGGTAGACCATTTCTGCACACTGCTGGTGTAGTTGTAGATGTTGGCTCAGGGACATTGACCTTTAAGGTAGGAAAACAGTGCATTGTTTTTGCCCAGACCTATAAGAAGAAGGATGCTATGTACCCAGTAACTTGCAATGTAGTTACATCTTATGTTGTGTTGCCTGATATGCCTGCCCCTATGCCTAATTCTGCTATAACACCTCCGCCCCAAATTGGGAGCAAATTGGAGGAAGGTCCTTTTGTTTTGACTGTTGCAAGAGCTGGTTTGGGAAATTTAGAGCCGCATGTTGCTCCAGTTGTGAGAGGGCTCATTATGCAGAGAAGCGGTCTAGGGTGTCTGAGCTATGTAACGGATGAGGAGCCAGTCAAAGTGACGGAGTCCGATTTGGATTTTGACGAGCTAGACGAGGTCACTGATTGGGAAGATGTTAGAGATATTGATCTGTTGAGTTCTGCGGATATTGGAATTGTTAGTAGTGCAGCTGAGAGGATAACCACTATAGAGGCTACTTCTTGTAGCCAGAAGCCGAGCAAGTGGGCCATTCCGTGGCCATTCTTGATCAACTATTAGTTGATCAAATCTTTTTAAAACAATTTATTTACTATTTTTTGTCAGACTATTTTTTGTTTTGGTGTGCGCGAAACTTCGCTTTATTTGGTTTCCATAGGATTTTATAAGACTGTAGACTGTTACTTTTGGGTTTGCGCAATTTTGGGCGCTGTATTTATGTGCAATTGCAAGTTATTAGACCAACTTAACTCAATTCATTGAGTTAATTCGAAGAAAAGAGGGAGAATCGTCAGTTATGCCAGTCGATCGACTGGACCCCATAGTCGATCGACTGATGCGGAGGACTCCAGAGGCACTGTTCCAAGGTGCTCTAGTCGATCGATTGATACCTTTGGTCGATCGACCACCTCCTGTGCTGATTCCGTTTTCTTCTATTTTTATTCTTTTGCACATATTTCTCGTTCCTTAGTTGTTTTCTCGGAATTATGCGCGGTACTTTTGTGTTTTCAGGTATCTTATGGTAGCATTGATGGCTACTGAAACCTCCTAGCTCACGCTGGTTTGGGGAGGTTTCCTTTTGCTGCGCTTAAACTCTTGTGAGTTCCCCATGTCTCCCTCATGTCTTTTTAGTTAATATTATCACAAATTCCCATTTCCCTTGATTATTTTCTTATATGATTTTGCACAATGAGGGCATTGTGTGATTTGGTTTGGGGAAGGGTTTTGCGTTGCATTCATTCTATTTTGCATTCACGTTTACATTTTTGTCTTGCATTGTTGTTTATTTTCTTCTTATATACAGAAAATCCAAATTCAAAAAAGTTGAAATATTTCAAAAATTCAAAAAATTTGCACGTTTATTCTAGCATGTAGGTCGAGTCGGAACGGTAGTAGTTCAATGATGACATGTTATTGGTAGAGTCTTATTGCATATCTACGAGTTTTCGTTAATTTATTCGCTGAATCTTGAGACTTGACTTAGATTTTTGGCAAACTACATTATATTCTGAGTTTTAGAGCCTTATAACTGGGGACATTCATGACCGGTTTATTTAGGAATGTGAGTAGTACTCCTTATGAGACATGTTATATCAATATGCATAAATATGAACTTAATCTGCTTAATACTTGTATGCATTCGGGTTTGTGGTCAGTTGACACATGTGGAAGAGGCCACCCCTTTATTCATTTTTCCCGTAAGCCACACACTGCCAAAAATAGCCTTTTTGTCTTATTAACTACATCCTATATTTAGCATGCCCTTATCAAGCTAGTAGTTTTAGTTTTTGGGATTGTTACTTCATTTTTGGTTGCATATGCTCTTATTGAGATGATATTAGAAAGATGAGAAAGGAAAAGTTGAAAGAAAGAAAAGAAAAAGAAAAAAAGGAGAAAAAAAAGAGAAAAAATCACATGATTGAATCTTCATTAGTTGGTGATTTTATATTCCCATGTTGCAATTAATATCATTTGGGGAATTAAGTTTGTATAGAGAATGTGAGATTTGTGCTTACTATTAGCACCGCTTTATCGTTTAATCTTGAGCAAGAAGTGGGAATGATTTATTAATTTGGTTATCTTAGTTACTAGCTTGGCTTATAACTCTGTTTTTACCAAATTCGTCTTAGCCCCTTCTTACCCATAGTCTCACATATCCAAATTGTATCCTCGACATGTGTCAATGGTGTTTAATGGTTGGAATGCATATGTACGGTTGTAGTGATTATTTTCATATTAGACTGCAGACATGTTTTCATAAGTTGTAGTTAGGTGAGAGTCTTTACAAATATTACTTCTTTCTAACTATACATATATTCGCCTGTATTTATTGAGTGATTTGAGCGACCCGTGAGAGTCCAATATGATAAGTCTCTATAGTTTAAAGTTCAGCATTTTTTAACGACTACATAACTCGTTTGCATGATTCATATTACTAATTGATTGTTGATTTTTAGCATTAAACTGGTTTAGGCTTTGCAGTTTTCATTTAGCTCTGAGAATGAACGCGTTCCATTAGGTTTTAAGATCAAGTCTAGTTCTTGCTTGGGGACAAGCAAGGATTTGGATTGGGGAAGTTTGATGCGTGTCCTAAATATGATGTTTTACACCCTATTTTACACGCATTTCAGAGCTCAATTATGTAGTATATGCTACTATTTTCCCTATTTCGGTCTACTTTCGTGTTTTTTGTAATATTGCAGAAATGGGAAGAATGCAGCGGAAAATGAGCTGAATCCGTCCCCGAGTACTATGCATAGGACCTGACGTGAATTAAAGACTCGGGAAGCGAACTTGGTGCGCGTATCGAAGCCTGAAAGACAAATTTACGAGGCTTTTGGAGCAAAGTACCTGTTGAAGCAGTCGATCGACGGATGCCCTTAGTCGATCGACCAGAGCACGATTCCTAAATCAATTCAGAAGCTACTGTTCAGCGAAGCTTGGTCGATCGACTGGGCCTAGTGGTCGATCGACCATACAACGACTCTGACGCAAATTAAAGACGAGAGTTAGAAGCCCAATTGTAATTAGGTTTTTAGGAATAAGAGTCACGCTATACTCCTATATAACGTGAACCTATGTTTCAGAACAAATATCGAATTTTTAGGATTCAATATCGAGTTTTTAGCATCAGATTTCATAGATTAGAATTTAGTTAATAAACGTTCAATATAATTAGCTTTATTTTCGTTAATAAAGTTCGTGCTTTCGGATTCTTCTTCCTGCTTTCATTCGGTAATTCTGATTCCTTGATTTAAGTTTGCTTTTATTCATTCATAGATTAGGATTGCATAGAGTAGTTTCCCAAAGCCTTATTTCGTTTATGCATCTTATTTGCTTAATTTATTTAATCATGCATCCAATTTCATTAATTGTTAATTTCGTTGTTGTTATAAATTCTAACATGAGTAGCTAAACCCTTCGTGCTAAGATGTAGGGGACCTATAGTGTAGGCGGCGTAGATTTCGTAGACCTGATTCGGGTCTTAAACGATCAACTGATGTCAATTGTCGACTGACTGAGCCCGTTGGTCGATCGACCGGCTTAGATGGTCGATCGACCGCTTCATGTAAGATCAGCTCTGTTTTAATTGATTAAATTGCTTAATTTGACAAATCGAGTGCACGCGACTAGTTGAATACTTAGTAATTGACCGACCCATTAGACCGAAAGATAGGGGAGAGAACTAGACTACCAATTGAAACGACTAAATTATACTTAGATCGAAAGATAGGTAAAAATTTAGGCTTTTAAGAATCACTTTTCAGGGCGAGAGTCAGTATTAGTGATACTTAGGGACCCGTAGCTAGATCGAAAGATGCTACCTGTTAAGAATGGACCGAGAGGACTTCTTATTCTCCCGTCTTACATGATTATTTCGGACTTACCTAGGATACTGCCGTCGAAACTACAGCGAACCGACCATCTTATCATCCTTTTAATATTTGATTTCATCTATTTTCTTTAATTGCTCATTTATTTGCTTTAGTTTAGTTTTAATTTTATTGCCTTTAATTATAGAATTATTCAAATAAAACCCCCCAAAATTGTTACTTTAGACTTAAATTGGACAACTTTAAATTGCTTGCCTCCTTGTGGTTCGACCCTGACTGCCACTATCTATAGTAGTTGTTTGGATTATAAATTTTAGTTTTTGATGCTCTACGACGGTATCAATCACTAGGACCAATACCTATAGCTTCACAATCCAAGAACCTCCCTTCTCTTGTGTAGAGAAAGAGAAAGATATATTTTAGTTGTGTGATTTTTGGATGATCTAAATGCCTCCCAAAAGCCTTCTATTTATAGGGCTAGGAGAACACTATTTTTCTCTAAGAAAATCTTGTACTCCAATGGTTTCTCTAATAAAACCATGGGAGAGAGACCATGGTTTCTTATAAACCATGGGTCTCAAATGGTTTTTCTACAAAACCATGTCCAGTTGTCCCAAACAATGGGCCACTCACAGTTTATCAAAACGATCCAAACGATCTATAGAAAACTACGGAATAAAATATTTCCGACTCATGGGTGGATCATTCGACTATTCACTAACATATAAAGAGTAGATATGTGAAAATTACTAAAGTAAAACGGCTGTAACAAATCTAAAGAAAAATCAAATTATTACAACCCTAGATTTTATGGGGAAATTGAGTAATGGGTAGTTAGTGTTTGAAGAAATAATTAATGGGTTTTTGATTGAATTGAGAAATTTGGGGGAAATAATTAATGTTTCAATGAGATATTTGAAGTATATGAGTGTGTGTGTGAAAGTAGTGGAAGGAGTAGAAGACAGATAGGATTAAGATCATTCGAGTCATGCAAATAAAGAGGTAAAAAAATTAGGATTAGGTTCTCCTGGGTTTACTGGTAAAAAGGTCATTGAAGGAAGAAACAGACTGAAGAAGATGAAGATTTAAAGAAACCTAGAGAGATTCACTCTTCACCGGTTATAACCATTCAAACATAAGGCTGGTGTAGTATAAGAAAAATGAGTGTAAAGATCGGATTAATATGGGTTAAAGTATAGGTGGGATTAATTTGAGAAGATGAGACATACTTTGAATTATTCTAATTAAATAACCCCCTATATTTTGGAATTTTGTTCAGTTGATTATTTTTCCCCTCACCTCTTTTTTTTTCCATGAAATGTAAGGATTTCATTAAGCTCAAACCAAGACTATTACAAGCTACATTAACTCTTTTTCATACAAAACAAATCAAATTACAACGCCATGATATTACACTAAGGCAATGGAATTGATCCAATCTCTATCATCTCTTGTAAGCCTAACTTTGTAATACTGGATTCTGATTTGTATAAGTCTGCTGATAAAGTTCAGCACAACTTTAGGCTTCTAAATGATAGCTTCCATCTAGTTTGGTTGCTTTGTCTTCAAATGTTGTAATAAACTGCCATGAAGACACACAAGCATATACCCTTATTAAGACGAACATTTTCTCCAACCAATCCAAATAATAGGAGGAACGTTGATCTTCAATCTTGCTACCATTCCTCCCGGAAGCAATTTGTAATAAGAACAGGGCCGAAACAGGTGAAAACTTGTCTCTTTATCATTACCAAAGTGACAGCATACTGCATATATCAACATTACAAATGTCATGTATGAAAAGTTTTATCTTTCACATTTATATCATCCCTAACCAAGAGCTAAACCATGAAGCTATGTTTAGGCAAAGACCACTTGCTCTAAACTAGCTTAGACCATCCAACTCGTTGATATTTCACTCTAATCCAGTTACAGCCCTCATGGACAAAATACCTTTTTGGGTTAGCCATCTAGAGACGATGATAATGACTATTCTAAAAAGTGTCTTTCACCTTATAAATAGTCTTCCAACTCATGTGAGATTTAGGTTGGTAAGACTCCGGTCAGTCCCTTTTATATAAACCTGATTCACCCATTTGACCCAAAAATTATCTGCCTTGCTGTAAATTTGTAATACTCCTCGATTCTGGATGTTGAGTACTCGGTCGAGTAGGCCGTACTCGACCAAGTGCGCTAGTTGAGTGTGTTGGTCAGGCTACTGATTTAGGGGCACTCGACCGAGTTGGGTAAGTACTCGGCCGAGTAGGATGTACTCGGTCGAGTGTCATCGGTACTCGATCGAGTGCCCGGTCTGTTACGGTTTATTTTCATGGTTTCATTAGAATGATAAGGGATAATAGGGCTATAAAACATAGTTTATTTCATTAATTTATTGGGTTAAACGGGTTAAGTGGATTAAAAGTGACCTGCTTAAAGATAAATGGTTTAAACAGGTCGGGTTGGGTTATAGAAAACTTAAATGGGTCGGGTTAGGGTTGAGACGAATGACTCATTTATGTAATTGGGTAGGGTTAGGGTTGAGGTAGTAGTGACCCGGTTAAATTTGACACAAACACGAACATGACACAACACGGCCTGTTTGCCAGGTTTAACCGTGAGTTCAAACACGAAAAGTCAATCACGACGTTTCACGAACTCACAATCAAATCGAGTATCCGCGTCTTGTCCTTATACTTGTCCCTTCATGTATGTAATTGATGCGATCCCGCTAAGTGTTCACAAATTAAGATGTGGTCGTTGGTCACGGTCGAATCAAAACACAATTTATAGCTCCACAAACAACTCTACAATTAGTAAAGAGGCAAGTAAAGGTCGGATCCCAAGGGACGGGAGTTGAAATGAGATTTCTATTGTAACTACTGGTGTCTAAGGGGTGTCACAAATTGGGTTGATGTAGAAGATTACTAAACTAAAATAGCAATAAAAATAAACAAGCAAGATGAATTAAAGGGGTGTAAACAATTGATTAAAGGCACTAGGGTGTCATGGGATCATAGGGGAATCATGGGATATGATCATACAAACATGTTCTCAAATTATAAGCAAGCAATTATTGTTTTGATGGATTGAGTTGGGTTATATCTTACAATCCTAGGAAAGTTTGGGTCCCGGAGCCGAATCGATTAGATTGTACAACACCTACAAGTCGACTTAATCTTCCCTACTCAACAACATGCATGGTTTAATGAGACTCGAGTTGGGTTATATCTTACAAGTCTCATTGAAAAGATAGGAGATGATAGTAAATGCAAGGATTCATAGGCTTAGCATTTCATCAAATATAACATGTGCATGAGTTGATATCAAAACAAGCAAGCAAATAAAACATGAAAGCATATTAATTTAAGCATGAATCATTCCCCATGTTGGTTTCCCCTAATCACCCATTAACCCTAGCTATGAGACTACTCACTCATTATCATGTTGATCATGCTAGCAAGGTTGTCAATCATACCAACAATATGAAACATGATGAATAAATGAAAGTAATTAACAATAATTAAAAAAAGGGATTAAGAGATTATACCTACTAATGATTCCAATAACAAAGCAAGAATAATAGAAGTACTTGAATGCTTGATTGAGAGGTTGTCAATCTCCCAACAATAACCCAAATAATCTTCAATTACCCAAAATAAAGGATGAACAAAAGAGAGATTAAAGAACTAAAACTTGGATTAAAACTTGATTAATACTTGATTACAATATTAAAGAGAGATTTGATTGATATTAACTACACTAATTATTGATAAGAAGAACATGCTCCTCTAATTAGACTAATGGGGTATTTATAGTGGAAATTAGGGAGGATGCATTAGGGTTAACTAAGGGTTAAACTAGTAATTACACTTTTTAAGTTGAGCAAGGAGGAGCCGGTATTTTCTGAGAGAAGGGCTTCTTTCTTCGTAGCTTGGAGAAGACAATCCGTGCTGTGCTAGAATCCGGGCGGAATAGGGTCGGGACGGGCGGATTCTGGCGTTGGAATCCGAGCGGATTGAGGGGAATCCGGGCGGATTGTGGAGGGGGAATCCGAGCGGATTGTGGCAAAGCCACTCGGATTGTGCATTTGCGGGACGGACGGATTGGTGACAATCCGTCCGGATTGTCAGTCAGTAATAAATCTTCTTCTTTTCTTCCCTTTTCTTCATAAATTCCTTGGGGATTTCCTTGGGGACTCAAGGATCCTTTCTCAACATTGCTCATCTACTATGATATGTACAAAGGCTTTCTAATCTTGTCTCTCCTTGATGCTTGGTCATTGAATTCGATCAATTTAGTCTCGTTTTGCCATGAAAATGCAAGATTCTTACTCCTTTCCTACCAAGGGATCAAAATCTCAAAGAATATGCAAAACAAAGAACTAAAGATAAGAAATGACCCAAATAAGCACTAAAAAGCATGGGAACAAGGCTAATTCGGGGGCTAAATAAGCGCCAATTATGGTCACATCAAATATCCCCAAACCGAACCTTTGCTCGTCCCGAGTAAAGAGGTGACAAAGACTAGGACTAATACTAACCTATCCTAATAATATAGCCGATATGAGACAATTAGCGGGTCTCACTCCGCCCCTTCAACTCACAACAAGACAACCATGAGGTAGGATGCCTTCTTGCAAGGCAAGGTGGGTCTTGCCAAAATGGCGACACATCCAAACTTTAAGCACACAAAAACACATAATGGATGCATCTACAAAAAGAATAGCCACTCCCTCATCAAGTGGCGGAGGCACTAAAGAGGAACAAATTTAAGAGCATGTAATCCTTCACAAATACTAGTTCAACAAATTACTGAGTCTAAGAGGATGGCATTAAATCACCTCCAAATGGTGTTAAACTAGACTACTTTTGTCCTCAATTTCCAAATGCTTTCGTCAAGAGTGATCGGATGGTGGTGGAATGATGATCCCTATGATGCTAGTAGCATATGATATGACAAGTCTCGAATTCTCTACAAAAGTAAAGGTCATGGATCGTCCCAAGCTCGACCAAGTGGCTTGACAAAAGGCTTTTTGGGAATGAAATGCTCAAATCTTTATTCACAACGGGTGGATATGACTAGTATTCAAAATTGTCCTCATTTCACTTTCACATTTCAAAAATTTATGATGGGGTTTGTCCCTTCCGGGCTAGTGTCCTTTGCTTTCGCCAATCGCTTATTAGGCAACCGGTTAACCTCTAGACAATAACTTTTCGGGGTGATAGTCACTCTATCTCTGGGCGGCCAAATTCACAACCGTATGGGGGCCCAATTCAATGGATCCCACACCAAAGCACATCGAAGTGGTACGCCTCCATCAAAACAACTTAACTTTCTCAGCTTTCAACAATTCATAACATTTGAGGTTTCCTTGGCATTACATTACTTCCACATGACAAAATTTCTTTGAAATGAGCACTTCAAGCTTATTGATAGAAAATATTTTTGGGTTGCCTTACCACAAGGTCAAAAAAGGTCACCTAGACAAGTTAACCAAGTCCACATCGCATCACGGGGTTGGATAGGTGACTCACATGCAAACCCTTGACTAGGCCTTGGGTCATGGGTCAAAAGACACTAGTATGACACTATCTAGGGTACTTTACAACCATTCTAGTAGGCAAAGTCTTAAGTTGAACAAGTATTTCTAATGGCTTAGTTGCTCTTGTCAAAGTTCCTAAGTAGGCATTTTTCAAAACATTTCTAACATGCAACTACATGCCATGATGCAACTAATATAAACATCTTAATGCAAGTGATTATATCAACTAATATGACATATAAACTAATTGCAAGTCCTAAATTCTTATTTTTATACCGCATCAATCAAAATAAAGCCACATAGTCATTAACATAAAGAGGAAAAAGGAGATTGGAAAGATCATACCATGCGGTCTTCAATATCCTCATGTCTCGGATGTGGCGTAGTCAATCAATGTGAACAAGGATAGAACAAACACAATATATACAAGACAATATATACAAGACTACAAAAGGAAATAAACATGTTTTTGGGTTTTCAAATTTCAAATTTTTATGATTTTTGAAATTTTTCAATTTTTTTGGATTTTTGAATAAGAGTTAAATGTTAGAATTCCCATCCCCACACTAATATGGGCATTGTCCTCACTGGCCAAAATGATGGAAATTATGCAAAGATGATGCATGATTTCTATACTAAATGCAATCTATACTAAGCTACACTACATGATGCATGGTTTTTGTTATGACGGAGAGGATAATTTAGATTACCTCCCGTTGTGTATGCATTAACTTCCCCAAACCGAGTGAGACACTATTGCTAATGTCCAAGGATGGGTATAGTTCATGCACACACTATGCTATGCATGAAACTAATTTGTCATTTTGGATTTTGAAAACGGGAACAATAGAATGAGAACACCTCAATGGTACCGAGGTGTGAGTCCTCTAATGGGGCTAGGACTACTTCAACAATGATCAAAATGAAATAAAATACAAAGAGAGAAATAGACAAACCATGAGAGGGTAGGAGTCTCCAAGGCTTGCTAATCTTCCATCATGCTATCACCATCACTTCCCTCATGAGAAGTGGTCACATTACCACTTTCCTTGTCATTTGCTTCTTCACTTTCTTCCTCATCTTCCTCATCATCATCTTCACCATCCTTTTCTTCTTCACTTGCTTCTTCCTCAATATTATCATCAACTTCTTCATCATTTCCAACAACCTCATTGTCACCCAAAACGACCCTAGATGCACCCGGAAATAAGGCTTCTCTATCCGTCCAACTAGGCAAAGGACATGATGGATCAAGTAGTCCTTGCCTAGCTAAATGTAGGAGGGGTGGATATTGAGCCAAGTAGGCATTTTTCCGATCTTCATAGGCTTGCTTGTGCATTGCTTGCATGAGAAGAGTCACATAGTCTTTCCGAACTTCAACTCCTTCCGGTTTGAACTCTTCATACTTAAAGGGGTAAGGTGGTATGACAATGGAAGAGGAGGGCATTTCACGATCACCCTTTGTTGTTGAATGATATACTCGGCCTCTTTGGAAAGGGGAAGTAGATAATTGGTCCGGTGGACGCTTAGACGGCAAATCTTCGAAGGCAAGGTGAACGATCTAGCTTCACTAGTGAGCCATTCATACTTAGTGTCAAGGGGGTTATGGGCAACCAACTTGAACTTGTAAATCATAGTATGCATATCACCAAGATGGCCACCCTCCTTTGATTTGTACTTGTTCTCCTTATTGAAGTTAGGATCAAAGTGCTTAGCTAGGAGTGTGACTAGGCCGCCATTGACAATAACGGTCGTGCCCTTCTTCCCACAATCAATGTTGAGCCATCTATCTACCAAGAGCCTCAAAGAATTGTAAGGCTTGGAGTGTACTCTTCCGATATTCAAAGCCGATTCAAGGAGAATAAAATCAAGTCTTGTGAAATGGTTGGTATCTTTCCTAGCAATTATGGTGTTACCCACGACCTTGTGCCAGACTCTTATGCCCGGATGGTGAACCAAAAGAGCACGACTTGCATGAAAATCCTCAAATTTCTTCCCGGAGATTGCCTCCCAAAGAGGTTCGGGGTCATACTTTCCATAACTCTTAAAATAACTCGGTTCATCAGTAAGACCCAAAATTTCACCCAATTCCCTAAAGGTAATGCGTCTACTAACATTAGCTAGACGAAACTCGAGATTCTCCCTATTCTCAACTTTGGTGACTTTCAAAGAACTTAAAAATTCCAAGGTAAGGGAGGGGTATGTCAATTCCCTTGTTTCAAACAATTTCTTCAACCCCATGGCATTGAAAAAGGCTTTTGTTTGCTCAAGAACACCCAATTTTTCTAAGGTATCTTCACATATGAATTTGGTGGATTGTAATGACTTCATAGCAAACTTGACAAAGGTATTTCTATGGGTATCGGAAATAAAAGTTACCTCCGAATAATGCAAAAGTTGATCAATTACCGGAGTGGAAGGTGTTGTTGCTCCCATAGAAGTTTGTTGTTGTTGTTGCACTTCCAAGTTTGGTGTTGCTACCACCATAGCCAATGCTTTCTTTGTTTGAAGAGCCTTTTGCCTTTGTGAGAGTGCCTTAGCCTTTGGTTCCTTTGTTGCCTTTGTTGCTCCCTTAGTCCTTGCCATTGATGAACTAACCAAGAAAAGAATGAAAAATCTTCAGTTTGTAGTATGCCCAAATCGATTTGAAGGTGAAAGGCTTTGCCTTTATGAAAACAAAAATCGACTCAAAGGTTGAAGATTTTTGTGCTTGGTTTTGATTTTTGTTGAGGAAGGAGTGATTAATTTGTTGTTGGAAGGATGGTTTGATTTGATTTTGGTGAATGTTGTTGAGGGTTTTTGTTTTTGTGATGGAGAGGATGAGGGTTTTGATGTTGTGGGTAGTCTTTATGAATGAATGAATGAATGAATGAAGGTGGGAGGGGTTTTAAAGAGGCCGAAATTTTCGAATCTGCAGGGGCAATCCGTGCGGATTCTGCCCAATCCGTGCGGATTCTGCTCCTTCTGGACTTTGCAAAACTCGCCTAAAGACGGGCGGATTTGTGACAATCCGCTCGGATTTGCTGAACACGGGACGGGTGGATTTGCTTGAAGACGGACGGATTTCAGTCCAGAAAATTTTGGTTGTTTTCCTCAGCTGCAAAGACGGACGTCTTTCTTACAGGACGGACGGATTCTTCAAGACGGGCGGATTTTTCACAGACGCCTTGGATTCGATCCACGATCAAGAAATTTTCAAAATTCAGCTCAGTTCAGGACGGGCGTCTTTTCTGCAATACGCTCGGATTCTTTCAGACGGGCGGATTCTCAGGAATCCGCTTGGATTCTTCCCATGTGTACACGGATTCAGTTCCATCCGTGCACACTGCATTTCCCATACCGTTCTTTCATTCTTTCTTCAAGTCTTCTGTTCGTCATTGTAGGGGCACTACTAAGGCATGGATAGCCTAGGCAATTGCCATCCCCACACTAAGCTAAAAGCACTACACATCAATTGAAATCGTTAGTCCCTCCCTCACTTTCTCTCAAACATGACAATTATTTTGATCAAAGTAAATAAAAATCCAAAGATGACAAAAATGCAATACAAGAATTGAAATGTAAGTTAGGGAGTTAGAAATATTTACAAGTGGTGGTTTAGGGAGGACTCCACCAAACTCTCGTTCTTGATGAGATGTCAAAGGGGCATGTCCATTGTTCATTATCATGGTATAGGTTCTCAATAGACCTTGGCCCTTGTTGTTGGTCTTGATCGATGGCATTACCAATGTAGGGATTAAAAATCCCTTCAAATTCGTCGTCCCAAAGACCACAAACTTCATTGAGTTGATCATTGAAAATTTCTTGCTTAGATGGAGACAATTCTCCCAATTTCTTCTCTTGGCCAATGAGGCCATCCTCTTCTTCCTTGGTTGATTTTGATGAGCTTTGCAAGCTCTCCTTGTCACAATTCACTTGCTCTTTGAATGGAGCATCTTCAATTTTCTTCTTCCATTGGAGTTCCGATTTCTTCCTTTCATCCTTTCGGCTATAAAAAATCAATCATGAAACATGGTTCATGCAAACTAGGAGCTCTCATGGTCTTGTCAAGATTAAAAGTTATGCTTTCATCTCCTACTTCTAGAGTGAGCTCACCATGTTTCACATCAATCACCGCACCGGCGGTGTGTAGGAAAGGTCTTCCTAGGATGATTGGAATGTTGGAATCTTCCTCCATATCAACAATGACAAAGTCCACCGGGATGAAAAACTTCCCAATTCGCACGGGGACATCTTCCTATATCCCTAACGGTGTCTTCGTCGATCTATCGGCCATTTGGAGTGTGATATTGGTGCATTTAAGCTCTCCCATCCCCAACCTTTTACTCATCGAGTACGGCATGACACTCACACTAGCCCCTAGATCACATAAGGCTTTGTTGATCGTTGTGTCGCCAATGGTACACGGTATTGAGAAGCTTCCCGGATCCTTTAACTTTGGAGGTGAACTCCCTTGAAGTATTGCACTACTCACCTTAGTGAAGGCGATAGTCTCAAGCTTCCGGATCGACTTCTTCTTTGTGAGGATATCTTTCATGTATTTCGCATAGGCCGGCACGTGATTGATTAATTCCGTGAAAGGAATTGAGACTTCTAAATTCTTCACAATTTCCATGAATTTTCCAAGTTGATCATCAAATTTGGGCTTGGCTTGACGACTTGGAAAAGGAAGTCTAATCACAATAGGCTCCTTCTCCTTGGCCTTGTCTTCATTTTTCTTTGAACTTTCTTCTTTTGACGATTCTCCATCTTTGGAGTTTTGCACAATTTCTTCCTTTTCACTAGCTTCCACAATTTCATCCTCAACTTGCTTCTTCGATGCTTCATACCTTGTACCACTTCTCAAGTGAATGGCACTAACCGTTTCATGTCTAGGGGATTACTTTGAGGTGGTAATTGCCCCTTTTGTCTTTGTGAGCTTGAAGATGCTAGTTGAGTCAATTGTGTTTCCAACATCTTGGTGTGAGCTAGAATGTTGTTGATGGTGGTTTCCTTTGCTTGGCTATCTTTTTGCATTTGAGTGAAAACTTCTTGTTGATTCTTTTGCATTTGGAGGACCGCTTTTTGGACATCAAAACCTTGGTCATTTTGGTGATTGTATGGATTTTGATTTTGGTAACCTTGGTTTTGATTGTAAAAGGGTCTTTGATTTTGGTTTCTCATGGGTGGTGGAGTGTATGTTGTTTGAGGGTTTTGAACATTTTGGCTTTTGTATGAGAGATTTGGATGGAATTTGGTGTTTTCATTGTAAAAGTTGGAATAAGGGGTACCACTCTTGTATGCTTGGAAAGCATTCACTTGTTCATTTGTTCCCCTACATTCACCTTGGTCATGTCCCAAAGTTCCACAATTCTCACATATCCCACTTGGGATTGATGAGGATGCCGTCATGGCATTAACATGATGCTTCGATGATTTTGAGTTTTCCTCAAGTCTAGCCATAGCTTGTTCAAACTTCAAGTTGATTGTGTCAATGTGAGCACTAAGTTGAGCACCCAATTGAGTAACGGAGTCTACTTCATGCTTTCCTCCTCTAGTAGCCTTGCGAGGTCTACTATATTATGAGTTATGGACCGCCATTTCCTCAATCTTGTTCCATGTTTGATTGTCATCAACTTCGGTGAACATTACATTTGATCCCATATTGAGAATGTTCCTAGAATCTTCATATAAGCCATTCCAAAATTGTTGCACCAAAAACCATTCGCTAAGTCCATGGTGAGGACATGAGCGACAAATTCCCTTGAACCGCTCCCAAGCTTCATACAAAGACTCTTAATCCCTTTGCTTAAAACCCGTAATTTGAGCTCTTAGCATGTTAGTCTTTTCCGGTGGGTAGAATTTTTTGTAGAAAGTTAGAGCCAACTTCTTCCAAGAATCTATTCCAAGGGTGGCCTTATCAAGGCCCTTCAACCATTGCTTCGCGGTGCCGATTAAGGAAAAAGGAAATAAGACCCATCTAATTTGGTCTTGAGTCACGCCCGTTTGAGAGATAGCATCACAATAGTCGCAAAAGGTTTCCATATGAGAATGAGGGTCCTCACTAGGCATCCCCCCAAATTGGCTCCTCTCAACTAATTGGATGAAGGCGGACTTGGCAATAAAATTTCCGGTTAGATGTTGCGGTGTAGGAGTACCATTTGGTAGATTCTCCTCGGTGGGTACGGAGTGTGACGAGAATTTTGGCATTGTAGGTGGATTTTGTGGGGTATTGTGTAATGGATTTTCTTCTCCTTCTATTGCGAAAGGATTGACAAACTCACTAGTGGGTTGAACAACTTCACTAATACCTCTTAAATTCCTCCTAACAACTCTCCTATTGTTCGTCAAGGTTCTTTCGATTTCACGGTCAAAAGGTAACAAATCACCTTGTAACCTTCTAGACATGCAAAATATCAAACAACTCGAAAATGATTAGAACAAACCTTGAGGAGTTTTACTTCCTCAAGGCGAAGAAAGACACAACTAATGACAATAAAAAGAAATCTAAATCAAACAAACACCGTCCCCGGCAACGGCGCCATTTTTGATGCTATCCCGCTAAGTGTTCAGAAATTAAGATGTGGTCGTTGGTCACGGTCGAATCAAAACACAATTTATAGCTCCACAAATAACTCTACAATTAGTAAAGAGGCAAGTAAAGGTCGGATCCCAAGGGACGGGAGTTGAAATGAGATTTCTATTGTAACTAGTGGTGTCTAAGTGGTGTCGCAAATTGTGTTGATGTAGAAGGTTACTAAACTAAAATAGCAATGAAAATAAACAAGCAAGATGAATTAAAGGGGTGTAAACAATTGATTAAAGGAACTAGGGTGTCATGGGATCATAGGGGAATCATGGGATATGATCATACAAACATGTTCTCAAATTATAAGCATGAATCATTCCCCATGTTGGTTTCCCCTAATCACCCATTAACCCTAGCTAAGAGACTACTCACTCATTATCATGTTGATCATGCTAGCAAGGTTGTCAATCATACCAACAATATGAAACATGATGAATAAATGAAAGTAATTAACAATAATTAAAAAAAGGGATTAAGAGATTATACCTACTAATGATTCCAATAACAAAGCAAGAATAATAGAAGTACTTGAATGCTTGATTGAGAGGTTGTCAATCTCCCAACAATAACCCAAATAATCTTCAATTACCCAAAATAAAGGATGAACAAAAGAGAGATTAAAGAACTAAAACTTGGATTAAACTTGATTAATACTTGATTACAATATTAAAGAGAGATTTTATTGATATTAACTACACTAATTATTGATAAGAAGAAGATGCTCCTCTAATTAGACTAATGGGGTATTTATAGTGGTAATTAGGGAGGATGCATTAGGGTTAAATAAGGGCTAAACTAGTAATTACACTTTTTATGTTGAGCAAGGAGGAGCCGGTATTTTCTGAGAGAAGAGCTTCTTTCTTCGTAGCTTGGAGAAGACAATCCGTGCTGTGCTAGAATCCGGGCGGAATAGGGTCGGGACGGGCGGATTCTGGCGTTGGAATCCGAGCGGATTGAGGGGAATCCGGGCGGATTGTGGAGGGGGAATCCGAGAGGATTGTGGCAAAGCCGCTCGGATTGTGCTGCTGCGGGACGGACGGATTGGTGACAATCCGTTCGGATTGTTAGTCAGCAACAAATCTTCTTCTTTTCTTCCCTTTTCTTCATAAATTCCTTGGGGATTTCCTTGGGGACTCAAGGATCCTTTCTCAACATTGCTCATCTACTATGATATGTAAAAAGGCCTTCTAATCTTGTCTCTCCTTGATGCTTGGTCATTGAATTCGATCAATTTAGTCTCGTTTTGCCATGAAAATGCAAGATTCTTACTCCTTTCCTACCAAGGGATCAAAATCTCAAAGAATATGCAAAACAAAGAACTAAAGATAAGAAATGACCCAAATAAGCACTAAAAAGCATGGGAACAAGGCTAATTCGGGGGCTAAATATGCGCCAATTATGGTCACATCAGTAATACCTCAGGTATTCATATATTTGAGTACTCTATCGAGTTAGGAATACTCTGTCGAGTAAGTTGTATCCAAATTTTGGAGTACATTCTGCTCAGGGTGTACTCGATCGAGTAGTGGTAACTTGATCGAGTAGGCAGTACTTGATCGAGTACGTTAGTTACTCGATCGAGTGCATGTGTTCTTAGGGGTTTTTCATCCGGTTTGATAATAAAGGAAGGAGAGGTATTTATAAGCTTGAGTCGTCAGTTCTTTTTATTTTACTTTTCATTCCCAAAGCTTTCTCAAAGAAAAACATTTACGACGTTCGATTCTCTCCTCTTTGCTATCAAATAAGGGGCTAGATTTCTTAAATTTTGGGGATTTTCATACCGTTGCATCGTCATCAATTGGGTAAGATTTCTATGTTGTTTTTATGTCAGTATAATAGATTTGTCTAAACCCTAATTTGGGTATTTTGAGGGTTTTTGGTGTAATTTTTATTGTGGATCGTAAATTGTATGCATTATTGTTATAGGAGGTGATTTCGTAGAAGAGCCTTTTTGATCTGCTGTTGTTGTTGTTGGTGATTCCATTTCAAGTAGGGTTTGCCCTACTCGGTTACTGAATAAATGATTTAAGTTAATGTGATGGATGAGTTACATGGTTATCATTGTGTTCATAATTATATTTCTTAGTATTGGCATGATTATCAGTATTGTGGTTTTTGGTTGTAATTGTATGTGGTTCGCGAGGTGCGCCCTCGGCTGAGTGGAGTCATTTTCGGGAATGGCTTCACGCCTTTAATTTGCCCCTTGTGGTTCCCGTCACAAGGGGGATGTGCACATTAATGGTTATTGATTATTCGCTCTACAATTTTGAGCGGGGCTTTGGTGGTAAGGGTGCGGTCCCCACTGGCGGAGTGGAATATCTGTTGCGATGGGTACTGTGGTAGGTTTACACACTTTAGTGTGTAGTCAGGTGATTGGTGATGAATTGGAGTTGGAGGAATGTGCTTATGTAATTAGATGTTGCTGTATTGCTTATTTTGATTATTCAGTAACTGACCTCGTTTAAATCTTTTAAAAACTGTGGTGATCTATTTGGGGAATGGTGAGCAATTGATTAGCGCTATGCCTTGGATTGCGCGGGGATCTTGCTTTGGGGATAGAGTCATCACTTTATGACAGTCTTTTATTTCAGTTTGAATATTTGTTTGACAAAGTTGTATTATATTTTCAGTTTTGGTTTAAGTTGTACGCACTTTTAACTTTTGAACTTAAGTATGTTTTGGAATGGTCACTTTTGATTACTATACCTCGGGCGACCGAGATGGTAGCATCTTCATGTGCTAGGGTGGTTTTGGTAAGGCACCTTGGTGTATGGGGGTATTACAATGTACTAGTTTTTTCTTATCGCTGATCGAGTCCATTTCGTTTCACAAATTAAGCATATGTGGTCGTTGGTCAATGGTCGATACAAAACACAATTTATACTTCACAAACAACTCTACAATTAGTAAAGAGGCAAGTAAAGGTCGGATCCCAAGGGACGGGTATTGAAATGAGAATTCTATTGTAACTAGTAGTGTCTAAGGGGTGTCACAAATTGGGTTGATGTAGAAGGTTACTAAACTAAAATAGCAATGAAAATAAACTAGCAAAATGAATAAAATAAGGGGTGTAAACAATTGATTAAAGGCACTAGGGTGTCATGGGTTCATAGGGGAATCATGGGATATGATCATACAAACATGTTCTCAAATTATAAGCAAGCAATTATTGTTGTGATGGATTGAGTTGGGTTATATCTTACAATCCTAGGAAAGTTTGGGTCCCGGAGCCGAATCGATTAGATTGTACAACACCTACAAGTCGACTTAATCTTTCCTACTCAACACATGCATGGTCTAACAAGACTCGAGTTGGGTTATGTCTTACAAGTCAAGTTGAAAGGATAGAAGATGATAGTAAATGCAAGGATTCATAGGCTTAGCATTTCATCAAATATAACATGTGCATGTATTAAGATCAAAACAAGCAAGCAAATAAGATATGAAAGCATATTAATTTAAGCATGAATCATTCCCCATGTTGGTTTCCCTAATCACCCATTAAACCCTAGCTAAGAGACTACTCACTCATTATCATATTGATCATGCTAGAAAGGTTGTCAATCATACTAACATAATGAAACATGATGAATAAATGAAAGTAATTAGCAATAATTAAAAAGGGATTAAGAGATTATACCTACTAATGATTCCAATAATAAAGCAAGAATAATAGAAGTACTTGAATCCTAGATTGAGAGGTTGTCAATCTCCCAATAATAACCCAAATAATCTTCAATTACCCAAAATAAAGTAAGAACAAGAGAGAGATTAAAGAACTAAAACTTGGATTAAAACTTGATTAATATTTGATTACAATATTGAAGAGAGATTTGATTAATATTAACTACACTAATTATTGATAAGAAGAACATGCTCCTCTAATTAGACTAATGGGGTATTTATAGTGAAAATTAGGGAGGATGCATTAGGGTTAACTAAGGGCTAAACTAGTAATTACACTTTTTAAGTTGAGCAAGGAGACTCCGGTATTCTCCGAGAGAAGGGCTTCTCTTATCGTGGCTTGAAGAATGAAAACGTCTTTGTCATCTGAAATCCGTGCGGATGGGAGTCGGGACGGCCGGATCTGGGCTGGAGAATCCGAGCGGATCCTTGGGCAAGACGCTCGGATTGGCGAGGGGGAATCTGAGCGGATTCCTTTGAGGGACGCTCGGATTGGGCTTCGGCGGACGGACGGATTGTGTACAATCCGTTCGGATTGTCTGGCAGCATCTTTTCTTCATCTTTTCTTCCCTTTTATTCATGAATTCCTTGGGGATTTCCTTGGGGACTCAAGGATCCTTTTCTCAACGTTGCTCTTCTACTATGCTATGTACAAAGGCCTTCTAGTCTTGTCTCTCCTTAATGCTTGGTCATTGAATATGATCAATTTAGCCTTGTTTTGCCATGAAAATGCAAGATTCTTACTCCTTTCCTACCAAGGGATCAAAATCTCAAAGAATATGCAAAACAAAGAACTAAAGATAAGAAATGACCCAAATAGGCACTAAAAAGCATGAAAACAATGGTAATTCGGGGGCTAAATATGCGCCAATTATGGTCACATCAAATATCCCCAAACCGAACCTTTGCTCGTCCCGAGTAAAGAGGTGACAAAGACTAGGACCAATACTAACCTAACCTAATAATAATAGCCGATATGAGACAATTAGCGGGTCTCACTCCGCCCCTTCAACTCACAACAAGACAACCATGAGGTAGGATGCCTTCTTGCAAGGCAAGGTGGGTCTTACCAAAATGGCGACACATCCAAACATTAAGCACACAAAATCAAATAATGGATGCATCTACAAAAGAATAGCCACTTTCCTCATCTAAGTGGCGGAAATTATCTACAAGGGAAGCAATTCAAGGGTACACACTCCTTCATAGATACAATTTCTTCAAACTACTAAGCCTAGAAGGATACCAATAAATCACCTCCAAAATGTGTCAAGCTAGGATACCTTTGTCCTCAATCGTTAAATGCTTTTGTCAAGAGTAGACTCCCTATGGTGTTAGAAACACTGGAGGATCGCGTAATTCCCCCTCTTGCCTAGACAAGAAGAAGGGTCGTCCCCTCTCTACCATGCACAAAAATGGATATGATGGATAAAGGGATCGATAGATATTTGAGTTTCACTTTGGGAGTTTGCTTTGTTTTTGTTTTCCCCCCAATTTCATTGGCATTTGACATTTGAGAACACTTTCTTGCCATTTCTTTTGATTTTTGGCATTTCAATACTTGACAACTTTTTTTGCATTTCTTTTTGAACATTTTCAAAGTCACCCCAATTAGTAACGAGGGTGCCTTGTATTTGAAGCTTTAGGAGTTCTATTTTGCTCCTCTTTTCTTTTGATGTATTTTTGCAAACTTTCTTTCATTTTTCATTTCATTGGACTCAAATTGATTTCTTTTTGTGCCCATTCCCTTTGATGACAAAAATGTGGTAGAACATGGATGAATGATAGAAGTATGCATGGTTTCAAGGGTCACCTTGGAATAAACGGTAGCCAAGGAGTTATCACACCACAAGGTACTCTTGACTAGGCCTTAAACCATGGGTCAAAGGATACTAGCATGACACATCCTAGGGTGTTTTACAAGTATTCTAATAAGCAAAGTCTTAAGAATAAAAAGCATCTACTAGGGCCTAAATACACTTGTCAAGCTTCCCAAATAGACGGTTTCGTAAAATTTTCCTAACCATGCAACTACATGCCATGATGCAACTAACATATAAACATCCTAATGCAAATGATTCTACCAACTAATATGACATATAAACTAAATGCAATCCTAAGTTCACATTGTTTTTACCGCATCAATAAAAATAAAGCCACATAGTCATTAACATAAAGAGGAAAAAGGAGATTGGAAAGATCATACCATGCGGTCTTCAATATCCTCATGTCTCGGATGTGGCGTAGTCAATCAAAGTGAACAAGGATAAACAAACACAATATATACAAGACAATATATACAAAGGAAATGAACTTGTTTTTGGTTTTTTCAATTTTTAAATTTTTATGATTTTTTTTTGAAATTTTTCAATTTTTATGGTTTTTGAATAAAAGTTAAGTGTTAGAATTCCCATCCCCACACTAATATGGGCATTGTCCTCAATGGCCAAAATGATGGAAATTATGCAAAGATGATGCATGATTTCTATACTAAATGCAATTCTACACTAAGCTATACTACATGATGCATGGTTTTTGTTATGACGGAGAGGATAATTTAGATTACCTCCCGTTGTGTATGCATTAACTTCCCCAAACCGAATAAGACACTATTGCTAATGTCAAAGCATGGGTATAGTTCATGCACACACTATGCTATGCATGAAACTAGATTGTCATTTTGGATTTTCAAAAATGGGAACAATAAAGAACACCTCAATGGAACCGAGGTGTGAGTCCTTTGGTGTTGCTAGGACTAAACTAACAATGATCAAAATGAAATAAAATAAAAAGAGATATAGACAAACCATGGGAGTGTAGGAGTCTCCAAGGCTAGTCTTCCATCATGCTATTATCATCACCACTTCCCTCATGAGAAGCGGTCACATTGCCACTTTCCTTGGCACTTTCTTCATCACTTTCTCCATCATCTTGCTCATCATTATCTTCACCATCTCTTTCTTCATCTCCACTTGCTTCTTCCTCAATATTATCATCAATTTCTTCACCATTTCCAACAACCTCATTGTCTTCCACCACGTCCCTAGATGCACCCGGAAATAAGGCTTCTCTATCCGCCCAACTAGGCAAAGGACAAGATGGATCAAGGAGTCCTTGCCTAGCTAGATGTAGGAGGGCAGGATATTGAGCCAAATATGCATTCTTCCGATCTTCATAAGCTTGATTGTGCATGGGTTGCATAAGAAGAGTGACATAGTCTTTTCCAATTTCAACTCCTTGCGGTTTGAACTCTTCATACACAAAGGGGTAAGGTGGTATAACAATGGAAGAGGAGGGAGTTTCATGATCACCCTTTTGTTGTTGAATGATGTACTCGGCTTCTTCGGATAGGGGAAGTAAATAGTTGGTCCGGTGGACACTAAGACGGCAAATCTTTGCGGGTAAAGTGAATGATCGAGCCTCACTAGTAAGCCACCCATACTTGGTATCAAGGGGATTGTGAGCAACCCACTTAAACTTGTTAATCAAGATGGACATATCAATAAGATGGCCACCATCCTTAGCCTTGTACTTGCTATCCTTATTGAAATTAGGATCAAAGTGCTTGGCTAGGACCGTGACAAGGCCGCCATTAACAAGAACGGTTTGACCCTTCTTCCCACTATCTACATGGAGCCATCTATCAACCAATAGCCTCAAAGAATTGTAAGGCTTGGTATGAATTCTTCCAATATTCAAAGTTGATTCAAGGAGAATAAAATCGAGTCCCGTGAAATGATTGGTGTCTTTCCTAGCAATTATGGTATTTCCCACAACTTTGTGCCATATTCTTATGCCCGGATGATGGACCAAAAGAGCACGACAAGCATGAAAATCTTCAAATTTCTTCCCGGAGATTGCCTCCCAAAGAGGCTCGGGATCATACTTCCCATATTGCTTATAAAATTTATGTTCATCGCTAAGACCCAAAATTTCACCCAATTCCGGAAAGGTAATGCGTCTACTAGTGTTAGCTAGACGAAACTCAATATTTTCCCTATTCTCAACTTTTATCACTTTTAAAGAACTTAAGAATTCCAAGACAAGGGAGGGGTATGTTACTTCCTTCATTTCAAACAATTTCTTCAAACCCATGGCATTGAAAAAGACTCTTGTTTGTTCAAGAACACCCAACTTCTCTAAGGCATCTTGACAAATAAATTTGGTGGATTGGATTTGTTTCATAGCAAACTTGACAAATGTATTTCTATGGGTATCGGAAATGAATGTTACCTCCGGAAAATGCAAGAGTTGATCGATTACCGGAGTAGAAGGTGATGCTTCCATAGGAATTTGTTGTTGTTGTTGCACTACCAAGTTTGGTGTTGATACCACCATTGCCAAAGCTTTCTTTGCTTGTAGAGCTTTTTGCCTTTGAGAGAGAGCCTTTGCTTTTGGTGCCTTTGTTGCCCTTGTTGCTCCCTTTGTTCTTGCCATTTGATGAACTAACCAAGTAAAGAGTCAAAAATCTTCAATTTGTAGAATGCCCAAATCGATTTGAAGGTGAAAGGCTTTGCCTTTATAGAAACAAAAATCGATTCAAAGGTTGAAGAATTTGTTCTTGGTTTTGATTGTTAATGAAGATGGAGTGATTGATTTGTTGTTTGAAAGATGGTTTGATTTGATTTTGGTGGATTTTGTTGAGGGTTTTTGTTTTTGAGATGGAGAGGATGAGGGTTTTGATGTTATGGGTAGTGTTTATGAATGAATGAATGAATGAATGAAGGTGGGATGGGTATTTAAAGAATTCGGCAATTTTAGGACGCAGGGACAATCCGTGCGGATTGGGCGCAATCCGTGCGGATTCTACAGCTTCAAAATTTTCAAAATCCCGCCTAGAGACGGGCGGATTCTGGGGAATCCGCTCGGATTCTTCTGAGATGGGACGGGCGGATTTCGTGCAGGACGGACGGATTTCAGTCCAGAGATTTTTCTTTGTTTTTCTTCAGCTTTGAGACGGGCGTCTTTTTCAAAAGACGGACGGATTCTGTGAGACGGGCGTCTTTCCAGAAATCCGCTCGGATTCTTTGACAGTCAAGAAATTTGCAATTTCAACACAGCCCAAGACGGGCGTCTTCTTAGCAGGACGCTCGGATCTTCTTCAGACGGGCGGATTCTCAGGAATCCGCTCGGATTGGTCCTTGTGTACACGGATTCAGTTCCATCCGTGCACAAACGCATTCCCTTATCATTCTTTCTTTCTTTCTTTCAAATCTTGTGTTCTTCGTTGTGGGGGCACTACTAAGGCATGAATAGCCTAGGCAATTGCCATCCCCACACTAAGGTAAAGCACTACACATCAATTAAAATTATTAGTCCCTCCCTCATTTCTCTCTTATATGACAATTATTTTGATCAAAGTAAAAATAAATCCAAAAATGACAAAAATGCAATACAAAAATTGAAATGTAAGTTAGGGAGTTAGAAATATTTACAAGTGGTGGTTTAGGGAGGACTCCACCAAACTCTCATTCTTGATGAGATGTCAAGGGGGCATGTTCAAGGTGTTGTTGATGTTGCTCAACACCTTGAAGAAGTAATCAAAAGCTTGTTCATTGTTATGGTAGAGGTCCTCAATAGACCGTGGCCCTTGTTGTTGATCATGATCGATGGCATGCCCAATGTAGGGATTAAAGATCCCTTCAAATTCGTCGTCCCAAAGACCACAAACTTCATTGAGTTGATCATTGAAAATCTCTTGCTTAGATGGAGACAACTCTCCCAATTTCTTCTCTTGGCCAATGAGGCCATCATCTTCTTCCTTGGTTGATTTTGATGAGCTTTGCAAGCTCTCCTTGTCACAATTCACTTGCTCTTTGAATGGAGCATCTTCAATTTTCTTCTTCCATTGGAGTTCCGATTTCTTCCTTTCATCTTTCCGGCTATAATGATCAATCATGAAACATGGCTCATGCAAACGAGGAGCTCTCATGGTTTTGTCAAGATTAAAAGTTATGCTTTTATCTCCCACTTCTAGACTGAGCTCTCCATGTTTCACATCAATCACCGCACCCGCGGTGTGTAGGAAAGGTCTTCCTAAGATGATTGGAATGTTGGAATCTTCCTCCATATCAACAATGACAAAGTCCACCGGGATGAAAAACTTCCCAATTCGCACGGGGACATCTTCCCATATCCCTAATGGTGTCTTCGTCGATCTATCGGCCATTTGAAGAGTGATATTGGTGCATTTAAGCTCTCCCATTCCCAACCTTTTACTCACCGAGTACGGCATGACACTCACACTAGCCCTAGATCACATAAGGCTTTGTTGATCGTTGTGTCGCCAATGGTACACGGTATTGAGAAGCTTCCCGGATCCTTTAACTTTGGAGGTGAACTCCCTTGAAGTATTGCACTACTCACCTTAGTGAAGGCGATAGTCTCAAGTTTCCGGATCGACTTCTTCTTTGTGAGAATATCTTTCATGTACTTTGCATAGGCCGGAACGTGATTGATTAATTCCGTGAAAGGAATTGAGACTTCTAAGTTCTTCACAATTTCCATGAACTTTCCAAGTTGATCATCAAATTTGGGCTTGGCTTGACGACTTGGAAAAGGAAGTCTAATCACAATGGGCTCCTTCTCTTTGGCTTTGTCTTCATTTTTCTTTGAACTTTCTTCCTTTGATGATTCCTCTTCTTTGGGGCTTTGCAAAATTTCTTCCTTTTCACTAGCTCTCACAACTTCATCCTCAACTTGCTGTTGGGGTTGGTGTCCTTAACAGTTAGTGCAAGGACTTATAAACCTCTAAAAGGATCAAAGGGCATACTTTGGTATTATTATCAGTTGATCCACGTTTATCAATAACGGTTGGCTTGCTAGATAAGTTTGACGTTATTGTCATACAGATGGCGGTGATCAACTGGTCCCTAAAAGTCACACCTATAGGATACGTTTGAGAGACGTGACAAAGATGAAAATACGGTCATGTAGATGCCAATTTTGACTAACCAGTTAGTCCGAGTCATTTGACTAGTAATTAGTCAAATATGTGATGTTGAGATATTATATTTAATACGGATTAAATATCATGGGCTAAGGCGAATTAACCAGTTAATTCGTAAAATTAAATATAAACGATTTATATTTAATTAATGTATATTGAATATAATTATACAATATCGTCTTTGTCGGACATGTATTAATACTTCAACTAACCCGTGTTATTAGTTGATGTTTTAATAGCCGATAACCGATGACGATTTATAAAAACCGCGTCATATACATTTAGTCATTTGGGTACGGACTACGAGTTAAAATGAAGAGGAAATGGAAAAGCCCATTACCTCCCCATGGACTCGGTTTGGTCGAGATTAGGAGAACAAAAGGGAGAGCTTCTCCTCCCTTCTAACCTAATCATCATTAGTGAAAAATAATTAGGGTTTCAAGAGCATTCTTCTCTCAGAAACCGAGATCTCACATCTCAAGAAAACTCACATCGCTTCTCCCAATATTGCAAGGCAATCGGAGAACATCATCTAGCACAAGGGCATATCTCGGACAAGTCTTGGGTGCAACAATTAGGAGGAAATCTCTGTTGATTTCTTTCTTTTACGCCGCACTATAAAGGACCCGAGGTTATTTCTAATCTTTATCGTTTCCTTGTTATTTTGTTTTATGACTATAAATTACATATGAAATTTGCGTTATAGTCCTACAATTAAAGGGTAGTATACGGATATTAACCCACAAGTGGTATCAGAGCGAGGCCACGTATTTTTTTCTATGTAATTTTCATTAAACGAAATGAATCGATGATTTTTTGTTTAAAAATTTTGTCTCGGCACCAATTTTTACACGGCGAAATTTTTTTCTCGTTGTTGCTGCGTTTTTGGTTGCATTGGGAACCGTGTCCTGTTTACACGGTTGCTCTTGTTGTTGTTTTGTCTTGAAAACCGTGCCGTTTCATGTTTTACACGGCTGTTTTGTTTCAATTTTCATATTGTTTTTACATGTTGTTATTTTATACGGAGATTATAGCAACATGTCAAGTTTTTGTCAATTGTTAAATTTGTTTTGATGCGTTTTGATCAAAATTGCAATTGATTTTGTCTCGACAAACTGTTTTCACGAGGGTTTTGAAGTTTCAACCATGTTTGCATTCGATCGAGCGTATTTCTACTCGATCGAGTGCTATTTCTGTCTTGTTTTTGTTCGATCGAGTCCCTGTTGTACTCGATCGACCCTTTCAAAACCCCTCTCCGCTCGATCGAGTTGTCCTCGTACTCGATCGAGTAGATTCGGCGATAAAGGTACTCGATCGACCACCAGTTTAGTCGATCGAGCACTTTCTCGTTTGGCAACCCTCTCGATCGACTTGCGTTGATCGATCGAGCCCTTTTTGTCCCTCGATCGAGCACTTATGTCCCTGGATCGAAGGATTTCTGTTTTGATAGCTTTGAAAATTTATTCTTTTTGCTTTAAATTTTCTTTTGGCCTTAATATGTACTTTATACGGATATTGTACACTCGCTATGATTGTGAAACGGTTCACACACGTACCATTAAGTTATTTTAAAGCGTATTTAAAGTAACGGATTGTAATGGATTAAAATTAAATGATAGAAGCGGTTTTATCACATGAATTTTAATCATTAAAAGGTGGTTTGGATAAATTTAACATAATTACGGAATTATGTCACGAATGAATTTTTTTAGTTGATGCATTTTTATTTATCGTTTATCTTGAATGCCGTGAATGCCCTTTTATTACGTATTTATTTTAATTTACAAACGGTTGTAACTTAGTGTGGCCTTAGTAGAACGTGTTACCGTAATGATGGAACACGGTCTTGGTTGTATTTTGAGATCTCGTATCTCCGTTTTGGGATTTTTCACTTGTAATTACAGTTTTAATTAGAATGTAAATAGGTTTATATTTTGTAATTTTAATTGTAATTTTTTGAGAAGACCAAAGATGGAGACCAGATGCTCACTCCCGCTACTTGGATCAAGATGGAACATCAAGACAAGCTTTTCGGGTCCAACGGTGGATTCCAAAGTTGTATTATGTTCTTATACTAGGATAGGCCACACTAGGAATTTTATTTACGTATTGCATTCATTTATTTATTTTTCGTAACGATAATATGCATCATATTCCGCCTAAAACCAAACCACCTATTTATTGCATGAAAACTGACACATATAGAGGTCACGAGTTAGTTTTCATTGACATTCTCATGTCACACGTTTT
The DNA here is from genome assembly GCF_048544455.1 of Silene latifolia. Taxonomy (NCBI): domain Eukaryota; kingdom Viridiplantae; phylum Streptophyta; class Magnoliopsida; order Caryophyllales; family Caryophyllaceae; genus Silene; species Silene latifolia. Next base: position 222,878,464 of record NC_133538.1, on the reverse strand, counting down.
AAAGCCATCATCCAAATAAATTCATTCACGACGGACGCTAGTTATTCGTTCACTTAAAATGAATTATAATTTTGTTGATGGGATCTTCCTCGTATAAACTAAAATTGAGAACGGTCTTTATAGGTCAAACTCCAATGAGTCCCTTCTTCGTCGGTAGGCATAATATGACCCCTTATACGTCGGGTAAGTTGGAACCGATTGACCTATTTTATCTCAACACTATGGTCACTCGTACGATCCTGTGATTATGGTGGACTATAGATAGGATTTATGGAAATCTGTCGACCAAGAGTTCTTCCGGAAGAATTAGCTAAACAGTTGGCTTATCAATTTACAGAAATTGAGTCTTGGGATCACTTGTATCTTTCTTGAGGTAGATCAATTATGCAAGTGCGAGAGTCTACATGTTTAAAATGATTTTTAAAATAGACTTAAATCACCTCGATGAGTTGCTTATTTCGTTTTGTTTTTCCTTTCTTTTTCAGTGTAGATCACGATTTTAAACTCGCTAAACAACAAATGGTGGTTCTACGAAAACCCAATGCCAAGTGCCACATTGGACCGTGAGTCCCGGCTTCGGATCTTCATGAATCGGATGAATCGGTCTACTCGATCAAGAATGATGGATCCAACTTCGCGGACGGGAAGCGGCATTACGGAATGTCTGCTGCTGGCGACGGAAGCTCAAATATCTATTAGAGCCCATCCCGGCAAACCCAGTCCCACGGCTAGAGAGCCGCTTTTGAAATCACCAAGTTTAATGATTTCTGTATGGAAGCGGGTGCGATTAAAAACGTACTCATTTTTGCAATGGAACCCAATTTGCCGAAACGCTTCATAGCCCATGGTGCAAACAAGATTTTCACCACGCTCACTAAGGAATTCTCGAAAGCACCGAGAATCGTGACCTATGAGCATACCACTCGCTTCTTTGATGCGAGACTCCGGAAGGGCCAACCGGTTAGCCCACACATTCTCGGCATGATTGAGAATGTCGAAAAACCGGAGACCTTTAACTGTAACATCAGCGAGAACATTGTTATCGACCGCATTCTTCACTCACTCCACGATGGTTATTCGCAATTTAGAGCGAATTACTATATGAATGATTTGAAGAAAACTCCGCATGAACTGCACTCCTCCTCGTACATGGACCGAGAAGGACATGAAGTTCAGTGGGAGCATGAAACAGGATGTTCTCGTTGTGTCGAATAAAGGGAAAGGTAAGGGCAAAGCTCGGCAAACCTAGCGAGAGGTAAGGCGAAGTTCAAGAAGTCGGGTTCGGGTAAGAGTGGGCCTGGTGAGTCGAGCACCTCATCAGGCGCGACAAAGAGCAAGAATGATAACATGGAATGCCATCATTGCCACAAGAATGGGCATTGGAGACGCACATGTCCTGTTTATCATGAGGACTTAAAGGCAGGTCGTGTTAAACCCGTTGGTATGTCTTCCTCTTCTTCTACTTTTATTCATATTATTGAGATTAACCACGCAAGTTACGGAACTTGGGTACTTGATACTGGTTGTGGTTCTCATCTGTGTAATCATGTGCAGGGGCTCCGAAACATCGAACCCCTCGTAAAGGGTGAGGTGGACCTGCGTGTTGGGAATGGAGCAAGAGTAGCTGCCATCTCCAAGGGGACATATGTGATCCAACTTCCTAGCGGATTTGAGTTGTCATTATATGACTGTTATTATGTTCCTAGTCTTTCGAAAAACATTATTTCGGTTTACGCACTTGATAAACTTGGTTTTTCATTTGTAATAGAAAATAATTCTTGCATTTTCTCATTACACGATATGATTTACTGACAAGGCGCGCTCCATGAACGGAATTTATGTTTTAGATCAGACCACGGAAATATTACACGTAATGAATAAAAAGTTAAAGGTTGGTGACAAAGATCAAACGTATCTATGGCACTGCCGTATGGGACACATTAATGAGAAACGCGTAAAACAGCTCATCAAACATGGAGCTATCTCAGCCTTTGATTTTCAATCATTTGGCACGTGTGAATCATGTCTCATCGGTAAGATGACTCGTATTTCCTTCAAAGGTGTTGGAATGCGCGCTGCTGACCTATTAAGACTCATACACACGGATGTATGTTGCCCTATGTCAATCACCGCACGAGAAGGCTATAGGTATTTCATCACTTTCACGGACGACTTAAGTAGATATGGCTATGTCTACTTAATGAAGCACAAAAGTGAATCCTTTGAGAAATTCAAGGAATACCAAAATAGGGTACAGAACCTATTAGGTAGAAAGATTAAAACACTACGTTCGGATCGTGGTGGCGAGTATCTTTCTCACGAGTTTGATCAACACCTCAAAGACTGTGGGATTGCCCTACAGTTAACTCCACCTGGAACACCTCAGCTGAATGGTGTGTCCGAACGGAGAAATCGAACATTACTTGATATGGTTCGATCCATGATGAGTCACACCGTGTTGCCTGACTCGTTATGGGGTTATGCTCTTATGTCAGCTGCTCTAATACTTAACCGAAGTCCGTCTAAAGCTGTTGACAAGACTCCATATGAACTATGGAAGGGAACGGTCCCTAACTTGTCCTTTATACGGGTTTGGGGCTGCGAGGCTTATGTCAAGTGGAGACCTGAAGATAAGCTCGGCCCGCGATCGGTCAAGACATACTTTATAGGTTATCCTAAAGGAACACTTGGTCATTACTTCTATTCGCCAACCGAACAACGCGTTTTTGTTGCGGCTAGTGCGACATTCTTAGAGAAGGAATTTCTCGAGAATGCAAAGAGTGATAGAACCTTCGACCTGTCGGAGATTCCAGAACCAAACACCGAGCAACCATTGGAGGAACCTGTTCCTTCAATCCCGGCTGCGGTGAATATTCCTGAGGAACCTAGGAGGTCGGGAAGAGTCTCTATTCCTCCAGACAGATACATCGGTATGGTCGAGGAACATGACATAGATGACGTCCTGCTCTTAACGAGTAGTGAACCCGCAACCTATAAAGGTGCCATGACTAGTTCTGACTCAAAGCTATGGCTTGAGGCCATGCAATCCGAGATGGACTCCATGTATGAGAACAACGTGTGGGATCTTGTTGACTTACCTGCTAAGGTTCGTCCCCTTCAATGCAAATGGCTTTACAAGATAAAGCATTCTGTGGAAGGTCAACAAGATATCTACAAAGCACGACTAGTTGCTAAAGGTTTCACCCAAGTGCCAGGTTTGCACTACGATGAGATTTTTTCACCCGTAGTCATGCTATGTTCCATTCGGATTATCTTAGCGATCGCCGCTTTTCATGACTATGAAATTTGGCAAATGGACGTGAAAACCGCCTTCTTAAACGGCTTTTTGGAGGAAGAGTTGTACATGGTACAACCCGAAGGTTTCATCGATCCAAAACATCCTAAGAAAGTATGCAAACTTAAGCGTTCCATTTATGAACTTAAGCAAGCATCTCGGAGTTGAAATCATCGCTTCGACCAAGTGATAAAAGAAAATGGATTTACTCGATCTGTCGAGGAACCATGTCTATATATCAAGTCGAGTGGGAGCAAGATTGTCTTCCTAATATTGTATGTTGACGACATACTCCTGATTGGGAATGACATACCTCTCTTAACCTCGGTGAAAGTATGGTTGAAAAACCATTTCCAGATGAAAGATCCGGGAGAGGCACAAAGAATTCTAGGCATCCGTATCTATCGAGATAGATCACGACGGATGCTATCTCTCGATCGAGTCTTACATAGACAAAGTCCTAGAGAGATTAAGCATGACTAACTCCAAGAAGGGGTTCCTTCCTATGGCTCCAGGGGTGCATTTGAGCAAGTCTCAGGCACCGGAGACACCGGAAGAGAAAGAGCGCATGACACGGATTCCTTATGCTTCGGCTATAGGATCAATCATGTATGCCATGATATGCACACGCCCGGCGTGGCATATGCATTGAGTATGACAAGTCGATTCCAACAAAGAACCAGGTGAACCACATTGGTTGGTCACATCAAGAACATTCTTAAGTACCTCCGGAGGACTAAAGATTGGGCATTGACTTATGGAGGCGAACAAAAGCTATGCGCAACCGATTCTGCAGATGCTAGCTTCCAAACGGATCGAGATGACTCGAAATCTCGGTCTGGATTCGTTTTTACTCTTAATGGCGCTGCATCACCGGAAGAGTTCGAAACAAATCACATAAAGCAGATTCTACGACCGAGTCCGAGTACTATGCCGCGTCTGAAGCTACAAAGGAAGCGATATGGATGCGTCAATTCTTACATGGGCTCTCCGTAGTGCCTAGTTCGAATGACCCGATCACCATCTATTGCGACAATAGTGGTGCCATCTTCCAAGCTAAGGAGCCAAGTCTAGCAACAAGTCTAGACATGTACAACGGAAAGCTCATCTAATCCGGGATTACGTGGAGCAAAAGACAGTAGTGATAGAAAAGATTGCTACAGATGATAACATAGCAGATCCTCTCACTAAAGCATTACGACAAGATAAGCATGAAGGGCATGTTAATTCCATGGGAATTAAACGTGTTCCTAAGTTGTAGTACTCTTTTATGGATCGATTCATCCTCTCTTGTACTGCATGACGACATCATCGTTTTGATATTTTATATATATATTTTGTTTTTCATGTGGATTTGTACGACAAATTTTGAACACCACAAAGTGAACTGAACGAACATTATATCTTTTTCAGTCCTTAATTGCCCACATGAGCTGATAACTCTGGCAATTATTTTGTGACGTTGGTTGATGGTGGGTTCAACGAGCCATAAGTCAACCGGTTGACTGACCAATCACAGTGGCGATTTATACGGATATTTCGTAGGACACAATTGTGACATCGACGTGGAGTCCTAAATGTTTTATAATATTCGGTGCCCGGTCGTGGATAGGACCTCCATGGTGATCCTAAGAGTCGATTCTTTTGACTATCGACTGTCTCTTGAGACTAAGGCAGATTTTGGGTGACTTTGGTTTCTTTCTCACGGTCATCCGTAACAGGGGGCCAAGTAGATTTTTTCTGGGTCATTTCATGCTGTGCTTAGATCGGAAGGAGTTCGAGTTGAAGGAAATATTCAGCCTTTATCAGTACTCGATATTTCTCGGGGCCACTCGAGGAGTCAGAATCAAATGCATGGCCATGCTCGGATACGGATTCGTTTTATCAGTTAAGTTACTCTCTAGTCGGGGAAACCACTCTAGATACAGATCGATTGTAAAATACGACCTTTGTGGATCCGGATCTGCAAATTGTTTTACATTGAGTGGGAGAAATTTTAAATGAATATGAGAATCGGTTATCGCACATACACTTGTACGGACAAGTGGGAGTTTGTTGGAGCTTGTGTCCTCCAGTTAGTGCGGATAACGTCATTGCACATGCACTTGTACGGACAAGTGGGAGCTTGTTGGGGTTGGTGTCCTTAACGCTTAGTGCAAGGACTTATAAACCTCTAAAAGGATCAAAGGGCATACTTTGGTATTATTATCCGTTGATCCACGTTTATCAATAACGGTTGGCTTGCTAGATAAGTTTGACGTTATTGTCATACGGATGATGCGGTGATCAATCGGTCCCTAAAAGTCACACCTATAGGATACGTTTGAGAGACGTGACAGTATGAAAATACAGTCATGTAGATGCCAATTTTGACTAACCAGTTAGTCCGAGTCATTTGACTAGTAATTAGTCAAATATGTGATGTTGAGATATTATATTTAATACGGATTAAATATCATGGGCTAAGGCGAATTAACCAGTTAATTCGTAAAATTAAATATAAACGATTTATATTTAATTAATGTATATTGAATATAATTATACAATATCGTCTTTGTCGGACATGTATTAATACTTCAACTAACCCGTGTTATTAGTTGATGTTTTAATAGCCGATAACCGATGACGATTTATAAAAACCGCGTCATATACATTTAGTCATTTGGGTACGGACTACGAGTTAAAATGAAGAGGAAATGGAAAAGCCCATTACCTCCCCATGGACTCGGTTTAGCCGAGATTAGGAGAACAAAAGGGAGAGCTTCTCCTCCCTTCTAACCTAATCATCATTAGTGAAAAATAATTAGGGTTTCGAAGAGCATTCTTCTCTGTAGAAACCGAGATCTCACATCTCAAGAAAACTCACATCAGTTCTCCCAATATTGCAAGGCAATCGGAGAACATCATCTAGCACAAGGGCATATCTCGGACAAGTCTTGGGTGCAACAATTAGGAGGAAATCTTTGTTGATTTCTGTTCTTTACGCCGCACTATAAAGGACCCGAGGTTATTTCTAATCTTTATCGTTTCCTTGTTATTTTGTTTTATGACTATAAATTACATATGAAATTTGCGTTATAGTCCTACAATTAAAGGGTAGTATACGGATATTAACCCACACTTGCTTCTTCGGTGCCTCATATCTTGTACCACTTCTCAAGTGAATGGCACTAACCGTTTCATGTCTAGGGGGATTACTTTGAGGTGGTAATTGCCCCTTTTGTCTTTGTGAGCTTGAAGATGCTAGTTGGGTCAATTGTGTTTCCAACATCTTGGTGTGAGCTAGAATGTTGTTGATGGTGGTGTCTTTTGCTTGGCTATCTTTTTGCATTTGGGTGAAAAATTCTTGTTGATTCTTTTGCATTTGGAGGACCGCTTTTTGGACATCAAAACCTTGGTCATTTTGGTGATTGTATGGATTTTGATTTTGGTAGCCTTGGTTTTGATTGTAAAAGGGTCTTTGATTTTGATTTCTCATGGGTGGTGGAGTGTATGTTGTTTGAGGGTTTTGAACATTTTGGCTTTTGTATGAGAGATTTGGATGGAACTTGGTGTTTTCATTGTAAAAATTTGAATAAGGGGTACCACTTTTGTAAGCTTGGAAAGCATTAACTTGTTCGGTTGTTCCCCTACATTCACTTGAGTCATGACCCAAGGTTCCACAATTCTCACATATCCCGCTTGGGATTGATGGGGATGCCGTCATGGCATTGACATGATGCTTCGATGATTTTGAGTTTTCCTCAAGTCTAGCCATAGCTTGTTCAAACTTCAAGTTGATTGTGTCAATGTGAGCACTAAGTTAAGCACCCAATTGAGTAACGGTGTCCACTTCATACTTTCCTCCTCTAGTAGCCTTGCGAGGCCTACTATATTGTGAATTATGGACCGCCATTTCCTCAATCTTGTTCCATGTTTGATTGTCATCAACTTCGGTGAACATTCCATTTGATCCCATATTGAGAATGTTCCTTGAATCTTCATATAAACCATTCCAAAATTGTTGCACTAAAAACCATTCGCTAAGTCCATGGTGAGGACATGAGCGACAAATACCTTTGAACCGCTCCCAAGCTTCATACAAAGATTCTTCATCCCTTTGCTTAAAACCCGTAATTTGAGTTCTTAGCATATTGGTCTTTTCCGGTGGGTAGAATTTTTTGTAGAAATCTAGAGCTAGCTTCTTCCAAGAATCTATTCCAAGGGTGGCCTTATTAAGGCCCTTCAACCATTGCTTTGCGGTGCCGATTAACGAAAAAGGAAATAAGACCTATCTTATTTGGTCTTGAGTCACGCCCGTTTGAGAGATAGCTTCACAATAATCGCAAAAGGTTTCCATATGAGAATGAGGGTCCTCACTAGGCATTCCCCCGAATTGGCTCCTCTCAACTAGTTGAATGAAGGCGGACTTGGCAATAAAGTTTCCGGTAAGATGTTGTGGGGTAGGAGTACCATTTGGTAAATCCTCCTCGGTGGGTATAGAGTGTGACGAGAATTTAGGCATTGTAGGTGGATTTTGTGTGGTATTGTTTAATGGGTTTTCTTCTCCTTCTATTGCGAAAGGATTGACAAACTCACTAGTGGGTTAAACAACTTCACCAACACCTCCCAAATTCCTCCTAACAAGTCTCCTATTATTCGTCAAGGTTCTTTCGATTTCACGGTCAAAAGGTAACAAATCTCTTTGTAACCTTCTAGACATGCAAAATATCAAACAACTCGAAAACAATTAGAACAAACCTTGAGGAGTTTTACTTCCCCAAGGTGAAAAAGACACAACTAAAAACAATAAAAGAAATCTTAAATCAATTAAACACCGTCCCCGGCTTGGAGAAGACAATCCGTGCTGTGCTAGAATCCAGGCGGAATAGGGTCGGGACGGGCGGATTCTGGCGTTGGAATCCGAGCGGATTGAGGGGAATCCGGGCGGATTGTGGAGGGGGAATCCGAGAGGATTGTGGCAAAGCCGCTCGGATTGTGCTGCTGCGGGACGGACGGATTGGTGAAAATCCGTTCGGATTGTCAGTCAGCAACAAATCTTCTTCTTTTCTTCCCTTTTCTTCATAAATTCCTTGGGGATTTCCTTGGGGACTCAAGGATCCTTTCTCAACATTGCTCATCTACTATGATATGTAAAAAGGCCTTCTAATCTTGTCTCTCCTTGATGCTTGGTCATTGAATTCGATCAATTTAGTCTCGTTTTGCCATGAAAATGCAAGATTCTCACTCCTTTCCTACCAAGGGATCAAAATCTCAAAGAATATGCAAAACAAAGAACTAAAGATAAGAAATGACCCAAATAAGCACTAAAAAGCATGGGAACAAGGCTAATTCGGGGGCTAAATATGCGCCAATTATGGTCACATCAGTAATACCTCAGGTATTCATATATTTGAGTACTCTATCGAGTTAGGAATACTCTGTCGAGTAAGTTGTATCCAAATTTTGGAGTACATTCTGCTCAGGGTGTACTCGATCGAGTAGTGGTAACTTGATCGAGTAGGCAGTACTTGATCGAGTACGTTAGTTACTCGATCGAGTGCATGTGTTCTTAGGGGTTTTTCATCCGGTTTGATAATAAAGGAAGGAGAGGTATTTATAAGCTTGAGTCGTTAGTTCTTTTTATTTTACTTTTCATTCCCAGAGCTTTCTCAAAGAAAAACATTTACAACGTTCGATTCTCTCCTCTTTGCTATCAAATAAGGGGCTAGAGTTCTTAAATTTTGGGGATTTTCATACCGTTGCATCGTCATCAATTGGGTAAGATTTCTATGTTGTTTTTATGTCAGTATAATAGATTTGTCTAAACCCTAATTTGGGTATTTTGAGGGTTTTTGGTGTAATTTTTATTGTGGATCGTAAATTGTATGCATTATTGTTATAGGAGGTGATTTCGTAGAAGAGCCTTTTTGATCTGCTGTTGTTGTTGTTGGTGATTCCATTTCAAGTAGGGTTTGCCCTACTCGGTTACTGAATAAATGATTTAAGTTAATGTGATGGATGAGTTACATGGTTATCATTGTGTTCATAATTATATTTCTTAGTATTGGCATGATTATCAGTATTGTGGTTTTTGGTTGTAATTGTATGTGGTTCGCGAGGTGCGCCCTCGGCTGAGTGGAGTCATTTTCGGGAATGGCTTCACGCCTTTAATTTGCCCCTTGTGGTTCCCGTCACAAGGGGGATGTGCACATTAATGGTTATTGATTATTCGCTCTACAATTTTGAGCGGGGCTTTGGTGGTAAGGGTGCGGTCCCCACTGGCGGAGTGGAATATCTGTTGCGATGGGTACTGTGGTAGGTTTACACACTTTAGTGTGTAGTCAGGTGATTGGTGATGAATTGGAGTTGGAGGAATGTGCTTATGTAATTAGATGTTGCTGTATTGCTTATTTTGATTATTCAGTAACTGACCTCGTTTAAATCTTTTAAAAACTGTGGTGATCTATTTGGGGAATGGTGAGCAGTTGATTAGCAGTTATGCCTTGGATTGCGCGCGGGATCTTGCTGGGGATAGAGTCATCACTTTATGACAGTCTTTTATTTCAGTTTGAATATTTGTTTGACAAAGTTGTATTATATTTTCAGTTTTGGTTTAAGTTGTACGCACTTTTAACTTTTGAACTTAAGTATGTTTTGGAATGGTCACTTTTGATTACTATACCTCGGGCGACCGAGATGGTAGCATCTTCATGTGCTAGGGTGGTTTTGGTAAGGCACCTTGGTGTATGGGGGTATTACAATGTACTAGTTTTTTCTTATCGCTGATCGAGTCCATTTCGTTTCACAAATTAAGCATATGTGGTCGTTGGTCAATGGTCGATACAAAACACAATTTATACTTCACAAACAACTCTACAATTAGTAAAGAGGCAAGTAAAGGTCGGATCCCAAGGGACGGGTATTGAAATGAGAATTCTATTGTAACTAGTAGTGTCTAAGGGGTGTCACAAATTGGGTTGATGTAGAAGGTTACTAAACTAAAATAGCAATGAAAATAAACTAGCAAGATGAATAAAATAAGGGGTGTAAACAATTGATTAAAGGCACTAGGGTGTCATGGGTTCATAGGGGAATCATGGGATATGATCATACAAACATGTTCTCAAATTATAAGCAAGCAATTATTGTTGTGATGGATTGAGTTGGGTTATATCTTACAATCCTAGGAAAGTTTGGGTCCGGAGCCGAATCGATTAGATTGTACAACACCTACAAGTCGACTTAATCTTTCCTACTCAACACATGCATGGTCTAACAAGACTCGAGTTGGGTTATGTCTTACAAGTCAAGTTGAAAGGATAGAAGATGATAGTAAATGCAAGGATTCATAGGCTTAGCATTTCATCAAATATAACATGTGCATGTATTAAGATCAAAACAAGCAAGCAAATAAGATATGAAAGCATATTAATTTAAGCATGAATCATTCCCCATGTTGGTTTCCCCTAATCACCCATTAAACCCTAGCTAAGAGACTACTCACTCATTATCATATTGATCATGCTAGAAAGGTTGTCAATCATACTAACATAATGAAACATGATGAATAAATGAAAGTAATTAGCAATAATTAAAAAGGGATTAAGAGATTATACCTACTAATGATTCCAATAATAAAGCAAGAATAATAGAAGTACTTGAATCCTAGATTGAGAGGTTGTCAATCTCCCAATAATAACCCAAATAATCTTCAATTACCCAAAATAAAGTAAGAACAAGAGAGATTAAAGAACTAAAACTTGGATTAAAACTTGATTAATATTTGATTACAATATTGAAGAGAGATTTGATTAATATTAACTACACTAATTATTGATAAGAAGAACATGCTCCTCTAATTAGACTAATGGGGTATTTATAGTGAAAATTAGGGAGGATGCATTAGGGTTAACTAAGGGCTAAACTAGTAATTACACTTTTTAAGTTGAGCAAGGAGACTCCGGTATTCTCCGAGAGAAGGGCTTCTCTTATCGTGGCTTGAAGAATGAAAACGTCTTTGTCATCAAATCCGTGCGGATGGGAGTTGGGACGGCCGGATCTGGGCTGGAGAATCCGAGCGGATCCTTGGGCAAGACGCTCGGATTGGCGAGGGGGAATCCGAGCGGATTCCTTTGAGGGACGCTCGGATTGGGCTTGGGCGGACGGACGGATTGTGTACAATCCGTTCGGATTGTCTGGTAGCATCTTTTCTTCTTCTTCTTTTCTTCCCTTTTCTTCATGAATTCCTTGGGGATTTCCTTGGGGACTCAAGGATCCTTTTCTCAACGTTGCTCTTCTACTATGCTATGTACAAAGGCCTTCTAGTCTTGTCTCTCCTTGATGCTTGGTCATTGAATATGATCAATTTAGCCTTGTTTTGCCATGAAAATGCAAGATTCTTACTCCTTTCCTACCAAGGGATCAAAATCTCAAAGAATATGCAAAACAAAGAACTAAAGATAAGAAATGACCCAAATAGGCACTAAAAAGCATGAAAACAATGGTAATTCGGGGGCTAAATATGCGCCAATTATGGTCACATCAATCGCCTTAGTATGCGTGATCCCATGTCGAATCTAGTTGTAACGCGCATTATTTCTCTCGAGTAGGAATCCCGCAAATTCCACCAGTCAACTAAGTCATGAAGCAGCTCAAGCCACAATCACCGTGTCTCTCCAAGACGTTTATGCCATGGTCCTACAACTTCAAGCTACAATGGAAAATTTGAGCATTTGCGTCCTCACCCTTTAGAATGATTTGGTGAAAAAGAACACGCCACCTCGAGAAACCACTGGTCAAGGTCGTCCAAATCCTACATCTTGCAATAACCGTCGTCCTAGAAAGCCCAAAACTGCCGAAAGGAAACCTAGGAGGCATCAAAGGGTGCTTTCTGATTTAGGCATGTCTTATGCCGATGCTTTGAAGTGACTCTCTGCCCAAGGCAAGTTACATCCGATAGGACCGACTTCGAATCCACCTTCAGAGAAGTAGGTGAACCTCTGGAAGGGCAACAAGTACTGACTATATCACCAAGGTATTGGTCAGGATATTGAAGGGTGTTTCTCTTGAAACACACCATCCAAGATATGATCGACGAGGGCAAGCTTCCAGTGCTGCCTTCTGTCGATCAATTCGAGAGGATCGACCCTCTTGGGTCTAGGAGCACTAAACATGATGAAGAATCCTCCCTAGACTGTTTTCATCTCCTCGATCCTTGTGACGACGAAGATATCAACGTGCTTGAGGAAGACGATATCCAAAGTGGAATGCTCATGATTTTCATTGCCTTCAATAATAAATTTTCCAAGTAAGAGAGAGCCATTGATAACCTAAACTCTTGGCATTCTAACATAAAAGAACCAGTTTGATGAAATGTGTAAAAAGCTTGAGGCCCAACTTCTCAAGATGAAAAGTGTCCAGACAAACCCTCAACCTGACAGTCCTAAGGAGAAAGCAACAAGTGAGCAACCTATTCCTAGCTCTCTCGTCCAGGAATCAAAATCAACAAAGGCAGCCTCATGGAGCCTTCGTCAAGGAAATGTAACAACTCTTCAAGGTCATTCACAAATATAGGCGTACCTTATGCCCTAGCTTTGAATAAATTATCTTTCCTAGGTCTTCTCAAATCTATCGGTCCAACCCCAAACCCATAAAACAAATCTAAGTTTTGGGATGGCAATTCGTATTGTCTATACCATAGAGGAAGGGGGCATGACACCGAGAGTTGCTACAAACTAAAAAATATTATCCAAGATAATATTGAGAGCGTCAAGTATCATGTATTGACCTTTGCTGAAACTGACATTAAGTGTGATAGAGCTAAACTCATGGAAGCTCTACCCAGAAGAACGGGACAGGCTCTTAGAGCATTCGCTAACCTTGGCATCACTTATACAACAGCGTTGCAAATGCTAGTATCACAAGGCAAATTACACCTGCTCGGTCCGACTCCAGACCCTGAAAACATACTACCTAGATGGAACAGTAATGCATATTGCCAATATCATTGTGGTAGGGGACATGATACAGAAACATGCTTATGTTTGAAGCATATGATCCAAGATATGAGTGAAAGTGGGAAATTGTCTCTCTCAACTTTTAACCCACAAAGCAGTCTAGACAATCCTCATGGATATACCACTAGTCAGGAAACCCTTCTTGATTGTTCTCTACCCATCATCCCAAACAAAGAGGACGAGGTGCCCAATGGATGAATGCTCAAAGCCAGATGCCGAAGCCAGTTGCTGGAAGAGTAAACGTTCAAGCATGGGCCGATGATTACGAGTCTAGATCTAAGATAGAGTCAGAATTTGTCTATGTCCGAGTCTTACGCTTTCTTTCCCATAATTATTCCAGTATCTGTTTTAGTTTTCATTTCTATTCCTGGTGACAACCTGGGGGTTGTCCCACAAGTCATGTCTTCTCAAGTCTATGTTAAAAACATTCATTAATCATTTCAATAAAAGTACAATTATCAATCCACATATCATTCTATCCTATCTCTTCCTTTACCATTTCCCGTGACAACAAGAATTGGTTTGAGATATTTTAAAATGAACAACATTGCATGCCAAGTCAATGTGAGTACACTTAAACGATGTTCCGTTCTGAGTTTGTAAAGGACCCGAGGTTCCGTGTCCATTTGTCTTACCTATTCCATGTCTGGCAATAGTAACTCTCTCGCCACAACCCAATTTAGGACGAGCCTATCACAAAAAGAGATTCTAGGACGAATCTAGACCATCTCCCTTGTTAACGATCCATGACGGAAGGCAAGCCCATTCCCCATAATAAACAACCTGTTTACAAAAGACCAACCCGTTTTATATCAAAGGTGCTAGTCTGACCCAAAAACATGGTAGCAAGCAAATCCAAGACAATACAAGCCATGATCAAAGACAAAGGCTCAATCAAGAGAAACTGGTGCCTTTATCCGAGGCCGCAGTTATGCCCATAATTCAAGACAAAAGAGTCAAAAGAAGAAAGCTCAATTAAGCAAGTCAATGTCAATATCCATAGTCAAAGTTATCTTCAAAAACCTGAATCAAGAATCTGAGAAAGAAGCCGAGATATATTCCAGACCAAGAATCTGAATCTGAATCAAGAACAAGCCTGAAATAAAATACTGAACAGAATAATGCTGAAGTATATATAGAATCAAGACAGATGAAGATGGTCAGCTAGCACCCTCATTTAGCCTTTCACACATCACACACACCAAGTCCTTCTCGAGACCGTCACAGGGAGATAGTTAAGAATTTTGAGAATCCTCTCAAGCTTGTCAATTATACCCATCCTTTAGGGCCAAGACATAAAACTTGATCCTGCATCAATTAACCTACCTTTATGTGCTCGGGCTACATTAAGCCAGGAGACTCCATTTCCAAGCCATAATCCCATCGAGCCTTAACTCCACAAAATCAAGCTCTAGATATTTATTCATCAAAGCCTCTTATTTCCGAGCTCCACATTCCAAATATCCAATCCAGTTTTACCTTGACCCAGACATGGAGTCTTCAAATACATTGATACCCAGAACGAGACATACCCAATTCATCCTTAGGGTCCATTAACCGTGCTCACACGATAAGGAAATTTTTATAAACTTAATTATACCTCTTTGGTCTATGATCAGGGAGAAGAGTTTTCTCAAATCGGTTCTTTGAGTCGCTAAAGGAATATACCCTCCTGATCCGTTCAGTTTAAGGCCCTAACAGCATAGATTAGGCACACACTCAGAACTATGATCTGGTTTGATTTCACTTCACGTGAATACGTAGGCAGTCCTCAAGGGCACAACCATCCTAATTATCAACTTCCGACCTCAAATTCTCAAAGCCAGCTCAGAACTATGATCTTTGATTTCACTACACGTGAATACGTAGGCAGTCCTCAAGGATACAACCACCCCAACCATCAACCTTTAACCTCAATTTCAACCTTCCAACCACAATTTCCATTTTTACCTCTTTACTGGGGGCTCCTTCTCGTTGCCCAGTCTCCCTTTTCACCAAATTCCCGAGTCATGTTCTCATCCTAGGGGCTTCTCTTCCAAGGCGGCACCTTTCCTTTATTCCTCCCTTTTACTCTGAAGTCTCATTTGACTCAAGCTAGTGCTCGGTCCGGACGATGACAAGATCTTAGATCAATTCTCCAAGTTATTGTGCCTCAAGAGGGTTCTGTTTTACATCAAACGGTGGCGAAAGACATCCAGTAGACAGCTGATCTATGGCTTATGCCTTGCCTTTATATGTCCCCATCATTCTTGAAATTCTTCTACCTTTGGAACTGATACGCGTTATCACCCACACTTGGCTAGGGGTTGCGCATACTTAAGCAATGTCTGTCAAGTCATCCCTGTGTCGCGCCAAATCTAAGTCAGTGTTGCGTTAGTCTGTTGTCTTGCAACCTAGTGAGTCGATGTCGTGTCAAGTCATGTCACTAAAACGCATTGAATATGCATAACGCATTAGAAATTTCAAATTTCATGTTTTAAACAATTTTATAGAGAAGAGCTATCAAAATTTGTGTTTCCTCATGTGCTATGTGCTATTTGCCTGTTAGATTATGTTCTTGTGTTGCTACTTACCATGCCAGTGCGTATAAGAAGTAGTGCTCGCTCCAGCTGGGGGCTTCGCCCGAGTCTTCATTCTTCCCAGCGACAGTAAAGATATTCCCTAGTAGTTTTCGCAGTGGTGCTCAAGGTTTCTTCCATGACGATCAGGATATTCCTAATCATCGATGGGTTCCCCAGCGAGAGTTCATTGCTGGTATACAGCCTGTATATTTCTCGATCAAAATACAAACGCGCTTGAGATGACGCAAACATATTATTTTTCAATGGTTCTCAGAAAGTCCCGCCTTCGACCAAATTGATTATTATCAGCAGTTCTCATAAAGTCTCGCCTTCCTACTAGCGGTTCTCAGAATATCTCTCCTTCTATTAAGTAAAGTTTCTTCCAACGGTTCTCAGAAAGTCTCGCCTTCTATAAAGTCAAGTTTCTTTCGGTGGTTCTCAGAAAGTCTCGGCTTCTATAAAGTCAAGTTTCTTCAAGCGGTTCTCGGAAAGTCCTACCATTCTACTCAGCAGTTCTCGGAAAGTCTTGCCTTCTACTTAGCGGTTCTCGGAAATTCCTGCCTTCTACTTTGCGGTTCTCAGAAAGTCCTGCCTTTTCCCTCAGCGGTTCTCGGAAAGTCCTGTCTTTTTCCTCAGCGGTGTTAGGTTCATAAATCCTCTTATTAGACTCATCTAATAAAGATCTAAGTTACTAATTAAATTAGATGTTGTGGATCTAGTTACATGCAAACATATAAAAGAAAAAGTAAAAGGAGAAAACGAATTTTCCTTACATTATAATGAAACGGAAATGGGCACAAGGTTGAACTCCTTCCAACCTTGTTCATGAGCTATGAATAATAGGATGATCCTCCAAAGTTTTAAAGTAGAAACTCTCCTATCAATTGCACCCAAGATTTTGCCCAAATATTTCTAATGATATTAACTAGATATTATTAGAAATTATAATCCCTTAATATTATTTTTATTACTACTCTAGTAATACAATAATAATATTATATGGTTGTGTGAGACTTTAGAGAGAAGCATGCAAAATTGGAACAAAGAAAAATGAGCAACCAAAGTGCCCTATATAGGCACAAAACGGGTCACTCCATGTCCCTTAGTGGACCATTACTTTTCCGTATTTAATTTGTATGCTTAATAGGTCATGAGTGGATTAGGGTAGATGTTGTCATTGAAGGAAAAGTAGATCTATATACTAACATATTCATATATGTTTTAATTTAATTTGTCATAAAATTAATAAGTGATCTTATGCATGCAAACTAATAAACAATATAAAGAAGAAACCGGGTAAAGCTGGAATGAACGAAGTGGAACTCAGGAATTGTTTGGGTTTCCTTTGATGGTTCGAAAATACCTGATGCTTGTTGATGTAGTCCGGTTTTCTTTCGTTGATACTTTTGATATGGATGTAATTGGGGAAGTCTTTTGATACTTATATATAATACATACTCACATTTCACCAAAAAAAAAAATATAAAGAAGAAACCATCATCTTACATTGTGATTTTTGGATTTATGGGCACAAGTGAGTTCACCTACTCACTTGTTCTTGAGCTTCCAAATATTGCATGAACAAGGTTCAAATTAGAACCTCTCCCAAAAGCATATACCCAAGAAAACTCATAATAACCAATATTATTTAGATCTAGTAATAATATTAGTTTTACTATAAAATTGACACAAAATAAATTGTATTTTTACTCTTGAAAAACTCGGTCAAGAGGGAGTATTTGTGAGATTTTATTTCTCTAGAAAAATCACATATTGTAGAGATTATACATTTTCTTACACTAGAAAATTATATGGTGAAAAGAATGAATAAAAATTATGTAAGAGAAAAGTACTTCTATCTTTTCTTGTGGGATGGCCGAAAAATGCATTGGGTAGTATGCCCAATGCATTTCATTTTTGCTCTTTACAAGAGGTTAGGCATGCAACTCTAGGGTTATCATTGTGTTTTGAATAAAATAAATTTAAACAATACAAACCCTTAACGCCCTTCTAATTTTCGGTTACCATATAAAATGGTAGTCCATATTAACTTTGTCATTTGTCAATTTTGTTATGTGTTACATGTTACATGACATGTAACAATGCAATGTATTTTTATCATATTAAAAATCAACATACTCATAAAATATGTCATTTACAAAATCGACTAGTAATTCATAATTACTTGTGCCAAAAGTGTTCCCGAATTATAAACTACAACATTCTGTATTTATTATAATTTATTCATACCGTTTCAATTGTTTCTTTAAACAATAATTTCATCTAAGTAATAAAATAATTCGATTACTTAGACTGTGTCTCATTTAATCATATTTACAATAAGATACGTAAATTATACTCACAAAATCATCCGTCAAATTTAAGCAATTTAATTAACTCGTATCGGTATAAAATTAATTAAATAATCAATTAAGAGTATTTCCCTATAGGTATGACCTAAGGGGATCAACTGATCACCACCGTCGTCGACAATAATGTCAAACTCTAGTCAAACAATCATTACCGATATGTGTGGACCAGTTGACTGTAAAATATTACATCCCACATGTATTCTTAAAATGAGATTTAATAATGATATTTAAATCATGTGATCGCACTATTGTTGAGGACACATTTCCCAACAATCTCCCACTTATCCTCGACAAGTGTGCGTCACCAATTCACTTGTCCTATTACTATCTCCCACTCAATGCAAGGTGTCTTTCGGGTTGTACTTGCAAGTGATCATATCGAGAGTGGTTTCCTCGATCTGGAGAATAATTGATTGACCGGATTTATCTATCATAGATACCTTCCGAGCGTGGCCACGCATTTCCAGTTTATTACTCCTCGAGTGGCCCTGAGATATTGTTTTAACCCTGACAAGGGGGTGGACAATTCCTATCGCACTTATTCCCTTCGACTAGCAACAACCATAATAACCCAAAATATGCCTATTTGACCCCATTTACGAAGGTCGTAGTAACACAAATCAAAGTTAATCTGAAACTGTGTCATCTTAGGCGAACAGTATTTAGTCAAAAGAATCGACTCATTAGAATACTATAGCAGGTCTCGCCACGACCAGGCTATATAAATTGCCAGAACTCTATAAGCAGTCATAAGGCCCGACAAAGTGTTCCTAACAGTCTGCCTATGTGATCGACTAGTCATCTCACATGACTCTATGGCACTTGAACTTGCCATCAATCGCATCACACTCTAGTCACTTCGAGACGTCACCTCATACAAGCGACTATGCGCTAATACTATGTTAATCCGGGTTCACTTTAACGGGGTTCAACGTTGTCTCTACAACCCGTTTGGATGTAACAAAGTATAATAAAAGAGTTTTAAAGTAAAACTCGAACGACAAATGCGATTATCACATATAAATAGTCAATGCCTGATTACTATTTCATGTTCTATAATCTAATTTGATCTTGTACGTAGTTGTTCATTTCAATTCAATTGAAATGACATGACTCATCATGTTTAGCCTTTGAGAAGGCTTTGGTTAGTAGGTTTTATCAATTTGTTGTACCTTACTCAACCTTACTACATACTCGTTTTCCTTCGTAATGTTTACATTTGCATTACAAAACTTTCTGAGAACGTGTCGAGATCCAATCAAGACATAGGCCCTCTAGCCTAAGAATAGCTCCCACTGTTTTCACAGTGTGCGGGACTCATCCTTCTTGCACATCTCATGATTGCAAGTGTACTCAATTTCCGTTATAAATATCTCTCATTGTTCTTTATTGCCTAGAACGATTCTACAAAATCTACTTCTTAATTAACATTGCCACAATGGTATCTTAACCATCCTAATGTGTTTTGATTATGGTTTTGTCGGAAACCATGCGCAATCTCAATTGTCAATTGTCACTTGTGTAACACCCTTACACAAAATTGCATCATAGCCTTAATGCTTCTGCAA
Source organism: Silene latifolia (assembly GCF_048544455.1). Taxonomy (NCBI): domain Eukaryota; kingdom Viridiplantae; phylum Streptophyta; class Magnoliopsida; order Caryophyllales; family Caryophyllaceae; genus Silene; species Silene latifolia. The sequence continues at coordinate 222,858,670 of NC_133538.1, read as the reverse complement.
GCACTTAAGGGTAATCTTTATGGCTTACTTGGTAAAGATTACTTAAATTCGATTTTGAAAACAATTCATCATACTCAAAGCATATTAAGTGTTATACATCATTTCTTTTTAATTGATTCGGCAGCGGAAGAAAATGAAATCAATCAAATATGTTCAATTTAATTGAACTAGTCATGAATCTTATCAACATAAAACTTCTTACTGACGCTAATATCATGTGGATTTATCTTCATAAATCCGGATATTCAAGATGTATTATAATACTCCAAAAGTCTTAAATCATTCTCAATGATCAATATGTCATCCACATATCGGACTAATTAAAAATTCCGTAACTCCCACTAAACTCCATGTATAAACACAACTTCTCGACTTATCGAGAAATGTTTTATCACATGATCAAAATGTTGATTCTAACTCATTGATGTCCTACTTAAGATCCTCTCTTAAGTTTCACATTATCTTAGGATTGCAAGAATCTATAAAACTCATGACATGTATTGAATACATTCCTTCTATTGAAGAAGTGGGTTTTAGTTTCACTTGCTGTATGCATATACTCATAATGAAACACAATCCCTAAGAAGATCCAAAGACTTAATCATTTCAATTAGTGCAAAACCCTTTGAAACCAATCTTGCTTTGAAATATATCTTTATTAGTGCAAAACCCTTTGTCACTAATCAAGCCCTTTTGTTTCGGATTTTCATGGCTCTAAGCCTTGTATTGAGTTGTGACTTAAACACTCTTATGTAAGTCATATGTTCATTACTTTCTAGAAGTAATCAACTTGAATCAAACAATTTCTTTTGTAAGTTATAAGCTCTTTAGTTTCTTAAAAGTAGCATGAATTCATCATTTTTAACAAGTGACGAATTTAACCTCCTAGGTTTTGAAGAAACAATGTCTTACACAAAACGTTTCATGTAGCCAAGAAAGACCAGTTTCTTGCGACATAACATTCTCTGTGGCTCTTGAATAATTTCTCCCACTCTGTCTTCTAGAAATAAACTTGTATTTTAGAAAGACAGCTTCATGAGCCGCAAACCCGTCGTGCTCGTGATAATTGAAAAGGGAAAAATGAGCATTTGTTTCTTGTGAAAACTTACAACCATGGTACCCTTACCATTTCATATCTCATATGATTCGATTTAGTGGAAAAATAATTTAGACAAAAATGATAAAATCCCCAAAAGGATCAAGTAACTCAAAGTAACTTGATTGAAGTCCAAACCATATCGAATAGCGTTTGATTTCTTATCCATCCACACATTATTTCATAATGCGTGCTAAGAGAGATTAACTTGTGATACTATACCACATTTCCTTTGGCTTATATCAAAGTCTTCACTTTGATAATCCCATCACGACTAAATCGTGATTCTTTGAACTCTTGAACTTCTTCAAAGATTTCTCTATTTAACTTATTAAGTGAACACACTAGTGTCAACTTAAATCGTTGGTAAAAGATGATGATCAACCTATTTTGGATCGATGATTTATAACCTCGATCTCCTTTTCAACCAAAAGGTACGAGATATCTTGCTTTGAATACAAGATACGCATATACCATTAACAATCTAATGGTTTCAAGAGTACTCGATAACTCTTTGCGTTCATCATTCCAAAATTTAAGGTTTAATCTTGGGTTACCAATTTGAGTCTTGCATCATCTTCATGATATATCATTCTAGTTTGATTTAGAATATAATCAACTTGATGATGGGATAGCCGTACATCAAATCATGGTGTATAGGGTCACAAAAGTGAAACCTCTTTTGTATCTTTAACAAATTGTATTCTTATTTAGAGTTTATGTACTTAATAGTCACAATTAAGTACAACTCCAAACCCAAAAACTAGATTTAGTACACAATGACTCTATCTCTTGACTTCATTGTTGCTAGTCGTCATATTCTAATCATCCTATGTATCAAACATAATGATGAAAACCACCACCGGTTTCTAATATTGACGAAGTAATACTAGCAAAATTTATGTTTAATCAAATAAACATTTAACGAAGAAGGTCCCATTAGATATCCCACAACTAACTTGTTGATCCTTCAATAATTTGGGGTAGTTTCCTTTCTCGTGTCTAACATTTAAGACAATGGAAACTTTATCGGTCGGGATTGATAGGTTTAGTATCGTCATTCTCAACAACTTTACCTTTAACATAACCTTGTATCAATTCCATTCTAATTTTACTTCTTTAACCTCGTCCTCATCTTAACGGTTTAAGAGAATGCTCCCACTCATTTCAATGAGTCTTTACTTAGAGAAGAAAAGGTGAATCTTATAAAGATTACTCTTCAATTCAATCGTTTTAGTCTTAAAACTTTCATTGAAGTGGTTGCGTTATTTTGGTCAATTACGAATTATGACAAAACTAATTACCAAAACAATTTATCGTTTAAAGGTACTTAATTCAATTAAGTATATGAAACATAATCCATTGTAAGTAGAAGTGTTAGTCAAGAATCAAAAACCTGTTTGATAATGAATAACTTTAATCTATACTCTTTACAAGACATCCTTAGCAATGGTTCATTCGAGGTCTTTAGAAGAAAATTCAAATTTTGTTTTTAGATACGATGTTTTAATGGAGTTTTGAATCGAAATGATATCGTATATGAATTGTGGTAAAGAAATAGAACAATATAACAACGAAATAGTGGAAAACTTAACATTTATCGTTTTATTAATACTTGAAAAACAAGTATAGCATTTACATAGTGACCTCTACCCTACTATGATAAATGATTTCAAGATCCAAATTCATATTAACTTGGGCACGGTAGGGCCGATTCATCCCTTATCAATATAACTCGGTGGATTAACTCTTTAATCGATTCTAATTTTAGAACTCTTGGTCGATAAAATTACATTAACATTTATCTTTAGCCAGGAACACATGCGACTACGGTCACGAATACTTCCGTTGAGGTCAATCCAAATTTCGAATAAATGTGTCCATGAATCTAAATCCACATCAACTTGGGCACGGTAGGGCCGATTAATCCCTTATCAACATGAATTCGGTGGATAGACATTTATCACTCACTTCCCCTACGTAACAAGGTTTGTACCCCGGTAGGGCCGAGTGCACTCCCTCGCGAAATAGGTTTTCATGGTTTCTACTATTTGGTAAGGCTAAGTCTCAATTGTTTATTTTTTTAGCGAGAGGTCATGTCAATTTATTATCTATCACGTTTTAAGTGAACTAAAGCGGTGAACTACGATAATTATAATTGACACGGTCGATATACTCGATTAAAAGATGATGCATGTTTTAGTTATGGCGATTTAGCGATGCATGCAACATATAAATAAAATGCAAAGCATAAAAATAAATCCTAGTATGGCCTTCCTAAAATAGAAAATCTAATTAACTATTACATATTCGGAAACCAACTCCATTGGTCCCTTGAACTTCGGTTGTGGCACGCATCTCTAGGTAACACCGTCTTTATGTATCGCCATCTTGAAGAAATCCGTCTTTGGGAACTCCGAAATGAATAAAATTACATAATAAATTACATAATTTCCTATTATACATTTGTAACTATAATAAAATAAATCTATTAGATTACAAGACGGTGATACGAGATCACAATAAAATTACAACCGAATCGATATTCTCATACATTTCGGGTAATACCAATTAAAAACTAAGGCCATACTAAGTAAAAATTACATAATTCAAAATTACATAAATAAAATTATGACAATCATAAAGAAAATGCAGCATTATAATATGTATGAACATGCCCAATTTTATGCTAAATCGCCTTTAATTAGCCAATATCGTATATTACTCGGTTTTTACGGATTTGCGTGATTTCAACATTTTATAATCACAAAAATTACATAAATTCATATTTATGCATAAGTTAATTACCCTAACCTCTTAGGACTCAAAATTTAGTCTTCACTAATTATTTGACCATAATTAACTCATATTTCTAAAATTGTTCATTAATGGACCAAAAATTACATTAAAAATGCTATAAACTTCAAATAAATCACAAAAAATTCAAATAAATTTGAAATTTGAAATTTAAACTCATGAACATTCTGGAAAAAAAAATACCATGACACTCATAATGTTCAAAAAACTTAGGTTAAAAATTTCGAAATTTTTCCGGATAAACAATGTTGCGGTTTATCGGTTTTTTAACAAAATAATCATAAAAACATGAGAAAAATTATATTCATCAACTTTTCAATTTTATATCTGAAAAAGACAATAAAATGCAATATGTGACGTTTTTCCTTAGTCATAGATTATGTTTTATTAAATTTTCACTAATAATGTCACTATTTATACTATTTTTCATCAAAAATCCATAAATCATGCACAAAGACTTCAATATAGCCTATTATTTTACACACATCTTGTAAAATTGCATGTGACAACATACTAAATTTCTATAGCCAGATTCGAAATTTATCTCATATTAACCTATTTTTCACTTAAATCCGATTTTTATCATGAAAAATCCATTTTTCGAGCATAAGAACTCATAAAATTATGAAAATTTCCAGATCATCTAAAAATAATATATGTGAAAACAAATCCAAAAACCACTGGAAAATTCGAAGTTTAGCTAATTTTCGTCCAAAAATGACATTTTTATCATAAAAATCACATTTTAATGCCAATATTATATAAAATGAACAATAAAATCCATAAATTAACCAAAATATCCTAAATACATTTTAGGATCAGAAAATTTAACATGCAAAAATTAATTTTGTGATATATCATAATAACACAAATTATACAAGTTTTATATGCTAATCTTTATAACTCGGAAAAACTTTTAACCGATTTGCATGCAAACAACCAAGGCTCTTGAAACCGATTGAAGGAAAAGTAGATCTATATACTAACATATTCATATATGTTTTAATTTTCATAAAATTAATAAGTGATCTTATGCATGCAAACTAATAAACAATATAAAGAAGAAACCATCATCTTACATTGTGATTTTCGGATTTATGGGCACAAGTGAGTTCACCTACTCACTTGTTCTTGAGCTTCCAAATATTGGATGAACAAGGTTCAAATTAGAACCTCTCCCAAAAGCTTATACCCAAAGAAACTCATAATAACCAATATTATTTAGATCTAGTAATAATATTAGTTTTACTATAAAATTGACACAAAATAAATTGTATTTTTACTCTTGAAAAACTCGGTCAAGAGGGAGTATTTGTGAGATTTTATTTCTCTAGAAAAATCACATATTGTAGAGATTATACATTTTCTTACACTAGAAAATTATATGGTGAAAAGAATGAATAAAAATTATGTAAGAGAAAAGCACTTCTCTCTTTTCTTGTGGGATGGCCGAAAAATGCATTGGGTAGTATGCCCAATGCATTTCATTTTTGCCCTTTACAAGAGGCTAGGCATGCAACTCTAGGGTTATCATTGTGTTTTGAATAAAATAAATTTAAACAATACAAACCCTTAATGCCCTTCTAATTTTTGGTTACCATATAAAATGGTAGTCCAAATTAACTTTGTCATTTGTCAATTTTGTTATGTGTTACATGTTACATGACATGTAACAATGCAATGTATTTTTATCATATTAAAAATCAACATACTCATAAAATATGTCATTTACAAAATCGACTAGTAATTCATAATTACTTGTGCCAAAAGTGTTCCCGAATTATAAACTACAACATTCTGTATTTATTATAATTTATTCATTCCGTTTCAATTGTTTCTGTAAACAATAATTTCATCTAAGTAATAAAATAATTCGATTACTTAGACCGTGTCTCATTTAATCATATTTACAATAAGATACGTAAATTATACTCACAAAATCATCCGTCAATTTTAAGCAATTTAATTAACTCGTATCGGTATACGATTAATTAAATAATCAATTAAGAGTATTTGCCTATAGGTATGACCTAAGGGGATCAACTGATCACCACCGTCGCACGACAGTAATGTCAAACTCTAGACAGCCAATCATTACCGATATGTGTGGACCAGTTGACTGTAAAATATTACATCCCACATGTATTCTTAAAATGAGATTTAATAATGATATTTAAATCATGTGATCGCACTATTGTTGAGGACACATTCCCCAACAGTCATAAGCATGCTAGTAGAGAAATCATTACATGCAACAATAGTTAATTAAAGAAAAGACAAAATAAAATATTGTCCAACAACATAATATTTCGGCCACTTTAAGATAAAATGGACCATTTTGATTTTTTAATGTTTGTCACACAATCATAAGAATCATATATTTATTTATCTTACATAAATAAATATTATTTTGATCATATAACACTTATATAATATAAACTAATAATTAATATACACTTAACTCTTAAGTGATAATTATGTCATTATATGTAAATATAATGAGTCCTACAATGTCCAATTTAATTAATTTACAACCCTTGTAAAATATAATCAACAAATAACCTATACCTCTAAAAATACAAAAACCTCGATTAATTTAATGAATTAACGCTTAATTATTAAATTAAATCTTTTTTAATCACATTACAATAAGATATAAAATTTCATTAGTCAGTCATCGCATAATTGAATAATAAACTTGCGTGGACTCGAGTTCTAAACTCGACCTCAACAAACTCACACAACTATATATATATATATATATATATATATATATATATATATATATATATATATATATATATATATATATATATATATATATATAAAAAAAAGGATCTGATCAACCCGTATCAAATACATTTGATCAGAAATTATTTGGGTTCCATCCTATAGGTGTGACCTCAAGGGATCAATCGATCACCACCGTCAAACGACGAAACGAAACGTCAAACTCTAGTCAGCCAATCGTTACCGATAAATGTTGATCAGTTGACTATATAATGTATCATCCCCTATGTATTCTTATCATGAGATTTAAATACGTGATTGTAATATTGTTGAGGACACATACTCCAACAATCTTCCACTTGTCCGAGACAAGTGTGCGTCACCAATTCTCTTCTCCTATTACTATCTCCCACTCAATGCAAGGTGTCTCGCAGTTCGTACTTGCATGTGATTATATGTAGAGTGTTTTCCTCGATCTGGAGAGTAACTGTTTCACCGGAATTATCTGCCGTAGATACCTTCTGAGCGTGGCCACGCATTTCCAGTTCACTACTCCTCGACTGGCCCTGAGATTTAAATAAACCTGACAAGGGGGTGGACAATTCCTATTGCACTATTCCCTTCGAATAGCCACAACTCATCATGACCCAAAAGATGCCCATTAGTACTCCATATTCGGAAGTCGTGGAGCAAAAATCAAAGTCAATCAGAAACTGTTCCACCTTGGGTGAATAGTCTTTAGTCAAAGAATCGACTCAAAAAGAATACTATAGTAGCTCTCCCCACGAGCAAGCTATATAAAAATTACCAGAACTCTATAAGCGGTCACTGCCCGACACAGTGTCGAATACAGTCCGCCTATCTGATCGACTAGTCATCTGTAATGGTCGTACGGCACTTGAACTTGCCATCAATCGACTCACACTCTAGTCACTTGGAGACGTCACCTCATATAAGTGACTAGGGGCCAATAATATGTTAATCCAGTTCACTTTATTAGAGTTCAACGTTGTCTTTACAACCTATTTGGATATAACAAAGTAATAAAAGAGTTAAAATTAAAACTCAAACGATGAATGCATTATTACATATGTAAAATTAATACAATATCAATTTCTACATAATCTATAATCCATATTTAATTTTGTCTATAATCGTACATTTCGATTCAATTTAAATGGTATGACTTATCATGTTAAGCCTATGAGAAGGCCTTGGTTAACAAGTCTTACCAACATCTTGCACCTTATTTAACCTCATTATATACTATTTCCCTTCGTTATCTATAATCTTATATTATAAAACCTTTTGAGCACGTGTCTAGATCCAATCTAGACATAAGCTATCTTGCCTTAGGATAGCACCCAGTGTCCTCACAGTGTGTTGGATTCATCCTTTTTGCATAACTCATAGTTGCAAGTGCACTCAAGGGATCAACCGATCACCCTCGTCAAACGACAGTAACGTCAAACTCTAGTGAGCCAATCGTTACCGATAAATAATGATCAGTTGACAATATAATTTCCCTTGTATATTACTCAAATTTACTCCTAAAACATTATAGCTAAGATGGTTCTCCAACAATCCTTATTTGTTTAGAATATGGTTTTTGTGTAACTCATTGCACATAAATCCAATAATTATTTCTAAACACTTATCCTCTTGTATATATCACTTATAGATTCGGATATTAAAGATGCTTTGCATCTCTTCCTAGTCTCCCAATCCCTCCTTCACGGAGGAGAGCATTGGTCCATCATTCTCAATGAATAATATGTTATCTACATATGAGACATAGAAGACATATCATTAGTACGCATCTCTTTATATGAGACATAGAAGACATATCATGAATAATATGTTATCTACATATGAGCATTGGTCCATCATTCTCAATGGATCTCTTCCTAGCCTCTTATTGTACGCATTTCTATGCCATTTGTATCGCTTTATATTGCAAAATGCCCCGAATTGGCTACTTTGGTTTGTTCCGTCTTGATTGCAGGAATGGACCTAAAAGTAGTGGAATCGTGCCTTAGTCGTCCCACTTTGCATGCATTTTAAGGAGGCGGAGATATTAGAGAAGAAGTCATACCTCGGAAAGCATGAAGGAGGGTCTTAGGAAGCTGCCAAGATGAAGTCAGGCTGATCTCAGTGGGAAGTACTCGATCGAGAGCTTCTGGAGTCCGATCGAGTGTTTTGGCAGATTATGGAAGTCGATCGAGTGGTTTTTATACTCGATCGAAATGTGCTGAATTGGAAGAGTTCGATCGAGAGCCTCAAGTGCTCGATCGAACAGTTTTGCTGGAGAAGTCCTCGATCGAGTTGTCTGAAAGGACTCGATTGAGTGGTTTGCTATGTTACACGGGTTAACTTATCCGTGTTAGATTTATTTTGTTAATAAAAACGCTCCCCCATATAAGGATGTATTTATTAGGTCTTAATTACGTTATATACACTCTACTTTACTCGAATTGCTGCTGAAACTTTTCTCTACCTCTTTTCTCTCCGGATTCAAACTTTGTAATCGCTCCTTTCTCTTTAATCTTAATTCTTTGTTTTCTCTCATTAATTATTCTCTTATTTTAGTTTATGCTTTATTATCATTCCTTAATTATGTCCATTATTAGTATGCTTATCGTTATTATTGTTGACTACATTAAAAACATGAGTACCTAATTTCCTTATGTTACGATTAGGGGATCCATGGTAGTGATGAGATGATGTGGTAAATAGACTAGGTGATTTACTTGTGAGAATCTGTGACCATAGCAATATAACTATAACATATTTAGTTAAGTGCACGCTTCTAAATAACATTAATTCGGTTAAGTTTGTTCCTGGATCAGAAGATTGGAAAAAACAAACCTGTTATGAATAGTAGACTACCCTAATGAGGACAGAAGTTAAGTTAGTGGAAATCTAGGGTGGATAGCGGACCGGAAGGACCTTTTCCTTTCCCTTCTCACAGTAGATTGTCTAAGCTATTTATGACTGAGTCGATGAACCGAAATCCTGACATACCCTCTTTTATCTGATCACTTATCTCTTATTTCCTCGCTTTATCGCTCTTACTTTATTTCTCTTGCCCTTAATCTTTAGTAGTTTAGAAAACAAAATACAAACCCCCTAATTATGACTTAGATAAACGAACTTACAGATAGATACCTTACCTCCCTGTGGAGATCGACCCTACTTATCACAAGATTCTGTTAGTTATATTTAGGTATTTATTTTTGGTACATAACGATAGTATCAAAATTTTGGCGCCGTTGTCGGGGAGGCGATAGCCTTATCTGTCTATTGTTGTTTCGTTTATCTCTCTTGGTCTCAGGGAATTTTTATTCCTTGAGACAGTTCTCACTTATTTCCTTCAGTGTTGTGTATGCCCAGGTCTAACAAGTCAGAATTAGTTCCTGCTGATCATGAGCCAGAAAGATCTTTTCGTCATAGACTAAGACTGCAAAGCAAGAATCAAAAGGAAGTCTTGAGTACTTTTGAACCTGAGCTACAACATATTCGGTTTGCAGAAGATCCGTTTTGTGAAGAAGGCAACTTTTTTTTTGCTATAAAGCCAGTGAAGATGCCTAATATTGCGAGTCACTCAGAGCCCACGGCTGCCTTGATCCCTAAAGGTTTTAGTTTAGCAACCGAGGATGGCAATACTTTTGACATCCGACCATCTTACATCAATCTGGTCGAACGGAATCTATTTTGCGGTGTGGCGGGTGAAGATTCGCGAAAACATATGGAAGTCTTCACTGACTATTGCTCTACCATTCCCGCCACTAAGGGAGTGACCCAGGATAAGATTAAGGAAGTCTTATTTCTTTCTCTTTGACCGACGGAGCCCGTGAATGGCGCACTGATCTTGATCGTACTGTAGCTGGTATTACTGGCCGGGAGAGTCTGGCCCTTGCTTTTTATAAAAGGTATTTTCCTCCACAACGAACTAATCAGTTGAGAGGGAAAATTACAAGTTTCAAGCAGACACCTGATGAGAACTTGTATGAAGCTTGGTGCCATTTTAAAATGTTGGTGAGGTCTCTTCCTCATCATGGTTTCGATCAGTGATTTTTATGCAACCAATTCTACAATGGGTTGTATGATGACCACCGTGCTATATTGGATGCCTCATCTAATGGGCGATTTCAGAAGAACAATGACGATGACAAGGGATGGGGTATCATAGAAGAAATGGCTACCCATTGTGCTGAGTATGGGAACCCGAGAGGAGGTATTCGTACTGTTTCTTCAGCAGATAGCGCAGTTGTGGCTCAGCTGAAAGCCATGAATGCCCGTTTTGATAAGCTAGAGTTACAGACTGCTGGTGATCAACAGACAGTTCACTTATTGACTAGACAAGAAGCCGTTACTTGTGAGAGATGTGGGAGTAGTGACGGTCACACTGCTGTTGACTGTCTGACTGAGAAGGAGCAAGTCCTTGCGTTTCAGCAATATAGGATAAGAGGCTCCTATTATAATAATTAGAGTGGAGTCCATCCTAACTTAAGATGGACTAGTCAGAATGTACTTAATCCTACCCCTCCGCAGCAGCAGCAACAAGCTTATATTTCTCCTCACAAAGCTCAACAAGGCTTTCAAAAGCCTATATCCTTTCCACCGCCGCATCAAGAAGCTTCTTCTAGTGGATTAAGTGAATTGGCTGAGTTAAAGTCGATGATCCAATCATTGACTAAACAGTTGCAGATGAGTGACCAACAGAAAGAAACGTCGATAAAGTCACTCGAGACTCAAATTGCTCCACTTGCGACTAACTAATCCACGAGGAAACCGGGTCATTTACCGTCTCAATCTGAAAAGAATCCACACGAGACGATAAATATGATAAACTTGCGAAGTGGTCTTTCTTGTGAAGGACCCAAAATGTAAACTGTTGAGGATATATCCGGCCTGGAGAATATTGTTGCTGATGGTGAACAGTCGTCCATAGACGAAACACTGCTGCATCCTAAGAAAATACTCGATCGACTCATTTCTGTTTGTCGATCGAGAGGAATTGCTGGAGATAGTACTCGATCGAGTGGTATTTTTGATCGATCGCGTAAAGCTGATAATCAGGGATCCGATCGAGAGGAGGAAATGCCTTGATCGAGTGAAATTTCTGAGAAAAGTGTTCGATCGAGTGAAATCATACCTCGATCGTGCAATACTGATAAAAAAGGTTTCGATCGAGTGGCTGAAAATGCTCGATTGAATAAAAAAGCTGTTGAAAGGAATAAGGGGTTAGAAATTCCGATCACGGTCCCCTTTCCAAGGCGATTGTAGAACAATAAGGCTAACCAACAGTTCGGAAAATTTGCTTAGATCCTGAGAAGCCTTCATGTGAATGTTCCTTTCGCCGAACTTCTTACCCAGGTACCCTCTTACATGAAGTTTATGAAAGAAATTTTATCGTGTAAGAGACATTTAAATGACCACGAAATGGTGGCTTTTACTGAAGTAGGGATCGCCTTAGTTCAGAATAAGACACCACCCAAACAATTAGACCCAGGTAGCTTTTCAATTCCTTATCATATAGGGACCCACTTGATTGACAACGCGCCATGCGACCTAGGAGCTAGCGTGAGTGTCTCACCTTTGTCTCTCGCTAATAGATTCGGTTTGACCAAGTTTAACTGTACTAACATGACCGTTCAGATGGCCGACCGTAGTATATCATGGCCACTGGGAGTAATAGAGGACATACCTATGAAAATTGAGAGATTCTTTATTCCTGTAGACTTTGTGGTCTTAGACATACCCGAGGACACTCATACCCCTATTATCGTAGGGCAACCATTCTTGTTTACTACTCGCGCAGTAATTGACGTCAGAGGGAAGACCGTTACCTTCTAGGTAGGAGATGAGGAGTTAACATTTCATCAGTCCAAGTCTCGTAGGGCTCTCATGCAAGTTCAACCTTGAAATGCCCTACCCTCTATTGACCCAGATACAAACACTCCAGCTGAGAATGTTGAATATTGTGCTGCTATAGTAACACCTCCTCCTCAGACTGAGAGCGAAAAGAAGGACCATTCAGTTATTTTCCTTGCTGCAGGTACAGATAGAGTGGATACTGGAGATGACGGTCAAGGTACAGTTAAAGTCAATCTAAGTGATGGGAATGCCACCAATGCAGATAGGAATATCAAAGGAAGAAGAAAGTTAGGGCGTATGTGGACGCAAATTATTCTCCTTCCAACAGTTCGAGTACAAGCTCGTGGCGATCAAAGAGGACGGTCTGAGATGTTGAAGGGACCTCCTCCAGTAAGAAGCCCTCTTGTGGGCTACTATAGTGTTTTGGAGGATGAGCGGGGAATGCCCCATTGTATTAATTTCTAATTTTGAATTTTCATTAGACATTTTAATTTCGTCTTTATACTATTAGACAGTAGCATAGCTAGTTTTAGCGAAAAACGAATATAGACTGCATACTTTTTGTGATTTGGTATTTGCGGGAAGTGTTTTTGCATGTTTCTATGCAGGTTTGGGGAAGATATATTGCATTGGGATGTGTGCCATTGGAAAACACCTCGATCGATTACTTTTTTTACTTGATCGAGTGGATTGCCAAGGAAAAGAGGTCGATCGAGCTGTTTCAACCACTCGATCGAAATGTCAAAATAGAGGAGTTCTCGATCGAGAGACGTTTTGTTCGATCGAGCTGAATGGATGATAAAGTCCTTGATCGAGTGGTTTCAAATCACTCGATCGAGTGACTGTGCTTATAACACGCAGGAAAGCCTTCTTTTTCTCTTCTATTTTCATTCTAACATCTGTTCTTCTTCTTTTTCGCGATAACTCTCTCAAAAACCCCCAAATTCTTCCATTTTTTCTTCCCTACTACCAAATCAATCACCCACCTTGTGCTTATTGCTTGATTTTTGACATTTGACGTCTATTTTCCTCTTTAATCTCGTCTTTGTTATTGTTTAGTTGGGAAATTAGGGTTTGTTCGGGTTTAGCTGATATCCGATTGTTTTCTTGCAATTTTGTCGATTCTTTGCAACATTTTGTGGGTCTTCAATCAAGTAAGTGATTTCCTCCCTCTTTTTGTTGATTAATTGTTGTTTTCGACCCTGTTTGAGGGGATTAGGGTTTCAGATTTTTCGAAATTTTGGGGGAAATCATGTTTAATTGTGTAATTGATTAATTTATACACTTATTTGATTGTTAGGATGGATAGTAAACAATGCCCTCGACTAGTTCCACTGTTACCCCATCCTTGACTGAGACGGTGGTCCCTGCTGCTACCACAATCGTTTTTGCTATTTCTACTGCCGCTGCCACTACCGTTACTACCGCTGGTACTGTAACCTCTACGGTGACGACCCCTACTGCGTTGTCACCGGCTGTCACATCTGCTTACAGTTCTGCCCTAGTACCCCGCCCAGCTACTGGACTGGCTTCTTCTTTGGGTATTGGAGGGCGTGGACGGGGTCGAGGACGAGGTACGCCTGCTGCTGGACGTGCCACGTTCTGTGCTGATGAGTCCTTGGACCCGCATCCTGACTATCTAGAGGTACGTTTCGTTAACTCAATTCAGCGTACCCGTTTTTATGATTTAGAGCGCTGTGACTTTTCTTCTACAAAATTTTTGTGTCGGAACTCCCTTGAGAAGTTGGGAATTTACGGGCCTGTAGCCGAGATTTTGAACGGGGCGGGGATAGCTGGGTTGACCACTATGAGTGCCTTGACTTATAAGGAGCTGACCCTTGAGTTTTTTAGCTCCTTCACCTTTTCTGCTGCTGCCTACGCCACTGACCCAGACAGCTTGTGTGTCTCCTTCCGGTTGTTTAACCGGACTACGACCTGGACCTTAGCTGAGTTTGGTAGTAGGTTAGGTCTGTCTTCCCATGGTGATTCGGACCCTCCTAGGAAGGTCCAACATATGTTTTGGCGGACCTTGGCACATACACCTTTTAAGGAGCGCAAGCTCGCTCATGTCCACCTTCCCCGGCCCGTTACTTTTTGCGTCTCATTGGAGGGACGATTTTCGGCCGTAAAGAGCCCAACAACATTAATAATATTGAGTTGTCGATTCTCGGGGGCTATCTAAACATTGATAGCGAGGGCCCCTTTGTTCTTTACATTGCCTATCTGACTGCTCAGCATTTTAATGCTGTTAGGAAGAAGAAGTCGGGCACCATTGTCTGTGGTTGCATAGCCACTTACCTCGCCCGCTCTATCTTCCCTAACTTCCCTCGTGACCTGGCACATGTAGATAGGGACAGGTACCTAGATGTTTCTGCCATGTTGGCAATGTTTTAGCTAGCGTTTGACCAGCGGACTTGGAAGATTTGTGGCTCCTTGTCCGTGACCTTACCTTCTACCGACCTACCCCCTCTTGTACCTTTGACCACTGTTAGGGGTAGGTTGCCTCCACCTTTGCCTTTATACAACCTTACACTCGCTCCACCTCCCACTATTTCCACTTCTAAGAAGCGGAAGATACCTAAGACTGGACAGGGATCCACACAGACCGAGGCTGGGCAGCCTTCCACGCCCACGCCTCCAACGATCCCTATTCCCACTCCTTCTGTTACATAGCCGGTCTACCCGACTAATTTTATTCCTCCTCGACCCTTTAATGCATCCGAGGTCATTGACCAAGGGCGTCATGACAGTTGGCTTCTCGATTTGCTTACCAGGCAGGCTCGTATGGAGCGGGACATTGCACTTACTTTGTTCCATCTATACGAGTATCACATGAGACGAAGACGCCCCGTTCTTGAGCGCTGGCCAAACCCTTCTTTATACCGGTACCCGACGGAGGGGTACCCACATCCAGCTAGCGAGGCGGACACAGCTGAGGAGGAGGAGAGAGCCCTAGCTGACGAGGGGAGGAGGAGGGAGCAGGAGCGAGATCCCGACTACACGGTGGTGGGAGAGGAGGACACTGCTGACAAGTAGCTACTGGTCTACTCACTTCCCCAGTTTTCTGGCTGGTTTGGGGAAGATCGTCATTTTGTATGTACTTTTTGCTTTTTTATTTATTTTCGTCTCCTTATTTATTTATTTATTTATTTTATTCATTCATTTATTGGTTGTCTTAGTCCCTTTCCCATTATATATACTGCTGGTGTATGGTGGAGGACAACGAGGGCGTTGTCCGTTTTGGTTTGGGGAGGGTATTGCATCCTTTGAGTCTGCATTTTGCATTTGTTTTTGCATTCACGTTTACTTTTTTGCTTGCATTGTATTTATTTCAAAAAAATCATCAAAAATCCAAAAAAAATTAGAAAATTTCAAAAATTCAAAAAATAATCACGTTTCATTTTGCATATAGGTTGAGTCGGAACGGTAGATTTCCATGATGAAACTGCACTTTAACTTGTCATATCACTTAAGCCTTGCATCTAATTGGCAGTTATTAGTTTAGTCATGTGCATATCTACGAGTTAGTGTTGAAAATATAGTTGACTGTGTAGACTTGACCTGATAGAATTGGTAACCTAATTTACAATTTCTGAGTTATTAGAGCCGTATAACTGGTGTCATTCATGACCAGTTCATGTAGGAATTGAGAGTAGTACTCCTTGCATAACATGATCATCACTTTTGTACTTTTGTGAAATTCGATTGCTTGTTGCTTGCCTATATTCGGGTTTGTCGTCAGTGTCACATGCAAGGAGGTGCTTACAATTTCCCTTTTTCTTTCATTTTCACCCATTTAGCTCCACATTAGCCAAAAATAGCCTTTTGACCCATTAACTACACCCAAATTACGCCTGCCAGTCAAGCTAGTTTAGTGTAATTTTTGTGGTATGATTTTCATTGATGCGAGTTTGGTTCATTTATCATTTATATGGAGTTGGTAGAAAGAGAAAGAAACGTGGGCAATAAAATGAGAAAAGGATGGGAAAGGATGAAAAATACAAAAAAGGAAAATTAAAAAAATGAAAATAAAAAAGAGAAAAAAAACGTGAAGTCAGAAGGAAAAGAAAGAAAAAAAAAAGAGAATTTTATGAAAACGGAACCGTATTAAAAAAGGGAAGTTTGTGACGGTCTTGCTCCTCCGTTTTATTTATATCTTTATGAGGAGATTGTGTATTGGATAGTGAGTTTTGTTCCAAAGAAGGGCACTTGTGCTTGATTTTTAGTCAGCTGAGAATTGGATAGTCTTAAATGGTCCTGTTAGGTGCTAGCTTGACGCTTTACCTCCACATTGCCATAATCTGTTTTGCCTTTTTTTACATGTAACCTCACTCTCCCATATCTTTTGTAAGCCCTCGGCTGTGACGAACATTATTGGTTGGAATGTATGTATGGTACATGAATCGTCTATCATTTTTGTTGCATGCATGTTATGTAGGTCACAGTTTAGGTGAGTGATTGTCCTCTCTTTCCCTCTTATACACACACACACACACACACATATATATATAATCACCCTTTGATTCACGAGAGAAGAGTGACCTGTGAGAGTCCGATTTTAACGGTCTTGCAAGGTCGAAATGTCAGCATATTTATAGACATCATACAACTCGTTTGCGTATTGACTGTTATAGCTATAACTGTAAATTTTTTATTGCATTAAATGGTTTAAGTGGACAAGCTATAGCTAGCTCTGAGTTTTTGTATCCCTTCCATTAGTTTACATTTAGTTTAGTCGTGGACGAGCAATGGTTCGGTTTGGGGAGATTTGATACGTGCAATTTATATTGACTTTTTAGCCTCTTATTGTACGCATTTCTATGCCATTTGTATCGCTTTATGTTGCAAAATTCCCCGAATTGGCTACTTTGGTTTGTTCTGTCTTGATTGCAGGAGTGGACCTAAAAGTAGTGGAATCGTGCCTTAGTCGTCCCACTTTGCATGCATTTTAAGAAGGCGGAGATATTAGAGCAGAAGTCAGATCTTGGGAAGCGTGAAGGAGGGTCTTACGAAGCTGCCAAGACGAAGTCAAGGCTGATCTCAGTGGGAAGTACTCGATCGAGAGCTTCTGGAGTCCGATCGAGTGTTTTGGCAGATGCTGGAAGTCGATCGACTGGTTTTTATACTCGATCGAAATGTGCTGAATTGGAAGAGTTCGATCGAGAGCCTCAAGTGCTTGATCGAAAAGTTTTGCCGGAGAAGTCCTCGATCGAGTTGTCTGAAAGGACTCGATCGAGTGGTTTGCTATGTTACACGGGTTAACTAATCCGTGTTAGGTTTATTTTGTTAATAAAAACGCTCTCCTATATAAAGAAGTGTTTATTAGGTCTTAATTACGTTATATACACTCTACTTTACTCGAATTGCTGTGAAACTTTTCTCTGCCTCTTTGCTCTCCGGAACCAAACTTTGTAATCGCTTCTTTATCTTTAATCTTAATTCTTTGTTTGCTCTCATTAATTGTTCTCGTATTTTAGTTTATGCTTTACTATCATTCCTTTATTATGTCCATTATTTGTATGCTTATCGTTATTATTGTTGACTGCATTAAAAACATGAGTAGCTAATTTCCTTATTATAGGATTAGGGGATCCATGGTAGTGATGAGACGATGTAGTTAATAGACTAGGTGATTTTTCTTGTGAGAATCTTTGACCAAGGCAATATAACTGGAACATATTTAGTTGAGTGCACGCTTCTAAATAACATTAATTCGGTTAACTTTGTTCCTGGATCGGAAGATTGAAATAAACAATCCTGTTATGAACAGTTGACTACCTGAATGTGGACGGTAGTTAAGTAAGTGGAAATCTAGGGTGGATAGCGGACCGGAAGGACCTTTCCCTTGCCCTTCTCAAAGTAGATTGTCTAAGCTATTTATGACTGAGTCGATGAACTGCCATGGTGAACCGAAATCCTGACATACCCTCTTTCATCTGATCACTTATCTCTTATTTCCTCGCTTTATCGCTCTTACTTTATTTCTCTTGCCCTTTATCTTTAGTAGTTTAGAAAACAAAATACAAACCCCCCAATTGTGACTTAGATAGACGGACTTACAGATTGATACCTTGCCACTCTGTGGAGATCGACCCTACTTATCACTAGCTTCTGTTAGTTATATTTAGGTATTTATTTTTGGTACATAACGACAGGATCAATAAGAATAGTGATACATCTTAGCATAATAAATTAATCCCGCAGCGGAAGCAAATGGATTCAATTTCTACATGTTCAATACTTTTGAACTTGTCAAGATTCTTATTAACATAAGAATATTAACTTTATGCTAATATCCATCGAACTGGATATCTTAGAGATTTATTATTCTTCTCCTAAGTCTTTCATTACTCACAGTGATCAATATGTCATTCACATATAAGACTAATAATACCACCCTACTCCCACTAAACTTCATGTATAAACAAAACTACTCGACAAATCGAGAAAGGTTTATTACATGATTGAAACATACCTTTCAACTCCTTGACTTCTACTTAAGATTTCTTCTTAAGTTCGTATCCTACATTAGGATAGTTGCGATTTACAAAACTCATGCAAGATGATTTTAAAATCCAATAGTCAAATAATATATAAAATCCGAATTTAACGAAGCGTTGCAATTGGTTTAAACCTCTTACCACCAATCAACCAAGTTATAGAACCATCTTAACATTTATGTTTAGTTCGGACTTTTGTGAAGTTGAAACTAGATAACGCATCTTAATAAGTTACAGGTTTGTTACTTTCAAAAATAACATGACTCCTATCCCCTTGGGTTTCGAAGAAATATTTACTGATCTGACCAAGAAAGACCACTTTCCTACATCTTATCTTCAGTTTGTGGCTCTTGAACATTTTCTCCCACTCTATTTTTAAGAAATAATCTTCTTTTCTTTAATAGACAGCATCATGAGCCACAAACCCTTTGTTCTCGTGATCATATAGGAAGAGAGAGCACATGTTTACTATCGAAACAAGCTACAATTAAGGTACCATGCCTAACCATATCTCATATGAAAAGTAGATGATTGCTTTAACCATATTTTGTTTTAGTGGAAAATTTAAATGCTAGAGAAATTTTATAACAGAAACTACCTCCAACTATATTGTAAAGATTCAATCATATCATAATGAACGTGAACTTGTGATACCATATCACACTCTTTTTGGTGCAGATAAAAGTCTTCACTTTATTTTTCCTCATTTTAACAAAGTACTAATACTTTGGTTTTATAATCTCTAGGTTTTGATACTTTTTAAACATTTATTGAACTTATTCAAAGAATTTCTCTTCTTACCTCATTAACTGGATACCAAGTATCTACCTAGTTCGTTGGTAAAAGAGATGAAGAAGTAATAACCTTTTCTGATTGAAATTGTATTCGACCATGCACTTCAAAGTGTAAATAAGGCGTATATCTTGCTCTATTCATAATCCTTTTCAAGAAAAAGTCATGAATTATCTTGCTTTGAATACAAGATTAGTACATACCAAGAGATTCCCAATCAAATGGTTTGGGACACTAGTCAAAACTAGTTTCTACGTGCGATTTTGTATCGAGAATTGAGAAATGATTGGGGTCACAACTTGAGTCTTGTATATATGACATTTATTTCTTGTTGTTTGAATATAATTACCTTGATTTGTATGGTCTCACCATAAACTTAATCGTGGTATGTAAGGGCACAAAGCTTGTTTTAATTGCATAATAGAGAAACCCATTGCGTTTTATACAAAAACTTGAATTATAATCTTATTTAGACTTATTGTACATCATAACAATTATTGAGGTACATTTCTAAACACAAATATAAAATGAGTACACTACAACATTCTTGCTAGTCGTCACACGATAATACCAAATATTACGATGAAATCCACAAATTTGTATCAAATACTTATGATGTGGTAATTAGCAAGAGTGCAATGTCAATGTCATAGATATTCAGGAAGGAATATGTTGGAGTCACACGACCAAGTTCCTTGATCTTTACTTATTTGGGGTTTGTCTTTATTTTAGTGTCTTAACACTTTATCTTTCGAGCCTAGTTCTATCCTTAACCATTAAGATAGGTATTAACTTCTTATTGCTCCCACTGACTTCAAGAATTTCTTCTTGATAAAGACTTATATTCATATTAATTCCTAGTTAATCCTTCACAAGGGTTAGCTCTATTGTGATATTTGGTTAATCAAAATTTCTAACAAAATTATTTTATCAATTTAACATTGTCATGTTCTTAACATCTTAAGTGCTTTGATGACAAGTGTTTAGGTTGAACAATAAGACTTTTGAACCGTGGATGCATAGTAGATATTATCAAAACATATTTTGACTAATCATTACTTCTATTCATACTTCTTCACTAGAAATCATACATAGGCATGTTATGAATTTAAGATGCTAATCTTATATGACATAGGACAACTCCTATGGAGTTCTATGGAATAGAACGATTCCTATGGAGCTAGTCCATGCCCTATTTAATCGGTTCAATTGAGGCTTTTAGAAAGGAGATTATATTTGTCTTTGCCTATAGTGGTTTAATGAAGACATAAGTTAAAATCGAAATGACATCGTATATGTCTAGGAGCAAAGATATAGAACAAATTTAACCAATGAAATAGTGGGAAAACAAACATTCATCGTAATATTTGAAAACTTTTAGCAAGTTTTAGCATTTATATAATGACCTCCACCCAATTATATAAATTATTCCAAGACTAAAATTCATACTATCTCGATTGTGGGACAACGGTCCCTCTACAACCTTTACTAATACAATTTGGTGGGTTAACTCGTTTCACCGATTCTATACTTAGAACTCTCGGTCGATGAAATTATATTAAGTTCATCTTTAGCCCGAACCTATTGGGACAACGGTCCCTCTAATACTTTCGTTGAGATCAACCAAATTTCGAAATGTAATAACATCTTATTACCCCACTTAACCAATGTTAAAAGAAAGCACCCCGGTATAATATTTCAATACCGTATTGTACCCCTAATGAAATTGGGATTCATGAGTTCCTACTATTTGGTAAGGCTAAGTCTTAATTTTTAGAAATGTGAAGGTCTTGTCAATTTATTATCTATCTCTTTTAAGTTAACTAAATAAGTGATCTATTGATAATTATAATTGACAAGGTCCAGAACTCGATATAAAAAGATATGCATGTGATGTTATGGCGATTTGGCATGCATGCAAACATATAAAGAAAGAAAATGTAAAGAAAAAAATTTCCTAGTATGGCCTTCCTAAAATAGAAAATCTAATAATCTATTACATATTCGGAAACCAACTCCTTTGGTCCCTTGAACTTCATGTGGCACACCTCTCAAGGAAAAACACCGTCTTGATCGGAACTCCTTTCTGAATGGCTCCGTCTTTAGGAAACTCCGGAATTACAAAATAATAATAAAATACATAGCTATTCCTATTATACATTTGTAATAAAATAAATCTATTAAATTACAAAACGGTGATGCGAAATCACATTAAAATTACAACCAAATCGATATTCCCTTTCATTATGGGTAATACCAATTAAAAACTAAGGCCATACTAAGACAAATTACATTATTCAAAAATTACATAAATTTAAATGAAATTCATCCCTAAAATTATGCAACAAAATATATGTATTCGAACATACAAAAAGAATGTGCCAAATCACCTTACTAGATTATATCGCATATAGCTCGGTTTTTATGGAAATGTGTGATCTTTAACTTATTAAAATCACTAATTAATAATTAAATCAAATTTAAGGCCAAGTTAATTATTCCAACTGATTTAGGACTCAAAAATTAGTCTCCACTAAATTTTGACAATAATCTAACTTGATTTTATATTGTTGCTTATATTTAACCCCATTTATCATAACAACTATGAAATAATTCCAAATTTTATTACGATAATCCAAAAATTAAAAATTAAAAATTTGAAAATTCTGGAATATTATCATGACCCTCATAATGTCAACAATATGGGTTAAAAAATACGAATTAATTTAGAGAAAAATATAGTTGCGATTTATCGGTTTTATCAAATAAAATGCCTACAGCATACGAAAATTAATCTAATCAATTTTCTAATTATAAATCTGACATGCATGACATAAATTCAACATAAAATAATTTTTTCATACCATGAAATTCGTTTTAGCTGTTTTTAGCTTATATAATCTCGATTTATTCCATTTTAGCCATTAAAATCATGAATCATGAAAAATTAATCGAATTAATCTCAAAATTTACATACAATAAGTAAAATATGTATGTGAGATCATATAAAAATTTCATGATCAGAATCGAAGTTTAACTATTTTTAGTTAATAAATCTCTATTTTACCCACTAAAATGTAATTATTATACTAAAAATCATAAAAATGAGCAATAAACTTCCATAAACCATCTAAAATGATCTAAAACATTTTAGGACCACAATGTAAACATGCATCAAAAATTTCGTGCATTCATCATACTGACACAAATTTTTCGGTTTTTATTTTAGTTATCTAATAACTCGTAAAAAACATAAAACGATTTGAAAGCAATAACCAAAGCTCTTGATACCAATTGTTAGGTTCATAAACCCTCTTATTAGACTCATTTAATAAAGATCTAAGTTACTAATTAAATTAGATGTTGTGGATCTAGTTACATGCAAACATATAAAAGAAAAAGTAAAAGGAAAAAACGATTTTTTCTTACATTATAATGAAACGGAAATGGGCACATGGTTGAACTCCTTCCAAACTTGTTCTTCAGCTAAGAATAATAGGATGATCCTCCAAAGTTTCAAAGTAGAAACTCTCCTATCAATTGCACCCAAGATTTTGCCCAAATATTTCTAATGTTATTAACTAGATATTATTAAAAATTATAATCCCTTAATATTATTTTTATTACTACTCTAGTTATGTAATAATAATATTATATGGTTGTGTGAGAATTTAGAGAGAAGCATGCAAAATTGGAACAAAGAAAAATGAGCAACCAAAGTGCCCTATATAGGCACAAAAACCGGTCACCCCATGTCCCTTAGTGGACCATTACTTTTTCTTATTTTATTTGCATGCTTAATAGGTCAAGAGTGGATTAGGGTAGATGTTGTCATAAGCATGCTAGTAGGGAAATCATTACATGCAACAATAGTTGATTAAAGAAAAGACAAAATAAAATGTTGTCCAACAACATAATATTTCGGCCACTTTAAGATAAAATGGACCATTTTAATTTTGTAATGTTTGTCACACAATCATAAGAATTATATATTTATTTATCTTACATAAATAAATATTAGTTCGATCATATAACAATTATATAATATAAACTAATAATTAATATACACTTAACTCTTAAGTGATAATTATGTCATTATATGTAAATATAGTGAGTCCTACAATGTCAAATTTAATTAGTTTACAACCCTTATAAAATATAATCAACAAATAACCTCTGCCTCAAAAAATACAAAAACCTCGATTAATTTAATGAATTAACGCTTAATTATTAAATTAAATCTTATTTAATCACATTACAATAAGATATAAAATTTCATTAGTTAATCATCGCATAATTGAATAATAACCTTGCGTTGACTCGAGTTCTAAACTCGACCTCAACAAACTCACACAAATAAATATGTATATATATATATATGTATGTATATATATATATATATATATATATATATATATATATATATATATATATATATATATATATATATATATATATATATATATATATCAAATATACATATATAAAGAAAAGGGACTGATCAACCCGTATCAAATACATTTGATCGAAATTATTTGGGTTCCATCTTATAGGTGTGACCTCGAGGATCAATCGATCACCACCGTCAAACGACAAAGAACGTCAAACTCTAGTCGACCAATCGTTCGATAAATGTTGATCAGTTGACTATATAATGTCTCATCCCTTATGTATTCTTATCATGAGAATTAAATACGTGATTGCACTATTGTTGAGGACACATACTCCAACAAGCGGTTCTCGGAAAGTCCTGCCTTTTTCCTCAGCGGTCCTCGGAAAGTCCTGCCCTTGTCCTCGCGGTTCTCAGAAAGTCCTGCCTTATTTCCCCAGTAGTTTCTACCGACGTCATGATACCATCAATATTATTGTTTCCTCACGGATTTCAACACAGGTGTCGTTCTCCAGAAATTCCCTAACCAGAGCCTTCTTACTTAGGCTCGTAAACCCAAAGTTAGGATTCCTACCCCTAGATTCTAGATCCCAAAATAGCTTCCTCTTAGGTTCATAAGCCTTATAGTACCCTTACCCAGCCCGTCCTCTTAAGTTCATAAGCCTTTAAGTTTTCATACCTGCCTGCCTTTTATGTTCATATACCCAGGTTGATACACCCATATCTTTAGGTTCCCCAACTCTTAGAGTTCAAACACTCCTATAATTTCTATCCTTTAGGATCACACTCTATTAGAGTTCCTACACCCAAACCTTGGCTACCGGTTAGGTTGAGCTTATATTTGGCCTCCTTCCCCTCGATGTTTTCCTTTAGGGCCCCACACCATAGCACTATCCTTACATATATTTTAGGTCTTACCCTCAGCTCCTACGCACCTCCGGAAACATCTCAGGAAAAAAGTCTCGGGTATGATTTCTTCTTATGGTTGGCGAGCTTTCCTTACATAGTCTAATGGAGTTTAAATGACACTCCCCGATAGTCGACAAACTATAAAATGTTCCCGGCGACAGGTCCTTGGCTCGGATCCCTTGAGTCGCCTCGCGTCGCCATAGTCTTTAGGTTATAATCTTTGATTGACCTGAGGGCTATACTTTGACTTTCGCCTTGTCCAAGCCTCAGTCAAAGTGGGGGCTCTGTAGGCACCTCGTTTCTGCACCTCCCGCCAAATACCCAGTGATGATTAGGCCGAACGTTTAGCATATATCGCCCTTTTATGACGTTTCGTAAATTGGTTAACAAAAGTAACTCATACACTTGTGTCTACCCCTTGGTTGTCATCTAGGTGTCATTACGGTCGGTTTGGCAGTAATTAGAGTACATTTGGAGTTCGGGTCAAAAATCATCTTCCTTTTCTAAAACCATCAATCCCGAGTCAAAAAGCAATGTGATTGTCTACCTAAGGTTAGGATGTCATAAAATGTCGAGGGTATATCTCATTTTGAGTCCCATGTCACTTCCTTGGGCTAAACTTATGTTTACATTGCAAAATGTGCATTCCATTTTAGCTAAAATGATAACCCGATATTTTGGCCCATTTTACGAGGTGATAATGGTTTTTTTGGGTCTAGCCTAATTCGCTTAAAGTTATAGATCTTTCTATTATCTATCCAACGCCACTGAAATCACCTTAATACGAGTCTTGTAGACCAAGTTATGTCTAAAATACAACTGGCTGTCAAACGCGCTTTCTTGCGCAAAAGGAAACTACCCAAGAGAGGATGCACCAGGTGGTGCGCCTCTTCTGTGGGAAGCAACACCTAATGCGCCTTTTCTAAAGGCCTTCTTTCGGTCCAAGTTTCCGTGTTTCAATCTAACTCGGTTGTTTCATTTCCTAATTTCGTCATACCTCTTTCCTAAACCTCTACCTCGTGATTAGTATAAATAGAGGCCTTCGCCTCACATAATTTTCATGCGAGTGTCCGCCCTTCTCTTCTACCTTTGCATTCTAAGACCGCGCTCTTGCTTTTCGACGCATACATGCTTGCTTTACAGCGACCACGTAAGCCCAGATCATTCTGGGTACCAGTCACGTTGCATAGACGATCAATTTGACCACTACACAATCAATAAATGAATTTTTTTAATTCCTTTTTCAAGGGCACTTTCATATTTGCATTGAATTTTGAGTCGAGTTGCCACTAAAAACTGATTTTAGTTAAATCTCGCGATGCTAACATGTAAGTCTAAGGGTGTAAAACACATTTAATATTGTTTCTTTATTGTTGTATCTTTTGTTTACGTTTGTACATTATATTAGTGCCAAAACACCTTTCAATCTTTAATAAAATTAAGCTTTAAAACCTAGATTAAGCAATCAGACCTGTTTGACGCCTAGAAAAAATGCATCAGACGATGCGCCTCTTAGAAGGATCGCAACATCTGTTGCGCCTCTTCTGGGGTAGCCTGATCCACTGATCGTTTTCTCTTTTCATCTTGGTTTACGTGCTTAACTCCTTTTCTGGTCCGAGGATCTTTTCATATCCGAGGAAGATCAATTTTCTTTCTTTTTTTTTCCCAATATTCTCCAAAGTCTTAATTTTTTTTGATTAGATTGATTTTAGATCTCTAATAATTCAATATTTTATGATTTAAATTCGTTTAATCAAATTTTTTTTTTATTTTAAATCTCTAGTAATTACTATTAGAAGGTTTAAATTCAATTCTTTTCAGTTTTATTTTTCTAAATTAATTTTCAAAGATTCAAACTTTATTTCTTTTAGGTTTCATTTAGGGTCATTAGTAATTTATACTAATCTGTCTTATTCTAAATCAAATTCAATACTTTTCTATCTTTTAATTATATTCTTCCTTTTATTTTACTTAGTTTATTTTGTTTATTTTCTAAATATGATTCCATAAATAAAACAAAATCATTTTCCTAATTAATCAATTCTAACAACCAACCGGATCTGCCTTTCACAGTCAGAACCCGCCTAAGAGCAGACGCATGAAGTGTTGTGCCTCTTCCTGAGGACGCACCTTCTGATGCGTGTACTCCTAGTCGGTTTCTGCCTCTGAACTCATTCCTGTTTTGACGTAGTGTATATATTAATCAACTATTATTCGTATTATCACCTAGTTAGCTATATTTTGAGTATTTTAATTTATTTTGTCATTATTTCCTTATTTCTTCAAATTTCCTTTTCTTATTTATTTCCTCTTTCTATTAATTTCCTTTTCTTTTAAATTTTATTTTCTTTCTTTCCTAAATCCTTTCTTTGGCATTTATATGATGTACATTCAGTTATAAATTATATTTTATTCTATTGTATGCTTATTCACATATAATCAATCTAATCTTCAACTTTGACCCAATTGAATGTTAAATTGTTTGTTCACCGACATAGTTAAATTCACATGCTAGGTTTAATCCATTTTTGTTGCATTGTATGCATACAATTAACAACATATCAAGTATAAACAACTTCCTTGATCATTAGTAGAGGCCACTATCGAGGCGGGCGGGATTAAGTGTTCAAATAAATGAGCTTCCTAATACGTACCCTCACCCCTTACTCAAGATCTCTATGAGAATCCGTGTTTATTGGCATCGTGATAGTCATTCTAGACATAAAATTCTAAGGGTAATGGATTTCTTAGTGTTCATGTCACTACTTTGTGTCTTTACATGACATGAAATATTCGAGCTGTTCCAATTTTCCATAAAAATTGGTGGCGACTCCTCAAATGTAGGTTTGTCAAACCTTTCACCGGTCTCAATGCCTTCCAAATCGGTAACGGCCCATGACAAGGTTTGGCCTCGCGCAGGAGTTCCGTGGGAGAAGTGCTGACGCCTCAAAACCAACGCGCGGGTGCGCGCGGCATGGGTGGCTGTGTCCACAAGGAGCTATTCTAGGCTAGATTATTGCGATTGCGTGAAATTTAATAGTCAAGTAGGGTTTCTTACTCAGTTGCCATAAGATTAATGATAAGATGTTGATTTGTTGCATGATTATTGTTGATACGGTTTCATTGTGGCATTACTGTTTCATTGTAGTATTGTTGGTATTGTTGAGATTGATTTTGGAGCCAATGTCGAGAGATGGCCTTCACCACCATGTTCGGCTCTTGTGGCTCCCGTCACAAGGGGTATGTGCACATTAATGATCTGGGTTCGCTCGTTGCGATGAGCGGGGTTTAGGTGGCAAGGCTGCGGTCTAACACTGGCGGTGCGGGTTACCCGTTACGATGGGTAACCTGGCAGGGCTATTCACTACGGTGTTTAGTCATGAACGGACTGCGGTTCCGACACTAGTTCTTGCAATTTGGATATGGTTGATTGTTGCCGGAATTATTGGATTGGTTTATGTTATGTTGTTGGCTTATTATTGATTATATGGTTGGCTGACCCCTTTGTTATTTTAAAACCTGCGGTGATCCATTGGGGGATGGTGAGCATGGTGTTTAGCAGGTTTGGATGCTTGAGCTTTCTTACGGGATGGATGGGACACCGCTAAGTCTAGCTTTTGCCTTAGCTTCCGCTATTCTGTTATAGACATTGTCTTTAGTACTTGAGTTGTACTTTCAGTTTTGGGTTTAGTTTAAGATGTAATGGACTAAACGTTCTTTTAATTTAATAAATGTTATTTTTATGGTCTATTTGATATAATCTACATCGGGAAATCGAGATGGTAATGCTCCCATGTACTAAGGTAGGCTTTGGTAAGGCAGTTTGGTAGATGGGGGTGTTACAAAGTGGTATTAGAGCCAGGTTTTGGAACCTTAAACCAATGCATCAATTAACATAGGGTGTCTAAATAAAATGAACCCGGGTAGGAGTTGTTTGGAGCTATTGCAATGGTTTGGGAGGCGTCCTAAGACCGCACTATGGCCCATACAACTTCGAGCCGGTCTCTAGGGGGTGTGTCAATGGAATCGTTGTGAATATGTGTGTATATACATGTATAGAGTGAATGTGTGTGCGCTTATAGACGGTGAAGTATCATGATGTGGATATGTGTAGTAGTTTTATAATATTAGCGAGCCATGTAGTTAATATGTGTATGTAGATGAATGTGGCGAATGGTATCAAGTGTGGTATGTTTATGGGTGAGACATGATGAGTATTATTTGGTGGGTAAGTATGAACATGAGTTGGAAAAAGTGGCGATGCGAGTTATGAAGGAAATCGAATATGTGATGCATAATGAATGTTGTGTTTCATTTACATATTGGTATGATAATAGCTCACTTAGTATACTGGTTTTAGAAGTATTGAGTTGCTATTGTTTGCTTTATTAATGTCTGAGTTGTTTGGTTAAGAAAGATTGATTTGTAAGAACTCCTATTTCGGGAAGGCTGTCTTTAAATGGTCATAAGTAAGGATCTAGGATTGATATTAATGTGATTTTAATTGGAGGTGATAGCCTTTTCTCTTTCGATCCTAGCGATAGGTCACACGCCTGAAATGACCAAGAATTGAGGGAGATATAACCGTTTTACGAAAACTGGACGCTGCTGAGAATTTCGCAGGGTACTCGACCGAGTATCACTGGCACTCGACCAGTTTTCGGTGTTTGTGATTTTGCAGTAGTTTCTGGAATATGGCCACTCGATCGAGTAGAGTGAGTGCTCAACCGAGTGAGTCGTACTCTACCGAGTACCCTCGGTATTCAACCGAGTTCGTTTAATGTAATATATAGGCCAGCTTCTGGAGTGTGAACACTCGGCCGAGTAGTTACAAAACTCGACCGAGTAGCTTGTACTCTATCGAGTGTCTAAGGATACTTGACCGAGTGCCTTTTTGAGAGGGTGATGTTACATTTTATGCCGTAGGCTACGTACTAACTTATGTACTTGACCGAGTGACCTCTGCCATGAACCCACACTTATCTTTTGACCTATTTGGATGTCATATTGATTTTATAAGCATTGTTTTCTTTCTTAATGAGTTATCTTACATGTATTTTGGTCATAATGCACGAGATAGACGGATTCTGTGATGTGGGAACATCATGTTGTGGTTAGTATAGTTTTGAGAAGATGCTTTGTCATATGTGATCGTGCCGAATAGAAGTGAAGTTGATGAATTTGTGGAGGCAAAAAGCATGTTTTGTGAGATGGTGAGTGATATAGTCGTAAGCTTGAGTAATGTAGTGATAAGGATTTATAGTCAAGTTGTAATTTAAGTCAGAGGAATGTGGGAATGGAGGATTGAAAGAGGTATATGAGTCGATGACAATTGGGATTAGCAGAAATTAATGGAGGGAAATGGTTATGTGTATGTGGCTAAGGATATATATAATGGAGAGTCGTTATTGTAATATGGGAGGGAATGGTGTCTAGTGAGCTAAGCTTGATTTATGGCGGTATTCGAATTTGTATATATTTGTTGAGATCGAAAACTTGAGTTATAGAGAGGTGGTTATAGCTATGTAATAGCTTGGAGATTTAATGGTATGAGGTGGCTTATTAGTTAAGAGTGATGTCATGCATAAATGTAGATACCCGTATCCGTCGATATTGGAATTTATAGAGAACCCGAAAAACACTCGATGATGATAGGACACACGTATTCTTTAGTTGTCATTGTCATTATTTGGGCTCGTTTTACGATGTAGAATGAGCGTTGTCGACGAAGTATTTTATTAATTTAAATGATATTTAAATTAAATGTTTTTTTTGAGTGAATTCATTTTATTGTTTTAACTTGAATTTATTTTCTTAAATTTATTTTATTGAAAATAAAATATATTTTTTTATGTGAAAAATCATTCTTTAGTTAATTGATTTGAAAAATCAATTTAAATCGTTTTATAAATCGTATTTGAAGAACTCGTTTTTTACGACGATTTTATACGCGATTTTGAGCTCGTTTTCAACTTGATTTGGGCACGATTTTCGAAGCAAACTCGAACCAATTCCTGAACCATAACCCAACCCATCACTCACTCTCATAACCAGGCCCTAATACCATGCAAACCCACGTCCATACCTCCTTATTTTCGAGTCCCAAACAGCAGCACAAACCAGTCCGTCACCCTTCAACCCGAGTCCAAAACCTGCTCCAAACACCACTTAAACCCGTGCCCATTAACCCTAATCCATACCCTAGTATCCTACCCATATTACCCTAGCTTAACCACCAAGAAACACCCCTCCAAAATCCTACACGAGCTCACGAAAGCTGCTGGACAGCAGCAGCGAAACAGAGCAGCCCGACTGCTTGTTGCTCACTTTTACCCTACTTTAACTCCCTATAAATACCTCCCCTATGCCATACATTCATTCCTCTAAGTTCTCCATACATACTACCGTCACTTACAAGCTTTAAACTCCAGAAACAAACCCTAATTGCCTCTCAAAAACCCTCGACAAAACCGACTTACAAACTGAGAATCAGTTTGTGTGTCCTCTTTGGAACCCTTCGTTCAACCCTCAAACCTCCATCAAAATTCGAGTTTCTTGTTCCTAATTAACCACACAACATCCATATACATCTTAGACAAAGATTTACGAGCCAAATTGCCCTTGGGAGTACACGAATCCCCTCGAAAAACAGAGTTTTATACACTCTGTTTTCGCGGCTTTTCCTATCTGTCCAGTTTTGTTTGTGCTCGTTTTTCGTGCCCAATAATTCAAAACAAGCAGGGATTGTTTTAAGATCTATGTTCTCCTCTATTTCTAGTTTTCAAAACATCTTTTAAATCGAATTTTCACCGTGAAACGAGAGAGAAATCGCAGTTTGAAAGTTGCTGTCCAGATTTGCAAAAAACGTGTTGTTGCTTTGTTCCTTCGTCAACGACGGCCTCTCGAGATAAAATCTACCATCGATTACGACCCAAGACGGTGTCAACGATACATGTAGGTTGAGGATGCATCAAATCCTCCTCTTTTCCCTTTTATTTCGTTATTTTATGTTTGTTTTTTTATAGTTCGTTTTTACTTTGTTTATCGTTTGTTTTCGTTAACTATGAAACTAGTTTGGTCCGAGTATGAGTTAAAGTACCACCACGAACACCCGCGTTGACTTGAGATGGGAAAGAAATCCGCTACATCAGTCGGTCGTATCCCCCGTCTCATTTACATATCCTCGTGTTCAAGGTAGGGCATTAATAAAACGAATTCTAACTTCGCTCTTCGCTTTTGACCCCTCTCTTGTTTCGTTTAATTCGACCTGCCCAAGGACCGTTCACTGTTAGTTCGACCTCTGATTGTTAGCATATGACTCATTTAGATGACATTAGATCAATTTAATAACCTAATTAGACACGTTAGGTGGCATCGACGTAGCTTTAAAAACCGATTAACAATTCTGTAACTTAATTGAATGCATCTTTCTCTTTCACATAATTTCTCGCTAATATAAGAGTGCGTGATTAGCACCTTCTTATTAACACTCGATGAGTTAAATTAATTAGGGAACTTGACCTAATTCGACCCTTTAGGCCGTGTAGAGCACCCGGTTTTAAGCAAAGCTTTCTGACCTCGTTTATCATCGTTTTCTAATGTACATCCCGCATCGCTTCGCAAATCTATCTGACTAATGAATCTAACCTAGGAACTAGGGTGGACGTGGCTTTAGGACGTGAGGGTGGCCGTGCCTCTTCTTGTTTCATTTTTTTTATATTATTTGTTCTTTGTCGTTTCGTAGCTTGTAAATTATAGTTTGTTCATCGAGTTGTAATTTTCAAGTTTGTTTTACTTTTATCGAGTCCAAACTTCTTCAAAAACCTTAGTCTTGTTTGGTTAGATGGTTATGCCCCAATGCATGTAAGAGCGTAGTAAATCGCATGTTGTTTAAAGCAACATGGCCCGATTTATGCTAATGCATGCTTTGGTGTATGGCCCTATGTCTAATTCGATAAGATTAAGTGAAAGCATACATTACGAGGAGTGACCCAAGGCCGTGAGTCATGTAAGCCGTGGGCCACCCCCCTTGTGCACGTTTCCCTAGGCCGAATTGGCCGTGTAGTGTGTCATGTATGGTTTTGCGTATAGCATTGTATTTAGATCGAGTTGTATCTTTAATTTCTCGTTGTGTCGGCATGAAATGCCTGGGTTGTAATAGGGTAGATCCCAACGGCTCCCCCATTCCCCCTAAGCCCTGTTTGCTTTGCTTTGTATGTTGTTAGATCAATCAACCCACATGCTAAATTACAACTTTGACAAAGTTAGTTTAGTTGCATCTAAATCAACATAGAAACTTCACATGTTAGGGTTTTAAAACGATGTTTGCATATCATATATCGTAGTAGCTATGACCTTGTTTGAAATCCGATACTTGACTTAGTAGAGGCCGTTATTGACGGGCGGGGTTAGGTGTCCTTATGGGCTTCCTAACACGTACCCTCACCCCTTACTCAAGATCTATGGTTTGTGGACCCGTCTAAATACCATTGGATTATGAGAGTCATTCAAATCGAGTGATATAGGGTACAAGTCTTTATCTTTAATCACTCGTAGTCGATTGGCTTTATGCTTTTCGACGAAAGGTGTAAAGTTGACTTGAACGGTTCCAAGTTCCCAAAAAACTTGGTGGCGACTCTAATTTGTCTTAATTCGATTCGAAAGAACCTCGAGTCGATTATGCCTAGTGTGGATCCCGCGGACGCAGTTCCCGCGGGCCTTGTCCACAGTTTGGCGACTCCGCTGGGGAAAAGAGAACTAGTTACACTTTGTTTCTAGCGTCTTTTCCTCCGAGGTTAAACTTGAAAAGAAATTATTGGAAAGTAAAACATTACTCATAGTGCTACGATTCATGCAAAAACCCTTAAGGACTTTCCCGGGCCGTCCCAGCGTTTCTTTGTGATGCGTGGGGGGCGACGTCCCACTATGCCAGGAACTCGCACATTGCTTGCTTCCGCTCCGCATCGTCGTGGTTCTTGATGGTGGGGATGCTCTTCTAGGTAATCTACCTAAAGGCCCTTGCTCTATAAGACCCAAAAAGGATGGAGGGCATAGACCTTCTTGTAGAAGACTTGCCGAGACTTAGAGATGTCTAGGAGCATACATCCTTATAACATGAGAATGACAATGTGCGAAATGAATTTCCCGAGTCTTTTCAAAAACTTTCCGTATCGATTTCAAAACCGAACTTTTGAACAACTTACTTTCAAAATAGCATGGTTTTAAAAACGCGGAATGCTGCCCAAGTAGGACTAGATTTTTCGGCCCAAAATAAGCTTTTATATCCGGCATGCTGCCCATTTCAAATCTCATTTTCAAATCGATCATTCGTTTTTTTCAAATTCAATCCAAAATATTTCTCAAACCTTAACCAAGCATGAAATGCGTCGAGTCGTGTCCGGGCCCTGACCGTGTTAGGCCAGGCGTGTTTTGTCCCGAGAGTCCAGAACCCACCCTGTTGGGTCACCCAAGCTCACCTCTAGAGATTCGAGTCATGTGGGTCGACCAATTGGTCTAGGATAGTCCACAGAAACGTCCAAGCTAGGCCATTTAGGGCGTTTCACTTAAACCTATGGGCTATGTTGGTCCAATCACGGGTTTAGTCACACCGAGTCCAGTTTAGAACCGAGTTATGATTGGTTTGGGTCATGTCGTTTTGTCGAGTCCAAAATGAATCGAGGTCTCAATCCAACAGTGAGTCGAACCTTTTGGTTAGTCGGTCATAAGTCGAGTCTTTGTTTGAGTCAAGTTGGTGTTATGTCCTTAAGTGTGTAGGGGCTCTTACATTTGAATATTGACTCGGTTCGGGGTTTTCTTGTAGAAAGGCCGCCAAAAACCCGACTTCAAGCAATGGAAGATGCTGTTAACAAACTCACTAAGGCCGTGAACCTCATGATGACCAAAATGGATGCGATCGAATCCAAGCTGGGTGAAGATTCCTCTTAATCTACCCCACCTCTTACTGATCTGAAGAAACGGTTCAAATTCATTGAAGACCGTCTGAAACTCTCCCAGGGGAAAAACATCCACTGCGAAAAAGCTAGGGCCTATGCCCCAGTTCAGGATAAGTTGCCCACAAACATGGTACTCACTGATATCCCAAAGTTTAAGGGCACAGAAGATCCAGTCCACCATGTCAAGGCCTATAAGGGGTACTTAGCACTGAAGGGAGTACCCGCTGACATGCTCTCTGAAATTTTTGCTCAATCTCTGGATGAACACCCGAAGGCGTGGTTCTACAATCTGGACCTTAAGAACTTCCCTACTTTCGAAGATATCACGGTGGAGTTCTGCAAGCACTATGCCGATAATGTCGAGATTCAAACCAACATAAGAACATTGGAGGTGATGACACAGAAAGACAAAGAAGGCTTTACTGAATTTCTTGCAAGATGATGCGCTGAAAGCGTGAAATTAGCCAAGAAGCCTGACGAAGTTGAAATGGTAGATAAGTTCGTAAAGAATCTACGACCTATTTACCGCAATGCTCTGAAATACCAGAATTTTGGCTCTTTCAAAGAATTGATAAGAATCGGGATAAAGGTAGAAGATGATGTCATAAGGGCAGAGGCTGAAAAGCCAAAAGGGTACCAAGGGGCCTCATCGTCTAAGGGCAAGGCCCCAGCAACGACCCATATTGATGAAGCCATCAATCTCTTAGAAGGGCAATCGAAGAAGTTGCAACGCCAAACACCTAGGGCATTCACCGATATCGGATGCACTTATACATACGCTCTCCAAAGGCTCATAGCCCAAGGAAAGCTGAAGCCTATTGGTCCAACTCCGGACCCTCCCGCTGATCAACAAGGTAAATGGTATAAACCAAATGCCTACTGTGCCTTTCATCAAGGGAAGGGCCATGATATTGAAAGGTGCTATCGACTGAAGCACGAAATCCAAGACATGATTGAGAATGGAACACTCCCGATCCCAGCTGTCAAACCCAATAACATCACCAATCCATTTGGCGATCACGCCAACTTTGTTTCTGTCGAAGACAATGTCGATTATTCCCATCTTATCCGCCCATGTCACTTGAAAGGGGTGTTTATCGGGAAAATATTTGTGGACTGCTTTGAATTCTTGCCAAACCCGAAGAATGAAATTCAAGTCGGGAATCTTGCTCTAGAATGTACTCCCCTCGTTAACGAAGTTAATAAAAGACAATTCAATTCACCAACCTTCATCATTGGCGTAGATCCTCAGAGGACTACCTTGGTATGGAGGCTGACCAACAAAGGGATCAAGGACAAGAGCCGAGCATCTAAGCTGACAGCTGAACAAGGGAAAGCTCAAAACAAGATTTGAAAATTATGAGTCGGGATCTGTTTTCTTATCTTAGTCGAGTCGAGTCTAGGACTTTCTTTTCTTAAAGTTGAGTCGTTTGTTCCGCGATGACCTAGGGTGTGTCCTAGGAATCGTTCTTTCGAGTCTGTTAAGCTTTTGCCATTCCAATAAAAGGTTGCAGTTTTGTTTCCCAATATGTCTTGTTTCCAATCCTCAATCATTCCGAAAGCATGATAAAAATGCACAACACACTCAAAGAGATCCCTGGGGTAGAAATATGTCCCGCTTCAAAATGTAAGGTACACTAGGATCCCGTGTTTGATTCCTTTACCTATTCCATGTCTGGTGCTAGAAAACCTCCATCTGAACCAATGTTTGTGATAAGCTTTTAGATGATTCTATGACAAACCCGGACTAGCTCCTTGTTTCCCCTATCGATGATGGAAGGCAAGCCTTTTCCCCAACAAAATCATCCCATCTCGAAGAGAGAAGATATCAACCCGTTCTAACAAGGAATTGTTAGTTCCTACCCAATTTAGTTGGCGAAGCCCAGTTTTTAAGGTGTATCCATTTGTGACTCAGGGAATGAATAGAAGACCATTTTCAAGAAGAGAAGAAAAAAAAATGAAAAAGAATGAAAAGATGAGGAAAAAAGGACGAAAAAAAAGCAAAAGAAAAAAAAATGAAAAATGAAAAAAGAGAAGAGATGAAAAAGAAGAAGAAAAACGACAACAAAAAAGGAAAAAAGAAGAAGAAAAGAAAAAGAAATGTCTGAATGTTGATCGAATTTCAAAGGCGAAGCCAAAATGGTCAGGTAGTGCCATCAGCAGTCATCCATACCCCTAAGTCCTTACCGAGGCATTTATGAGGGAATAGTTAGGGATTCTGAGAATCAGTTAGCTTGTGTTAGTAAACCCAAGCCTTTAGGATCCAGACATGGAAATTTGAACCCACATCATTTTTCAACCCATTTGCACTCGTGGTTCATCAAACCCGAGACACCCATTCCAACCACATCAGCAGCCATAGCCCTTGGCCTTAGCACCACAAAACAAACCTTCAGAATGATGGTTAACCATTCCAACTTGTTATTACCAAGCTCTACATCCCAAAAGATCCAAGCCTTTTACACCTAACCCCAAACAAGGGATTTAACGGTACTTTACAGGCTAGAATGGGATATGACATGATACCTTAGGTGAAACCTTCGAGTGTGTACACACAATCAAAATGCCATGTTTATGCACCATGATCGAACTACGTCGGATTTTATTTCGCTCCACGCGAATACGTAGACAGTCCTTCAGAATAAGGGATTCAATCCACCCATCATCCAAGTTGTCATCTTGTCGGTTTCTTACGGGTCTTAACCAAGTTCAAATGAAGCCACCTTTGTTTGAGTTGGTCTTAGTACTCGATGTAGGCTAGGATAAGGATATAGGTTCGGATGAATAGTATCAAGTCTCAGAATGAGCTTTATCTAACGGTTTAGGCAAAAATGCCGAGTCATATAGATGTAGGTTTGTGTTGGGAACAGAAAATATGAAAAACCCGCTGAAAAGAAAGAAGGCGTGGAAAATAAAATAGTAAAAGCCCGCTGAAAAGAAAGAAGGCGGTGGCAAGAAATGATGAATACTCGCTGAAAAGAAAGGAGGCGAGGAGAAGAGTGATAAAATGTTCCCAACAAGAGTGATGTGTAATGTCTAAGTGTTCTCATAAAATCAGTATGTGTTTAGTGTCTAGGCGAAGCTAACGTTGTTGCTCCGTGAGTTAAATCCACCTTGTCAATGCCAAGTGATCTTGATTCCCATGTGCCCTCAGGAGCACGCCCATGCCATACGATCCTCGTTCCACGTCCGACGACCTTGTGATTCCCATTTGCCGTTTTTTGGGCGCCAGAATGGCCTTTTTACATTTCTACCCCCAACAAGTTAATAATTGAATTAAAACCCGTGTACACTTACGGTTTCATTTTACTTTTCGTTTTACGGTAGCGGGCTACGCCCACGTTATTTACGGGTCATACAGAGTGTCTGAGTCGTATTTCCTGCTCACCCGTCAAGGTTCGATTTCAAAATGCCAAAGATTTCAGAATTCCGAAATTTCAAAAACTTTTTGCGAATTATGGGATAGATGATCCAAGTAGTGGTACATTTCAAGTCAAGGTTCAAATCTCAAAGTTCAAAATCAAATTTTGGGTCGACGACCCAACACCCAAATGATTCGTTTCAAATTCAAATTTCGGGTCGATGGCCCAACATCATAAGTGATGTCAAATTCAAAATTTGGGGCGATGGCCCAATTATTCAAAATCTTCAACAAGTTTAAATTTCGGGTCGATGACCCAGTCTTTCAAATTCAATTTCGGGTCGATGACCCAAAATTCCAAGTGATGTCAAATTCAAAATTCGGGTCGATGACCCAATTAGTCAAAATTTTCAAATTGAATTTTCGGGTCGATAACGCAATCTTTCAAATGATCTAATTTTAGGATCGATGATCCAAATGTGCTTATGTGATGATTATTGCTAGTACGTTTTTGTGTTTCAAATGTAGCAGGATATGCTTCAACTAGGGGCTCTAAAGTCTTCGACTTTAGAGCCATTGCAAACTGGGGGCTCTGAAGCCGTTGGTTTCAGAGACCATTATCAAGATGTAAAGGATGACATCCACCAATAATTCAATTCAATACAAGAGTATGAAATGGAAGAATTCTGTAGCTGAAAGCAAATGATGAAAGCGGCGGCAACCTCCTCGGAAAGTCCCGTCCCATTTGGACACCTGCCAGCAGATGATAAGCTTTGGGCAAGTGTCAACAGATGAATTTCGGATAAGTGCCAGCAGATGATAAATTTTGAGCAAATGTCAGCAGATGAGATTTTGGACAAACGCCAGCAGATGATAAACTTTGGGCAAGTGTCAGCAGTTGCCGAACTACGATGCGGGTTTGATTCCGTCAGAAACGGATACATAGGCGCCTAAGGATAAGGCTCAATCCACCATATATGCAATTTATGGGTCGACGACCAATGATGACAATTTGACGCAACAGAAGCAAGAGTTAATCCCCGACGAAGTTTTAGGTATGATCTCTTCTTATGGCTGGCGAGCTTATATACGCAAGTCTAATGGACTATAAACGACTCGCAGAATCCTCAGGTCGAGAGGGACCTGGGGTAAACTTTGACTTTCGCCTTGTCCAAGCCTCAGTCAAAGTGGGGGCTCTGTAGATACCCGTATCCGTCGATATTGGAATTTATAGAGAACCCGACAAACACCCGATGATGATAGGACACATGTATTCTTTAGTTGTCATTGTCATTACTTGGGCTCGTTTTACGATGTAGAATGAGCGTTGTCGACGAAGTATTTTATTAATTTAAATGATATTTAAATTAAATGTTTTTTTTGAGTGAATTCATTTTATTGTTTTAACTTGAATTTATTTTCTTAAATTTATTTTATTGAAAATAAAATATATTTTTTGATGTGAAAAATCATTCTTTAGTTAATTGATTTGAAAAATCAATTTAAATCGTTTTATAAATCGTATTTGAAGAACTCGTTACGACGATTTTAAACGAGATTTTGAGCTCGTTTTCAACTTGATTTGGACACGATTTTCGAAGCAAACTCGAACCAATTCCTGACCCATAACCCAACCCATCACTCAC
Organism: Silene latifolia; assembly: GCF_048544455.1. Taxonomy (NCBI): domain Eukaryota; kingdom Viridiplantae; phylum Streptophyta; class Magnoliopsida; order Caryophyllales; family Caryophyllaceae; genus Silene; species Silene latifolia. The sequence goes on along the minus strand of NC_133538.1, from coordinate 222,818,596 downwards.
CCTCATAACCAGGCCCTAATACCATGAAAACCCACGTCCATACCTCCTTATTTTCGAGCCCCAAACAGCAGCACAAACCAGTCCGTCACCCTTCAACCCGAGTCCAAAACCTGCTCCAAACACCACTTAAACCCGTGCCCATTAACCCTAATCCATACCCTAGTATCCTACCCATATTACCCTAGCTTAACCACCAAGAAACACCCCTCCAAAACCCTACACGAGCTCACGAAAGCTTCTGGACAGCAGCAGCGAAACAGAGCAGCCCGACTGCTTGTTGCTCACTTTTACCCTACTTTAACTCCCTATAAATACCTCCCCTATGCCATAAATTCATTCCTCTAAGTTCTACATACATACTACCGTCACTTACAAGCTTTAAACTCCAGAAACAAACCCTAATTGCCTCTCAAAAACCCTCGACAAAACCGACTTACAAACTGAGAATCAGTTTGTGTGTCCTCTTTGGAACCCTTCGTTCAACCCTCAAACCTCCATCAAAATTCGAGTTTCTTGTTCCTAATTAACCACACAACATCCATCTACATCTTAGACAAAGATTTACGAGCCAAATTGCCCTTGGGAGTACACGAATCCCCTCGAAAAATAGAGTGTTATACACTCTGTTTTCGCGGCTTTTCCTGTCTGTCCAGTTCTGTTTGTGCTCGTTTTTTGTGCCCAATAATTCAAAACGAGAAGGGAGTTTTTTAAGATCTCTGTGATCCTCTATTTCTAGTTTTCAAAACATCTTTTAAATCGAATTTTCACCGTGAAACGAGAGAGAAATCGCAGTTTGAAAGTTGTTGTCCAGATTTGCAAAAAACGTGTTGTTACTTTGTTCCTTCGTCGACGACGGCCTCTCGAGATAAAATCTACCATCGATTACGACCCAAGACGCTGTCAACGATACATGTAGGTTGAGGGTGCATCAAATCCTCCTCTTATCCCTTTTATTTCGTTATTTTATGTTTGTTTTTTTATAGTTCGTTTTTACTTTGTTTATCGTTTGTTTTCGTTAACTATGAAACTAGTTTAGTCCGAGTATGAGTTAAAGTACCACCACGAACACCCGCGTTGACTTGAGATGGGAAAGAAATCCGCTACATCAGTCGGTCGTATCCCCCGTCTCATTTACATATCCTCGTGTTCAAGGTAGGGCATTAATAAAACGAATTCTAACTTCGCTCTTCGCTTTTGACCCCTCTCTTGTTTCGTTTAATTCGACCTGCCCAAGGACCGTTCACATGTTAGTTCGACCTCTGATTGTTAACATATGACTCATTTAGATGACATTAGATCAATTTAATAACCTAATTAGACACGTTAGGTGGCATCGACGTAGCTTTAAAAACCGATTAACAATTTTGTAACTTAATTGAATGCATCTTTCTCTTTCACATAATTTCTCGCTAGTATAAGAGTGCGTGATTAGAACCTTCTTATTAACACTCTATGAGTTAAATTAATTAGCGAACTTGACCTAATTCGACCCTTTAGGCCGTGTAGAGCACCCGATTTTAAGCAAAGCTTTCTGACCTCGTTTATCATCGTTTTCTAATGTACATCCCGCATCGCTTCGCAAATCTATCTAACTAATGAATCTAACCTAGGAACTAGGGTGGACGTGGCTTTAGGCCGTGAGGGTGGCCGTGCCTCTTCTTGTTTCATTTGTTTTATATCATTTGTTCTTTGTCGTTTCGTAGCTTGTAATTTATAGTTTGTTCATCGAGTAGTAATTTTCAAGTTTGTTTTACTTTTATCGAGTCAAAACTTCTTCAAAAACCTTAGTCTTGTTTGGTTAGATGGTTATGCCCCAATGCATGTAAGAGCGTAGTAAATCGCATGTTGTTTAAAGCAACATGGCCCGATTTATGCTAATGCATGCTTTGGTGTGTGGCCCTATGTCTAATTCGATAAGATTAAGTGAAAGCACGCATTACGAGGAGTGACCCAAGGCCGTGAGTCATGTAAGCCGTGGGCCACCCCCCTTGTGCACATTTCCCTAGGCCGAATTGGCCGTGTAGTGGTCGTGTATGGTTTTGCGTATAGCATTGTATTTAGATCGAGTTGTATCTTTAATTTCTCGTTGTGTCGGCATGAAATGCCTGGGTTGTAATAGGGTAGATCCCAACGACTCCCCCATTCCCCCTAAGCCATGTTTGCTTTGCTTTGTATGTTGTTATATCAATCAACCCACATGCTAAATTACAACTTTGACAAAGTTAGTTTAGTTGCATCAAAATCAAGATAGAAACTTCACATGTTAGGGTTTTAAAACGTTGTTTGCATATCATATATCGTAGTAGCTATGACCTTGTTTGAAATCCGATACTTGACTTAGTAGAGGCCGTTATTGACGGGCGGGGTTTGGTGTCCTTATGGGCTTCCTAACACGTACCCTCACCCCTTACTCAAGATCTATGGTTTGTGGATCCGTCTAAATACCATTGGATTACGAGAGTCATTCAAATCGAGTGATATAGGGTACAAGTCTTTATCTTTAATCACTCGTAGTCGATTGCCTTTATGCTTTTCGACGAAAGGTGTAAAGTTGACTTGAACGGTTCCAAGTTCCCAAAAAACTTGGTGGCGACTCTAATATGTCTTAATTCGATTCGAAAGAACCTCGAGTCGATTATGCCTAGTGTGGATCTCGCGGACGCAGTTCCCGAGGGCCTTGTCCACAATAAAGGATGATGTAATTAATTGGAGGATAATTAGTGAGTGTTTGGACTTATTGGTGGTGAGTGAGGGTGAGTGGCATGTTGTGAGAGATTATTTATGAGAGTGAATGGGACGTTATTGATACGATTTATTGATATTTGACTTTTGGGAGCAATGAGAGGGTAACTGAATTACAAAAGAGAAAAGTAGTAAGCGTGATGAATGGGGTTGTTGAGTAATGTCGCAAGTATAAAGGGAATAGAGAGACTGATGCGAGTGGAGTGAATGGTGACATGAGATATGTGACAGGAATATATGGAAGTATGGTGGTGGGGGATACTAAAGGGGGCGTAAGTTAAAGGTCATATAAGATACGTGAGACGGCATATTAATCATGGGTTTTGAGGAACTAAAGGAATGAGATTCTGATAGAGTAATTACATGGCATGAGACCGTAGTGGTAAGATAGGTGGCGATGTAATCAAGGACAAATTAGTATGGATATTGAGGTAATGTTGTTGATAGGATAAATGGAGATGCTGTAAGAATTGGGATGCATGGTTGCGAGGGAGTACCCGATGATGTAGAAGGCGTTTTCTAGCAGTTGAGCATTAGTAATATGGTCACATTAGTCAGGAGATGATCACTATGTGAATTGGAGAATGTGTTATGAAGGGCATATAAGTTTAATCAGGGTTTAGCTATATATTTTATCACTCGGTACCTTGAGTGACCCGGAATGGTTAGTTATACTTGAATGTGTATTTATGAGGTATGTAAGTGATCGTGTAAGGTTCCGACCTCATGAGTAGTAGTATGGTTGACATTCATAAGGTTGTTATCTGATTATTCCACGTAATATGTTGTGTTTTGTGATCTTTTAAGGCAGTATTAAGGAAGTATTTCTTGTCAAGGAAGATGTACTGAGACAGTGTTTATGAGATTGTATAAGTTGCAATGATTATCAATGTGACTGTAGTGTTTCGGGTTGCGATCCAAGCACGGTACTCTGTATTGCGATGCAAGTACCTTCTCGCCGCGCTGCGGCTGTTGGTGGCGGTGTTGCGATGCCGTCATCGGGGGTGGTGGAGGAGACGAAATGGATTAGAAACGAATTTTGAGATATTATGTTCACTCTATCGTTGACATATGGATTTGGGTCATGTTTTAATAACGTTATTTCTTTAATTTTGACTTGTGGGTGAGAGGGTAGAGTCTATTACGGATGATAATTGCACATGTGGTCGTTGTTGTCATAGTTATAGTTATATTTTGTGGATGAAGCATAATTGTGGGAGGTTGTTGTTGTACTTTTGATCTTATTTTAGAGGAGACATTTGTTGACATAGTAGTGGCAGATAATCAACAGAACATGTGTTATCCTGAATTGGAAGCTGCAAGTGGTTCATAATTTGTTATCGGGGTCGTAGGTTTGGGGTGTTGGGAAATATTATCATGTTAAGTTATAGACGAGCTTGGCGGTAGTAAGAAGGAAAATTTGAGGATCTCGTTGGTGTGTAACAATTTTGGGTCGTGAGTTAGGTTGTGGGGATAGGTGTTTGGATAGAGAAGAATGTGGGCGTATGGTAATATTGAAAAGTGGAAGTAGTGGTTATGCCTAGGATTTTGTGGTAAATGTGAGGCGATATGCGAAATGATTTGAGGAATGGAAAATGTTTGAGAGCGTGAGCCTTGAATATGAGAATAGTTATCGTTACTGAGGTTATAGTCGGATATCAGTGACAAGAGATGGTGATAATGGGCAGGAATATCTAAGGATCTAGTACTCAGTGGGTTACGAGGACGTAATATTTATCTTAAGAGGAGTAGGATGTGGCAAAGAGAGAGTGATTGATTCTACATGTTGCTGTATATTTGAATGTTCTGAGTCTTGGCGTAGAATAAAGGATGGACCTGTGGTTGATATCATTACAGGATAATGGTTGTGCTTGTAGTAGTATGTATTTTATATGTATGGTTATGGAGTAAGGTTGTAGGTAGGTATGGTTACGGTAGTGTTGACGGATTTGGGTAAGTGAAGATTATGAGTGTGAGAAAACTTTGAGGACGAAGTTCATTTTAAGGGTGGTAGAATGTAACACTTCATTTTGGTAGTCGTTCTTGCTTGGTGGATTGTTTTTGTATTGGATTTTTTAGTTTGCGGATGTTCGTAAGATAGTGTTAGCGGTGTGTTTGCACTTGTGTGTTGGTGTTCGATAGCATTCTTGAATTAGGTAGGCTACTCTATGGTTGATGCAATACGGCGAGTTGTGTTACCGAGGTAGGCGTTGTTGGTTGAATTAGTGTCGAGAATGGAGGAAGAGTGTTTGAGTGGTGTCGGATGGTGGAGTGGCATGTGTTATACAGGCATGTGTGTGAACTTCGAGGACGAAGTTCGTTCTTAAGGTGGGAAGACTGTAATACTCCTCGATTCTGGATGTTGAGTACTCGGTCGAGTAGGCCGTACTCGACCGAGTGCGCTAGTTTAGTGTGTTGGTCATGCTATCGACTTGGGGCACTCAACCGAGTTGGGTGAGTACTCGGTGGAGTAGGATGTACTCGGTCGGGTGTCATCGGTACTTGACCGAGTGCCCGGTCTGTTACGGTTTATTTCTGCGGTTTGATTAGAATGATAAGGGAGTTATATATATTTCGGTACTCATTTCATAAATCATTTTCTTAAACCTAAAACATGTCTCTAAACTCTCCATAATCACTCTAATCAACTATCAGGAAGGATCTATTATTTTGGTGTTCAGATTTCGTAGTTCGCGCGTCTATTAGTTTGTAAGTTCTAGATTTCCATCTTTATTTCTTTAAGCCGATTATGTTGCAAACCCTAGATTGGGTTGGATTTTGGGGAAATGGCCAATTAGTGATGGATTATGATTTAGTATTGCTTGATTATGATTTTTAGGTTAGGACTTCATAGAGGAGCCGTTCTAGCCTTGATTATTGTGATTGCGTTGAATTTGCTAGCCAGTTAGGGTTTCCTACTCAGTTGCCATATGATTGATGATAAAATGTTAATTTGTTGCATGATTATTGTTGATACAGTTTCATTGTGGTATTACTGTTTCGTTGTAGTGTTGTTGGTATTGTTGAGATTGATTGTGGAGCCATTGTCAGGAGATGGTCTTCACCCCCATGTTCGCCTCCTGTGGTTCCTGTCACAATGGGGATGTGCACATCAATGATCTTGGTTAGCAAGTTGCAATGAGCAGGACTTTAGGTGGCAAGGCTGCGGTCTACCACTAGCGGTATGGGTCACCTGTTGCGATGGGCAACCTGGGAGGGCTATTCACTGTGGTGTTTAGTCGTGGACGGACTACAGTTCGGACACTAGTTCTTGGAATTTGAAGATAGTTGATTGTTACCGCAATTATTATTTATTATATGGTTGACTAACCCCTTTGTTGTTTTAAAACTTGCGTTGATCGATTGGGGGATGGTGAGCAGGGTGTTTAGGAGGTTTGGATGCTTGAATTTTCTTACGGGATGGATGGGACACCCCTGAGTCTAGCTTTTGCCTTAGCTTCCGCTATTTTGTTATCGACATTGTCTTTGGTACTTGAGTTGTACTTTCAGTTTTGGGATTGGTTTAAGATGTAATCGACTAAATATGCTTTTACTTTTAATAAATGTTCTTTTATGGTCTATTTGATATACTCTAACTCGGGCAACCGAGATGGTAATACTCCCACGTACTAACGTAGGCCTTGGTAAGGCACTTTGGTAGATGGGGTTGTTACAAAATCCACCAAACTAACTTTCCTATAACAATAGTATTCCAATCAAGACTATATTAAATACCAAATCCACTTTCATCTTTTGAAGCACATGCCCACTCCCATATTACCAGAGGTACCCTGGTATACTCACTTGACTCATCCCGAAGAAAATTTTTGTAGTAGGAATCAATCCTTCTAAGGACAGCTTTTTTAATGAGATAAATATTAGTCCAGTAGCTATATAAGGAACTCAAGACAGAGTTTATGAGAGATAGTTTGCCTGCATATATGACAATTTCCCTTCAATTACTTTATCATGCAAGACTTGACAGTCCCTTTTAGATAGTTTTCCTGCATTAATGGGAATGTCTAGGTACTTAAGGGAGTGACACCTTCAACAAATCCAAAAACCCTTACGACATCGTCTTTATTATGCTTTGACACTCCATTTATAAGATTGTGAGCAAAATCTTGGCTAATAGATTAAAAGTTACTTTGCCCTACTTAGTTGGCCCTGAGTAGGCAACCTTTGTTCAGGGCGGGAGCATTTTTGAGAATATAATACTCTCTTAGTCCCTGGTTAGAAACTATACAATGAAATATCTCACACCAAGAAGCCTAATAAAAGTTGATATTGAGAAGGCTTTTGATTCCTTCCAATGGGATTTTGTGAGGAACATGCTTCATGTCCTTAAATTTCCCCCGACTTCACTAAATGGATCATGGGCTATATTTCATGGTCATGGCTTACAATTAAAGTGAATGATGATGCGCATGGTTTATTCAAAGGATAAAGTGGTCTCAGCCAGGGAGATCCAGTTTCATCATATCTTTTTGTTTTAAGTATAAAAATACTCTTTAAATATCTTAGAAGGCTGGATTCTCAATAAATGGATATATCTTACTCCTTCCTAAAACCGCGTGAAAGACATTCTTGCTGCAGAGAAAACCCTCCTAGAAGAAAGGCATCAGGTGTTGCGCCTCTTTGAAGGACCGCAGCAGCTGTTGCGCTTTTTCCAGGCTCCCCTTTCTAGCTGCTTCTAATATTTTTTAGAACCTCTCGTAAAAGCTATAAATAAAGGCCTTCGCCCTCATTGTTTCTCACGCGAGTGTCCTCCCCATTGACTTCTCTCTTTGCATTCTAAGTTCATGCTATTGGTGTCAACATCTACGTGCTTGATCACTCGACCACGTAAGACCGATTTATATCGTGGTTCCCGTCTAGTTTTGTATGACCAACCAATTTGACCAAGTCCATATCAATTAACCAATCTTAATCAATTTTTTACTCTTCCTTAATTAATTAAGGGCACTTTCTCATATACATTAAAGTTCGAGTCGAGTTACCACTAAAAAGACGATTTAGTTAAATATCGCGACGCTATCATGTAAGTCTGAGGGTGTAAATCTCATCGTAATCTTGTTTTGTATTATTTTGTAATTGTTGTACGAATTTATGTCATATGAATGCTAAATACTACAATATTTCATAAAACACAACCTTTAAAAGTAATTTTGACGAACAACCATATCTGACGGCTAGAGAAAACGCATGAACTGATGCGCCTTCCGAAAGGAATGCGCTCTTGCTGCTCCTCTTCTAGAAGCTGCTTTCAGTTGCTGCTCTTTCCCTTGTCTTCGATTTGCGCCCTTAATCCCTTTTCCTTTCTTCCTTTTCGTCTTTTTTCTTCTCAATTTCTGTTTTCTAATCTTTTTTCCTTTAATTTATTTTCTAAGTTCATCCTTTTAACTCAAATCGATCTAGATCGCTAGTAATTCATATTAGTCGGTTTATTTATTCGTTTGTTATCAAAATCCGGATTTAGGTGGTTTAATAATCCATATTTAGCCCCATAAATCCAACTATTGTAAATTCGTCTTAATTCGAATTTTCCAATTTACTTTTTCCGTCATAAACATGTAAAAAAAATCAATTTCTCAAATAAAACAATTGTAAATAACAACCGAGTCTGACTTTCACAATCATAACTCATCCCAGAATAGACGCAGTGGGTGTTGCGCCTGTCCCAAAGGACACATCCATTCATGTGCATGTTCTAGGCTTGGTTTTGCTTCTCAACTCTTTCTCGCTTTGACGTAATGTATTGGTGGATCTATTAATTCACTATTACCCTTACTATCACCTTCCCAATTGAATATTTTGAGTTTATTTTACTTTTTTTTTAAATCCCGTCTTGACATTCGTATGACGTAAATTCGCTAATTCATTTGCTGGTTTGTTCATATTTGGTATATCATCTATTTCTCATGCTATTAATGTAAAATCCTTACTCGACTTTTAATTTTACTTCTTAATTCACCGACTTAGTCATTAATTCACATGTTAGGGCTTAATACACAGTTTGTCGCATAGCATGCATTCTAATCAACATAATTGATATAAACAACAAACCTAATCTTAGTAAATGCCGCTATCGAGGCGGGGGATATTAGGTATTCGATTAAAGAACTTCCTACTACGTACCTTCACCCCTTACTCAAAATCTCTGTCATCACCCCTGTTCATTGACATCGCGAGGATTATTCTAGACATAGAAAGCTAAGGGTAACAAATTTCTTAGTGTTCATAATACTACTTTGTGTGTTGACATGGCATGAAGTATTCAACGATTTACAATTGCTAGTGGCAACTACTCAAATGCAGACTTTTTCAACCTTTCACCGATTTCTAAGCATCTCAAATCAGCTATGACCGACGACATACTGCGCTACGCGAGGTTTCGCGGGGTGATGTGTCACCGCAATCGAGCAGCTACGCAAGAGGTGGGTAGCGTTTGTCCACAACATGGGAAAGCCACCATTCCAAGTCATAGATTGTAATACCTCGTAATTTTAAGACATATACTCGGCCGAGTACACCGAGTACTCGACCGAGTGGAGCCTCACTCGACCGAGTGTGGGGCCGAGTACCACTTAAACATGTGTACCAGCTTCGCAAATGAGTCACTCGACCGAGTGCGTTACACTCGATCGAGTGCCACTGAGTACTTGACCGAGTGACCTGTCACTGTCCAAGTTATGCGTGTAAGCATTTTGTGTGGACCTTAGCCTTTTAAACTCCCTTTTTTTCGATTTCCCCCCTTATTACTCACAAAACCTTATCTTCATATCTCTCAAACCACCACAAAATACTCTCAAACCTTATCCACTCAAGATCTTGCCCATACTTTGAAGATTTGATTCCCCAATTTATATCCTTGTCAATTATTTACATTTCTAAGTATACTTTCATTCTTTTTCCCTTATTCTTAATTAGTAATCCCTAATTCTTTAGTATGTTGTCTTATGGGTTTTTAATTAGGGCTTTGACAAATTAAGTGGGGTTTATTAAGGGGTTAATTAGTATTATTATTGTTGTAGAATGTTGTTTTGATAGTTAGTCATAATTTGTGTAGGAGAAGATTTCATTGAGGAGTCCTTCAAGATGGTTTGCTTGAGTTCTTGGAAACTAGCAAGAGGTAGTGTTTTTCCTACTTAGCTTTGATAATATGGATGTTTGTTTGTGCATTAGTTATCATGAATTACATAATCAATGAGGTAGTTGTATGATAACATGAGAAATCCGTAATTAGGGTTTAATGGCATGCTAATGTGGGGTGTTTATTCAAGTATTGCGATTGGGTAATTATTAGTTTTAAATCGTTAATTGAGATGCATTATAACATGTAATTGGACAACTGTGTTAAAAAGGGCGAGTTAATGGTAAATTGGGCATTCATTCACATGTTGAATTATATTGATGTGGAAAAGAATACATGTTTCTTATGTCACTTTAGTTGCTTATATATTGTAGGAGATGTTGATGGAGGATGTTGGATTGTGATATATGGTTGATGAGGATACGTAAGGCGGTTGGGAAACCGTCTTTGTAATACCCCTTCCTTCTAAATAATCCACCCGATTGAGTTTAAGGAAACACTCGGCCAAGTCCCTCTATACTCGGTCGAGTAACCTGACTGAGTGAGTTACAAAAATCAGGTCTGAGCAGTGACACTCGGCCGAGTGAGGTGTACACTCGAACGAGTTCGGTCCACTCGATCGAATGCCTTGCCCACTAGACCGAGTGAACCGGGTTCAGCCCAGTTTTCTATGTGGGCCTATACTTCCGTGTTGGGCTTGATATATAAGACCCATAAACTTTTTTTCCTTCATTTCTAAACCCTAAAAACATTTCTCTAAACCTGTCCCACATCTCTCTACAATCCTTCATCCTCAAAACTTAGATCTAGACTTTGTTTGGAAGAATCTTAGAAAAGTGTTTACATATTCTAATTCCTCATTACTTTGTGAGTGATCTCGTGCTTTTACTTTTTTATTTTCCATGCCTTCATTTAAGACACCCAAACCCTAGATTTTATGGGTTTTGGTAATTGGGTAGGTTTATAGGTAATTAATGCTACTTAATATCATTTAATGATAGTAGTAATTAATGCAACCACAATTTAATATAGTACATGTTCTAATAGATTATATTCCACTAATTGTAGATGGAGACTTCATAGAGGAGGAGTATTAACTTCCTTGCTTGTTCTTGCTTGCTTTTGTGGAGATTTTGCTAGATGTAGGAGTTTCCTACTTGGTTCAATATTATAGTTGCTTGCATGTGTTTTGGTGGATGTCACAATTATTGGGTGTTCTTAATACTAATGATAAATAAGACATGATTAAGGTTATAACATGATTGAGGTTACTTAATTGTTCATTATAATTGTGAGGTTATTTATGTTGGTTATGTGTTGTTGAATTGGGTGGAGTTGGAGGTAATGGAGTGGTGTTGACTTAGCAAGGAGGTGCGTGTGGGACATCGACCTTGTGCCTTGACATCACTCCTTGAAGGGACCTACCCCAAGGAGGATGTGCACATAAATGGTCCGGGTTAATGGGTTCGTCTTGCGATGCGAACTCGGTATTCCGTGTTGCAATGTGGGTACCTCGTGTTGCGATTCGGCGGGGTAATGACGGTGTTGCTGTCATCAAGTGTGTGGGTGGCTAAGTGAGTGATTGAGTTGTGTGGGCAAGCTTTTAAATTTGATGGATTATATTGTGGATTATTAAGTGATGATTTCTCTTTGGGCTTTTATGTAATCAATTGTAATGTTGAAACTGGCCTTTTATGTTTTCAAAACTTTTGTGAATCACATGATATTTCCGGTCACGTGGAGAGCAGGTGTTTCATAAGTGTGCTTAGTTGTGATGATGCACGGAGGCTTGGGGGCGCGTTTCACCTTGCGAGTCTCACTCTTTATTTATGTTAACTTGAGACATTGAACATTTGGTTATCTATTTTATTGTGCCTTAAGGCAACACTTTGGTTTGTATAACTTAATTATGGCACTTAACTATGTCACTTTAACTTTAAACTTATTTATGTAATAAATTCATTACCTTTACCTTGTATTGTTTCCATTTCGTAAGGAAACCAAGACGTGTAACGCTCCCATGGATTGGGAACGCCTAGCCGAAGGCTTCCCGGTGTTTGTGGGTGTTACAAAGTGGTATTAGAGCCAGGTTTTGGAACCTTAACGAATTAACCCAATGAACTTAGAAGAATCTAAATAAATGAACCCAGGGAGAGATTGTTGGGTGCTACCGCAATGATTTGGGAGATGTCCTAAACTCGCACCATTGCCCTTTCGATCTTGACCCGGTCACAATGTGGTCAGGAGGAGAGTGAATAGGGTAAACTGTATGTAGTTGCTGTGTGAAGTGGTCATCATATATGTATGCTAGATGTGTAGAGTGCATGACGTTCACATGGATGATAACCTATGGATTTCAAAAGTAGTGAAGGAAAATAGCAAACATGGTGATGTAACTTGTCTCGATAGAAGAATGTGTGGAATAAATGTTTTTTATGTGCCAATTTTACCCATGCATGTTGGTGTGAAATAGAACTGTATAGTTTCTTTACGTTTGTACACATAGAAATATGCGGAGTAGGACTTCCTTGGGCGTTATGGCGATGCTAGGGTGTATATGGGATACGGGGAGCATGACTTGATCGATAGTGTCTAGAGACTCAGCGGAGTAAAAGCCACTCGACCAAGTAAACTTGACCCTTGACCGAGTGGGCCAATTTCAAGAGTTGGGGACAAATTCTGGAATTGGGAAAACTCGACATAGTAAAGCCAACACTCGACCGAGTGGAGAGTCACTCGACCAAGTGGAAGTGTCAGTCAACCAAGTGGCACATGACCAGCATTAACGTGAACCCTGGATACCATACACTCGGCCGAGTAGTACCCGTACTTGACCGAGTGGTGACTTATTTGACTGAGTACCCTTAGGTACTCGACCGAGTTTTTCCTGTAAGCAACCCTCGATGTTTGTTATAATTATGGGGACATGTTGCTTACGTTTATCTTCTCAGATGTGGAGGAGAAGGGTCAACGGTTCACCTAGAGCCACTTTATTGACGAAGGTTAAAATCGAGAACCTCATAACGTAAAACGAGTTACTTACCGAGGCTTTCAAGGCTAAGGAAGATGAGGTGGCGGTAGATGTAACGGCGATAAGAAATGCCTTCACTCGTCACCATCCCATCAAGTACGAAGGTACATGGGTTCCTAATCTAATGGATAATGGGATTAGGGAGATGGAAATTATCTTCAACAACAACAACACCAACATTAGAGCCTTATTCCCAAAATGATTTGGGGTCGGCTGACATGAATCATCCTCTAAAACCGTCCATGGGTGATCGCACACCTCAAAAAGCGAATAGAAAAGGGAAAAATGAAAAACAAATGGGAGAGCGAAATATAACACAAAGTCAAGGTAAACTTACACGTTTTAAAATCAAATTCCGCATTTCTTTTATAAAAACTTAAAATTTAAATCAAAAATAGAGATTAAAACGATTTTGAATACCGAAATATAATCAAGGTCTGTAATGCCCAAAAAGTAAACCACGTAAAATATATTAGAAAGTGGTTGGTAAAAAAGGTGTAATAAAGGAGATAAATTTTTTAAAAATTAAATACAAAGACTAAATATGTAAAAAAAACCTCAAATACTAAAAATCCACATGTATCCTTCCCCTCCATAGTGCCCTCACTATCATCATCTTCTCCTCAAGCCCTCGAAATCTCATATCGTGCTCTATCACTCTCAACCATGTCTGTCTCGGTCACCCTCTACCCCTAGGGACCTTTTCTATTCTCCAAGTCTCCAGCCTCCTAACTAGTGCATCCATAGGTCTCCTTCTCACATGGCCCAACCAACTTAGACGATTTTCCTTCATCTTGTCCACTATTGGCACCACTTTTACCTTTTCCCTAATCACCTCATTCCTTAATGGATAATTGGATTAGGGAGATGGAAAATATCTTCGACGTGACAAATTGACCCGACGATCTCGAAGTGGACCAAGTCGCCTTCTACTTAGATGGGACAGCTGGACAATGGTGGGCAAGAGAGAAATCGTCAATGTGAGAATAATATAGGAAGAAAGGCGAGTCGGCCATCCCATTGTCGGAGTTCAAGCAGAAACTTCGGGATGAATTCATCCTGGAGCATATTAGGAGTCAATTGAGAGCGGAGTTCAACAAGCTTGTGATGAAGGAGGGTACGACGGTCCAAGAGTACTATAGAAAATTTCATGAAATCCAAACCTATGCGGAGGATTTCAACATGAGCCAACAAATGCTCGCTATCCGCTTTAAACAAGTCCGACACCCAAAGATCTTGAAGAAATTACCGGCAGGAGAGTTATCCGCGGTAATGGAAGTGTATGGAAGAGCGGGGCATGCGGAAAGGCTCATGAACCTAGCTAAGGATGTGAAAGAGAACGCTAGTGAGAAGGGAAAAGCCGAGAGTGAAGGAGCAGGCAACAACAACTACATGAAAGGGAACTTCAATCAAGCAAGGGCGTACTCAGGAGGATCCTATCATGGAGGTGGAGCTAGGTATGGAGGAGGAGAAACTAGGGCTTCTAATGAAGGATATGGAAATATGTGCTAATATTGCGGGGGCATTGGCCACAAAAAGTTCGAGTGCACTAATACCGGAGGAGGTGCTCAAAGGGGTGCATAGCCAAGGTGGCTCTTACCAAACTTACTCTCAAAGCATGACAAGTAACCGCCTTACCACTACTTGGGGTGGAAAGCATGGTGGCGCCACTCAAGGAAGCTTGTCTCGTGGAGGATTCATCAAGGGAATGGAGGACCAACATCCGCGAGTACCATGCAAGGAGGTGCAAAGAGTGGTGGGAAGCTCATTGCCTTGGAGAAGCAAGTGGTGGAGGAAGATGCTCATGTTGTCTTGGTTACCTTTCTTGTGAACACTATCCCTACCTTTGTACTTTTCGATTTGGGTGCAACACTCTTTCGTTTCTAGGAGTCATGTGAAAACCTTGGGATTGGGGGAGTTTGATCGTAAAGGATGATGTAGTAATACCATCGGGGGAGTCCATTACATTTACTAAGTTGTTTAGAGAAGTGTCGATAATGGTTAGGGAGGTCGAATTCATGGCCAATTTTTTTGAATTCCACGTAGAAAACTTTGAAGTTATCCTAGGCATGGATTGGTTACAAAAGCATAAGGAGAAAATAGATTATCATCAAAAGAAGGTTTTGTTAAAGGGCCCTTAAGGAACTAGAGTGTCATACCGAGGTTTCATGATTAAATCAAAGGTCAAACTCATCAACGTAACTACGTTAAAGTCATGTCTAAGAAGGGGTTGTCCCATGCTTTTGTGTCATGTGAGTGACACTAGGATGAATGAACCTAGGTCTAATGACACTCCCATAGTCGGAGAATTTGAGGATGTATTTTTGGAGGAACTACCAGGATTACCTCCCGAGAGAGCCATGGAGTTTAATGTGGAAATCAAACCGAGGATAGGACCTATATCTAAGGCCCCTTACCGGATGGGTCCAAAGGAATTGGAGGAATTGAAGAAACAATTAGACGATTTGTTCGACAAGGGGTATATTAGACCAAGTGTGTCCCCGTGGGGAGCATCGGTTTTGTTTGTGAAGAAGGACGACACCATGAGATTGTGTATCAACAATATAGAGTTGAACCGTGTCACCATCAAGAAAAAGTATATGTTGCCAAGGATAGATGATCTATTCGATCAATTGAGCAGAGCCGGAGTATTCTCAAAGATTGACTTGATTATCACCAATTGAAAATCAAGGATGCAGACATTCCCAAGACTGCTTTCCGATCTAGATATGGACAGTATGAGTATGTGATGATGCCATTTGGACTAACATATGCTTCGGCGGTTTTCATAGATTTGATAAACCAAGTCTTTAGCCCATATTTAGAAAAGTTCATAGTGGTGTTTATCCACGACATCATGGTCTTTTCAAAGACAAAGGAGGAACATGAAGAGCATTTGAGGATAGTGTTACATACCTTGAAAGACAACCAACTTTATGCCAAGTTGAGCAAGTGTGAATTTTGGCTAAAGAAGGTTGCCTTTTTGTGGCATGTGATGTCCAAGGAAGGTGTGGTGGTAGATCCAAGTAAGATAGAAGCCATGTCAAGGTGGGAGTCGCCCAAGAATGTGGCGGAAATAAGAAGCTTTTTGGGTTTAGCCGGCTATTATCGGAGATTCGTGAAGGACTTCTCCAAGATAGCGAAGCCTTTGAAAGCTTTGATAAGAAAAGAGAATCATTCCAAGTAGGACGAGAGTTGTAAGACGGCATTCCTAACACTAAAGGAACGCTTAACCACCGCTCCAATCTTGACTTTGCTAAATAGAAGTGAAAATCTTGAAGCATATACTAATGCTTCAGAGAATAGCTCGGGTGTGTGTTAATGCAAGA
This sequence comes from Silene latifolia, assembly GCF_048544455.1. Taxonomy (NCBI): domain Eukaryota; kingdom Viridiplantae; phylum Streptophyta; class Magnoliopsida; order Caryophyllales; family Caryophyllaceae; genus Silene; species Silene latifolia. The sequence goes on along the minus strand of NC_133538.1, from coordinate 222,802,401 downwards.
GGGTAAAGTCATTGTGTATGCCTCGCGATAACTTAAGCCATACGAGGAAAATTATCTGACTCACGACTTAGAATTAGGTGCAGTGGTCTTCGCATTGAAAATTTAGAGGCATTACCTCTATGGAGTTGCCTTCAAATTGTTTTCTGACCACAAGAGCTTGAAATATATCTACAATCAAAAGGAGTTGAACATGAGACAATGAAGATGGATTGAGATGATCAGCGATTACGACATAGAAATAGTATACCATGAAGGAAAGGCCAACGTGGTGGTCGATGCCTTGAGTAGGAAGTCGGTGCATTCCATTGGTACCGCCTTGTCAATGATGAAATTGAAGGAAGAAGTGGGCAAGATGAGAATTCATGTGATACAAAAGGAGGATGCTCTAAGTGACTTCACCTTAGAGCAGGAATTTTATAACGAGATCCGGGAGAAGCAACTAGAAGATCCAAAAATCCGGGAGTACATGGAAGCAAATGGAACAAGTGGGAATTAAAGGTTTAGTGTGCATGAAATTGTAGCCTTCTATTCGAAGAATGATGGTGTATCCCAATCGACGACGATCTTTAAAGGAGGATTTATGGAAGAGGCTCATAATAAACCTTACTCGGTGCATCTGGGAGGTGACAAGTTGTACAAGGACTTCAAGAAAACGTTGTGGTAGCAAGGCATGACAAAGGAAGTAGTGGAGTTTGTTTCTTGATGCTTGACTTGTCAACGAGGAATGGGAGAGCACAAAAGACCGCAAGGCAAAGTACAACCTTTGGAGATACTGGAGTGGAAGTGGGAGTCTATCTCTATGGACTTTATTGTAGGCTTACCAAGGACCCCAAGACAAAACAATATGATATGGGTGATTGTTGGCCAACTTACCAAGTCCGCTCATTTCATTCCAATGAAGGACACTTGGAACAAGGTCGAGTTAGAAAATGTGTATAGGAAGCATGTAGTGAGTATGCATGTTGTGCCTACGGACATCGTATCCGATAGAGATTCTAGATTCCTATCAACATTTCGGCAAGAGTTGCAAAATTCGATGGGAACTAACTTGAAGTTGAGTACCGCGTTCCACCCGGCCACGGATGGACACACGAAAAGGACGATACAAACTGTAGAAGACATGTTGAGAGCTTGCGTTATGGACTTTGGAGGCACTTGGCAAGAGAAGCTAGATTTAATCGAGTTTTCATATAACAATAGTTACCATGTGTAGACACCCATTATCTACACCTTCCAAAAACCACCCGATGATGAGCGGACTATAACGCATTTTTGATATGCGTGCGTGGATTGGCTATACATGAGACGGTTTAATGCACTAATTGGACATGAAAAATGATTTCAAAAGTTTTCTAACTTCATTTGCATTAAAATGACCCTAATTAGAGTCAAAATCGTCTTCGGACCCAAAACCGACACAGAAACCCGCAACTCGAGTCAATCTGAGTCAACCCGAGTCAACCCAAATCTTGAATGTCAAAAATAATGCCATGAATGTCTTTATGATGTTATTTCCATTAAAATGACCCTAATTAGAGTCAAAACTGACACTGGGCCAAAAACCGACTCGAAATTCAAATCCCGGCTCACACGGGATAAACCCGAGTCAAGCACACAGAACACCCACCTCAAGTAACACCCAAAATAATCTTATTATATGCCCATATTGTTATATGACATATTATATGACTACCACATATCAAACCAGCCAAACAAGGGATAGAGCAAAGGCCACGTCCAAATTGAAAAGGACAATACACCCATTTGTATGACAAGGTAGCTCGCGCCTCTTTAGGTTGTCTGCTTAGCCTCGAAGCAAACTTAACCGACCTACCATCCCACATTTCTCTATAAATACCCACCATCACACACCACAATTCTCACGCGAGAGTCCGCCCCCTCCTTCACCCTTAAACTTCTAGACCCGACTTCTTAAGTCACAAAATCGACACGTGTTTATGACCTACCGATCGTAAACACAAGCCTTACACATTTTGTTTGGTACCATCACCGTGCATTCGACCGGCCCATTCGACCAACTTAATTCATCAATCAACATGTTTTAATTAATATATTTTCAAAACCAAATCCTTTTTTAAGGCAACTTTTTAAACTTCTTTGATCGCGATTAGTCACAATGAGAAATCCGCCTCTATAGTCGTATACTTCGCAAACACCAATACACGTAAGTTTGAGGGTGCAAAAATATCTCACTTATTTCATGTATTTACTTTTTTTATGAGTTTATATGCATGGACAATGCATAACACGATTCAAAGATAGGTTAGATGAGCCAAAACCGAGTTTTGGCCTGAGACAGAAGCTCCTTGCTATGCAGGGAAGCTCGCGCCTCTTGTGGGTGTCCAGGTCAGACTCAAATGTGTTTGAGTTCGACTTTCCTCCAACAATTTCTTTTATTTTTACTTCTTTCCTTTTACGGTTTTTACCATTTTAATTCATTTTTATGATAAGCATATTTTGACCATTACAAATATCATCCTTGGTTCTTTATACCACGGTATATTCCGTGACTCGGTGATATTATTGGTTAATTACATTTTAGTGGGTATTTTAACACCTTTTTCTTTTATTTACCATTTTTTTTCATTTATTTACATTTGTAAATATATTAGTCATAATTCATAATCATCCTTGGTTCTTTATACCATGTCGGTTTAATCCGAGTACGATGACAAACTTGACTAATTACAAAGAAATGAACTTAACATATTTAGTTCAAATCAAACATTTTACATTTTTATTTGTAAACTATACTTTCCAAACATGTAATTATTCCGAGTCATGCAAACAACATTTGCAATCATTCATCACAGATACGATTTTAAATAACCCTTTTTAACAACCTTTTAAAATGGAATTAAACAACCTCTTTACAACCAGGAGACGCCTCTTGGTTCGGCCCATAGCCCGCGCCCCAAGGCCTCCTGTTTTCATATTTAAAACCACGGCAGAGCCCCTTCCCTTGCCAATAGGCTCGCGCCCCAATAGGGTTGCCTGGCATTGTTCTGTCCCTTTTTTGGTACTTATCTAGGACGACCCAGAATACGTGACGGATCAGATTGACGATTTTTCATTTTATACATTGTCTTTTAAACACACTTTTTCAAATAAATGGATCGTGTTAAGCATCATAATCCGAATTTGGTAAATGGATGTTTAATTTCCGATTTTACATGCAAACCAATCTAAATCCAACTTTGACACGAATTTCTTGGTACATGCATAAACAACCAACTTAGGAAATTCTCACATGTTAGGTTAAAACTTTTGGATGTGCATTCATGCATTTACACCGTTTACTCAACTTTTTCACTTGAACAACCACGATCGATCAGTAGAGGCCGCTAACGCGGGCGGGATTGGGTGTCCGATTAAAGGGCTTCCCAATACGTACCGTCACCCCTTACTCAGAACCTTCGGATAATGGATGGCCTTATCCAGGGCGTACGAGAGTCATTTTAGGCATAGAATGCTAAAAGGGGGACGAGTCCTTATCTTTAGTACCTATGTCAAACACCGCTTTTTGCCTTGGTTGACCTAGGTATAAAGTGGATTCGAACGGGTTCCAAGCATCCCACAAATGCTTGGTGGCGACTTCGAACATCTCTGCATCGTTTCGACACCTTTATCAAGACGAAACCGACCGATCTAAAGCGATCCGGTCGAAAGCATTTCAGCGCCACCGAGCGTGGCTTTCTAGACTGCTGCATGTCCATAGATTGGCTTGGCGTGCAGGTGGCCCATGTCCACAGATTGGCGACTCCGCTGGGGAAAACTAGGACACTTATGTCTTTGTGATCCCTAGATGGTGAGACTCGAACGAGGTCTTGGTTGGAATGCATTAATTGATATTACGGCCACGATCGGGTTCCTTTCCGGGCCCATAACCTAACCCTTTTCGACCAATTGGCTCGTCTCGTCGGCGTGAGTTTTCTCATCCCCGCGTTTCAAATCCCGATTGAGTCAAGCATGCCGTTGATGATACACATTTCTGTTTCGTCAAAGAGCTTTCATGACCTTCGAGCACGAGGCTAGGGCACCCTCCTTACACATTTTGTTTGGATTGGTATCCCTCTCGCAAATCGAGGTTTTATTGCTTGGTGTCTAACCCACCCTCTAAGCCAAAACCTGTGTCAGCATAATGCATAATATAATGAAGCTGTGAGTGCTTATGTGCTATGTGATCATAAGTTCTTCCGTGTCATTTTCAAACTTTCAAAAACACCTTTTTTAGCCGTTATAATGGTCGTTTCGAACCTCGGTCTTTCACCGGTCAATGCATTTCAACATGCCTTTCTAGGCCGTCGTGATGACGATTTTCAAATATGGTTTCTATAACCTTTTCAAAAGCACCTTCTTATGCCGTTATAATGGTCATTTAAAAACCTCGGTCTTTCGCTGACCGTCGCATTTTAACACGCCTTTTTAGGCCGTCATAATGAAGATTTTCAAACCCGGTTTTCACAACCATTTCAAACAACACGCCTTTCTAGGCCGTCGTAATGACGATTTTCAAGCACTGTTTTCTACAACCATTTCAATCGCACGCCTTTCTACGCCGTCGTAATGACGATTTTAAAACTCGGTTTTCTACAACCATTTCAACACGCCTTTTTAGGCAGCCGTAATGGCGATTTTCAAGCCCGGTTTTTACAATCGTTTCAAAAACACATTTCGTGTCCTTATAATGGCCGTTTGAAACCTCGGTCTTTCGCCGACCGTTGCCCACCTTTTATGCTGTCGTAATGACGATTTTAAAAGCCGGTTTTTTACAACCATTTCAAAACACCTTTTTATACTGTTATAATGGCCATTTCAAAACCCGGTTTTTATGACCATTTCAAATAAACCTTTTCATGCCGTTGTAATGACAATTTCAAACCTCGGTTTGTCACGATCCATTTCAAAATACCCTTTTACGTCGTCGTAATGGCCGTTTAAAACCTCGGTCCCTCGCCGTCCGTTGCATTCTCAAAGCGCCCTTTTATGTCGTCGTAATGACGAATTCTACCCCCGAATTTTCAAAAATTTGAAATTAGTTTTCAAATAAAAACATTTTTCAAACCGTCGTATTCAAGATTTCAACTCGTGCAACTTTCCAAATTTCAAATCTCGTTTTCGAAATCAAATTTGGCTTTTCTAAGCCATCGTAATGACGAATTCAATTCTAGCATTTTTCGATTTGCATACCGTCTTTCAATGGTTAAAACGGTTTTCTAACCCATCGTAATGACGAATTCAATCCTCAATCCAATTTCAAATCATTGGAAACAAATTTAACCATTTTCAAATTGCAATTCAAAATTAAATCTTTGAAAACAAATTTAACCGTTTTCAAATTTCAAATCCAATTTCAAATCGTTTGAAAACAAACTTAACCATTGTCAAAGTTCAAATTCAATTTCAAACCATTTGAAAACAAATTTAACCGTTTTCAAATTTCAATTCAAAATCAAATCTTTAAAAACAAATTTAACCGTTTTCAAATTTCAATTCAAATTCTAATCTCTGAAAACAAATTTAACCGTTTTCAGATTCAAACCCAATTTAAAATCTTTGAAAACGAATTTAGCTGTTTTCAAATTTCAAATTCAAAATCGAATCTTTGAAAACAAATTTAACCGTTTTCAGATTTCAAATCCAATTTCAAAGCATTTGAAAACAAATTTAACCGTTTTCAAATTTTCAACCCATTTTCAAATAGGTTGAAAACAAATTTAACCGTTGTTAAATTTTTCAATCCATTTTCAAATCATTTGAAAACAAATTTAACCGTTTTCAAATTTTCAACCCCATTTTATATCCTTTGAAGACAAATTTAACCGTTTTCATGGCCATTCTGATGACGATTCCAAATTCTTCAATTCTCGATTTTCAAATCCGTGATTCGGAATTTCAAAAACCGTTTTCGAAAACAGCACATTGTTTTCAGAGCCGCCACAATTTCAACTCAAACCGTCTTTTGAAAACAAACCTAAGACAACCCTTTCAACTGGTCGACCTTCTAAAGATCCCTACTCTTCGGAAGCCGTCCATAGAACGACAAATGAATCTTTTTTGAAAATCTCTATTTTCGAAAACTTCAGTCCACCTTTCTGATTCAGCCTCGAGTCGATTAGAGTCCGATCGATTTCAAGTCAAGTCGTCTAGATAACGTCGAATCTCCGCCGACGTTAGTACCTACCTTCTGGTCTAGGTCGTGTCGCCTAATTGTCGAGACATCTTCAATGGCGTTAGCAGAGTCAAAACCTCTCGGGTATTAAACCCGTCTTTCCCCTACATTACGGGTCAAAGGTCAAGTTCGTCTACATGTCTTATCTAACGGCGTCACGCCATCAACAAACCTCCAAATCCCATTAGAAGTCGTCTATCTAGGCATCACTATGCCAAAGTCAACACTCGAATCTAAATTCAAAGTCATGCACCAAGATTTCAAACACAAGAGGTCATTCACGATCTTTAATGAACTCATAACCTAGCCACATCGTCGCGTCTTCACGACATAACTTCCTTTTATACATATGTGTCGCACTTGCCTTTGTTTGTGCAAAACCTTGCTAAGACAAGTTATAACGCTTATCGTTATGTTAATAGGAATCCCTTGGGTGCCATCGATCGTCAACAAGAAACTCAAGAAGCTGATCAATCTGCATCCGCCATGGCTTCTGCCGAAACCAACAACATGGTCCTTCGAGTTTTAGCTACCGTGGAAAACTTGAGCACTCGTCTCACCCAAGTTGAAGACAAAATGATAACAGGGAATTTTCCCTCTTCTGATATTGAGCAAAGGGTTAAGCTCCTTGAAAGCCGACTACTTGCCAACGGCAAAACTAACCCTACTTGGAAGGCAACCAAAACCATTGAAGCCAATTCCTTAGCTGGTCCATCGACCAAAACCAGATGACCCTATAGGTCCTTCCCTGATTTGGGTATGCCTTATGCCACAGCCTTGGAAAGGATAATCTCTCAAGGAAAGCTCAAACCAATTGGTCCAACTCCGGACCCTCCACCAAACAAGCGAGGTTAAAGATGGAATTGAAACCTCTTTTGCCAATACCACCAAGGTCGCGGACATGACACTGAGATGTGTCTCCCCTTAAAAGGCGCCATCCTTGATATGATTGAAAAGGGAAAATTACCATTACCTCCCTCAACAAACAACAAAAACAACCATCCTGAAAACCCTATCGAGCACATTCAGGAATCTTTCCTAGACTGCTCTCATCTCATCTCTCCTCACGATGACAGAAGTCATGCAATTGACGAAGATGGCCTACAAAGCGCTATAATGATGCTCTCTGTCTCTATCAAAACATATTCTCAAAGCTGTAAGTGGCTATCGATGATTCGAACACCCGAGTAGCTAATTTGGAGAAAAGGTTTGGCAGTACCGAAAATGGACCTGACCACCAAGGAGAAAACCAACCCACCAACCAACAAATGCTGAAAGTGAGGAATCGTCTGATGGTTCCCACACCCAAAGAACTCACCAACAATGAAAATAAAATTGCCTCACCAAAATACCCTTCAAAATGCCAAGCAACATCCCAAAAACATGCCATTGACAACGACCAAATCCTGCTTCCGCCCAGGATTGATAAAAACAAAAACAAAACTCACATAAATATCCCAAAAAACACCAATGTTGGAATCAGGGGAAACCATCAAAGGGTATTCACTGATATGGGAATAACATATGGCACCGCTCTGGGGATACTCTCTTCAGAAGGATTACTGCAACCTATTAGCCCCACTCCGGATCTAAAACCAGAAAACATAACCGAATTTTGGAATGGCTACGCATATTGTCGATATCACAGAGGCAAGGGCCATGACACCGAAACCTCTTTCAAACTCAAGCATGCCATTCAAGATATGATTGAAGCTGGCAAAATCATAATTGCGCATCTAAGTCAAGACAATCCTCCTGGATGTATCAAGTCAAACAGAAAGGTTGAACGTTCTCAAAGGACATTCACCAATATTGGCACAATTATGCCGCAACCCTTCAAAGGCTCATGACTAAGGGGAAGCTACAACAATCGGGCAGGCTCTTGACCCGCCTGAATACAAGAAAACTGATTTTTGGGACTACAGTGCCTATTGCCAATATCATCAAGGAAAAGGTCCCGACACTGAAATATGCTTCAAACTGAAACATATTATTCAAAATATGATCGACAACCATAAACTGATAGCTTCATCCCTATGCTAACCAAGTGATGAAAACAACCCTAATGAACATTTCTTTCTACAAGGAGATGAAAGCCTCATAGACTATTGTCCTCATATCATCCCAAACAACGAGAGTGAACTGCTCAAGTGGGTCAATGCTCGAGACCAAACATTCAAGCCGCTGGATGCCGCGAAGGAGATCTTTGAGGAGAAAAGTGATGATTAGGAGTTTGTATCTGAGATCGAGTCGAAGTCCGAGTCCGAGTCTTAGGCTTTCTCATATCTATCCTAATGTCTGTCCTTTTATTCCTAAGTGACAACTGGGGGCTATCCCCATGAGACACATATATTCATCAAGTCTGTGCTAACCATTTATTTATCTAAATAAAAGCACGATTTCCAACTATCATATATTCTCCTCTTTACCATTTCCCGTTGACAACGAGAATTGATTTAAAACAAACAATATGTTTCAATTCAATGTGAGTACACTCGAGTGACAATCCGTACCGAGTAAGCAGAGAACTCGAAACTCCGTGTCCATTCTCTTTACCTATTCCATGTCTGGCAATAGAAACCTTTCATTTGCACTCGATCTAGAACGAGCTCTTATCAGAGAGATTCTACGACGAACCCATATAACAAACCAGAACATCTACTTGTTTATGGTCAATGATGGAAGGCAAGCGCATTCCCCACAAAAACATCCCATCACCAAATATCAACCTCTCACCAACGGGTACATCCCCGTCTGCACCTCTACCTTCCTCAAACGAAGGACGGCAAAAAACCAATATATCCAAAGCAAAACCAAAGCGAAAGGCCAAAATCAAAGGCCCAAGTGAATAGCCATTCACCCAAAGTCAAAGCGAAGGGCCAAAATCAAAGGCCCAAGCCAATATTCATTCCCCAAAGCCAAAGCTCAAGGCCAAAGCAAAAACCAAAGCCAAAAGCAATTCACTCAAGGCCAAAGCCAAAGTCAAACTCAAAGCAAAAACCAAAGTCAAGCCAAAGCCAAAGGCTACTCACCCAACGTCAAGGCCAAGACCCAAGCCAAAATCAAAACAAAACTAGATTGAAACCCTTTTACCAAAAAGGCCAAAATCCAAAGAAAGCATCCAACACACAAAATCCTAGACCAGTGAGTACAAAATACCAAGTCCAAGACCAACATGTCCAAAGCGCTGGACCAACGATACCAACACACAAAATCCAGGACCAATAAGTCCAAAACACTAAACAAGTCAGTCCAAAACACCAAGTCCAGGACCAACAAGTCCAAAGCCCATGACCAACGTTTCTTCCCTCCAAACTCCGGGATCAACAAGTACAAAACACAAAAATACCAAAACCTAATGTCAAAGAGATAAAACAAGAGCTCGAGACTCGTGAACTAACAACAAACCCAACACTGCTTCACCCTTAAGTCCTTCTAGAGACTGTTACTGGGAGACCTATCAAGGATCCTGGGGATTCTCCTCAAGATCATAAACAAAACTGCTTCACCCCTAAGTCCTTCTAAAGACTACTATAGGGAAACCTATCTCGGATCCTCGGGATTCCCCTCAAGATCATAATCAAAACTGCTTCACCCCTAAGTCCTTCTAGAGACTGCTACAGGGAGACCTATATAGGCTTCTGAGGATTCCCCTCAAGCTCGTAATATCAAACCTTAACCTTTATAGTCCAAACATGGGAATCTGATCTTTATCTGTCAAACAAACCTGTGACCCCATACCACACCACATTACAAACCGTAATCCATCGGCCTAAACACCACAAATACAAGCTCCGGATCTTTATCTGTCAAACAAACCTCTTATTACCAAGTTTCACATTCCATAATGTCGAAGCCATTTTCAGCTTGACCCAGATACGAAGTCTTCAAAAAGGACATCGCTCCCCGGAACACGACATGCCCATTTTATTCTTAGAGTCCACTTTTAGTGTGCTCACGTAACAAGAAACCTTTTCAGAAACTATGCCTCTTCGATTCATGATCAAGAGGTATTTGTCTCCAATCAACTTTCGAGTCACCAAACGGAATTCACAGTCGTGACCCTCAACTCCGGATTTTTATCTGTCAAACAAACCTATCATTACCGAGCTCTACATTCCATAATGTCTAAGCCATTTATACCCTGACCCAAATACGGAGACCTCGAATGCTTTGCTACTGAGAACAGGACATACCTAGTCTACCCTTAGGGTCCACTTTTTAGTGTGCTCACATGATAAGGAACATTTTCACAAACTACGCCTCTTCGATTCATGATCAAGGAGAAATTCTCTCAAATCAATTTTCGAGTCACCAAACGGCTTTTACCGTCGTGATCCTCACACTTTAAGGTCTTAACAACTCGCTTAGGCACACATTCAGAACTACGATCTGGTTTGATTTCACTTCACGTGAATACGTAGGTAGTCCTTCAAGGACACAACCATACACCTCAAAATCAATTACCAAAACACAACAGAAATACGATCTGTTTTGATTTCGCACACACGCGAATACATAGGTAGTCCTATTACAAGGGCACAACCACACCCCCACAAACATTCAATTTTCAAACCCTTCAATTTGCAATCCATTGCACACACATTCAGAACTACGATCTGGTTTGATTTCGCAAACACGCGAATACGTAGGCAGTCCTATCACAAGGGCACAACCACATACTCCTTCCACAACATTCCAATTTTCAATCCTCAAAAACCAGCTCAGAACTACGATCTGGTTTGATTTCGCAAACATGCAAATACGTAGGGAGTCCTCCAACAAGGACACAACCGCACACCTATTTCAATCTCAACCATTAACATCAATCCTCAAAAGCGGCCCATCCATCTGGAAAAAATAATCTCTTTACTAGGGCTTCTTCCTTAAGACGTCGCCAATTCCTCCTTTTGCCAAATTCCGGTCTTCTCACTCTGGGAGCTTCTCTTTCAAGACGCCACCCATCCTTTAATCTCAAACATCTTTTAAGTCTCAACTACAGTTCAAAATAAACTGCCCATAGTCTAGTGTTCGGTTCGAACGATGACAAGGACTTGGTTCCGCTCTCCAAATCATCATATATGGAGAAGAGATCTCAAGTAAGCAAACAGGGGCAAAGATGTCTGGAGAAGATAATCAATTCATGTTCCCCAGCCCAGCGGACCTTAACCCTCAGGGATTTGATACGCGTTGTCACCCTTTATTGGCCAAGGAGTTGCACTTACATGTGAAAAGTCTGTCAGAGTCAACCCTGTGTTGTGTCGACAATGAATTTGTGTCACGTTCACGACCGCCCATTTGTCATTCTGTCAGTGTGCATCTATATGAGTCAGTTTTGCAACGGTCAAGTGTCTCCGATCTGTCGAATCACGGATCTACGAGCAACACATTCCAAATCTTAACAGCTTTTAAGCTTCACAACATTCAAAACACCTATCTCCTCTCACGCGAGATAGTATATGCTAGTTTCTTATATGCTAGTTGCTCACATGCTTATGTGCTTATGTGCCTATGTGCTTGCGTGCTACATGCTTCTCTATGCGACTGCGGATTTGTGTGGTCACTAACTGATACGTGCCTAATGTATAGTCTTTTTAGCCTAATTCAGCACGTATTTCTATGCATTTCTATACTATTTTTATGGTATTTTGCCCCGAATTGGCTACTTTGGTGTATTTTGTCCTTTTTGTAGGAATGATCGCGAAAGTAGTGGAACCATATTCTTTTCCGTCCTTTTTGCATGCATTTAGAGGAGACGGAGTTGTCCCAGAGTAGAGTACCGCACTTGGAAGCATCATGGCACGCACTACGAGGCACTTGGGTGAAGACGTGAGCTGAATTGAAGATACAAGTGCTCGATCGAGTTGTTTGCTGGTCGATCGAGTGGTTTCTAGCCTCCCTGATGCTCGATCGAGCTATTCCTTGCTCGATCGAGGAAGTTGCACATGACCAAGTCCTCGATCGAGTCCCCATTTGGTCGATCGAGGGACTTTTGCTGAGATATTGGTCGATCGAGTGGTTTAACCCACTCGATCGAGAGGCTTTCGACATCATGGGCTTTAATCAGTCCATGTTTACTTATTTCCGCAAAGACTCTTAGTTGTTTTATCTATTTAACCTATGTTTTACTAGGTTATTAGGTATTCCTTTTACTATCTCTTTTCCATCTAATTTTTTACATTAGAACTACTGCTACTTCCTACGTTACCTTTTACCTTTCGATCACTTACTTTCATTTTCGGATTATTGGCTGCTTGGATTTCGAGTTCTTTACGCCGGAATTTGCTTGGATTGTAATTTCCTCTCTTCTCTTAATAATAATTAACCTTCTTGTTGCATTAATTCCTTGTTTGCTTTATTTATTCCTTTGCCCTAGTTTATTTATTATTGCGTTTTATTATTATTTCATTATGTCATCTCATTTGAAAATTATCTTAGTTTAATTAAGAATATGAGTAGCTAAACCCCTTTCAGGTTGGGATTAGGGAATCTGCGGTAGAATAATGATGACGTAGTGAATGAATTGGACGAATTGATTAAGAGACTCTGTCACTATAGCAATTTAACTGTAATTCCCGACCTAGTTGAGTGCACGCTTCTATGTCACCCATTAAATCTACAATTAATCCTGGATCGAAAGATTGGACTAAACAGGCCTGCTATAAACAGTAGACTACCCTAATGAGGACGAAAGTTAAGTTAGTGGTATTTTAGGGTAGGAAGTGGACCGAAAGGACCTTCTAACATCCGTCTCGCATTAGTTCGTCCGAGTCATTTACTGCCGAGTTGTTAGACTATCGTAGTGAACCGAATTCCCGACATGTCCCTCTCTTCTTGATAGTTAAATGGTATTTTACCGCTCTATTACTCTTAGTTTAGAATCAATTTTAATCAAACCCACAACTGTTACCGTAGGACTAGAATAGACAGCTATAATTACATTTCCTCCCTGTGATTCGATACTCGACTGCCTCTGCTACATTTTAGTTGAGATCGTTAGGTTTTATCTTTGATAGGGTTGCGATAGCCGTGTCACTAACCATGCAGGTAATCTTGAGAAGACAAACTCACTCCAACTGAGTACTGGGTTCTTCCCAATAAACGGCGACCCATCAAGTCCAAGAGCTTTAACCCCGCCGATTACATGGCTTACGCTACCTCCCAGCGAGCAGCAACTTATATCTCCGGCGAGTCCTGAGAAGTTTCTAACTCCCCAGCGAGTGCTGATTTTTAAATGGATGTCACACATGCTATTTTCCACAGTCGATCATTCGACCATAGATGGCTGGCGAGCCTTACAAAGCATATGGCTGGCGAGCCTTTGTCCGCAAACAAGATACAACTCAAGGAAGTATCCCGAAGATACCTCGGGAACGACTCCTTTTCACAAGCTGGCAAGCCTTTGTCCGCAAACAAGGTACAACTCAAGGACGTATCCCGAAGATGCCTCGGGTACGACTCCTTATCACAGCTGGCGAGCCTTTGCACACACACAAGATAAGACTCAAGGACGTAACCCGAAGATGCCTCAGGTATGACTCCTTCCTATGGTTGGCGAGCGTCAAAACGCACCGCCTTCAAAACCGGCTGGAGAGCCTTTGCGCGCAAAAGATTCAAGGACGTATCCCGAAGATGCCTCAGGTATAACTCCTTCTTATGGGTGGCGAGCCTTTATATGTAGTCTAATGGACTTTAAACGACCCGCATCGGAAGTCGACAGACTCTAAAATGTTCCCGACGGCAGGTCCTTGACTCGAATACCCCAGTCGCCCTTCCCGATGGAAGATCCTTGGCTCAAAACCCTTTTGAGTTGCCTTGACGTCGCAATGGTGTTTAGGCTGTAATCTTCGCTTGACCTGTAGATTATACTTTGACTTTTGCCCTGTTCAAGCCTCAGTCAAAGTGGGGGCTCGGTAGATTGTTCAATTTATTAGTTGTTTCATTTTTAATCCTTTTTCGGTCTAAGGGACAACCGTTCCTTGGACTATTCTTATTCTCTGTTGTAGTTTCTTCTTATGCGCAGGTCGCAGGGTGGTCCACTACTGCCATTTGAACCAGAGATTGAGAGATCTCTGCACGTAAAGAGGAGACTATTTCAAGAGCAACAGTTGGAAGAAGAGTCCAGTTCTCGTTCCAACTTCTACGAGAACGAATCGTTCAAGACAATCCACCGTCTTCTCCGCTTTCCAATTCGTCGGTTGAATCCGTTATTTTTCCAGACACTCCAGAAATGGCCGAAGAAGCGACCATTGCCAGTTATTCTGAACCCTCAGCTGAGGATCTTTACAAAGGATTCGAGCTACCGGGAAGCTCGGAAATTCGAGCCAAACCTTCTTACCTTAACATGGTTGAGAAGAATCGATTCGGTGGGTCAAACGAAGATGCGGCAAAGCACATGGAGACTTTCATTGATTACTGCTGCTCCATACCCCCACCTGCCGGCGTGACAGCTGATCAGATAAAGGAAACCTTGTTCATCTTCTCACTCCGCGATGCTACGAGAGAGTGGTATAGGGATTTAGACCGAACTGCTGCTGGCATAACTAATTGGAACTCATTGGCTTTAGCGTTCTATAAGAAGTACTTCTCTGCATCAAGGACTATTGCTATTAGAGCTCAGATAACGAGCTTCAAACAAGGGCCTGACGAGAACTTTCACGAAGCATGGACTCGATTTAAGAAGCTAGTGCGAACCATACCGCACCATGGCTTCGAAAAGTGGAGTCTATGCAATCATTTCTATAATGGATTGTATGATGATCAGAGGGACATTTTGGATGCTGCAGCTAATGGCCGGTTCGCTGAAAACTTGAGAGCTACCAAAGGGTGGAAGATCATAGAAGATTTGGCCATCCATAAGGCTGAATATGGGAACTCGAGAGGAAACCAAAGAAGAGCAGTGAGTCTTCTTCCCTCGTCGCGCACTTGAAGCCCTCACTGCAAGGTTCGACAAGTATGAGCTAGGGGGAGTTTCCAAGGGGGGCATGTACCAGGTTAATGCTGTGACAGACGGTCCTTTCGTCTGTAGGAGATGCGGATTAGAGGGACATGTCTCAGAGCATTGTCCCAGTCCTTTTGAGCAATAAGCTGCCTTTCAACATTACAGTGCGGAATAACAAGATTACGAGCCAAACGTCCATCCCAACTTGAGGTGGACTAGCCAGAATGTACAAAATCCCACGGCTCCTCCAACGCAGAAACCATACATTCCTCCACATCAGAAGCAACAAGGCTATCAGAAGCCTCCATCCTTCAACCCTCCTAATCAAGGTGCATCATCCTCTAGTGGAGTGACTGAAATGGGTGAGCTTAAGTCCATGATGCAAGCCATTACAAAGCAGCTTCACGCAAGTGATCAACAAAGAAGTTCAAATGATCAACAGAGAGATGCATCCATAAAGGCACTTGAAACTCAAGTTGCCCAATTGGCCGCGAATCAGTCCACAAGAAAGCAGGGTCATTTACCGACTCAAAACGAGAAGAATCCACATGAGACGGTAAATTTGGTAGAATTAAGAAGCGGTCTTTCTTATGAAGGACCTAAGTGTCGAAATCGGACCAAGATAGTCAGAATCGATGATGAACAAGTGTTCATCAAGAAAAAGGGCTCACGACAAAACAACTACTCGATCGACTGAAGGCTGGTGTTCGATCGAGTGGAAATGGAGAGGAAAGCCCTTGATCGAGTAGTCCTTCTGCTCGATCGAGTGAACAGGAAGCTGAGGATGGTCGATCGAGTGGGAGTGTTGCTCGATCGACTGAAGTTGCTGAAGAAACTGCTCGATCGAGTGAGCATGATGCTCGATCGAGTGATATTGATGACGGGAAGCTTATTCGAGAGCCTGCTAGTGCTCGTTTAAGCGAGAAATCACCGGAAAGACCTCGTTCGAGAGGTAAGAAGCGTTCAAAGGATACTGAACTTGCTCCGGAAGACACTTTGGAGGCGAGAAACAAGGGACTCGAGATTCCTATCACGGTTCCCTTCCCGAGGCGGCTGCAGAATACCAAAGTTAATCAACAGTTTAGCAAATTTGTTGAACTTTTGAAGAGCTTGGAAGTTTCCGTGCCGTTCACCGAATTGTCGACTAAGGTACCCTCTTATTTAAAGTTCATGAAAGACATTTTAGCACGCAAGAGGACTATAAATGACAAGTGAGACCGTAGCTTTGATCGAGATGGGGTCACCTATTTCAAAATAAGTTACCCCTAAGCAATCGACCGGGTAGTTTTTCGATTCCGTGTCACATCGGTATGCAATTGATTGATAATGCGTTATGCGATCTAGGCGCTAGCGTAAGTGTCTTACCTTTGTCTCGGCTAAGAGACTTGGTTTGACAAAAACCGAGTTGCACCAACATGACCGTCTAGATGGCCGACCGTAGTCTATCACGGCCATTAGGTATAGTAGAAGACGTACCTGTCCAGATCGGGAAGTTCTTTATTCCCGTCGATTTTGTTGTCTTAGATATCCCCGAAGATGCACACACCCCTATTATTTTAGGGAGACCATTTCTCGTCCCACCGCCCGTGCAAAGTGATAGACGTCGATGGGAAGACTTTGACATTTCGGTAGGGGATGAGGAGCCGATTTTTCATCACTCCAAATTCCGGAGAGCTCCCATGCAAGTTCAACCTTGCAATGCTCTTTCTTCTATCATCCCTATTGTTGACACTCCGGATGAAAATTTGGAGAATATTGCTGTTATTGTTAACCCTCCGCCTCAGATTGAGAGCAAGAAGGAGGAAAGTTCGTCTGTTGTCCTTACTGAAGGTACACAGAAAAGCAAGAATGGGACACAAAGGACGTGGTGTAGCCATTATCAATCAAAGTGGCAGCAAGGATGCCAAAGAAGATGACAGAGGAGCGATAACGAAGAAGGTTCGAACCTACATAGATGGGAACTACATTCCTCCTACTGTCGCAAATGGTGACTCAAGCTCATGGAAGATGAAGAGGTCGGTCAGTATCACCGAGGTGACGTCCTCCGATCGAAGCCCACGAAGGGGCTACGAAAGTCGATGAGAATTAAACGGGGAAATGCCCCGTGTAACAAATTGTAATAGACAATTCATTTGAATTTCTTTTAACCTTGCTTTTATTACGTTTTAATTAGGACAATTAGTTAGACAATTTTTAGCATAGACTAAGACTATAGACCGTTTTGCTGCGCATTTGGTATTTTGGGATGTGTTTGGATGTATTCTATGCAGGTTTGGGGAAGTGTCACGCATTTCGAGGAAGTAAAGACGGAAATCAAAGAGCCTACAAGAGGAAGTCCTCGATCGAGTACTTTTGTACTCGATCGAGTGGAAGTTAGTTCGATCGAGCTGTCTGGTTACTCGATCGAGAAAGGCCAAAGAGGAACAGGTCGATCGAGAGGTCTCTTAGTCGATCGAGCAGAAGGGACATCAAAGGTCCTCGATCGAGTGATTAAAACCACTCGATCGAGTGAAATGAACAGTGGACATGGGAGTTTTCTTTCTTAAACTCTTACTTTCCCTAATTCTAATTTCATTTCACCCTAATTTCCGTCTAACCCCTTCCCTAATTGCGATTTCCATTTCCCCCAAATCCCCATTTCTTGCCCAAAATTATCAAATCCGTCACCTACATTCTATTGCTAGCACTTTAATCTTCAATAGCTTCTTATTTTCCCCCTCTTTTGTGCTCGTTTTCGCGGTTTTTAAAGGGGATTAGGGTTCGCGGGTTTTTCAATTGAAAATCCGCCTTTGTTACTTGTTATTTGAAGTTTAATTGCTTTTATAGGATCATCATCATCAAGTAAGTGTTTCTTTCACACTCTTTGCATCTTCTCTTCATTTAATTCGAATTTTTGAGGTGCTTTTGAATTAGGGTTCGAAAAATCCATGTCTAGTCGATCTTTTTCGACTTAATTGTGTTTATATGCCCTTAATTAGCTTGTTGATGATCTTATCGCAATCCCTTGCTATTGTTACATGTTTAATTCGAAATTTGCACGAGATTCCGCGACTAGGGCTTCTCAGTCGAATTTTTTTCGACTGCGAGACGGTTTTTATGCTGCCATGCTTTGTCTAATCTGCTTCTTGCCTACTTGTTGTCGCTTTATCTCGTTTCTCCCGTCCCCTATCGTCATTACATGCTGTAAATCATTTGGAATCTCGTACTGTGAGTATCTTTTGACTGCTAGGAGCCCCACATGATTTCATATGCGGCTTTCATGCCTCTTAGTCTCCTTTAGCAGTCACTATTTTGTCATTTTACCACCACTCACATGCTACCTTTCGAATTTATTGAGGATTGTTGGATTTTGTATGCTGGAAGTCGGATTTCTTGACTGATAAGGCCTTATATTTGTTGTCACATGTTGGTTAGCGGGTTATCTTAACCACGGTTAGCAGCATCTTCCCTTATTCATGCCCTTTGATACCTTGCAGGATGGACGCTAGTTCTTTGCCTTCTACTAGTACGTCCTCCAGTCAGTCCGTGAGCGAGTCAGTGGTCCCTGCTGTCACCACTACTTCTGCCCTGGTCACCACTATAGTTCCTGCTTCTACTTCTGCCCCTACCAGACCTTTGTCCATCTTTGAACGAGGATTCATCCCTCGTTTTCCGTCTCCCGGTAGGGCGCCACCTGGGCCGCATCAGCAGGCTAGCCAGTTAGCCATCACCTCCAGCCCTTCGAGGCCGATGTTACAGAGAGAGGCGCCCTCACACCTTTACCGCGGATGCCCACGGTACGTTTTACTTCATCGGACCACCGGATTCGGTTAGCCGCTTTACTTCGTTGCCCCCTCTCCTCCACCCGTTTCCTTGCACGGACCGACCTAGAGACCTTAGGAATTTATGAGGAGGTCTGTAGTTTGTTGAACGGGACGGGTATGTCGGGTCTGATCACCATGTAGGAAGCTACTATTCGTACCCCTACGTACGAGTTCTTTAGCTCCTATTCCTTTGACACCGACTCTTATGATGCTGACCACTCCAGCTCTTGCATTCACTTTCGACTCCGCAATGAGTCGCACCACTGGACTTTGGCCAGGTTTGGGGAGGTTTTAGGCCTAGTTAGTGACGGTCCCACCGACCCACCTCGAGACCTCCTTGACCACTTTGGGCTGCACTTTCTCACACCCCCTTCCCTTCACGGAAGGGAGCTCACATTCACTTACCTCCCCCGTTACTACTTGCGTCGATAGGAGAGACCATCTTTGGGCGACCTGAGCCCAATAACGTGACCAACACCGAGCTAGCGATTCTCGCGGGTACCTCAACATTGACTCCGGTCCGTTTGTTCTAAACATTGCCTATCTGGTAGCTCAGCATTGGAACGGAATTGGGACTCGGGTCAAGACCGCTGTTGTCTGCGGCGGGCTAGTGACTAGGATTGCCCGCCACCTTTACCCCACTGACTCTTCACTCACTGCACCCGATAGGATGGCTTACCTTGACCAGGTGCCATGGGCCGACTTCGCCTGGTTCCCAAAGACGAAGGGGAGCGCGAGGACGTGGAAGATTTGTGGTTCCACGTCTGTTACCTTGTCGTGCTCTACCCTTCCTCCACTCTTACCGCTCCCGTCTGCTGCTGAGGGAGCGAGGCCACCTCCACCCACTTACCACCTTACACTTACCCCTACTTCTTCTTCTAGGAAGAGGAAGCGGGAGGCCGGAGCATCTTCTAGCTCCCAGACCCCGACTCCGGCCCAGACCCAGTCTCAGACTCAGACTGGACCCACACAGACTCCCACACCTCCACCTTCACTCACTCCACCTCCTTCTGATCCGGCCTTTCCGGCCAACTTTGTCTGCCCTCCTGTTTTAGGGGCGCCCGAGGTCATGGACCAAGGGCGTCGTGATGCCGTGCTTTCGGATATGTGCAGGTACATTACTGAGATGAGACGGGATATGGCTTTGGCTGTATTCCCGCTCTACGAGTTCCATATCCGAGCCCGGCGACCGATTCCAGAGGGGTGGCCGCATCCCTCCTTCTACCGATACCCAGCGGACGGGTACCCTCCACTACCTTCTAACTCAGAGGAGGAGGTGGAGGAGACACCGGTAGCACGAGAGGTGCGGTTACGGGCTGAGCAGGCGGCACATCGAGCTGCCAGAGAGGAGGAGAGTGACCCTCCGTTCGTACCCGGTCCGGAGGATCAGCCTGGAGATGACGACTGAGTCTCCCCTTGTTTGTTCTTTGGTTTGGGAGACCGTTTTGTTGAGTCGGAGTACTGGGAGACGGCGGTGCCGACGCCGAGTAGCTATCGGTCTACTCACTTCCCGCTTTTACGGCTGGTTTGGGAAGTTCGCTTTTGTATGTACATTACTCTTTTCATTTTTGTCTCCTTTATTTTTTATTTTGCTGGTTGCATACCCCCATCCCCCATATTTCTGCTGGTGTATGCTGGAGGACAACGAGGGCGTTGTCCGTTTTGGTTTGGGGAGGGTATTGCATCCTTTTGAGTCTGCATTTGCATTTGTTTTGCATTCACGTTTAATTTTCAGCTTGCATTGTTGTTTATTCTCAATAAAAAAATTCGAAAAATTTCAAAAACATTTCACATTTATTTTTGCATATAGGTTGAGTCGGAACGGTAGATTCCCGTGATGAAATTGCACTATAGCTTGTCATATTACTTGAGCCTTGCACCTTTATTGATAGTTTTTAGCCTTGTCATACGCATAATCTACAATTTACTGTTCAAATAATAGCCGATGTTTAGACTTGACTTATAAACTGGCAAACTACTTAAAAATTCTGAGTTGTAGAGCCATAACTGGTGACATTCATGACCAGTTCATTAGGGATTTTGAGAGTAGTACTCCTTGCATAGCATGTTTGTCTCATTTGCACATTTATGACATTCAATTTCTCGTCAAATGCACATATTCGGGTTTGTGGTTGGTGTCACATGCAGGGAGGGTCTTGCAATTTCCCCTTTCTTCTTGTCTTTCACCCATTTAGCTCCACTTTAGCCAAAACTTGCCTTTTTGACCCATTAGCTACATTCCAAACTAAGCCTGCCTAGTCAAGCTAGTTAGTTTGTCCTTTTGTGGTATGTTTTCCACTGCAGTTTGGCCTGTCGTTCCTGTTGGGAGTTGGTGTTTGTATTAAGAAGGAGGAGGAAAGAAAAAAAAAGTATTGAAAAGAAAAAAAAAAGAAAAAATATATGAAAAAAAAAACAGAAAAAAAAGCTGTGATGAAAAAAGAAAGAAATAGAGATTGTGAAAAAAGTTGTCCCCACTAGTCAGAGTTGAGAAGATGTTCGAAGATGTACAATCGACAAGAGGGTTGGTTGTTTCAGTTAGCTGTTTCAGACGATGTGTTTAAAAAGGAAAGTTTGTGACCGTCTGACTCCTCCGTTCTATCCCACATTTTTTGAGGAGATTGTGCTTTGAGTCTAGTGAGTTTTGTGCCAAGTGAAGGGCACTAGTACTTAGTTTTTCAGTCAGTTGAGATCCGGATGGTTTCATTATGGTCCTGTTAGGAACTAGCTTGACGCTTTTACCTCCACTTTTCCATAACTTGTTTAGCCTTTTCTCAGCTGAACCTCACTATTCCCATATTATTTGCAAGCCCTCGGCTGTGACGGACATTATTGGTTGGAGTGTGTGCATTAGTACTTGAATTGTCTTTTATTTTTGTTGCATGCATGCTATGTAGGTCGCAGTTAGGTGAGTGACTGTCTTTTCTTCTCGCTTTTACATATTACATTTGCCCTTTGCTTCATGAGAGAAGAGTGACCACGTGAGAGTCCAGTTTTGTTGGTCTTGCAAGGTCGATAGGTCAGCTTTATTTATGAACAACTTATAATTCGTTTGCGTATTGACTGCCTGGCTTTAACTGTTGATTCTCGTTGCATTAAACTGTTCAAGTAGACAAGTTAAGCTAGCTCTGAGTTATCATTTCCGTTCCATTAGTTTAGTTTTGAGTTTACTCGAGGGCGAGTAAAGGGTTGGTTTGGGGAGATTTGATACGTGCCTAATGTATAGTCTTTTTAGCCTAATTCAGCACGTATTTCTATGCATTTCTATACTATTTTTATGGTATTTTGCCCCGAATTGGCTACTTTGGTGTATTTTGTCCTTTTTGTAGGAATGATCGCGAAAGTAGTGGAACCATATTCTTTTCCGTCCTTTTTGCATGCATTTAGAGGAGACGGAGTTGTCCCAGAGTAGAGTACCGCACTTGGAAGCATCATGGCACGCACTACGAGGCACTTGGGTGAAGACGTGAGCTGAATTGAAGATACAAGTGCTCGATCGAGTTGTTTGCTGGTCGATCGAGTGGTTTCTAGCCTCCCTGATGCTCGATCGAGCTATTCCTTGCTCGATCGAGGAAGCTGCACATGACCAAGTCCTCGATCGAGTCCCCATTTGGTCGATCGAGGGACTTCTACTGAGATATTGGTCGATCGAGTGGTTTAACCCACTCGATCGAGAGGCTTTCGACATCATGGGCTTTAATCAGTCCATGTTTACTTATTTCCGCAAAGACTCTTAGTTGTTTTATCTATTTAACCTATGTTTTACTAGGTTATTAGGTATTCCTTTTACTATCACTTTTCCATCTAAGTTTTTACATTAGAACTACTGCTACTTCCTACGTTACCTTTTACCTTTCGATTTGTTACTTTCATTTTCGATTATTGGTCGCTTGGATTTCGAGTTCTTTACGCCGGAATTTGCTTGGATTGTAATTTCCTCTCTTCTCTTAATAATAATTAACCTTCTTGTTGCATTAATTCCTTGTTTGTTTTATTTATTCCTTTGCCCTAGTTTATTTATTATTGCGTTTTATTATTATTTCATTATGTCATCTGCTGGAAAATTATCTGCTGTTAGTTTAATTAAGAATATGAGTAGCTAAACCCCATTCATGTTGGGATTAGGGAATCATGGGTAGAATAATGACGACGTAGTGAATGAATTGGACGAATTGATTAAGAGACCATGTCACTATAGCAATTTAACTGTAATTCCCGACCTAGTTGAGTGCACGCTTCTATGTCACCCATTAAACTTGCTACAATTAATCCTGGATCGAAAGATTGGACTAAACAGGCTGCTATAAACATGTAGACTACCCTAATGAGGACGAAAGTTAAGTTAGTGGTATTTTAGGGTAGGAAGTGGACCGAAAGGACCTTCTAACATCCGTCTCGCATTAGTTCGTCCGAGTCATTTATCACGAGCCGAGTTGTTAGACTATCGTAGTGAACCGAATTCCCGACATGTCCCTCTCTTCTTGATAGTTAAATCGTATTTTACCGCTCTATTACTCTTAGTTTAGAATCAATTTTAATCAAACCCCAACTGTTACCGTAGGACTAGAATAGACAACTGACT
This sequence comes from Silene latifolia, assembly GCF_048544455.1. NCBI lineage: Eukaryota > Viridiplantae > Streptophyta > Magnoliopsida > Caryophyllales > Caryophyllaceae > Silene > Silene latifolia. The sequence goes on along the minus strand of NC_133538.1, from coordinate 222,778,885 downwards.
ATAATTACATTTCCTCCCTGTGGATTCGATACTCGACTGCCTCTGCTACATTTTAGTTGGGACCGTTAGGTTTTATCTTTGATAGGGTTGCGATAGCCGTGTCACTAACCATGCAGGTAATCTTGAGAAGACAAACTCACTCCAACTGAGTACTGGGTTCTTCCCAATAAACGGCGACCCATCAAGTCCAAGAGCTTTAACCCCGCCGATTACATGGCTTACTCTACCTCCCAAATGAGCAAAGAACTTATATCTCCCGCGAGTCCCGAGAAGTTTCTAACTCCCCGCCAAATGAGTGCTGATTTTTAAATGGATGTCACACATGCTATTTTCCACGATCGATCATTCGACCATAGATGGTCAAGGCGAGCCTTACAACGCATATGGTCAAGTAGCCTTTGTCCGCAAACAAGATACAACTCAAGGAAGTATCCCGAAGATACCTCGGGAACGACTCCTTTTCACAAGCTGGCAAGCCTTTGTCCGCAAACAAGGTACAACTCAAAGACGTATCCCGAAGTTGCCTCGGGTACGACTCCTTATCACAGCTGGCGAGCCTTTGCACACACACAAGATAAGACTCAAGGACGTAACCCGAAGATGCCTCAGGTATGACTCCTTCCTATGGTTGGCGAGCGTCAAAACGCACCGCCTTCAAAACCGGCTGGAGAGCCTTTGCGCGCAAAAGATTCAAGGACGTATCCCGAAGATGCCTCAGGTATAACTCCTTCTTATGGGTGGCGAGCCTTTATATGTAGTCTAATGGACTTTAAACGACCCGCATCGGAAGTCGACAGACTCTAAAATGTTCCCGACGGCAGGTCCTTGACTCGAATACCCCAGTCGCCCTTCCCGATGGAAGATCCTTGGCTCAAAACCCTTTTGAGTTGCCTTGACGTCGCAATGGTCTTCAGGCTGTAATCTTCGATTGACCTGGAGATTATACTTTGACTTTTGCCCTGTTCAAGCCTCAGTCAAAGTGGGGGCTCGGTAGATACCCAGTATCTGACCCTTATAAAAACCACCCGATGATGATCGTACTATAACATGTTTTTGATATGCGTGCGTGGATTGGCTATATGTGAGACAGTTTAATGCACTACTCGGATATGAAAAATGATTTCAAAAGTTTTCTAACTTCAATTAATTAAAATGCCCTAATTAGAGACAAAATCGTCATCGGACACAAAACCGACTCAGAAACCCGCAACTCGAGTCAACCTGAGTCAACCCAAATCCCGAATGTCAAAAATAATGCCATGAATGTCTTTATCATGTCATTTCCATTAAAATGACCCTAATTAGAGACAAAACTGACACCGGGCCAAAAACCGACTCAAAATTCAAATCCCGACTCACACGGGTCAAACCCGAGTCAAGCACACAAAACACCCACCTCAAGTAACACCCAAAATCATCTTATTAGATGCCCGTATTGTTAAATGACATCTTATATGAATACCACATATCAAACCAACCAAACAAGTGATAGAGTAAAGGCGACGTCCAAATTGAAAAGGACAATACACCTATTTGTATCACAAGGTAGCTCGCGCCTCTTTAGGGTGTCTGCTTAGCCTCTAAGCAAACTCAACCGACCTACCATCCCGTATTTCTCTATAAATACCCACCATCACACACCACAATTCTCACGCGAGAGTCCGCACCCTCCTTCTCCCTTAAACTTCTAGACCCGACTTCTTAAGTCACAAAATCGACACGTGTTTACGACCTACCGATCGTAAACACAAGCCTTACACATTTTGTTTGGTACCGTCGCCGTGTATTCGACTGACCCATTCGACCAACTCAATTCATCAATCAACATGTTTTAATTAACGTATTTTCAAAACTAAATCCTTTTTTAAGGCACCTTTTTAAACTTCTTTGATCGCGATTAGTCACAATGAGAAATCCGTCTCTAAAGTCTTATACTTCGCAAACATCAATACACGTAAGTTTGAGGGTGGAAATATCTCACTTATTTCATGTATTTACTGTTTTTATGAGTTTATATGCATGGAAAATGCATAACACGATTCAAACATAGGTTAGACGAGCCAAAACCGAGTTTTGGCCTGAGACAGAAGCTCCTTGCTATGCAGGGAAGCTCGCGCCTGTTGTGGGTGTCCAGGTCAGACTCAAATGTGTTTGAGTTCGTCTTTCCTCCAACACTTTCTTTTATTTTTACTTCTTTCCTTTTACGGTTTTTACCATTTTAATTCATTTTTATGATAAGCATATCTTGACCATTACAAATATCATCCTTGGTTCTTTATACCATGACGGTTTATTCCGTGACTCGGTGATATTATTGGTTAATTTCATTTTAATGGGTATTTTAACACCCTTTTCTTTTATTTACCATTTTTTTTCATTTGTTTACATTTGTAAATATATTAGTCATAATTCATAATTATCCTTGGTTCTTTATACCATGTTGGTTTAATCCGAGTACGATGACAAACTTGACTTACAAAGAAATGAACTTAACATATTTAGTTCAAATAAAACATTTTACATTTTTATTAGTAAATTATACTTTCCAAACATGCAAATCCGATAACGAATATTACTAACATAATAGTAATTATTCCGAGTCATTCAAACAACATTTGCAATCGTTCATCACAAATACGGTTTTAAATAACCCTTTTTAACAACCTTTTAAAATGGTTTTAAACAACCTTTTTACAACCAGGAGACGCCTCTTGGTTCGGCTCATGGCTCGCGCCCCAAGGCCTCCTGTTTTCATATTTTAAAACCAGGGCAGAGCCCCTTCCCTCGCCAATAGGCTCGCGCCCCAATGGGGCTGCCTGGCATTGTTCTGTCCCTTTTTTGGTACTTGTCTAGGACGATCCCAATTACGGTTAACCCGAATACGTGACGGATCAGATTGACGAGTTTGCATTTTATACTTTGTCTTTTAAACACACTTTTTCAAATAAATGGATCGTGTTAAGCATCATAATCCGAATTTGGTAAATGGATGTTTAATTTCCGTTTTCACATGCAAACCAATCTAAATCCAACTTTGACACCAATTTCTTAGTACATGCATAAACAACCGACTTAGGAAATTCTCACATGTTAGGTTAAAACTTTTGGATGTGTATTCATGCATTTACACCGTTTTATAAACTTTTGCACTTAAACAACCACGATCGATCAGTAGAGGCCGTTAATGCGGGCGGGACTGGGTGTCCGATTAAAGGGCTTCCCAATACGTACCTTCACCCCTTACTCAGAACCATTGGATAGTGGATGGCCTTATCCAGAGCGTAAGAGAGTCATTTTAGGCATAGAATGCTAAATGGGGGACGAGTCCTTATCTTTAGTACCTATGTCAAACACCGCTTTTAACCTTGGTTGACCTAGGTATAAAGTTGATTCGAACGGGTTCCAAGCATCCCACAAATGCTTGGTGGCGACTCCGAACATCTCTGTATCGTTTCGAGACCTTTACCAAGACGAAACCGACCGATTTAAAGCGATCCGGTCGAAAGCATTTCAACGCCACCGAGCGTGGCTTTCTAGACCGCTGCATGTCCACAGCTTGGCTTGGCGTGCAGGTGGCCCAAGTCCACACCATGCAAGCATCGCCATGGCACCGTTTGAAGCTCTCTATGGAAGAAAATGTTGGAGTCCCGTATGTTGGGATGACGGTGAAGGAGCGGTGGTGCTAGGACCACAAATGATCGAAGATACCATTGAACAAGTGATCATGATCCTACAAAGGATGAGACCCGCGTAAGACCGACAAATGAGCTATGCAGATCTACATCGCCAACACATTTCTTTTGAGGTGGGTGACAGAGTATTGTTGAAAGTATCACCAATGAGGGGAGTGATGATATTTGGCAATAAGGACAAGCTAAGCCAAAAGTACATAGGTCCCTACGAAATTTTGGATAGAGTCGGAGAGGTGGCATATCGGTTGGCAATACCATCGATACTTGAGAGAGTGCACAATGTTTTCCATTTATCACAACTAAGGAAGTACGTGAGCGGCCCGACTCATGTACTAGAGGTGGAGCACAACGAGTTGGATGATGCTATATTATATGTCGAGGCTCCTAAAGAGATCCTTGATCGTAAAATAAGGAAGACAAGGAACGAAGAAACCATGCTAGTGGAGGTTCTTTGGTCGAATCACAAGTTAGAGGAAGCAACGTGGGAGGCAAAGGAAAGCATGAAAGAACGCCATCCTCATCTCCTTGAACATGTATGAGTCCGGTTACGAGGTCGTAACCTCCTTTTTAGGAGGGTAGAGCGCCGCGCACAAGTAAGAGTCCTTTTGCCTAGTTGAGTCTTTCATTTCATCTTATGGTTGGGAATTAGATCACTAGTTGGTTGTCTTTGTCATTTGAGTACCATATGTCGGGAAACCCCGTAGGGGCGTGATACGTGCCTAATATATAGTCTTTTTAGCCTATTTCAGCACGTATTTCTATGCTTTTTTATACTGTTTTTATGGTATTTTGCCCCGAATTGGCTACTTTGGTTCGTTTTGTCCATTTTGTAGAAATGAACGCGAAAGTAGTGGAATCGTACTCTTTTTCGTCCTTTTTGCATGCATTTAGAGGAGACGGGATTGTCCTAGAGTGAGATACTGCATTTGGAAGCGTCATGGCACAGATTACGAGGCATTCGGTGACGGACTTGAGCTGATTTGAAGTTAAAGAACTCGATCGAGCTGTTTTACCACTCGATCGAGTGGTTTTTACGTCCTCTGGTGGTCGATCGAGTGGTTTTCCACTCGATCCTTATCTTACAGAAAGGCCAGTTACTCGATCGAGCAACTTTCTACTCGATCGAGTAGATTTGCTGAGGTGTTTGCTCGATCGAGTGGTTTTAATCCACTCGATCGAGTGGTATCGCTATTTATGGGCTTTAAACAGCCCGTGTTATGTTTAATTCCGCAAAACTCATTTACTTTGCTATTTAAACCTACATTAGTTAGGTTAGGAGTATCTGATTTACTTACTGCTTAGCATCTATCAAAACTTTTACTGCGTACTTCAATCTTCTCTACTGTAACTTTATTTCGGGATTGCTTTTGCTTGGAATTTGTGTTCTTTACGCCGGATTCGCATCGATTGTAATTCTTTCTCTTCCTTTATTAATAATTAATCTTTTGTTTGCTTTAATCTCTTGTTCCGTTACCTTTACTCCTTTGCCCTAATTTATCTTTATGCTTTTCACCTGTTATTTCATTATGTTTATTGCTGGAAATCTATCTGCTGTTAGTTTAATTAGCGATATGAGTAGCTAAACCCCTCTCATGTTGGGATTAGGGGATCTGCGGTAGGATTGTGCCGATGTAGTAAATGAAACAGACGAAATAATTACGAGACTCTGTCACCATAGCAATTTAATTATATTTATCAACTTAGTTGAGTGCACACTTCTAAGTTAACCTTTAATCTCGCTAAAATTAATCCTAGATCGAAAGATTGGACTAAATAGGCCTGCTATGAACAGTAGACTACCCTGACGAGAATGAAAGTTAAGTTAGTGGTATTTTAGGATAGAAAGTGGACCGTAAGGACCTTTCAACATCCGTCTTACATTAATTCGTCTGAGTCATTTACAGCTGGGTCACTGGACTACCGTAGTGAACCGAAATCCTGACATGTCCCTGTTTATCTGATAGTTTAAACTCATTTCCTGCCTTTATTGATCTCGCCCTTTATTTCTCTTTCCTTTAAACTCGTAGTTTAGATAACAATTCAAACAACCCAACCCCCCCCTCCCCCCCCCCCCCCCCCCCCCCCCCCCCCCCCCCCCCCCCCCACCATTGTGACCAAATAGACGGACTTTTACAGATATCTTGCCTCCCTGTGGAGATCGACCTGACTTCCCTAGCTATAAAGTTAGTCGAGTTAGTTTATTTTTGACAGGTACACGACAGACGTGTCAAATTTTGGCGCCGTTGCCGGGGAGGCAATTGCCCTATTTGTTTTCGTTCCATTTATTTTATCCGTCTCAGGGAATTCCTATTCCTTGAGGTCGTTCTTATTATTTTCTTTCAGTGTTGTTTATGCCCAGTTCAGACAGGTGTGAATTAGTTTCAGCTGATTCAGAGCCAGAGAGATTATTCAGGCATACACTCCGTCTGATAAGGAAATCACGAAAGGAAGACTTGAGTACATTCGAGCCGGAGTTACATCATTCTCTTTTCGAGGAAGATAGTCCGATTTCTACAGTAAAGATGCCTAAACTTTCTATTCATTCAGTGGCTAAAGCCTCTTCTATTCCCAAAGGTTTCAATCTCCAAACTGAGGATGGGAACACCTTTGATATCCGTCCTTCTTATATCAATCTGGTAGAGAGAAACATTTATAGAAGCGTGGCTGGTGAAGATCCGAGGAAGCATATGGAGACCTTTACCGATTACTGTTCTACTATCCCCGCCACTAAGGGGGTAACTCAAGATAAGATTAAGGAGGTTCTCTTTCCTTTCTCTTTAGCTGACTCAGCCAGGGAGTGGCTGACTGACTTGGACCGCACAGCTGCTCGGGTTAAAGATTGGGAGTCTCTTGCTCTTGCATTTTACAAGAGATATTTCCCTCCACAACGCACCAATTTGCTGAGGGCCAAGATCACTAGTTTCAGACAGGCTCCCGATGAAGGTTTTTATGAGGCATGGTCGCGATTTAAGAAGTTGGTGAGGTCTATCCCTCACCATGGTTTTGACCCATGGTTTCTAGCTAATTAGTTTTACAATGGGCTGTGACGACCAGAGAGCCATACTTGATGCGGCATCTAGTGGAAGATTTCAGGAGAATACAGATGATGATAAGGGATGGTCCCTTATTGAAGAGATGGCGAATTACAGTGCTGAATATGGTAACCCGAGGGATGGGATTAGGACAGTTCATGCAGTTGATAAGCAGGTTTTGGCTAAGCTGGAGACCATGAATGCTAGGTTCGACAAGTTGGAATTACAAGCTTCTGGGGAGCCTCAGACGGTCCATGTTCTTACTAGAGGAGAGACTGTTTCTTGTGAGAGATGTGGGAGTAATGATGGCCACACTGCTGTTGGCTGTCTTGTAGAGAAGGAACAAGTCCTTGCCTTTCAGCAATATAAGCAAGGAGGAGGTTCCTATTACAATAATCAAGGGGCAGTCCATCCCAACCTGAGGTGGACTAGTCAGAATGTGCTCAATCCTACACCTCCTCCGCACCAGCAGCAGCCTTATGTCCCTCCACACAAGAATCAACAAGGCTTTCAAAAGCCCTCTTCTTTTACTCCTCCTAACCATGGTGCATCATCTTCCGGTGGGGTGAGTGAAATTGGTGAGCTTAAGTCTATGTTGCAAGCCTTCACGAAGAAGTGGCAATTGAGTGATCAAAAGAAAGATGCGTCCATAAAGGCACTTGAAACTCAAGTTACCCAATTAGCCACTAATCAGTCCACAAGAAAGCAGGGTCAATTACCGACTCAAAATGAGAAAAATCCACACGAGACGGTAAATTTCATCAATCTGAGAAGCGGTCGTTCATATGAGGGACCGGAAAAGCATAAATCAGACCCAAGGAGAGCTGTAAGTGATGAGGAACAATGTTCTGGCGAAGAAAATGAGCTCACGGCAAAGAAAGTGCTCGATCGACTGGTTTCAGGTGGTCGATCGAGCAGATTTGGGGACGAAAGTAGTCGATCGAGTGAAAATACAACTCGATCAAGTGAACTGGAAATGCAGAATGGTCGATCGAGTAGTTTTTCTACTCGATCGAATGAAGAGCAAAGTGAAGTTGATCGATCGAGTGGAAATTTTACTCGATCGACTGACATTGATGAGGAAACTGCTCGATCGAATGGGTATATTGGTCGATCAAGTAGTTTTGATGACGGGAAGCTTATTAGAGAGCCTGCTAGTGCTCGTTTAAGCGATAAATCACCGGAAAGACCTCGTTCGAGAGGTAAGAAGCGTCCAAAGGATACAGAACTTGCTCCGGAAGATACATTGGAGGAGAGAAACAAGGGACTTGAGATACCTATTACAGTTCCCTTCCCGAGGCGTCTGCAGAATACAAAGGCCAATCAACAATTCGGTAAATTTGTTGAACTTCTGAAAAGCTTGGAAGTCACTGTGCCATTCACCGAGTTGCTGACAAAGGTACCCTCTTATCTTAAGTTTATGAAAGAAATTTTGAGTCGTAAGTGATAGTGAGACCGTAGCTTTGACTGAGGTGGGGTCAGCCCTATTTCAAAATAAGTTACCTCCTAAGCAGTCAGACCCGGGTAGTTTTTCGATTCCGTGTCATATCGGTAACTATTTGATTGATAATGCGCTATGCGATTTAGGCGCTAACGTGAGTGTCTTACCGCTGTCTCTGGCTAAGAGGTTTGGTTTGACAAAGCTGAGTTGCACTAACATGACAGTTCAGATGGCCGACCGTAGTATATCACGACCACTAGGTATAGTAGAAGACGTACATGTAAGGATCGAGAGGTTCTTTATTCCCGTTGATTTCGTTGTCTTAGACATCCTCGAAGATGCACACACCCCTATTATTTTAGGGAGACCATTTTTGTCTACTGCTCGTGCAGTTATTGACGTCGGGGGGAAGACTTTGACCTTTCAGGTAGGGGACGAAGAGCTGATTTTTAATCAGTTTAAGTCCCGAAGGGCTCCCATGCAGGCTCAGCCTTGCAATGCTCTCTCTTATATTGACCCTATTATTGACACTCCAGTTGAACTTTGTGCTGCAATTATTATCCCTCCGCCTCAGACTGAGAGCAAGAAGGAGGAAAGTTCGTCTGTTTTCCTTGCTGCAGGTACAGATGAAAGCAACGAAGGAGATGTAAAAGGGTGTTGTGCAACTGCTGTCAATCAACTTGGAAGTATGGATGCTAAAGACGGTGATAGAGGAGCAAGGACGAGGAAAGTTCGTGCCTATGTGGATGAGAACTATTCCCCTCCTACTGTTATGAATGACCATTCATGCTCATGTAAATTGAAGAGGACATTCAATGTTGCTGAGATGACGTCCTCCAGTCAGGAGCCCTTCAAGGGGCTACTGAATTGCATTGGGAATTAAACGGGGAAATGCCCCGTGTAACACTTTGTAATAGATAATTTTGAATTTTCCGTTGAATTTATTTTATTGCTTTTAATTAGGACAATTAGTTTTTAGACTGCTTTTAGCGTAGATTTAAGACTATATACTGTTCTTATGCGTTTGGTTATTTTGGGATATTTTTGCACGTGTTCTTATGCAGGTTTGGGGAAGTTTTTACGCATTCCAAGGAAGAAAAGACGAAATTCAAGAGCTTACGCGAGAAAAGAGCTCGATCGAGTACTTTTTGTACTCGATCGAGTGAAAATTTGGTCGATCGAGCACTTTTTCAGGTCGATCGAGTAAAGCAATAAGTGGGACTTCTCGATCGAGTAGATTTCTACTCGATCGAGCAGATGAAGCATCAGAGTGCTCGATCGAGTGGTTTAAAACCACTCGATCGAGTGAAATGAACAGGACACAGGGAGTTTTTCTCACTTAAACTCTTTTTCCTAATTCCCATTCATTTGTTCCCCTAATTTCGTCTACTCTACCCTAATTGCGATCAAATTGCCCTAAATCCCCATTTTTCTTGCCCAATCTCCAAATCCGCTCCCTAAAATCCCTTGCTTGTTAATTAATCTATCAAAGCCCCATAATTTCCCCTTAATTTGTGCTCATCTACACGGTTTTAAAGAAGGGTTAGGGTTTGCGGTTTTTAGCTCGAAAAAATCGCTTGTTTGCTTGATTATTTGAAGATTAATTGCATATTGTAGGTTTCTCTCACCAAGTAAGTGATTCCTCTAGCTTCATTGCATTTTGATTTCATTATTTTTGTATTTTCATGAGGAAAATTGAATTAGGGTTCGAAAATCCATGGTTAGTCGATTTTTTTAGACTTAATTTTTGTTTATTGCCCTTGTTTCTCTTGCTTGATGATCAACCCCAATTCCTCGCTGTTTGTTGCATGTCTTAATTCGAATTTTACATGATTTTTGTGATACGGGTTAAAGACAAATGAGATTTTCGATCGTCACTTGGGTTTTTGTTGTCAGAAATCGTCTAGTTAGCATCTTTGTTGCGAAATTGCTGCTTGTTGACCGATATCGCACCCCGTTGATGCTTAGACATGCTTAATCCAACCCTTGCACAAAATTTGCAATTAGGGTCATTTAAGTCAATTTTTCGACCGTCGACGGTTATTTTGTCAGATTGCTTTAATTAACCTCAGTTACTTGTTACTCGTTACTGTTGTTAACTGTTATTCCCTTTCCCTATCGCCAATTGTATTCTGTAATTCGAAATTTTGAGGAATTGTTGGAAATTATATGCTGTAAGTCGAAATTTTACGATTGGTAGGGGGTTTCACATGTTGTTTCTGCTGGTTTTTCATGCTGTTTAAGCTACTATTAGCCGCTGTTTCTTATCGTGTCCCCTTACCCTCTGTTTACAGGATGGATTCTAGTTCTTTACCATCTACTAGTTCGTCCTCCAGTCCGTCTTTGTCTGAGACAGTGGCCCCTGTTGTTGCCACTGTCTCCACTTTAGTGACTACTGCAGACCTCGGTGTTTCTAGTTTCACCAGGACGCTTTTGCTCCACTTGCTCACCAAGCTAGCTTAGTTCAGGCTGCCACTTCGTCTACGGTCACCACCACAGCTAGCACTGATGCTAGTCCCTCTTCAGTGGTGACCACAGCCGCCGCTAACTCGGCACCAGCCTCTACTTTTACACCTGTGGCGGACTCGCCACTTGGCGATCGCAATGCCTTGAGCGCCACTGTTCCTCACACCGTTGCTTCACAGGCTTCTGCTTTGAGTTCCAGAGGCCGGGGTCGTTGACAGTCCCGAGCTACGCCAGCTCTAGTCACCTCTACTTCCGCTCCGAGCACTTCCACAGCTGCTGCTTCTGCTTCTGCTTCTACTTCTGGCACAGTCACGGTCCGAGGGGACACTTCCCTCGACCCTCACCTAGACTACCCACAGGTAAATTTTGTTAATGTTTTACATCGCAAGAAATTTTATCATTTAGTACGCTGTGTGCATGTACCTTCCCGATTTCTAGAGAAATCGGCACTTGAGAGACTCGGTATTTACGAGTCGGTTTGTGACTTACTTCGGGGCACGGGGATGGCTGGGCTCATCACTACGAGCGGCCACACTTTTCTGGAGCTGAGCCTTGAGTTTCTAAGCTCCTTTACCTTCTCCTCGGGGGCTTACGAGACTGACCCCGATTGTTCTTCAGTGTCCTTCCGGTTATTTAACCGGACTTTTCCGATGACCCTAGCGGAGTTTGGTAGGTTACTTGGCCTTTCCTCTACGGGCGTGACTGTTGCCCTAGGAAGGTCCACCGCCAGCTGTGGCCGACTTTAGCTCAGACCACCTACCATGAGCGAAAGCTCCATCAGGTCCACCTTCCTCCTATTCGTGTTTTCCTTAGACTGATGGGGAGCACTATTTTCGGCCGAAAGGAGCCGAACAACATGACCAACACCGAGCTCTCCATCCTGGGCGGTTACCTAAACATTGACTGTGGAGGTCCTTTTACCTTCAACATTGCCTACTTGACTGCCCAGTACCTTCATAGCCAGGGGCTGAAGGAGACGGGAACCATTGCCTGCGGTGGCATAGCCACCATTCTTGCCCGTTCTCTTTTCCCCGATTGACCGCGTAACTTGCAGTACCTCAAGGGAGAGAGGCTACTGAGTCTGGAGGCCATGCATTCTCAGCATTGGCTGACCCCAGACTACCAGACTTGGAAGATAGACGGCTCCTTGTCTGTTGACTTACCTTGTGACACTCTCCCCCGACTTGAGCCCTCGCCCACTGTTGCTAGGGGCCACCGTTTGCCGTCACTGCCGAACCTCCACCTTCCACTCCGACCATGACCACCTCCCACTGCACTTGCAGCTAAAAAGCGGCGTCTTGAGACCGGAGAGGGGTCTACAGCTTCAGGGAGTGCCCAGCCTTCCACGGCTACTCCCGATCCGACCTCTACTCCAACTACTACAACCACTCCTACCCCTACGCCCACTGACCAGACACAGACTGAGCCGGTCTTACCGGCTACTTTCGTACTACCTCCTCCCTTTGTGGCGCCCGCGGTCCCGGACCAAGGGGGCGCCCTTTACGGTTTGTTGCATGCGATTGCAGAGCGTCAGGCTCGTATTGAGAGGGACATGGCTTTAGCCTTGCACCCTCTATACGAGTACCACTTGCGGAGACACAGACCGATTCCGGAGGGTTGGCCACACCCTTCCTTCTTCCGGTTCCCACCTAAGGGGTACCCGGAGTCGGCTGACGAGGAGGAGGAGGAGGACCCAGAGGTGGCAGTGGAGAGAGCTCGTGCTGAGGAGCAGAGGAGGAGAGAGACCCGGAGTTCAGGGTGGAGGAGATCCGTGAGAGCAGTGACGACGACGACGACGACGAGTAGCTACTGGTCTACTCACTTCCCCGGTTTCCTGGCTGGTTTGGGGAAGTTCATATTTTGTATGTATCTTCTACTCTTTTATTTTGTCTCCTTTTAATTTTTTTTTAATTTCTTATTGGTTGTATATTCCCGTTCCCCCGTATATATCTGCTGGTGTATGCTGGAGGACAACGAGGGCGTTGTCCGTTTTGGTTTGGGGAGGGTATTGCATCCTTTTGAGTCTGCATTTGCATTTGTTTTGCATTCACGTTTATTTTTCAGCTTGCATTGTTGTTTCTTTTCATTAAAAATTAAAAAATCCAAAAAAATTAGAAAATTTCAAAAATTTCAAAAAAAATATATTCACGTTTATTTTGCATATAGGTTGAGTCGGAACGGTAGATTTCCGTGATGATAATGCACTATAACTTGTCTTTTAGCTTGAGCCTTGCACTTCTTTTGATGGTTATTAGCTTTGTCATACGCATAGTCTACGAGTTTCTCTTCAAATATAGCCGACTGTCTAGATTTGACCTGATAAATTGGCAAACTACTTGAAAAATTCTGAGCTTTAGAGCCACAACTGGTGACATTCATGACCAGTTCATTAGGAATTGAGAGTAGTACTCCTTGCATAGCATGTTCATCATTTTTTCACATTTATGACATTCAATTTCTCGTCAAATGCACATATTCGGGTTTGTGGTTGGTGTCACATGCAGGGAGGTGCTTGCAAATTTCCCTTTCCTTATATTTTTCACCCATTTAGCTCCACATTAGCCAAATTTGCCTTTTTGACCCATCAGCTACATCCCAAACTGAGCCTGCCTAGTCAAGATAGTTAGTATGTTCTTTTGTGGTATGATCTTCCGTAGCATTTTGGCCCGTATTTCTTGTATGGAATTGGTAGAAATTGAGGAAGGAGGAATAAGAAATAAAAAATTGAAAAAAAAAAAAAAAGAAAGACGTGAAGAAAAGAAAAAAAGAAAAAAAATGAAAAAAATGAGAAAAAGCTGAATTACGTGAAACAAAAAAAAAAAGGAAGTTTGAAAAAGAAGTTTGTTTTATTTGAGTTAGTTCTTTCAGACGGTATTAAAAAAGGGAAGTTTGTGACCGTCTGACTCCTCCGTTTTATCCCATACTTTTTGAGGAGATTGTGTTTGAGTTTAGTGAGTTATGTGCCAAATGAAGGGGCAGTTGTTCTTAGTTTTTCAGTCAGTTGAGATTCGGATGGTTTCTTTAAGGTCCTGTTAGGAAGTAGCTTGACGCTTTTACCTCCACATTTCCATAAAATGTTTTGCCTTTTCTCACTTGAACCTCACTATTCCCATATTATTTGTAAGCCCTCGGCTGTGACGGACATTATCGGTTGGAGTGTGTGCATTAGTGCTTGAATTGTCTTACATTTTTGTTGCATGCATGCTATGTAGGTCGCAGTTAGGTGAGTGACTGTCTTTTCGTACCTCTTTTACATATATTATTCACCTTTGCTTCATAAGAGAAGAGTGACCACGAGAGAGTCCGATTTTGTTGGTCTTGCAAGGTCGATAGTTTGGCTATATTTCTGAACAGCTTATAATTCGTTTGCGTATTGACTGCTTAGCTTTAACTGTTAGTTTTTGTTGCATTAAATTGGTTCAAGTAGACAAGTTAAGCTAGGTCTGAGTTATCATTTCCGTTCCATTAGTTTAGTTTTAAGTTTACTCGAGGACGGGTAAAGATTCGGTGTGGGGAGATTTGATACGTGCCTAATATATAGTCTTTTTAGCCTATTTCAGCACGTATTTCTACGCTTTTTTATACTGTTTTTATGGTATTTTGCCCCGAATTGGCTACTTTGGTTTGTTTTGTCCATTTTGTAGAAATGAACGCGAAAGTAGTGGAATCGTACTCTTTTTCGTCCTTTTTGCATGCATTTAGAGGAGACGAGATTGTTCCAGAGTGAGATACTGCATTTGGAAGCGTCATGGCACGGATTACGAGGCATTCGGTGATGGACTTGAGCTGATTTGAAGTTAAAGAACTCGATCGAGCTGTTTTACCACTCGATCGAGTGGTTTTTACGTCCTCTGGTGGACGATCGAGTGGTTTTCCACTCGATCCTTATCTTGCAGAAAGGCCACTTACTCGATCGGGTAACTTTCTACTCGATCGAGTAGATTTGCTGAGGTGTTTGCTCGATCGAGTGGTTTTAATCCACTCGATCGAGTGGTTTCGCTATTTATGGGCTTTAAACAGCCCGTGTTATGTTTAATTCCGCAAAACTCATTTAATTTGCTATTTAAACCTACATTAGTTTGGTTATGAGTATCAGATTTACTTACTGCTTAGCATCTATCAAAACTTTTACTGCGTACTTCATTCTTCTCTACTGTAACTTTATTTCGGGATTGCTTTTGCTTGGAATTTGTGTTCTTTACGCCGGATTCGCATCGATTGTAATTCTTTCTCTTCCTAATTTATCTTTATGCTTTTCACCTGTTATTTCATTATGTTTACTGCTGGAAATCTATCTGCTGTTAGTTTAATTAGCGATATGAGTAGCTAAACCCCTCTCATGTTGGGATTAGGGGATCTGCGGTAGGATTGTGACGATGTAGTAAATGAAACAGACGAAATAATTACGAGACTCTGTAACCATAGCAATTTAATTATATTTATCGACTTAGTTGGGTGAACACTTCTAAGTTAACCTTTAATCTGGCTAAAATTAATCCTAGATTGAAAGATTGGACTAAATAGGCCTGCTATGAACAGTAGACTACCCTCACGAGAATGAAAGTTAAGTTAGTGGTATTTTAGGATAGAAAGTGGACCGTAAGGACTTTTCAACATCCGTCTTACATTAATTCGTCGGAGTCATTTACAGCTGGGTCACTGGACTACCGTAGTGAACCGAAATCCTGATATGTCCCTCTTTATCTGATAGTTTAAACTCATTTCCTGCCTTTATTGCTCTCGCCCTTTATTTCTCTTTCCTTTAAAACTCGTAGTTTAGATAACAATTCAAACAACCCCCCCCCCCCCCATTTATGACCAAATAGACGGACTTTTACAAATATCTTGCCTCCCTGTGGAGATCGACCTGACTTCCCTAGCTATATAGTGAGTCGAGTTAGTTTATTTTTGATAGGCACACGACAGACGTGTCAGGGCGTGTTTTGTTGTGGAGAGTTGGGCAAGAGGAGATATATGAGGAGCGAATGTCATCTTCGGGGACGAAGATCTTTTTAAGGGGTGGAATATTGTAATACCCTTACCTTCTAAGTGACCGACTCGATCGAGTGTAAGGGAACACTCAGCCGAGTGCCCCTATACTCGATCGAGTAACGTGACCGAGTGAGTTACAAGATTCAGGTCTGAGTAGTGACACTCGGCCGAGTGAGGTGTACACTCGACCGAGTGCTGTACACTCGATCGAGTGCCCTGGCCACTCGACCGTGTGAAGCGGGTTAAGCCCAGTTTTGTACGTCGGCCTATATTTCTGTGTTGGGCTTCATAAATAAGACCCATGAACAGTGTTTCCTTCATTTCTAAACCCTAGAAACATCTCTATAAACCTCTCCCACTTCTCTCTATAATCCAGCTTCATCCTAAAATCCTAGATCTACACTTTGTTTGGAGGAATCTTGGAAAAGTGTTTACATATTCTTATTCCTCATTACTTGGTGAGTAATCTCATGCTTTTACTTTTGTATTTTCCATACTTTCATTTAAGACACAAAAACCATAGATTTTTAGGGTTTTGGTAATTGGGTTTGTTTATGGGTAACTAATATGATAGGCTATCGTACACCTAACAAAAATACCCTAGACTTGGCTAACAAATGAATGTAGTAAAGTAGGGGTTGAACACAAGGAGACGGGAATTGTGTAGTGAATTGCTATGAGTAGAATTCTATCTAGGTCGGTTACGATTGTTTGTTGGATTTGGTTGGTAAAACTTGTATTAAAATGATGTAAATTAATAATGCTAAAAAAGTCTACGGGAGTCGGGTCACGCATGCAAATACGTAAATGATCATGATAAATTAGGAGTTGATAATAACGTTAATGGTTTAGGTCTAATGGCAACCACATCTCGCCCTTATTGTCAACCATAGAACGGGCTCTAGTGAGCTCTCGCTATGACTAGATCGGTCTACTAAAACATGCTTAGTCTAATTCAATTTCGTACCTCTTGACTTATAAAAGTGAATTAACAAATTTAATCAATGATAGTGATCAATTATCAAAGACTAACAAATAAAACCAGCATGTGATAGAAACAATTATACGATTACTATAGCATCCTAATTCAACAATTGTAAAAACTATTTATGCATGGCTTCCCTATTCCTTAGAGAAAGTAAACTACTCACTCATGTTGGAAACTAAACTAATAAGATATGATATGAATAACATGATGATAAAATAATTATAATTAGATGAATAATTGAGAAATGAGATAATGCTAAATGATAAATGATAATGACATAGAAATTAGAAATAATACTTGGGAAAGTGCACGTCTTCGGGGTTGTTGGGTTTTGAGTTAGGGATACCGACTCTCGAACCCGAGAGGGGGGTTAGTTGGGACAACTAGTGTCCTTGATGTGACCATAATTAGCGCATATTTAGTCCCCGAATTAGCCTTGTTCCCATGCTTTTTAGTGCATATTTGGGTCATTTATTGTCTTTAGTTCTTTGGTTTGCATATTCTTTGAGATTTTTATCCCTTGGTAGGAAAGGAGTGCAAATCTTGCATTTTCATGGCAAAACGAGACTAAATTGATTGAATTCAATGACCAAGCATCAAGGAGAGACAAGATTAGAAGGCATTTGTACATATTATAGTAGTTGGGCAATGACGAGAAAGGATCCTTGCATCCCCGAGGAAATCCCCAAGGATTTTACGAAGAAAAGGGAAGAAAAGAAGAAGAAGCAAGACTGAGGAGCAATCCGTGCGGATTGTCCTGAATCCGCCCGTCCTCCACAGCACAATCCGTGCGTCTTCCTTCAAAGACGCCCGGGCAGCAAGCCTAGAAGACGCCCGGATTCCCTTGAAGACGCCCAGGCAGAGGCTCCTGAATTCGCCCGTCCCGTGTCTAAGACGCACGGATTCCAGTCCAGCACAAATCCGTTTCTTCAAGCTTCAAAGAAAGAAGCCCTTCCTTCGAAAAATACCGGCGTCTCCCTGCTCAATCTAAAAAAGTAAAATTACTAGTTTAGCCCTTATTTAACCCTAATGCATCCACCTAATTTCCACTATAAATACCCCATTAGTCTAATTAGAAGAGCATGTTCTTCTTATCAATTATTAGAGTAGTTAATATCAATCAAATCTCTCTTTAGTATTTTAATCAACAATTAATCAAGTTTTAATACAAGTTTTATTTCCTTAATCTCTCTCTTGTTCATCCTTTATTTTGGGTAATTGAAGATTATTTGGGTTATTTTGGGAGATTGACAACCTCTCAATCAAGCATCAAGTACTTCTTTTATTGTTTGCTTTATTATTGGAATCATTAGTAGGTATAATTCTCTTAATCCCTTTTTAATTATTGTTAATTACTTTCATTTGTTCATCATGTTTCATTTTGTTGGTATGATTGACAACCTTGCTAGCATGATCAACATGATAATGAGTGAGTAGTGACCTAGCTAGGGTTAATGGGTAATTAGGGGAAACCAACATGGGGAATGATTCATGCTTAAATTAATATGCTTTCATGGTTTATTTGCTTGCTTGTTTTGATCTCAACTCATGCACCTGTTATGTTTGATGAAATGTGAGCCTATGAATCCTTGCATTTTTTACCCATCACCTATCTTTTCATTGAGACTTGTAAGACATAAACCAACTCGAGTCTCATTAGACCATGCATGTTGTTGAGTAGGAAAGACTAAGTCGACTTGTAGGTGTTGTACAATCTAATCGATTCCGCTCCGGGACCCAAAATTTCCTAGGATTGAAAGATATAACCCAACTCAATCCATCACAACAATAATTGCTTGCTTATAATTTGAGAACATGTTTGTATGATCAATTCCCATGATTCCCCTATGACCCCATGATACCCTAGTGCTTTTTATCAATTATTTACAACCCTTTCATTTCATCTTGCTTATTTACTTTCATTGCTATTTAGTTAGTGACCTTCTACATCAACCCAAATTGTGACACCCCTAAGACACCACTAGTTTCAATAGAAATCTCGTCTCAATTCCCGTCCCTTGGGATCCGACCTTTACTTGCCTCTTTACTAATTGTAGAGTTGTTTGTGAAGTTATAAATTGTGCTTTGGTCTAGATGCTTCCAACGACAATTGTTCCGAAAAATAGAATATAGCTCCGAAATAGTCGGACCAGTCCTATTGCGAACCCGAGAGGGAGGTTCTAGGCGAATTAGAGCCATCTCCCCCTAACCTTTCTACCCCTTTAGATTAGCCGAGACAATTAGTATATGGAATTACAAATATCCGTGGGAGAAACGAGTTATAGTCTTTCCTATTATTTGATCTATTCTTAATCCTTTAGCTTGTTCTTTGCTTGTCTAGTTTGTAGCCTTTTAATTTTCTAATTTTAGTGCTAGTTCGTTACAACCTCTCCCTTTTATTTCGACTTAGCTAAGCTCGTGAATTAGAACGATTAGTAGTCCACCTACTCCTTGTGGGATCGACCCTCTAAAGTGTACAACGATAAAATCGTGCACTTGCGAGGTATTACTTGATACCATCAAGTTTTTGGCGCCGTTGCCGGGGAGTACGGCTTGATATTAATCGTTTTTGTTTTAGTTTAGACTAAGTCCTTTGTTACTAATCCTTTATTTAAAGTGCTTAGGTCTTTTGCATGAGTAGGCGACAAAGAAGAGGTCGACCAACACATCCACTTGATCTTGAAATTGAAGCCACGGCAAGAAGACTTAATTCTCCAAGAAGAAGGGGTTTACTAGATACACCACCGATAGAAGAAGGTAATCACCAAGAAGCTACCGAAGTGTTTGAAAATCCTTTTGGGGTTTTAGAAGAAGAACCTAACATCATGGGTGATCCGATTCCGATAAGAGAGACTATGGCTTCTAAGCATATAGTCAATCCAAGCATCCAAAGACCAAGAATTCAAGCTAATAACTTTGAAATCAAAAATGCCTTGCTCAACCTTGTTCAAGACAACCAATTTGGAGGAGGTCCCTTGGAGAACCCAAATGATCATCTAAATGACTTACTTGAAAATTGTGATATGTACAAGTCAAATGGGGTCTCCGATGATGCGGTACGCCTTAGGTTGTCCCCCCGTTCACTTAGGGGTTCGGCCAAGGATTGGTTGAAGAATTGTGACCCGGATTCCTTCAAGACATGGAATGAGTTGGCTTCGGCATTTTTGAACAAATATTCCCACCCTCAAGAACGGCCAAAGTCAAGAGTGAACTACAAAGCTTTACTCAAGAAGAGGATGAGACCTTATATGAGGCATGGGAATGGTATAAGAAGCTCCAACGGTTATGCCCTCACCATGGCATATCCGAGGCCGAGCTAGTGAACAATTTTTACAAAGGGTTGACTCAAGACCTTCGGCTTTCATTGGATGCGGGATCGGGAAAAGGTGCCTTAGACAATTTGGGGCATAAAGCGGCAAAAGAGCTAATTGAGGAGATGGCCTGAAGAACTATGGAATGGGGAAGTGATAGGCAATTGAGAAAGGGCAAGAGCAAGGATTCTAATTCGATTTTGAATGTGGAGGTTAAGGGTATGCTAGATGAACTCACCCAACAAGTTGCTTTGCTAAATTCAAAACCACCAAGCTCCGATATGAGACAAGTCTTGTCTTGTGAGTTGTGTGGGGAACAAGGGCATACTCCCATTGGGTGTCCCTTGATTTCACCCCTCCAAGAGGAATGCTATGAGCAAGAAAATGGAATTTGGGAGTCCACAAGTGCAAGGCAAGGGTTCAACAATAATAACAACAACCAATTTGTCAATGGAAAAAGAACTCACCCTTTCTAGTCTTATGCTTCACAAAACATTCAAAATCCAACCACTTCCAAACCTCAACAACAACAAAGGTTCAATCAAAACTCTCAATTCCAAAGACAAATTCCACCCGGTTTCCAAGGGAAACAATTTGTCACCCAACACCAACAACCATTTGGGGGTTTCAAGGGACCAAATTTCAATCAACAACAAAACCAAAATTCCCAACCACAAAACCAAAACTTCCAAACCCCTCAAAAACCATCTTGGGAACAAGCCTTTGAACAATTGGTTATTGCAAATCAAAAATCCGACTCAAAGCTTGAAAACCACATTGCCTCACAAAACCGGGTTAATGATGAAATACGAGCATCCCAAAAGGCTACGGAAACTCATGTGGCCCAAATTTATCAACAATTGGGGCAATTGGCTCAAAATCCGGGGAAGTTTACGGGTAATACGGTTAAACCAAGGGAGATTAATGCGGTATTTTTGAGGAGTGGAAAGCAATTGGAGGAGTTTGAGAAATCTCCTAAGTGGAAGAGGAAGAGGGTGTCTAGTGAAGTAGTGAAAGAGCACCCGGTTGAGGTTGTGGAAGAAGATAAGATTAGGGTGGAGAAGTCTAAAGAGGTGGAGATGGTTGATCCTCCAAAGAAATATGAACCTATTGCAACTAAGGCCAAAGAATGTACTCCACCACCAGTGGAGTATGTCGCACCGGTACCCTTTCCACAAAGGCTTGCAAGGCCTAGGCTTGAAAAGAAATATGAGAAGTTTGTTGATATCTTGAAGGGGATAAATGTCACGATTCCTTTCCTTGATATGATTACCGAAATTCCATCATATGGTAAGTTTCTTAAGGAACTTGTCACTTTGAAAAGGAAGAATGGAGAGGTGCAAACCATCAACCTCTCTAAGGAATATAGTGCTATTCTTACTCACACCAACAAGCTTCCAAATAAGCTTGAAGATCTGGGTAGTTTCTTAATTCCTTGTTCTATCCAAGGGGTGGCTATTAAAAGGGCATTGTGTGACTTGGGGGCTAGTGTGAGCCTCATGCCTCTTTCAATCTTTAAGAGGCTTGATTTGGGAGATTTGAAACCAACTAGAGTTTCACTTCAAATAGCCAATCGGTCGGTTAAATTTCCCATTGGTGTGATTGAAGATGTACCCTTGGTTGTTGGGAAGCGTGTCATACCATGCGATTTATTTGTAATGGATATGCCCGAGGACTACAATGTGCCTATTATCTTGGGGCGACCTTGTCTTGCCACCGGTGGAGCTATGATCGATGTGAAGAGTGGCAAGTTATCTTTGCAAGTAGGTGAAGATAGAGTGGAATTTGAACTCCACAAGTTCATGGAAGCCCCATCTCTAGGTGACACTTGTTGCATCGTAGACATTCTAGAGAATCCCATGGAAAAGCATGACCCAAAAGCTTCCTCTATGGATACTTTGGAGACTTATCTTGTTAGTGGGTATGAAGTTGATGACAAAGATGTTGAGACTCTTGCATATGTATGGATGTTGGATTCCGCTCCATTTCATGAACAAGCTCCCAAGTTTGAAGTGTTGGAAGTTGGTAAGAAGGAGGACAGTTCCACGCCTCCTCCTACGGTTGAACTTAAACCTCTTCCCTCTTCTTTAAAATATGAATTTCTCGGTGATAATTCCACTTTTCCCGTCATCATCAATAGTGCACTTGATGACACCCAAACCTCAAAACTAATTTCTTTGCTCAAAAGGTTTAAGGGTGTCCTTGGGTACACAATTGGTGACCTCAAGGGGATTAGTCCCTCTTTGTGCACTCATAAAATTCTACTTGAAAATGAGGATGCATCCTCCATTGAGGCACAAAGAAAGCTTAACCCCATAATGAAAGAAGTTGTGAAGAAAGAGGTCCTCAAGCTACTTGATGCCGGCATTATATATCCTATTTCGGATAGTAGGTGGGTAAGCCCGGTTCACGTAGTTCCCAAAAAAAGGAGGAATGACGGTAGTGCAAAATGAAAAAAATGAATTGATTCCCACGAGGACGGTAACCGGGTGGAGGATGTGTGTGGATTATAGGAAGTTGAACAAATCCACCCGGAAGGATCACTTTCCCTTACCGTTCATGGACCAAATGTTAGAAAGATTAGCTGAACACAACTACTTTTTATTCTTGGATGGCTATTCGAGATTCTTCCAAATCCCTATCCATCCAAGTGACAAAGAAAATACCACCTTTACTTGTCCATTTGGCTCCTATGCATATAGGAGGATGCCATTTGGGCTATGTAATGAACCATCTACCTTTCAAAGAGCTATGATGTCAATTTTCTCCGATTTTGTTGAATAAGAAATGGAAGTTTTTATGGATGATTTCTCGGTTGTTGGGAAATGTTTTGAAAGTTGTTTGACAAATTTGGAGAAAATTTTGAGCAAGTGTCAAGAGTCTCACCTTGTGCTTAATTTAGAGAAGTGCCATTTTATGATACAAGAAGGTGTTGTGATGGGACACATAGTGTCAAATCATGGAATAGAAGTTGATAAGGCTAAGATCGAGGTCATTTCTAGTCTCCCACCTCCCACCAATGTCAAGGAGGTGAGAAGTTTCCTTGGACATGCGGGCTTTTATCGCCGCTTCATCTAGGACTTCTCCAAGATTGCGAGACCTTTGACCTAGTTGTTAGCCAAAGATACTCCTTTTGTGTTCTCTAACCGATGTCTTGATGCTTTTAATAGGTTGAAGGAAGCTTTGACGAGTGCTCCAATCATACAACCTCCGGATTGGAACTTGCCATTTGAGTTAATGTGCGATGCAAGCGATCAAGCCTTGGGCGCGGTTTTAGGCCAAAGGAAGGATGGAAAGGTGCATGCAATTCATTATGCAAGCAAAACTCTTCATGAAACTCAAACCAATTACTCAACAACGGAAAAGGAGCTCTTGGCCGTAGTTTTTGCTATGGAGAAGTTTCGGACCTATTTGGTGGGAGCTAAGGTAATAGTGTTCACCGATCATGTTGCTTTGAGACACTTGCTCATCAAGAAGGAGTCCAAACATCGGTTGATTAGTTGGATATTACTTCTCCAAGAGTTTGACATGGAGATTAGGGATAAAAAAGGAGTTGAAAATGTGGTGGCCGACCATTTATCCCGGCTAATCAACCTCAATGTTGACAATGGGCTTCCTATCAATGATTATTTGCCCGATGACCACTTGTTGTCCCTAAGTTTGGGTGAAGCACCGTGGTATGCGGATATAGTCAATTATTTGGTCTCCGGAATAATCCCATATGATTATGACTCGCATAAGAGGAAGAAATTCTTTCATGATCTAAGGCAATATTTTTGGGATGAGCCTTGCTTATACAAATCTTGTGCGGATGGGATAATTCGGAGGTGCATTCCAAGTGAAGAGGTGAAGCCGATAATTTCACATTGCCATGATATGCCAAGTGGAGGGCATGGTAGTTCAAGAAAGACCGCCGCAAGGGTGCTCCAATACGGTTTCTTTTGGCCTTCCCTATTTCATGATGTGGCAACCTACGTCAAGGGGTGTGATAAGTGCCAACGAAGCGGCAATATTTCAAGGAGGCATGAGATGCCAATGAATTACATGCTAGAGGTAGAGTTGTTTGATGTATGGGGAATTGACTATCAATGTCCTTTTCCATCATCCAATGGATATGAGTACATCCTTGTTGCGGTGGATTATGTGAGCAAATGGGTTGAAGCTATCCCAACAAAAACTTGTGATGCAAAGTCGGTAACAAAACTCATGGAAACAATTATATTTTCAAGGTTTGGAGTTCCAAGAATTGTGATTAGTGATCGTGGGACTCATTTTCGGGAAAGGACTCTAGATGCTCTTCTAAAGAAACATGGGGTGCAACATAGGCGTAGTCTTGCCTACCACCTACAAGCAAACGGACAAGCCGAAATCTCAAACCGTGAAATTAAGATGATTCTTGAGAAGACCGTGAGCCGGTCAAGGAAGGATTGGTCAACTAAGCTCAACGATGCATTATGGGCTTACCGGACTGCTTTCAAAACACCGATAGGAACTTCACCGTTCCGGTTGGTGTACGGAAAGCCATGTCACTTACCGGTAGAGTTGGAGCACAAGGCACATTGGGCAATCCGACTTCTCAACTTTGACTTGAAGAGTGCCGGAGAAAAGAGACTGCTTGACATCGATGAGTTATAAGAGTTTAAGCTAGAGGCTTATGAGAGCTCAAGGATTTACAAGGAGAAGACTAAGAAGTTCCATGACAAGAAAATTTTGAGAAGGGAATTCGAGGTGGGAGACTTGCTTCTCCTCTTTAATTCAAGGTTCAAGTTATTTTCGGGAAAGCTCAAGTCAAAATGGTCGGGACCTTTCACGGTGGTCCGAATTTTTCCTTATGGGGCAATTGAAATATCCGATGGAGACCAAGCTTTCAAGGTAAACGGGCAAAGGCTCAAGCATTACATTGCCGGAGCCCCTATCATGAAGAATGTAAGCTCCATCGATACCTACCTTCTCCATAATTAATTGTGGTTCATGACTTCGTCGAGCCTACGACATTAAACAAGGGCACTGTATGGGAAGCAACCCATGGGATTTGTATATAGCTTGCATTTTAGGTAGTTAATCCTCATTTCGTCCTCTTTGGAAGGCTTGACCGAGGGAAGGGATACCGGCGGCCGGTTAGCGTACCGGCGCCGAGGCGTCAAGAATTTTGACTATCAAAAAATTCAAAATCATGCTGGGATGACAGAGGGCCGGTGGACCGGCGGCCGTACGGCGTACCGGCGCCGAGACATCCAATTTTTGACACTCAAAATCGATTTTTTGGAAAAAATGCTGAATGACAGAGGGTCGGCCGACCGGCGGCTGTTACCCAACCGGCCCAGCGTCCCTTTTTCCGCACCTTTATATTCCCTAACCCACCGAATTTCCCACCACTCTCTAAAAATCGCTCTCTCTCTCTCTACAATCCCTCAACACAAAAATCCTCTCTAATTCCCTAATTAACCCAGACACCAACACTCAACCTTTCCAAATAACTTGAAGATGGCATCCAAAAGGACAAGGGCGGACACGGCTAGGGCCACTATGGACTCGGCTCAATTCGGGGTGGCTCAAGTGACGGATTCCTCGCCGGATCCCGACTTCCCTAATCTTGTCTTCGCATCCGGGGCTCAAAAATGTAAGTTCCTTTTATTCAAAAATCGTCACATTCATGCTACTAAATTCATTTGTAGCCAAACTATGAAGGATTTAGGGATAGATACGGATGCCAAGAAAATATTTAGGGGGGTTAGAATGGGATTCTTGTATACCCTTAAACGATTGACTTACCCTTGCCTTACTTGGGAATTTTTGAGCTCACTTCAAGTGGAATTTTTGAGCTCACTTCAAGTGAAATTAGGTTCCGTCTTATGAATCGCAACCATACTATGACCTTGAAAAGGTTTGGAAAAGCTTTCGGTTTGAATTACATGGACTCTTACAGAGATCCCGCTGATTTTAATCATTCTCGGGTTTGGGAAGCTATTTCGGGTAAGCCCGAACCCACAATAGGGAAAAGGAGTGTTAACTCTATTCATTTTCCGGCTATTAGGGTTTGGCATCGATTCATGGGGTGGACTATTTTTTTTAGGAGTGAACCGTGGACCGTTAGAACCGATGAACTAAACATACTTGGCTCTTATCTTTTCGAAAAGCCCAAGCCGTTTCAAATAAACATAGCTCACCACTTTGTGCTCCACCTTCGGAAATTGGCAAATTTCCCGGATCAAAGGGTGGGAATATTTGTGGGCAGGATGATCACGCAATTGGCCAAGGATATTGGTGGGTTTGATGAGTCTTTGTACAACCCGGTTCAAGAGCCCAACGTCTTATGGAAATTCTACTTGACCCACTCTTTGGAATGGTTTAAAGTTGACCCCGCCGATAATCGTGAATATTGGCAAATCGATGACAAGGATTCAATTGTCCTTCCAAATACTAAGACAACAACAATCAATCAAGATCAATCTAGTTACCTCCTCTCGGTACATGTGCGTGACCACACCGGGGGTGCCCGGCAAACACTTTCTCAGCGAGAACGCAACGGCCCGACCTCGGAATCCCACCTATCCACTTTTACCTTATTGCCACAACAATTTGACACTCACTCTATGTCTTCCACGTGTCAACAACCGAACTACCAATACCCTCCCCTTGACCCGACTTTAGTAGGGTACTTTGACAACTTGAACTTGGGATTGGGTGAATTGAAGAGTGAAATTAACACTCGGTTTGACGCGCCGCGGGTTTGTCACTAGGGATGGGCCGCACCCGGATTACTTCCAATGGCCCGCCCAAGGATACACAGCACCGACTATTTGTGGAGGGCTCCACTGTTAGAAAACTAGATCTATATACTCAACATATTCATATATGTTATATTTTAATTTAGTCATAAAATTAAATGGTGATCTTATGCATGCAAACTACAAAATAAATAAAGAAGAAATCATCATCTCACATTGATATTTCGGTTTATATGGGCACAAGAGAGTTCTCCTACTCTCTTGTTCTTGAGATTTCTTTAGTGGATGAACAATGATTCAAGAAGAGAATCCCTCCCAAAAGTGTTATACCCAAGATAACAACTTAATAAAATTAATATTATTATTACTAGAATAATACTAATTTTGTATTAAAATTGACCCAAAAATATTATTGGACTCTCTAATATTTTGGTTTAGAGAGAAGGAAGAGAAGGAAGAATTTTTATCTTTCTAAAACTCTAATTTTAGATGATGAATGAATGAATATTCACTAATGTATTTTGTAGTGTATATTAGGTAAAATAAGAAGAAAAACCAAGGTGTTTTTCTTCTCAAAAACCGGGTGGAAGAGGGGAGAAGAGGGAGCCAATGCATGCACAAGTTGTTCTTCACAATGATCACTTGGTTCGCATGGCTAGTATATTAGGGAAATCATTATGCTTACCACTCACACAATAAACATAATATTTCCTTAATCCTCCCATTATTTTCGGCTAACATGGATAAAATGGACTCCATTTTATCTTTGTCAAATTGTCAATTTGTCATATGTCACATGTCATATGTCACATTAAATTGTTATGTATTTTTAACATATTAAAAATCAACGTAATAACAAAAATACGTCATATACAAAAATCGACTTAGTAATTCATAATTACTTGTACCAAAATATTTTACCAATTATAAATCACAACATCTTGTATTTATAATAATTTATTCATTCAAATGCAATTGTTTCCTTAAACAATAATTTCATCTAAGTAATGAAACAATTCAATTACTTAGACCGTATCTTATTTAATCAAATTTCAATAAGACACGTAAATATTACTTCCAAAATTGTCCGTCAATTTTAAGTAATTTAATTGACCCGTATCGTCATACGATCAATTAAATGATCAATTAAGTGTGTTACCCTTTAGGTATGACCTAAGGGGATCAACTGGTCACCACCGTCTCACGACAGTTTCGTCAAACTCTAGTCAGACAATCATTACCGATATGTGTGGACCAGTTGACAGTAAAATATTACTTCACAATTGTATTCTTTATAATGAGACTTAAACATGTGATCATCATGATCAACAGTTGTGATCGCATTATTGTCGGAGGACACATATTCCAACAATCTCCCACTTGTCCTCGACAAGTGTGCGTCACCAATTCTCTTGTCCTATTACTATCTCCCACTCAAGGCAAGGTGTCTTTCAGGTCGTACTTGCAAGTGATCATATCGAGAGTGGTTTCCTCGATCTGGAGAATAACTGATTGACCGGATTTATCAACCATGGATACATTCCGAGCGTGGCCACGCATTTCCAGTTCATTACTCCTCGAGTGGCCCTGAGATATTGTTATAACCCTGACTAGGGGTGGACAATTCCTATTGCACTCATTCCCTTTGACTAGCCACAGCCATCATAACCCAAAATATGCCTATTTGACCCCATTTACGAAGGTCGTAGTAACATAAATCAAAGTTAATCTGAAACTGTGCCATCTTAGGCGAATAGTCTTTAGTCAAAAGAATCGACTCATTAGAATACTATAGTAGCTCTCGCCACGACCAGGCTATATAAATTTGCCATAACTCTATAAGAGGTCATAAGGCCCGACAAAGTGTTCCTAACAGTCTGCCTATGTGATCGACTAGTCATCTCACATGACTCTATGGCATTTGAACTTGCCATCAATCGCATCACACTCTAGTCACTTCGAGACGTCACCTCATGTAAGTAACTATGGGAAAATACAATGCTAATCCGTGTTCACTTTAACGGGGTTCAATTGTCTCTACAACCCGTTGGGATATAACAAAGTATAAGGTGAGTTAATAATAACTCAAACAACAAATGTCAACATCACACTCGGGTAGTCAATACCATATTACAACCTTGTGATGCATATCGTAAGTGTGTAAACACTTGTTTGATTGCAATAGAAGTTTAACATACCATGTGTCCATGTGTTCAAACTTCTTATAAACGCATTTTCCTTTACGTTCATGTTATCTTCTCATAGCATGAACCTTACCAAGTACACATCTAGGTTCCCAACCTCGGTTTCGGTTCTTTATCTTGAAAGAACTTCCTTGTCGATTATCACATAACAAACAAATTTGTGGTGAATGATATAACTTGTACTGTTCAAGTACTCCACCCACACACAATGCACTAGGTATATGTTTTTATAGAATCTTGCAACAGTTGTCAAGATGATTAGCCTACCACTTCTCACAAGTCCTAGCATTATAGGAAAAATTAGTTTTTAGTAACTTCTTATTCAACTAAGTATTATTCCAAAATTTTTATTTCTCCTTTTAGCTGAAAAGCTTAGGATTTTCATAAATCCTTACGTGTTGTTTGAATTTTAATATGTGCAATCTCTTGACACATAATAGAGTATTCTGTCAAACACCGAAATCGCTCATCGGATTCTCCTCAAGAATTCATGACGTTTCTTCTATGGCTTCCCAATGATCCATCATGCTCTTATGCATATGATTTATTTTGGACATGTGCATGATTATTCTAATGGCGGAAACATTAGTAACTTTTAATCATGTCATCAACTATTCTTAGGTTCAAGGAACGACCATGACTGCTAATGGCAATTCCATTTTCATTTACATGAATAACCTATGTTTCTTGTTGATTCGATGTGTATGTCTCAATACCTATCCAACATCTCATGATGTAGTTGGATTCATCATAGTCCATTTTCATCCAGAATTGAAAACTCAAATCTTCCTTTGTGAAGGAAGGTATTGGCTTTTCATTCTTTAATGAGTGATGAGTTACAAATTTTTATAAGATGATTGTTCCCACTAAATTCCATGTCTTCACATGATAATTTCCAACTCCCACTTAATTCCACATGATTCGCAATTGACTACTCAATTGAGATGTTTCAAAAATTGAAATTTATTGCTTTGTTAAGTTATTGAGATAAAACCATATATGTTCCCATCATATCCTTTCAAAATACCTATTTTGAAAAGGTCTCATCTTAACCTTTCTAATTCATTCATATCATAATGATGCGTAGCCATGTCATTATTTAAATATAAATAATATCTAATACACGTCCTTTCAAAATACCCTTTTCGGAAGGAGGTTTAACCAATTCACTTTCATAATGTGGTTAAGTAATGACTTTTGCGTGGTTAATATAACTTAGCAATTGAGGATACCGGTATATCAATCCTTGCAACCTGTAGTCATAAATCTTGTTTATTTTCTAGGATGTTACTTAATTCATTTAGGCTCTTAAGTAAATATCAATATTGAAACTATTGGTCAAAATTTATCATAAACTAGTCAAAACTCTTGTTAAGACTTTATATTAGTCATTCTTGTTCCAAAACTTTCTTTTGGTCTCCTCGTGTAGTTATCTTGAGAACATATTCTTTTGATTACTTCACTTGGTCTCTTTTGTCATGTAGATCTATTCGAGACCATAGATCTCATCTATTCGTGTATACTATATAAATAGATATACCTTTATTCAAATCATTCTTCCTTGTGTAGATCTCATTTACACAAGTACACAAATTTATCTTGGTGTTCTTTGTGTCCTCATTTTTGTCCCACTCTATCTTTAGAATTAATACACTAGAGATTCAAAGATAGTATATGAGACACAAATAATGATTTTTGAAGTAGAAGGAGAACTATCTCATAGGTAGACTAATAGTTTTAGATTTGTAAGTGTACTTGGTGATTGACATTCCTTTAAGAGAGTTCATTAACTCAATATCACTTTATAAATGATCATACACAAGCCTTAAGCATGTGGACATATAATGAATCGCATCATTATAGTTGTCTATTAGATCACTTTAAGTGAATAATCATATGTTTCTATGAGCAAGCATGTAAAGACGAACTTTAGAACAAGGATAAAAAGATAAAACGGGTGACTTGGGTTGCAAACCAATCCACCATTATCAAAAATACAACCAATTATCCAAAATACGATCCCATGTCGAACACGGAAATTAAAAGGTTCTAAAACCCAAAACATAATTAAAATAAGACAATAAAAAGCGAAGCTCCATGAAAGCTATTCCTAGCTTCTTGATGGTATCTCAAGCTTGCTTTTCTTTTCCCTTGTCTTTGCTTGGTGGAGGCCCTATTTACAATAAAAAGGGGATACATTATCACAACTTTGTATCACAATACCATAGTTGAATTAGAAACATAAAAGAAAGGATAGTCATTTACCTACTGGAGTGATCTTTCCAGCCTTAATATCACCAAGGTATTTGGAACAATTTCTTTTCCAATGTCCAACGCCATTACAATAATGGCATTTATCAAGAGGACCCTTCTTGATTTTGGAAGTGCTAGCTTCATAAGACTTAGGTTTGGTGAAAGTGGGAGCTTGCCTCTTATTCTTCTTCCCATTCTTTTTAAACTTCCCCTTGCTTTTGGTGCTAATATTAAGCACGTCCTTAGGTGGGTTAACATTTAACCTCATGTCTCTTTCGGCTTGCACAAGTAGCTTGTGCAACTCTTCAAGAGACAGGTCCCTTGTCTTGCATGTTAAAATTCACCCGGAATTGAACATATGCTTTGACCTTGGATAAGGAGTGTAGAATCCTATCTACAACAAGTTCTTTGGGGATTTCAACCTTTTGAATCTTTAAGCTCTCGACTAGCTCCATTAATTTGAGCACATGAGGGCTAATCTTTTGGCCCTCTTTGAAGTCGAGATCAAAGAATGCAGCGGCCGCCTCATATTGGACGATCCGCGGAGTTTGTGAAAACATTGTCACAAGCTTGTAGTAGATTTCATTAGCGGTGCCCATTTTTAAGGCTCTCCATTGGAGGTCCGCCTCCATCGCAAAGATCAACACATTTTTCATTGTGGCGGACTCCTTATGGTAAGCCTCATATGCTTCCCTAGTGGCGGCGGTCGAACTAGTATTAGGTCCGGGTGAAGAGGCCTCAGTGAGGTAACGAAGCTTTTCGTCACCTTGGGCGGCTAGTTTGAGTTGGGCATCCCAATCGGAGAAATTTGACCCATTCTTTTCAAGTTTACATCGATCCATAAAGGATCGGAGCCATGAAGTATTAGTGAGAGGCGTGGCGTTGGTGTTGGGATTTGCCATTTGTTATGAGAAATAGAAACGGTCTACAATACAAAAATAGAAGGAGTAAAACAAATGCCGTTTTCAAAGATAATAATACTCGTAAAAATTAATTTAAACAAGTTTTATTGCATTTTTCTAGTGACCTCTACCCAACTAGATAAATGATTCCAAGACCCAAATTCATATCAACTTAGGCAAGGGGTAGCCGATTAAACCCTTATCAATATAACTTGGTGGATTAACCTTTTAATCGATTCTACTTTTAGAACTCTTGGTCGATAAAATTACTCTAATGTTTATCTATAGCCCAAAACAAATCCGACAAGGGCACGGGGTAGCCGATGAAACCCTTATCAAAAACTTTTGTTGAGTTCAATCCAATTTTCGAATAAATGTGTCCATGATCCAAACCCATATTAACTTGGGCACGGGGTAGCCGATGAAACCCTCATCAACATGAATTCAGTGGATAGACATTTATCACCCACTTCCCCTACGTAACAAGGTTTGTACCCCGGGGTAGCCGAGTGCACTCCCTCGCGAAATAGGTTTTCATGGTTTCTACTATTTGGTAAGGCTATGTCTCAATTGATTGTTTTAGCGAGAGGTCATGTCAATTTATTATCTATCACGTTTTAAGTGAACTAAAGCGGTGAACTACGATAATTCTAATTGACACGGTCGATAAACTCGATAAAAATGATGATGCATGTTTTAGTTATGGTGATTTAGCGATGCATGCAACATATAAATAAAATGCAAAGCATTAAAAAAATAAATCCTAGTATGGCATTCCTAAAATAGAAAAACTATTTAACTATTACATATTCGGAAACCAACTCCATTGGTCCCTTGAACTTCGGTTATTGGCACGCATCTCGATGTAACACCGTCTTTATGTATCGCCTTCTTGAAGAAATCCGTCTTTATGGAACTCCGGAATAAATAAATTACATAATTTCCTATTATACATTTGTAATTAAAATAAAATAAATCTATTAAATTACAAAACGGTGATACGAGATCACAATAAATTACAACCGAGTCGATATTCCCATACATTTCGGGTAATACCAATTAAAAACTAAGGCCATACTAAGTAAAAATTACATAAAATAAAATTACATAAAATAAAACTATGACAATCATAAATAAAATGCAGCATTATAATATGTATGAACATGCCCAATTTTATGCTAAATCGCCTTTAAGTAGCCAATATCGTATATTACACAGTGTTTATGGATTTGCGTGATTCAACGTTTTATAATCACAAAAATTACATAAATTCATATTTATGCACAAATTAATTACCCTAACTTCTTAGGACTCAAAAATTAGTTTCCACTAGCTATTTGACCATAATTAACTCATATATCTTAAAATTGTTCATTAATGGACCTAAAAATACAATAAAAAAGTTATAAACTTCAAATAAATCACAAAAATTCCAAATAAATTTGAAATTTAAAATTTAAACTTATGAACATTCTGGAAAAATACCATGACACTCATAATGTTCAAAAACATAGGTTAAAATTTCGTAAAATTATCGGAAAAACTATGTTGCGGTTTATCGGATTTAACAATAAAAATCATAAAAACATGAGAAAAATTATATTCATCAACTTTTCATTTTTAGATCTGAAAAAGATAATTAAATGCAACATGTGACGTTTTTCCTTAGTCATGGAGTATGTTTTAGCAATATTTCACTAATTAAGTCACTATTTATGCTATTTTTCATCAAAAAATCATAAATCATGCATAAAGACTTCAATACAGCCTATTATTTTACACACATCTTGTAAAATTGCATGTGACAACATACTAAATTTCTATTACCAGATTCGAAATTTATCTCATATTAACCTATTTTTCATCTAAATCCGATTTGAAGCATGAAAAAACCATATTTCGAGCATAATAACTCCAAAAATTCTGAAAATATACAGGTCATTTCAAAATAAAACATTTGATAACATATCCAAAAAACACTGGAAAATACGAAGTTTAGCTAATTTTAGTCCGAAAATGACATTTTAATCATAAAATCATATTTTTAATGCCATTATATTATAAGATGAACAATAAAAATCCATAAAATAACTAAAATATCCTAAAAATATTTTAGGACCAGAAACTTTAACATGCATAATATTATTTCGTGATATATCATAATAACACAAATTTACAAGTTTTTTATGTTAATCGTATAACTCGGAAAAACTATAACCGATTTGCATGCAAACAACCAAGGCTCTTGATACCGCTTGTTAGAAAACTAGATCTATATACTTAACATATTCATATATGTTATATTTTAATTTAGTCATAAAATTAAATGGTGATCTTATGCATGCAAACTAAAAAATAAATAAAGAAGAAATCATCATCTCACATTGATATTTCGGTTTATATGGGCATAAGAGAGTTCTCCTACTCTCTTGTTCTTGAGCTTTACTTAGTGGATGAACAAGGATTCAAGAAGACAATCCCTCCCAAAAGTATTATACCCAAGATAACAACTTAATAAAATTAATATTATTATTACTAGAATAATACTAATTTTGTACTAAAATTGACCCAAAAATATTATTGGACTCTCTAATATTTCGGTTTAGAGAGAAGGAAGAGAAGGAAGAATTTTTACCTTTCTAAAACTCTAATTTTAGATGATGAATGAATGAATATTCACAAATGTATTTTGTAGTGTATATTAGGTAAAATAAGAAGAAAAACCAAGGTGTTTTTCTTCTCAAAAACCGGGTGGAAGAGGGGAGAAGAGGGAGCCAATGCATGCACAAGTTGTTCTTCACAATGATCACTAGGTTTGCATGGCTAGTATATTAGGGAAATCATTATGCTGACCACTCACACAATAAACATAATATTTCTTTAATCCTCCCATTATTTTCAGCTAACATGGATAAAATGGACTCCATTTTATCTTTATCAAATTGTTAATTTGTCATATGTCACATGTCATATGTCACATTAAATTGTTATGTATTTTTAACATATTAAAAATCACCGTATTAACAAAAATACGTCATATACAAAAATCGACTTAGTAATTCATAATTACTTGTACCAAAATATTTTACCAATTATAAATCACAACATCTTGTATTTATAATAATTTATTCATTCAAATGCAATTGTTTCCTTAAACAATAATTTCATCTAAGTAATGAAACAATTCGATTACTTAGACCGTATCTTATTTAATCAAATTTCAATAAGACACGTAAATATTACTTCCAAAATCGTCCGTCAATTTTAAGTAATTTAATTGACCCATATCGTTATACGATCAATTAAATGAACAATTAAGTGTGTTACCCTTTAGGTATGACCTAAGGGGATCAACTGGTCACCACCGTCTCACGACAGTAATGTCAAACTCTAGTCAGCCAATCATTACCGATTTGTGTTGACCAGTTGACAGTAAAATATTACTTCCCAATTGTATTCTTTATAATGAGACTTAAACATGTGATCATCATGATCAACAGTTGTGATCGCATTATTGTCGGAGGACACATATTCCAACATCCACATGCAGTCGGATTACTTCGGTAAGCCGGCGTTTCCTACTCCCGTGGTTTATCAAGAGAGTGGAGCGTGGTATAGTGGAGTGGCTCCTACATTTCAAGGTGACGCGGGGGCGTCGGGGTCCGGAGAAGGGTGGAACTTAAGTACTGATGATGATGTTATTCGTGACGCGGGAAATGATGATTTCAATTTGGATGATGATATTGATTTTGATAATTGAGTTGGTGAAGTGGAGAGGGTACTTTCAAATGTGAGCTCTTGGCAATGGTGGCTTCCTATGCATCTCGTTCCATGACCCTTTGTTAGTATTTCATCCCTCCATTTCTTGAAGATTTGTAAAATTTCTTGTTGGTTGGAAGAGTAGAGTGGCTCTTGGTAATTCATAGCCTTGCACCACCATAAGGCTAATGCTCCCGTTTGAAAATCCAAAATGACAAGTATGATCTCTCCCTTAAATCCAAATTCTCTCATTCAAGTTTAATTTTTAGCATGCATTTAGTTAGAAATTCACTTAGTTGCATTCATATAGGATTGCATTAGATTTCAAATTTGTAATATATTGTTACATTTAGTAATTGCATTCACTTAGCATAACTTGCATTGTAATTTAAATATTGCATATAGAATAGAGCATGCATTGCATTCTAATTTTAAAAATCACAAAAAAATTGAAAAAATAACTAAAACCAACAAAAACATGTTCGTTTATTTCTCTAAATGCCCTCCCATGTCTATAAATAAGTGTGGGGAGGGCCTAAAAATAAAAAAAATAAAAACATGCATTTTCATTTTTAATTTCCTCCACACATTTATTTTCATTTGGAATTAATGTAAATAAATAAGTGTGGGGCGGAAATTCATATATTCAAAAACCCAAAAACATGTCATTTTAATTTTTCAAAAACAAAAATACCAAAAATATGTTATTTTTATTTTCAAAAATAAAAAAAATGCAAAAAAATGTCCATTTCTTTTTCTTATTCACTCCCTATGCTTTCGTCCATTGAGGACAATGTACATCTCAAGTGTGGGGAAGGAAATATCCACTCTTGTGAATATTTGTTTATATTTGTAAATACTTGTAAATTTGATAAAATTCAAAAAAAATACCTAAAAATTGAAAATTTTCGAAAAATTACAAAAATATTTGTATTGTATATATATGTTTTGTCTAACCTTTGGCATAGCGCATTGACCATTTGAGGCAAGAAGGAGCTAGAAGACAGCTTGGTATAATCCTTCCTATCTCTTACTCCTTTTTACTATTCTTTGTTTTTGGTATCTTGGATATTTTGAAGGAGAATGGGAATTTTGTTGCCTTGGGTGTCTACTTGGGAGACCATGTGGATTGTTTGGTGTTGATGCGTACTGCTAGGATTAGATATTGGTTGCATGTTTATTTTCATGTTCTTTTGACTCCCGCTTGCATTTTGTCACATGTGCATATGTGTAATGGTTAGACATAGTTGCACTTAGTTTATAAATATTTTGCATAAGCATGGTTGAGGAAGGGAATCAAGTACCCCCCGTGATGAGTTATGTGTCCAATTGTGCCTTTCCCCTCCCCGTGGCTCGCACCCGTGACCTCTAAGTTAGCCGAGGGAGGTGGGCTTGGCCAATGAGTTTAGACCGACCTTGTGAGACCAAGGGCCGTAGACTAGACCTTAGGCTCGACTTAGCTACTCAAAGGTAAAGGTAGAGCCTCTTAGGGTGGGTACATTTATACCCCGCCCTCATCTACGTTTGAGAGAGTAGGCCTCCTCGTGAGGCGTGTCACATCAAGACGCATAAGCGTGTCATTTTGACCTTAGACCATGGAATTGCATTACCTTTTTGGGCACATGATACGAAGCAAAAAATCAGTTTGTATGAACCTCACATAGCCAAATAGCCTTGTTTTCTCCCTTCCATTATTTCCCTTTTTGATTCACCCCCTTGAGCCTTAGCCTATTCATTTGTCAAACCCACCAAAATAGCTACATTCCATAACCACCCTTCCTTAATCAAGAATTAGTCGGTTTTGTAGCTGTGTTGTAGGAGGTGATTTGGGTCATGATGGTGGATAGTATACATGTCCACTCGGGTCAAAAGCTTGGTGTTTTCGGCATTGTAGATAAATAAGAGGTTTTGAAAAACAAATGAAAAAACAAAATAGAAAAGTGAAAATGTCATGAAAAATAAAAAAAATTAGTCACTTGTGTTTTAAATATGTTGTCAAGAAAAGAAAAAGGCAAGCAACACCCCTCCTCATCATTAAACGGGGTAGAAAAAGCCGTTGCTAAATAAAAGGGGCAAATTGATGTTTTTCCAAAATGAGTGGGGTTTTACACATTTTTTGCATGGCTTGGGAAACCGAGTCTTTGTTATGGTGTAGACGTTACCATTTGTTAAAATAAGAGGAGTACTTTTGAGTTTTTCCAATTTGAGTTGGGTTTATGCAATTTTTGCATAGTTTTGGTGATCCATGTTATGTTAGGGCATAGACGTGTCTCATGTGTTGCAATAAGAAGTGGGTTATGATGTGTCGGCAATTCTTGATTTGAACTCCACATATCCAAACGGTGCTTGTACCAATCCCGTTTTGTCCTACTCTCTAGCCCCATTGCAACCCTTTGCTTCATATTGTGTGCATTTTTATCATTGTTTGCATTTCATTGGACATAGGACGGTCTTACACGTTAGATTGTGGGCAGGTTTTCACTAGTCGAGTTAGGAGAGTGATTTTGGTTACTTTTTGTCACAAAAATCACCTTGTTCTTCCATTGAGTGACGAGTGAAAACCGTGAGGATGTTGTTGCCTAGGTTCCCTTGGTCATGGGTCTTTGGGTTGAAACTCATGTCGGTTTAGTAATTCTCGGCGGACTTGCCCTCTTCCCCTTCCCCCGCTCTTGAATTTGTTTCTTGGGCATTGGTCACATTAGGGTTGCTTGAGCCATGCTTAGGGGGTTGGCACCTCAATTGGCACTTCTGAGACGGTACTCCCGACCAAGACCGTGTTTTGTTGCTTGAAAAATCCGGCCACTTAGATGAGGAAAGTGGACCATTTTTTAGATGTATTCTATTGCTTGATTACGTGCTTTCATGATAGATGCATCACCATTTTGTAGCAAGACCCAACTTGCCTTGCAATAGGGCACTCTTCCCTCATGGGTGTCAAATTGTGAGTTGAAGGGGCGTTGAGTGCGCTAATACTCGATCGGCTTAGTTAGTAGCATAGTTGAGTGATGCTTATATTGTGCACCCATTCTCCGTATTTATCTTAGTAGTGCCTTGTACGTTGGTTGAGGACTTACTCGGGGATGAGTAAGGACTAAGTGTGGGGAGATTTGATGAATAAACATTCGGCCCCTTTTTACCCTTCTTTTTGCTAATCTTTTGGACTACTTAGGCACAATCTTAGGCCTTTTTCTTGCATTTTGCCTCTTATTTCCGCTACTACCAATTCCAGTATTCGATTGTAGCTAACTGAGCTAGCTAAAGGAAATTTGGCAAGAAACAAGGCACACGAGGAAGTTAGCAAGGAAGAAAGGGGAGGAAAAAGCAGAGGGCGTCCCTGGGCCGACCAACCGGCAGGGCGTCACCTTGGTCATGCAAAAGCTTCAAAATTGAGATGTCTTGGCGCCGGAGGGGCAGCCGGCCGCCGGTTGACCGGCTGGCAGTCACTGCTACCCGTGTTTTGTCTTAATTCCCCTTTTTGCAACCTAAGTAAGAGGACACTATAAATACTCCCTAAAAACCGTGTTTAGACACACAACCCTAGATCTGAAATTATTTCCTTTTCCAAGTTTCAAACTTTGTTAATCATTTTGTTATTCATTCCTTAATTAGACAAGTTCTTCAATGAGTTAGTAATTGAAATTGGGTTGTAAGAAGATTGAAGGTTCCTCCTTCTTTATTATTCTATCCTATTAACTTTCTTGCTATTGAGTTTGTATTATTTCTCTCCCTATTTTCATTAGTTTACATTTGCTTTTCCTTTGAAGTTTGTTCGATTGTTTATGTTAAATTTGCATCTTTGTTGTTTGATCGTTGTTGTATTCACTTTTGTTCACCTTTTCATTGTTCATCTTCTCTTTGCTCCTTTTTCCTTTGTTCATCCTTGTTGGTTACACCCAAATATTCAATCTTTGAGTTGATTGTGTTAAAGTTTGTGTCTTTTAGTTTACTCATCCTTGTTTTTAGATTAAATCATCTTTCTTCATAATTATTGTTGGATTGTTGCATGTTTAGAAGTAGAATTCATCCTCCCACTATGTTTATGCTTAAAGACTCCATCTTTGTTGTTTATCTTGCCTTCAGAAACATGATTAGTGAGTAGTCTCCTTCTAGGACTCGGTTTGACCCGGTATGGGTAATTTCACTAACTAATTATCATTAAGGCTAATTTGTTGGGGGAAATTGGTGAGGGTGGTTTAGAGGAATTTGCATGTTTAAGGTTTGGTTTTTGGGTAGTGTCGACTTTTGACCCTTGTCCACCAACAAGAGTTGGTTTGGTTGTGAGTTGGATATTTGGAAACCGACCCTCGTCACCAACTAAGGTTGAGACCGAAAGGGAGAACCGAGGGAGGGTGCCTCTAGACAAGCGTTTGAAATCGACCCTCGAGAGAGGGAGTGGGATGACCCGGAATAAGATGAGGGCTTAATGACCTTGACCATTTTCTTGACCTCCTTGGGAAAGTGCACGTTTTCGGGGTTGTTGGGTTTTGAGTTAGGGATACCGACTTTCGAACCCGAGAGGGGGGTTAGTTGGGACAACTAGTGTCCTATTGCGAACCCGAGAGGGAGGTTCTAGGAGAATTAGAGCCATCTCCCCCTTACCTTTCTACCCCTATAGATTAGCCGAGACAATTAGTATGTGGAATTACGTATATCCGTGGGAGAACCGAGCTCTAGTCTTTCCTATTATTTGATCTATTCTTAATCCTTTAGCTTGTTCTTTGCTTGTCTAGTTTGTAGCCTTTTAATTTGCTAATTTTAGTGCTAGTTCGTTACAACCTCTCCCTTTTATTTCGACTTAGCTAAGCTCGTGAATTAGAACGATTAGTAGTCCACCTACTCCTTGTGGGATCGACCCTCTAAAGTGTACAACGATAAAATCGTGCACTTGTGAGGTATTACTTGATACCATCAATGCTCAATCCCAATCCTAAATTAAACCCAAAATTAGAAGCCAAAGACAACAACATAATGACTTCTTTCAATACAAATCGTAAGAATGCTCTCGTACATCTTCTTTATTTTTTCAATTCATGCTTCTTTTTTCATTTCTTTTCACATTTTTTCAATTTCTTTCATTTTTTTACTTTTTTCTTTCTCTTCTTTATTCCAACTTTCTTTTCACTTCATTTTCTTTCATAATCAAATGAAACGGAAATAGCAATTCCGTCTAACAAAGCTCACAATGACACAACCAAAGCATATCACAAATGAGCACCCTAACACCAATGATATAGCTACTAGCTTAACAAGGTAGGTAAGTATAGAATGTAGCTAGATAAGTTATAAACATGTGTAAGAAGGGGCTAGAAATAGGCAACATAGTCAATGTGAATGGCTTCAAATGCATAACATATTATGAAAGTAATGCTTATAAAGAGATGAAATAAAAACCATACCTGTGCATTATTGATGTATCACACACCATAAGGAGATCTACACTCACCAAAGTGAGACCGAATAAATATTTATCGGTCAAAGGAGGCTCTACCTTACCGTATTGTGGCTTACCAAAAGTCAAGATCAAGCCTATTTGGTTCAAATTCCATCTTCCACCTACTTTGTCAAGACATCCCCATGAAGCAATTATCCCGTCAATAGTAAAGAATCATTAGCTATTAAGCTATCATTGGGACATGCAAGAGGGCATAAACACATTTACCATGACAAAAAGTAGTCCAAGCAAAGTATAAGAATCAAAAGCAACACAATTTTCAAAAATATTCAGAATTTTCTACAATGTAAGCTAACTAAAATGCGAATGCAATTCCCCCCCCCCCCCCCCCCAATGTGCCAACAAGTAAAGCATCGAAGGTAACCGTAAAAACGGCTCAAAGCACAAAAACAAGTAAGACAAGATGTTATATCTAATGGGATGCGGGAAGTATAACAAAATGCAAAGAAAAGTGAACTTACTAGACTAGCTAGCTTGCCCCAAGCTAGTATGTATACGGGGGGATCCTTCCAATTTGCATTACGTCAATAAAAGGGCCAAAAGCTATAGCCCGACTTTGCATTTGATTCGAAATCTCCATCGGATCCCGACGCACCATCACCTTGAGAACTTCCACCCGACGCACCACCTTGAAAAGGATTAGCATACCCATAGATATCCATTTCACCACTATACTCTCCTCCATAGCCACCATAGCAATCATAGCCACCTCCCATGACCTCCATTCTATAGTCCGAACCAGGCTCATAAGTACCTGCATCAAAACCAGAAGAAGACGGAAACCCACCCGGGGACCAATTATAGAATGAGGGGTGAGGGCCCTCGGATGGAATAACCCCTTGCCTAGAAAAATGATCATAAATAGGGTGCAAGGTAAATCTTTGGTCATTTTGCATGGTGGTCATGTTAAGGCTTATGTCACGCATCATATCCATCAATTCATTATTAGAGGTGGGAGGTGGAGTATTAGAGGATTGATCTCTTTCTTGTCTCACAAGTGTGGGTGCATTAGGTGTCTTCGCACCTAAAGGTAAGAGATAAGTGGGTCTTTCAAACGGGGCACCCCCGCATTATGGTTTAGTGTGGAAAATTGCTTTAATTTAGAAATTTCACCCGGAAGACTAATTGAGTCATTCCTACCAATTTTCCAAATTATAATTGGATTAGAATTTATAAACTAATTCAAGATAGAAATATTCATAATCTAGTCCATCACCCGCCTCCCCCGTTGATTCCAAAGGTCTTAAATGGGTAGTCTCTTGGTTAAACCGGCATACCTTTGTTGCAATCCTAGTTATCAACCCATTCAAAACAATAGAGCTAGTGGATTGATTGCATTATTTAGTCAAATGCACCAGAAAGTGGTAGGGGAGATTGATTTCCCACTTCTCATCACCATTAACATTTACAAATGTACCCAATATTTCCACCTCCAACATCCTCACCGAGTGAGGCTCATTCTTACCCAAAAAGGTTCAACCCATGAATCGTTGCCATATACGAATGGCGGGGTAGTGAATGTATTGCTGAGGTACATGATTCCAATCTCTAAAAGGGAGGTGGGAAATAGCATTCCATGTATTTCTTGGGTTATAATGGTTAGGTGACTCGATATGTAAGCCCTCATGTTTCAAACTAAATATCTCCGCAAAAGCACCAAGAGTCATATTATAATCTTCATTAAACAACCGAAAACTAACACCATAAACAAAGTTCTTCCTCTTTGACTTATGAAATTCAAATGAGCTCAAGAACTCAAGCGTGAGTTCGGGGAAGATCTTATAGTTCATTGTGCATGCAAGTTTCATGTCTAGACCTATAAAAAAAGATTTAACATGTTTATCTAGACCAATACTCTTAAAAGAAGCATGATTAATGAATTTAGGAGCTTTCGTACCCTTACTTCTTAGAGACACCCAATTATCCCATTGTCTCTTGGTAGTGAAGATAACTTGTGGGAAACATGGATCATGCCATTCCGGTGTTTCTTACATCTCGACATCCTCCGTAACTTGGGATACCTCTGCTTCAATCCTCCTCCTCTTTGAAGAACCTTGCCTGCTTCCCTTCTTAGGTGCCATTGAATTTCTGAAATTTAAGACGAATTTCAACTCAAAACAAGCAAATAATCATCAAAATCAATCATGATAGAACAAATTAGTGAACTAATTTATCCTACAAACATTAATAGAACATAATAA
Source organism: Silene latifolia (assembly GCF_048544455.1). Lineage (NCBI taxonomy): Eukaryota > Viridiplantae > Streptophyta > Magnoliopsida > Caryophyllales > Caryophyllaceae > Silene > Silene latifolia. The sequence goes on along the minus strand of NC_133538.1, from coordinate 222,735,464 downwards.
AACCAATTTCTAGCATATATAAGTGACAAATCAAAAACCCCCAAATTGAGTTAGGGTTTGAGAAATTGGAATTAAATGGGATTAAATGAATGAAATCAAAGCGAAATGGAGTAGAAACTTACTTGTTGATGATTATTGATGAACAAACCTTGGATTCTTGATGATGGAAGTGGTATTTGGTGAGATTTGGGGTGGAAAATGAAGAAAAATTAGAGAAGAGAGAGTGAAGAAGTATCGTCGGGTTTGTTGACTAAATGATTGAACTTGAGCATATCTTGTGTTTTGATAAAAGCCAAAAATAGACAAACCTACGTCCCCGATCGGGGACATACCACCCCGATCGCGGTTGACCGTCTTTTGCTTGTTTGACTTTCTTTACTCCGTATAGCTTTGTCTCATCCCGTTTTTGAAAGTTTTGACCCCGAACGGGGTTTCTTCCATGGGGAAGTGTGCCAACCCTCCGAAGGCCTTCTTCTCATCTTTAATCACCTATAAATCACATTTTAAAGTACCAGCTAGTCTAGAAATTATTTCTAATTATACGAAAACATTAAATTGTTCGGAAATTAGAAACAAAAACAAATAAAAGCATGGGTTGCCTCCCGAGAAGCGCTGAGTTTACGTCCCGTACGACGTAATAAGGTTGAATAAGTTAAGCTTCCATAGGTAGAGGATTCAAGGTGACCTTCTTTACAACTCCAATGATCACATTCTCATAATAGACCTTTAAACGATGTCCATTAACTTTGAATTTTTATCCATTGGTGGTCATCATTTCAATGGAACCAAACTTGTTGACATTAGTGGCGGTAAACGGACCGGACCACCTTAATTATAGCTTTCCTAAAAATAGTTTGAAACGGGAATTGAGCAATATTACGTTATCAACGATTTTGAATTCTTTCATTAAAATGTTCTTATCATGCAACCTTTTTGTCTTCTCCTTGTAAAGACGGGAACTTTTATAGGCTTGTAAGTGGAATGCATCAAGCTCATGGAGTTGCAATTGTCATTTTTCTCCTCTTAACTTGGCATCCATATTAAGCTCCTTGACCGGCTAATATGCCTGATGCTCCATCTCAACCAGTAGATGGCAAGCTTTTCCATAAACCAACCTATATGGTGAGGTACCAATAGGTGTCTTGAACACGGTATGGTAGGCCCATAGGGTGTCATCTAGCTTTATCCAATAATCCTTCTTTGATTTGGCAACAACTTTCTCAAGTATGGACTTGAGTTCACGGTTTGAAACTTCTACTTGGCCACTTGTTTGTGGATGATAGGCCAAGCCTCTTATATGGGAAACCCCATAATTTGCTAGCAATGCATAATGTTTTTTCTCACAAAAGTGAGTACCACGATCACTAATGACCGCTCTAGGCACACCAAACCTTGGGAAGATGATCTTTTTGAACAAATTAATCACGGCTCGGGCATCATTGGTGGTAGTAGCAATTGCCTCTACCCATTTAGAGACATAATTAACGGCGACCAATACGTAACGATTACCTCTAGATGTTGGAAATGGCCCTTGGTAATCGATACCCCACACATCAAACACCTCTACTTCTATGATACCATTCAAAGGCATCTCGTGACTTCTTTAAATTGAGCCCGTTCTTTGGCATGCATCGCATGTCATCACAAAATTCTTGGCATCTTAGAACATAGTAGGCCAATATAAACTGGATTGCAACACCTTGAAAACGGTCTTGGATGGTCCATAATGACCACCATAAGGCGAAGAATGACATCCTTCAAGCACAACTTTCACATCCCATTATGGGACGTATCTACGGAATAGCCTATCGGAGCAATGTTTGAATAGATAAGGATCATCCCAAAGAAAGAACTTGGCATCATGCATTAACTTCTTCCTTTGTTGATATGAAAGGTTAGGTGGCAACTCCTTTCCAACTAGATAGTTGGCTATGTAGGCTTACCATGGCGTGTTGGCTTCCAACGCCATCAAGGAGTCATCGGTGAAAGAATCATCAATAGGTAAATCAATACCTCCATCGTCATACTTCAATCGGGATAAGTGATCGGCAACAACATTTACGGCCCCCTTCTTGTCACGAATCTCAAGATCAAATTCTTGCAAAAGCAAGATCTATCTTATAAGCCTTAGATTGGTCTTTTGCTTGGCAAGGAGATGCTTCAAAGCGGCATGATCGCTATGAACAATGAATTTGGTCCTAATCAAATAAGAGCGGAATTTATCTAAGGCATAGACAATGAAAAGTAGCTCTTTCTCCATGGGGGCATAGTTGATTTGAGCTTCATCCAAGGTTTTGCTAGCATAGTAGATAGCATGGAGCACCTTGTCTTTCCTTTGTCCTAGCACGACACCTACCGCATAGTCACTTGCATCACACATGAGTTAAAATGGCAAGTTCCAATCCGGTGATTGGATGATAGGTGTAAAGATCAAAGCCTTCTTAATCGTATTAAAAGACTCAAGACAATCATTAGTAAACACAAATGGAGCATCTTTTAAAAGGAGCTCCGTAAGGGGTTTGGCAATCTTAGAAAAATCCTTAATGAAACGGCGGTAGAATCCCGCATGGCCTAAGAAACTTCTTACACTTTTGACATTTACCGGTGGGGGTAGTTGTTCAATAACTTGGACCTTAGCACGGTCCACTTCAATTTCTCATTCAGAAACAATATGGCCAAGCACCACTCCTTCATTCACCATGAAGTGGCACTTTTCCCAATTCAACACTAAGTCAACTTCTTCACAACGCTTCCAAACTTTAGTCAAGTTAGCCAAACATATATCAAATAAAGAATCATAAACGCTAAAATCATCCATAAACACCTCTATGATAGATTCAATGAAATCAGAAAATATGCTTATCATGCATCGTTGGAAAGTAGCGGGGGCATTACAAAGACCGAAAGGCATCCTACGATAAGCAAAGGTACCATAGGGATATGTAAATGTGGTCTTCTCTTGGTCATCCGGGTGAATGGGTATTTGAAAGAACCCGAGATAGCCATCTAAGTAGCAAAAGTACTTGTGACATGCCAACCTTTCCAACATTTGGTCAATAAAGGGTAATGGTCTTTCTTGGTGGCCAAATTTAAAATCCTATAGTCAATGCACATGCGCCATCCCGTCACAATTCTAGTGGAAAGGAGTTCATTTTTATCATTTTTTACTACGGTGGTTCCTCCTTTCTGAGGTACCACTTGGACCAGACTAACCCATTTAGAGTTGGAAATCGCAAAAACAATTCTCGCATCCAACAATTTAATGACCTCCTTTTTAACCACTTTTTGCATGTTCGGATTTAATCGTCTTTGACCTTGGACCATGGTTTATGATCTTCTTCAAGATAAATTATATGCATGCAAAAATTCGGGCTTATGCCCTTCAAATCATCAAGTTTGTAACCAATGGCTTTATTGTGAGTTCTCAACATATTTAGCAATGAGGATAATTGACTCTCACTCAAATTAGCACTAACAATGACCGGACACATTTCCGACTCATCTAGAAAAGCATTTTTCAAATTAGAGGGGAGAGGTGTAAGTTCGGGTTTTTGTACCTCAAGGTCTTGAGGAGTAGAAAACAAACCTATAAATTGGGATCTTTCCTCCAATGATAGCTCTTCTCCATCCAAATCAACCACCAAAGCATCCACTTCCTCACATCCAATCTTATCATCACCTGCAAATGATTGTAATAACAAGAGTGCCTCCAAGGAATCTTTAGCCAAAGGTCAAGGTATATAGTCTTCTATCACAACATCAACAATATCCAAAACGTCAATAAACTAACAAGACTCTTCAAGCATTGGACTCTTCATGGCACTATTCAAGTTATATGTGACCTTATCGTCACCAACTTCCAAAGTCAACTTACCATTCTTGACATCAATTACCGCACCCGCAGTATGTAGAAAGGGTTTACTCAAAATGATTGGGATTTGTGCATCTTTGGCCATGTCAAGAACAATAAAATCAACCGGAATAAAGAATTAACCAACTTTAACGGGAAAATCCTCCAAAACTCCCAAGGGGCTTTTTATAGAACGGTCCGCCATTTGCAAAGTGACACTAGTACATTTTAAGACTCCTATATTTAACTTATCACAAATGGAATATGGCATCACACTCACAGTAGCACCCAAATCACATAAAGCTTTATCAATAGTATAGGTGCCAATGGTGCATGGAATGGAAAAGCTACCGGGATCTTTTAACTTAGGAGGGGAATTATTTTATAAAAGAGCACTACACTCGACGGTGAATGCTATAGTTTCAACATCATCAAAAGTCCTCTTCTTAGTTAAAATGTCTTTCATGAATTTAGTGTATGATGGAATTTGAGTGATTAACTCAGTAAAAGGAATGGTTACTTGTAAATTCTTCACCACTTCCTTAAACTTACCGAATTAAGTCTCCTTTTGATATTTAGCCAATCTATGAGGGAAAGGCACTTTAACTTTTTCCGGAACTTTGACTTCAACATCTTTCTTGGGCGGAGTATACTCCACATCTTTCACTTCTTCAATGATAATAGGTTCAACAACCTATGGTCATGGGCCACGTCTCGGTCTGCGGATTCGGGCCGCCTACCGGTCCGTAGTCGCGGGCCACCTGCAAGTCCAGTCGATCTATGGCATGCAGCGGTCTTTTGAAAGCCACGCTCGGCGGTGTAAAGATGCCTTCGACTGGATCGTTTTAGATCGGTCGGTTTCGTCTCGGTAAGGGTCTCGAAACGATTAGAGATGTTCGGAGTCGCCACCAAGCATTTGTGGGATGCCTGGAACCCGTTCGAATTCCACTTTATACCTCAGTCAAATCGAAGCACAAAGCAGCATTTTGACATAGGTACTAAAGATAAGGAAATCGTCCCTCTTTAGCATCCTATCTCTAGAATGACTCTCGTACGCCTTGGATAAGGTCGTCCACTATCCAAAGTTTCTGAGTAAGAGGTGAAGGTACATATTGGGAAGCCCTTTAATCAGACACCCAATCCCGCCCGCGTTTAGCGGCCTCTACTGATCGATCTTGGTTGGTTGAATGCAAAAGTTGATAAAACGGTTTAAATACATGAATGCACATCCAATGATTTAAACCTAACATGTGAGCGCTTTCTAAGTCGATTGATTTAATCCACGTATCAAGTATAAGATGTCGAGTTGGATTAATGATTGATTTGCATACAAGACGGAAATTAAACATCCATTTACCGTATTAGGTTTAGGGTGCATAACATGATCCATTTGTCTTAGTAAGGCATTTTGCAAATATGGTTTGAATAGACGAATAGTCATCTGATCCATCATATATCCGGGTCAACCGGAGTCGGGATCGTCCTGGACTAATGCTTGAAGGGAACAGGCCCTGTACCAGACGATTATAAGAGGCGCGAGCCAGCCGGCGGTGTAAGGGGCCTCCCTCTGGTTTTGAAAATGAGAAATAAAAGGCCTGCTTGAGGCGCGGGTTAGCCAACGATTGTATGCCGTGTTCTGAATATTTAGAAAACGTTATAAAACGTGTTAAAAATGGGTATTTGAACCCGGTTTGATTTGAAAGGGTCGTTTAGATCGCATTTGTCGATTTGAAGAACTAGACTCGAATAATCATCATTGCTTGATAATATTCGATGTCGGGTTCGGTTTGACAAGCTTGACATGAATAGTTTTGAAAATGATTATGGACTAATTGTTTTAAGTCCATTTTGAATGTAATTAGTTGATACTCATCATCGTACCCGGGTTAAAATCCGGCATGGTATGTAGAACCAAGGATGATTTCGTGTTGGAGACTAATATGTTTGTTTGAAAAATGTGAAGAAATGAAATAAAAGGCTTTAAAATACCTCTTAAATGTTATTAACCAAATATTATCACCGAAACACGGATTTAACCGTCATGGTATGAAGAACCAAGGGTGAAAAATGTTTTATGGTTAAAACGTGTGAAATGAAACAAAAAGGTTTCGAAAATACTTGAAATGGTAAAAACCGATTACAAATATGAAAAATGGATTAAGGAAAATGACGAGAACAAACACGGTTGATCTCTGGTCTGAGTACCCCATTTAGGCGCAAGCCTGTTGGCGACCTAAGGGGCTTCTGCCTCAGACCAAAAATCAGTTTTGGCTCGTTAATTCCATGTTTTGGTTCATGTTTTAGCATGTTAAAGTCGTGAAACAAATGAAAACATAATAAAAGAGGATTTTTACACCCTCATACTTACATGTTTGGTTATGGCGAGTGACCGACGTAAGTGTAACAACTTGTTTGATCGGAAAAAACTCTGTTTAAAACCGTTTTAGTAAGTAAAGAGTGTTTTAAAAGTTTAGTGATGGTGTAGTGGTCGAAGTGGTAGGTCAAGTGGTTTAATGCACGATGACGGTACCAAACAATGTGTAAGGCTCGTGTTTACGATCGGTAGGTCGTAAACACGTGTCGGATTGTGACTTTAGAAGTCGAGTCGGGAATTTTAAGGGAGAAAAGAGGGGGCGGACACTCGCATGTATCAAATGGGTGGCATTTGAGGGGTATTTATAGGAGAATGAGTGGTTGTGTGAGTTTTGAGCGACGTGGCCACCTCGGCTGCTCAAAGAGGCGCGAGCCACGTCGCGGCACTTCGAGTTGTGTTGTCACTATCACAACAAACGCAATCATGATTTGTTCTATCCTAGGTTTTGTAGTCACATGTTTGGTACTTGACCAACATGAATCCGGGAAAACTTAGCATAGAAGGGTTGAAGATATTTTGTTTTTGTGGTTGACTCGGTTTGACTCGTTGTTGGAGTCGGGATTTGAATTTTTGAGTCGGTTTTTGGTCCGGTGTCGGTTTTGACTCTAGTTAGTGTCATTGCGACCCCGTCGTCGTGCATTAAACACTCCAGGTATTTTTGAAATGTTTTGAAATGTTTTGTTTTCGAAATTGTTTTAAGTTTTCCGACGTAAAGTTGTACACAAACTGTCGATCAAACGCTGCGATCCCAAAACATGTTGTAGTCCGATAATCATCGGGTGTTTGTTGGAGTCTCAGCAGATACTGGGTATCTACAGAGCCCCCACTTTGACTGAGGCTTGGACAGGGCGAAAGTCAAAGTAGAGTCCCCAGGTCAATCGAAGATTACAACCTGAAGACCCAAGCGACGTCGAGGCAGCTCGAAAGGATTCGGGCCAAGGACCTGTTAGTTATTTAGACCAAATTAATACTCATCTTATGATATTAAAGTTACAAATTAATATATTGTGGTCTAAATCTACATGCATGCAAATAAAATGTATAAAAGATGGTTTTAAACCATCTTAAGACAAAAGTTCCTTACATTGCTATAAGGCAAATATGGGCACTACAAAGGTCTCCTACCTTTATAGTTCTTGAGCTATTCAACTTTAGATGATCCTCCAAGAACACCTAACCACCAAAAAGATGGTCTCCTAAGGATACACCCAAGAATCAACCCAAAAACTACTATATTACTAACTAGGTAATATTAGTAGTAATCCTTGTTGGTAATTTATTTGATGTACTAATAAATATTATTACTATGATAATATTATTAGTTGGTTTTTATATGTGTTTTAAGATGAAAATGATGAACAAAATAAGAAGAAAATTTGGTCTCTAGGTGATCAAGAGAAACCGGCCAAAGGGTGCTTAAAGACCAAAATTTTCTTCAAATTTTTTCAACTAACAAAATGAGGTGAATAGTTGGGTATTTATAGCCTATTATGGGGAACAAAAGTAAGTGGAATTTGCCACTTCATGGACACATGTAGTCCTCTAAAAAAACCGGAACAATTGGACTGTTTTTGGTCCATTTCGGTTTTCGTCATTTGCCCCACAAATGCTTATAAATCTTATATTTAATTATCTTACGTAATTAAATATTAATTTAATTATTTAACACTTAAATAATACAAATTAATTACCAATAACTACTTAACCATTAAGTAACCATAAGACTATTTTATCAACATACAATGTGTCAATATTAACCCATTTAGCTAATTTTACAACCTCTTGTAAAATATAATAGCTAATTGATTCTTCCTCAAAACATATACACATATCGTATAAAATTAATTAATTAACAATTAATTAATAAATTCTAATCATTTATTATTTAAATATCTCATAATTAAATAATAAATCTCTTTGTCCCGAGTTCGTAACCCGTCATCAAATAATACATTTATGTGACTAACTAAGAGTCAAATAATACAAGGAATTAATTATCTCGTATCTCATACAAACAATAATTTATTCTATTTGGGCGTCATTCTATAGGCGTGACCTAAAGGGATCAGCTGATCACCGCCGTCACACGACAGTAATGTAAAACCCTAGTCAGCCAATCATTAACGATTAACGATGACCAGCCGACGAATAAATAAATAAATCCCTGATATTCCTTTTACGAGATTTATTATGTAAACGCACTCATTGTGGAGGACACTACTCCAACAATCTCCCACTTGTCTGACACAAATGTGCGTTACCAATTCTCTTGTCCAATAATATCTCCCACTCAATGCAAGATGTCTTTCAGGTCGTTCTTGCACGTGATCATATCATAAAGTGGTTTCCTCGATCAGGAGAATGACTGTCTGACCGGATAATCTACTATAGATCTCATCCGAGCGTGGCCACGCATTCACAGTCAGCTCTCCTCGAGTGGCCTTGAGATAAAATATGACTTTAAAGGACAATCATGTTGACCTATTTTCTTCATTCGATACAGATCACAATGACCCAGTAAATGCTCATCGGCCTCCTTTTACGGTGCGACCTAGAATAAAAACCAAAGCCACCGGAAAACCGTACCAACTCAGACAAATAGTCACCAGTCTAAAGAATTGCCTCGAAGGAATAAATAGAAGTCCTCGCCACGACCTAGCAACAAAGGACTCTATAAACGGTCACTGTCCGACAAATTGTCTCACAATATGCCTATGTAATCGACCAGTCATCACTATGACCATATGACAGTCGAACCTGTCATCTATCGCCTTACAATCTAGTCACTCTGACACGTCACCTCATTAAGTAACTAGGGACAAAATAAGATTTTAATCCAGTTCACTTAATAGGGTTCGACGTTGTCTTTACAACCTATTTGGAGAAAACAACGTATATAAATTCAGACATAAAACTGAATATAACGATAAATGAAACTTATCATATATGAAATAATAAATACAATATTTTGATTATTACATATCATATAATTTACAACAGTTCTGGCATTCGTCTCAACCTCATCGAAACTACATGACTATCATGTTTAGCTTGAGACAATGGCTTGGTTAAAGGATCAGCGATGTTGTCAGCTGTCCCAACCTTACAAACTGTAATTTATTTCCTTTCAATTAAATCTCTAATTACATGAAATTTCCTAAGTACATGTCTAGACTTGTTACTAGACTTGGGCTCTTTTGCTTGAAAAATAGCCCCACTGTTATCACAATACAAAGTGATAGGATCCTCGGCGGTCGGAACTACTTTCAGTCCCTCTAAAAATTGCCTAATCCAAACAGCTTCTTTTGCAGCTTCAGAGGCTGCAATGTACTCATCACTTCCGTTGTAGAATCAGCAGATCACAGACTCTTTGAAACTTCTCCAAAGAAACCGCCCTCCGTTCAACAAAAAGACAAAACCAGCCTGGGATTTCAAATCATCCCTATCGGTTTGGAAACTGGCATTCGTATAACCTCTTATCCGTAATTCAGATTCTCCTCCAAACACTAAGAATGAATCTTTAGTCCTTCTCAAGTACTTCATAATATTCTTGACGGCTATCCAGTGACTCTCACCTGGAGTTTTCTGAAAACGACTAGTCATACTCAAAGCATACGAGACGTCAGGACGAGAACACATCATAGCATACATGATCGATCCAACAGCGGAAGCATAGGGAATCGATTTCATGCGTTCAATATACTTAGGCTCAGTAGGACACTGTGACTTACTCAAAGTGATCCCACTGCCCATAGGTAGAAAACCTCTCTTGGAGTTTCTCATATTGAATCGGTCAAGAATCTTATCGATATAGGCTTTAGAAGGAACAATAACTGATTCAGACGTAGAAGGAACATCTTCCTGTATTGTCATATCAATTTGTGGCTCTTGAACTTCGTCAAGTTCAAATTTATTCCCACTCTGTCTTCTAGAAATAAATTCTTTTTCTAGAAAGAAAGATTCACGAGCCATAAACACTTTGTTCTCGTTACTATTGTAGAAGTAATATCCACAAGTTTCCTTAGGGTAGCCTACAAAAATACACTTTTCAGAACGAGGTGCAAGCTTATCGTCAGACTTACTCTTGACATAAGCATCACAACCCCATACTTTCATGTATCGCAGATTCGGGACTTTCCCTTTCCATATCTCATATGGAGTTTTGTCTGTTGCTTTAGTAGGACTTTTATTAAGTGATTGTACAGGAGATAAAATGGCAAAACCCCAGAATGACTTAGGTAACTCTGTTTGACTCATCATTGATCGAACCATATCTAATAAAGTTCGATTCCTCCTTTCAGCCACACCATTTAATTGTGGTGTGCCAGGAGGAGTTAACTGAGATACAATACCGCAGTTTATAAGGTGATCTTTAAAGTCATTGCTTAAATATTCCCCACCACGATCTGATCGTAATGCTTTAATCTTCTTATTTAATTGGTTTTCTACTTCATTCTGAAACTCTTTGAACTTATCAAAAGCTTCACTTTTATACCTCATTAAGTAGATATACCCATATCTACTCATGTCATCGGTAAAAGTAATGAAATAGTCATAATTTCCTCTAGCAGTGACTATCATTGGACCACACACATTGGTGTGTATTAAACCCAATAACTCACTAGCTCGAGATCCTTTTCCTAGAAAAGGTGAACGAGTCATCTTGCCAAGAAGACAAGATTCGTATGTACCAAATGATTCGAAATCAAAAAGTTTAATTACACTAGTCGACACTAGTCTTTTAATGCGCTTCTCGTTGATATGTCCTAATCGACAATGCCATAAATAAGATAGATCAGGATCACCTGTTTTGAGTCTTTTACAATCTAAATGATAAACATCGTTGCAAGTATCTAGAATATAAATACTATTGATTGAAATAGCTTGACTATATACAATCCCATTAAGGGAAAAAGTACAACACTTGTCTTTAATTACAAAAGAAAACCCTTCTGTGTCTAACACAGATACGGATATTATATTTCTAGATAATGTTGGTTCAAAATAACAATTATTAAGATGCAACTCCAACCCCGAAGCTAAACTAAGTACATAAGTTCCTACTGAGACGGCAGCTACTTTAGACCCATTTCCCATTCGGAGATTGACATCACCCTTGTTTAGCTTTCTTATGCTTTTTAGGCCCTGTAAATGATTGCACAAGTGAGAACCACAACCAGTATCTAATACTCAAGTTGTATTTGAAGCATAATTTATGTCTATCATAAAAGATTCAGTTGAGAAATTACATGTCGGCTTCACAATGCCAGCTTTTATGTCATCCAGGTACTTTGTGAAATTACGTCTCCAATGTCCCTTGTTATTACAATAATTACAAGTATCTTTTAGAGGATTACCCTTTATAGGTTTTGGCTTGGTAGAGCAATTCGCAATTGCTTTACCTTTGCCCTCCACCTGAACGGGCTTCTTACCTGCATACCTCTTAAACTGCTTCTTCCCCTTCACATTAACCGCAAGCACATCTTTCCTCGTACTCCCACTCAATCCCATGTCCTTCTCTGCTTGCACAAGCAGAGAATGGAGCTCATGTAAACTCTTTCTCATGTTTGTCATGTTGTAATTTACCCTAAATTGGGTAAATCCCTTGACGTGCGAGAGAGAGTGGAGCACTCGGTCCACCACTAGTTCGTCGGGGATCTTGCATCCCAACCCCTCTAAAGTTTCCACGTACTCAATCATTTTAAGTACGTGTGAACTTACAGGTTGACCATCTTTGAGGTTAGCCTCAAAGAAACGAACAAATGGTGTCGTCTCAATTATTCTCGGGGCTTGAGAAAACATAGTTGAAAGCCTCGAAAATACTTCATGTGCATCGCGAAACTTGACACATTGCCTTTGTAAAGCAGGATCCATTGAAAAAATCAAAACATTTTTAACAGCAGCGGATTCCTTTTGATAATTTGTAAAAGCCTCCTTTACATCGGCAGTGGCCCTAGTACTAGGGGAAGGGGGAGAGGGATCGATGAGGTAACGTAATTTGCCATCACCTGCGGCAGCTAATCGAAGTTGTTCTTCCCAATCTTTAAAATTACTACCGTCGGCTTTTAATACATATTTGTCCATAAAAGAACGTAGCCATGAATCTCTAGCTATGGTGGCGGTTTCACTAGTAGAAGCCATCGTGATTACTACAAAGGAAATAAAGGAAAGATTAACATTTATCGTCTAGAAATATTTAACTTGTGAAACTATTTAACAAGTTCCCATTTATATAATGATCTCCCACTGAATTATATAAATGATTCCAAGATCCAATTTTACATAAACACGGGCACGGTGGACTGATTCAACCTATATTTATATAAATTTGGTGAGTCAACATCTTTGACTGATTCTACTACTAGAACTCTTGGTTGACGGATTTTCTTAAAATCTATCTTTTAGCCTCAGAATAAATATGGGCACGGTGGACCGATTCAACCCATATTTATCCCGTTGAGTCCAACCAATTTTCACGCGTAATAACTTTTATTACCCTACTTACCCAACGTAAAAAGAGTGTACCTCGGTGATCCGAACCTACCTCTAATGAAGAAGGGATTCATAGGTGCTATTATTTGGTAAGGCTTAATCTCAATGTTTAAACAAATGTGAGAGATCTTATCAATTTAATTGTCTATCACTTTCTAAGTGAACAAAATTAGTGAATGCTAGACGATTAAATCGATAACAACAAAAAAAAAACATGTAGTGACGATTTGGCATGAATGCATAAAAGAATTAAAACAAACAAGTCCTAATATGGCCACCTAGTTAATCTAATTAACTAAAATTATTACACTTCGGAAACCAACTCCTTGGTCCCTTGAGTCTTCATAAATAGGCCTCCTTCTTTAGGATTTCGGAACGCCTTTCCGAAAACACCGTCTTCATGAAAACTCCATCTTTAGATGCTTCATCTAATTACTAATAATTAAATTACATAACAATAACCTATTATACAATTTGTAATAAAATTAAAATAAAAACTATTAATTAATTACAAATTAGGCGATACGAAATCGCAATTAATTACAAAACAAGTCGATATTCCCTTACATTTCGGGAAATACCAACTTCTACCTATGGCCATATTAGGAAAAATTACATAATTATAATTCTAAAAACCATTCATCTAAAGGAATAATAAAATGCATTAAGGAAAATGACATGCCAAATCGTCTAACTTACCAACAACGATCATTTGAGCTTGCCTTGACGGAATTTTTACCAATAAAAATTCATAATCAATTCTTAAAACAATTTTAAGACTTACTCATCATACTAATCTGGTCTAATATCAAAATATTTATTCTCAACAATTATCTTGAATTTATATGGGAATTAAAACACAATTGTGACAAAAAAAGGTATTATAATTCACAATTATCATATAAAAATTCCATTTAATATAAAAATTCATGGAAAAATAAATTTCAAAACCATGAACATTCTGGTCTTACACCAAAAATGCCATGCAAGTGTAAATTTTTGTTTTTAAAATTTATTTAAAAAGATTTCACAATTTAATCGGTAAAGCGATAATTTTTACGATTTAATTCTAAATCAAACCATAAAAATTGAAATGACTTAAAATAAAATTTTATACATTTTGGAACAATTTCCAGGAGCTAAAAATTCAGAAATTTCGAGCCATAAAGTTAAATAAATATTTATTTACAAAATAACCATTGTTTACCCATTTTTATCAAATAAAAATCAATAAACTACCTAAATTAATCACATTAACCTAAAGTATCTACTTATCTCATAAATAGAACATGCATGTGGTTATTAATAAATAAATATGCATAAAATTAACATGCAATCAATTTTAATTAACTCTTAATTAATTTTAATGCATTTTTACTCAATTTTATGCCAATTTAAGTTATAAAAAGTGGAAAAATTTAACAAAAATCAAATTTTCGTCCCATATCATCCTAAGACCAGATTATTTACATGCAAGACTATATTATGTGATAAAACGAATTTTAGTAACATAATATCAATTTTATTAATTTATCTCATAAATTACTAAAATCGTCTTAAGACAACATGCATGTATTTAACAATGCTCTGATACCACTTGTTAGTTATTTAGACCAAATTAATACTCATCTTATGATATTAAAGTTACAAATTACTATATTGTGGTCAAAATCTACATGCATGCAAATAAAATGTATAAAAGATGGTTTTAAACCATCTTAAGACAAAAGTTCCTTACATTGCTATAAGGCAAATATGGGCACTACAAAGGTCTCCTATCTTTATAGTTCTTGAGCTATTCAACTTTAGATGATCCTCCAAGAACACCTAACCACCAAAAAGATGGTCTCCTAAGGATACACCCAAGAATCAACCCAAAAACTACTATATTACTGACTAGGTAATATTAGTAGTAATCCTTGTTGGTAATTTATTTGATGTACTAATAAATATTATTACTATGATAATATTATTAGTTGGTTTTTATATGTGTTTTAAGATGAAAATGATGAACAAAATAAGAAGAAAATTTGGTCTCTAGGTGAGCAAGAGAAACCGGGCAAAGGGTGCTTAAAGACCAAAAATTTCTTCAAATTTTTTCAACTAACAAAATGAGGTGAATATTTGGGTATTTATAGCCTATTATGGGGAACAAAAGTAAGTGGAATTTGCCACTTCATGGACACATGTAGTCCTCTAAAAAAACCGGAACAATTGGACTATTTTTGGTCCATTTCGGTTTTCGTCATTTGCCCCACAAATGCTTATAAATATTATATTTAATTATCTTACATAATTAAATATTAATTTAATTATTTAACACTTAAATAATAAAAATTAACTACCAATAACTACTTAACCAATAAGTAATCATAAGACTATTTTATCAACATACAATGTGTCAATATTAACCCATTTAGCTAATTTTACAACCTCTTGTAAAATATAATAGCTAATTGATTCTTCCTCAAAACATATACACATATCGTATAAAATTAATTAATTAACAATTAATTAATAAATTCTAATCATTTATTATTTAAATATCTCATAATTAAATAATAAATCTCTTTGTCCCGAGTTCGTAACCCGTCATCAAATAATACATTTATGTGACTAACTAAGAGTCAAATAATACAAGGAATTAATTGTCTCGTATCTCATACAAGCAAATAATTTATTCTATTTGGGCGTCATCCTATAGGTGTGACCTAAAGGGATCAGCTGATCACCGCCGTCACACGACAGTAATGTCAAACTCTAGTCAGCCAATCATTACCGATTAACGATGACCAGCTGACGAAGAAATAAATAAATCCCTGATATTCCTTTTACGAGATTTATTATGGAAACGCACTCATTGTGGAGGACACTACTCCAACAGGACCTGCCGTCCGGAAGGGCGACGCCGAGGTGACTCGAGGGTATGAGTCGAGGACCTGCCGTCTAGAACATTTTAGAGTCTGTCGACTGTCCTGTTCGGGTCGTTTAAAGTCCATTAGACTACGTACGATGGCTCGCCAGCCATAAGAAGGAGTCATACCTGAGGCATCTTCGGATATGTCCTTGCATGGTTGCGAATAAATGCTCGCCAGCTGCGGTGCGTACGTGAGGAGGGCTCGCCAGCCGCGGTGCGTTGTAAGGCTCGCCAGCCGAGACAAGGAAATGTACCCGAGGCATCTTCAGGATGTGTCCTTGAAAGGGTGCGGACAAAGGCTCGCCAGCTGTGGTGCGTATGTGAGGAGGGCTCGCCAGCCATGATGCGTTGTAAGGCTCGCCAGCCGAGACAAGGAAATGTACCCGAGGCATCTTCGGGATGTGTCCTTAGAAGGGTGCGGACAAAGGCTCGCCAGCCATGGTACGTGTGTGAGGAGGGCTCGCCAGCCGCGATACGTTGTAAGGCTCGCCAGCCATGGTGCGTATGCGAGGAGGGCTCGCCAGCCGCAATGCGTTGTAAGGCTCGCCAGCCTGGTGCGTTGTAAGGCTCGCCAGCCGAGACAAGGAAATGTACCCGAGGCATCTTCGGGATGTGTCCTTGAAAAGGTAAGGAAATGTACCCGAGGCATCTTCGTGATGTGTCCATGAAAAGGTTGCGGACAAAGGCTCGCCAGCCAGTGTTATGGTCGGTTATTGGACCATGGGAGTAGCCGCGTCGAATGGGCTTGTTTTGAAAGTAGCGAACTCGTGATGTCGCTGGGGAAATAGCGAGTATGGATTCTCACTATCACTGTTTTTGGAATGAGCGGGTTCCGCGAGGAAGCCCCCTGCTGGTATTTGAAGGAATAGTGAATTTTGAATCTTCACCCTTCGGTTTGAATTTGCAGTGGCGGTTTTGATCGCCGTTTGTTCTAATTTTAAAGGAAAATAGCAAATTTGAGTTTGCTATAGCGTTTGAAGTGACGGTTTATGTGCCGCCAGTGACATTTGAAAGAAATAGTGAATTTGGAATCTTCACTATTGATTCGAAGTGACGGTTTATGTGCCGCCGCTGACATTTGAAAGAAATAGTGAATTTGGAATCTTCACTATCGATTGAAGTGACGGTTTATGTGCCGCCGTTGACATTTTGAAAGAAATAGTGAATTTGGAATCTTCACTATCGATTGAAGTGACGGTTTATGTGCCGCCGTTGACATTTGTGGTGAAAATAGTGGAATTCAATTTCCAACTATTATTTTGAAATTGACGGTTTTAATTGCCGTTGCTTGAAATAGCGGTTTTTGAATTTTCGCCATTATTTTTTGAAGTTGGCGGTTTTGATCGCCGTTTGCTTGAAAATTGAAGAAAATAGCGGTTTTCGAACTTTGGCTATTATTTTGGAAAATTTGAAGGAAAATGGTGAATTTTGATTTCGCCATTATTTTTGAAATTGGCGGTTTTGATCGCCGTTTGCTCGAAATTTGGAGAAAAATAGCAAATTTGAGTTTTGCTATTATTTTTTGAAGTTGGCGGTTTTGATCGCCGTTTGCTTGAAAATAGCGAGTTTTAAATTTTCACTATTTGTTTTGTTTATTTTCGAGGAAATGACGACATTCATATCGTCAACGAAAATTTTGAAGTTTGTTGTGGGAAATTGGGCCAAAGCCCAAATTTCGCTGAAAAAGAAAAGGGGAGGCCTGGTTTAGGCGCAAGCCACCTGGCGATGCAAGCCGACTTCCCTATTTCTTGTTAAAAAGACGAGAGGTTGAGCTGCGGATGATTATTCATCTTCAACCTCAAAATCCCGCAAAATCGCCATTAAAGGACCTTTAAGCTTGCTTTCACTTGTGCCATTGTCAACAAATGTCATCTCAAGGTAAGTATTTCCTCTTGAATCCTTTCAAATTTGTTGATTGTTAGCTTAGTTGAATTTGGGCGGATTTTGCCCTAAAAAAAATCGAATTGGGCGTTTTTGATTGAGCCAATTTCGATTGAAATTGATGTTTGCATTAAGTTAGAAACCTGTTTAGGAGTATAGGGGTGCTTTTAGTTTGCATTTTGGTCCCCGTTCCCGCTCCCTAGGCTCGAAAAACGTGATTGAGGCGAGAAACCGTCTCATTTCACAATGCCAAGTTTATTTGCTTGGGTAGTGGGTCCCACTAGGTTGCATTGTAGTTGGGAAAACCCGTATTTGCCATTTAAGGACCTTCGTTGGATGTTTGTGGGCAAAATTGAATTTTTCCCTTTTGCGACGGTCTTACGTCTGACCAAATAAGAGCCTGTCTGGGCTTGAATTGAGTCAGTTTGCCTTGAAATGGACCTTATTGGTAATTTAGGTCGTGTTGAAGCGTGACAAAATCACGTTTGCCTTTTTGCGGTCGTTTTTGAATTTGACCGGGTCGGGCTCAAATTAGCGTATGAATTGCCTTTTTTAGCCGCAGAAAAATCCCTATTGTGTCGGGAATGTATTTTGGGTTATTGGCAGACCTTGTATGGGTCTTGAAATGCCGTTTTTTGGGGTTTTGACTCGTCTTTTGCTTGAAAAGAGGGGCGAGTCGTTTTTGTGTGTTTTTTTTGTGAATGGTTTGGGGCGGGATTGCCCCTTGTTTATTGTATTGCAGGTTGTGTTTTTTTTTTTTGGGTTTATCCATTTCATGCCGTCGTAATGCCGAAATTTCGGCTGACGTTTTTTACTTGTAGGAGAGTGTTCGGAGCAGGCCGGGTTCATGGCTGCGACTTTTGAGGAGTTGTTCGGACCGGGCCCGGTTAGTACTCCGGTTAGCACGCCCGCCGTGGTCGTGGAGGACGTTACTGAGGAGGAGAGACCTCCTGAGCAGACTGTTGGGCCTCAGGGGCCGTCGAGGAGCGTGCGGAGCCCGCTGTTGGGGCTGATAGTGCTGGTGGAGTTCAGACTGGGGTGAGGCGAGTACCTCCGAGAGGAGGGTTTCTTTGAGAGAGCGACGTCCTCGAGCGACTAGGCGGTCGTTGCGGGACGTCAACAGGGTTGTTGAGTTGGGCCCTGTCCACCACGTTGAGTCTCGCGGTCACAAGATGCGGAGAGCGGAGACGGCTGAGGACGACGCTGAGGTCGCGACCTGGAGAGCCAGGCGAGTTACGGTCCCGCGGGGGTTGCTTTTACGGGCGGCGCCATAGTGGGCCGAGGGTTTTGACGGTAGCCTGTTGTTGTTTCGACTAGACCGGCATCTTTCCTACCGTGCTCACGAGGGCATGGTGAGTCGCATTCCCCGGTTGAAATTTGTCATTCATTTTTGAAGTGTCGAGCCTAAATAGGCATTCTAACGTTGTCCGTTTTTGATTTCAGGAGATCGGCACCATGAGGACTTTCTCTGGCTACTCTACCTGCTTGGGCCTCTACGAGGTTCTTCGAGCCGGGTCGAGGGCGTTGATAGAGAGGTCGGCGTTTGGGCCATTGGTGGCCGCTTGGCGGGACATTCACAGGTCCTCGATTAGGGCAAACTTGTGTTTGATCCGCGCCATGTTTGATCGGTACTAGGACACGACGTCGTCGTTCCACATGGAGTTTGGGGAGGTCGGCGTGACTTTAGAGGACTTCGCCATGGTATCCGGCCTTCCCTGTGGTGAGCTGCCCATTGAGTTTACCGCGACACCGGAGAGGGTGTCCTCTCCTACGGTCACTGCTTTGTTCGGTACTGCTTTGCCGGAGCCTTCCGACGTCACCCCGTACCTGATTGCGAGTTCATACGTGAAGGACCACTTCACTGAGAGGGTGGCAGGTGTTGCTCCGGCGCCGTTGGCGAGCCCGGAGGCAGAGGCTGTGGCCGCCGCGGAGGAGGCGCGGCTGTGGTTGTGGTACTTCTTGGGTGCCACGTACTTTGGTGACAAGGGCGAGCGCTTGTCGACCAAGGTGCTTCCT
Source organism: Silene latifolia (assembly GCF_048544455.1). Taxonomy (NCBI): domain Eukaryota; kingdom Viridiplantae; phylum Streptophyta; class Magnoliopsida; order Caryophyllales; family Caryophyllaceae; genus Silene; species Silene latifolia. The sequence continues at coordinate 222,715,934 of NC_133538.1, read as the reverse complement.
CTTCTTGCCGACCTTGACGCTTTGGGTCGGTTTGACTGGGTTACGCCGGCTTTGGCGAGTTTTACCCGGTACTTGCACGCGGCGGTGCGTCCGGAGACAGTGGGAGCGGGTAGTGCTCCTGCTCTGGTTGGTCCCGGCCTCATCTTTGAGGTACGAGCGTTTTTTTTGTGGTAGTTTTTTTTTATTTTGATTTTGATTTTGACTTTGGCAATTTTTGAGAAATTGGCTAATTTGTGTTTGCTGTGTTTGATTACAGGCTTGGTTGTATGCTTACTTCACTCCTCTGCGTCCGGGGACTACAGACGGTGTTCCCTCGGCTTACCCTGCTGTGAGGGGTTGGACGGTGGGTCGGAAGAAGTCGACTAAGTCGACTTACGAGGACTGCAGGCGTCGCGTGAACAAGCTTCGGGTTGCTGATGTAAGTTTCTACTTTCCCTTCTCCTTTATAGAAGTAGCTAGAGATAAGATGATTAAGTAGCTTAGGAAGCCCCTAGTTAGCTGAGTAGCTTTGTTTCAAGTGCAGTTTGATTGGCGGCCTTTGGAGCACTACACGGGTGTGCCGGCTGCCGTCACGGAGCGTTTGCGACCTCGCAGCTCTCTGCGCCTGTACTTGGAGACGGCGATTGAGCCGGTTTGGTACTTGGGCGAGCGTCTAGTTCGCCAGTGCTTTACCGAGACTTTTGTTGTGCCGGTTGACCCGCCTGGGGTGTTGTTCCAGGAGTCGACTCCTGATGAGGTTGAGGAGCACCTTCACGGTTGAGGAGGTGTGGAGCTGTTGCTGCGGGACGCCGACTACGACACCTTCCGGTTGTCGAGGCTTGCTTGGTACACGATCGAGGTATGTTTTCCTCTTTTCTTTGTTTTCATTGCCTCCCTTAATAGGAGGGTTTGTCATTTTTTATGCGGATCCAAATGGGAGGGAGTCGACCCGCTGATGAGGACTCAGCCCCCAGCTTTCCCGACGGAGACCACTTTTCAGGGGCCGAGTGGCGAGGAGCTTCAGTTGCGCTTACCAGAGCCCGCGGTGGCCGAGGTGGCCGATGCCGGCATGGAGTGGAGGTTGGCTGTTCTGAGGGTGAGTTCTTGACTTGAACACTTTCTCCAATTATACTATGCCTTACATTGTATTGAAGGACATTTTTGTTTTGTAGGTGACGACTGTTAGTCACCAGAACTTGTGGCGGATAGCTAACCGCTGGAGGGCGCTGGCTAGTGACCTGGCTATGAGGGAGGCCCGGCTTTCTCAGGTACGTTTTGTGTGTTGTTTTTGTATATTTGGTGTTATATTTCACGTTTTTAGATCTTGAGGATCTGTTATTGTGTTTAGCAGGGCACAACGGATCCGATGGAGCTTGCTAGGGTTCGTGCTGAGTTGGAGGCAGCCAGGTCGACGATCGCAGGCCAGGAGCTGGGGATCATCCATCGGGACCAGGACTTGAGGCGTCATGAGGATGAGCTGCGGAGTCGAGACGCGGAGATTGCCTCTCTGAAGGCTCAGTTGGCTGCAGCGGAGGAGCTTCACGTCGAGATGGAGCGTGAGACGCTGGAGAGTTCCCCGGAGAGGGAGTCTAAGCTGGTGGTGGTGTCTGCGTTGGCGGCGACTCCTAGTGAGACCAGGACTAGTCCGACGGGAGACGTCGAGTGGTTGTTGTAGCTTGTCCGTGTCTTGAACTCTTGCATGTACATATTTACATTTTACGTGAGGCAGTTTGTATATATGTGTTTTTGGATTGTGGTTTGTTTTGTGATTTTTGGCTTTTTGTGTTGTGTTTCGGAGGAGCGATGTCTGCTGTTAACTCTCCTTTTGCTTTGCACTAGTTCATGCATCGTTAATGTATAAAACAAGCAATAGATAGCACATACGCATAAATGTAAACACTTTAAAAGCATTTGATTGAAAATCACGTAAAGCATTTGTTTGAAAATCAAAATTAACCAATATGTCTTGAAGTTAATATTGAAATTTTGAAATGAATTTTGAAGATTCCGTGACAAATCGTCGCGTTTGGAATTCAAAAGGAATTGATTTGAAAATTGGAGCAATTAACTCGTGTCGTGAATTAAATTGCGTCGAAATCATTGAAATTGACTCGAAAAAATAATAAAACTCAAACCGTCAGGAAAGAATTTTAGAAAAGGATTTTTGCGAGTATATTTGGTTCTTAAGGTCAAGACTCGAATTTGTGAGTGCTTGAATTTTTGAGGAAAATTGATGTTGTGCTATCAATTTTCGATTTTGATTTTTGTTTTTTTGAAAAAGCGAAAATTTTTCGGAATTTCGACTGACATGGAAACGATCCGTCGCGGATCGGGCGACTAGCCCTTCCCCCCCGAAAAAAAGAAAGAAAAATCCGCATGTTTAAAGCTGCGTCATGGAAACCGTGTCGGATTTCGTAAAACAAGGAAATGTGAGTGTGAAGAAACACAAAATTTCCCGGATCATCCCGAAGAGGCGCAAGTTCCTGGCGGGAGGTTTGAGGTGTCAGGAGAAAACACATGTTGAAAGAGACAAGTCAACAGCGGGAATCCTGGAGAAGTCTCAAAGTGGCGCGAGCGTCTTGGCGATGGAAGCCGGCTCTCCTCTTTTTCTGAAAAATGCGCTGATCGTTTTGTATAAATAGGGACGTTTGCGCTTCATTGTTTCATCATCCGAAACAAAAACATCTCTACAAAACCTCTTCTTATTCCACAAAAATATTTCATGGATGCTTTTGAGAACGCATTGCGACAATGGTGTCGGGATTTGTCGCCTCCCGAGAAGTATCAACTCGATTGCATGGGAGTTGGTCAATTGTTGGTGCTTCTTCAAGTCAAGGTGCAACCTCCGTTTCTTGAAGCATGCTCTCGGTTTTGGGATTCGAAACATCATGTTTTCGTTTTCCCGAAAGGTGATGTTTGTCCTCTTGCCGAAGAAGTTGGAGCCATTGGTGGGTGGCCGGGTTGTGCTCTGGTGCTTCCTCCAACTCGGTTGTGCTCTTTGTTGATGTCTTGAAGAAGGAGGGGCCAAGATGCCATGGTAGCATGACCCTCATCCATGTGATCGAGCAAATGGAGCATGGTAGAGATCCATCATGGTTGGTGCTTGGAGAGATTATCCAACCTTTGGACAAGGAGTGCTCTTGTGGAGAAGCTCCCTCTTTCGGATCGCCAAGGATCCTCCAAGTATTTCTATTGGAGAGGCTAAGGTATGTAGAGCCTCCGGTTAATCCTTCTTCTTACTCCTTCCGTCACCTTACTGTGAGGAAGAAGTTGTACCCGGATAGTTTTTCTTCCATCGAGGCCTATTGGGCCGCAAGATTGGCGGAGGAGGGTGGTCCTCATATCCGTTGGGTGGTGCCGTGGTGGCACATGAGGTCCTTCACGGTGTTGCCCGCTTCGGGTGCTAGTCCTCGTTCTTTGATGGTGGTGGGTTTGAAGGTTGTTTCCTTCATTTATCCCGAAAGGTTCATGAGGCAAATGGGGCGTCAACAAAAGGTGCCCGCTCAAGATACTCTTGTCCAAGAGAATTTTTTCCGGAACTCCGAGCTTGTGAAATTCTTTGAAAGGTGGTGGGCCACTCGGCCGCTTTGGGAGGTGCCAAACCCCGTTGCCACGACATGGGTGACTCCTGCTTATGTCAAATGGTCACGTGCTCTGTCCTTGGAAGAGAGATCCAAATTCCGTAAGGACGAGGTTGTCGATTTGAAGTAACGAGAGGTTGGCAAGGCCAACCGTGCCTTCTTTGAGGAGTATGTTGATGGAGCTACTCTCGATGTGATGAGACCACCGAAGAGGAGGAGTTCCGGCCCTAAGCATATGGTGGGTCGTGCATTGGCCCGTCTTGGGTCGAATATGGGGTCTTGTGCTAGACCGGAGGCCGTCGCCGTCTTAGACCCGTTGAGGATCCGTTCCGAGGAGGAAATCCATGCTAGGCGGGCCAGCAAGAAGAACAAGGGGAATATGTACCCCGAAGGAAAAGGCAAGGGTAGAATGGAAGAGTGAAGACCTCCATTACCCACTTTATTATTATGTTGTATTATTGTTGTGAGTTTGTATTATGTTGTACTAGCTAGTTGTTGTGTGTTTTGTGCTAGTTTTACTATGTGAGGTGTGTTAGTGGACACCTTAGCTTTGACAAGTTGTAGACTCATCCTACTTTATTTGTTGTTGAAATTGTAATCCCCCCCATTATTAATTAAATAAGAGGATTGCTCGTGTCGAAAATTGTGAACGCTTGTTTCTTCCATCCACTTTGCGAAAGCAATTCGATTTGAATCGTCCTCAGGATTTGCACTTGGGAAAGTGGTATTTTGTGGAAAGAGAGAAAGGCTCGTTTTTGTATTTGGTGGGAAAGGGGATGGTTTTCCCTTTATTTTTTTTTCTGGAGGTTGTTTGTATGTGGGGATTTTTGTATGGGGATGGTTGTTTTTTTATTGTAGGAATGGTTGTATCCTCCTTGTGTAAGGAAGGACTGCCTATGTATTCACCTGAAGAGGTGAAATCAATCCATGATCGTAGTTCGAGAGGTTTTGTGAATTTGAATTGGGTTTTGCGGTTGTATCCCTCAGGCATAAGAGGGACTGCCTACGTATTCACCTGAAGAGGTGAAATCAAACCATGCTCGTAGTTCAGGGGGTTTGTTTTTGTAGTGCAAATGGACGTTGCCTATGACGAATCAAAGGACATTCGAAACGGGCAAGGTGCCGCAGCTTAGACTCGATAAAACATGCAATTTCATATCAGAACATATTGAGGAACTTGACTTGAAAAGGGTTGAGGTGGTTGCTAGTTGCAAAACTATGCTAGGTTGTTGGTTGATAGGGCTCAAGGGTAGTATTTCTTGAGCTGGTCTAGGTTGGTCGGGTTTGTGAAGTCCTCCCCATCTAGGTCACTCAGTCTCACTGCGCCCCCCGAAAGTATTTTCTTACCATGGTATAGCCCGGCCCAGTTGGGTTTAAATTTTCCCCTCGGATCGACGGGTAATAGTGCTCGAACTGACTTGAGGACCAAGTCGCCCTCCTGGATGTTTCTAGGTTTAACCTTTTTGTTGAATGCCCGTTGTATACGTCGTTGGTATAGTTGGACGTTGTGCAAGGCGTTGAGTCGCCGTTCGTCTAAAAGAGTGAGTTGTTCGTACCTTCGGCGGGTCCATTCCGCCTCAGGGACTTGACTCTCCGGTAGGATGCGTAGAGATGGGACCTCTAACTCCACCGGTTGAACCGCCTCCATACCGTATGCTAGGTAGAAGGGTGTGGCGCCTGTCGGTGTTCGAATGGAGGTTCGGTATCCCCAGAGTGCGAATGGGAGTTTGATTGGCCAATCGCGGTAGTTATCTTGCATTTTCTTGATAATGGTAACAAGAGTTTTGTTCGCTGCCTCCACCGCTCCGTTGGTATGGGGACGGTAGGGGGATGATCGATGTCGTTTGATCTTGTATTTGTCCAAAGAAAGCCCGAGTTTCCGCCCCTAAGTGAGAGCCTTGATCGCTGATGATTTCATGGGGTACCCCATATCGGCAGATGATGTTGTTTTGAATGAACTTGGCCACTTGTTTGGCGGTCAAGACTGCATATGACTGCGCTTCCACCCATTTGGTGAAGTAGTCGATGGCGACGAGAACGAAGCAATGCCCCTTTGTGCCTACCGGGTTGACTTTCCCGATGATGTCGATGCCCCAGGTTGAGAAAGGCCAGGGTGACGTCATGGTGTATAAAAGGGATGGTGGCATATGTTGTATATTGGCGAAGATTTGGCAATTGTGGCAATGTTTGACGTAGTTACGGGAATCGGCTTCCATGGTTGTCCAGTAGTAACCTAGCCGCATGATTTTCCGTGTAAGCATCATTGCACTCATGTGAGGGCCACATTCTCCGTCGTGGACCTCTCCCATGAACTTGGCCACTTGTTTGGCGGTCAAGACTGCATATGACTGCGCTTCCACCCATTTGGTGAAGTAGTCGATGGCGACGAAGACGAAGCAATGCCCCTTTGTGCCTACCGGGTTGACTTTCCCGATGATGTAGATGCCCCAGGTTGAGAAAGGCCAGGGTGACGTCATGGTGTATAAAAGGGATGGTGGCATATGTTGTATATTGGCGAAGATTTGGCAATTGTGGCAATGTTTGACGTAGTTACGGCAATCGGCTTCCATGGTTGTCCAGTAGTAACCTAGCCGCATGATTTTCCGTGTAAGCATCATTGCACTCATGTGAGGGCCACATTCTCCGTCGTGGACCTCTCCCATGACTTTTTTGGCTTTGTGATGGTCAATGCAAAGGAGGAGAATTCCTTGGGGTGTTCTTTTGTAGAGTTGATTTAGGTTTATCACGAATTGTGATGCAAGTAAACGGATGGCTCTTTGTCCTCTTTGATCAGAGTTGGGAGGGAATTCGTTTTTGGTTTTGTAATTGAGGATGGCTTAGTACCAAGGTTCATCATGGCTTTCCTCGTCGTCGATAATGGCACAAATTATTAGAAATCTATATCTCATTATACAACATATTCATATATGTTTTAATTAATTTAGTCATAAAATTAATTACTAATCTTATGCATGCAAACTTAAATAAGAAGAGATAAGAAAATAAATTTCTCACCATTTAAATTTCGGTCAAATGGGCACCAACAAGATCTCCTTCTTGTTAGTTCTTGAGCATTCCAAATAATGGATGAACAAAGATTCAAGTATAGAATCTCTCCCAAAAGCATATACCCAAGATAACCTCTTAATAAAATTAATATTATCAATACTAGAACAATATTAATTTAAATAAAATTGACCCAAAAATTATTATTGCTCTCTTAATTTTCGGTTAAGAGGAAGAGAAAAGAGGAAGTAATTTTTGTCTCTCTAAAAACTCTACATTTTTAGATGTTGTGTTAGAATGAATAATGAACACACTAGCTTTTGTATGTAGTGTGTAAGTGAAATAATAAGCAAAAATATTTTGCTCTTTTCTTTAGGGAAAACCGAAAATGGGAGAGGAGATGACCCAATGCATGCTCACCTTTTCTTCCCAAGAGAAAGCTATGCATGCAAGGCTATATGTAGGCATTATCATTATTTTTTCCACTTATAAATAATGAACATAATTTTATCCTAAATACTCCCTCCATTTCGGTACACCAACATAAAATGGATGAGTCCATTTTATTTGTGATTTTGTCAATATGTCACATGTGACACATTTCATGGCATCTCATTTATAAAATGTATTTTTAACCATTAGAAATCAACATATTAATAAAATATGTCACTTATAAAAATAACATAGTAATTCACAATTAATTGTACCAAAAATTGTTTTCCAATTTATAAATCACAACATCTTGTATTTATAATAAATTATTCATTCCGTTTCAATTGTTTCTGTAAACAATAATTTCATCTAAGTAATAAAACAATTCGATTACTTAGACCGTATCTTATTTCATCAAATTACAATGAGACACGTAAATATTACTTCCAAAATTGCCCGTCAAATTTAAGTAATTAAATTAACCCATATCGTTATACGATCAATTAAATATTCAATTAAGAGTGTTACCCTTTAGGTATGACCTAAGGGGATCAACTAATCACCACCGTCGCACGACAGTAATGTCAAACTCTAGTCAGTCAATCATTACCGATATGTGTGGACCAATTGACAGTAAAATATTACTTCCCAAATGTATTCTTTAAAATGAGACTTAAACATGTGATCATCATGATCGAAAGTTGTGATCGCATTATTGTCGGAGGACATATATTCCAACAATCTCCCACTTGTCCTCGACAAGTGTGCGTCACCAATTCTCTTGTCCTATTACTATCTCGCACTCAATGCAAGGTGTCTTTCAGGTCGTACTTGCAAGTGATCATATCGAGAGTGGTTTCCTCGATCTGGAGAATAACTGATTGACCGGATTTATCTACCATAGATATCTTCCGAGCGTGGCCACGCATTTCCAGTTCAATACTCCTCGAGTGGCCCTGAGATATTGTTTTAACCCTGACAAAGGGGTGGACAATTCCTATCGCACTTATTCCCTTCGATTAGCCACAGCCATCATAATCCAAAATATGCCCATTTGACCCCATTTACGAAGGTCGTAGTAACACAAATCAAAGTTAATCTGAAACCGTGCCACCTTAGGCGAACAGTCTTTAGTCAAAAGAATCGACTCATTAGAATACTATAGTAGCTCTCGCCACGACCAGGCTATATAAATTTGCCAGAACTCTATAAGCGGTCATAAGGCCCGACAAGGTGTTCCTAACAATCTGCCTATGTAATTGACTAGTCATCTCACATGACCTATGGCACTTGAACTTGCCATCAATCGCACCACACTCTAGTCACTTCAAGACGTCACCTCATATAAGTGACTATGGGCGAATACAATGCTAATCCGTGTTCACTTTAACGGGATTCAATGTTGTCTCTACAACCCGTTTGGATGTAATAAAGTATAAAAGGAGTTTTTTAAAGTAAAAACTCAAACGACAAATGCGATTATCACATATGAATAGTCAATGCCTGATTACTATTTCATGTTCTATAATCTAATTTGATCTTGTATGTAGTTGTTCATTTCAATTTAATTGAAATGACATGACTCATCATGTTTAGCCAATGAGAAGGCTTTGGTTAGTAGGTTTTATCAACTTCTTGTACCTTACTCAACCTTTGTAACACCCCCATATTCAGAGGAGCCTTAACTAGGCCTTCCTTAGCATATAAGGGCGTTACCATCTCGGTTGCCCGAGGATAGTAATTATCAAATGTCGATAAGAGAACTATTATGTTATATTACAAGTGATTTAAACCAACAAACAATATAAAGATACAACTCAAAGCTACACTCTAAAGCTATCGACTCTTGTGAAGACTCATCCCTGCCCGGACGCCATCTATCAACAACATCAACACCTGCTAAGACCGACTGCTCACCATAAGGGATCACGGCAGACACATAACAAACAAACAACCACACAAGGTCAGTACTGAGATAAGATACGACAATAACAATACAGCTATCAACACAATACAACATTATCAAACACACACACAATCACACTAATCCAACCAACCTCTGTCATTGACTGTCCACTGGACCAGCCCTGCCAGAGGGGGACCGCAGCCGTTCCCACCTAAGCCCCGCTCATCATATCGAGCGATAACCCTGTCCATTAATGTGCACATCCCTCCTGTGGCGGGTTCCACAGGAGGCGAAACTAGGGCGTGAAGCCACTCCCGCAAGTGACTCCACTCAGCCGAGAACGCATGTCGAGAACCAAAGACAACAGCCATAATCACAACCGTCACAATACAATTACGATATTAAGCAATCACAATACAACCACAACAACCAACACACTAGACTATCTACAGAAACTGAGTAGGCGAACCTACCTTTAAGCAACTGCAACCATTCCATGCCGACATATAACATATCCAGCAATCAAGCAATGCCTATAACCACAATACAACATCTATTACTACCAAGCAAACCCTAACTGCAAAGATGAGGATACGGATGATGATTATGACATACCTCTAAGGAGAAACCCGGCAAAAGACCGCTACCCGACTCAAGTGACGCTCTCCTAAGGCACAAGGATCTTCAAAAGGCTTCCATGGAGGTTTCATGGTGAAGGGAAGGGAAAGAGGCGACTGAAGGATAGGAGGAAAGTGGCGAAATTGATTTGCGGATATAACAAAACACGATATAAAACCCTCCCTGAAAACTCGGTACTCGATTGAGTACCCAACATACTCGATCGAGGGGCACCCTACTCGATCGAGTAACCTAGCTACTCGATCGAGTAGCCTCTACTCTATCGAGTACGACTCTTAATACGTAACCCAAGATAGTTTTGTCATGCATTTCTAAGACTACTCCCGCTCCCATGGTCAGTCAACGCTGGTCAAAGGGTCTCTAAAAGGGCGGGTATTACAGTCTTCCCCCCTTAAAAGAACTTCGTCCCCGAAGTTCAACTCACTTATCTCAACACACAAGCCACGGAAAACACGACATCACCATTCTTCCTACTCGAGTCATTACTCCCCGGAAATACCATCCCCCATGTCATCATCATCACCGTCTAACGTTCTATTCAAACCGACTCTTACAACTATCATGTAAACATCGTCATCATCAACTGTCACTCTATATGTATACCTCTACTCTTACAAATTATCATATATAAAATATCAACCTCGCAATACAAATCAGCACAAACAACCATCACCCATCATATGATAACAACTATAAACTCGAAACATATCTCCTGTCAACTTCATGCCGCACAACTAATACCACCATGTTACTTAACAACGCGATTCTATTACGCCACATTGCACCACAACTATCTCCTTATGACTGTCCTTTAAAACATACTATCACATTCACTTTGATGAACTAAAGTAACTACTTACACTTCATATAAGTAATGTGATCAAAGTACTATAAAATTTTGTAATTAAACAACAAAACATTATAAACGAACAACAACATAACTTCAAAATTAGCCTTTTTATTTTGCGACATTACTCTTCCCCTCTAAAAAGGAACTTCGTCCCCGAAGTTCACCGCCAAAAATTACAACACATATTACCTATTACTTGCTTCATAACATAAATTAGAAACATATTATTTATTATGGACATTACTCGCTAGGCATATACTCGTTAAATTATAAATCATACATAAACCACCGGAATAACTAGCCGCCGTCGATAAAGCACGCGAATATCGTATGCACAAACGTATGAAGAGATGTAACTTCAATGGAGCAATAGAAATATGGCATATGTAATATTAAAACAACAAGAGACCGTCACCACTTCACTACTTTTTACAGATATGCATATAAAACCGAAACTTGACATCCAACATATGAAATTAACGGTTCATAGGTGTTACTACGCACTAATAACTACATTAAACATCAAACTTGCAATTATAAAACAATTGCACACTTTTAATTTTCGAAAACCTCCTGTAACAGTGCTACTCGATCGAGTATGTAGTGGTACTCGATCGAGTGCCATGCTACTCGATCGAGTGTCTTGGCTACTCGATCGAGTAGCCCAAAGATCAGAATGCTTTTTTTCCCTCTTTCCTGCAGCTACTCGATAGAGTACGGGGTACTCTGCCGAGTACCTACAGGCCAAGTTGCCTTATAAAATTTGCCATAAATCAACATACATATACATAGTCGTCATATAACTCGAGTCGGGATGACTCCCCGACTCCCAACATCCTCCAACAAGGTCAAAATATCAAATCCGGCCTTATGGCCAACAATACAAGTCCATAAACCAAGTCTCAACGAAAACAACTACCAACATCTAACAATGCTACCAACATCTAAAACCAACGACCATAAAGAAAGATAAAACAAGGAGCATCACTCCTCCTACTGCTGCTGCTGCTCTACCATCACCTCATCATCACCACCACCTCCAGAAGTACCCGCTCCCGATGACCCAATCCCCGCATCTACTCCTGCTCCGGCTCCCGGACTCACGTACCATGGGGTCAAGCCAACATAGGCAAAGGACTGAGGTGTCCCCCACGTCGACTGATCCACCCCGTAGGAGTGGAAAACCCCTGTGTAGTCCCCAACTCCACTACACCAAACCGGATGCGGTCCCTCGGTTCCTATCCCCTGAGTGTACGCCATCTCATGCATGTTCCTGAGTGTCAAAGTAGATGACACTCTCTCCGCCAAGTAGCTGGATCGCGTCTCCGGGGTGTCGAGGTAAGGGTAGCACGGAAAAGGATGTTGCTGCTGCTGTGGTGCTACCGGCCGTGGCCTAGTCTCCGAGGTCCTCTCCCTCACTTGACGAGGTCCTGTCCCCAACCTAAGTCTCTTCACCACCACAACCGCCGCATTCTCGCCCTTCTTCGGCTCTGGCATTACCTCGAGAATCGTGTCGTCGATGAGGTAGGTCTGCAGCTGGCGGGGTCTATCAACATCCTCCTCCTCCTGCTCCTCCTCCTCCTCCTCCTCCTCATCATCAGAGTCCACAGTCACTACCGCCAGCTCTAAGGGCTCCGTCGGTGGGAGATGCTCAGGAGCTGGAATCTTCATCCAACTCATGCCCCACACCCTCCAAGCTAGGCTACCGTCAGCCAAAGTTTTCAACCATTTCAGGTCGAGATAGTAGTCACGATCCATAGTGGGCACTGGGGTAGCTAGAGGCACATACTCCGAAGAAGCCTCAAAAGAGGTTAGCTTTTCAACTAACCGAGTGGCGATAGCGCTACAACTCAAGTACCGGGAAGAGGCAGTAGCCATCAAGGCAAGGGCAGCACAAACCATGGAAGGAGCATCAAAGACCACTTTCCTGGCCCGCTCCGGGTTGAGGTAAGACGTCAGAAGCAACACCTCATGATTATTCAGTTTCCTGATATCCGGTCTATCATAAAGGAGGTTCGAAAGAGAACGGAGAAAGACCCTCAAGGTAACATGTCAACGTCATTAATTAACATGTTACTTGAGGTAGGAGTGGCTTTCCAAATCGGACAAGGCATTAGGCGGCGGATACCGTACTCAAGAGAATATCGGTGATATAATCCTTAGGAGGCTTGGCCACCCCAAGGTGAGACGCAAATGCAGATCCATAGTCAACAAAATCGGTGTTCATCAACCTAAACTCAACGGTCCGGGCGCTGGTCATAGCTAAAGGAGCTCATAAACTCCAAGGTAAGAAAAGGATAAGAGTGTTTCCTCAGCCTATACAACCCAATAAGGCCTAAAGTCTCAAAAATGTGACGGACATCCGTCTCTATCTCCAAATCCTCCAACAAAGTAGTATCTATACACCTCGTCGGTCTCATTTTGCGTTTTTGCGAAACTACAAAACGCTCTCGTTGTTTGAAATCGACAAAAACAACAGAAGGGTACTCCGGAACTGCGGGTACCATGGGTCCACTCCCTTCCCCAATCTCAGGTTGAGTAACCCTCCCCCGTTTACTTTGACGGGTTCCTACATTCGGTCTCGGCATCTGTGTTCAGCACATGACTTAAGCAACTTTCATAAACACGTAAAGCATATACTTCATGTAATTTGGACTTTACATACTCAGCTAGGTACACAATTATACCAACAAGTTCGACATGTGAAGCACATAATTCATGCCATTAACTTTAAATACTCAACTAGGTACACACATTCACCAACAGTTTCCCAAATTTGATATATAAACTCAGTTTACAGCTACTCATAAACCACAATTGTGAAAAATTTATCATGGTGAATACACATGCTCAACAAATTCTAACATCCTAGCATGATTCTCATGTTACCCTATACACATACTTAACAACATGTGAAGCATTTGAACAAGATCATTGAAAGGTAACTTAGAACATATCATCATCAACCTTCAATATTAGGAACAACAACTTAATTAAACTTTTCAGACGGTCTCTACAGCTGTAACAATTTTGACATATTCTTCATCATTCATCATCCCTACTATCATACTGAAGTTCAACCTTTACTTAAACAGTCATATACAACACCAAATTTCAGATATACAAACGAATTTCCTCTTGGGGCACTTTTAAGTCGGAGTTTTAAGGCAACTTTTTAAGGAGAAAATCATCAAAATCCATCCTTCAACATGATATAAACAATACATATGACTTAATTACATCATCTAATCATTGTAAAACAATCAAAATCAATTTCGATTTTTGTAAACCCTAGAAATTTCGGTTTCCATTTTGCAATTTCTAGTCTAATTTACAGCAATTAATCACCAACAATCATACAAGGGAAGCATGTGAATCCTATTACAACAATTAAAAGCAATAATCTATCCATGTGAATCGAAAATTTCATATTGTTTCACCATTCTAACACATTCAAATCAATAAATCATGTAAATTAGGAAGAAAAGCATACCTTGATTGAGTAGTAAAGTAAAGAAACGAAATTAAACAAAGAAATCAACCCCAAGAATCACCACCAACACAGGATGAGGAAAGGTTTTGAGAGGAATTAGGCTTAGGTTTTTGAAATATAGAAGAAGAATGAGAAGAATAGAAAAAATAGGGGTTTTAAGAAACCCGTAAGATTCACTGTACAGTAACCTACTCGATCGAGTGTCTAGGGTACTCGATCGAGTACCACCCTACTCGATCGAGTAGGCGCTATTTCGTCGAGTATCTGCAGAAATTTTTCCACATCCCGACGTCATAGCTTCCTAACTAGATCGAGTGAGGTCTACTCCGTCTAGTAAGCACTCGCACTCGGTCAAGTATAGTTAAGTACTCAGTCAGAAATACGAAGTAACTTGAAGATTCCTGCAAAACAACATCACATGTCGATTCCAAACTAAGTTCGGAATTCGGCACTAATTATCACACTCGTTCACGTATTACAATCATTACTCACGCATAACGTATCGCCTCAACTAATAAGGTGTATGTCACATTACGCTACACAAATTACCCAAATCGGTTTACCTGCTACCGAATCATTCATAAGCATAATCATATCATCATATTACACTTAAAAACTCGCCTTAACATATCGCTACCAAACTCGCGTTCACAATAACATGAAACATATAATTAACATTAATTCATTATTTCATATAACATATAATTGCATATCCACATAACAAATTAATCTATCATGTTCTACATTCAATCATAAGCAAATCATCTTACACAAATCAATTATTACGCAGCGGAAAAATTTCAACCAATAAACAAGGCATAAACGCATTACTATATGCTATGTTTTAAATTATAACTCAACAATTCTATAACTATCATCATCGTACTCACGGTAGGGTTTATAAACTTGTACATGACTACCGTCACCATCAACTTACAGCAAACACCAGCATGTTCATCCTTCTATTATAGCACACCCATTCACATTCCCACGCATTTCTATCGAATAAACTTTTGTCACGTATTTCGTAATCATCGCACAAGCTCACTAATCATGCCAAAACTTCACTAAGCACGGCCCAAATACAGCTATCACATCCTTATTAACTCCAAACAAGGCTCAACTACAAGTAGCTCCGACACAATTAGCATACACATCACACATATACACACGGACTCCACATTCCCGTACCATGTGACTGGCTTAAGTATCATGGGGCCAAGATTTTGAAATGACGGTGCCTACTCACCCAAAACCTAGCATCAGCTGGGGCTCCCATTATACATACACCAGGTTTATTTTATTAGACTCACTACGTTCATTTTTTTATTTGTTACAGGTTCCAAAATCGTCGCTCTGATACCACTTTGTAACACCCCCATATTCAGAGGAGCCTTAACTAGGCCTTCCTTAGCATATAAGGGTGTTACCATCTCGGTTGCCCGAGGATAGTAATTATCAAATGTCAATAAGAGAACTATTATGTTATATTACAAGTGATTTAAACCAACAAACAATATAAAGATACAACTCAAAGCTACACTCTAAAGCTATCGAATCTCGTGAAGACTCATCCCTGCCCGGACGCCAGCTATCAACAACATCAACACCTGCTAAGACCGACTGCTCACCATAAGGGATCACGACAGACACATAACAAACAAACATCCACACAAGTTCAGTACTGAGATAAGATACGACAATAACAATACAACTATCAACACAATACAACGTTATCAAACACACACACACAATCACACTAATCCAACCAACCTCTTTCACTGACTATCCACTGGACCAGCTCTGCCAGTGGGGGACCGCAGCCGTTCCCACCTAAGCCCCGCTCATCATATCGAGCGATAACCATGTCCATTAATGTGCACATCCCTCCTGTGGTGGGTTCCACAGGAGGAGAAACTAGGGCGTGAACTCCCGCAAGTGACTCCACTCAGCCGAGAACGCATCTCGAGAACCAAAGACAACAGCCACAATCACAACCGTCACAATACAATTACGATATTAAGCAATCACAATACAACCACAACAACCGACACACTAGACTATCTACAGAAACTGAGTAGGCGAACCTACCTTTAAGCAACTGCAACCATTCCATGCTGACATACAACATATCCAGCAATCAAGCAATGCCTATAACCACAATACAACATCTATTACTACCAAGCAAACCCTAACTGCAAAGATGAGGATACGGATGATGATTATGACATACCTATAAGGAGAAACCAGGCAAAAGACCGCTACCCGACTCAAGTGACGCTCTCCTAAGGCACAAGGATCTTCAAAAGGCTTTCATGGAGGTTTCATGGTGAAGGGAAGGGAAAGAGGCGACTGAAGGATAGGAGGAAAGTGGCGAAAATGATTTGCGGATATAACAAAACGCGATATAAAACCCTCGCTGAAAACTCGGTACTCGATCGATTACCCAACATACTCGATCGAGTGGCACCCTACTCGATCGAGTAACCTAGCTACTCTATCGAGTAGCCTCTACTCTATCGAGTACCACTCTTAACACGTAACCCAAGATAGTTTTGGCATGCATTTCTAAGACTACTCCCGCTCCCAAGGTCAGTCAACGCTGGTCAAAGGGTCTCTAAAAGGGCGGGTATTACAACCTTACTACATACTCGTTTTCCTTTGTAATGTATACATTTGCATCACAAAACTTTCTGAGTACGTGTCGAGATCCAATCAAGACATAGGCCTTCTAGCCTAAGAATAGCTCCCACTGTTTTCACAGTGTGCGGGACTCATCCTCTTGCACATCTCATGATTGCAAGTGTACTCAATTTCCGTTATAAATATTTCTCATTGTTATTTATTGCCTAGAACGATTCTAGAAAATCTATTTCTTAAATAACATAGCCACAATGGTATCTTAACCATCCTAATGTGTTTTGATTATGGTTTTGTCGGAAACCATGCGCAATCTCAATTGTCAATTGTCATTTGTGTAACACCCTTACACAAAAATTGCATCATAAACACTTTGCTTTACTTCCTTAATGCTTCTGCAAGCACTTAAGGGTAATCTTTATGGCTTAGTTGGTAAAGATTACTTAAATTCGATTTTAAAACAATTCATCATACTCAAAGCACATGAAGTGTTATACATAATTACTTATTTAATTGATCCGGCAGCGGAAGCAGATAGAATCAATCAAATATGTTCAACTCAATTGAACTAGTCATGAATCTTATCAACACATAAGACTTCTTATTTGACGCTAATATCATGTGGATTTATTTCCATAAATCTGGATATTAAAGATGTATTATATTTCTCCAAAGTCTTAAATCATTCGCAATGATCAAAATGTCATCCACATATAAGACTATTAAAATTTCCGTAACTCCCACTAAACTTCATGTATAAACACAACATCTCGACTTATCGAGAAAAGTTTTATAACATGATCAAAACATCGATTCCAACTCATTGATGTCCTACTTAAGTTTCTCTCTTAAGTTTCACATTATCTTAGGATTACAAGAATCTACAAAACTCATGACATGTATTGAATACATTCCTTCTAATTGAAGAAGGGGGTTTTAGATTCACTTGTTGTATGTGTATCCTCATAATGAAACACAATCCCTAAGAAGATCCAAAAAGACTTACGCATTTCAACTAGTGCAAAACCCTTTGCTACCAATCAAGCTTTGAAATCTCTCTTTATTAGTGCAAAACTCTTTGTCACTAATCAAGCCTTTAATTTTGGATTTTCATGGCTCTAAGCCTTGTATTGAGTTGTGACTTATATACTCTTATGTAAGTCATATGTTCATTACTTTCTAGAAGTAATCAACTTGAATCAAACGATTTCTTTGTAAGTTGTAAGCTCTTTACTTTCTTAAAAGTAACATGAATTCATCATCTTTAACAAGTGACGAAATTTAACCTCCTCGGTTTTGAAGAAACAACGTCTTACACAAAACGTCTCATGTAGCCAAGAAAGACCAGTTTCTTGCGACATAACATTCTTTGTGGCTCTTGAATAATTTCTCCCACTCTGTCTTCTAGAAATAAACTTGTATTTATAGAAAGACAGCTTCACAAGCCGCAAACTCGTCGTACTCGTGATAATTGAAAGTGAAAAATGAGCATTTGTTTTTTTGTGAAAACTTACAAGCATGGTACTCTGCCATTTCATATCTCATATGTATCGTTTAGGTTTAGTGGAAAAAACAACTTAGACAAAATGATAAAATCCCCAAAAGGATCAAGTAACTCAAGGTAACTTGATTGAAGTCTAAACCATATCGAATAGCGTTTGATTTCTTATTCGATTCACACATTATTCCATAATGCGTGCTAAGAGAGATTAACTTGTGATACTATATCACATTTCCTTTGGCTTATATTAAAGTCTTCACTTTGATAACCCCATCACGACTAAATCGTGATTTTTTTAACTCGATCTTTGAACTTCTTCAAAGATTTCTCTATTTACCTTATTAAGTGAACATATTAGCATCAACTTAAATTGTTGGTAAAATTATCAACCTATTATGGATCAATGATTTACAACCTCGATCTCCTTTTCAACCAAAAGGCACGAGACATCTTGCTTTGAATACAAGATACGCATATACCATAAGATCTAATGGTTTCAAGAGTACTCGATAACTCTTTGCGTTCATCATTCCAGAAACTAAGGTTTAATCTTGGGTTACCAATTTGAGTCTTGCATCATCTTCATGATATATCATTCTAGTTTGGTTTAGAATATAATCACCTTGATAATGGGCTAGCCATACATCAAATCGTGGTGTATAGGGTCATAAAAGTGAAACCTCTTTTGTATCTTAACAAGTATATATTCTTATTTATAGTTTATGTACTTAATAGTCATAATTAAGTACAACTTTAAATCCAAAAACTAGATTGAGTACACAATTACTCTATCTCTCGACATTATTATTGCTAGTCGTCATATTCTAATCATCTTATGTGTCGAATACAATGATGAAAACCTCCACTGGTTTCTAATATTGATGAAGTAGTACTAGCAAAATTTATGTTTAATCAAATAAACATTTAAAGAAGAAGGTCCCATTAGTTGTCCCACAACTAACTTGTTGATTCTTCAATAACTTGGGGTAGTTTCCTTTCTAGTGTCCAACATTTAAGACAATGGAAACTTTATTGGTCGGAATTGATAGGTTTAGTATCGTCATTCTCAACAACTTTACTTTTAACATTACCTTGTATCAATTCCATTATAATCTTTACTTCTTGAACCTCGTCCTTTTCTTAACGGTTTAACAGAATGCTCCCACTCATTTCAATGAGTCTTTACTTAGAGAAGCAAAGTTGAATCTTATGAAGACTACTCTTCAATTTAATCGTTTTAATCTTAAAACTTTCATTGAAGTGGTTGCGTTATTTTGGTCAATTACGAATTCTGACAAAACTAATTACCAAAACAATTTATCGCTTCAAGGTACTTAATTTAATTAAGCATATGAGAAACAATTCATTGTAGGTAGATATGTTAGTCAAGTATCAAAAACCTGTTTGATCATGAATAACTTTAATCTATACTCTTTACAAGAGATCCTTAGCATTTGAGGTTTTAGAAGCAAATTCATATTTGTCTTTAGTTACGATGTTTTAATGGAGATTTTGAAAAATCGAAATGATATCGTATATGAATTGTGGTAAAGAAATAGAACAATATGATAACGGAATAATGAAAACAAAACATTCATCGTTATAATAATACTTGTAAATAACAAGTAAAGCATTTACATAGTGACCTCTACCCAACTATGATAAATGATTCCGAGATCCAAATTCATATTAACTTGGGCACGGGGTAGCCGATGAAACCCTTATCAATATAACTCGGTGGATTAACTCTTTAATCGATTCTATTTTTAGAACTCTCGGTCGATAAAATTACATTAACATTTATCTTTAGCCCAAAACACATCCGACAAGGGCACGGGGTAGCCAATGAAACCCTTATCAATTACTTTTGTTGAGCTCAACCCAAATTTCGAATAAATGTGTCCATGATCCAAACCCATATTAAATTGGGCACGGGATAGCCGATGAAACCCTCATCAACATGAATTCGGTGGATAGACATTTATCACCCACTTCCCCTACGTAACAAGGTTTGTACCCCGGGGTGGCCGAGTGAACTCCCTCACAAAATAGGTTTTCATGGTTTCTACTATTTGGTAAGGCTATGTCTCAATTGTTTATTTTAGCGAGAGGTCATGTCAATTTATTATCTATCACGTTTTAAGTGAACTAAAGCGGTGAACTACGATATTTGTAATTGACACGGTCGATAAACTCGATTAAAATGACAATTCATGTTTTAGTTATGGCGATTTAGCGATGCACGCAACATATAAATAAAATGAAAAGCATAAATTAAATCCTAGTATGGCCTTCCTAAAATAGAAAATCTAATTAACTATTACATATTCGGAAACCAACTCCATTGTTCCCTAGAACTTCGGTTGAGGCACGCATCTCGAGGTAACACCATCTTTATGTATCGCCTTCTTGAATGACTCCGTCTTTATGGAACTCCGGAATAATTAATTTACATAACAAATTACATAATTTCCTATTATACATATGTAATTAAAATAAAAAGAATCTATTAAATTACAAGACGGTGATACGAGATCACAATAAATTACAACCGAATCGATATTCCCATACATTTCGGGTAATACCAATTAAAAACTAAGACCATACGAAGTAAAATTACATAATTCAAAATTACATAAAATAAAATTATGACAATCATAAATAAAATGCAGCAGTATAATATGTATGATCATGCCCAATTTTATGCTACACCGCCTTTAAGGAGCCAATATCGTATATTAAACGGTTTTTACGGATTTGCGTGATTCAACCTTTTAAAATCACAATAAATTACATAAAATCATATTTATGCACAAGTTAATTACCCTAACCATTTTAGGACTCAAAATTATTCTCCACTAACAATTTGACTATAATTAACTTACATATTTCTTAATATTGTTCATAAAAGGACTTAAAATTACAAAATAAAGCCATAAACTTCAAATAAATCACAAAAATTTCAAATGAATTCAAAATTTGAAATTTAAACTCATGAATATTCTGGAAAAATACCATGACACTCATAATGTTCAAAATCTTAGGTTAAAATTTTGAAATTTATCGGGAAAAAAAAATGTTGCGGTTTATCGGATTTATCAATTATAATCATAAAAACATGAGAAAAATTATATTCATCAACTTTTAAATTTTAGATCTGAAAAAGATAATAAAATGCAACATGTGACGTTTTTCCTTAGTCATGAAGTATGTTTTAACAATTATTCACTAATTAAGTCACTATTTATGCTATTTTTAATCAAAAATTCATAAATCATGCATGAAGACTTCATTATAGCCTATTATTTTACACACATATTGTAAAATTGCATGTGACAACATAATAAATTTCTATGACCAGATTCGAAATTTATCTCATATTAACCTATTTTTCATCTAAATCCGATTTTTATAATGAAAAATACATATTTCGAGCATAAAAACTCAAAAAATTCTAAAAACTTCCAGATCATCTAAAAATAATATATGTGAAAACATATCCAAAAACCACTGGAAAATTCGAAGTTTAGCTAATTTTCGTACAAAAATGACATTTTTATCATAAAAATCACATTTTAATGCCAATATTAAATAAAATGAACAATAAAAATCCATAAATTAACCAAAATATCCTAAATACATTTTAGGATCTGAAACATTAACATGCATAAATTATTTTCGTGATATTTCATAATAACACAAATTTACAAGTTTTATATGTTAATCGTATAACTCGGAAAAATTATAACCGATTTGCATGCAAACAACCTTGTGCTCATGATACCGCTTATTAGAAATCTATATCTCATTATACAACATATTCATATATGTTTTAATTAATTTAGTCATAAAATTAATTACTAATCTTATGCATGCAAACTTAAATAAGAAGAGATAAGAAAATAAATTTCTCACCATTTAAATTTCGGTCAAATGGGCACCAACAAGATCTCCTTCTTGTTAGTTCTTGAGCATTCCAAATAATGGATGAACAAAGATTCAAGTATAGAATCTCTCCCAAAAGCATATACCCAAGATAACCTCTTAATAAAATTAATATTATCAATACTAGAACAATATTAATTTAAATAAAATTGACCCAAAAATTATTTTTGCTCTCTTAATTTTCGGTTAAGAGGAAATAATTTTTGTCTCTCTAAAAACTCTATATTTTTAGATGTTGTGTTAGAATGAATAATGAACACACTAGCTTTTGCATGTACTGTGTAAGTGAAATAATAAGCAAAAATATTTTGCTCGTTTCTTTAGGGAAAACCGAAAATGGGAGAGGAGATGACCCAATGCATGCTCACCTTTTCTTCCCAAGAGAAAGCTATGCATGCAAGGCTATATGTAGGCATTATCATTATGTTTTCCACTTATAAATAATCAACATAATTTTATCCTAAATACTCCCTCCATTTCCGTACACCAACATAAAATGGATGAGTCCATTTTATTTGTGATTTTGTCAATATGTCACATGTGACACATTTCATGGCATCTCATTTATAAAATGTATTTTTAACCATTAAAAATCAACATATTAATAAAATATGTCACTTATAAAAATAACATAGTAATTCACAATTACTTGTACCAAAAATTGTTTTCCAATTTATAAATCACAACATCTTGTATTTATAATAAATTATTCATTCCGTTTCAATTGTTTCTGTAAACAATAATTTCATCTAAGTAATAAAACAATTCGATTACTTAGACCGTATCTTATTTAATCAAATTACAATGAGACACGTAAATATTACTTCCAAAATTGTCCGTCAATTTTAAGTAATTTAGTTAACCCGTATCGTTATACGATCAATTAAATATTCAATTAAGAGTGTTACCCTTTAGGTATGACCTAAGGGGATCAACTGATCACCACCGTCGCACGACAGTAATGTCAAACTCTAGTCAGCCAATCATTACCAATATGTGTGGATCAGTTGACAGTAAAATATTACTTCCCAAATGTATTCTTTAAAATGAGACTTAAACATGTGATCATCATGATCGACAATTGTGATCGCATTATTGTCGGAGGACATACATTCCAACACAAATGTGAGCTGGCTCGCTCCTTCTCTCGACACGTAGGGGCATCGATGTCATGTCATCAGGTATGTAGATGAGCGCGGCAAGTTTTGCCAGGGCATCAGCAAATTGATTTTCCTCTCGCGGCAAGTGGAAGTAGTCGACTTGGTCGAAGAACTCGGCCTCTTGATTGATCTTTGCTCGGTAGGGAGCTAAGCTGTCAGATCGGATTTTCCATGATCCGTATACCTGATTGATG
Organism: Silene latifolia; assembly: GCF_048544455.1. NCBI lineage: Eukaryota > Viridiplantae > Streptophyta > Magnoliopsida > Caryophyllales > Caryophyllaceae > Silene > Silene latifolia. The sequence continues at coordinate 222,692,608 of NC_133538.1, read as the reverse complement.
ATGAGTGAGGAATCGCCATGGACCCTCAATCTCTTGATGCCAAGTGTGATGGCTGCTTGTAGGCTGATGAGGCATGCTTCATATTCATCAGCATTGTTGGTGACGGTGTAGTCTAGCTTGATCGAGATCGGAACATGTTCTCCCTCTGGTGAAATTAGAAGGATTCCTACCCCGAAGCCTCTCAGATTAGATGCACCATCAAAGTATAGGTCCCATGCGTCGGAGTCGGCACAAAGGATGTCTTCGTCATGAAGTGACCATGTGTCGGTCGTTGGATCCTCGTTGACGGGATTTTCCGCTAGGAAATCGGCAACTGCTCTTCCCTTGATAACCTTGAGGGTACGAACTTGAGGTCAAACTCGGACATCATGAGTGTCCATCTAGACAGCCTTCCGTTTAGCACGGGTTTTTCGAAGATGTATTTGACTGGGTCCATCTTGGAGTAGATGTGGACCGAGTAACTGAGCATGTAATGCCGCAGCTTCTTTGTTGACCATACTAGGGCAAGGCATATCTTTTTTCCAGTTGGGTATACCTCGTCTCGTACTCAATGAACTTTTTGCTGATGTAGTAGATGGCTCGCTCCTCGTTGCCAACTGTTTGTGCTAGCATTGCTCCCATGGCTGTGTCGGTAACAGTCAGGTATAGGGATAGAGGAATCCCTGGTTGGGGTGGCATGAGGACAGGAGGTTTGGATAGGATTTCCTTTATCCTGTCGAATGCCTTCTGACAGTCGTCGTCCCAATCAGTGTGATCGGAGGCACGAAGCTTCTTGAATATTAGTTCACAAATCATAGTGAGCTTGGCAATGAACCAGCCGATGTACTGGACCTGACCGAGAAATCCCCGAATCTCCTTCTCGTTCTTAGGCCGAGGCATTTGTTGAAGGGATTTGATTTTGGTTGGATCAATCTCAATGCCTCTTCTGCTGACGACATGTCCCAAGAGTTTTTCGGAGGTGACCCCGAATGCACACTTCTGAGGATTTAGTCTCATGTTATATTTCCGCAGACGAGCGAAGAATTTCCGGAGGGCATTGATGTGGCCGTCCCGTTCTTTTGATTTGACAATCATGTCATCGACATATACCTCTACCTCCTTGTCCATCATATCATGTAGGAGAGTGGTAGTGGTTCTCTGATAGGTTGCTCCGGCGTTGATGAGGCCGAAAGGCATGACCGTGTAGCAATATCTACCCCACTTTGTAGTGAACGCAGTCTTGTGCATGTCTTCCTCAGCCATTTTAATCTGGTTGTACCCGGCATACCCGTCCATGAATGATAGGAGAGCATGTTCGGCAGTGTTGTCCACCAGAATGTCAACATGTGGCAAAGGGAAGTCGTCCTTTGGACTTGCCTTGTTCAGATCCCTGAAGTCGACGCAAAACCGAATTCGTCCGTCTTTCTTTGGTACCGGCACAATGTTGGCCACCCAATCCGAGTATTCAGACACTTTGATGAACCCAGCTTTGAACTGTTTGTCCACTTCTTCTTTGATTTTTTAAGGCCCACTCAGGACGCATCCGGCGTTGTAATACTCCGTATTTATATGTGTTGGGGGTACTCTATCGAGTAGCCCTTACTCTGTCGAGTATGGGCAAGTTGAGGAATAAAATAGTTTCTGACCTGTTGGGTACTCGATCGAGTAGCTGGGGCACTCGATCGAGTAGGGGGGTACTCGATCGAGTACCTTGGGTACTCGATCTAGTGTCCGGTTTACGGGGAGTTTTTCGCGGGTTTTGTTAATTATGCGATTAGGGTATTTAAACATAATCGTCGTTGTTTTAATTCACTTTTACCAAAACCTAAAACCTGTTTAAGAGAGAAAGCGTCGATCATCTTCCTAATCGCATCCTTAACAATTCCTGGAGTTCAGACGGTCAGTTCGTATCGTAGTTCGTGTCGTTGGATTCCTTGCGTCGAGGGTAAGCTTTTAATATAATTTATATAATGTTTTGCTAGGTTTGGTCAAACCCTAATTTGGGATTTGGGGGTTTTATGAATAGTAAGTAATTGGTAGTCTTTATGTGTTATATGTTAGGAGGAGAATTCGTAGAAGAGGCGTTTTGAGACAGCTGTAGATACCGTCTGCGTGTTGTGCTTTCCAGGTAGGATTTCCTACTCAGTATTAGTCCCATAATGGGATATTGGTGATGTGCTGTAGTTAGTTGTTTGATATGATGATTGTGATTGTGATTGTGATTGGTTGTCTATGGCTCTCGAGATGCGTTCTCGGCTGAGTGGGGTCACTTGCGGGAGTGACTTCACGCCCTAGTTTCGCCCTTCGTGGAACCCGCCACGGAAGGGGATGTGCACATTAATGGGACAGGGTTATCGCTCGGTATGATGAGCGGGGCTTAGGTGGGAACGGCTGCGGTCCCCCACTGGCGTAGTCCGGTGGACGATCGATGATTGAGATGATTGGAGTTGGGTTGGTTGTGTATGTGTGATTAAGGCACATCGCTTATCTTATTGTGACATGTATGTTAATTGTGTGATTAGTCTTGACCCGTTTAAATGTTTTAAAAACTGTGGTGATCCATTCGGGGTGGTGAGCGGTTGCTTGCGGTATATCTTGGATACGCGTGGGATCTAGCTGGGGTTGGAGTCATCACATATCAGAGTCTTTAGTCTTCCGCTGTGTTTGTTAGGACAGTTCCTTTCAGTTGGTTTATAGTTTGAGAACAGTTGTATTTTGCTTACAGTTGGTTTTGTAATGTAATCACTTAAACTTATGTAATAAAGTATGTTTCTTCATTGTCTTATGATTATCATGCCTCGGGTAACCGAGATGGTGGCATTCTTATACCTGAGTGGTCCTGGTAAGGCACTTGGAGTATGGGGGTGTTACAAATGGTATCAGAGCGACGATCCTGAAACCTGTAACCAATGAATCTAATGAATCTAGGGAGTCAATTAAAATGAACCCGGGGTAAAGGTTGTAGGAGCTAATGCAAAGACTTGGGAGACGTCCTAAAGTCGCGAACTCGCCCTACCATTTTGAACCGGTCACCATGGGATATGTGTCGGGATCGTTATGTGCATATTGTGTGCTGTGTGTATCTATGTAGTAGTATGTTGCATGAATTGATGATGATGACGTGAATTATATGTTGGTGGATTGTAAAGCATGAAAGTATAATGATTGATACGTGTAATTTGGCATGTTATAATTATGTAAGGAAAAGTGTTTTGTCTATATATATATAAAGTGATGTGTAAGTATACATGTTGTTGTTGTCGTGTTGAGTAAAAGTACAGAAGGTTGGGAGTGTGAATTGAACATGTGCTGGGTGAATGTGTTGAACGAATATGGTGGGTAAATATGTGGTATGATGGATGAATTAGTGGGAAAAGATGAATCATCGTGGTGTGATAACATGGTTCCTGATTAAGCATGTTATATAATGGAAGTTATTTTATAATGTTGTTATGCTAGTAACATGTGAATAGGGGACTTGATGTCGTGTATTTGTGATTTTGTTTACGAAAAGTGATAGAATAAAAACATGTGGGTAAGTCATAATTGGCAAGTTAGATAAATTATGTGCATGATGAATGCTGTTGTTTGGCTTTTGAAAATAGTAACATATGATTATGAATACTGGTTTTATGAGTTTTGGACTGGTTTTGTTTGCTTGGTTGTTGTTTAAGTTGTTTGGAAGTAAAATCAAGTAGTTGTGTTTTTCGATTATAAAGAGGTTGTCTTTAAACTGTTATAACTTGAGATGCATAAATGATTTTGATGTTATTCCAATTGGAGGTGATAGCTTGTTCTTTTACGATTCTAACGATAGGTCACACGCCAAAAACGACCAAGAAATGAGTGAGTTATGACTGCATTTTTTTCTAAAACTGGACAAAGGCTTGAGAATTGAGGTACTCGATCGAGTATCCTTGGTACTCGATCGAGTAAGGGGGCACTCGATCGAGTACGTTAGTTACTTGATCGAGTAGCCCTGGTGATTTGTTTTACGTGCTTCTGATCTTGACCTACTCGATCGAGTAAGTCCCCTACTCGATCGAGTGGCCTGTACTCGATCTAGTGACCCTTGTTTTGGGTCATATGCTTATCTTTTGACTTCGTTGCATATTATGTTTAATTCAAGGTTATTATTTTGCTTCTTTATGCATTGTTTTACATGTATGTTGGTCTTGATACGTAAGTTACCCAATCTTATGGTGAAATGAGTGAAACCTATGGTGAGTAGGAGTTCGGTGGAAGGACATAAGTTATATGTGTTGTGATAGATAGTGGAAAAAGAAAAGGAAGATTGGTATGGTTTATTGAGACATAGAGCATATTTTGTGAGAGGAGATGAGCGAAATGTTTGAATGTTGAGTAATGTAAAAGTAAATGAATGTGGGCAAGGGATGATGTGAGTTTATGGAACGTGCGAATTAAAAGATTGAAAGGAAGGATGCGAATTGTAGCAACCGGAGATGTATAACGAACTATGGAGGGAGATGGTTAGGAATGGTGTTGATTAAGAATATATATAATGAAGGGTTGTTTTAGAGGGATTGAGAAGAGTGGTATATAGTGAACTTTGTGGAGACATGTCGCGAGGTGGATTTGTAGACAGTGAGTGAGTTTGGGGAGATTTGGTTTATTAAGAGGTGAAACCACTGTGGGATTTCCTTGGGGCAATTAACGGTATGAAAGGAATTCTGATTTCTAGAGAGGTACAAAGGAGATGCAATTGTTTGGACAGTGAACGTTGATTTTATGGATAGATTAGTGGCAAGTGTGAGTGATAGCATAATAAGAGAAGATCCATGGTAAGAAAGAGTGAGATGATGTCGGTAGAAAATAATGGAATTTGAGTTTTGGAGCAACGAAAGGGTAACTGGATTACTAAAGAGTTAGCTAGAAGGAATAAGGAGTTGAGCTATTAAATTGGTATTATTGAGTGTAAAGAGAAAAGAAGGATAAAAGTAAGCTGAGGAAAATGTTCACCGGAGTTATGTGATATAAAGGTAAGGAATCATCGAAATGTGTGATAGTATCACGAGGATGTTAGCTGAAGGTTATATAGGAGTTTCAGGACAACATGATTGATAATGAGTTTCGAGGAATTAAGGGAGTAAGAAGTTGGTGGGGTATTGGCACGATACGAGATATTTGGTGGAGAGTTGGATGACAATACAAATAAGATAGTATTGGGAATAATGTTGAGGTAATTTTGTGGATGGGTTTGATGTTCGTTATTTGGAATGTTAACCAAAAATAGGAGAAAAACCATGTTATTTTAATATGAGTGTAAGAGGTTTGATATACGAGCAGTGGTGGCATTGTGGTGTTATCACTAGTGGTTAAGAGTGATGGTATATTAGAAAGGTAGCAATTCTAAAGAGGCTGATTTGGTAGGGACCTGATTGTTGTGTATGATTGTGAGGGGGTATAAGATGTGGTTAGATGAGGCGGATGTTAACAGTTGAATAGTAAAGGTATGGTTATATTTGGCAGGAAGTGATGGTTGTGCGAATGGGGGAATATGTTATGAGGGGCATACGAGTTAAACTCGGGCGACAGGTAACCTTTATCGAGTGGTAACTTACGTGGTCAGGATTGACTAGTTGGTTGTGATTGCGGGTCTATGATATGTGTAAATGTTTGTGTGAGGTTCTGACCTCATAAGAAGTGGTATGGTGTGATAATTATAAAATTGTTTTATGAATGTTCTGTAATATATATGTTGGACACGGTAATTTAATTGAATGATATCCAAAAAGGTAATAATTTGATTAATTGACATGGCTAGTTATAATTTTATGTGTATTAATAACACATGTGTATTCCGTGAAATGGTAGAGATGATGTTCATGAGATGCTTATCTGTGTATCCGTATAATATGTGCGTGGTGACTTAATAAAGTGGATTTGAGTAAGTTTTTCTTGTCTGAGAAGTTATACTGAGTCAGTGTTTATGGGAATTGTATGCAGTTGTGATGTCTATCGGTGTGGTTGTGGTGCCTCGGGTGGTGATCCGGGCACGGTACATAGTGCTGTGATACGGGTATTTTTGCACTACGGTGTGGCTGTTGGTGGCGGTGTTGTGAGGCCGTCACCGGTTGTGGTGGAGTAGGCGGGATGATTATGATTCAAGTTTCGAAAATACATACCAGTCATACATAGATTGTTGTTTTATTTGTTGTTGTTTCCTGTGAGTTCAGTTTGGACAAATAGACTATTGTTTTGTTTGCTAATGTTTCTTACAAGTTTCAGTTTGAGAAGGAGGGTAGGGTTTAATATAAAGAGAGTTGTATATGTTTTCGTTGTTGTCATGGTATAGTGACATTCTGTTAATGGGACACGGTTGTGAGAGGTTGTTACAATAATTATGATCTTGTTCTAGTTAAGGTTTCAGTAGACATGGTAATGGCAAGTGAGTCGTAGAACATGTGTGGTAATGACCCGAAAGATGCAGGTGATTCATAATCTTTTGTTGAGACGGTGAGTGTAGGGTATTGGGAATTAGTGTCATGTTAAGTTATGTATGAGTTTTGCGGTAATGAAGGAAAGAACTTGAGGATCTAGTGAAAGGAAACGTAACGAGTGTGGATCGGGAGTTATGCTTTTGGGAGATAGGTGCTTTACATAGAGAGGTATGGTGTTTTGTAGTAATAATGGAGAATTAGTATGGTGTTTTTGCTACGAGTTTCATGGTATAGGTTAGGTGGTGTACCGAATGAGTTGAAGTATGAGGACTGATTAAGTAAGAGAGCCTTGGAAATAGGAATGGTTATAGAAATGAGGTTATAGGCGGTTATCTTTGACATGTGGTGGTGATGAGGATAATGAGATAATATAGCTAAGGATTTAGTATTAGTGAGTTACGAGGACGTAACATTTGTCTTAAGAGGAGTAGGATGCAATAAAAGAGCGTTTCATGATGGTGCATGTTGCAATATAATTGGAAATATAGTGTTAGCGTAGCGTAAAAGGAGGGATTTGTTTTATGGATGATACTTATAAAAGGCCATGGCCGTGCTTGTAGTAGTGTGATGCTTCGGAGTACGAGAATATTTTATATAGTGTTGACAGTTGGAGGATGATGTTATGAGTCTGAGTAAACTTCGAGGACGAAGTTCCTTTTAAGGGTGGTAGAATGTAACATTCCGTTTGATGTCTATGAGTGTCTTGCTATTGGATTTGATAGTGGATAATATTATGGAGCTAGCAGCGTTAGAGGATGGTAGTTGGTTATGTATGAAGTTAGTGTCGTGTGAGATATATATATATATGGTAGATACGATATCGTGAGCCATGTTGTGGAGGTAGGAATAGTTAGTGGAGTTGGCGTTACGAGTTCATGGTTGGGTTGGAGTTTTGTTTTGAGTTCTTAGTCACGTTGTTGTGTCTTGATCGAGTTAGTATGTTTGTTTTTAGAGTATGGGTTGAACTTCGGGGACGAAGTTCTTTTTAAGGAGGGAAGACTGTAATACTCCGTATTTATATGTGTTGGGGGTACTCTATCGAGTAGCCCTTACTCTGTCGAGTATGGGCAAGTTGAGGAATAAAATAGTTTCTGACCTGTTGGGTACTCGATCGAGTAGCTGGGGCACTCGATCGAGTAGGGGGGTACTCGATCGAGTACCTTGGGTACTCGATCGAGTGTCCCCCGGTTTACGGGAGTTTTTCGCGGGTTTTGTTAATTATGCGATTAGGGTATTTAAACATAATCGTCGTTGTTTTAATTCACTTTTACCAAAACCTAAAACCTTTTTTAAGAGAGAAAGCGATCGATCATCTTCCTAATCGCATCCTTGACAATTCCCGGAGTTCAGACGGTCGGTTCGTATCGTAGTTCGTGTCGTTGGATTCCTTGCGTCGAGGGTAAGCTTTTAATATAATTTGTATAATGTTTTGCTAGGTTTGGTCAAACCCTAATTTGGGATTTGGGGGTTTTATGAATAGTAAGTAATTGGTAGTCTTTATGTGTTATATGTTAGGAGGAGAATTCGTAGAAGAGGCGTTTTGAGACACCTGTAGATACCGTCTGCGTGTTGTGCTTTCCAGGTAGGATTTCCTACTCGGTATTAGTCCCATAATGGGATATTGGTGATGTCTTTGTAGTTAGTTGTTTGATATGATGATTGTGATTGTGATTGTGATTGTGATTGTGATTGGTTGTCTATGGCTCTCGAGATGCGTTCTCGGGAAAGTGGGGTCACTTGCGGGAGTGACTTCACGCCCTAGTTTCGCCCTTCGTGGATCCCGCCACGGAAGGGGATGTGCACATTAATGGGACAGGTTATCGCTCGGTATGATGAGCGGGGCTTAGGTGGGAACGGGCTGCGGTCCCCCATCGCGCGGTCGTCCAAAGGACGATCGATGATTGAGATGATTGGAGTTGGGTTGGTTGTGTATGTGTGTGATTAAGGCTATGCTTATCTTATTGTGACATGTATGTTAATTGTGTGATTAGTACTGACCCCGTTTAAATGTTTTAAAAATCGTGGTGATCCATTCGGGGTGGTGAGCGATTTGTTGCGGTATATCTTGGATACGCGTGGGATCTAGCTGGGGTTGGAGTCATCACATATCAGAGTCTTTAGTCTTCCGCTGTGTTTGTTAGGACAGTTCCTCTCAGTTGGTTTATAGTTTGAGAACAGTTGTATTTTGCTTACAGTTGGTTTTGTAATGTAATCACTTAAACTTATGTAATAAAGTATGTTTCTTCATTGTCTTATGATTATCATGCCTCGGGTAACCGAGATGGTGGCATTCTTATACCTGAGTGGTCCTGGTAAGGCACTTGGAGTATGGGGGTGTTACAGGCGTAGCTTCTGTTTCACAGGTTTAGCTCCGGGTTTAATGGGTATCCGGTGCTCTGCAATTTCTCTGTCAATCTCAGGCATGTCTCTGTAAGACCAGGCGAACACGTCCTTGTATTCGTGGAGGAGGTCAATGAACTGTAGTCTTTCCGAGGGGTCCAGGGTTGTCCATATCCTAAGTTCTTGAGGTGTATTGTCGGTTCCTACGTTAATAGGCTCGGTTTCCTCAATGATGGGGGTTCTCGTTTCCCATTTGTCAAGTTCTTTGGCTAAGTGAGGTGGGTAGTCACTCAAGTCAAATTCCTCATAGTCATTAAGAATTGCATTGCAGTTAAATTGAGACGAGTCATAAGCAAACTTAGCGTTCATTAAGTTGACACGAGCGAAAAGCTCAGAGAGGACAGACATCTCGTGGTCAGTCAGAGGCGACACAACAGAGGGAGTGGCCCCTGGAACAGGCTCCAGGTTGTCACCTTTCATGGGAGTGGGGGTGGCCTTAGTAGACTCAGCCTCTGAATCAGCCACGACTTTGTGATGAAACATTGGGAAGGGGACCTTGACTGGGGCATCTGGTGTGTTAGGAGCTATAACAGACTCTGACTCCGACTCAGACCCAGATCCTTCTTCACTTCCCTCCTTGAACATAGGGCCTTCTCTAGTTGTGATCTTGAGAATGCGGCCTTGGCGATCGGTCCACTTGATGGTCTTCCTCCAGCCCTGGGAGGCTTTCTCCGGGTCAGTATCAGAGATCAAGGTGGTTGGATCAAACTGATTGTCTTTCAGGGCGATGTTGATGATGTCCTCATAGTCGAGGCGTTTGACGTTATTTTCCCCAAAGAGTAGTGTGACAGCTTGTCCGTTGAGGCATGGTGACGGTTTGGACTCGGTTGATGCAGCTTCGATGTTGTCGGGGATAAAGTAGCAGTCCTGGAAGACTTCCACTCCCGGGTATCTAGTCCTGGCCACAGAGTCATAGATTGGCTCCGGAAAGCCGTGGTAGAGTTCAGACTCTCCCTCAGGGACAAAGTATCCGTTGAGGGTTAGGTGGTATGGACGGAGTATGACTCCGTGCTTCTTGCGTTTTCGAACTAGGAGGTTCATCTCCTGGATATCTTCGTTGGTAGGTTCGTATCCCAGCCCAAAGGGAATGTTGGGGACCTTAGCATGTATCAAGGGAGGCAAAGGGTCCTTTAGTGGATTAAGCGGCAAACCCGGGAAATAACCCTGACGCATCATGATACGGTTGATCGTGAGGTTGGTGAACGGTTCACCATCAGAGGTTGCCGATTCATCAGTTACGGCGTTTACAGCCTGGAAACCTCACATTTCATTGTCGTCCTTCTCAATGGCTTGGGAGGCTACCCCTCTTCTCATAACTGCTTTGATTGGGGAAGCGAGGATCGTGATCGTTTTCCCGTTGAAGGGGACCCTGATCTTTTGGTGGAGCGTTGAGGTGACCGCTTTGACGGCGTGAATCCAGGGACGTCCCAAGACCATGTTGAAGGACGCGTCGATGTCGACCACTTGAAAACTGGTTTGTCTTTCTAATGGCCCGGTTGCGACGGTCAAAGTGACTAGCCCAGCGACCTTGCGACGAGTGCCGTCGTAGGCGCGTACTCCTTGATTTGTTGGAATTAAATCAGATTCCTTGATACCCAGCCTGTGGGCAGTTTTGAGAGGAATGACATTCACAGCGGAGCCGTCATCCACGAGGACCATCGGTATATTTTTCTGGAGGCATTGTACGGTGATATACAGGGCCAGGTTATGATTGGCTCCGAACAGGGGGATATCCTCGTCGGAGAAGACGACCGGGTTACTCAGATCAGGGGCGTCTCTCGTCATGTGTGCCACTATTTCTTCTAGGGAATAAGTGGAGGGCATGGTTAATTTCCCCAAGGCCTGCAGCAAGGCCTGTCGGTGCTCAAAAGACGTTGCGATCAACTGCCAAATTGAGATCTCGGCTTTTGCTTTCTGGAGCTGTTTCAGGATTGAGTTCTCGGGAGCCTTTGGTTGAGTGTCCACATCTGGGACGATTTGGTCATTCGTTGTTGGAACGACCGTTGGGTTGCTCGGATTTTGATGGGGGCGTCCGGACCGGGTGAGATGTCCGATTTCCTTCGTCCGCTTTTCCTTCCCCGGGATGACATAGACATCCTCAACATCATCCCGCCATATGCCGTTAATTTCAGGGTCTCGACGATACCTTGGGGGGGTATTCCTCGGTGGGTAGTTCTTGTGGGGGATATTTTTGTGAGGGCGATTTTTGTGAGGGTAGTTATTTTGAGGGTAATTCTCGTGAAGGTGATTATTTTGAAAGTTATTTTCGTGGGGTCTATGCCAGAATGGTCGCGGGAGCAATCCATCCTGGGGTGGGTAGTTTTGAATGCTTGGGGAATTCTCCCTCGGACGTGGTGCCGGGGGATTTAAGATGAGTCGACGGTAGGCGTCGTCGAGTCGGGTGATTCCCTCAGAAAGGCTAGCAATGGTCTCTTCAACTTGCTGAAACATAGTGAGCATAGTGGCAGCACTAATGAGATGAGAGCAGTGTAGGGTCGGCTCATCGTCAGAGATGGCGTGAATTCCCGGAGGATTCGTCTTGTTGTTTGTCTTAGTTGGTGGGGGGTATAGGCAAATCTCCCTTCTCAATCATGTCTTGAATGAGGTGCTTGAGTTTGAAGCAATTTTCGGTATCATGCCCTTTCCCTCGATGATACTTGCAGTAGGTGTTGGGGTTCCAAAATCGGGATTTCTTGGCGTCGGCCGGGTCCGGGGTGGGCCCGATTGGTTGTAGCTTCCCTTGGTCTATGAGCCTTTTTAGGGCACTTGCATAAGTTGACCCTATGTTGGTGAACACTCTCTGGGGGCGTTCAATCTTCTTGGCCGATGGTTCGACAAGATTAACCTCATCAATCTTGTTTGTCTGACCGTAAGGGCGAGATCCGGTTGAGGTGGATCCTTGATAACCCCTGCCGGTGGTCTTTGCTAAGACACCCTTTCGGAGGTCGTCCTCAATACGTGTCCCCAGAATCTGCAGATCTTGAAAAGTTTTGATATTCTGATACCTCAGCAGGTTGGCATAAACCGGGCGGAGGTTGTTGACAAATTTTTCCACCAGAGTTGATTCACTCGGTTGACTGACTAGCTGAGTACTCACCCTCCTCCAACGGGTTAGGAACTCAGTGAATCCTTCCTTGTCGTTTTGGGTTAACACCTCGAGAGTATGGGTGTTGGCCTGGATCTCGACATTGTCGGCATACTGTTTGGCAAACTCAACTGCGATCTCATCCCAGGTGGTAAGGTTTTTCGGGTCCAAGGAGTAGTACCATTGGCGAGGAATCGGCTCCAAAGAGGATGGGAAGATCCCGGTAAAAAGTTCCTGTTTGACCCCCTTAATGTCCATGTATTCTTTGAAAGCACGGATGTGGTTGAGTGGGTCCTCCACTCCCTTGAACTTAGGCACATCAGTCAGGGTGAAGTTGTCAGGTAACTGGTCCCCAAGAAGTTCGAACCTTCTGTTATTTTCAAGGTGGATGTTGTCACCCCGGCCTAGGAGTTGTTCTTCCAAGAGTTTCAGCCTCTTTTCAGTCTCAGTCAGAGGTGGGGTATTATGTTCCACAATTTCCTTATTCTCCAGGGCGTCGATACGGATCTCGACGCGATCCAGGGTGACCTTGAGAGCGGTAAGCAGGCTGGCTAGCTGATTAGTTGTGACATCTCTGTTGTTATCATTGTTGTTGTTGGATGAAGCTGAAGACGGGGCCATGGCTCTGAGGCAGAAAAACAGCTCACATTACAACTCAATCCGACACGGTTCCAAGACTGAACGCAAACAACACAGAGGACGAGACCAAGATCGACTCAACAAGACGGGGTGACCGTGTGTGGTACCTCGGTGCTGACTCGATTTATGACGTGACGGTGTTTGACCGAACCTTTGACACGAGTCCAATCATGATGGCGTGACGCCATTGGACGGGTCTCGTTGTGAGATGACTCATAAGTAAAGACCCATAAGTACGTTTGCTTTGACTCGATAGACACGAGGTGGAATTGGAATGGTGGACTGAAGTTTTTGAAAATAGAAATTTTCAAAAAGATTCATTTGTCGCTTTAGTGTGCGGCTTCCGAAGATAGAAATCTCCGCAAGTCGATCAGTTGAAAGGGTTGTCTTAAGTTTATTTTCAAAAGACAGTTTAAGTTTGAGTCGGCTCAGAAAACAGTGTATTGTTTCCCAAGACGGTTTTGAAATTCAAAATTGAAATTCAAAATTGAAATTCAAAATCGAGTTTGAAATGTTTGAAGAGGTCTCGGGGACGGTGCATGGTCCTTGGGATCTGAAAGTGTCTCGAGAAAAGGGTTTGTGCTTTTCTCGGGTTTTGAAAGGGAGCCATTGTCGGCGCGAAACGGGTTAAAATTCGTGTCTAGACGCGGCGATTATAACGGCGTAAAAAAGGTGATTTTGAAATGGTCGTACAAAACCGGGTTTGAAAATTGTCATTACGACGGCCTAGAAAGGCGTGTTGAAATGGTTATACAAAACCGAGTTTGAAAATCGTCATTACGATGGCCTAGAAAGGCGATTTGAAATGGTTATACAAAACCGAGTTTGAAAATCGTCATTACGACGGCCTAGAAAGGCGATTTTGAAATGGTTATACAAAACCGGGTTTGAAAATCGTCGCTACAACGGCCTAGAAAGGCGTGTTGAAATGGTTATACAAAACCGAGTCTGAAAATCGTCATTACGACGGCCTAGAAAGGCGTGTTGAAATGGTTATACAAAACCGGGTTTGAAAATCGTCATTACGACGGCCTAGAGAGGCGTGCATCGGTCGGCGAGAGACCGAGGTTTGAAATGGCCATTATAACGGCGCAAAAAGGTGTTTTGAAAGTTTGAAATGACACGGAAGGACTTATGATCAAGTAGCACATAAGAACTCGCAGTTTCATTATATTATGCATCATGCTGACACGGGTTTTGGCTTAAAAGAGTGGGTTACACACCAAGCAATCAAACCCCGATTTGCGAGAGGGATACCAATCCAAACAAAATGTGTAAGGAGGATGCCCTAGCCTCGTGCTCGAAAGTGATGAAAGCTCTTTGACGAAACAGAAATGTGTAACGTCAATGGTATGCTTGACTCAATCGGGATTCAAAACGCGGGGATGAGAAAACTCACACCGACGGGACGAGCCAATTGGTCGAAAAGGGTTAGGTTGTGGTTCCGGACAAGGAACCCGACCGTGACCGTAATATCAATTAATGCATTCCAACCAAGACCTCGTTCGAGTCTCACCATCTAGGGATCACAAAGACGTAAGTGTCCTAGTTTTCCCCAGCGGAGTCGCCAATCTGTTGTCATGGGCCACGTCTCGGTCTGCGGATTCAGGCCTGCCGGTCCATAGTCGCGGACCACCTGCAAGTCCAGTCGATCTGTGGGCATGCAGCGGTCTTTTAAAACCCACGCTCGGCGGCGTAAAGATGTCTTCGACCGGATCGTTTTAGATCGGTCAGTTTCGTCTCGGTAAGGGTCTCGAAACGATTAGAGATGTTCGGAGTCGCCACCAAGCATTTGTGGGATGCCTGAAACGCTTTCGAATTCCACTTTATACCTCGGTCAAATCGAAGCACAGAGCAGCGTTTTGACATAGGTACTAAAGATAAGGAAATCGTCCCTCTTTAGCATCCCATCTCTAGAATGACTCTCGTACGCCCTGGATAAGGTCGTCCACTAGCCAAAGTTTCTGAGTAAGAGGTGAAGGTACGTATTGGGAAGCCCTTTAATCAGACACCCAATCCCGCCCGCGTTTAGCGGCCTCTACTGATCGATCTTGGTTGGTTGAATGCAAAAGTTGATAAAACGGTTTAAATGCATGAATGCACATCCAATGATTTAAACCTTACATGTGAGAGCTTTCTAAGTCGGTTGATTTAATCCACCACTACTACAAATTTAGGCAACTACAACGCCCCTTTAACAACGATTATTCACGAAAATCACAATAGACGTTGTAGAATGTATGGCGCGAATTTTACTAAAATCAATTACAACGGGTATAGTTATAAAAACCGTTGTTATTATTTTTAACAACGGGTCACACATGCGGAACCGTTGTTAATAATTTGGCGCAAAATTGGCGCAAAGTTAGTGAAAAGTAATCACAACGGTTACTTTTGAAACCCGTTGTTAAAACATATTTGACAACGGGTGTTTTTTACAACCGTTGTTAAAACATATTTCACAACGGTTGTTGTTTAATAACCGTTGTCAATACCTTCCATACTATAAACCACACAAACAAAGTCTCTGCAGCCACAAAACACAACCCTTAATACACAAACACAAACAAAGCAGACAAACAAACACAAAACACATACACACTCTCTTTCTCTCTTTCTCTATTTCTCTCTTTCTCATCGTCGCTTTATCTTCTCGCCGTCATTGTGATTTCATCGTCTATTACGTTCAGTATTTATCAGGTAAATCTCGCCACATCACTTGTCATCGTCATTATTTTCTTTTTCTATTTATTTCTTTTGCATATATGTGTTTTTATCGACCATTATGTTATTTGTTTAAGTATTGTTCGCATAATTAGTTACTAAAACAATGAAGAAGCAAGATGAAGAAGTAAGATAAACATAATTAATATATATATATATATATATATATATATTTATAAATACATAAATTAAAAAAAAAAAATTACATATGTAAAAATGCAATTCTTATATTTTCATGGAGGATCTTATTGTGCTCTATCGTATCCATCCTCTCCTCCTTGGCTATTTGAGGTTCCGTTCAGCGATTGCTATATCGTCATATAGCCGCAATCTGCTGCGCTCCGTCAAGCCATCTTCTTTGGCGTGCTTCATGCGGATCGAGCTTCCGCAAGGTAGCTCCCAAACTTTCCTCAATATGGAGGAACCGGCGGATGAAGTTGTTGTTGTTCTCGATCATGGTAAGAGTCTTTAGGATGAAATCATTCATTTTCTTAGAGTTTTTGAGTTTGATTTGAAAGATTAAGTAGAGTTTGTTTTAACAGTTAGAGTTTGGAGATGAATATATGAGATAATGGAAATGTTAGTTGAGATATGCAATGTATTTATACTAAGCAATGTGTGGGTTGAGTTAATTGCTTTTTAATTAATATATATGTTAGGAAGTTGTGCCATAATCATCATCATCTCTCTCAATAATGCTACTTCAAATCCTATTACTAACCCTTCTCATTCCATATTATCCGTTCATATGTACAGTGAATGTCAGTAATAATGCATGCATTGGAATTCTAACAGGCCGTAATTATGCATGCATCTAGTAATATTTAATTTTTTTATTTTTTTTTTTTAAGAACAAACAACAACGGTTATTTTAAAACAACCCGTTGTCTTTAGTTATAACAACGGTTTTGTATATTACAACCCGTTGTTATAACTTTCCCCCCAAAATTGAGTCACACTTTCCACAACGGGTTTTTATACATAAAACCGTGGTTAATAGTTTTAACAACGGTTTCCTTAAGTAAACCAACCGTTGTTAAAACCTTCTACAACGGACGCTTTAACAACGTCCGCTTTTTTATATAACAACGGTTTTTGACCGTTGTTATAGCCTGTATCTG
This sequence comes from Silene latifolia, assembly GCF_048544455.1. Classification (NCBI taxonomy): domain Eukaryota; kingdom Viridiplantae; phylum Streptophyta; class Magnoliopsida; order Caryophyllales; family Caryophyllaceae; genus Silene; species Silene latifolia. Next base: position 222,676,199 of record NC_133538.1, on the reverse strand, counting down.
TAGTAGTGCACGTATCAAGTATAAGATGTTGAGTTGGATTAATGATTGATTTGCATGCAAGACGGAAATTAAACATCCATTTACCGTATTAGGTTTAGGGTGCATAACATGATCCATTTGTCTTAGTAAGGCATTTTGCAAATATGGTTTCAATAGACGAATAGTCATCTGATCCGTCCTATATCCGGGTCAACCGGAGTCGGGATCGTCCTGTACTAATGCTGGAAGGGAACAGGCCCTGTACCAGACGGCTATAAGAGGCGCGAGCCATCCGGCGGTGTAAGGGGCCTCCCTCTGGTTTTGAAAATGAGAAAGAAAAGGCTTGCTTGAGGCGCGGGTTAGCCAACGGTTGTATGCCGTGTTCTGACTATTTAGAAAACGTTATAAAACGTGTTAAAAATGGGTATTTGAACCCGGTTTGATTTGAACGGGTCGTTTAGACCGCATTTGTCGATTTGAAGAACTAGACTCGAATAATCATCATTGTTTGATAATATTCGGTGTCGGGTTCGGTTTGACAAGCTTGACATGAATAGTTTTGAAAATGATTATGGACTAATTGTTTTAAGTCCATTTTGAATGTAATTAGTCGATACTCATCATCGTACCCGGGTTATAATCCAGCAAGGTATGTAGAACCAAGGATGATTTCATGTTGGAGACTAATATGTTTGTTTGAAAAATGTGAAGAAATGAAATAAAAGGCTTTAAAATACCTCTTAAATGTCATTAACCAAATATTATCACCGAAACACGGATTTAACCGTCATGGTCTGAAGAACCAAGGATGAAAAATGTTTTATGGTTAAAACGTGTGAAATGAAACAAAAAGGTTTCGAAAATACTTGAAATGGTAAAAACCGATTACAAATATGAAAAATGGATTAAGGGAAATGACGAGAACAAACACGGTTGATCTCTAGTCTAAGTACCCCATTTAGGCGCGAGCCTGTTGGCGACCTAAGGGGCTTCTGCCTCAGACCAAAAATTAGTTTTGGCTCGTTTATTCCATGTTTTGGTTCATGTTATGCATGTTTTAGCATGTTAAAGTCATGAATCAAATGAAAACATAATAAAAGAGGATTTTTACACCCTCATACTTACATGTTTGGTTATGGCGAGTGACCGACGTAAGTGTAACAACTTGTTTGATCGGAAAAAACTCGATTTAAAACCGTTTTGGTAAGTAAAGAGTGTTTTAAAAGTTTAGTGATGGTGTAGTTGTCGAAGTGGTAGGTCAAGTGGTTTAATGCACGATGACAGTACCAAACAACGTGTAAGGCTCGTGTTTATAATCGGTAGGTCGTAAACAAGCGTCGGATTGTGACTTTAGAAGTCGAGTCGAGAATTTTAAGGGAGAAAAGAGGGGGCGGACACTCGCGTGTCTAAAATGGGTGGCATTTGAGGGGTATTTATAGAAGAATGAGTGGTTGTGTGAGTTTTGAGCGACGTGGCCACCTGGGCTGCTCAAAGAGGCGCGAGCCACGTCACGGCACTTCGAGTTGTGTTGTCACTATCACAACAAACGCAATCATGATTTGTTCTATCCTAGGTTTTGTAGTCACATGTTTGGTACTTGACCAACATGAATCCGGGAAAACTTAGCATAGAAGGCTTGAAGATATTTTGTTTTTGTGGTTGACTCGGTTTGACTCGTTGTTGGAGTCGGGATTTGAATTTTTAAGTCGGTTTTTGGTCCGGTGTCGGTTTTGATTCTAGTTAGTGTCATTGCGACCCCGTCGTCGTGCATTAAACACTCCAGCTATGTTTTGAAATGTTTTGTTTTCGAAATCGTTTTAAGTTTTCCGACGTAAAGCTGTACACAAACTGTCGATCAAACGCTGCGATCCCAAAACATGTTGTAGTCCGATAATCATCGAGTGTTTGTTGGAGTCTCAGCAGATACTGGGTATCTACACAACCTTCTTTGGAATAGCATCTACTGTAACATCCCCATATCCAAAGGAGCCTTAACTAGGCCTTCCTTAGCATATAAGGACATTACCATCTCGGTTGCCCGAGGACAGTAATAATCAAATGTCGATAAAAGAACTACTATGTTATATTACAAGTGTTTTAAACCAACTGATGATATAAAAGATACAACTCAAAGACTAGTTGCTATAACTATCAAATCTCGTGAAGACTCATCCTTGCCCGGACTCCAGCTATCAACGACATCAACACCTGCTAAGACAGACTGCTCACCATAAGGGATCACGGCAGACACATAAAACAAGAAGACAACCACACAAGGTCAGTACTGAGATAAAACACAGCAAAGCCAATAACAATTAGCAATACAATGTAACACAACCAGCCACACACAAGCAACCCACACCGATCAATCTCCGTCGCCGACTGTCCGCTGGACCAGCCCTGCCAGTGGGGGACCGCAGCCGTACCCACCAAATCCCCGCTCATCATACCGAGCGATAACCCTGTCCCATTAATGTGCACATCCCCTTCCATGGCGGGTTCCACGAAGGGCGAAACTAGGGCGTGAAGCCACTCCCGCAAGTGACTCCACTCAGCCGAGAACGCATCTCGAGAACCAGAGACAAACAATCACAATCACAATACAATATCGCAACCGTCTGAATCAATCAACAACACTAACTACAGCACAATCACCACACATTATGTAAGTAATACTGAGTAGGGAAACCCTACCTTTAAGCAACTGTAACCAATCCATGCCAACATACGACATATCCAGCAATCAAGCAAAGCCTATAACCACAACACAACATCTATTACTACCAAGCAAACCCTAACTGTAAAGACAAAGATATGGATGATGATGATGATAAAATACCTATAAAGAGAAATCTGGCAAAAGACCGCTACCCGACTCAAACTATGCTCTCCTAAGGCACAAGGACCCTCAAAAGGATTCCATGGAGGTTTTATGATGAAGGGAAGGGAAAGAGGCGACTGAAGGATAGGAGGAATGAGGCGGAAATGATTTGCGGATTTAACAAGACGCGATTAAAAACCCTCGCTGAAAACTCGATACTCGCTCGAGTACCCCACATACTCGATCGAGTGACCCCCTACTCGATCGAGTAACCACGCTACTCGATCGAGTAGCCTCTACTCTATCGAGTACCACTCATAACTCGAAACCCAAGATGGCTTTGGCACGCACTTCTAAGAACTATTCCCGCTCCCAAGGTCAGTCAACGCTAGTCAACGGGTCTCTAAAAGTGCGGGTATTACAGTCTTCCCCCTTAAAAAGAACTTCATCTCCGAAGTTCAACTCACCTAACTCAACGCACATGACACGGGAAGACACGGCATCACTATCCTTTCGACACAAATCACCTACTTCCCTGAAACGTCATCCCCCATGTCATCATATCATCATTATCTAACGCTCTATTCATATCAACTCTTACAACTATCATATAAACATCATCATTATCAATTCTCACTCTATATGTATACATCCACCCTTACAAACTATCATATATAAAACATCAAATTCGCAATACGAACCAGCATAAACGACGATCACCCATCATATGGTAACAACTATCGATCCAAAACATATCTCATAACTAATACCACCATGTTACTCAACAACGCGATTCTATTACGACACATTGCACCACAACTATCTCTTTATGACATACTATCACATTCACTTCAATGAACTAAAGTAACCACTTACACTTCATATAAGCAATGTGATCAAAGTACTAGAAAATTTTGTAATTAAACAACAAAACATTATAAACGAATAACAACATAACTTCAAAATCAGCCTTTTTATTTTGCGACATTACTCTTCCCCTCTAAAAAGGCACTTCGTCCCCGAAGTTCACCACCAAAATTACCACACATATTACCTATTACTTGAATCACAACATAAATTAGGACCATATTATTTATTATGGACATTACTCACTAAGCCTATACTCGTTAAATTAGAAATCATACACAATCCACCAGAATAACTAGCCGCCGTCGATAAAGCATGTTAATATCGTATGCACAAGCGTATGAAAAGATGTAACTCCGGCGAATAGATGGTAATATGGCGGATGTAATATTAAAGCAACAAGAGACCATCACTACTCCACTATTTGCTACGGATATGTATATAAAACTCAAGCACGACTTCTAACATATGAAATTGACGGTTCAAAGGTGTTACTACGCACTAATAACCACGCTAAACATCAAACTTGCAATTATAAAACAATTGAACACTTTTAATTTTTGAAAACTTCTTGTAACAGAGCTACTCGATCTAGTTTGTAAGGGTACTCGATCGAGTGCCATGCTACTCGGTCGAGTGTCTTGGCTACTCGATCGAGTAGCCTGAGATCAGAATGCTCCCTTTTTGCCACACCTATAGCTAATTGACCGAGTATGGGGGTACTCTGTCGAGTACCTATAAGTCAGAATTTTGGGGAACCTGCCATAATCACATATATATATACCAAATCGTCACATAACATGAGTCGGAATGACCTCCCAACTCATAAAATCCTGCAACAAAGTCAAGTAGTAAATCCGGCCTTATGGCCAAGCATACAAATCCGAAAAATAAAAGGTCCTAACAACAAACAACTACCAACATCCACGATCGACAATCATAATCAAGATAAAGAAACTAGAAGCAGCACTCCTGCTGCTGCTGCTGCTGCTGCTCAACCATCAACTCATCTCCTCCACCATCACCTCCTGAGGTGCCCGCTCCCGATGACCCGATGCCTACATCAACTCCCGCTCCCACTCCCGGGCCTACATGCCATGGAGTCAAACCACCGTAGGGAAAGGACTGAGGCGTCCCCCAAGCTGACTGATTCACTCCGTAAGAGTGGAAGACCCCACTATAGTCCCCAACACCACTCCACCAAACCGAATGTGGTCCCTCGGTCCCTATCATGTGAGTGTACGCCATCTCATGCATATTCCTGAGTGTCAAAGTAGATGACACTCTCTCTGCCAAGTAGCTAGATCGCGTCTTCGGGGTGTCGAGGTAAGGGTAGCACGGGAAAGGATGCTGCTGCTGCTGTGGTGCTACCGGTCGTGGCCTAATCTCCACGGTCCTCTCTCTCACTCTGCGGGGTCCTCTCCCCAACCTGGGTCTCTCCTCCCTGACCGCCGCAATCTCCCCCTTCTTTGGCTCGGGCATCACCTCTAGGATCGCGTCATCGATGAGGTAGGTCTGCAACTGACGGGGCACGTCATCATCCTCCTCCTCCTCATCAGAGTCAACAGCTGTCACCACCGGGTCTAACGGCTCGGTCGGTGGAAGGTGCTCAGGAGCCGGAATCCCCATCCAACTCACGCCCCATACCCTCCAAGCCAGGCTACCGTCAGCCAGAGTTCTCAACCATTTCAGGTCGAGATAGTAATCACGGTCCATGGTAGGCACTGGGGTAGCCAGAGGTACATACTCCGAAGAAGCCTCAAAGGAGGTTAGCTTTTCAGCTAACCGAGTTGCGATAGCGCCACAACTCAAGTACCGGGAAGAGGCAGTAGCCATCAAGTTAAGGGCAGCACAAACGATGGAAGGAGCATTAAAGACCACTTTCCTGGCCCGCTCCGGGTTCAAGTAAGACATCAGAAGTAACACCTCATGGTTGTTTAGCTTACTGATATCCGGTCGATCATAAAGGAGGTTCGAGAGGGAACGAAGAAAGATCCTCAATGTTACATGCTGAACATCATTAATCAGCATGTTACTTGAGGTGGGAACTGGTTTTCCGGTCAGACAAGGCATTAGGCGGCAGACACCGCACTCAGCAGGGATATCAGTGATGGAGTCCTTGGGAGGCTTGGCTAACCCAAGGTGAGAAGAAAATTGGTCCATAGAAAGCAAGAAACTGGTGTTCATCAACCGAAACTCAACGGTCTGGGCAGCTGGGTCATAGCTAAAGGAGCTCATAAACTCCAAGGTGAGAAAAGGGTAGGAGTGTTTCCTCAGCCTATACAACCCCGTAAAACCCAAAGTCTCGAATATGTAACGGACATCCGTCTCTATTCCCAACTCCTCCAAAAGTGTAGTATCTATACACCTCGTCGGCCTCATTTTGCGTTTTTGCAAAACTACAAAACGCTCTCTCTGTTTGAAATCTACAAACACAACAGAAGGGTATTCCGGAACTGCGGGTACCACGGGTCCACTCCCTCCCCAATCTCAGGTGTGTCACCCTCCCCGTTTACTCGACGGGTCCCTACGTTCGGTCTCGGCATCTGTTTCAGCATATGATTTTAAACAAACTTGCATAAACATGTAAAGCATATACTTCACGTAATTGAACTTTGATGCAAAACTAAGTACTCACTTTCACAAGTAATTTCCCAATTTGATATGCACATTCAGTTTATAGCTACTCATGTTTACTAGTTGTGAAATGTTTATCATGATGAATACACATGCTCAACAAATTCCAACATCCTAGCATGATTTTAAGGTCACTCCATACACACTCCTAATAACATGTGAGGCATTTGTACAAACCCATGGAGAAGTAACTTAGGACAAATTATCATCATCTTCAATATTAGAAACAAATAACTCAGTTAAACTTGTCAAACGGTCTCTACAGCTGTAATTATTTTGACATATTCTTCGTGAATTAACACCACTACTATCATATTGAAGTTCAACCTTTACTTAAAAAGTCATATACAACCCCAATTTTCAGATATAACAAACGAATTTCCACTTGGGGCACTTTTAAGACGGAGTTTTAAGGCAACTTTTTAAGGTGATAATCATCAAAATTCACTCTTCAACATGATATAAACAATATATAGTACTCAATTCCATCATCTAATCATTGTAAAACAATCAAAATTCAATTTCGATTTTTGTAAACCCTAGAAATTTCGGTTTCAATTTGGCAATTTCCAGTATGTTTTACAACAATTATTCACCAATAATCAAGAGAGGGGAGCATGTGAATCATATTACAACAATTAAAAGCAACAAATTGACCACATGAATCGAAATTTTCAGGTTATACACTCATCCTCAACAGATTTAAGGCATAAAAACATGTAAATAAGGAAGAAATCATACCTTGATTAAGTAGAAAAGTAAAGAAACGAAATCAAACAGAGAAAACAACCCCAAGAATCACCACCAACACAAGATGAGGAAAGCTTTTGAGAGGAAATTTTAGGCTTAGGGTTCGAATTATAGGGAAAGAATGAGAAGGATTAGAAAGAATAGGGGTTTTAAGAAACCCGTAAGGTTCACTGTACAGTAACCTACTGGATCGAGTGTCTAGGGTACTCGATCGAGTACCACCCTACTCGGTCGAGTAGGAGCTATTTCATCGAGTGTCTGCAGAAATTTTTCCACTTCCCGACGTCATAGCTTCCTAACTAGATCGAGTAAGGTCTACTCGGTCTAGTAAGCACTCGCACTCGGTCAAGTATAGTTAAGTACTCGGTCGAAAATACGAGATAAATCGAAGATTCCTGCAAAAACAATACCGCATGTCGATTCCAAACTGAGTTCGGAATTCGCCACTAGTCATCACACTTACTCACGCATTACCATTATTGCTCAAGCATCCCATATCGTTCAACAATTAAGGCTTATGCCATACTATGCTACAATAAATTACCCAACTCGGTTTACCTGCTACCGAGTCATCCACAAGCATAATCACGTCATCATACTACACTTAAACTCATTTTACCACATTACTACTAAACTCGTGTTCACTTCAACTTGAAACGTATAATTAACATTAATTCATTCTTTCATATATCATATAAATGCATACTCTTCATCACGAATTAATCTATCATGTTCCAAATTCAATCATAAGCAAATCATCTTACATAAATCGTTTGTCACGCAGCGGAAAAATTTCAACCAATAAACAAGGCATATACGCATTACTACATGCCATATTTCATAATATAACTCAACAATTCTTATAACTATTACACTATGGCTACCGTAGGACTTATAAACTCGCATAGTATTACCATTACCAACCACTTGAAGCAAACTCCAACAAAATCACTTTCATATTACGGCATACACTTTCACATTTCACGCATTTCTATCAAATAAACTTTTGTCACGTATCCCGGAATCATCATACAAGCTCGTTGATCAAGCCAAAACTTCACTAAGCATCTTCCAAACGCAACCATTATACCCATATCTATGTTAGCAAAGACTCGACCTCAGATAACTCCGACATTATTAACATATACATCATACATATACACACGAACTCCACATTCCCATACCATGTGACTGGCTTAAGTATCATGGGGCCAAGATTTTGAAATGAGGGCGCCTACTCACCCAAAACCTAGCATCAGCTGGGGCTCCCATTACACATACACCAGGTTCATTTTATTAGACTCACTACGTTCATTATTTTATTTTGTTACAGGTTCCAAAATCGTCGCTCTGATACCACTTTTGAACACCCCCTTATCCAAAGGAGCCTTAACTAGGCCTTCCTTAGCATATATGGACATTACCATCTCGGTTGCCCGAGGACAGTAATAATCAAATGTCGATAAAAGAACTATTATGTTATATTACAAGTATTTTAAACCAACTGATGATATAAAAGATACAACTCAAAAACTACTTGCTATAACTATCAAATCTCATGAAGACTCATCCCTGCCCGGACTCCAGCTATCAACAACATCAACACCTGCTAAGACAGACTGCTCACCATAAGGGATCACGGCAGACACATAAAACAAGAAGACAACCACACAAGGTCAGTACTGAGATAAAACACAGCAAAGCCAACAACAATTAGTAATACAATGTAACACAACCAGCCACACACAAGCAACCCACACTGCTTCAATCTCTCATCACCGACCGTCCCACTGGACCCCACCACGCGGTGGGGGACCGCAGCCGTACCCACCAAATCCCCGCTCATCATACCGAGCGATAACCCTGTCCCATTAATGTGCATATCCGCTTCCGTGGCGGGTTCCACGAAGGGCGGAACTAGGGCGTGAAGCCACTCCCGTAAGTGACTCCACTCAGCCGAGAACGCATCTCGAGAACCAGAGACAAACAATCACAATCACAATACAATATCGCAACCGTCTGAATCAATCAACAACACTAACTACAGCACAATCACCACACATTATGTAAGTAATAATAATGAGTAGGGAAACCCTACCTTTAAGCAACTGCAACCAATCCATGCCAACGTACGACATATCCAGATATCAAGTAAAGCCTATAACCACAACACAACATCTATTACTACCAAGCAAACCCTAACTGTAAAGACAAAGATACGGATGATGATGATGACATACCTATAAAGAGAAATCCGGCAAAAAACCGCTACCCGACTCAAACTATGCTCTCCTAAGGCACAAGGACCCTCAAAAGGCTTACATGGAGTTTTTATGGTGAAGGGAAGGGAAAGAGGCGACTGAAGGATAAGAGGAATGAGGCGGAAATGATTTGTGGATTTAACAAGACGCGATTAAAAACCCTCGCTGAAAACTCGATACTCGATCGAGTACCCCACATACTCGATCGAGTGACCCCCTACTCGATCGAGTAACCACGCTACTCGATCGAGTAGCCTCTACTCTATCGAGTACCACTCATAACTCGTAACCCAAGATGGCTTTGGCACGCACTTCTAAGAACTATTCCCGCTCCCAAGGTCAGTCAACGCTGGTCAACGGGTCTCTAAAAGGGCGGGTATTACATCTACTTTCTTTGAAATGGGAGAAACCTCCATTTCAACAAGTACCTTCTCACTTTCTTTGGGCATAGGGGGCTCATCATACTTGGTAAAACTTATCAAGATAATAGCAATAACGGTATCATGTGGTGTCTCACCTTGGGGTGGTACTTGACCCGTCTTTCTTTGAGAGCTAGAAGAGGATAGTTGAGCCATTTGATTTTCTAGCATTTTGATGGCAGCATTTTAAGCTTGATCACTCTTTTGTATTTGAGCCAACAATTAGGATTGGGTCTTAGCCATTTGCATCACCAAAGCTTCAAGTTTGCTTCCCCCTTGGTCATTTTGTTGGGAATTTGAAGATTGACCTTCAGTTGGTTGGAAGTTTTGTTGAGGTGGCCTTTGATTGTGATTTTGATAGCCCGGTGGATAATGGAACCTTTGTTGTTGTGGAATGAAGGTATTTTGTTGTTGTGGTTGAGGTACAAAATTATTTTGTGGTTGAGGATTTAGCACATTTGCGCTCTTATAAGACAAATTCGGGTGGTACTTGGTTTCGGAATTGTAAGTATTTGAGAAAGTACTCGGTGGAAAGGAACTTTGTCTAAAACTTTGAAAAGCATTTACCTCCTCAATGGTGGCCCTACACAAAGCAGTGGAATGGCCCGCACCTCCCCAACCTTTGCATACAATTATTTGGCTAGTAGTGGACATAGCATTGACTTGTTGAAGAGATTAACTTGCATTTTGGGTCTCCAATTGTTGTTGAGGCAAGGCAATTTGATCTTTCAAAACGGTTGTATCGGAAGACTCCTCCTTAGTCTTCAATGGTGTACTTCGGGAATTGACATATTGTGAATCATGAATCGCCATAGATTCAATTGTGGCATGAGCAATATCGGTGTCAATTTGATCAAACCGCCCATTGTTGGCGAAATCTAGAACACGTCGGGACTCGGCATTAAATCCATTGTAGAATGTAATAGCTAGAAACCAAGGATCCAACCCATAATGTGGGCATTGTCTTTGCAACTCCTTGTACCTTTCCCAAGCTTCATATTGGCTCTTTAGCCCTTGTTGACGGAACTCCGTGATTTGACGCCTCAAAGTTTGTATCTTCTTCGGTGGAAAATACTTTTGACAAAAAGCAAGAGCCAAAGTCTCCCAATTGGTGATCCATATGGCGGTTCGATCAAGGCTATTAATCCATCGCTTAGCCTTGTCCTTCAACGAAAAAGGGAAAAGTGTCTCCCTTATGTGAGATTGTGTGACTCCCCTTTGCCTAATCATTGTGCAAAAGTCACAAAAATTTTGCACATGCAAATTGGGATCATCCAAAGGACTTCCCCCAAATTGCCTCCTCTCCACAAGGCTAATGAAAGCCGGTTTGATTTCGTAATCCGCGGCTCAAATTTGAATAGTAGTGATACCCCTTGGAAGCATGGTCGCGGTTATCTTGGAATGATCGAAACCTTTCACCATCTTCTTGATTCGTGATGGTGGTGGCGGTGGAGATGATGAACTAGAACCTTCTTCGTCGCGAAGTGGATACTTGGTACAAATGCGACCCAAACCACCGGGACTAGAAGATTCGGCAAGCTCCTTGAAATAATTGAGTCCGCTACGGAAGGTTCTCTCGGGATCCGGATCAAAATGAAGCAATTCTCCGGTGCGAGAGGACATGGGCATAAGACAACATTCTCAAGAAACTTGTGAGTAACGGTCTCAAGGAATAAGTGTTCCTTAAGACAAAAGTAAACAAGATAGAAATAAACAATTCAAGATGCAACAAAACTGTGCTCCCCGGCAACGGCACCAAAATTTGATGGGCTATCGCACACCTAACAAAAATACCCTAGACTTGGCTAACAAATGAATGTAGTAAAGTAGGGGTCCAACACAAGGAGACGGGAATTGCGTAGTGAATTAGGATGAGTAGAATTCTATCTAGGTCGGTTACGATTGTTTGTTGGGTTTGGTTGGTAAAACTTGTATTAAAATGATGTAAATTAATAATGCTAAAAGAGTCTATGGGAGTCAGGTCACACATGAAAATATATAAATGCTCATGTTAAATTAGGAGTTGATAATAACATTAATTGTTTAGGTCTAATGGCAACCACCTCTCGGCCTTATTGTCAACCATAGAACGGGTTCTAATGAGCTCTCGCTATGACTAGATCGGTCTACTAAAACATGCTTAGTCTAATTCAATTTCGTACCTCTCGACTTATAAAAGTGAATTAACAAATTTAATAAATCATAGTGATCAATTATCAAAGACTAACAAAAAAAACAAGCATGTAATAGAAACAATTATACGATTACTATAACATCCTAATAAGATATGATATGAATAACATGAAGATAAAAGAATTATAATTAGATGAATAATTGAGAAATGAGATAATGCTAAATGATAATGACATAGAAATTAGAAACAATACTTAATGAAATAACTAAGAATGATGATATCTTATGATTAGTAAATAACTATGATGAAATATATAAATGAGAATGCTAGAGATAAACTACGATGATAAGAACTTGATAATAAAAAGTAACAAACTAATCATAATAAGGAAATGTTAATGCTAATGAAAACAATATAACAACTTGGTCATTTGTAATCCTAAGCTTGCAAGTCCACTTGATCATTTGGACTTTATTTTGGGCCTCATCTTCATTTATTTTCTTGTGCATTAACCCATGTTCATTCCTTCATGCTCGGGATTTCTTTGTTCGGAAATTCCTAAAACGCCCTTCCATGGTCAAGTCTTGTTTTTTTAGCCTCATGAACTTTAGTGCTTGCAAATTTGACAGGAAAAAGCTATCGAATGCTTCATTTCCTACAAAATACAATGAATACCAGCAAAGATACTTAGAACACGGAATTAGCTCACAAATAAACTAACAAAAGTGCAATAGATCAAATGAAACCGAGTTAAAATAGGGGGTAAAATTGTATATAAATTAGACACATCATAATGCTACTTAATATCATTTAATGATAGTAGTAATTAATGCAACCACAATTTATTATATTAGTACATGTTGTAATAGATTATACTCCACAAATTGTAGGTGAAGACTTCATAGAGGAGGGGTATTGACTTCCTTGCTTGTTCTTGCTTGATTTTGTGGAGATTTTGCTAGAGGTAGAATTTTCCTACTCGATTTCAATATTATAGTTGCTTGCATGTGTTTTGGTGGATGTTACAGTTATCTGGTGTTCTTAATACTAATGATAGTTAAGGCATGATTAAGGTTATGGCATGAATGAGGTTACTTAATTGTTCATTATAATTGTGAGGTTATTTATGTTGGTTATGTGTTGTTGAATTGGCTGGAGTTGGAGGTAATGGAGTGGCCGGTGTTGACTTAGCAAGGAGGTGTTTGTGGGACATCGACCTTGCGCATTGATATCGCTCTTTGGAGGGACCCACCCCTAAGGAGGATGTGCACATTAATGGTCCGGGATAATGGGTTCTTATTGCGATGTGAATTTGGTATTACGTGTTGCGATGCAGGTACCTCGGGTTGCGATCTGATGGCGGTGATGACGGTGTTGCGATGCCATCATCGAGTGTGTGGATGGCGAAGTGAGTGGTAGAGTCGTGTGGGCAAGCTTTGACATATGATCGAGTACTTGGTTACAGACTGCGGTCCGGCTGTGGTTGACGGTGTTGCGATGGCGTCACCGGGTATGATATGGAGGTGATAACACAATATTTTACTCGTTTTTATCCCATATTTCATCTCTTATTTAGTCAAATTTATTACCCGACTTGCAATTATTAACTCATTTTGGAATAAAATAGAATATTTTTTGGTTTTATGTTAATTTGTGTCAATCTATATTAATTGTCGGGATTTTGGTATTGCTTTCTTTATTTCATTTTTGTAGGTACACACGAGAGAAAATAAAGTGATGGAGAACTGGTTCAAGCAGATTAAGTGGATCAAGACGGGTGATGGTGAAGCCAATAAAGATTTAAAATACTAGTAAGGTCAACATTTGACCCTTATCAAACCAATAGCCCAATTTTGCAACGCCCTCTGTCTTCTCTCGCATCAACAGCAAACCCAGGTCTTTCCACTTCACCATTACCAAATACCAACACTACAAAATTCACTCACATCACCATCTCCACTATTACCTCCACCATTTCCATGTCTCTTCACCGAAAACCCGACACCACCATCAACCTACTCGCCCGCAACCCAGTTTCAACCACCATAAAAGCCAACACCTGCTGCCACCATAGCGTCATCTCGCCTCGGCACCAAAACCCGATATCAATGGTCGCTAAAATCATTATCAGGCCACCATCTCCATCTCCACATTCAATCACCATTCCAGGTGCAAGCCACCATGGCTCGAAGCGCCAGACTGCCACCACTCCGCATGTCCTTTCCTCCAGCAACAAAGGCTGCCACCACACTCCTCTCTCGGACCAGATTCGATTAGGAAACCCGTGAACGGAGGTCAACAATTTCACCATCACCTGCTCTTCAATTCCGATACCGAAACCGATCTCATGTGTGGCTCAGTTTAAGTTCCAATTTATCCAAATGAAGACAGGGGTGTGCTCGGGTTAAAGGTAGACCCGTCCGGGTAATATGTTTCTGATCGGGTTGAGATTTGGACCGTCCGGGTTTAGGTCAAACTCGAGCGGGTCGAAGGAGACACTGCACAGTTTAATATGCTCTTGCTCGGGTCCTTTTGTTGTTGCATGAAGTTGGCGTAGAACAAGACTCACCTTCTTTCCTTATTTTTCTCATGTTCTATTGTGAAACCCACTTTTCTGAAATTACCCTTACTACTCATACCCATATAAAATTCTCCCTCTATTCAACAATTATCATCCCACTTCAGTATAATATCTCTCACATATAATGGAGAAATGGGGTGATAATTGTTAAATGGAGGGAGTAGAAGAAAACACCCAAATTAGAGAGAGCTGCCATTTCCAGATTTAGTGTAGGATTTAGTATAACTTTGCTATAAAAAATTGCACTCTTATTTAGTTTAGGAGTAAATAATTAATGTTAAAAGTTTCAATATTTTGATGTTGTAAGATAAGATCTACCATTTATATGCACTTTTCTCTTAAGTTTTGGTATTAATTCTTCTCCCTTCTCTTTCTTATGGTTATTTAGATTCTTGCTATGTTTTAATTGGTTTAATCATCTTTAATTAGTCAAAGTCTTAGCCTTTATTGCTCTCATAATGCTTAGTGTTATTGTTATGTTTGTTTAGTGTAGTTTACTTTAAAGTTCTAGTCTTTATTGTTTTCACTGTGTTTTGTGTTTAATGTTAGATTAGTCATGATTAGTGAGTAGTTTTTTCACTAGGGTTTGATTAATCCCTAATATGCCTAGTTTACTTGTTTAAATCCCATTTTGATTAGTTGTTGAGTAATTAGTTTGGGTTCATTAAAGGATTTGACTTGTTATATTCTATTTGGATTGTTGTTGAGTTTTGACCCTTGACCGTCAATAGTAGCTGGCTAGGTTGGGAGTCGGCTTACCTCATTTGGAGTAGTTGCCAACATGAGTTGAACCCGGGAGGGAGAACTTGAGAAAGGTGCCTTTAATTGTCGGTTTAAAATCAACCCTCGGGAGAGGTTGTGGGATTACCAGGAATCTAGCGCGAGCCTAATGACGTTGACCTATGCCGTGGTACACGAGAATGGGCCCGTTTTAGTGGACCTTAGGCCTTGGATTAGGTAGTCTGACTTACGAACCCGGGAGGGAGGTAGGTCGGGATTACTAGTGTCCAAATACGAACCCGGGAGGGAGGTGTTTGGCGACCTAGAGGCATCTTTCCCCCTAAACAATTACTCAATGACTCGTTAACGGGATTTAAGGGCGTAAACAAGGTGTGTTGGTGGAGAAAATCGGACCCTAGACCTTTCTTTATTACTTAAAACACTTTCCTTTACTTGTTTACGTAGTTTAGTAGTCTTATTTAGTCATTAGTTTAGTGTCTTAGCTTATTATTAATTAACTTCTTGATTTGCGTAGCTTACTTGTAATTTGAGACCAAACTAGTACTCAATCTTTGATCTCCTTGTAGTTCAACCTCGACTACCCTACTACATTATTAGTTGAGAATAATTTGTTTGATTGGGGGAGGGCGACAAACCCTACTATCAGGAGGAGACATGGAGTTTTGATCATTTTCATTGTTACATCATCATTTTACGCCATAAGCATTTAGCATGTCACTTTCATATAATTTAAGTAGGCATATGTATTATTGGAGCTAACAAAAGCGTTTTCAAATATCTGTGGTGAACCATATGATGATTTCCACTCATATAGGCAGCAATGGCTTGACGGGTTGCATATGCAGCAATGGCTTGACGGGTTGCATATGCAGCAATGGCTTGACTGCACCTTGGAGGCTTAGGTGCAGTCTTTGCCTTAGTTGTTGTCATTTCTTGTTGTCTAGCTTTTTGACAATACTAGACTCCATTTTTTTTATTCGATTGGGCTGTATAAATTGGGATTGCTATTTGAATCCCCGAATATGTTAACCTAACTTAATTATCTTAACTTTAAACTTATCTATGTCAAATTGCTTTACTTCATTTGTTCGCACTGCAAACTTGGGAAACGAAGTCATGTGACACCTTCATGGGTTAGGATGGCCTTGAGGAAGGCCTCGCAACTTATGGCGGTGTTACAAAGTGGTATCAAAGCGATGATTTTGGAGCCTAAACTAATGAACCAATGATCTTAGGTGTGTCAAAAAAAATGAACCCGGTTTGAGTTGTAGGGAACTCGTAACAAGCTTGGGAGACGTTCCATGATTGTACTCTTGTCCTCTTAACTCGAGTCATTCACAACGCGTGGGGTACTGGGACGTACTAGGTGTAAATATAATTGTTGCATATTCTTGTCTTGGTGTTGGTAAGATAGATTCATATTGGATTATTGATAGCACATGGTGTGATTATGAGTAGTTTAGCAAAGCCAATATGAAGCATGTTGGATGTTTATATATGAGTATGTTGATGTGGTAAGTTGAGTTGTTTACAAATAGGAAAGTGTTAATCACGTGCTAGTTATCGTCATGCGTTTATCTTATATTATATCTATGCTTTAACTTCTCATGCTTTCATTTAGAAACATGCGGAATAGGGTTACGTGTGGAATTATGCGAGTCGGAATGTGCGTGAGTTCCTTAAAGGGTGTACTTGGTCTATTGGATGAGGAAAAATTGGACGAGCTTGAGGCACTCGACCGAGTGAACCTCCCACTCGACCGAGTGGGTGACTTTCCTGAATGTCTTGAAATATCTGGATTTGGTGCACTTGACTGAGTAAGTGGCATACTCGACCGAGTGTAGTCCACTCGACCGAGTGCCTCTGTGTACTCAACCGAGTGGGATGTATGGCAAAGTTTGGGGAGTTCTTGGAAAGAGGACACTCGACCGAGTAGGGTTGTTCACTCGATCGATTGAGGCGTACTGGACCGAGTGATGCTTCCCACTAAAACGAGTGGTCCCCTAATGTAGTTAATATTACTTGTCTCTTATTGTGCGACGTATATTGAAATTTGCCATGGTTCCAGAAACTAGAATGGCGCCAAGGAGAGCTCAATCGAAAACTGGACCACCCCGTCGGTCGGAAGAAGAAGTCGATAGGATAGTCGCGCAAAACGAGGATCTTATGGAGGCCCTCAAGAACGTGACTAGAGAGGAAGTAGTGGTCGATGCCATGGCCATAAGCAACGCCATGGCTTGTCGTCGACCCACCAAGTATGACGGCGTTGGAGAGCCAAACCTCTTTGGCAATTGGATAAGGAAGGTGGAGAACATCTTCGAGGTAGTGCGGTGCCCAAATGAACTCAAGGTGGAGCAAGCCGCATTCTATCTCGGAAGACAAGCGGGTGTGTGTTGGTACAAAGAAAGGGAGGAAATGAATGAGTACTACAAGGAAAAAGGGGATGATGCTATTCCATGGGGAAGCTTCAAGGCGGAAATGAGAGATGAATTCATTCCGGATCATGTCCGAAGCAAGCTCCTAGCGGAGTTTGATAGCTTCGTGATGGCCGAGGGGATGAATGTGAAAGAATACTATGTGAGGTTTAATGAGCTATTGACCTATATTGCAGACCTTCACCATAGCCCTAAATTGTTGGCTCTTAAATTTGAGAAGGGGCTAACTCTCAAGGTCCTTGAAAAACTCTCGGCGGGAGTATTGGTGGATGTGAAGGACGTATATGCTAGGGCCGGAAACGCCGAGAGGTTGGTCTATATGGACAAGGAGTCTAAGGTGAGGGACGTAGATAAAAGGAAGGCCGAGAGTGAAGGAGGAGGAGCTCATCAAAAGAAGTTCAATTACCACCATGCTAAGTCACATTCGGGCGGACCCAATGGAGGCGGTTATGCAAGGTCGGTTGGACAAGGAGGAAGGGCCATGAGTGAAGGCGGGGGCTTGAGATGCTTCAATTGTGGTGGCATTGGCCACAGAAGAAATGATTTTACAAGCGCAGCAAGGGATTCTAGTCGAAGGTTCGGGCAAGTGGGCTCCTACCAAGCTCCTTTAGAAAGCATGGTAAGTAATCGCAAGTCCGGGTCATGGGGCAACCAAAGGAACCCAAGCTCCGACTTCAATGGCGATTATGGAAGCGGAAACTTCTACCAAGGGGCGCCATCTCAAAGGCCGGCCTACAACGAGAGCTAAGCTTCGGAGGCTAGGCCGACTACTTCTGCGAGCACCCTGCAAGGGGCGGCAAAGGCTAGTGGCAAACTCTTTACCATGAAGAATAAAAGCGCCGAGGAGGATGCTCATGTGGTCTCCGGTACATTTCTTGTTAACTGTCAACCTTGTTTTATTTTATTTGACTCGGGGGCTACGCATTCTTTTGTGTCTAAGAGTCATGTGTTGACCCTAGGTTTGGGGAAAGTGAGATAGTGAGTGACGATGTATCGTTACCTTCGGGTGAGTCCGTCATATGTTCAAACTTGTATAAAGGAGTGTGGTCATAGTGCGAAAAGTAAACTTTCCGGTCAATATTTTTGAATTTCCTTTGGAGGAGTTTGAAGTAATTTTGGGGATGGATTGGCTAATAAGCATAAGGCCAATATAGATTGTCATCAAAATAAGATAGCTTTGAAACGACCCAAGGGTGTTAGAGTGTCGTACAAAGGTTACTTGGTTAAAGCAAAGGTGACACTCATTACAGTGATGATCTTAAAGTCATGTTTGAAGAAGGGTTGTCCTATGCTTTTGTGACATGTGTCGAACACTAGCATGGAAAAACCTCAAGCCCAAGATATACCGGTAGTGGGAGAATTTGCGGATGTATTCCCGGAGGAGTTGCCCAGATTGCCTCCATCAAGAGAAATAGAGTTTAGTGTAGACTTGAAACCGGGGGCCGGATCGATCCATAAGCCCCCATACCGGATGGGTCCAAAGGAGTTGGAAGAGTTGAAGAAGCAACTTTGTGAATTATCGGATAAAGGGTACATTAGGCCAAGTATTTCACTGTGAGGAGCACCGGTACTATTCGTGAAGAAGAAAGACGGTAGCATGAGGTTATGCATCGACTATCGAGAGTTGAATAAAGTCACCATTAAGAACTAGTATCCGTTGCCAAGAATTGATGATCTATTTGATCAACTTAGCGGAGCCGGAGTGTTCCCCTAGATCAATTTGAGATCGGGCTACCTTTAATTAAAAATTAAGGATGTGGATATTCCAAAAACCGCGTTCTGTCAAGGTTTAAACATTACGAATTCATGGTGATGCCGTTCAGATTGACAAATGCCCCGGCCGTATTCATGGACCTCATGAGTAGAGAATTTTGTCCATACTTAGACAAGTTTGTGGTGGTGTTAATAGATGATATCTTGGTCTACTCTAATACCAAAAAGTAGCATGAAGAGCATTTGAGGATCGTGTTTCAAAGGTTAAGAGACAATCAACTCTATGCCAAGCTTAGCAAATGTGAGTTTTGGTAGGAGAAAGTGGCTTTCTTAGGGCATGTGTTGTCAAAGGAGGGAATGCTCATGGATCCATGCAAGATATAAGCCGTGTCAAAGGGGGAGGCACCAAAGAATGTCGAGGAAATATGAAGTTTTCTTGGTCTAGCCGGCTATTACCGAAGATTTGTGAAAGATTTCTCAAAGATTTCTAGGTCATTGCCTTCATTGATGAGGAAGAAAAATCGTTTTAAGTGGGATGGGAGTTGTAAGACGGCCTTCTTAAACCTAAAGGAGCGCCTAACCACGACTCTAGTGTTAGCTTTGCCATAAGGAAGTGAGAATTTCGAGTTTTATGCCGATGCTTCAAAGAATGGTTTGGGATATGTGCTCATGCAAAATGGTAAAGTCATCGCTTATGCGTCACCACAATTGAAGCCATTTGAGGAAAATTATCCAACTTATGACCTAGAATTGGGAGCCGTCTTGTTTACTTTGAAGATATAGAGGCATTACCTATGTGGAGCAACCTTTAAGGTGTTTTCCGATCATAAAAGCTTGAAATATATTTACACCCAAAAGGAGTTGAACATGAGGCAAAGAAGATGGATAGAGATTATTGGGAACTATGACATGGAAATTGGGTACTATGAAGAGAAGGCTAATGTAGTAGACGATGTTTTGAGTCGAAAGTCGGTTCCCTAATTGTGTATCGCTTTGTCCATGATGAGGCTAAGGGAAGAAGTGGGAAAGATGAGTATTCATGTGATCCGAAAAGGAAAGGCAATTGGTGACTTAACCTTGGAGCTTGAATTGTATGATGAAATCCGGAAGAGACAAGTGAATGATCCCAAAATTCATGTGTGGAAAATATCCTTGGAAAGGAATAAAAGCTCCAGATTTGAGTTACATTAGAACGGAACTCTAAGGTTCAAAAGAAGATGGTGCATACCAAATGATAAAGAGCTTAAGAAGAAGATTATGGATGAAGCCCATAACACACCATACTCGATGCATCCGGGTGGTGATAAGTTGTACAAGGTCCTGAAGAAGACGTTTTGGCGGTCAAATTTGAAGAGAGAAGTTGCAGAATTTGTGGCAATGTGTTTGACTTGTGAAAGAGTAAAAGGGGAGCACAAGAGACCTCAAGGGAAAGTTTAACCTCTAGATGTGCCGGAGTGGAAATGGGAATCGATACCAATGGACTTCATTGTGGGACTACCTATGACTCAAAAGGGTAACAGCATGATTTGGGTTATCGTGGATAGGCTACTATGTCGGCTCACTTCATATACCAATGAAGTATACTTGGAGCAAGGTAGAACTAGCTAACGCCTACCGAAAGAATGTGGTCAAGCTACATAGAATACCAAAGGACATCGTATCAGATTGCGATTCTAGGTTTATCTCTAGGTTTTCTCAAGAGTTGCAAAGTTCAATGGGTACTCAATTGAAGATGAGTACAACATTTCACCCGGCGACGGATGGGCAAACGGAGAGAAATACCAAAACTCTAGAAGACATGTTTATGGCATGTGTAATAGAGTTCGGGGGCACTTGGAAGGAAAGGCTATATTTTATTGAATTCTCCTACAACAATAACTACCACGAAAACATTGACATGGCCCTGTTTAGAGCTTTGTATGGGAGGAAACATCGAAGCCCAATATATTGGGATGATAGCATCGAAGTCGTCTTATTGGGACCCCAAATTATCCAAGACATGATAGATCAAGTGCATGTAATACGAGTAAAGATGAGAGCGGCACAAGATAGGCAAAAGAGCTTTGCCGATTTGAGAAGAAGTGACATCGAATTCGCGGTGGGAGACAAGGTTCTACTCAAGGTTTCTCCGATGAGGGGTGTGATGAGGTACGAGAAGATAGGGAAGTTGAGCCAAACATTCATCGGTCCGTATGAGATATTGGATAGGGTTGCGGAAGTGGCCTATCGTTTAGCACTTACCCCGGCATTAGAGCGAGTTCATAACGTTTTCCATGAATCCCAAATACTGAAATACGTAAGTGACCCTTTTCTATGTGCTTGAAGCGGAAACGATTAAATTGGATGATGCTATATCTTATGTGGAAACTCCTAAGGAAAACTTAGACCAGAAAGTAACAAAGACAACGCAAGGGGAAACGGTGTTGGTGAAGGTATTATGATATAATCACCAAGAAGAAAAGGCCACATGGGAAGCCGAGGAAGCAATAAAAGATAGGTATCCTCATCTTTTCGAGGAGGTAATCAGTTCGGTTACAAGGTGATGGGTGATATCGTCGGATTACATCCATTCAAACACATTTATAATACTCAACATACAACTAGTTAGTGGTAAGTCGAGGTCGATCCATGGGACGGTGGTTACTCAAATTATTCAACACGGAATTATTGTTGTCATGGATTGAGTTGGGTAATTTGAGCTTCCCACCGTCCCATGGATCGACCTCGACTTACCACTAACTAGTTGTATGTTGAGTATTATAAATGTGTTTGAATGGATGTGACCGGACGACATCACCCATCACCTTGTAACCGAACTGATTACGTGCTCGAAAAGATGAGGATACCTATCTTTCATTGCTTCCTCGGCTTCCGATGTGGCCTTTTCACATTTATAATTATTGTTGTCACACGTTTATCTTATATTATATCTATGCTTTAACTTCTCATGCTTTCATTTAGAAACATGCGGAATAGGGTTACGTGTGGAATTATGCGAGTCAGAATGTGCGTGAGTTCCTTAAAGGGTGTACTTGGTCTATTGGATGAGGAAAAATTGGACGAGCTTGAGGCACTCGACCGAGTGAACCTCCCACTCGACCGAGTGGCTGACTTTCCTGAAAGTCTTAAAATATCTGGATTTGGTGCACTTGACTGAATAAGTGGCATACTCGACCGAGTGTAGTCCACTCGACTGAGTGCCTCCGTGTACTCAACCGAGTGGGATGTATGGCAAAGTTTGGGGAGTTCTTGGAAAGAGGACACTCGACCGAGTAGGGTTGTTCACTCGATCGATTGAGTCGTACTGGACCGAGTGAGGCTCACTGGACCGAGTGATGCTTCCCACTAGATCGAGTGGTCCCCTAATGTAGTTAATATTACTTGTCTCTTATTGCGCGACGTATATTGAAATTTGTCATGGTTCTAGAAACTAGAATGGCGCCAAGGAGAGCTCAATCGAAAACCGGACCACCCCGTCGGTCGGAAGAAGAAGTCGATAGGATAGTCGCGCAAAAAGAGGCTCTTACGGAGGCCCTCAAGAACGTGACTAGAGAGGAAGTAGTGGTCGATGCCATGGCCATAAGCAACGCCATGGCTTGTCGTCGACCCACCAAGTATGACGGCGTTGGAGAGCCAAACCTCTTTGGCAATTGGATAAGGAAGGTAGAGAACATCTTCGAGGTAGTGCGGTGCCCAAATGAACTCAAGGTGGAGCAAGCCGCATTCTATCGCGGAAGACAAGCGGGTGTGTGTTGGTACAAAGAAAGGGAGGAAATGATAAAGAGCTTAAGAAGAAGATTATGGATGAAGCCCATAACACACCATACTCGATGCATCCGGGTGGTGATAAGTTGTACAAGGTCCTAAAGAAGACGTTTTGGCGGTCAAATTTGAAGAGAGAAGTTGCAGAATTTGTGGCAAGGTGTTTGACTTGTGAAAGAGTAAAAGGGGAGCACAAGAGACCTCAAGGGAAAGTTTAACCTCTAGATGTGCCGGAGTGGAAATGGGAATCGATACCAATGGACTTCATTGTGGGACTACCTATGACTCAAAAGGGTAACAACATGATTTGGGTTATCGTGGATAGGCTACTATGTCGGCTCACTTCATATACCAATGAAGTATACTTGGAGCAAGGTAGAACTAGCTAACGCCTACCGAAAGAATGTGGTCAAGCTACATAGAATACCAAAGGACATCGTATCGGATTGCGATTCTAGGTTTATCTCTAGGTTTTCTCAAGAGTTGCAAAGTTCAATGGGTACTCAATTGAAGATGAGTACAACATTTCACCCGGCGACGGATGGGCAAACGGAGAGAACTACCAAAACTCTAGAAGACATGTTTATGGCATGTGTAATAGAGTTCGGGGGCACTTGGAAGGAAAGGCTATATTTTATTGAATTCTCCTACAACAATAACTACCACGAAAACATTGACATGGCCCTGTTTAGAGCTTTGTATTGGAGGAAACATCGAAGGCCAATATATTGGGATTATAGCATTGAAGTCGTCTTGTTGGGACCCCAAATTATCCAAGACATGATAGATCAAGTGCATGTAATTCTATTAAAGATGAGAGCGGCACAAGATAGGCAAAAGAGCTTTGCCGATTTGAGAAGAAGTGACATCGAATTCGCGGTGGGAGACAAGGTCCTACTCAAGGTTTCTCCGATGAGGGGTGTGATGAGGTACGAGAAGATAGGGAAGTTGAGCCAAACATTCATCGGTCCGTATGAGATATTGGATAGGGTTGGGGAAGTGGCCTATCGTTTAGCACTTACCCCGGCATTAGAGCGAGTTCATAACGTTTTCCATGAATCCCAAATACGGAAATACGTAAGTGACCCTTTTCTATGTGCTTGAAGCGGAAACGATTAAATTGGATGATGCTATATCTTATGTGGAAACTCCTAAGGAAAACTTAGACCAGAAAGTAACAAACACAACGCAAGGGGAAACGGTGTTGGTGAAGGTATTATGATATAATCACCAAGAAGAAAAGGCCACATGGGAAGCCGAGGAAGCAATGAAAGATAGGTATCCTCATCTTTTCGAGCAGGTAATCAGTTCGGTTACAAGGTGATGGGTGATGTCGTCGGGTCACATCCATTCAAACACATTTATAATACTCAACATACAACTTGTTAGTGGTAAGTCGAGGTCGATCCATGGGACGGTGGTTACTCAAATTATTCAATCTAATTATGGTTGGGCTTGGGGTTGTCACAATTATAATGGGTTGATGATTCTAATCTAATAGATGCAATAAACAAGCAACAAAAGGAAAGATGTAAACAATTGATTAAAAATGGTAGGATATCATGGGTTCATAAGGGATTCATGGGAATTGATCATACAAACATGTTCTCAAATTATAAGCAAGCAATTATTGTTGTCATGGACGCGCGGATTGGCGAACAGCTTCTTTGTTTGAGCTCGGATTGTAAAACGGACGTCATTTTCTCATCCGGACTCCTATTGGAGTGATTCAAAAGCCTAGATCACTTGTTTTTTCGACGCCGTTTCATCTAGCATACTTTCAGAGCGAAAGGAGCAACTCTTGGTCTGGTTTCCGAGCAATTTCTTCATAAATGGCTTCCTTCTCGTCATCCTTGCTTTTAACCCTTATGAGCCTTCTATAAACTCTTTATTCCTACATACTTCGCCATCATTCTTGCCTCCTCTTCATACTAGTCCACCTAATATCATCAAAAAGCTTCCAAATATGCACGAAAGATGGGAATTTCCGCCTTATTATCTCCTTTTCTACAAATCATATGAAATGCGATAGAAAAGCAAATAGGAAGGTTTGACGGATAAAATGGCCATAGAATGTTATAATAGTATGCAAAATAGGCTCAATTAGGGGACTAAATGTGCGCAAATAATGATCACATCAAATATCCCCAAACCGAACCTTTACTCGTCCCGAGTAAAGAGGTGACAAAAACTAAACCTTTATTTAAACTAACCTACTAATATAGCCGATATGAGACAATTAGCGGGTCTCACTCCGCCCCTTCAACTCACAACAAGACAACCATGAGGTAGGATACCTTCTTGCAAGGCGAGGTGGGTCTTGCCAAAATGGCGACGCATCCAAACATTAAGCATACAAAATCAAATAATGGATGCATCTACAAAAGAATAGCCACTTTCCTCATCTAAGTGGCGGAAATTATCTACAAGGGAATCAATTCAAGGGTACACACTCCTTCATAGATGCAATTTCTTCAAACTACTAAGCCTAGAAGGATACCAATAAATCACCTCCAAGTTGTGTCAAGCTAGGGTACCTTTGTCCTCAATCGTTAAATGCTTTTGTCAAGAATAGACTCCCTATGGTGTTAGAAACACTGGAGGATCGCGGAATTCCCCCTCTTGCCTAGACAAGAAGAAGGGTCGTCCCCTCTCTCCCATGCACAAAAATGGATACGGTGGATAAAGGGATCGATAGATATTTAAGTTTCACTTTGGGAGTTTGCTTTTATTTTTGTTTTTCCCCCCAATTTCTTGTGGCATATAACATTTGAGAACACTTTCTTGCCATTTATTTTTGATTTTTTGCATTTCAACACTTGACAACTTTCAACTTTTCTTTGCATTTCTTTTGAACATTTTCAAAGTCACCCCATATGTAGTGAGGGTGGCTTATATTTGAAGCTTTAGGAGTTCTATTTTTGCTCCACTTTTCATTTGATGTATTTTTTTGCAAACTTTCTTTCACTTTTCATTTCATTGAACTCAAATTGATTTCTTTTTGTGCCCATTCCCTTTGATGACAAAAATATGGTAGAACATGGATGATGGATGGATGGATGCATGGTTTCAAGGGTCACCTTGGAATAAACGGTAGCCAAGGAGCTATCACACCACAAGGTACTCTTGACTAGGCCTTAAACCATGGGTCAAAGGATACTAGCATGACACATCCTAGGGTGTTTTACAAGTATTCTAACAAGCAAAGTCCTAAGAAGAAAAAGCATCTACTAGGGCCTATATACACTTGTCAAGCTTCCCAAGTAGACGGTTTCGCAAAATTTTCTAACATGCAAACTACATGCCATGATGCAACTAGCATATAAACATCCTAATGCAAATGATTCTACCAACTAATATGCCATATAAACTAAATGCAACTCCTAACAACACATAGATACACAAACCGCAACAACAAAATACACCACATCCTCCTTGACATGTAAGCCCATCCTCCTCATATGAATAATGAAAAAGAAATGGAAGGGAAATAGATATTAGAGCGATCATACCAAGCGGTCTTCATTTTCCCTTGCTAATACCTCAAATGTAGTGTTGTATCTATGTGAGAAGAGAACAAAAACGCAAGTATATACAATTCTACACTACTAAATTAAAGAACATGTTTTTGGTTTTTTTGAATTTTTCAAATTTTTATGGGTTTTGTTTTTATGAAATTAAAAGAAATATTTTTGGGATTTTTCAAAATTTTTTAATTTTTATGCATTTTTGGAATATAAATTCTCATCCCCCACTTTATTTTGGACATTGTCCTCAATGTACATGTAGGAGTAGGAATAAAAAGGAAATACATGTTTTTGATTTTTTTTTTTAAATAAAGTACAAATGCAATGATATGATATGAATGAATGCATGCTCTTACTAAATGCAATTCTATATGACATATATAACAAATGAATGCAATCTAAACTATATTATATGATGCATGATTTCTAGTAAACTATGGTCACCTATGATCAAACCTCCGCAAACCAATTTAAACACTATTTCCAGTGTAGAAATGAATAGTTTTGGTCATTAGTGCCTATGCATGACTTCTAATCTATATGCAAATAACTACATGAATCATGTGAGATAAATACAATGCAAACTAATCTAATCATGTGAGATATATCACAATGCAAACTATACTAAATGCATATACACAAATTAATGGTTATTGAGGAACTCCATTAAACCAAAGATTATTAATTAACAATTTCATGGATAATCATCACTAGCACTCAAAGCACGTAGAAGTCAGTCAAATTCTTGGGAGTGAGAAATAAATAGGCATGGATAACAACACAAGATTATGCAATGAAATAATGCCCAAGTAAGAGACCGAACAAGCATATCAAGAGCATCATAACAAAAATCATAAGAGAAATGATGGATGGTAGGAACATGAAATGGGTAGTTGGTTGGCAATTCACTCAACTCATCCTCCAAATAGTCAAAATCACCACATTCAATGCAAGTACTCTCATTATCATCCAAGGTGACTTTAAGGGTGTCTATTTGGGGTTCCCAAATGTCCTCATCATATTCCTCATCCCAACAAGGTCCATTATCAAAGGGGTTGTCATAGCAAGGCTCACCAAGCTCAACACAATTGTCTCCATCAAATATGTCATCCTCAAAGGGTGAGTTTTCACTCAAGTTCACATCCATATCATTCTCACTTTGCCCATTAACATCAAATTCCATGGAGGTTGATTTCATTGAAACATAAGAAGAGTAGGATGACGGCATCCAAGCATTAGTTTCACAATCAAGAATGTACTCCTCCTCATCATCACTCTCCTCATCTAGCACTCCATCTTCCCAAGGTGGGGTAATTTTGTGGGCATAGTGGGTTGACTCAAGGTTATAGGAAGGTTTCTCATCCTCACACATCTCATTTTCATAGTTTTCCTCAATGAAGTTTTGAAATGTGGCTTTTATTGCTTCCATACCTACCTTAGCACTCTCAAATATATCATGCATAGTTTGCTTAAGACAATGGATGGTCATGAACTCAACAAATTCCCAAAATTCCTCACAACTCATCTCACATATCCTTCCACCACTCAAGTGAAATGCCAAGTTGCGGGTTTCAAGGTTCATGCCATTATAAACAACACAACATGCTTCATAATTTGAAAGAGTAAAACCATGATGCCAAGCATGAGTCATATAATCTTCAAATCTTGCAACATATTTATCAAGTGATTCATTTTCATATTGCCAAAAAGTGAATGTAGACATGTTGAGCATGTGAAATAGAACAAGTACAATATAACTCAAGAAAAAGAAGCACAACTAAAACTATACCAAAGAACAATTCAAATAAACAACACCGTCCCCGGCAACGGCGTCATTTTGATGGGTGATGTCGTCGGGTCACATCCAATCAAACACATTTATAGTACTCAACATACAACTAGTTAGTGGTAAGTTGAGGTCGATCCATGGGACGGTAGTTACTCAAATTATTCAATCTAATTATGGTTGTGCTTGGGGTTGTCACAATTATAATGGGTTGATGATTCTAATCTAATAGATGCAATAAACAAGCAACAACAGGAAAGATGTAAACAATTGATTAAAAATGCTAGGATATCATGGGTTCATAAGGGATTCATGGGAATTGATCATACAAACATGTTCTCAAATGGGTAAATAGGTTAATATGAGTTATATTTCGAATCTGGTCATGGAAATTTAGTATGTTGTCACATGTAATTTTATAAGATGTCTGTAAAATATTTGGATAAAATGAAGTCGTTATGCATGATTTATGATTTTTTGACGAAAAATCACATAAATAGTGACTATAATTAGTAATAATACTAAAACATACTTCATGACTAAAGGAAAAATGTCACATGTTTTATTTTATCATATATTTCAGATCTTAAATTGAAAGGTTGATGAAAATAATTTTTCTCATATTTTTGTGGTCATATTTGTTAAAACCGATAAACCGCAACATTGTTTTTCTCGAAAAATTTTCGAAATTTTTAACCTAAGTTTTAAACATTATGAGTGTCATGGTATTTTTCCAGAATGTCATAAGTTTAAATTTCAAATTTCGAAATTATTTGAAATTTTTATAATTTAATTTGAAGTTTATAGCATAATTTTGTATTTTTGTGTCCATTTATGAATAATATAAAGAAATCAAGTTTAATTATTGTCAAAATATTAGTGGAGACTAATTTTGAGTCCTAAGATGATTAGGGTAATTAACTTGTACATAAATATGAATTTATGTAATTATTATGATTTTAATAAGTTAAATCATGCAAATCCGTAAAAAGCCGATTAATATACGATATTGGCTCTTAAAAGGCGATGTAGCATAAAATTTAGCATGTTTATACATATTATAATGCTGCATTTTATTTATGATTGTCATATTTTAATTTTATGTAATTTTGAATTATGTAATTTTACTTAGTATGGCCTTAGTTTTAATTAGTATTACCCGAAATGTATGGGAATATCGATTCGGTTGTAATTATTGTGATCTCGTATCACCGTTTTATAATTTAATATATTTATTTTTATTTTTAATTACAAATGTATAATAGAAAATTATGTAATTCATTTTGTAATTTATTATTCCGGAGTTCCTTGAAGACGGTGCCATTCGAGAAGGCGATCCATCAAAGAAAGTGTTGCCTTGAAGTGCGTGCCAAGACCGAAGTTCAAGGGACCAAAGGAGTTGGTTTCCGAATTCGTAATAGTTTATTAGATTTACTATTTTAGGAAGGCCATACTAGGATTTTTTTATGCTTTGCATTTTATTTATATGTTGCATGCATCGCTAAATCGCCATAACTAAACATGCATTTTAATCGAGTTTATCGACCGTGTCAATTACAATTATCGTAGTTCACCGCTTTAGATCACTTAAAACGTGATAGATAATGAATTGACATGACCTCTCGCTAAAATAAACAATTGAGACTTAGCCTTACCAAAAAGTAGAAACCATGAAAACCTATTTCATGAGGGAGTGCGCTCGGCCTTACTGGGGTACAAACCTTGTTACGTAGGGGAAGTGGGTGATAAATGTCTATCCACCGAATTCATGTTGATAAGGGATGAATCGGCCCTACCCAAGTTGATGTGGATTTGGATCATGGACACATTTATTCGAAATTTGGGTTGAACTCAACAAAAGTATTCTCGACCATTGTCGGATGTGTTTTAGGCTAAAGATAAATATTAATGTAATTTTATCGACCAAGAGTTCTAAAAGTAGAATCAATTAAAGAGTTAATCCACCGAGTTATATTGATAAGGGATGAATCGGCCACACCGTACCCAAGTTAATATGAATTTGGATCTTGGAATCATTTATCAAGTTGGGTAGAGGTCACTAGATAAATGCAATAAAACTTGTTTAAATTAAAATTTACGAGTATTATTATTATTTTGAAAACGACAAGTGTTTTATTCCTTCTATTTTGTTTTGTAGACTACTTTTATTTCTCATAACAAATGGCCACACCAAACACCAACACCACCACTCTCACTAATGTTTCATGGCTCCGATCCTTCATGGATCGTTGTAAACTTGAAAAGAATGGGTCAAATTTCTCGGATTGGCATGCCCAACTCAAATTAGCCGCCCAAGGTGACGACAAGCTTCGTTACCTCATTGAGGCCTCTCCACCCGAACCTAATGCTAGGTCAAGTGCCGCCACTAGGGAAGCATATGAGGCTTACCACAAAGAGTCCGCCGCTATGAAAAATGTGTTAATTTTTGCTATGGAGGCGGATCTCCAAAGGAGAGCCTTTAAAATGGGCACAGCTTATGAAATATATTCCAAACTTGTGACAATGTTCTCACAAGCACCGAGGATCATCCAATATGAGGCGGCCTCGGCATTCTTTGGTCTCGATTTTAAGGAGGGCCAAAAGGTTAGCCCTCACGTGCTCAAATTGTTGGAGCTAATCGAGACATTGAAACTTCAAAAGGTTGAAATCCCCAAGGAACTCATTGTTGATAGGATTCTTCACTCCTTATCCAAAGTCAAAGCATATGTACAATTCCGGGTGAATTTCAATATGCAAGACAAGGACGTGTCTCTTGAAGAGTTACACAAGTTACTTGTGCAAGCCGAAAGAGATATGGGCTAAATGTTAACCCACCTAAGGATGTGCTTAATATAAGTACTAAGAGCAAGGGGAAGTTCAAGAATAATGGGAAAAAGGGTAAGAGGCTAGCTCTCATGTCCACCAAGGCTAACACTTTTGAAGCTAGCACTTCCAAAACCAATAAGGGTCTTCTTGATAAATGCCATTATTGTAATTGTGTTGGACATTGGAAGAGGAATTGTTCCAAATATCTTGGTGACATCAAAGTTGGAAAGATCACTCCAGTAGGTAAATGCCTATCCTTTCTTTTACGTTTCTAATTCAAGTAGGGTATTTTGATACAAAGTTGTGATAATGTATCCCCTATTTATTGTAAATAGGGCCTCCTCCAAGCAAAGACAAGGGAAAAGAGAAACAAGCTTGAGAAATCATGAAGGAGCTAGGAGTAGCTACCAATGAAGCTTGGCTTTTATTATTGTCTTTATTTTAATGTTATGAATTTTAGAACTATTTTGATTTCCGTGTTCGACATGAAAATAGTTGATCCTTTCTAAACAATGGTTGTATTTTGGATTATGGTGACTTAGCTTGCAACCCAAGTCACCCCTTTTATCGTATTCGTTTGTTCTAAAATTCGTCTTTATATGCTTGCACATAGAAACATATGATCATCTACTTAAAGTGATCCAATAGACAATTATAATGATGGGATTCATTATATCTCCACAAGCTTGAGGCTTGTGCATGATCAATTATAAAGTGATGTTGAGTTGATGAACTCTCCCAAAGGAATGTCGATCACCGAGTACACTCATCTAATCTAAAATCTATTAGTCAATCTATGAGATAATCCTCCTTCTACTTCAAAAATCATAATTTATGTCTCATAAGCTATCTTTGAATATCTAGTGTATTTATTTATGTGACAATTATTTGCGCACATTTAGTCCCCTAATTGAGCCTATTTTGCATACTATTATAACATTCTATGGCCATTTTATCCGTCAAAACCTTCCTATTTGCTTTTCTATCGCATTTCATATGTTTTGTAGGAAAGAAGATAATAAGGCGGAAATTCCCGTCTTTCATGCGTATTCGGAAGCTATTTGACGATATTTGATGGACTAGTATGAAGAGGAAGCGAGAACTAAAGGCCAATCCCACAAGAATAAAGTGGAAATGAAGGAAAGGGAAGAATAGAAGAGAAAACGAGATAGCCCTCCAACCCATGCGGATTCTCTAGAATCCGGCCGTCCCCAAACCACAGAAGACGTGCGTCTTCTCCCAAATCCGCCCGTCTTCCCATTCTACAATCCGCCCGTCCCGACAACAATCCGCCCGGATTCCTTCACAGCAATTTCGTCCTCTTCAAGCTTCAAAGAAAGAAGCCCTTCCTTCGAAAAATACCGGCTTCTCCCTGTTGCGATCTAAAAAGTGTAATTACTAATTTAGCCTTAGTTAACCTAATGAATCCCTACTATAAATACTCCACTTGTGAATAATCAAAGGGGGGATCCTTTTATCAAGTTTTATTAGATTATAATCAAGCTCTCTTATTAGAAATTCCTCTTAGATTAGATTAGGAGTAGATTAGAATAGATTACTCTTTAATCCTTCCACAAATTACACATTAATCTTTCTATAATTATTGTTCAAGTTTATTATTCAAGTTTATTATTGGGTAATTGAAGATTATTGGGTTATTATTGGGAGATTGACAACCTTCCATCAATCATCAAGTTCTTCTATTATTCTTTGCATTATTATTTTGGAATCTCCATAGGTATAATTCTCTTAATCCTTGTTTTAATTATTGTTAATCTTCCTTACTTGTTCATCATGTTTTACCTTGTTAATATGATTGGCAACCTTGTTAGCATGTTAAACTTGATAATGAGTGAGTAGTCTTTTAGCTAGGATTAGTGGGTAATTAAGGGAAACCAACATGGGATTGATTCATGCTTAATCTAATATTTTTTTCATAATCAAATTGCTTGCTTGTTGTGATGTCAACTTTATGCACATGTTATGCTTGATGAAATGCCAAGCCTATGAATCCTTGCATTTACAACCATCTCTTATCTACTCAACTTGACTTGTAAGATATAAACCAACTCGAGTCTTGTTAGACCATGCATAGAAGTTGAATAGGAGGAAAGTAAGTCGACTTGTAGGTGTTGTACAATCTAATCGATTCGGCTCCGGGACCCAACTCTTCCTATGAACCGTAAGACATAAACCAACTCGGTTCCCCCACAACACTAATTGCTTGCATATAATTGTAAACATGTTTGTATGATCAAAACCATGAATCCCCTATGACCCCATGATATCCTAGCATTTTTAATCATTTGTTTACATCCTTCCTTTTATTGCTTGTTTTACTTTATTTCTTTTATTAGTCTAAAAACACAACTACAAACCCAACAAATTGTGACACTAGCATAAATTGAGATAGATAGACTTAGAACCCAAAGCACACCGTCTCATGGATCGACCTAGACTTACCACTAACTAGTTGTTTGTTGAGTATTATAAATGTGTTTGATTGGATGTGTGACGACCAACTCTGGACCGATCAAAAATGGCGCCGTTGCCGGGGACGGTGTTAACTTGATTTAGATTTTCTTATATTGTTATTAGTTGTGTCTTTCTTTGCCTTGGGGAAGTAAAATTCCTCAATGTTTGTTCTAATTATTTTCAAGTTGTTCGATATTTTTCAAGATGGACCTTATAGATTGTTTTGTAGAGGACCACTTAAGTATACCTTTCTTCAAAGATCCCATGCAAGCATTGGAAGCCTTGGAAGCAATTGAGGCTAAAAATATGTATTGGGAATTGGAGGTGGATCTTTTTGAGGCCGCTCTAGCTAACAAAGAACTTACTCATGCACAATCCGTATTGGTGCATAACATCCTTGTGGAAGCATGTCAACCCATATAGGATGAGAAATCCATCCTAGAAGATATTTTACAAGCTCAAGAGCAAGAGGAACCCATCATGGAATTTGAATATGATGAGGTTG
This sequence comes from Silene latifolia, assembly GCF_048544455.1. Taxonomy (NCBI): domain Eukaryota; kingdom Viridiplantae; phylum Streptophyta; class Magnoliopsida; order Caryophyllales; family Caryophyllaceae; genus Silene; species Silene latifolia. Next base: position 222,641,980 of record NC_133538.1, on the reverse strand, counting down.
ATGAGAATGAAGTTGAATATGCTATGAGAATGGAATGTCTAATGGAGATGGAGCAAATTCTCAATGAAACTCCAAAGGAGGAAAGTGAGGTACAAATTCCTACTTTAAAACCCCTTCCCCCAAATTTGAAATATGTTTACCTTGATGAATCAAAGACCAAACCCGTGATTGTCAATGATAGACTTGATGAGAACCAATTGGGAAAATTGCTTGATGTGTTGAAACAACATGAAAAGGCTATAGGTTATAGTCTAGATGACCTTAAGGGGATAAGTCCCAACTTTTGCATGCATAGAATTCATCTAGAGGAAGACCATAGACCTACCATTCAACCCCAAAGAAGATTGAACCCCCACATGCAAGAAGTTGTCAAAGGAGAAGTTATGAAATTGCTTGATGCGGGAATCATATATCCCATATCGGACTCTTTGTGGGTTAGCCCCGTCCAAGTGGTACCTAAGAAAGGAGGTACCACGGTAGTGACAAATGAAAAGAATGAACTAATACCCACAAGAATGATCACCGGTTGGCGTATGTGTATCGACTATCGAAAATTAAACTCCGCAACAAGAAAGGATCATTTCCCCCTACCATTCATTGACCAAATGCTTGAGACGTTAGCCTCCAACAAATTCATTTTTTACCTTGATGGGTATTCGGGATTTTTCCAAATCCCTATACACCCGGATGACCAACATAAGACCACCTTCACATGCCCTTATGGTACCTTTGCATATAGGAGGATGCCTTTTGTTTTATGTAATGCCCCCGTCACTTTCCAAATATGCATGATGAGTGTCTTCTCCGATTACTTAGAGACCATAATGGAAGTTTTTATGGATGATTTTAGCGTTTATGGAAAGGACTTTGACTCATGTTTGCATAATCTTTCTCTTGTGTTGCAAAAATGTGAAGATGCTAGTCTTGTTTTAAATTGGGAAAAGTGTCTCTTCATGGTCAATGAAGGAATCGTTTTGGGTCATTTAATTTCGGAAAAGGGCATCGAGGTCGATAAGGCTAAATTTGAGGTGATAGAGAAACTCCCACCTCCCGTGAATGTTAGAAGGGTGAGAAGTTTTCTCGGTCACGCGGGTTTCTATCGCCGTTTCATAAAGGATTTTTCAAAAATAGCGAAACCCCTCACTCAACTTTTGCTTAAAGATGCCCAATTCCAATTTACTGATGAGTGTGTTGATGTCTTTAATAGAATCAAGGAAGCACTAATCTCGGCACCGATCATCCAACCTCCAAATTGGGAATTACCATTCGAGATTATGTGTGACGCTAGCAACTACGCCGTTGGAGCGGTTCTTGGCCAACGGGTAGGGAGAGCTCTTCACGCCATCTATTATATAAGCAAGACTCTTGACTCCTCCCAAGTGAATTATGATACCACCGAGAAGGAGCTTCTTGCCATTGTCTATGCTTTGGAAAAATCTGTTCCTACTTGCTTGGATCCAAAGTGATTGTATTTTCGAATCACCGTGCTCTCCGACATCTCTTGATAAAGAAGGAGGCAAAACGAATATTGTTGAGATGGATTTTGCTTCTTCAAGAATTTGACTTAGAAATAAGAGACAAGAAAGGAGCCGAGAATGTAGTGGCGGATCATTTGTCAAGGATCCGGTTTCATGATGAAAATGGAGAAACCCCGATCAATGACTCATTTCCCGACGATATTTTGATGGCCATTCAAACACAACTCGAAAGGCACATCACCCCATGGTTTGCCGATTATGCTAATTATATTGTTGGAAAAGTACTCCCTCCAAATTTGAATCACAACCAAAGGAAGATATTCCTATTCGAAGTAAAGAGGTACTTTTGGGATGACCCAAACCTCTACAAAGAATGTAGTGATGGGCTCTACCGGAGATGCATCCCTCAATGGGAAGTCCAAGGAATCTTGGAAGGATGTCACTCATCACCCTACGGTGGGCACCATGGAGCAAGGAGGACCGTTGCAAAAATTCTTCGATCGGGCTTCTATTGGCCTACAATGTTTCAAGATACAAGAGAATTCATCATTCATTGCGATGCTTGTCAAAGAACGGGGAATATCTCTTGGAGGAACGAAATGCCACAAAGGGGCATTCTAGAGGTGGAGATCTTCGATGTTTGGGGAATCGACTACCAAGGTCCCTTTGTGACATCCAATGGGAATAAGTACATCCTTGTGGCCGTAGACTACGTCTCAAAGTGGGTGGAGGCCATTGCCACTCCAAATGATGATGCAAAAACGGTCACCAAGCTCTTCAAGAAGATAATCTTCCCAAGATTTAGAGTTCCTAGAGCGATCATAAGTGATGGAGGAACACATTTCCATGAGAATAAACTTGCATCTCTTTTGACCAAATATGGTGTTCAACATAGAACCGGCTTGGGATATCATCCTCAAATAAGCGGTCAAGTTGAAATTTCAAATATAGAGATCAAACAAATCCTTGAGAAAGTTGTGAACAAGACCCGGAAGGATTGGAGCACAAAGCTTGATGATGCTCTTTGGGCTTATAGGACGGCCTATAAGACTCCATAGGAGCCTCTCCTTACAAACTTGTTTATGGAAAAGCATGTCATTTGCCAATCGAATTAGAGTACAAAGCTTTTTGGGCAATCCGAGCACTTAATCTTAATCTCAAGTTGAGTGGTCAAAGGAGGATGATTCAAATTCAAGAGTTGGAGGAATTCCGACTACAATCCTATGAGAATGCAAAGATCTACAAGGAAAGAACAAAATTACTCCATGACAAGAGGATTAGACAAAAGGCCTTGCACAAAGGAGACAAAGTCCTTCTATTCAATTCCCGCTACCGACTTTTTCCGGGAAAGTTGAACTCTAGATGGATGGGCCCCTATGTGATAACCGAAGTTGGAAAATATGGAGATTTTGAACTCAAGGCGGAAGATGGAAGCAAGTTCAAGGTCAATGGTCAAAGATTGAAGCCATATTATGAAGGAGCGTTCATTGGAGAGGTCGAGGTCACCTACCTCGGGCCTTCTCAACCTTAAAAGAACCATCAAAGGGAGAGTTTGGTGGAGTCCTCCCTAAACCACCACTTGTAAATATACTAACCCTCTAACTTCTATTTATAATTTTATTGCACTTCTTTTGATAATAAGCATGAACTCTTTTCATGAGAGTAAGTGAGGGAGGGTCACTAATGAATTTTTATGAAGGAAGAAACCAATTTTCAAGTGTGGGAAAGCATCTAGGAGAGGAAAGAAAGTCAAAGGAAGAATTCACAGCTTGAACACGTGCGTGTTCCCCGGAATTCGGCCATCTTGCCAGAATCCGGGCAGCCTGAGGAGAATCCGTCCGTCCTGCTATACTGAGAATTTGAAGATTTTTGGACTGAAGGAGAATCTGAGCGTCCCAGAAGGGAAAACGCCCGTTCTGAAGAATCCGGTCGGCTTTCTAGAAAGATGCCCGTCATTCTACCTGTGCATTTCAAGAAAAATTCCTGGAAGAGAATCCGCCCGTCTTCAGTAGAATCCGCCCGTCCCGATAAAAAGGAATCCGAGCGTCTCACACTCGGGACGCCCGTCTTGTGGCGTTATATTTTTGGAAATTTAGCTGTGAAAGAATCCGGGCGTCTTACCCAGAATCCGCCCGGCCCGAGGAGCCTGAATCCGAGCGTCTTCTGCTCGAATGCGCCCGTCTTCCCACGTTGATTTGACCCATCTTTTCTTAATTCAAATTACACCCCACCACACATTTAGTGACACATCACCCCTCCTTCCACTTGCATTATAAAACCCACCTCCTTATGACTCCCAAGCACATCCAAATCATTCTTAAACCCACAAAAATCAAAAAGCCCCAATTTTCTAGGGTTTCCAAAGGCAATACTCAATCAACAAGCAGCATCTCTATTCCTTCACAAATCAAAGAATCCAGCTCTATAATCAAGGAATGGCACCAAGGAGATCCTCTTTTAGGGATAGGAGGAGACCAAGGATGAGGGGAAGTTCTTCTACCTCCCATGTCAACACATTAAGAAGGGAGCATGAAGAGATTGTAGATCTTACAAGGCTTGATGACTTCTCAAATGTGGAATTTGTCAATGATGTGCAAAGATTAGTCTTCCACCGGCTTCTAAGTAAGAATATTCTTCCCACTAAGTTTTTATGTCATGCTACCTTGAGGAAACTTGGGATTTATCATCAAGTGGAAGCTCTCTTTGAAGTATTTGGTCTCTCAACCCTTTTTCGCATGTATGAACAAACTTATCGATCTCTTGTGCTTGAATTTTTAAGCTTTTTGAAGATTACAACCTTGAACAAAACAATTTGCATAGAGTTTAGGTTGGAGAATGTTTCTAGGATGATGACCCTTGTAGAATTCGCAAATGTACTCGGTCTCGATGTTTCGCCTACCCGAACATCGAAGCCAAAGAAGTATAGTGTTGAACCTTTGTGGAGGGCCATGACTGGCTGGGATTTCATACACATTAAAGAATGCCACGCTTTTCATATCCAAAATCCGATCATAAGGCTTCCCTATCGATTTCTTTCGGGCACTCTACTTGCCCGCCGAGATCCGGCCATAGTGAACCAATTAGACCTTGTGTTTATGGAATCCTACCTCAATATTCAAGGAAGAAATGTGTACCACTTCAATGCACCTCTAGTATTACTAGAGAAATGGGCAAATTTTAGGAATGGTGACGATGATGGAATAAAACACATTGTGAATGGAGGACTCATTACTAGACTTGCGAAGCATTTCAACCCGAGATTCAATGAGAATAATGAGTATGCTCTTCTTTTGGGAAACACGAGCATAAATGAAGATCTTCTTCTCATTCATCACCATTGGATAACCATTGAGGGGGTCGATAACCGAATCAAGTGGTTAACAAAAGGAAGCGATCCGATATATCTACCAATGAACGACCTACCACGTATCTCCCCGAGAAGAGGACATTTGTCTCCAATCCCATCCTACGTCATCCCTCCAAACCCAACCCAACCAAGACAAGCACCACCACCTCAAAATCCACCACCACAACAACAAGGACAACAAACTCAAGATGAGAAGATCAAAGTGCCTCCCTACCCATTTCTTTACCAACCGTACAACCATCCAAATCCCTTCATCCTTCCACGTGACGACTTTGTCACGGGAATCTTACAAGATTTGCACTACCGTCAATACAAAACCAACGTGGACATTTACTATGCACTCTATCCTCAATACCACGATATGGTTCAAAAGGGAAAGATTAGTGAGGAAGGAACATTTCCCTCATGGGCTCAAATGGACCTACTCTTCCCCAATTCGGAGAGAGAAAATGAAGGAGCTGAAGGAAAGGTAGATCTTTATACCTAACAACATACTCATATATGTATAAATTTAATTTGTCATAAAATTAACTAATGATCTTATGCATGCAAACAAAAGATATAATAGAGGAGAAATCATGTTCTTACATTGCAATATCGGTATATTAGGGCACAAAAGAGTTCTCCTTCTCTTTTGTTCTTGAGCTATCCCTTAAATGGAAGAACAAAGAACCCAAGACCCAAGTATAGGATCTCTCCCAAGGCTTTATACCCAAAGCTTTCTCTTAATCAAACCAATATTATGAAGACTAGATAATATTAATTTTGCAAGAAAATTGAACCAAAAATTTTGTCTCCTTATGCTCTTAATAGCACGGTATGGAGAGGATGAGAGGAAGAGTTTATATGCTTTCTAACAACACTTATGTTCAGCATAATGATGAATGAAAATGACTTATTGAATATTTTAGTCAGTGTGGGGCAAAGTTAGAAGAAAAGCCATGACCATTCATCTCCTCCAAAACGTGTAATAAGAGGAAAAGTGAAGGTTTGATTCTCTTCAAATTCTTGGCACTTTTAATAATATGAAGTCCATATTATTTTTGTCAATTTGTCAATATGTTACATGTCACATGTCACATAAAATTGCTATGTATTTTTAACACATTTAAAAATCAACGTATTAATAAAAATACGTCATATACAAAAATCGACTTAGTAATTCATAATTACTTGTACCAAAATATTTTACCAATTATAAATCACAACAACTTGTATTTATAATTATTCATTCAATTTCAATTGTTTCCTTAAACAATAATTTCATCTGAGTAAAGATACAATTCGATTACTCAGACCGTATCTCATCTAAATGAGACACGTAAATTTTACTTCCAAAATCGTCCGTCAATTTTCAAGTAATTTAATTAACTCGTAACATTATACGATTAATTAAATAATCAATTAAGAGTATTGCCCTATAGGTATGACCTAGGGGATCAACTGATCACCACCGTCGCACGACAGTAATGTCAAACTCTAGTCAGCCAATCATTACCGATATGTGTGGACCAATGACATAAAAAATACTTCCCAAATGTATTCTTTAAAATGAGATTTAATAATGATAGTTAAATCATATGATCGCACTGTTGTTGAGGACACATTTCCCAACAATCTCCCACTTGTCCTCGACAAGTGTGCGTCACCAATTCTCTTGTCCTATTACTATCTCCCACTCAATGCAAGGTGTCTTTCGGTCGTACTTGCAAGTGATCATATCGAGAGTGGTTTCCTCGATCTGGAGAATAACCGATTGACCGGATTTATCCACCATGGATACATTCCGAGCGTGGCCACGCATTTCCGTTCATTACTCCTCGAGTGGCCCCGAGATATTGTTATAACCCTGACAAAGGGGTGGACAATTCCTATCGCACTCATTCCCTTCGACTAGCCACAGCCATCATAACCCAAAATATGCCCATTTGACCCCATTTACGAAGGTCGTAGTAACACAAATCAAAGTTAATCTGAAACTGTGCCATCTTAGGAGAATAGTCTTTAGTCAAAAGAATCGACTCATTTGAATACTATAGCAGCTCTCGCCACGACCAGGCTATATAAATTTGCCAGAACTCTATAAGCGGTCATTAGGCCCGACAAAATGTTCCTAATATCTGCTATGTGATCGACTAGTCATCTCACATGACTCTATGGCACTTGAACTTGCCATCAATCGCATCACACTCTAGTCACTTCGAGACGTCACCTCATACAAGTGACTATGGGCGAATACAATGTTAATCCGTGTTCACTTTAACGGGGTTCAATTGTCATTACAACCCGTTTGGATGTAACAAAGTATAAAAGGAGTTTTTAAAGAAAAACTCGAACGACAAATGCGATTATCACATATGAATAGTCAATGCCTGATTACTATTTCATATTCTATAATCTAATTTGATCTTTGTATGTAGTTGTTCATTTCAATTCAATTGAAATGACATGACTCATCATGTTTAGCCTTTGAGAAGGCTTTGGTTAGTAGGTTTTATCAACTTCTTGTACCTTACTCAACCTTACTACATACTCGTTTTCCTTTGTAATGTATACATTTGCATTACAAAACTTTCTGAGTACGTGTCGAGATCCAATCAAGACATAGGCCCTCTAACCTTAGAATAGCTCCCACTGTTTTCACAGTGTGCGGGACTCATCCTTCTTGCACATCTCATGATTGCAAGTGTACTCAATTTCCGTTATAAATATCTCTCATTGTTCTTTATTGCCTAGAACGATTCTAGAAAATCTACTTCTTAATTATCATAGCCACAATGGTATCTTAACCATCCTAATGTGTTTTGATTATGGTTTTGTCGGAAACCATGCGCAATCTCAATTGTCAATTGTCACTTGTGTAACACCCTTACACAAAATTGCATCATAAACACTTTGCTTTACTTCCTTAATGCTTCTGCAAGCACTTAAGAGTAATCTTCATGGCTTACTTGATAAAGATTTCTTAAATTCGATTTTGAAAACAATTCATCATACTCAAAGTATATGAAGTGTTATACATCATTACTCATTTAATTGATCCGGCAGCGGAAGCAAATGGAATCAATCAAATATGTTCAATTTAATTGAACTAGTCATGAATCTTATCAACATAAGACTTCTTATTGACGCTAATATCATGTAGATTTATCTACATAAATCTAGATATTAAATATGTATTATATTACTCCAAAAGTCTCAAATCATTTTCAATGATCAATATGTCATCCACATATCGGACTAATTAAAATTTCCGTAACTCCCACTAAACTTCAAGTATAAAAACAACTTCTCGTCTTATCGAGAAAAGTTTTATAACATGATCAAAACATTGATTCTAACTCATTGATGTCCTACTTAAGACCCTCTCTTAAGTTTCACATTATCTTAGGATTCTAAGAATCTATAAAACTCATGACATGTATTGAATACATTCCTTCTATTGAAGAAGTGGGTTTTAGATTCACTTGTTTTATTCATATCCTCATAATGAAACACAATCCCTAAGAAGATCCAAACAGACTTAAGCATTTCAACCAGTGCAAAACTCTTTGCTACCAATCTTGCTTTGAAATCTCTCTTTATTAGTGCAAAACCCTTTGTCACTAATCAAGCCTTTTTGTTCCGGATTTTCATGGCTCTAAGCCTTGTATTGAGTTGTGACTTAAACACTCTTATGTAAGTCATATGTTCATTACTTTCTAGAAGTAATCAACTTGAATCAAACAATTTCTTTTGTAAGTTATAAGCTCTTTACTTTCTTAAAAGTAGCATGAATTCATCATCTTTAACAAGTGACGAATTTTAACCTCCTAGGTTTTAAAGAAACAACGTCTTACACAACACGTCTCATGTAGCCAAGAAAGACCTGTTTCTTGCGACATAACATTCACAACATGTCTCATGTAGCCAAGAAAGACCTGTTTCTTGCGACATAACATTCTTTGTGGCTCTTGAATAATTTTCTCCCACTCTGTCTTCTAGAAATAAACTTGTATTTTTAGAAAGACAGCTTCACGAGCCACAAACCCGGTGTACTCATGATTATCATAGGGAAAAATGAGCATTTGTTTCTTGTGAAAACTTACAAACATGGTACCCTTACCATTTCATATCTCATATGATTCTATTTAGTGGAATAATAATTTAGACAAAAATGATAAAATCCCCAAAAGAATCAAGTAACTCAAAGTAACTTGATTGAAGTCTAAAGCATATCGAATAGCGTTTGATTTCTTTTACAACCACACATAACTCCATAATGTGTGCTAAGAGAGATTAACTTGTGATACTATATCACATTTCCTTTGGCTTATATCAAAGTCATCACTTTGATAATCCCATCACGACTAAATCGTGATTCCTTGAATTCTTTGAACTTCTTCAAAAGATTTTTCTATTTACCTCATCAACTTAAATCGTTGGTAAAAGAAAATGATCAACCTATTTTGGATCAATGATTTACAACCTCGATCTCCTTTTCAACCAAAAGGCACGAGACATCTTGCTTTGAATACAAGATACGCATATACCATTAACAATCTAATGGTTTCAAGAGTACTCGATAACTCTTTGCGTTAATCATTTCAGAATCTAAGGTTTGATCTTGGGTTACCAATTTGAGTCTTGCACCATCTTCATGATATATCATTCTAGTTTGGTTTAGAATATAATCACCTTGATAATGGGCTAGCCATACATCAAATCGTGGTGTATAGGGTCACAAAAGTGAAACCTCTTTTGTATCTTAACAAGTTGTATTCTTATTTAGAGTTCATGTACTTAATAGTCATAATTAAGTACAACTCCAAACCCAAAAACTAGATTTAGTACACAATGACTCTATCTCTCGACTTCATTGTTGCTAGTCGTCATATTCTAATCATCCTATGTATCAAACATAATGATGAAAACCACCACTGGTTTCTAATATCGACGAAGTGGTACTAGCAAAATTTATGTTTAATCAAATAAACATTTAAAGAAGAAGATCCCATTAGATGTCCCACAACTAACTTGTTGATTCTTCAATAATTTGGGGTAGTTTCCTTTCTCGTGTCCAACATTTAAGACAATGGAAACTTCATCGGTTGGGATTGATAGGTTTAGTATCGTCATTCTCAACAACTTTACTTTTAACGTTACCTTGTATCAATTCCATTAACTTCTTGAACCTCGTTCTCATCTTAACGGTTTAAGAGAATGCTCCCACTCATTTCAATGAGTCTTTGCTTTGAGAAGCAAAATTGAATTCATGAAGAACACTCTTCATTTGTTCGTTTTAGTCTTAAAAACTCTCATTGAGGTGGTTGCGTTATTTTGGTCAATTACGAATTCTGACAAAACTAATTACCAAAACAATCTTTTGAAGGTACTTAATTCTTTTAAGTACATGAAAAACAATCCATTCTAAGTAGATGTGTTAGTCTAGAATCAAAAACCTATTTGATAATAGATAACTTTAATCTATACTCTTTAGAAGAGATCCTTAGCAATGGTTCATTTGAGGTTTTAGAAGCAAATTCATATTTGTCTCTAGTTACGATGTTTTAAAGGAGATTTTGTAAAATCGAAATGATATCGTATATGAATTGTGGTAAAGAAATAGAACAATATGATAACGGAATAGTGGAAAACTTAACATTTATCGTTTTAATAATATTTGTAGGTAACAAGTTTTATGCATTTTTTTAGTGACCTCTACCCAACTAGATAAATGATTCCAAGATCCAAATTCATATCGACTTAGGCACGGTATGGCCGATGAAACCCTTGTCAATATAACTCGGTGGATTAACGCTTTAATCGATTCTACTTTTAGAACTCTTGGTCGATAAAAATTACTCTAATAATTATCTATAGCCCAAAACACATCCGACAAGGGCACGGTATGGCCGATGAAACCCTTATCGAAAAACTTTTGTTGAGTTCAATCCAAATTTCGAATAAATGTGTCCATGATCCAAATCCACATCAATTTAGGCACGGTATGGCCGATGAAACCTTCATTGACATGAACTCGGTGGATTAACACTTATCACCCACTTCCCCTACGTAACAAGGTTTGTACCCCGGTAGGGCCGAGTGCACTCCCTCACGAAATAGGTTTTCATGGTTTCTACTATTTGGTAAGGCTATGTCTCAATTAATTGTTTTAGCGAGAGGTCATGTCAATTTATTATCTATCACGTTTTAAGTGAACTAAAGCGGTGAACTACGATAATTCTAATTGACACGGTCGATGGACTCGATTAGAATGATGCATGTTTTAGTTATGGCGATTTAGCGATGCATGCGACATAAATAAAATGCAAAACATAAAAAATCCTAGTATGGCCTTCCTAAAAAAATAGAAAACTGTTTAACTATTACATATTCGGAAACCAACTCCATTGGTCCCTTGAACTTCGGTTGTGGCACGCATCTCGAGGTAACACCGTCTTTATGTATCGCCATCTTTAGGAAATCCGTCTTTAGGAACTCCGGAATGAATTAAAATTACATAACAAATTACATAATTCCTATTATACATTTGTAACTATAATAAAATAAATCTATTAAATTACAAGACGGTGATACGAGATCACAATAAAAATTACAACCGAATCGATATTCCCATACATTTCGGGTAATACCAATTAAAACTAAGGCCATACTAAGCAAAATTACATAATTCAAAAATTATATAAATAAAAGACATTCAACAATTGAAATATGCAGCATTATAATATGTATGAACATGCCCAATTTTATGCTAAATCGCCTTTAAATTTGCCAATATCATATATTACTCGGTTTTTACGGATTTGCGTGATTCAACATTTTACAATCACCAAAAATACATAAATTCATATTTATGTATAAGTTAATTACCCTAACCTCTTAGGACTCAAAATTTAGTCTTCACTAATAATTTGACCATAATTAACTCATATTTGTTCATAATGGACTTAAAATTATAATAAAATGCTATAAACTTCAAATAAATCATAAAAATTTCAAATAAATTCAAAATTTGAAATTTAAACTCATGAACATTCTGGAAAAATACCATGACACTCATAATGTTCAAAAACTTAGGTTAAAAATTTCGAAAATTATCCGGAAAAACAATGTTGCGATTTTATCGGTTTTAACTAAAACAAACATAAAAATATGAGAAAAATTATTTTCATCAACTTTTCAATTTTAGATCTGAAAAAGACAATAAAAAGCAACATATGACGTTTTTCCTTAGTCATGAAGTATGTTTTAGCAATTTTTCACTAAAAATGTCACTATTTATGCTATTTTTCTTCAAAAATTCATAAATCATGCATAAAGACTTCAATATAGCCAATTATTTTACACACATCTTGTAAAATTGCATGTGACAACATACTAAATTTATATGACCAGAATCGAAATTTATCTCATATTAACCTATTTTTCACTTAAATCCGAATTTAATAATAAAAAATTCATTTTTCGAGCATAACAACTCATAAAATTATGAAAATTTCCAGATCATCTAATAATAATATATGTGAAAACATATCCAAAAAGAACTGGAAAATTCGAAGTTTAGCTAATTTTCGTCCAAAAATGGCATTTTTATCATAAAAATCACATTTTAATGCCAATATTATATAATATGAACAGTAAAATCCGTAAATTAACCAAAAATCCTAAAAATCATTTTAGGACCAGAAACTTATCATGCATGAATTAATTTCGTGATATATCATAATAACACAAATTCACAAGTTTTATATGTTAATCGTATAACTCGGAAAAACTATAACCGATTTGCATGCAAACAACCTTTGCTCTGATACCAATTGAAGGAAAGGTAGATCTTTATACCTAACAACATACTCATATATGTATAAATTTAATTTGTCATAAAATTAACTAATGATCTTATGCATGCAAACAAAAGATATAATAGAGGAGAAATCATGTTCTTACATTGCAATATCGGTATATTAGGGCACAAAAGAGTTCTCCTTCTCTTTTGTTCTTGAGCTATCCCTTAAATGGAAGAACAAAGAACCCAAGACCCAAGTATAGGATCTCTCCCAAGGCTTTATACCCAAAGCTTTCTCTTAATCAAACCAATATTATGAAGACTAGATAATATTAATTTTGCAAGAAAATTGAACCAAAAATTTTGTCTCCTTATGCTCTTAATAGCACGGTATGGAGAGGATGAGAGGAAGAGTTTATATGCTTTCTAACAACACTTATGTTCAGCATAATGATGAATGAAAATGACTTATTGAATATTTTAGTCAGTGTGGGGCAAAGTTAGAAGAAAAGCCATGACCATTCATCTCCTCCAAAACGTGTAATAAGAGGAAAAGTGAAGGTTTGATTCTCTTCAAATTCTTGGCACTTTTAATAATATGAAGTCCATATTATTTTTGTCAATTTGTCAATATGTTACATGTCACATGTCACATAAAATTGCTATGTATTTTTAACACATTTAAAAATCAACGTATTAATAAAAATACGTCATATACAAAAATCGACTTAGTAATTCATAATTACTTGTACCAAAATATTTTACCAATTATAAATCACAACAACTTGTATTTATAATTATTCATTCAATTTCAATTGTTTCCTTAAACAATAATTTCATCTGAGTAAAGATACAATTCGATTACTCAGACCGTATCTCATCTAAATGAGACACGTAAATTTTACTTCCAAAATCGTCCGTCAATTTTCAAGTAATTTAATTAACTCGTAACATTATACGATTAATTAAATAATCAATTAAGAGTATTGCCCTATAGGTATGACCTAGGGGATCAACTGATCACCACCGTCGCACGACAGTAATGTCAAACTCTAGTCAGCCAATCATTACCGATATGTGTGGACCAGTTGACAGTAAAAAATACTTCCCAAATGTATTCTTTAAAATGAGATTTAATAATGATATTTAAATCATATGATCGCACTGTTGTTGAGGACACATTTCCCAACAGGAGCAAACGGGAGACAAGAGGAGGGAAGCAACAATTCTTGTGGAGGAGATACGGTGGAGCTTGAAAGTGAAGAGGACGAGTTCATGGACCCATGTTTGAGTGATGCATCAAAGGATATATGGGATAGCGATCTAGAAGGAGATGATGCCGATCTCTAGAGGATTACGTCATAGCTAGGTGGAGCGGGCGAGAGGCACCCACCTAAGTTTAAGTGAAGTTTCCTCATCTCCTCTCTTTAATTTTAAAGTTTCATGAAAAGAAGTTTGTGTTTTGCTAACTTGTATTTTATTTTTCTTGATCATTGTTGGAGTAGTCCTAGCACCATTGAGGACTCACACCTCGGTACTTTTGAGGTGTTCTCATTTTATTGTTCCCACCTTTCAAAATCCAAAATGACCAATTAGTTTCATGCATTGCATAGTGTGTGCATGAACTACACCCATCCTTGGACATTAGCAATAATGTCTAGATCGGTTTGGGGAAGTTAACGCATACACAACGGGAGGTAATCTAAATTATCCTCTCCGTCATAAACAAAAACCATGCATCATGTAGTATAGATTAGTGTAGATTGCATTTAGTGTAGAAATCATGCATCATGTTTCATAATTTTCCATCATTTTGGCCATTGAGGACAATGCCCATATTAATGTGGGGATGGGGAATTCTAACTTAACTTTTATTCAAAAATCCAAAAAAAAATGAAAAATTTCGAAAAACCATAAAAATTTGAAAATTGAAAAACCCAAAAACATGTTTATTCCTTTTGTAGTGTAGTTATATATATTGTATATATTGTGTTTGTTCTATCCTTGTTAACATTGAATGACTACGTCACATCCGAGACATGAGGATCATGAAGACCGCATGGTATGATCTTTCCAATCTCCTTTTTCCTCTTTATGTTAATGACTATGTGGCTTTATTTTGATTCATGCGGTATAACAATGTGAATTTAGGACTTGCATTTAGTTTATATGTCATATTAGTTAATAGAATCACTTGCATTAGGATGTGTACACTAGTTGCATCATGGCATGTAGTTGCATTTAGATAAAACATTTTGAAAAGTGCCTAATTGAGAACTTTGACAAGAGCAACTAAGTCATTACAAATACTTTTTCAACTTAAGACTTTGCCTACTATAATGGTTTTAAAACACCCTAGATAGTGTCACACTAGTGTCTTTTGACTCATGACCCAAAGCCTAGTCAAGGGTTTGCATGTGAGTCACCTATCCAACCCCGTGATGCAATGTGGACTTGGTTAACTTGTCTAGGTGACCTTGATTGACCTTGTGGTAAGGCAACCCAAAAATACTTTCTATCAATAAGTTTGAAGTGCTCATTTCAAAGAATTTTGTTATGTGGAAGTAATTTATTGCCAAGGAAACCTCAAATGTTATGAAATGTTGAAATGTTGAGAAATTTAATTGTTTTGATGGGGGCGTACCACTTCGATGTGCTTTGGAGCGGGATCCATTGAATTGGGCCCCCACACGGTTGTGAATTCGGCCACCCAGAGACAGAGTGACTATCACCCCTAAAAACTATTGTCTAGAGGTTAACCGGTTGCCTAATAAGCGATTGGCGAAAGCAAAGGACACTAGCCCGGAAGGGACAAACCCCATCTTAAATTTTTGAAATGTGAAAGTGAAATGAGGACAATTTTTAATACTAGTCATATCCACCCTTTGTTTATAAAGATTTGAGCATTTCATTCCCAAAAAGCCTTTTGTCAAGCCACTTGGTCGAGCTTGGGACGATTTATGACCTTTACTTTTGTAGAGAATTCGAGACTTGTCATGTCATATGCTACTAGCATCATAGGGATCATCATTCCACCCCCACCCGATCGCTCTTGACGAAAGCGTTTGGATATTGAGGACGAAAGTAGTCTAGTTTAACACCATTTGGAGGTGATTTAGTGCCATCCTCTTAGCCTTAGTAATTTGTTGAACTAGTGTTTGTGAAGGATTATATGCTCTTAAATTTGTTCTCTTTTAGTTGCCTCCGCCACTTGATGAGGAAGTGGCTATTCCTTTTGTAGATGCATCCATTACTTGATTTTGTGTGCTTTAATTCTTGGATGTGTCGCCATTTTGGCAAGACCCACCTTGCCTTGCAAGAAGGCATCCTACCTCATGGTTGTCTTGTTGTGAGTTGAAGGGGCGGAGTGAGACCCGCTAATTGTCTCATATCGGTTATATTATTAGGCTAGTTTAAATAAAGGTCTAGTTTTAGTCACCTCTTTACTCGGGACGAGTAAAGGTTCGGTTTGGGGATATTTGATGTAACCATTATTTGCGCACATTTAGTCCCCTAATTGAGCCTATTTTGCATACTATTATAACATTCTATGGCCATTTTATCCGTCAAAACCTTCCTATTTGCCTTTCTATCGCATTTCATATGTTTTGTAGGAAAGAAGATAATAAGGCGGAAATTCCCGTCTTTCGTGCGTATTCGGAAGCTATTTGATGATATTTGATGGACTAGTATGAAGAGGAAACGAGAACTAAAGGCCAATCCCACGAGAATAAAGTGGAAATGAAGGAAAGGGAAAAATAGAAGAGAAAACGAGATAGCCCTCCAACTCGTGCGGATTCTCTAGAATCCGGCCGTCCCCAAACCACAGAAGACGTGCGTCTTCTCTCAAATCCGCCCGTCTTCCCATTCTACAATCCGCCCGTCCCGACAACAATCCGCCCGGATTCCTTCACAGCAATTTCGTCCTCTTCAAGCTTCAAAGAAAGAAGCCCTTCCTTCGAAAAATACCGGCTTCTCCCTGCTCCAATCTAAAAAGTGTAATTACTAATTTAGCCTTAGTTAACCTAATGAATCCCTACTATAAATACTCCACTTGTAAATAATCAAAGGGGGGATCCTTTTATCAAGTTTTATTAGATTATAATCAAGCACTCTTATTAGAAATTCCTCTTAGATTAGATTAGGAGTAGATTAGAATAGATTACTCTTTAATCCTTCCACAAATTACACATTAATCTTTCTATAATTATTGTTCAAGTTTATTATTCAAGTTTATTATTGGGTAATTGAAGATTATTAGGTTATTATTGGGAGATTGACAACCTTCCATCAATCATCAAGTTCTTCTATTATTCTTTGCATTATTATTTTGGAATCTCCATAGGTATAATTCTCTTAATCCTTGTTTTAATTATTGTTAATCTTCCTTACTTGTTCATCATGTTTTACCTTGTTAATATGATTGGCAACCTTGTTAGCATGTTAAACTTGATAATGAGTGAGTAGTCTTTTAGCTAGGATTAGTGGGTAATTAAGGGAAACCAACATGGGATTGACTCATGCTTAATCTAATATTTTTTCATAATCAAATTGCTTGCTTGTTGTGATGTCAACTTTATGCACATGTTATGCTTGATGAAATGCCAAGCCTATGAATCATTGCATTTATAACCATCTCTTATCTACTCAACTTGACTTGTAAGATATAAACCAACTCGAGTCTTGTTAGACCATGCATAGAAGTTGAATAGGAGTAAAGTATGTCGACTTGTAGGTGTTGTACAATCTAATCGATTCGGCTCCGGGACCCAACTCTTCCTATGAACCGTAAGACATAAACCAACTCGGTTCCTCCACAACACTAATTGCTTGCATATAATTGTAAACATGTTCGTATGATCAAAACCATGAATCCCCTATGACCCCATGATATCCTAGCATTTTTAATCATTTGTTTACATCCTTCCTTTTATTGCTTGTTTTACTTTATTGCTTTTATTAGTCTAAAAACACAACTACAAACCCAACAAATTGTGACACTAGCATAAATTGAGATAGATAGACTTAGAACCCAAAGCACACCGTACCATGGATCGATCTCGACTTACCACTAACTAGTTGTTTGTTGAGTATTATAAATGTGTTTGATTGGATGTGTGACGACCAACTCTTGTCCATCATTTATTCTAAAGATAGAGTGGGAGAAAAATGAAGACACAAATTATTTGAGTAAATGAGATCTACGAAAGGAAGAATGATTTGTATACCAATATAGATAGTATACTTGAATAGATGAGATCTATGGTCTTGAATAGATGAGATCTACATGACAAAACAGACCAAGTGAAGTAATCAAAAGAATATGTTATTAAAATAACTACAGGAGGAGACCAAAAGAAAGTTTTGATAGAAAATGACTAAAGAAGATAGAAAATGAGTAAAAGTCTGAACAAGAGATTTTTCTAGTCTATGACCTACATATAAATAAGAGTTTCAATATTGATATTTACTTAAGAGCCTAAATGAAACAAAGTTGCATCCTTGAGTATAAATGAGATTTGTGATTAAAAGTTGCAAAGAAAGATATACCGATATCAACAAAAGCTAAGTTAATTGTTAACCACATTGTTGTCATTACTTAACCTCATTATGAAAATGAAATGGTTAAACCTCCTTCCGAAAAAGGGTATTTTGAGAAGGACGTGCATTAAATGGGATTTCACTTTTAAATAATGACATTGCTACGCATCATCATTATAAAAATGAATGAGTTAGAGATTAAAATCTCTTTCCATAAGTTTAAGATTGAAAGCTTTTCAAAATAGGTATTTTGAAAGGATATGTTGGGAACATATATGGTTTTAATCTTAATAACTTGGCAAATCAAAATGTATTTCAATTCTTGAAATGTTTCGATTGAGTAGTCAATTACGAAACATGTGGAATTGAGTGGGAGTTTGAAATTATCATGTGAAGACATGAAATTTAGTGGGAGCAATCATCTTGTAAAATTTATAACTCATTACTCATTGAGAATGATGAGCTAGTACTATCTTTCACAAAGAAGTATTTGAGTTTTCAATTCTGGATGAAAATGGACTAAGATGAATCTAATCACATCATGGGATGTTGGATAAGCATTGAGATATGCACATCAAATCAACAAGAAACGTAGGTTATTCATATCGATGAAAATGGAATTACCATAAGCAGTCATGGTCATTCATTGAACCTAAGAATGGTTGATCACAAGATTAAGGATTACTGATGTTTCCACCATTAAAATAATCATGCACATGTCCAATAATGAATCATATGCTTAAGAGTATGATGAGTCATTGGTAAGCCATAGAAGAATCGTCATGAATTCTCGAGAAGAACTAATGAGCTATTCTAGTGTTTGACAGAACACTCTGTTATGTGACAAGAAGTTGCACATATTGAAGTTCGAAAACGCGTAAGGATTTATGAAAATCCTAAGCTATTTAAGCTAAAAAGAGAAATAAGAGGTTTGAAAATATACTTGGTTATAGTAAGAAGTTACTCAAAACTAGTATTTTCAAAATTTGCTAGGACTTATGAGAAGTGCTAGGCTAATTATCTTGACAATTGTTGCAAGATCCTACAAAACATATACCTGGTACATTATGAGTTGAAAGAACACTTGACTAGTGCAAGTTATGTCGTCCACCATAATTCGTTTGTTATGTGATAAACAATAAGAAAGTTCTCTCAAAGTAAAGAGCCTGTACCTAGTTTGGGAAACTAGATATGTACTTGGTAAGATTCATGCTATGTGAGACAAACATGAAAATAAAGGAAAATCCAATTCAAGAGTTTGAACACAAGGACACATGGTATGTTAAACACATGTTGCGAGTAACTAGTGTTTACACACTTACAATATACATCACAAGGTTGTAATATGGTATTGACTACCCGAATGTGATGTCGACATTTGTCGTTTGAGTTACTATTAACTCACCTTATAATTTGTTACATCCAAACGGGTTGTAGAGACAATTGAACCCCGTTAAAGTGAACACGGATTAGCATTGTATTCACCCATAGTCACTTGCATGAGGTGACGTCTCGAAGTGACTAGAGTGTGATGCGATTGATGGCAAGTTCAAGTGCCATGGAGTCATGTGAGATGACTAGTCGATCACATATGCAGATTGTTAGGAACACTTTGTCGGTCTAATGACCGCTTATAGAGTTCTGGCAAATTTATATAGCCTGGTCGTGGCGAGAGCTACTATAGTATTCTAATGAGTCGATTCTTTTGACTAAAGACTGTTCGCCTAAGGTGGCATAGTTTCTGATTAACTATGATTTATGTTACAACGACCTTTGTAAATGGGGTCAAATAGGCATATTTTGGGTTATGATGGGTGTGGCTAGTCGAAGGGAATAAGTGCAATAGGAATTGTCCACCCCTTGTCAGGGTTATAACAATATCTCAAGGCCACTCGAGGAGTAATGAACTGGAAATGGGTGGCCACGCGCGGAAGACATCTATGGTAGATAATTCCGGTCAATCAGTTATTCTCCAGATCGAGGAAACCACTCTAGATATGATCAATTGCAAGTACGACCTGAAAGACACCTAGCATTGAGTGGGAGATAGTAATAGGACAAGAGAATTGGTAACGCACACATGTCGATCATGATGATCACATGTTTAAATCTCATTTTAAGAATACATGTGGGATGTAATATTTTACAGTCAACTGGTCCACACATATCGGTAATGATTGGCTGACTAGAGTTTGACATTACTGTCGTGCAACGGTGGTGATCAGTTGAGCCCCTTAGGTCATACCTATTGGGAAATACCCTTAATTGATTATTTAATTAATCGTATGCCGATACGAGTTAATTAAATTGCTTAAAATTGACGGATGATTTGTGAGTGCGATTAACGTGTCTTATTATAATTCGATTAAATTAGATACGGTCTAAGTAATCGAATTGTTTTATTACTTAGATAAAATTATTGTTTACGAAACAAATTTTATTTTGTGTCAAATTTTAAGTAAGACTTGTATTATTTCTAGTACAAAATAATATTAGTTATTAAGAGGTTTCCTTGGGTATATACATTTGGGAGAGGTTCTAATTTGGACCTTTGTTCATCCATAATAAGGAAGCTCAAGAACTAACAAATAGGTGAATTTGTTGGTGCCCTTTAATCCGAAATCACTAAGTAAGATAGACGATTTCTTCTCTTATCTTGTTTTAGTTTGCATGCAAAAGATCTTGCATTTATTTTATGACTAAATAAATTAATTCATATATGTATATGTAAACTTATGAGATTAATGAATCTAATAAAATTATTGGTCGAAAACATGACTGCACAGGAATATTCTGACCACTGCCCACTAAAACATTTATTACTCTTAAACCATAAATCGTATAAACATGAAACTAGCGGCAAACGAAAGATAACTCATAGGGCTATCAACCGTAAAACTTTCGTTCATATATGATATACAAGCAATAAATGGCAGCCAAAACAAATAAGGATAAAGTTCTGAGAAATCATACTTTCAGTCATAGCACTCTTTCCACTAAGTTACTTATCCTTACAATCAATCCACTTATGCTAACTTTCATAACTTGGGCCTCACACACTACATATGTCTAGATACTTACCCAATTTCACCTATCATGCCATAACATAGTCCTCACATTTTAAATTCCAAGCATTATTAAGAGCATACAAATCCTCCATCCATACAACTATTACAAAACTATTCTAACTAACATGGTTTCGAGGAAACACATACCGCATATCACTAGACTTGAAAATTCTAATCCATACATTAGAAACATCCAAACATTCATATTTCACAATTCCTGATCATATATACCAATTCAATTTCCAAGCATCCATAAAATATTTCACAAGATAACAAATCTCAAATTTCATATCTCGACTTCCACACCCATCTCATAACTCCACCATTCATTCTCAATTCAACTCGCACACGGCCCTAGGCCATTACGTCCCACCTCAACTTACATACCTTTTACTTCCTCATCCTGCAAAATATTAGAAATTTTCTAGCTTCAATTATAATCTGACCCTTAAAGAAAACTTCCTTACTAACTACTCCACTCTCGTTTATCCTTTTTGAGGTGACCGTTTCAAAACAGAGAGGGCCATGGTACGAGTTAGGCGCTTTCCTAACCGTACTAAGAGGGGCACCTAACAGTTCCTACCCGGGGTTTATTTTAGTAGACACATCCTACATTCATTATTGTTCATTGGTTTAGGCCTGAGGATTGTTTTGCTCTGACACCACTTTGTAACACCCTCATTTATTTAGGAGCCTTTAGCAAGACATTCCGGAGTAAATATGACTATTACCATCTTGGTTTCCCGATGTAGTGAATAATAAAAGATAACAAACTAAAGTACTTTATTAAAATTCTAATAACATGTTTTCATTACAACTGAATGATTAACTGAGTAAATCGAATTACAACTCTTGGGAGCTGAAACTAATAAAGTATGTCATAACATAAAACTCGTCTGACTATTATGCGATCTAGAATCGAACTGGTCATCCTTCCACGCATCCCAAGCTCCCAATCCAGCTAAGTAAAAACCTGTCAGTTAATCTGCTCTCCAATAATTGGTTCATTACGGGTGTTTAACGAATACACGGTCAACCCAGCGGTTGAGTAGGAATTTACTAAACAAAAATGATAATCGAACCAAAATAGAGGTCCTTCAAATTCTCATCACTTCATCCGTACAAATCACATATGTCACTGGAAGTAGCACAACCCCTTTAACACCATGTTATGCTTAACTGGCAGTAGTACTTGCGTGCCATGCTCATCTGGCAGTATTATGCTCAACTTGCAGTAGTAATTACTTACTATGCACAACTATTTCTGGTAGTAGCAATCAGTTGCTATGCACATCTGGCAGTAACGATCACTCGCTATATACAACTGGCAGTAACACCCTCCGTGTTATGCTCAACTGAATAATCAACGCTCCATACCAAATATAACCAACAGCAAATAACAATAACAATTCAGTCATACAGCTAAGCCAACAACTTAGCATACACAAATACTCCATCTCCAATAATAAATCACCATATAAACATTAATGTCATCAACCGTCACAATTAAATATACATTCACTTAATAATAAAACCCGAGTTGAGTAGGAAATTCCTACCTTAGCAAATACTCCAGACAATGAAATCCAAGCAGTAATTCAATTAATAATAATCTTCAACAAGCCGTCACCTAAATAAATAAATAATAATATAAAATTACTAGCTAGCTAATTCATATAATAATTAAACTAATTATATAAAGTATAAAACAATTGAATTATCTTATTATACATTAATTATAATAATTATATTATATTATCATGTGAATTAGTAATTTAAAACCCATATCAATCCCATATTCGAATCCCACAAACCATGATTAAAACCCGTCTCAAGCATTGGTTGAATCCTGGCTTAAAAACCCAACTCAACAAATTACACAAACCCACATACACCCCCCATAAACACGGTTTTAACCCATGTGACACAACCACCAACAACACACTTCCTAACCACAGCAACACCTTGGCAACTCCAGCCATAGCCACCCTTGGTAGGCCAACACCCTGCCACCACCAGTACCCCTTAACGGGCGCCCAAGACACCACCACACTAAGCCCAATCCCACGCCCTAGCATGCCCTCCCAACAACCCCAATAACCACAACACACAACGACATACATCAACACAACCAATGTGCAACCACCACACACCATTAGCGACCACCACCGTGGTCCCCACTAACCCACGATGGTCTCTCCAGTAGCGCCACCTCCGATGGTCAAGTCTCGGTCAGTTGAAGGTGTCCTAAACCTAGCAAATTCGGTTTACAGCAAGTCAACCACAACAATTCAACTCCCTCGAAATTCCGGCCACCACCGCACAAAACACCACCCAACATCACCCACGACCACCCAGCATGGTCGACACCTCCCCCCGGTACCAACTCTAACCCAGGTCAGGTCCAACTCAGTCGAAATAGGGTCAAAAATTGAGGCTTATATATGGTTACAATAACAACAACAAGTCCAAGAAACACCGGTCAAACTACCCCTTCCCGCCGGTCAACGATGGTCCAGTGTGGCTCCGGCCTTGCCCAAGGTCACGGTCAAAGCAAGTCCAAAGGTGGTCAAACACGCGAGTTATAAACATTATAAGATGAATATACTTTGAGACGGTTATAAACTTACCTTGAGACGATAAATAAATATGAATTCTTTTTCCGCTTCTTTCTCTAGGTCTCCTTCTCTCTATCTATCTCTCTTTATGTGTGATAATTATTAGGTGAATAAGGCTCTAGGGTAGGTCTCACCTTGCTTATATAGTAGTAGGGTAGATACAAATTAGGGAATTACTATTATATATTATTTTTAGTATTAGTATTCCATTACTATATTATTATAATTCCGATATTAGAATTACCGAGTCAAGCCATAATCACGCCTCAAATCAACACCCTCCGACACTCTTATTATTTTATTATTTATTTATTTATTTCCATCTCACAACATAATCCGCAATTATAACTTATAAATAATAATTACTCAATATAAAATATAACCTATAAAGTATAATAAAAATACGGGGTATTACAAATTAAAATACAAATGTAAAGAATTATGAAATATTGTATATTTAGGAATCTTGATTTATTTACCTCTTTATAGTTTCAAAAACCTTACTTATATTATTTATATAGGTTAAACAATTAACATATTTCTACATCTAAACTGTATAATATATGAATTTTGATATGTTAAAGTAATTTAATTGATATTTTTCTGTAATACCCCGATATTTTATATATATAGTTGCGTAATTTGTGAGTAATTCATAAGTATATAGGTTATGGGTGTTGTGTATGAGTCTTAGTATATCGCTTCATGAGTTTAGTTGGGTGTTTATAAGTTGGTCTAGCAAGGATACAAGTTTAGTTTAGTGAAATAGCATGTTGTGTCTACCGACTTGATTTGGACATATATATTTTGTACGACACAGTGGGCATTGGTATGTGTATGAGGAGGTGATGTCGGTCAACCAAAAGGAGGCCGTAGGACAACTTGGGTGGTGTTGATCGACCTACTGAGGGCTGTCGATCGACATGCACACGTGTGACAAGGATTTGTTAGACGCATAACCTATTTCTTATATAGTTCTTTTATGACGTCATTTCCCCTATTCTGTTTTGTGAGTTTCAAAATACAAAACACACACACATAAACCCTACCCTAATTGAGAGAAAGGGAAAGAAGAAAGGTAACACGTGTAATTCATAGATCGTCTAGGAATTCAATCTCCTAGTCATCGTAAGTAATTTATTATCATTCTTAACCTATGTAATTGATATTAATATCGTAACTCAACATGAGTATGCCCTAATCACCCAATTATAATTTTCGATTAGATGGGGGTTTTGGGGTGCTTGATTAATCAATGGAATTATACCGTCTAGTAGTTGATTATATGTAATGTGTTTTCGTAATTAGGGCACAGATTCGCTGAGGATCGATTCTAGAACCTTGCTTGTCATCGAATTGCGGATTTTCTTACCAGGTAGGGATACCCTACTCAACTAAGTCCTTTCTATTATCGTTATTTCATAAATCATGCTTGAAATGGAGTACAGGAGCCATGTTGGCTGTGTGTGGTCGCTAAGGTCGGTCGATACGTGCCTTGGTCGATCAACCTAGGCATGTTCTGGTGTGTGTTTACAGCATTGCTTTATAACCGTATGCGTGAAAATTTATAATCACTTTTTTATCATTTATGCATTGTATATATATTTATAGTATATTATTGAGGCGTGGTGACAGGGAGATGTGCCATTGTGTTGTGTTATGGGCACGATGTTAGGGAGTTATGATAGTGATGTGGAGGTGTGATTTATATGAGTAGTGGTACGGTGGCAGGGAGTGTACCATTTGGTATGAGCACAGTACCAGGGATTTGTGCCATACTTGCTTATTAGGGGTGGCGGTTGGCCCGTATGAGACGGAAGACCGGCCACTCAGTATGGTTGTATTGGTTTTCATTCATGGTTCCTCGTTGTTTCTACATATATCTTACATCTCTATTCTTCGGCATTTACTTTAAATGTTTGGTATTTGATTTATCCCTACTCAACCAGTGGTTGACGTGTTTGTGTCTTGTGTCAAATCGTCACCTATTTCCGGGGTTGCCTATGTTGATCCATTCAATAATTTCTGATTGAATGAGGAGCAGTTAATAAAGCAGGTACAAAGTAGTAGCTATGCTTCATGTTGTGCTTAGGGGAATTGGATGAACGCGACTGAGTCTTGTTAAGGCTCCTTCCTAAATGGGAGTGTTACACTTTCATTTCCGATTTACTTATATATAGTACTAAATTTTAGAGAATTCCGCGAGGTATGATGGGTTAGGTGAGCCCTCGCGACTGGGGGATTGGTGTAGGGAATTTGAAAACCTATTCGAGCTATTAGATTGCCCAACTAAACTGTGAGTGGATCAGGCAGCCTATTATCTAAAGGGAAAGGTAGGATTATGGTGGAGCCAGAATAAGGCAGCAATCCGAGATGACTAAAAAGGGATGGGAGAGGACTACATTCATTGGCTCTACTTCAAAATTATGCTGATAAACACATTCGTGCCTGAACACATTCGGAGTAGAATGGGGGCTGAGTTTGACTCGTTCAAGATGACGGAAGAGATGACCGTTGAGGAATACCACAACCGCTTTCATGAATTATCTGAATATATGAGTGACCTGAACTTGGGACTTGAGAGGCTGGCTGTGAAGTTTGAGAAGGGGGTGTCAACAAAGATTAAGAAAAAGCTCGTAGCTGGAGAGCCAACCACAGTGGAAGAGGTGTACCAGAGAGATGGTCACGCTGGGAGGATATCATACATGCTGAAAGAGGAAAATAAGAAGAAAGGAGAGAAAAGAAAAGCTAAAACTTTCACTGAGGGTGGCGCAACTAGTAAGAATCCACATTACAATAAGTTCAAATCTTATCCAACTGGTGGGGTAAGCCAGTCGAAAGGGGTACAGCAATAGGGGTGGAATATGGAGTCAGGGCAATGACAGAAGCCAGAATCAAAGGGTGACACCCTCATGTAGGTGTTACAACTGTTAGAAGATGGGGCACCGGGCTTTTGAGTGCAGAAGTGCACCACATGGTGGCAATGGAAGTGGAAATCAGGGTGGTTACCGTACACCAGCACCAAACTACGGGAGTAGTAGGCCTTCGGTCAGTACAACAACCAGCAGAGTAACAGTAACTATCACAACAATCAGAATCGTTACAATCATAGCCAGAATTATAATGGAGAGTCATACTAGAAAGCGGGCAATGGTGGAAATTAAGAGAATGATGGAAAATCGAGTGGCAATATGTTCATGATGGGAAAAGAAACTGCAGAGAATGATGCTCATGTGGTTATTGGTACATTTCTAGTTAACTCTATACCATCTTTTGTTTTGTTTGATTCGGGGATGTCCCATTCATTCATATCTATTGAACATGCTAAGACCCATGAGTTAATTAATTACGATGACATAAAAGATGATGTTTTAATACCTTATGGAGAGTCAGTCAAGTGTCAGAAAGTGTATAGCGGTGTGTCAATCTTAGTTGGGGAAGTTATGTTTTTTCCAAACCTGATAGACTTTCCTTTGGGGGGGATTTTAGATTATACTTTGGATGGATTGGATAAGTGAATATAGAGCCCAAATTGATTGTTACCAAAAGAAAGTGTCTGTAAGGGGACCCTAGGGAGTCAGGCTATCTTATAAGGGATTCCTAGTGAAACCAAGGATGAAGCTCATATCAACAGTCACCTTTAAATCCTGCTTGAGGAAGGGATGTCAAATGATCTTATGCCACGTATGGCACACTAGTATTAAGACGCCAAGCGCGACCGACATAGCTGTAGTAGATGAGTTCACCGATCTGTTTCCTGAGGAGATTCCGGGGTTACCACCAAAGAGACATCTTGACTCTAATGTGGAGCTGAAACCTGGTATGGAACCAATCTCTAAGGCCCCTTACCGTATGGCACCTAAGGAGTCGGAGGAATTAAAGAAAAAACTGGAAGAATTACTCGACAAGGGGTACATTAGACCGTGTGTATCGCCTTGAGGTGCACCGGTTCTATTTGTAAAAAAGAGAGATGGAAGTTTGAGACTTTGTATCGACTACTGAGTGTTGAACAATGTCACGGTCAAGAACAGATATCCTTTACCGCGCAATGATGATCTCTTTGATCAATTGTGTGGGGCTGGAGTATTTGCTAAGATCGATTTGAGGTCAGGCTACAACCAGCTGAGAATAAAAGATGAAGATATACCAAAAACAGCATTCAAAACTCGATATGGACACTAATAATTTGTGGTCATGCCATTTGGGATAACTAATGCACCGGCAGTGTTTATGGACCTAATGAACCAGGTATTTAGTCCCTATCTTGACCAATTCATTGTTAATTTTATCGATGATATTTTGGTACTTTAAGAACAGGGAGGAGCATGCGGAGCACCTGAGAATTGTGTTGCAAAATCTGAGGGATAATTAGCTTTATGCGATAAAATGAGCAAGTGTGAGTTCTGGTTAGAGAGGGTGGCCTTCTTGGTTCATGTGGTTTCCAAGGAGGGAGTTTCTGTTGATCCTAACAAGATAGAAGTTGTGTCTAAGTGGGAAGTACCAAAGAATGTTGCCGAAGTAAGAAGCTTTCTGGGTCTAGCGGGATACTACATGAGGTTTTGTAGATACCCAGTATCTGCACCTTCCCAAAACCACCCGATGATGATCGGACTATAACATGTTTTTGATATGCGTACGTAGATTGGCTATACATGAGACGGTTTAATTCATTACTCGAATATGAAAAATGATTTCAAAAATGGTTTTCTAACTTCATTTGCATTAAAACAACACTATTTAGTGTTAAAACCGTCTTCGGACCCAAAACCGACTCAGAAACCCGCAACTCGAGTCAACCTGAGTCAACCTAAGTCTCCAATGTCAATAATAATACCATAAATGGTTTTATCTTGCCATTTGCATTAAAATGACACTAATTAGAGTCAAAACCGACACCGGGCCAAAAACCGACTCCAAATTCAAATCCCGACTCAACACGGGTCAAACACGAGTCAAGCACACAAAGTACCTACCCCAAGTAACAACCAAATCATCTTATTAGATGACCACATTGTTACACGACATCCTATTTGGATACCACAAATCAAACCAACCAAAGAATAGATAGGGAAAAGGCCATGTCCAAATTGAAAAGGACATGGCACCCTATTGAGGCACTAGGTGGCCCGCGCCTCAATAGGCGTCCTCCTTAACTCAACCGACCTACCACCCCACATTTCTTTATAAATACCCACCTTCACACACCACAATCCTCACGCGGGCGTCCGCCCCCTCACATCTCTCTTAAACTTCTAGACTCGACTTCTTAAGTCAACAAATCGACACGTGTTTTCGACCTACCGATCGAAAACACAAGCCTTACACATTTTGTTTGGTACCGTCGCCGTGCATTAAACCGACCCATTCAACCAACTCAACATTAATCAACATTTCTGTCTACACTGTTAGAAGTGGGTATGACTGGTTGAGGGGTACTCATTCTAAAGTGGATTGGAGATTTATCTGTTGGAATACTTTGAATGTCCCAAAAACTTCTTTTATCTTTTGGGCAGTTATGCACAAAAGACTCCTCACCAAAGATAGGATGATTCGAATGGGAATCAGTGTGGTGAATCTATGTGACATCTGTGGTGAGGCTCCTGAAGATCATGGTCATTTGTTCTCCAGTTGCAGGTATACCAAGCTGTGTGTGTGTATTCTGTAGAGGAAACTTCATGTTCAATTCAGGCTAACAGATTTGATAGCGTGGTTTTCCAAGGGTAGAGGAGTATCCAGAATGCAGAAGAGGTTTGTGGGGGCTTGTCATGTGGCTCTATTTTACAATATATGGATGGTTAGGAATGAAGCTCGCATTAAGGGATACGTGTAGAGACCTGTAGCTTTGATTCAGCAGGTTATTGCAGAGATTTTGAATAGATTTCAGAAGGTCAATGATAGTATCTTACAGCAGTCTGATCGTGTTTGGCTCCAATCTTTATAGTTCTTTTTGTATTATTTCATTCTTTGGATGTACAAAGCATATATAAGGCATTGTAACACTTGCACTCCTGGTTTTTCTAATATACTTAACTTTCCCCAAAAAAAAAAACATTAATCAACATGTTTTTCAACAATATATTTTCAACTCATTTTCAAAACAAAATCCTTTTTTAAGGCACTCTTTTAAACTTCTTTGATCGCGAGTAGTGACAACGAGAAAACCGTCTCTAAAGTCGTCTACCTCGCAAACATCAATACACGTAAGTTTGAGGGTGTAAAAAACTCACTTATTTCATGCTTCGCTATTTTTATGAGTGTATAAGCATGAACAATGCATAACATGATCCAAAAATAGGAGAAATGAGCCAAAACCGGATTTCGGCCTGAGACAGGGGTACTTGTGTAGCAGGGGAGCTCGCGCCTCTATGCCCTCTCAAGCCTTAATCCAGCGGTGTTTGTGTTCATCTTTCCGCAACATTTTCCTTTTATTTCCTTTTACGGCTTTTACCGTTTTAATTCATTTTTATGACAAACTTTTAATCATAAATCGTAATCACCCTTGGTTCCTCATACCATGATGGTTTTATCCGTGACTCGGTGTACTACTACAGATACGGGCTATAACAACGGTCAAAAACCGTTGTTATATAAAAAAGCGGACGTTGTTAAAGCGTCCGTTGTAGAAGGTTTTAACAACGGTTGGTTTACTTAACGAAACCGTTGTTAAAACTATTAACAACGGTTTTATGTATAAAAACCCGTTGTGGAAAGTGTGACTCAATTTTGGGGGGAAAGTTATAACAACGGGTTGTAATATACAAAACCGTTGTTATAACTAAAGACAACGGGTTGTTTCGCAATAACCGTTGTTGTTTGTTCTTAAAAAATAAAAAAAAAATTAAATTAAATATTACTAGATGCATGCATAATTACGGCTGTTAGAATTCCGATGCATGCATTATTACGACATCACTTTGTACATATGAACGGATAATATGGAATGAGAAGGGTTAGTAATAGGATTTGAAGCAGCATTATTGAGAGATATGATGATGATTATTATGGCACAACTTCCTAACATATATATTAATTAAAAAGCAATTAACTCAACCCACACATTGCTTAGTATAAATACATTGCATATCTCAACTAACATTTCCATTATCTCATATATTCATCTCCAAACTCTAACTGTTAAAACAAACTCTACTTAATCTTTCAAATCAAACTCAAAAAACTCTAACAAAATGAATGATTTCATCCTAAAGACTCTTACCATGATCGAGAACAACAACAACTTCATCCGCCGGTTCCTCCATATTGAGGAAAGTTTCAGGAGCTACCTTGCGGAAGCTCGATCCGCACCGAAGCACGCCAAAGAAAATGGCTTGACGGAGCGGCGGCGATTGCGGCTATATGACGATATAGCAACTGCTGAACGGAACCTCCAAATAGCCAAGGAGGAGAGGACGGATACGATAGAGCACAATAAGATCCTCCATGAAAATATAAGAATTGCATTTTTACATATGTAATTTTTTTTTTTAATTTATGTATTTATAAATATATATATATATATATATTAATTATGTTTATCTTACTTCTTCATCTTGCTTCTTCATTGTTTTAGTAACTAATTATGCGAACAATACTTAAACAAATAACATAATGGTCGATAAAAACACATACATGCAAAAGAAATAAATAGAAAAAGAAAATAATGACGATGAAACTAACGAAGGATTTGCGAGATTTACCCGATAAATACAGAACGTAATAGACGATGAAATCACAGTGACGGCGAGAAGATAAAGCGGCGATGAGAAAGAGAGAAATAGAGAAAGAGAGAAAGAGAGTGTGTATGTGTTTTGTGTTTGTTTGTCTGCTCTGTTTGTGTTTGTGTTTGTGTATTAAGGGTTGTGTTTTGTGGTCAGAAGACTTCGTTTGTGTGGTTTATAGTATGGAAGGTATTGACAACGGTTATTAAACAACAACCGTTGTGAAATATGTTTTAACAACGGTTGTAAAAAACACCCGTTGTTAAATAAGTTTTAACAACGGGTTTCAAAAATAACCGTTGTGATTACTTTTCACTAACTTTGCGCCAATTTTGCGCCAAATTATTAACAACGGTTGTGCATGTGTGACCCGTTGTTAAAACTAATAACAACGGTTTTTATAACCATACCCGTTGTAATTGATTTTAGTAAAATTCGCGCCATACATTCTACAACGTCTATTGTGATTTTCGTGAATAATCGTTGTTAAAGGGGTGTTGTAGTTGCCTGGATTTGTAGTAGTGGTGATATTATTTGGTTAATTACATTTTAAACGGTATTATAACACTCTTTTCTTTTATTTACCATTTTTCTCATTTATTTACACTTGCAAACATATTAGTCATAATTCATAATCATCCTAGGTTCCTTATACCATGTTGGTTTAATCCGAGTACGATGAAAAACTTGACTAATTACAAAGAAATGAACTTAACATATTAGTTCATATCAAAAATTTTACATTTTTATTTATAAACTATATTTTTCAAACTTGCAAATCCGACAACGAATATTACTAAGATAATACTAATTATTCCGAGTCATGAAAATCATTTAATCACGAAAGTGGCTTAAAACAACCTTTTTAAAAACCAGAAGATGCCCCTTTGGGTCGTCGTCTGACTCGCGCCCCAAGAGGCCGTCTGTTTTCATATTTCAAAACCTGGACAGGCTCTATTCCCTCGCCTAATGGCTCGCGCCCCAATGGGGCTGCCTGGCACTGTTCTGTTTCGTTTCGGTACTTGTCTAGGACGATCCCGATTACGGTTAATCCGAATACGTGACGGATCAGATTGACGAGTTTGCATTTTATACCTTATCCTTTAAACACACCTTTTCAAACAAATGGTACATGGTACATAATTACTTGGTACACGGATCATAATCCGAATTTGGTAAATGGATGTTTAATTTCCATTTTCACATGCAAATCAATCTAAATCCAACTTTTACCCCAATTACTTGGTACATGGATAAACAAACCGACTTAGGAATTTCTCACTAGTTAGGTTAAGCTTTTGGATGCGCATTCATGCATTTAAACCGTTTTATCAACTTTTG
Organism: Silene latifolia; assembly: GCF_048544455.1. NCBI lineage: Eukaryota > Viridiplantae > Streptophyta > Magnoliopsida > Caryophyllales > Caryophyllaceae > Silene > Silene latifolia. The sequence goes on along the minus strand of NC_133538.1, from coordinate 222,609,060 downwards.
CACTTAAACAACCACGATCGATCAGTAGAGGCCGTTAACGCGGGTGAGATTGGGTGTCCGATTAAAGGGCTTCCCAATACGTACCCTCACCCCTTACTCAGAACCTTTGGATAATGGATGGCCTTATCCAGGGCGTACGAGAGACATTCTAGCGATAGGATGCTAAAGGGGGACGAGTCCTTATCATTAGTACCTATGGCAAGCTAATACGTGTCGTTTGCGCATACAAATTAATAATTTATAAAACCTATCTTAACCTCAAAAGTATAAACATAGTAAAGGATAAGTAGGGTTGATCCCACGGAGAGACTTACATGTATACCATTTTACATATTTACGGTTATTAACATTATTTACGATTAGGGGGGGGGGGGGGTTTCATTTGTGATTTCAACTAAACTCACCGAACTAAATACTAAAACAAAATAAGACATTTAGAACCGAAATAAATTACCCCATTAAGCACATATTCTACTCGTAATTCTAGTTTGTCAACCGGTTATTGTTTACATCAAATCTCAAGTATATTTATAGATTAACTGTGGAATTAAAACAAGAACTCCCTACCTCTCTTAGAATACAATCGACCTGAACTAAGCCTAGAACGATTCTTAACTAACCGACCGATGTAAGTTTGTCGCACTCTACTAAAGACCGGACTAGAAGCATTATCGAACCAAGAAGACATCATTAATCCAATTAATCCCTTCAATGTCGTCACTACCTAAAGATTAATCGACCAAATTTTAATCCTAACTTAAACTAACCCCAATTGCAGAGATTAATCTAAACTAGCTGCTACTCGGATTATGCAACTCGAACTAAGCCAGAATCACACAATTAGCATAGTTAACAATCTCAGGCCATAATAAGATAACAAATTATAAACTGAAATTGCAACCTTCAATTAAGGAGGAGTAAAATTTCGGATACAAATAACTGAAAGATTAACAATCAACAAGCAACGGTTCCCAATACTAGAATTAATCAACGAAAATAAACCATAAATTGAATACAAGAGAGGTAGAGAGAACTTAATTTCTGCCCGAAACTTGTAGTCGGATCATCGGATGTCGCACCTCAGGAACCGCTTCAAACTCGCCCTTACTCGACCGTGTGCTAAGACTCAGCCCGAGTACGTCTCCTACTGCTCTCACGGCCCAATAGGTCTCACATCGTCAGTCTATATCGCTCAATAACTATAGAAATATATGGGTAAATTGCTTCCCTTTGCCTCCTTAACGGCATAAGTATTTCTACTCATCTTGAGATAGAAATTCAGAAAGAATCGGGATAAAATTTTGTGGATTAAAATATGGAGAAGATAAAATTTGGAGAATGCAAGACGGAGTTGGAATTGAGTTTGAGACGAGACTGGAATTGAGACGGTCTCCATTACTGTACTTTTTCACGTTTTCCAGTAGCTTCCCACAAATAAACGTCCTCATTTGTCTTGTGTGTGCTAGTTGGGTTCAATTGCTTTTCCGAGTCCTTTATTTTCCACTGTCCATCTCTGTTCTGTCCGTCTTTTCTTCATGGGCTGCGGGCGATTAATTAAATATTACGTACGTGTCTACTTGCGTGCTTCTTTATTTCTTGTGCTTCGCTTCTTATTTTTTTTTCGTGATCCGTTTTATACATACTCGTGTCATACTTTTGATCCATTAAGCGCGTCATTCGGCCCATTTTCTTCTGTCTTGTTATCTGTTATACCAAAACACACTAAATAAGCCCATTTGCATTTAAAATAATAATAACAGTAATTAAATATCGAAACTAACGAATATATAATAATATAGCTCAAATAATACGAAAGATGACATTAACAATATACGAATATTGGGTAAAAACATATATAATTATAGGCTTATCAAATTCCCCCACACTTAGCTTGTTGTCGCCCTCGACAGTGACAAAACATGAGCTATAAACAAATTATCAACCTCAAAGATTTTAGACTTAACCAAACTAGTTTATCGACGACAAACTAAGACATTTTTTATAAATAATTCTATTTAAGTTAGTGATTCAACGGAAAACATTTGTAGTTAGATTAGAGAGCAACATATAACAAATTTTCCCACCATTTCAAACTATATAACCAACATAAGAATTTTAAACCGCTTCTAAATTATAATGATAAATAAATGCCTTATCAATACACTCGGTCCAACTATCTATGTGCGCATGTGCAAGTGTATTGACTCGTAGAGGAAGGGTTCAGCAATTTTTAAGGTCCTAAGAAAAGGGGATTTACTTTCTGTACATTGTACGAGAATCGTTCTCCCGAGCATTCAAGTGTATCCGTCATACCTCAATTAACTTACCACCAATCCACAACCATCACATTGTCCACGTCCTTTTATTTCATCTTTCATTCATTTTCTTTTCATTTTTTTCTATTTTTTTCTTCTGTTTTTTCTGTTTTTTTTTACTTTTTTTCTTCTTGTTTTTTTCCTAACATCTCCACCTTCCACATTCCGTTTCCGTGGATATATCCAGTGTCCCTTGTAGCGAGCTTTCGACCAATGGATCCCGCCCATCCGGACAAGTCATTAGGCATTCTCCCAATACATTGATTGGGTTCCCCTAAGGGTCTAGTCACTCGGGTACCGGATAGAATTTTTGAGGTCAAGAACTTAAAACGGGAGTCACCTATGAAAGTAAATTGGTTAATAAGACCGGCTTACGCTCCCACACTCTAGAGTCAACGAAAAGTGTAACAAAGGTAGCCAAAGTAAGTGCTTTATAATTCTAATTTAAAAGAGACTAAAATATTTATGTCGAAAAATTAATCAATCCAAGTTCAAAATGGAGGAAAAACTCATGTATACACGTCTTCAAAACGTTTTTATAGTACAACTAATAATATTAGTGAAATTATTTTTAAAAGTTAGTATTTTGAAAAGTTGTTAGATTAGAGCTTGTCGTCGACTCTCTAGTCTAGTTAGTCCTATAAAAACAAGGTCTTTTTTACTTGTCAAGTACCAATTTCGGACCAAATTTTGACAGCACCTCCCTTAAAAACGGACATTTCCAAAACTTTAACCACCTGAAAGTGCAACAAAAATATACATGGCAACCCGCCAGACTCCAATTTCAGCACACAACACCAGAATTCTCATAAACATAACTTATTCGCAGCAAAAATTTCAACTTGACCTGATAAGACTATTAGCCTGCCTCTCCCCCACACTTAGGCTCTGTTTGGCAAAACGACCTGAAAAGGTAGCTGAAACCTGAAAAGGTACCTGGAAACTGAAAAGCTACCTGAAACCTGAAAAGGTAGCTGATAAGGTAACTGAAAATTAGGAGCTGATAAGGTGACTGATTATATAAAAAATCGTTTGGCAAACTAACTGAAAAGGTAACTTATTTTGGTAAAATGACGTAAAAGGATATAATAATTATTTAATATATTATAAATTGAAAGGGTAAAAAAGTAATATTACCAAGAATCAGGTACCTGAAATGTGAAATGCTACTCTATGTAGCATTTCATTTCAGGTAGCTTATTTGGGCAAATAAGCTACATGCCAAACACTTCCAGAAAAATAAGCTACCTGAAATTTTTCTCAAAAAAGTTACTTTAGTCAAAACAGGTACCTGGAATGTCTTGCCAAACGGAGCCTTAACCTCAACATCGTCCTCGATGCGACATGGACATTGTTATGAAAAATTTAGCATATAAAAGAAATAAGAGGGAATGAGGTACTTAGCGGATTCAAAAGAAGCATGCACAGCAAGATGCTTCAGCTTTTTGTGAAGTTTCTTCAAGGTCAGCCTAGTACGATGCCCAGTAGCAGTAGTACAAATTAGGATGTTAAGTGCACTTTGGTGAATGTTGCAGCCCCAAAGTAGAAGTAGACTAGCTAGACTCCGAGCAAGGTAGCACCATCAGGTCAGCGACACCGCAACACCTATGTGTGTCTAGATTCCTGCAAAATGAAACCTCGACCAAGACAAGTGAAACAGAAAGGATGCAGAATACCCAGAGCATCAGCAGTAATTTTTTATTCTTTACTAACTAATTTTTTTGTGCAACCGACACTATTAACATCCCCCTACAAAGGTTGCGAAACTCAATGAGGCACTTAAGTCGACTCGACAAGACAACAAAGAAAGCATATAAGATAAAACACACACAAAAGCAATAAAAATTTAGCTTGGGTTGCCTCCAAAGAAGCGCCTTGGTTTATGTCGTGGCTCGACATAGTTTGAGGTATCTTCTAAGCATCAGCTAGTTCCACAGCCAGTCCAAACATCCATGTCTTCCAAAACTGACAATTAAACCAGCTCAGCCAATAATAAATTTTCATGCTCTGAGCTGCATCCGGTAAGATTCATAAAGTACTCCTTATTTTTCCACGAAATGTACCTCTCTTGCAACTGACGTCACTTAACTATATCACTAGATTAGTACCAAACTTTCAGTCCAAATTGTGATTATATCAGATTTTCAGCTCATTATTTACTCTTCAATTGTAGCCTTGATCAATAAAGTGCTCTTCAGGCCTAAACAAACCCAACATTAAACATAGAACTCAAACCATCAGCACACCCTCAACTCCCTTTTACCATGTCTAGTAGCTAATTGGTCAGATTCGTCACAAATAGACAATTTAAGCTGCTACTTGAACATTGGAGCTTTGTCATGTAAAAACAATTATGAGGTCTCACTAGTAATAAAATTGAAAAACGATGGTCCTAACTTGTCATGGTTCCTTTGTTATTTAGAGTGCAAAAATTAGGCCTAGAAACACTCGAAACCGTTAAGAAAATATAAGAGTTGAGTATTAATTAAAAGCACCGACTAACTCAGTACTAGTTTAATAATTATTTGACTTTATTATGTTTATGATAGCATTAACTCAATTAACTAATTAAACTCACAGACGCACAGCTCCATATCTCCAAACTTTTGCAATCAGAATGTCATGACATAGCCATTAGAATAGTCTTAAGCCTGCATTTATCCTTTAGCTGACATACAAGTCAACATATATGCATCCACTGGAAGTTCAGGAAATTAAATGTGCAACTTTGCTTATTGTAGAATAGGCATTCATGAATAGTTACTCTTATCATTCTAACTATGATTTAAGCTACAAGAATACTACACAAGATTTTAAAATCAGGAAGAAATAAGAACAAACAACACGAAAACAAATGGTTAGGAAACATGTCGTCTACCCAAATCTCCACCTATGTAGAATCCATGATAAATTTTTCATTGCAAACTATTAATCTGCCAAGATTTAAAAATAAGAGGAACACGAAAGCAAATAACATGCAAAAATGGTTAACTAACAAGTCATCCACTCAAAGTGTCCATCCAAGAAAAATAACCTAGAGTATATATAAATGAAAGTTAGTGTTAAACTTACAAATTATATAGAAAATTAATTCTAACATCAATCTCCCCGGCAACGCCACCAAAATTAGATACGTGTCGTTTGCGCATACAAATTAATAATTTATAAAATCTATCTTAACTTCAAAAGTATAAACATAGTAAAGGATAAGTAGGGTCGATCCCACGGAGCGACTTGAAAAACTAATTAACTATATAGTACTATTATTCACTAACTTACATATATCGGCTATTAACATTATTTACATTAGGGGGGTTTCATTTATGATTTTAACTAAACTCACCGAACTAAATACTAAAACGAAATCAGACATTTAGAACCGAAATCAATTACCCCATTAAGCACATATTCTACTCGTAATTCTAGTTTGTCAACCGGTTATTGTTTACGTCAAATATCAAGTATATTTATAGATTAACTATGGAATTAAAGATAACAAGAACTCCCTATCCTCTCTTAGATTACAACCGACCTGAACTAAGCCTAGACCGATTCTTAACTAACCGACCTATGTAAGTTTGTCGCACTCTACTAAAGACCGGATTAGAAGCATTATCGAACCAAGAAGACATCATTAATCCAATTAATCCCTTCAATGTCGTCACTACCTAGAGATTAATCGACCAAATTTTAATCCTAATTTAAACTAAGCCTAATTGCAGAGATTAATCTAAACTAGCTGCTACTCGGATTATGCGACTCGAACTAAGCCAGAATCACACAATTAGCTTAGTTAACAATTTCAGGCCATAATAAGATAATAAATTATAAACTGAAATTGCAACCTTCAATTAAGGAGGAGTAAAATTTCGGATACAAATAACTGAAAGATTAACAATCAACAAGCAACGGTTTCCAATACTAGAAATAATCAACGAAAATAAACCATAAATTGAATACAAGAGAGGTAGAGCGAACTTAATTTCTGCCCGGAACTTGTAGTCGGATCATCGGATGTCGCACCTCAGGAACCGCTTCAAACTTGCCCTTACTCGACCGTGTGCTCAGACTCCGCCCGAGTACGTCTCCTACTACTCTCACGACCCAATAGGTCTCAAATCGTCACTCTATATCGCTCAATTACTATAGAAATATATGGGTAAATTGCTTCCCTTCGCCTCCTTGACGGCATGAGTATTTATACTCATCTTGAGATAGAAATTCAGAAAGATTCGGGATAAACTTTTGTGAATTAAAATATGGAGAAGATAAAATTTGGAGAATCCAAGACGGAGTTGGAATTGAATTTGAGACGAGATTGGAATTGAGCAATAGGTCTTGGTATAGACGGGTGAGGCGAACAGACGGGTAAAGACGGCAAATGGTTATTTTGTGAGGGAAAATGGTATCCGTCTATACGTATGGACGGATAGTGTCCGTCTATAATGAGAATTTGTGGGAATTGAGACGGTCTCCATTACTGTATTTTTTCTCGTTTTCCAGTAGCTTCCCACAAATAAACGTCCTCATTCGTCTTGTGTGTTCTAGTTGGACTCAATTGCTTTTATGAGTCCTTTATTTTCCACTGTCCATCTCTGTTCTGTCTGTCTTTTCTTCATGGGTTGTGTGCGATTAATTAAAGATTACGTTCGTGCTTGCTTGCGTGCTTCTTTATTTCTTGTGCTTCACTTCTTAATTTTTTCGTGGTCCGTTTTACACATACACGCGTCATACTTTTGATCCATTAAGAGCGTCATACGGCCCATTTTCTTCTGTCTTGTAATCTGCTATACCAAAACACACTAAATAAGCCCATTTGCATTTAAAATAATAATAACAGTAATTAAATATCAAAACTAACGAATATATAATAATATAGCTCAAATAATACGAAAGATGACATTAACAATATACGAATATTGCGTAAAAACATATATAATTATAGGCTTATCACAAGCACCGCTTTTTGCCTTGATTGATCTAGGTATAAAGTGGATTCGAACTGTTTCCAGGCATCTCATAATTGCTTGGTGGTGACTCCGAACATCTCTGCATCTTTTCGAGACCTTAGCCAAGACGAAACCAACCGATCTAAAACGATCCGGTCGAAAGCATATTTATGCCACCGAGCGTGGCTTTCAAAAGACCGCTGCATGTCCACGGATTGGTTGGGCGTCGCAGGTGGCCCATGTCCACAGGTTTGTGAAGGACTTTTCAAAGATAGCTAAACCATTGACTACACTGATGAGGAAGGAAAACAGATTCAGTTGGGATGAGGCTTGCGAAACAGCATTTCTTACTTTGGAAGATCGTCTGACTACACCACCTATCTTAGCCTTGCCTGAAGGTAGTGAGAAATTTAAGGTATACACCAACGCTTCTAAGAATGGATTGGGTTGTGTACTGATGCAGAATGGTAGGGTTATCACATATGCCTCGCGAAAGCTGAAGCCTTATGAAGAAATCTACCCAACTCATGATCTAGAATCGGGAGTTGTGGTGTTTGCATTGAAACTGTGGAGACACTACCTATATGGAGTGACGTTTAAGGTATTCTCTGACCAAAAAAAGCTTGACATATATTTATACACATAAAGAGCTTAATATGAGATAGAGGTGATGGATTGAACTGATTGGTGATTACGACATGGAGATTATTTACCATGAGGGTAAAGCAAATGTGGTAGCTGATGCATTAAGCAGAAAATAAGTTCATGCATTTTGTATGGTTATGTCACAAGTCAAGTTACGAGACGAAGTTGAAAAGATGGGTATTTCTATGATCAGAAAAGGGGATGTGGTAAGTGATATGACTTTTGAATTAGAATTGTACACGAGGATACGGGAAAAGCAAATGGTTGATTTGAGACTAGTGGCTTGGCATACCACTGTTGAGAAAGGAGAACCATCAAGGTTTCAAATTCATGCAGATGGGAGTTTGATATTCGAAGGGAGATGGTGTGTACCAGATGATGAAGAGCTCAAGAGGAATATTTTGACTAAGGCACATAATATTCCTTATTCTGTGTATCCTGGAGGAGATAAGTTGTATAAAGATCTTAAGAAAACCTTCTGGTGGCCGGGAATTAAGAAAGAGGTGGCAGAGTTCGTGGCTCGGTGTTTAACCTTCCAACGAGTGAAAGGGGAGCATAAAAGACCGCAAGTTAAGGTGCAATCCTTAGATGTGCCGGATTGGAAGTGGAAAAGTATTTCCATAGAATTCATTGTTTGTTTACCTCATACTCAGAAGGGGAATAACATGATATGGGTAATAGTGGACCGTCTTACGAAGTCTACTCACTTTTTTACCGATGAAGGATACTTGGAGCAAAGCAGAGTTAGCTAAGGCCTATTGCAAGTATGTGGTAATACTACATAGGGCGCCTAAGGATACAATAACAGCTATTAGGCTAGTATTGGGATGGCACCGTTTGAGGCATTGTATGGGAGAAAGTGCAGGAGTCCTGTGTGTTGGGCTGATGTGACTGACACAGTGGTCTTAGGACCTCAGATGATACAAGAAATGGTGGAGCAGGTGCACAATATTCGCTAGAAAATGAGAGCTGCACAACACCATCAAAAGAGTTATCCAGAAGTATATAGGACCGTATGAGATTCTTGATTGATGTGTCTAATTTATATAAGATTTTGCTCTCTATTTTAGCTTGGTTTTATTTGATTTTCGCACTTTTATAAGTGTTTTTATGAGCTAATTCCGTGTTCTAGGTGTTTTTGCTTGTAATCATTGCATTTTGTAGGAAATGAAGCATTCGGTAGCTTTTTACTGTCAAGTTAGCAAGCACCAAAGTTCACAAGGCTAATGGAAACGAGACTTGACCATAGAAGGGCATTTTGGGAAAAATTGGAAAATCCCGAGCATGAAACCAACTTGGGTTGGTGCACAAGTAAAGAAATGAAAATGAAATCCCAAATGAAGTCCAAATAATCAAGTGAGGTTGCAAGCTTAGGATTCCCAATTGTGCATTTAGTTGAGGAATTAATAGACATTAAGAGGTGTCATCAGATTCCGTTTGCCAATTAATCAAGAATTAAAGGACAATAACTCGAATTACCATGTCCCCGATCGGGGTGGGGTATCCCCGATCGGGGTCACCTTCATTTAAGTCGTTTACATTTTGCACCTCTTATTCCTATATAAGGGGTGTTGAATCCGTCATTTAGGATACACTTCATACACTTTATTTCAGTTTTTAGAATAAATTTTAGATTTCCTTTAGCTTTCATTAGTTGTTACAAACATTTTCTTTAAGCATTTGAAGTTATAATACAAGTTGCATTTCAAGTTATTTGGGTTTTATCTTGTTCTTTATATTCAAGTTCCATTTCCATTGTTTCGATAATCTTATTACTATTACTTATTTCGTTCCATTATCATCATGTTTATTATATCATTTGTCGTTAGCTTAGTTTGTAATATGTGTGAATAGTTCACTAGTCTAGGGATTAAGGGAGCCATGCATAAATAATATTTCTAATTGTTGAAATAGGAGGCTATAATATCGATTAAACGTTTCTATCACATGCTTGTATTGCTTTGTTAGTTTTTGATTATTGATCACAATATTAGATTAAATTTGTTAATTTACTTTTAAAAATCGAGAGTCACGAAATTGAATTAGACTAAGCATGTTTTAGTAGACCGATGTAGTAATATCGAGAGCTCGCTAGAACCCGTTCTATGGTTGACAATAAGGCCGAGAGGTGATTGTCATTAGACCTAAACATTTATCGTTTTTATCAATTCCTAGTTTGACATGAGCATTTACATAATTGCATGTGTGACGCGACTCCCCTAGGCTCTTTTATTATTTTTTATTTTACATTATTTTATCTCAAGTTTCACTAATCAAACCAAACACAATTCGCTCCATGACAACTTGTTTAGCAACTCTCATCTCCTTGTGTTCGACCCCTATTACTTTACTACATTCATTTGTTAGTCAAGTCTAGGGTATCTTTGTTAGGTGTGCAATAGCCTATGAAATTTTGGCGCCGTTGTCGCGGAGCACGTTTTTGTTTACTATTAGTTGTTGAATTTTATCTTGTTTTATTTTGTCCCAGGGAACGCTTATTCCTTGGGACCGTCCTCACGGTTTCTTTGTAGTTTTAGTGGCTATTTTGTAGGTAATGAAGCTATCTCAAGGGGGGTCCGCTTAGCCTTCCATAATGGATGTATTCCCTTTCTTGCAACAACAAAATCAACCCTTTCATGACTATCTTTCCCAATTTAAAATATGTGTTGCTCGTATTGCTTCTTTTGGATGTATTTACAGTGAATATGAATTTGGTTAGGTCGTGCTTGAAGGTATGGATTATGAGTCCCGTGATTTGGCCCTTTACATGAGTTTTGGAAGTCTTTATTATAAGAGTGGGGAGGAGCTTTGGATTTTTCTAAGGTTCATGGCTGCCCAATATCGGGAGGTAGCTCGCCAACAAGCTATATAGCGCATTGAAGAGGAGCTGAAAGTGGTCCAGTATCGTTTAGACCAACTTTCTCAAAAGAAACCGAGACCACGTCAGCCTATTTTTTCTCCTTTTGCTATTCCGCCTTCCAAATGTGTCTATTGACCCTAATGATTTTGAATTATTGGATGACGATGATGATGGTCCAACTTTTTATTTTAAAAGTCCCCCTAGTATCATTCCAATTGACCATTTAGAGACTCGTGTTAAAGGCAATGACCTTGTAGTAAATGACACATTAGCCATGGGTGATCTTGAGCCCAACCGTAGTGAAGAGGATGAGGTTTTGTTCCAGCCTTTAGACACCTTTGAAAATCCTTTCACGAAGTGTGTAGTTGATCCATTTGAGGTTGATGGAGGACTTAATAATACTAATTTAGAGGTTAAGTGGGATGAACCCCCCTATTTTTTATGAGTCCAACCTCCTTGCGTTTTCATGCCACCAGTTTGAGACCATTCAGGATAATATTTTGAGCACTAACGGTTTGTTTCATGGTCTTAAGCTTGTTTCTCCATCTCTTTCTAACGAGTGGAGTAGTACGTTGGTTCTCTTTGAAGTCTCTCATGCGCACCTTGATAAAATATATCATTTCTTACCCTTGATATTTCATGCTTTAATCTTATCAATTGCTTACATTTGCTTTTATATTGCTCATGCGCAGGTATATATTTGATCGACTTCTAAGGGCTTTCACTTGCTTTTTAAAGAAGAAGATGGTCGTTTCACTTGAGGAAAAACAAGTCTAGCAAGACTTTTAAATTGTGCTTCTCGGGAGTTAACCCGTCTTTAGTTGTTTTTGATACAATTTAGTGTTTTTGGACAATTTATTTATGTTGGTTTTTGGACAATTTCAATTTGGTTGTAATGTAGTAGCTTGTCTTTCGCGGGTACTTTGCTACTTGGATTAGACTTTGCCCCCGTTTTCAAGCTAGCTTGGGGGAGCTTCTGCGCAGTTGTATGCTTTCTTTCCCTTCTTTATTTCCAAATTTGTCATCCCCATCTCCCCTTGTTGGTTTTATTTGTCCTTCTATGTGGTTTTTTTACGCTTAAACCCGTTTTACACATAGAGGACAAAGTGTTATTCTAGCTTGGGGGAGGGATTTAGTGGTCTTGTTTATTGCTTTCATATATTTGTAAAATCCAAAAAAATTGAAAATTTTGAAAATTTCATAAAACCTTCCATGTTATGTCCACCCATTTGTCCTTTGCATAATTTCATTCCTCCTTGCATTTCCCTTATTCTAAGCTAATTAATCACACTTTTGACGGGTTTGCATACTTAGGGATGTCTTGACATATTGGATGAGGGATGGATTTTGGACAAAGTAGACTTGATCTTGACATTGGTAAACTACGTATTTGGTAAGGTAGAGCCTCCAATGGCCGGTGGATCTATACCCGGTGTCATCTAGATGTGTGTAGTTTCTCCTCTTGGTGTGCGTTACATCTATACGCACAAGTATGATTTTTGTTCCATTTTGTATAAGTTTTGCTATCATGATTGCATTTAGAAGCCCTTCACTTGTTTGCTTACATATATTGCCCAAAAATTACACTCTTTCCTAGCTACATATAACTTTGCCTACCTTTGTTGAGCTAGTGACTTACTACTTGTGTTGGGGTGCTCTCTTATTTGGGATATGGTTATTTGTTACTATTGTAAGCATTGTTGTTACGGGATTGCTGATTTCCGTATCTTGGTGAATGTTGGATGGAAATTGAAAAAAGCAAAGAAAAGAAATTACAAAAGTGTAGACAAAAAAAAATGAAAGGAATAAAATGAAAGAAAAAGAAAAGAAAGAAGCTTCAAAAAAAAAATGAAAAAAAATGATGAAAAAGAAGAGAAGAAGATGTGAGTTACTTCCATGTTTTACAAAGAATTGTTTTGGGAAGTTTACTAGGGATTAGTAATGGAAAAAAAAATAAGTCATTATGCTGCTTTTGACTCTAGTTCTTGTTACTTGAGAAGGGTTAAGATTGGAATGAGCATCCTTGCACTTTTGGTTAGTTTCTAGCTTGACATTAGCTCCACATGACCAAAAACTTTTGTCCACCTTCTTACCTATTTTCCCTAGCCTTCTTCTTTGTCTTCTTGGCTTCTTTTCTTGTGCATATTTGATCATGATTAGCATTATCTTGTTAATTTTGGAATGTCTACTATGGTAGATCACGTGCGCATTCTCTTGAGTCGTAGATAGGAGAGTGTCATTCACATAAAATCGCCTTATTCATATTATGAGTGTGAGTGGATCCCGTTAGGAGTTTGATGTCACTAAGATCATGAAAGAGTTGAAATGTGCATGTGAAGTTCTTTATGCCACGTCGTCTTGTAAATTTCATCCATGTATTGCATTTTCCCTATGCCCATGTTGTTTTGGGATTATGATTCATTGTGCTTGTTAGCTTATATTGGGATTTGCAATTGATCAGGTTTAGTGACTCGTTGCTCTTGTCTTGGTTTTATGTGCTTGCTTGAGGACAAGCAAGGGTTTAGCTTAGGGGAGTTTGATGTGTCTAATTTATATATGATTTTGCTCCCAATTTTAACTCGGTTTTATTTGATTATCGTACTTTTATAAGTGTTTTTATGAGCTAATTCCGTGTTCTAGGTGGTTTTCCTTTTACTCATTGCATTTTGTAGGAAATGAAACATTCGATAGCTTTTTCCCATCAAGTTAGCAAGCACCAAAGTTCACGAGACTATTGGAAACGAGACTTGACCATAGAAGGGCATTTTGGGAAGAATTGGAAAATCCCGAGCATGAAACCAACTTGGGTTGGTGCACAAGTAAAGAAATGAAAATGAAATCCCAAATGAAGTCCAAATAATCAAGTGAGGTTGCAAGCTTAGGATTCCCAATTGTTCATTTAATCGACAAATTAAGAGGCATTAAGAGGTGTCATCGGATTTCATTTGCCAATTAATCATTAATTAAAGGACAATAACTCGGAAGACCACATCCCCGATCGGGGTGGGGTGTCCCCGATCGGGGTCACCTTCATTTAAGTCTTTTACGTTTTGCACCCCTTATTCCTATATAAAGGGTGTTGAATTTGTCTGTTAGGATTCACTTCATACGCTTTATTTCAGTTTTCAGAATAAAATTTAGATTTCCTTTAGTTTTTCTTTGGTTGTTACAAACATTCTCTTTAAGCATTTGAAATTATAATACAAGTTGCATTTCAAGTTATTTGGGTTTTATCTTGTTCTTCATATTCAAGTTCCATTTCCATTGTTTCGGTAATCTTATTTCTAGTACTTATTTCGTTCCATTATCATCATGTTTATTATATCATTTGTCGTTAGCTTAGTTTTTAATATGTGTTAGTAGTTCACTAGTCTAGGGATTAGGGGAGCCATGCATAAATAATATTTTTAATTGTTGAAATAGGCGGCTATAATATCGATTAAACGTTTCTATCACATGCTTGTATTGTTTTGTTAGTTTTTGATTATTGATCACAATATTAAATTAAATTTGTTAATTCACTTTTAAAAGTCGAGAGTCACGAAATAGAATTAGACTAAGCATGTTTTAGTAGACAGATCTAGTAATAGCGAGAGCTCGCTAGAACCCATTCTATGGTTGACAATAAGGCCGAGAGGTGGTTGTTATTAGACCAAAACAATTATCGTTTTTATCAATTCCTAGTTTGACATGAGCATTGACATAATTGCATGTGTGACCCGACTCCCCTAGGCTCTTTTATTATTATTGATTATACATTATTTTATCTCAAGTTTAACTAATCAAATCAAACACAAATCGTAACCGACTTTAATAAAATTCGCTCCATGACAACTTGTTTAGCAACTCTCGTCTCCTTGTGTTCCGCCCATATTACTTTACTATATTCATTTGTTAGCTAAGTCTAGGGTATCTTTGTTAGGTGTGCGATAGCCTATCATTGATAGAGTTAGGGAGGTTGGGAAGGTAGCTTACTGTGACACCTCCACATACCAAGGTGCCTTACCAGGACCACCCTAGCATGAGAGACCGTCACCATCTCGGTTTTCCGAGGCTAGCATATCACAGTTACCATTCCAAAACAACAATTATGAAATTATAAAGCATTAATGTTTACATGTTCCAAAATCCAAAACCAAAATACTGTTTGCTAGAACTGAACAACTGAAACTATGAAAGTAAATCTCATGAGAGCGGAAGCTAGACTCGAGTGATGATTCCCCATCTCGTCCCCAAATCTAATAATCATCACCACCTATCACAATCTACTCACCATCCCCGAATGGATCACCACAGATTTTACAAAACAACAACGGTATCAGTTTACTACATAATCAAAATAAGACAAGTACGACAAGATAAACAGCTGATCATCATCCACCTCCAACTCTCAATCACATCATGTAACTGACTACACACTAAAGTGTGTAGCCCTGCCAGTGGGGGACCGCAGCCGTACTCACTAAATCCCCGCTCATCAACGAGCGATAACCCTGTTCATGAATATGCACATCCCCTCCTGTGGCGGGTTCCAAAGAGGGCGAAACTAGGACATGAAGCCACTCCCGCAAGTGACTCCACTAAGCCGAGGACGCGCCTCGCGAACATCACCAACAACCATCACCACACCAACACCAAACTCCAATCCAACAACAGCAGATGATCAGAATATCAATCGTACAAACAATTACCACATAATCTTAAATCCATTAAACAGTAAACCGAGTAGGGAAACCCTACCTTTTTGCAATCCAAGCACACACAAGAAATCGATAGCAATTCTCCATGACACCGTCACCTACACACGAATAATAACATACCATCACTATAAACCGTTCCCTCAAATTAACACAAATCAATAATTATGGCAAAACCCTAAAAGACAACCCATTAACTGATTACAAAACACTAAAGACTTACCAAAGAAATAGACGCAAGAGAAAAATGAACAAGGACTCGCGAACAAACAACGATCTTGGGAGAGATTAGAGAGGATTAGAGTTACGTAGAATGTTTTAGGTTTTGTAAAACGTAAAAAGTGAAATAGTAAATCTTAATTTATAACTCTAACCGTCTCTAATCAAACCGCGGAAATAATCTCCGTCGGACCGGATACTCGGTCGAGTATAGAGTATACTCGGCCGAGTATCCCCTACTCGGTCGAGTATTACCATACTCAGCCGAGTATTCCTGGACAGTAGCCTGACCAGAAACACACGACGCATTACTCGGCCGAGTAAGCCATATTCGGCCGAGTAACAGACTTGTAAAACCGTAGTATTACAGTCTTCCCTCCATAAAGAGAATTTCGTCCCCGAAGTTCCAACCTAACCTATAAAACATGAACACCTAACACTAACTCCACCAACCATGCTTACTTCCACAACACGGCTCACGATATCGTCTCAACTACAACATAGCCTCTCGATACTAACTCCATAATACTATCAAATACCATAACATAAGTATTGCCAACTCTGTCTTATTTCCGTAATGCTTATTACCAACTCAATACCAAGACAATCCACCAAACAAAGTCAACACCAAAACGGAATGTTACATTCTACCACCTTTAAAACGAACTTCGTCCTCGAAGTTTACTCATACACATAAGCATCATCACCCAATCCATCAACACCATCGGAGTTTACTCCCCCTCATAAACATCATACTACTACAAGCACTGCCATTACCAGTAATTAAATTAACCACAACACAAATCTATCCTTTATTCTACACCAACACTCAAACTTCCAATTAAACTACAACATGTACAACCATCAAACTCTCTTTGTCGCACCCAACTCCTCTTAAGATAAATGTTACGTCCTCGTAACTCACTAATACTAGATCATTAGGTATATCCTCTTATTATCTTCATCACCACCGAATGTCAACGATAAACGCCTATAGCCTCAACACCTACCTACATCTATTCCTATATCCAAGGCTCTCTTACTCTAGTCGTTCTCATACCTCAATTCATTCGGCACACCACCTAACCTATACCACAAAGTCCTTAGCATAACCATTACCGCAAACGACATAGTTCTTTATACATGAACTTATCCCCACAATCATAACTCGCAATCCACAATTGTTACAAACACTCACACTAGATCCTCAAGTGCTCCTGTTTATTGCCGTAAAACTCATTCATAACTTAACATAATACTAGGTCTCAATAAAGATTACGATCCACTTGCCGCTTCCAGTTCAGCGCACACACATTCCACGAAGCTCTTGCCACAACTATGTCAACCAATGCCTCATCTAAAACAAGATTGAAAGTACCCTACAACTTCTCACCACTGTGTCCCATAAACAGAATATCAATATACCATGACAACAACGGAAACATACACAACTTTCTTCCATATTTTACTCTATCCTCACTCCCAAGCCGAAGCTGGTCAGAACATTAATAAACCAAACAATACTCTATATGTCATGACCGACACTGACAGGAAATAGCAGTAAACAAACAACAATCTATATAACTGATATATACTTTCGAAAGTTCGTCCCATCAGTATCCCACCTACTCCACCACAACCGATGACGGCATCGCAACATCGCCACCAACAGACGCACTGCAACGCGAAAATACTCGTATCACAACACGAAGTAACGTGCCCAGATCGCCGCCCGAGGCACAACAACCACATCGACAGTCATCGCAACTTATACAATCCTCTATACACTGACTCAGTACAACTCCCTTGACCAGAAGACTTCCTTAAAACTGCTTTCCTAGATCACAACGCAACATATTACATGGAATAACAGATAATAACCTTATGAATATCATCCATACTATTACTCATGAGGCCGGAACCTCACACTATCACTTACAGATATCATACATACACATACAAGTATAACATATGCCGCGGAACACTCTTATAACGACTCATAACTATCACACCATACAATTACTCGTGAGGTCAGAACCTCACACAAAGATTTACACACATCATGGACCCATAATCGATTCTAACTAGCCAATCCTAATCATGTAAGTTACCACTTGATGATGAATATCTCTCATCCAAACTTAACTCAAATGCCCCTCATAACAAATCCTCCCATCCACACAATTATCACCACCCGGCGAAGGTAACCATATCATCAGTACCCAACTACCAGCAAACACCTCCTATATCCACATCTTATACTCCCTCACATCCATACATACCAATCAGGCCTCCACAAAATCAACCTTCTTAGAACGACTAACATCCCTATTTATCATCATCCTTAACCACTAGTGACAACACTACGACACCACCATCCTTCATGTGGCTACTCTCTTACTATCACTGCTTAATATAACAATCCGTTTCCTCTCTTTGGTTGTCATCCCCAAATAACGAACATCAAGTCCATCAACAAATTTTACCTCAACATTATATCCAATTCTATCCTTTATTGTACCATCACCTAACTCTCCACCAAAATATCATATCGTGCAAACACTCTACCGGCTTCTTACTCCCTTAATACCTCGAAACTCACGGCTAACATGTCGTCCTGAACACTCACACCCTCTCATGACGCTGTCGTACATTTCCATGATTCCTTACTTTCATGTCCCATAACTTTGGTCAACGTTCTCCCAACTTACTTCCATCCAATAATACCAATTGATAATTCATCTCCTTCCTTCTTCTACCCAACTCTTTAGTAATCCGATTACCTTCTTGTTGCTCCAGAACTCAAATTCCATTAATTCATATCAATATCTTCTCATTCTTTCTTATCACTGCTCCTCTCCCATCATACTACTCACTCTCACTTGTCACCATCAAGTCCACATAACTAACGGTTATTCTTCAATTAGTTGTATCTCCCTTTCCTGTCCCTAGAAAACAAAAATTTCACCTCATACCGTGAATTACCCAAAGAATTACCCGCTAGGCTCACCTCTTGATAATACAAATTCCCAAACTTGTCCACTATCTACACAATGCGGCAATACTCGACCTCACTATACACCATTTGTTTTCATCCCTCTATGACGACCTTTCCTCACATATACCCTTAACTAAGGCAATCCTAACCGTCTCCCTCCATAAATCCTTACACATCCCAATTTGCCACTATTCGCATCCCTCATCTCAATCTTTACATTCTCACGTTTCTTTGCACTTAAATCACCCTTGTCCATATACTCTTACTTTCATATTACTCAACACGCGACTATATCACTCACCACATCTTACAGAACATGCTCCCTGCCTCGATAAGCCCAACAATCTTCCCTCTCCTTTTCCATTATCCCTCACAACCACATATAACTCATGTCCTTCCTACCCAACACATATCCCTCATAAGCCGGCATTCTCCACATAAAAGCATCTGGTAACTTACAGATCAAGACCGTCACATATGGAAAAGAATTCTTTAAGACCCAAGACATAATTGTGCACAAAACCTATGACTCAAAACATATGTAAGAACGTAGCCGTCGACTCAAAAAAACCGCCCAAAGAGGTACTTGGTCGAGTACATGACGTACTCGGCCGAGTACCGGACACTCGGTCGAGTAATGAGACTACTCGGCCGAGTTCACGACTTTAGAAGCTGAACAAAATTATCACAGAAAGATTACTCGGCCGAATATGGTTTACTCGGTCGAGTATAAAAGATACTCGGCCGAGTAGGGCCTACTAGGTCGATTACCGGCACAGTTCTCGGCAACGTCCAGTTTTCGTAAAACAGTAATATCTCCCTCGTTACTTGGTCATTCTGGGCGGGTGACCTTTCGTTAGAATTGTAAGAGGACAAGTTATCACCTACAATTGGAATTATAGAAATATCATTTCTAGAACTTGACTTATAACAGTTTTAAGATAACCCTCCCATAATTGGTCTTCATACAAATCAAATTTTCTAACAAAACAACTTGAACATGAGTAAGGCAATCAATAACAACTCAATACCTCTAAAAACCAGTACATAGGTGAAATTTTATCATACCCATATGTAAATTAAACACAACATTCATATATATAGATGCATGACCTTAATCACATGCTACTACCAACAAACCAAACATAAACATTATCATGATCATATACACATACCACACATCACATTACATATACTCCAATCACTTCCATTCAACCAGAAAATGTACTTCATCCAACATATACTTAAAGGTACAAGTACAACACACATTACTTTCTCACTTCATCCAACAACTTCACAAAAATCACAGCTAAAATTACAACACACGTTACTTTAAACACACAACGATTCCCAAGACACCCCTATGTTGACCGGCTAGAAATTGTAAGGGCCTCAATGTGACTTCGGGACGTCTCCCAAGTCTTTGCGGTAGCTCCAAATAACTCTCCCCGGGTTCATTTTATTTAGACTCCCTATGTTCATTAGGGTCATTGGATTTAGGTTCCAGAATCGTCGCTCTGATACCACTGTGTGACACCAACACATACCAAGGTATCTTACCAGGACCACCCTAGCATGAGAGACCGTCACCATTTCGGTTTACCGAGGATAGCATATCAAAGTTACCATTCCAAAACGACAATTATAAAAGTATAAAGCATTAATGTTTACATGTTCCAAAATCCAAAACCAAAATACAGTTTGCTAGAACTGAACAACTGAAACTATGAAAGTAAATCTCATGACAGCGGAAACTAGACTCGAGTGATGACTCCCTTTCTCACCCCCAAATCTAATAATAATCATCACCTATCACAATCTGCTCACCATCCCCGAATGAATCAACACAGATTTTACAAAACAACAACGGGGTCAGTTTCTTGCATAATCAAAATATGACAAGTACGATAAGATAAACAGCTGATCATCATCCACCTCCAACTCCCAATCACATCATGTAACTGACAACACAATAAAGTGTGTAGTCCTTCCAGTGGGGGACCGCAGCCATACCCACCAAATCCCCGCTCATTAACGAGCGATAACCGTGTTCATTAGTGTGCACATCCCCTCTTGTGGCGGGTTCCACAGAGGGCGAAACTAGGGCGTGAAGCCACTCCGACAAGTGACTCCACTCAGCCGAGGACGCGCCTCGCGAACATCACCAACAACCATCACCACACCAACACCAAACTCTAATCCAACAACAGTAGATGATCACAATATCAATCGTACAAACAATTTCCACATAATCTTAAATCCATTAAACAGTAAACCGAGTAGGGAAACCCTACCTTTTTGCAATCCAAGCACCCACAAGTAATCAATAGCAATTCTCCATGACACCGTCACCTACACACGAATAATCACATACCATCACTATTAACCATTCCCCAAAATTAACCCAAAACAATAATTATGGCAAAACCCTAGAAGACAACCCATTAACTGATTACAAAGCACTAGAGACTTACCAAAGAAATAGACGCAAGAGAAAAATGAATAAGGACTCACAAACAGTCAACGATCTTGAGAGAGATTAGAGAGGATTAGAGTTACGTAGAATGTTTTAGGTTTTGTAAAACGTAAAAAGTGAAACAATAATTCTTAATTTATAACTCTAACCGTCTCTAATCAAACCACGTAAATAATCTCCGTCAGACCGGGTACTCGGTCGAGTATAGTGTATACTCGGCTGAGTATCCCCTACTCGGTTGAGTATTACCATACTCGGCCGATTATTCCTGGACAGTAGCCGAACTAGAAACACACGACGCATTACTCGGCCGAGTAAGCCATATTCGGCCGAGTAACAGACTTAAAAAACCGTAGTATTACAGTCTTCCCTCCTTAAAGAGAATTTCATCCCCGAAGTTCCAACCCAACCTATAAAAGATGAACACCTAACACTAACTCCACCAACCATGCTTACTTCCACAACACGGCTCATGATATCGTCTCAACCATAGCATAGCCTCTCGATACTAACTCCATAATACTATCCAATAGCCACAACATAAGTGTTGCCAAATCTGTCTTATTTCCCTAACGCTTATTAGAAACTCAATACCAAGACAATCCACCAAACAAGGTCAACAACAAAACAGAATGTTACACTTACCGCCTGGCGTTACCTCCAGCTCTAGATACAGTTCATAACGTCTTTTATGTGTCACAGCTGAGGAAGTATGTGAGTAATCCCTCTCACATACCCATGCTAGAAGTATTAGAAGTGGATGAATCATTGAGTTATGTGGAAGTTGCTAAAGAAATTCTTGACAGAAAGGTGCGCAAAATGTGGAATGGAGAAACTGTGCTAGTGAAAGTTTTATGGTCCTAACCATAATGTCGAGGGAAGACACATGAGAAGCCGAAGATAAGAAGAAAGAGAAGTATCCACATCTTTTTTCTTAGTTATAAGTTAGGTTACGGGGATGTAACCTTCTTTTTAGGGGAATGGTGTAACACTTCCTCACACCAAGGTGACTTATCAAGGACCACCCTTGCATGAGAAGCTATTACCATCTTGGTTGCCCGAGGTTAGTATATCAAAACTAACCATTCAGAAACATTTATTAAAGAATAAAGTTTAACGATTACACCGTCTCAAAGAAATACCAAAACGAAAGTGTATAAATCTCAATACAAATAAAATCCAAAACATCTAAACTCGTAACAGCGGAAGCTAGATTCGAAGTGATGACATCCCATCTCATCCCCGCAGCTAAAGACAACCATAACCTGTCACAATCTGCTCACCATCTCTGAATGGATCACCACAGTTTTACAAAAAAAAAAAAAAAACAGGGTCAGTTCACTGTATAATCAAGATAAGTAATATACACAACAACAAGCATTCTCCAATGCCAATCATGCCTCATAACTGACTACACACTCAAGTATATAGTCCTGCCAGATTACTGCCTCAACAGATAATCCACACCGCCAGTGGGGGACCGTAGCCTTGCCCACCTAAGCCCCGCTCATCGCAACGAGCAATAACCCATGTCCATTAATGTGCACATCCCTCTTGTGGCGGGTTCCACAAGGGGCAAATCAAGGGCGTTAAGCCACTCCCGCAAGTGACTTCACTCAGCCGAGCACGCACCTCACCAATATAGTCAATTCACCAAATCTCCAACAATCAAGAAAGAAAGACAAGCCAACAACTATACTAATCATGCCGATACAACCATAATCATCTTAAATCAATTTCACAGACAACTAAGTAGGGAAACCCTACCTTAGCACTGATCCGAATACGAGTCTACAGCGGAAAACCGTCACCTAACAACAGTCACAATAATCTAATCACAACATGCAATCACCCCTTTTTCCCTAAATTCCAAAACTATGGGAAAAACCTAAAGACGAATCTAACAAAAGACATAAGACTAGTGACTTACTAACGCAACTGGCGCGAGAGGGAGATGAACAAAGACTCACGAACGATCAAAGAAAACTGTTAAACACAATTTATAACTTTAATCATCCTTAACCAAACCGAGGAAATAATTCCCGTCAGATCAGATACTCGGTCGAGTACTAGGAGTACTCGGCCGAGTATTACCACACTCGGCCGAGTGTTCGTGGATAGTATCCTGACAAGAAAACACACGACACATTACTCGGCCGAGTTAGCCTTATTCGGCCGAGTAACAAGACTTCGGAAAACCGTGGTATTACAGTCTTCCCTCCTTAAAACGAACTTCGTCCTCGAAGTTCGTACCATACCCAAAACAAAACACCCAACACAACACTACTGCACAATGACAACAAGCATAGCTACTCAAAAGTACCAACAACTCTTACTATATATGACAAAACACTCAACTCAAACTCGAAAGATGACAAAAACACAATTCTACTAACCTCAACTAACCCCAAAACATACATGGGACCATCTCCTACCCCTCTTAAAAGACTACGGTTATGTCCCCGTAACAAAACATAACTGGTCGAAAAGGTGAGGAAAACGCTCTCTCATCGCCTCCTCTGGTTCCTATGTGGCTTCTTCCACATTCTGAGTAGTCCAAAGTACCTTTAGTAAGACGGTCTCACTGTTCCTTGCCTTGCGCACCTTCCAATCTAAGAGCTCCTTGGGAACCTCCGCATAAGTTAGGGACTCATCTAACTCTATGTTCTCCACCTCAAGCACATGTGATGGATTTCTTATATACTTCCGGAGTTGTGAAACATGAAACACGTTGTGAACCCGATCAAGCGATGGTGGTAAAGCTAGCCGGTAGGCTAATTCACCTATGCGGTATAAGATCTCATAAGGACCGATAAACTTCTCAACATCCGTTTCTTGCCAAACCTCATCACCCCTCACATAGGTGACACTTTCAAAAGGACCTTGTCAACTATTGCGAACTCAATGTCCCTGCGGTGCAAATCTGCATAACTCTTTTGGCGATCTTGAGATGCTTTCATCTTTTGGCGAATCATGCGAACTTGCTAAATCATATCCTGTACCATCTGTGGCCCTAAAACCATATTCTCAGCACTATCGTCCCAGCATACCGGACTCCTGCACTTTCTGCCATACAAAGCCTCGAAAGGTGTCATCCCAATGCTGGTGTGATAACTGTTGTTGTATGAAAACTTGATCAAGTCCAACCTATCTTCCCAACTTCCACCAAACTCCATGGCACAAGCCCTCAACATATCTTCCAAAATCTTGATAGTTCTCTCAGTCTGACAATCTGTCGCATGATAAAAAGTTGTACTCATCTTCAAGGTAGTTCCCATCAAATCTTGCAACTCTTGCCAAAATCGTGATATTGACCTCGCATCTCGATCTGACACTATGTCCTTTGGCACCTCATGTAACCAAATCACATGCTTCATATAACCTAGAGCTAACTGTATCTTAGTCCAAGTATCATTCATCGGAATGAAGTGAGCTGACTTTGTTAAACGGTCGACGATCACCCAAATCATATTGTTACCTTGTTGAGTCCTTGGTAACCCCACTATAAATTCCATAGAGATCGACTCCCAATCCCACTCTGGTACCTGAAGTGACTGAATCTTACCTTGTGGTCTGCATTGTTCACCCTTTACTCTTTGACAAGTTAGACACTTAGCCACGAACTCGGCCATATCTTTCTTCATGCTAGGCCACCAAAACGTTTTCTTTAAGTCCTTGTAAAGCTTGTCAACACCAGGATGAACTGAATAAGGAGTGCAATGAGCCTCCGTCATGATCAAATTTTTCATGTCTGTATCCCTAGGAACACACCATCTCCCATCAAAGCAAACACTCCCATCTGTGTGGATAGAAAACCTCGAAAGGGCGCCACTCTCTACCCTTGACTTCTACTCTTGAATCTTATGATCGATTTCCTGTTTTCTCTTTATGTCATCATAAAAATCAGGTTCGATAGTGATCCGGTTGAGGTCGTCACTCATCCAATCAAACACATTTATAATACTCAACAAACAACTAGTTAGCGGTAAGTCGAGGTCGATCCATGGGACGGTGTGCTTTGGGTTCTAAGTCTATCTATCTCAATTTATGCTAGTGTCACAATTTGGTTGGGTTTGTAGTTGTGTCTAGACTAATGCAAACAATAAAATAAAGCAAACAATAAAAGGAAAGATGTAAACAAATGATTAAAAGTGCTAGGATATCATGGGGTCATAGGGGATTCATGGTGTTGATCATACAAACATGTTTACAAGGTTGCAAGCAATTAATGTTGTGGAGGAACCGAGTTGGGTTATATCTTACGGTTCTTAGGAAGAGTTGGGTCCCGGAGCCGAATCGATTAGATTGTACGACACCTACAAGTCGACTTACTTTCCTCCTAATCAACTTCTATGCATGGTCTAACAAGACTCGAGTTGGTTTATATCTTACAAGTCAAGTTGAGTAGATAAGAGATGGTAAAAATGCAAGGATTCATAGGCTTAACATTTCATCAAACATAACATGTGCATAAAGTTGACATCACAACAAGCAAGCAATTTAATCATGTGAACATATTAGATTAAGCATGAATCAATCCCATGTTGGTTTCCCCTAATTACCCACTAATCCTAGCTAAAGAAACTACTCACTCATTATCATGGGAAACATGTCATTAATGGTGTCAATCATCACAACAAGTATAAACATGATAATAGAATGAGGAAATAAACAATAAAGAGTAAAGAGTAAAGGATTTATACCAAACTTGAGATGATCCAAATAATAAAGCAAAGAATAATAGAAGAAACTTGATGATTGATGGAAGGTTGTCAATCTCCCAATAATAACCCAATAATCTTCAATTACCCAATAATAAACTTGAATAATAAACTTGAACAATAATTAAAGAGAGATTAATGTGTAATTTGTGGAAAGATTAAAGAGTAATCTATTCTAATCTACTCCTAATCTAATCTAAAGAAGGATTTTCTACTCTAAAAACTTGTTTCAAAGGATTATTACAAATGGGGTATTTATAGTGAAAATTAGGTGGATGCATTTAGGGTTAACTAAGGCTAATTTAGTAATTACACTTTTGAGTTTAGAGCAGGGAGGAGCCGGTATTTTTCGGAGGAAGGGAGTCTTTCACGGAGCTTGAAGAACACGAAAACCGCTGGGCTGGAATCCGGGCGGATTAAGGTCGGGACGGGCGGATTCTAACGATGGAATCCGGGCGGATTTATGTAGGGGAATCCGGGCGGATTGTATGGAATCCGGGCGGATTGTGGCAGGGGAATCCGGGCGGATTGTAGGGAATCCGGGCGGATTCTCTTCCAGCGAAATTTCTTGTTTTTCCCAGCCAGAAGACGGGCGGATTGGGGACAATCCGGGCGGATTGTAGCAAGGGAATCCGAGCGGATTTGGAGCAAGACGCTCGGATTGTAGCAAGGGAGGAATCCCAGCGGATTTGGAGCAATCCGAGCGGATTTGGGACAATCCGAGCGTCTTGACACGGGACGACGCGCGGATTCTGTCACTTCTTTGTTTGAGCTCGGATTGTAAAATGGACGTCATTTTCTCATCCGGACTCCTATTGGAGTGATTCAAAAGCCTAGATCGCTTGTTTTTTCGACGCCGTTCTATATAGCATATTTTCAGAGCCAAAGGAGCAACTCTTGGTTTGCGTTCCGAGCAATTTTCTTCATGAATGGCTTCCTTGCTTTTCCTCCTTGCTTTAAACCTTATGACCCTTCTATATAATCTTTATTCTTACGTCATTGGTCATCATTCTTGCCTCCTCTTCATACTAGTCCATCTAATATCATCAATAAGCTTCCAAATATGCACGAAAGACGGGAATTTCCGCCTTATTATCTCCTTTTCTACAAAACATATGAAATGCGATAGAAAAGCAAATAGGAAGGTTTTGACGGATAAAATGGCCATAAAATGCTATAATAGTATGCAAAATAGGCTCAATTAGGGGACTAAATGTGCGCAAATAATGTTCACATCAAATATCCCCAAACCGAACATTTACTCGTCCCGAGTAAAGAGGTGACTAAAACTAGACCTTTATTTAAACTAACCTAATAATATAACCGATATGAGACAATTAGCGGGTCTCACTCCGCCCCTTCAACTCACAACAAGACAACCATGAGGTAGGATGCCTTCTTGCAAGGCAAGGTGGGGCTTGCCAAAATGGCGATACATCCAAACATTAAAGCACACAAAACAAGTAATGGATGCATCTACAAAAGAATAGCCACTTTCCTCATCTAAGTGGCGGAAATTACCTACAAGGGAAGCAATTCAAGGGTACACAATCCTTCATAGATGCAATTCGTTCAAACTACTAAGCCTAGAAGGATACCAATAAATCACCTCCAAAATGTGTCAAGCTAGGGTACCTTTGTCCTCAATCGTTAAATGCTTTTGTCAAGAGTAGACTCCCTATGGTGTTAGAAACACTGGAGGATCGCGGAATTCCCCCTCTTGCCTAGACAAGAAGAAGGGTCGTCCCCTCTCTACCATGCACAAAAATGGATACGGTGGATAAAGGGATCGATAGTATTTGAGTTTCATTTTGGGAGTTTGCTTTCATTGTTGTTTTTTCCCCCCAATTTCTTGTGGCATATAACATTTGAGAACACTTTCTTTTTGCCATTTCTTTTGATTTTTGGCATTTCAACACTTGACAACTTTCAACTTTTTGCATTTTCTTTTGAACATTTTCAAAGTCACCCCATATGTAGTGAGGGTGGCTTATATTTGAAGCTTTAGGAGTTCTATTTTTGCTCCTCTTTTCATTTGATGCATTTTTGCAAACTTTCTTTTCACTTTTCATTTCATTGAACTCAAATCAATTTCTTTTTGTGCCCATTCCCTTTGATGACAAAAATGTGGTAGAACATGGATGATGGATGGATGGATGCATGGTTTCAAGGGTCACCTTGGAATAAACGGTAGCCAAGGAGTTATCACACCACAAGGTACTCTTGACTAGGCCTTAATCCATGGGTCAAAGGATACTAGCATGACACATCCTAGGGTGTTTTACAAGTATTCTAACAAGCAAAGTCTTAAGAAGAAAAAGCATCTACTAGGGCCTATATACACTTGTCAAGCTTCCCAAGTAGACGGTTTCGCAAAATTTTTCTAACATGCAAACTACATGCCATGATGCAACTAACATATATACATCTCTAATGCATATGATTCTACCAACTAATATGCCATATAAACTAAATGCAAGTCCTAAGTTCACATTGTTTTACCGCATCAATCAAAATAAAGCCACATAGTCATTAACATAAAGAGGAAAAAGGAGATTGGAAAGATCATACCATGCGGTCTTCAATATCCTCATGTCTCGGATGTGGCGTAGTCGATCAATGTGAACAAGGATGAACAAACACAATATATACAACAATATATACAAGGCTACACTACAAAGGAAATGAACATGTTTTTGGATTTTTCAATTTTTCAATTTTTTATGGTTTTTATTATGAAATTAAAAAACATATTTTTGGGATTTTTCAAAATTTTTCAATTTTTATGCATTTTTTTGGAATATAAATTCCCATCCCCCACTTTATTTTGGACATTGTCCTCAATGTACCTGTAGGAGTAGGAATAAAAAAAGAAAGTACATGTTTTTTGGATTTTTTTTTTTTTTTTTTTTTTTTGGAATAAAGTACAAATGCAATGATATGATATGAATGAATGCATGCTCTAAATAAATGCAATTCTATATGACATATATAACAAATGAATGCAATCTAAACTATACTATATGATGCATGATTTCTAGTAAATTATGGTCACCTATGATCAAACCTCCCCAAACCGATTTAAACATTATTTCTAGTGTAGAAATGAATAGGTTTGGCCATTAGTGACAATGCATGAATTCTAGTCTACATGCAATTATCTATATGAATTATATTACAATGCAACTATACTATGAACTAACTAATGTAAATGCAATATGAAATATAATACAAATGCAAGCTAAATGTATATGTACATAACTAAATGCAAGTGGAAATGTAATGCAAAGTGAAAGAAAAGGGTATCTTACAAATGGTGGTTTGAGATAGGACTCCACCAAACTCATTCAAGTTCCATTATCCATGGAGCTCAATGCTCTCAATAGTTGGTCAAAAGCTTGTGAATGGTCCTCAAGTAAGCATGAATAAGTCTTGAACCATTGCAAAATAGAGTAGGGTCAATCCATGAGGGACCTCCCTTTGAACTCCTTCCCCTTCTCTTTTGCTTTGTGATGATGGCCTTCCCGACTCTTAAAACTAGCAAACTTGAGATTCTTGTCATGGGGGCTTTTCCGGTAGCTCCTATTTCTTCCAAATTTGATGACACAAATGCTTGGACTAGTCAATTCTCCAAGGGTAGAAGGCGAACTTTCATGGCATTGATGATGGGATGTCTTAGGAGTTGGGATAGTGGATGCCAAATTTCCACATAAAGACTCCTTCTTAACCTTTTCTTTGAGCTTCACCACTAAGTAATTCTTGTATGACGATTTGACCTTCGTGAGAAGGTCCATAATGTCATCTCCAACTATCATAGGCTCCATAGTGGGTGCGAAAAGGTTGTCATGAAGGCATTCCTCCTCTTCATCGAAGCAATATTCAAACTTCTCAAGGATGGGTTCCTCAAGAAAGCTAATCCCATAACTCCCTTCATCATTTGAGTCCATATTTCCCTCATCATCTTCTTCCATAGATGCATCATCATCACTTTCTCCATATGAATCATAAATAGGGGCTTCACTCTTCTTCACCAACTCATTCTCCAACACCTCAACATCTACTTCAAATGACACACCCTCATACTCACAAAGGCTAAGAGTATTTGGCTTACTCAACCTCATGTCTTCATCATCAAATACCACACTTTCATACTCACAAGAGCCCAAAGAGGTTGGCTCTTCCCACTTCTCATCAAAGGTAACTCCTTCAAACTCACATTCATGGTCAATGTCCAAGGAGTGGTGAAGGGTGGTTTCTTGGGATTCTTTCACTTGGGCAATTTGAATCTCCAACTCCTCACATTGGGCAACAATGCCTTGAAAAACATTGTCCCTCTTTTGGCTCTCCTCTAGCATTTGTTTTATGAAGTTTAGTTGATCTCCCATCATTTGGAGAATCACATTTTCAATGGGTTCATCTTCTTGTTGTGGGTAGGTGTGAAAGTGGTTGTATTGTGGCATTTGGAATTCATTGTGAAGTGGGTATTGGGTGGATGGTTGTTGTTGGTATTGGATGTGGTGATTTTGGTGGGAAAAGTTGGGGTAGTAGTTAGGATTTTCATTGTACGAATAAGGTAGGTTTGTGTTGACTTGCTCCTCAAACTCCCCATACCCATAGTCATACTCAAAAGATCCACCACATACTCCATATGTCAAGTCTTGAGTCATCATCACTAAGACAAGGAAACAACTACAAGCATGGAAACTACACAAAAACGGTAAGAACAATCCTTGAGGAACAAGTTCCTCAAGGTGAAAGCACAATTAAAATAGACAAACAAGTAAGAACTTAATCACATAGCACCATCCCCGGCAACGGCGCCATTTTGATCCGGTTGAGGTCGTCACTCATCCAATCAAACACATTTATAATACTCAACAAACAACTAGTTAGCGGTAAGTCGAGGTCGATCCATGGGACGGTGTGCTTTGGGTTCTAAGTCTATCTATCTAAATTTATGCTAGTGTCACAATTTGGTTGGGTTTGTAGTTGTGTCTAGACTAATGCAAACAATAAAATAAAGCAAACAATAAAAGGAAAGATGTAAACAAATGATTAAAAGTTCTAGGATATCATGGGGTCATAGGGGATTCATGGTGTTGATCATACAAACATGTTTACAAGGTTGCAAGCAATTAATGTTGTGGAGGAACCGAGTTGGGTTATATCTTACGGTTCTTAGGAAGAGTTGGGTCCCGGAGCCGAATCGATTAGATTGTACGACACCTACAAGTCGACTTACTTTCCTCCTAATCAACTTCTATGCATGGTCTAACAAGACTCGAGTTGGTTTATATCTTACAAGTCAAGTTGAGTAGATAAGAGATGGTAAAAATGCAAGGATTCATAGGCTTAACATTTCATCAAACATAACATGTGCATAAAGTTGACATCACAACAAGCAAGCAATTTAATCATGTGAACATATTAGATTAAGCATGAATCAATCCCATGTTGGTTTCCCCTAATTACCCACTAATCCTAGCTAAAGAAACTACTCACTCATTATCATGGGAAACATGTCATTAATGGTGTCAATCATCACAACAAGTATAAACATGATAATAGAATGAGGAAATAAACAATAAAGAGTAAAGAGTAAAGGATTTATACCAAACTTGAGATGATCCAAATAATAAAGCAAAGAATAATAGAAGAAACTTGATGATTGACGGAAGGTTGTCAATCTCCCAATAATAACCCAATAATCTTCAATTACCCAATAATAAACTTGAATAATAAACTTGAACAATAATTAAAGAGAGATTAATGTGTAATTTGTGGAAAGATTAAAGAGTAATCTATTCTAATCTACTCCTAATCTAATCTAAAGAAGGATTTTCTACTCTAAAAACTTGTTTCAAAGGATTATTACAAATGGGGTATTTATAGTGAAAATTAGGTGGATGCATTTAGGGTTAACTAAGGCTAATTTAGTAATTACACTTTTGAGTTTAGAGCAGGGAGGAGCCGGTATTTTTCGGAGGAAAAGAGTCTTTCACGGAGCTTGAAGAACACGAAAACCGCTGGGCTGGAATCCGGGCGGATTAAGGTCGGGACGGGCGGATTCTAACGATGGAATCCGGGCGGATTATGGAGAATCCGGGCGGATTTAGGTAGGGGAATCCGGGCGGATTGTAGGGAATCCGGCGGATTCTCTTCCAAATAAATTTCTTGTTTTTCCCGGCCAAAAAGACGGGCGGATTGGGGACAATCCGGGCGGATTGTAGCAAGGGAATCCGAGCGGATTTGGAGCAAGACGCTCGGATTGTAGCAAGGGAGGAATCCGAGCGGATTTGGAGCAATCCGAGCGGATTTGGGACAATCCGAGCGTCTTCAGCGCGGGACGCGCGGATTCCGGTACAGCTTCTTTGTTTGAGCTCGGATTGTAAAACGGACGTCATTTTCTCATCCGGACTCCTATTGGAGTGATTCAAAAGCCTAGATCGCTTGTTTTTTCGACGCCGTTCCATCTAGCATATTTTCAGAGCCAAAGGAGCAACTCTTGGTTCGCGTTCCAAGTAATTTTCTTCATGAATGGCTTCCTTGCTTTTCCTCCTTGCTTTAAACCTTATGACCCTTCTATATAATCTTTATTCTTACGTCATTGGTCATCATTCTTGCCTCCTCTTCATACTAGTCCATCTAATATCATCAATAAGCTTCCAAATATGCACAAAAGACGGGAATTTCCGCCTTATTATCTCCTTTTCTACAAAACATATGAAATGCGATAGAAAAGCAAATAGGAAGGTTTTGACGGATAAAATGGCCATGAAATGCTATAATAGTATGCAAAATAGGCTCAATTAGGGGACTAAATGTGTGCAAATAATGTTCACATCAGATAGCCAAGTCCCCAATGGCATCCCCCTTTCGAATCATGTGGATCCCCATCTTAGACATCTCATCCCTCAGTTTCATCAAAGACATAGTTGTACACAACGAATGTACACTCTTCCTACTCAAAGCATCTGCCATAACATTAGCCTTACCCTCGTTATAGATGATCTCCATGTCATAGTCCTCGATCAACTCCATCCACCGTCTTTGTCGCATGTACAGCTCTTTCTGTGTGTAGATATACTTTAAACTCTTATGATCTGAAAACACCTTAAAGGTCGCCCCATAAAGGTAGTGCCTCCAAATCTTTAGAGCAAAAACAACTGCATCCAGCTCCAAATCGTGGGTATGATAATTCTCCTCATACGGCTTCAGCTGCCTCAACGCATAAGCGATAAT
Source organism: Silene latifolia (assembly GCF_048544455.1). Lineage (NCBI taxonomy): Eukaryota > Viridiplantae > Streptophyta > Magnoliopsida > Caryophyllales > Caryophyllaceae > Silene > Silene latifolia. The sequence goes on along the minus strand of NC_133538.1, from coordinate 222,575,938 downwards.
TTTCCCATTCTGCATTAACACACAACCCAAACCATTTTTTGAAGCATCGGTGTATACTTCAAAGTTCTCACGTCCCTCAAGTAGAGCTAGAATAGGAGATGTGGTCAAACGCTCCTTTAAGGTTTTGAACGCCGTTTCACAACTCTCATCGCAACAAAACCAGGTCTCTTTCCGCATCAAAGCTGTCATAGGTCTTGCGACCTTAGAAAAGTCCTTCATGAACCTCCTGTAGTAACCACCTAAACCCAAGAAACTACGAATCTCAGCAGCATTTTTGGTGATTCCCACTTAGTCACTGCCTCAATCTTACTAGGGTCCACTGACACACCCTCCTTTGATATCACATGACGTAGAAAGGCCACTTTCTCCAACCAAAACTCTTTTTTTTGCTAAAATGTCAGCTTTCCATTGATAAACCGGCAATACACATACATTTGTTCATTTTTGTGCTAATTTTACATCAAATGCACCTTAGACAACCAAAGTCCATCCTTATAAGGGATGGACTTAATACAACATGCTATAATTCTATTTCGAAGTGAAGTAGTGATCTACCTAGCCACCATGGACGGGCTAAGAAGCCTATAATTGAGCCAAGCATTATTCCTTTGTAGCCACACTGTGTACCATACTGCAGGGACAGCAGCAGTGGTCACGTTTTTCCTCGGCCTACTCCATCTCCTCCTCTTTATCTACTGCAACAGATTTGAAGGACTTAGATGAGCCCCTAAATCAGAATCAATTACCTGCAGCACCTGTTTAGTATAAGAACATTCCTGAAACACATGAGTATGACTCTCAGTAGCCAACTGATTATCTCGCAAAGTTTGCACTTAGATAACTTGGCATACAACTGATTATCTCGCAAAGTCTAAAGTACTAACCTCATATGCTCCTCGTGCTCCTCCTTAGTCTTAGAGTTGCCCAAGATGTCATCAATAAAGACGACCACAAACCTATCCAAGAGCGGGCTGAAAATCCGATTCATAGGATCCATGAAAAATGCTGGTGCATTCGTCAACCCAAAAGGCATCACTACGTACTAATAGTGACCATATCGTGACCGAAAAGTTCTCTTAGGAATACCCTCATCTGCTATCCTCGGCTGGTGATGACTCGGCCTCAAATTGATCTTAGAAAACACCCCCGCGCCACTCAACTGGTAAAAAAGATCATCAATCCTTTGCAAAGGATGCCTGTTCTTCACCGTGACATGGTTCAGCTCTCTATAGTCGATGCATAGCCTCATACTCCCGTCTTTGTTTTTTACAAACAACACTGGTGCTCCCCAAGGTGACACACTAGGCCAAATATACCCTTTGTCTAAAAAGTCATTCAGTTGCTTCTTCAACTCCTCCAACTCTTTAGGCCCCATCGGGTACAGTGCTTTAGATATACGTTCCGTCCCCGGTTTGAGCTCCACATTAAAGTCGATATCTCTCTTGGGAGGTAACCCCGGTATCTCATCTGAAAAAATGTAACTAAACTCCCCAACAAAGGTATGTCAGATGATGACCGCTCCTCCACACGCATATCTCTCACATAACAAAGGATTAAAGGACACTTCTTCCTCAAACATGACTTTAGATTCATCACCGCGATAAACTTACACTTTGGTCTCACCACGAACCCTGTATATGATACCTTCACTCCCTTAGGCCCCTTTAAAGATACTCTCTTTTGTCTGCAATCTATCTTGGCATCATACTTACCCAACCAGTCCATCCCGACGATAACCTCAAACCCATCCATCGGAAACTCTAACAAGTTGACCGGTAAGTCTACTTCCCCCACCAACATGTACACATCCCTATACAACTTATAACAAGACACCGACTCCCCTGAAGGTATAAACACACTATCTTTCACCAGATCATACTCTCCTAAACCCATAGCTAAGGTATGACTCATAGACACAAAAGAGTGGGTCGCCCTCGAATCAAACAGAACAAAAGATGGTGTACTATGAACAACAAAAGTACCGGTAACAACGTGAGCATCATTCTCTGCCTCCTACTTGCCCATCATAAAGAGCTTCCCACTGCTTTTCTGACCTCCACCTTGGACCGTGGTAGTCAAAGTAGTTGGCTTGGCTGACGAGTTCTGCATCACACTGTTGTTTGGACGCTAATAGGACCCTCTATTATTGCGGTTGTAGCCGCCATTGTTGTTCTTCTGCCCTCCGCGATTACCCCACGACCCAGATGGCCTGTTGCTAGCAAAACTTTGGCTTACTTGGAGCCTGAGAAAAGTTCCCCTGATAAGTACCTGGAAAGCCTCCTCCTCCTCTAGTACTGGTTCACTCATGACTCTTATAGCTCACTCCGCCACAGTTGAAACAGGTAAGGTTGGAGTTATCACTAATACTCCGACCGCCTCTTCTCCGCCAAGCTCGAGATCCACCTGCATACCCAGATCCTCCAGAAAAGGTTCTCGCGTGATTGTGATTTCCCCTCTTGTGGCTCGATTGGTTACCACTCGCACTCTTCGCTTTCTATTTCTCAGCATTCCTTTTCTTAGCATCCTTGGCTAAGTCCACCAACCTTTCAGCGTGCCCAGCTGGTGCATATACCTCTTTCAGATCTGTAAGTACCCCAGCTGGTAGTCTATCCATGATCTTGGGTGCCAACCCCTTTCCAAAGTGAGGAGCTAAACCCCATTGACCAATCTGCATATTCTCTGCGTATCGTGACAACGCTATAAACCGGTGATAGTACTCAGTGACGGTCATATCATTAGCCATGGTGAAGGAATCGAACTTAGCTCTCAGCTTGTGATGGATGTGCTCCGGCACAAAGTGTTCCCTCTTAGCACTCTTGAAGCCTGCCCAAGGATTAGCATCCTGCCCCAAGTCCATATAGTGTACCCTAGCATCCTCCTTCATATTATGCCACCATACTCCAGCCTCATCCCTCAGGTAGAACGCAGCCTGCTCTACCATCATATATGTCGGACACTTCACAACCTCTAGCAAACTCTCTATCACATGATGCCAACTATCATCGAGCAGTTTTGGCTCACCGGTGCCCTCGTAAGTAGAGGGGTCAAAGCGAGAAATAGTGGTGCGTAGCTGGGATGCGTCCACCGGTTTCTCACCTCCCTTACCCACGTTCTTGAGTGCCTCAATGAGCGCATCTTGCTACTCAATCATTCTAGCAACCTCATCTAGCGTCATCTCAGTAGCTTAGACGTACGTAGCTAACCTCTTTGGTGGCATGTTGAGCTGATATAACTAAGAAATCTTAAGCACATAGCCTACGGCTCAAAATAAACAAACCATCCGCCAAAGAAGTACTCGGCCGAGTACTGTGAAATACTCGGTCGAGTAAGGACTACTCGGTCGAGTACTGAGACTACTAAGCCGAGTATTCCACTCTAGTAGCTAACCTATAAATCACATAAAATATACTCGGTCGAGTATACATGACACTCGGTCGAGTATGCCTCACTCGGTCGAGTACCCCTCTTACTCGGCCGAGTGCTCCCATCCAGTAGCTACTACCTCGTACACACAAACAAACAAACACACGGTCGAGTACTTGGTTACTCGGCCGAGTATCCCCTACTCGGTCGAGTACCCGCCCTGCTCGGTCGAATCATGCCAAAAACGAGCTAACTAATACGGAAAACATACTTAAACATGCATAAACTACATCCAATATATTACTACCCTTCCAAAGCCACTTAATAACATATATTCCATGCTCCAGATATGCAATCACTTTCTGAATTCATCCAACAACTTCACAAGAAACTTATGTAGAGATACAACACACATCACTTCAATACACAACGATACCCAAGACACCCCCCATGTTGACCGGCTCAAAGTTGTAAGGGCCTCAATGCGACTTGGGGACGTCTCCCAAGTCTTTGTGGTGGCTCCATACAACTCCTACCCGAGTTCATTTTAATTACTCTCTATGTTCGTTTGGTTCATTGGTTTTAGGTTCCAAAATCGTCGCTTTGATACTACTTTGTAACACCCCCCCCCCCCCCCCACATACCAAGGTGTCTTATCAAGGACCATACTAGCACGAGAAGTTGTTACCATCTCGGTTCCCCGATGTTAGTATATCAAAAGTAACCATTCAGAAACATTTTTTAAAGTATAAAGTTTTAACGATTACACCGTCTCAAAGAAATATCCAAACGAAAGTGTGTAAATCTCAATACAAATGAAATCCAAAACATATAAACTCGTAACAGCGGAAGCTAGACTCGAAGTGATGACATCCCATATCGTCCCCACAGCTAAAGACAACCATCACCTATCACTAGCTACTCACCATCCCCGAATGGATCACCACAGTATTACAAAACAACAACGGGGTTAGTTCACTATATAATTAAGATAAGCAATATACACAAAACAACAACAACAACAACAACAACAACAACAACAACAACAACCATTCTTCAATGGCAATCATGTCTCATAACTGAAGTGTGTAGTCCTGCCAGATTACTTCCGCAATAGATAATCCATACCGCCAGTGGGGGACCGCAGCCTTTCCCATCTAAGCCCCGCTCATCGCAACGAGCAATAACCCATGTCCATTAATGTGCACATCCCCCTTGTGGTGGATTCCACAAGGGGCGAATCAAAGGCATGAAGCCACTCCCGCAAATGACTCCACTCAGTAGAGGATGCACCTCACCAATATATTCAATTCACCACATCTCCAACAATCAAGAAAGAAAGACAAGCCAACAACGATACTAATCATGCCAATACAAAAATAATCATCTTAAATCAATTACACAGACAACTGAGTAGGGAAACCCTACCTTAGCACTGATCCGAATACAAGTCTACAGCGGAAGCTAGAAACGCTCTTCTACAAATTTGTCACCTAACAACAATCACAACAATCTAATCATAACATGCAGTCACCCCTTTTTCCCCAAATTCCAAAATTAGGGTAAAACCCTAAAGACCAATTTAACAAAAGACATAACACTAGTGACTTACCGACGCAACTGGCGCAAGATGGAGATGAACAAATACTCACGAACGATTAAAGGTCTTGGGAGTCATTAGGGATGATTAAAGAACGTAGAAGTGATTTAGGTTTTGGTAAAAATGAAAAGTAAAACTGTTAAACACGATTTATAACTTTAATCACCCTTAACCAAACCGCGGAAATAATTCTTGTCAGACCAGATACTAAGTCGAGTACTAGGAGTACTCGGCCGAGTACCCCTTACTCGGCCGAGTATTACCATACTCGGCCGAGTGTTCCTGGACAGTAGCCTGACCAGAACACACACGACACATTACTCGGCCGACTTAGCCTTATTCGGCCGAGTAACAAGACTTCAGAAACCGTGGTATTACAGATGGTATGTGACAAATCGGTTTTAGTATGAGCTTATGTGATGAGTTATGTCGGTTATCAAGAATATACAGGGGTTTCTATGAGTTTTAGTTAACTTCCTGACATGTTGGGTGTGTTGGGTGTGTGAATTTCGGGACGAAGTTCATTTTAAGGGAGGAAGACTGTAATACCCCGATATTTTATATGTAGTGAGTGGCTGATATGACGGTTAACTTAAGGGTTGGTATTTAGGAGTGTCGACCGTGGGTAGGGAAAATCACCGCAGCTGGCAACAACAATGGGGCTTGTGGGGAGATGTATGAGGCAGTATAAGTTCATTATGTTGCTTGGGGTAACATTTTGTTAACCGTAAATCTGTAATGGAGTTTGATTGTCTGAACTTAAGACTTAACAAGCGCCCTGGGGGCGTTCGTTATCAGGATCGTATATATTTTAACTCAATGGAATTGAACCCCTGAAGTCAAGGTCAAAGGTCGAATCTCTACCATTGGGACAAACCCTAATTAGTTAAATTTTGAGCTTATTTGAACAGCTATTTTCGAGCCATAAAGCAAGACTGTTCATTGTTGAAATTCTACTAACTAGCATTAGATTTACGTAATTGCTAAATCCCGCACACCATTTTACTAAATCCTATACAAATTGCCAACTAATTCCAATTTTGCCCCTCTTATTTCGCATCGCCAATGAAAATTATACCTAACTCCAAGTCTTCATCCTTCTCCTCCTCTCTCCTCTCTCAACAGACACAGCCTACTACCCTCCTCCAGCCGCCGCAAACACCGTCACTGCCACCGACCGACAATAATTATTATGTTAATTACCTCTCCGCCGGCACACTTGTCGTCACTCTTCATCGCCCCCTGAAGTCAACTCCGCCTCCTTTGGTAATGCGACATATGATGTAGTTCCGGTAATGGCGTCGGGCTTCGATTTGGACTTTTCATATTAGGTTTTCTCTGAAGTTTGTGCAGCATGTATTTCCATGTGGACCAAAAAGACGACGTTTGAGGCAGAGAGGAAAGGAGTCGGCTGGGAGAGGAGAGATAAAGAGAAGGGCAAGGGATTGGAGTTGGATTCAATTTTTTTAATCGTGTATATCTGGGAGGGGTAAAACTGGAATGAATGAGAATTTTGTGTAGGATTTAGTAAAATGGTGTGCGGGATTTAGCAAATCCCTAGATTTAAATGTTGTGGTACATGGGCTAATCGCATTTCAGTCATTCTCATGTTTAAACAATCTTTTTATTTTTTTTTTAATAGGGGTAAAACCCAAAAGACCTACAGCGAGTAGGGTCCAAAAAGAACAACAAGCAACAAAGCAGTCTCAAAACAACAAACCACCATAAAGCAACAGACAACCAACACACAAATAATCAAAACTATCATAAACTATCTGCCTTTTGGCCTCCACTTCTCCTTCCACGATCTTATTGCTTTCCAATTGGTCAACCATTCTTCTAAAGAATACGGTATATTTTCCTTCCAAGCCTTGCTCCACAACCCGACTCGTAGTACCACCAAATCCCGCATACTAGACCAGGACGGGTCTTTGAGTTCGAAGACGGTCGCATTCCTTACCTCCCAAATAATAGTGACCACGGCAATGAAAAAAGTATCCCAAATTTGCTTCTCAAAACCCGCTAGATGTGCCCCATGCCAAAGTAGAAAGGCGTCATCAATTTCCAATGGACATACCCACATCATTCCCCATTCAGCACAAATCTCATTCCAAATATTCCATGAGAAACGACAATGTAGAAAAACATGATTAACAGTCTCCAAAACCTCACCACAAAATGTACACAACGACTCCTCAGATGTTAATGCCTTCCATTTGAGTACCCTATCTTTTGTCGCCACCCTTTTCCATAGTATTGCCCAAAGAAGCACTTCATATCTTGGGGGAGCAAGGTTTTTCCACACAAGGGGGAACCATTGTTTATGGTCCTAAGAGTTATATTTCATGTTATAGAATGCATCCACGAAAGACTTGGTAGTGAACATACCTGCTTTGTCAAAAGACCAAGAGTAATGGTCTTCCTTTTCTCTTACTGGCTGGAACTCCGCAATTATTGTCATTAAGCTGTCAAGAAGAGGGACTTCCCAATCAAACAAGTTTCTTCGCCAAAGGAGATTCCACACCCATGTCTCTTCAATCCAACTTCCCATATCAGCTACCTTGGTCAGCTTTTGTAGAGATAGCGAATAGAGCCTAGGAAATCCTTCTCTGAGAGGGCACATTCCAATTTACTCTCTTTCCGGACTAACACCTCTTTTTTTGAACATTTGCATTTGGCAAAAAATCAAGGAACAAAATTAGATAATTTTAAACCATACAAGACAACATAACTCCATTTGTCCATAAAAATGGTCTACAAAAATTTACCAAAAATACTGTCAATTTTTTTTTTTTTTACCAAAAATAAAAACATATCGTATAACTTTTGAATAATACATCTCAACATCGAAACAAATAACTTCTCACCGGGATGGAGAAAGTATATTTTTAAGTTATTTTCTCCCTATTTTCATTGCATTTTGCATTAAAATGTCGTTGTACTATTATATCGCATTTGGTTTTATCAAGTCATGAACATAGAAAAAGAACTTCATTTGCTATTAATTTCAACACAAAATCTCATTATAGACGGACACTATCCGTCTATACGTATAGACGGATACCATTTTCCCTCACAAAATACTCATTTGCCATAAAGTGGGAAGCACATGGGGGTACCCCACATTGTCCCCCCCCCTATCCATTTTATTAGAGGTCTTTACCCGTCTATTCGCCCCACCCGTTTATACCAAGACCTATTATAATTTCAAGGACATTCCGTTTTTTCCGTTGTCCTAGTTCAATAAAACTTCTTCACCAAATAAAATTTATACAAAAATACGAATCTACAATTATACGGAGAAATAGGGTTACGCATCTGAGGTAATACCTCAGACCATGTAGTTTTTGAGCATATACACATTTTTTTTGAGCATATACAAATTTATAAATATAGTTTTTGAGTAATATTATATTTTTTTTAGTGTAATGTTTTAGTAAATGTGCTCAAAAACTTTATACTAAATCAGAACTCAAAAACTTTAAAATAAAACTCAGAAAATAAACAATCAGAGATACTACCTCAAATGTATAGTCTATGAACTGCATTATACGATATTGTAAAAAAAAGTTGTTCCCACTACAGCGTACTATTCAATAAAATGAAGTAGATGCAGGATGATTGCTTAATATGGCCAGGCACAATCAATAGCCGTTAGAGAAGTTGGAAAGTTAGTTAGGATGAAAGCACCTGTTTTACCGTACACTTATATAATAGGATGGCGATAGGCCGCCACCGAGTGATACCGAATCTCGGCGTCACTATAATTATAATAAAAAGTAAAAGTAAAATTTTAGTTTTTGTATAGCGCCAAAGTTAGAAGGGCATGTACGTAATTTTATATCGATCCAATATCTTTTTCAATTAAATTAAACTCTAACTTGGTTACCCCTTAAAAATCATGAGAGTTGAAAAATCCCGTAAATTAAGAAATAAGGACTTGTTTGGTTGCCCAATTTTTTGGCAAAATGTAGGAATTTAATTTTCCAAGGAGTTTCCAACTACTCCACAATGGAGGAGTTCAATTAGTTAGCTCCCTCTAGGTAATTGCAAACTCCTATGGAATTAAATTCCTATATAGGCAACCAAACGGGTTTGCTAAAATCACATGAATTTTATGTGTGAATTTAATTCCCATGATTTCGGTATTCCCGTGGAGTTAGATTCCAACGGGCAACCAAACGAGGACTAAATTATTTATTTAATATTAACCTAAATTGCACTAAATTGTTTTCATCTAGTTTCTTCATCATTATACGATATTATGTTCATCTTCTTCGTTTTTCATTTAATAAGCGTAAAACATTACTACCATTAACAAAACAACAAAAAAAAAACAAAGAAGAATTTGTTGCCACGGGCTTTCCCATATACCAAAATCATTAACTATGTAGACATCTACAAAGCTACTCATTTACTTGTTAAACTGAGGATGGCAACAAACGTGAACAGAAATAGAGAACAATTTGTTTGTTATAAGTTCTTCCTCAAAAAATGGCATAATCTTAGGAAAATTCTACTGTTTTTTTATTTACTACTATTTCCTATTTTTAATTAATTAAGTAAATTCAAGTTCCTAAACTACCCTTTTCTAATAATTAGTTTGAAATTCAAATTGTAGGAGAGGGTAATGAAAATGCCTACGAAATTTACTATACTACCTGTAACAGCAAATTTTGTATCGCAAAATAAATGTAATACAAAATAGGAAACAAATGAATTTTTATTAATATCAGAAAGTTTATGTGTACAATCTCTAATGTATCCTCTGATTCTAAATGCCGCAGTAGATCACGTAAACGCTGTCTGTAGTAGAGGCGCGAACGTTGTATTTGAATGACACCTGTAGAGGTTGTATGCACTCTGTAGGAGGTGTCGATTTGTATTCTTGAGAGGGTCACTGCGACTTGTTTTCTCTTGAATGTTGTAGCTTGAACTTGAATTTCTTGGGCAGGCGGCACAGTTTTGGTGTGCTTGTTGACTGCTTGCAGAGATGTCTTGCAGAGGGAATTTATAGAGCTTTTGTGTCTTCTTCTCTCTGAATTTTATGATTATGATTTTTCTCTAACTTTGGAATGAATGGGAATAGCTCTATTTATAGAGTTTTAATTCCCCTTGGATTTTGACATTCACAGGCTCATTTATGGGTTTATTAGTGAACTTGGCCCAAATTTGATCTTTTTCGGGTTTAATGATCTGGATAACCCATTTTGTAATCCGAATCGACCCATATTTCATTTAATCGGGGCAAATTAATTAAATCGAGCTAAAATTTAGTATTAAATCAGATTTTTTATTTTATTTTATTTATTTGGCACATTAATAAATTTTCAGTGCCTACACTACCCTCGGTGGCGCCCAATTTGAGCATCACCCGGTGGCGCCATCTCATTTTCCTATACTACGTATAATATAATGTCTATCCTAGATTGGCGATCTCATCAATTAGACTTTAGAATCAGTCAATCAGTCAAACTAAACCTAGTAAAAGTCTACACACTTCAAAACCCGGTCTGTACTTGATAAGTGAATTCAGATTTAACCCAAACCCCAAATAGCATGACAAGGTATAACTTAACTAAAAAAAGAGGCAACTTGAAAGTAGTCTGATACAACAACAACAACATCAGAGTCTTAATCCCAAAATGATTTGGGGTCAGCTGACATGAATCATCCTTTAGAACTGTCCCTGGGTGAACGCACACCTCAAAATCCGAATAGAAAAGGAAAAAATGAAAAACAAAAGGGAGAGCGAAAATATAATACAAAGTCAAGGTAAACTTACAGGTTTTAAAATCGAACTCCGGATTTCTTTTATAAAAACTTAAAATTAAAATCGAGAGAAAAGATTAAAACGATTTTGAAAACCGAAATAGAATTAAGGATCCGGAATGCCTTAAAAGTAAACCAAGTAAAATATATAAGAAAGTGGTTGGTAAAAAAGGTGTAATAAAGGGGAGAAGAACAAATAATTTTGTTTTTTTTAAATAAAAACACTAAATATGTCAAAAGACATCAAATACTAAAAATCCAAGTGTATCATTTCCCTCCATTGTACCATCTCTGTCATCATACTCTCCTCAAGCCCCAGAAATCTCATATCGTGCTCTATCACTCTCAACCATGTCTGCCTCGGTCTCCCTCTACGAACCTTTTCTATTCTCCAAGTCTCCAGTCTCCTAACTGGTGCGTCCATAGGTCTCCTTCTCACATGGCCAAACCATCTTACTCGATTTTCCATCATCTTGTCCTCTATTGGCGCCACTTTAACCTTTTCCCTAATCACGTCATTCCGTAATCGATCTTTCTTTGTATATCCGCACATCCACCTCCGCATCTCCGCCACACTCATCTTTTGAATGTGACAATGTTTTAAGGCCCAACACTCGGAACCGTAAAGTAAGGCAGGCCTAATTGTCGTGCGATAAAAGTTTTTCTATAATCTTTGGGGCATATCTTTATCGTATAAAAACCCTGAACCACTCTTCCGTTTCAACCATCCCACTTTAATTCTGTGAGCCACATCTCCTTCTAACTCCCCATCTTTTTGAATAATAGATCCCAGATATCTGAAGAAATGTAACCCCTCAACAACATCCCTATCGAAAATAATACGTACTCCCTGCCTCTGTCGATCTCGATCCTGCCACTTTAGTGAACTGACACCTCAAATACTCGGTCTTATTCCTGCTCAGCCTAAACCCACGAGTCTAAAGTATGCTTCCACAATTCAAACTTTCTCTCCACCCCCTATTTCATCTCATCAATCAACACAATATCATCGGCAAACATCATACAGCAAGGGATGTCGTCCTGAATATCCCTTGTCAACTCATCCATAACTATAGGAAAGATAAAAGGATTAAGTGCGGAACCTTGATGCACCCCGATGGTAATGGGAAATTCTTTCGTTCTCCCAACATTAGTGCGAACACTTGCACTAGCCCCCTCATACATGTCCTTTATGAGGTCAATATATTTTCGAGACACATCCTTTCTCGCCAAAACCCACCAAAGCACTTCTCTTGGTACCCTATCATATGACTTTTCCAATTCAATAAAAACCATATGCAAGTCCTTTCTTGTCCCGATGGTGTTCCATCAACTGTCTCATGATAAAAATCGCATCCATTGGCGATCTCCCTGTCATAAATCCAAATTGGTTATTCGAGATGTCTACACATCTCCTAAGCCTTTGCTCGATTATCCTCTCCCATAACTTTATCGTATGACTCATAATTTTAATTCCCCGATAATTGGAATACTCTTGAACATCATCTTTGTTCTTGTACAAAGGGACAAGAGTGCTTCTCCTCCAAGCTGATGACATCTTGTCGAAGAGCATGGTTACCCATTCGATCCCTTTCTCCCCGAAGCACCTCCAAACTTCTATGGGTATACCACCCGGTCCCTCTGCTTTCTTTGACCCCATCTTCCTTAACGCCTTTCTACATCCCCAAAACCTTACTCCCGATGTCCATTGAATAAACTATCAAAGTAAGAACTCCATCTAGCCTTTATTTCGTTATCCTGAACCAGAACCTTATCGTCCATACCTTTCACACACCTAACTCTCCCAATATCCCCCGTCTTCCGGTCTCTTATCCGAGCCAGTTTATAGATATCCTTCTTTCCTTCTCTCGTGTCCAACCTGGCATACACTTCTTGGTTAACTTTTGCCCTCGCATCCCGCACTGCATTTTTAGCGGCTCATCTAGCCTCCTTGTACTTTTCAAAGTTCTCATCACTCATGCATTTCCCCAAAACCTTATAGCATTCACGTTTTGTCTTTATCGCTTGTCTCACCTCCTCCTTCCACCAATATATGTCCTTACTTGATGGTCTATTCCCTTTAGATTCCCCTAACACCTCCCTCGCCAAATCCTTTACAACATGCTCCAATTTATCCCACGTTGTATCAATATCTTTCTCCTTTCAATCTGACCAAATATTGCTACTTTCGACCTTATCGAAAAATGCTTGTTGGTTTTCCCCTTGTAGCTTCCACCACTTGATTCGTGCCTCATCGATTATCTTTCTCTTCCTCAAGTCTCTCTTACCCCGAAAATCAAGCACCACTAGTCAATGTTGTGTTGCGGCACTTTCCCCAGGTATGATCTTGCAATCGGTGTACTCTTTCTTCCACACATTCCTTACCAAAAGGAAGTCAATTTGACTAGAATTTCCTCCACTCCTATAAGTCACCAAATAGGAATGCCTTTTCTCGAACCAAGGGTTCATTATACCCAAGTCATATGCCAAAGCAAAATCTAATATGTCACTTCCTGCTTCCTTTCTCTCCCCGAACCCAAAAACCCATGGATGCTCTCGAAGCCAACTCGACTAGTACCCACATGCCCATTGAGGTCACCACCAATGATCAATTTCTCTCCAATAGGGACTCGTTCTACAACCTCTTCCAAATCTTCCCAGAAGGCTCGTCGAAAAGAAGCATCCAATCCTACTTGAGGTGCGTAAGCACTAATAACAGTCAGCACCTCATCCCCGACTACAAGCTTAATGCTCATAATCCTATCACTCTTTCTCGATACTTCTACCACGTCATCGATGCAATCTATATCAATGACAATACCCACTCCATTACGACTTTTGTCTTTACCTGTGTACCAAAGCTTATAACCCAAGGCGCTATCACCCTTGCTTTATCTCCGACCCACTTTGTCTCTTGTAGACACATTATATGCACTCTCCTCCTTTTCATAACCTCCCCTACCTGGGCTAATCTCCCTGTCAAAGAGCCAACATTCCAAGTACCAAAACGTAACCTACTACCCTTCCTAAAGTCATGCCCTGATTCCTTTACCCGCTCTTGACCATGCTTCCTAAATCCAAACCTATTTGACACCACACTCATACTTCGAGGTGGCGCGCCGCTTTCGGGCAATGACCTAACAACCCTTGCATATTTTTCAATACACCCAGGTTTAGAAGATGTGAGACAAGCGATACGATTGTCGTTTTTATAATTATGATCTAAAGTGACTCATAACCATTTAAATGACCTGACAAAATATACCTAGTCAAGAGTTTAGAATGCGTTAACTTTTATCAAATCGTAGCTGAGAGTTTTGATTAATAAAGACGTTTGATTTGGAAAAAACCGGTATTAGTTATCACTCGATAACACTGTCTAATTTTTCTTATCATTTTTAAGATTTAAGATACCACACAAATTTTTCAATCTATTCCGTTAATTATTAGTACATGCAAGGTTAAACAAGGACTTTCCAAATGGTTTCATTTGTCAAGTCTCCAAGCGGCATTGCATTGATATTGCGGATACAATATGAGGGCCTAAAATTGGTTGTCGTCATCTTATTCAGTTTAAGCAGTCTTAACTCACCGCAAAAGTTTCACCAAACACTTATATATCAATGTGTATATAAGATTAGACATTTCTAGCTAACTTACATACTACATCATCACAATAAACACCTCTCTGCCTAAATAGACTTCATTCGAAAATGACTACCACCTGTCTTTCCAAATCAATCCTTCTTTTCCTCTTATTCAACATCCTTCTTTCTGTCGCAACTCATGCTCATGCTGCTCGCAGTAACCCTACAAAGAATACCAGCGACAAGAAGAAACCTGACTGTATTCTAGACCCTGATGGCAGTGTCCTCTTTCCGGGTCTTGGACGGATCCGGGTCCCAATTCCCGGCACTGTACAATATGACCCGCCTGCTGCTGGCTCTAGCGGCCTATCAGGAGGAGATGGTAGCTCATTCCCGTCACCTGATGGTGGCTCATTCCCGTCCCCTGATGGTGGTAGGAAGTGATCACATTGTCCCACCTGTACTGTGGGACCCTGGACTACTATCCCTACTTATGAAAGAGCTCTCGTAATTTCCGTTAATTATTTCGTAGTATTTCTTGTGTGTTTGCTTAATTATTAATTATGTCATTTGATGTAGTAGGGTTATTCATGAGTAGCAGAAGACATTCTTCCTTTGTAGCTAGATTTGTGTTGCAGTTTTTCCTTGAATCAAAAGAGATTTGCATAAATCTCGTATGTATTTCTACTGTTTATGTAATAAATAAGTTTCAGAGTTGAGAACAACTCAACTGACTTGTTTAATTTAATTGTTTTTCTAGCTTGTTAGGGTTTGTTGAGTTTATGGATTCGAGTACCTAAGAGAGGGAGGGGTGAATTAGGTACTATTTAAAAATTTAACTTCAACTTTATTGACTTAAGTGAGTTGTAGGATGAAAAGAGATAGAAGAATACTTCGAATAATATTGAGAGATTAAACGAGTATTAAAATGAATGTTTGCTGAAGTATGAAAGTAACAACTGTTCTGACTGTAGCCATTTGTCTCAGTTTATGGAGTACAGACTGCAGACCAAATGTGACAAAGATGTGGAATCATTACTTGAAAGTTAAGCAAAGCAAGTGCAAACGAAATAAAGAGCAGCGGAATAAAACAAATAAAACCAAACACGAGATTTTTGAATTGGTTCGGCAAGAAACTCAAGTGCCTACGTCCAATCTACTTTTTTATTGATTTATTTTAGTGATCTACTCCGACTACTAAAAACCCGTACAATAAAAAGACCAACAACCTACTCCGGTTGTGACACAAGTTCAAGAACTACTCCGTCCTAGAACAAGGTAACTCGCAACCTACTCCGGTTGCCAAAGAGTTAAAGCACTACTCCGTCCTAGACTCTACAACTCACAACCTACTCCGGTTGCCACAACAGTTAAAGGACTACTCCGTCCTAGAACTCAACACTCTAACTTAGAACGTTTACAAGGATCAAGTTTCCACGGACTGATTCTTTAACAAGAATTGATATGGACAACTTACAAGATCAAACGGTTGATAAGTGAGAGAGTTTAATACTTAAAGCAACAGTCACTGTGATTGTAACACTTGAAAACTTTGAAAGCTTTGCAAAATATCAAAAGGATTTGAAAACTTGAAAACAATTTTGCAAACTCTACACTCTAACTAGAATATTTTCAAACCAAGTTTCCTTAGACTGATTCTTAAAAAGAATTGAGAAGGACAACTTATTGATACAAACGATTTCTAGATGAGAGGTAGAACACTGTGAAGTAACAGTGATTTCGATTGTCGGAATTGAAGACTTAGAAGATTTTTTGCAAAGAAAATTTCGTGTTCTTTAAAAATTAATTTTGCAAAAATACTTTGATTTCTCTGAAAAGTCTTGCATTCAAAGTGAAGAGAAGAGTTCCTTTTATAGAAGAGGCACACAAGAGGAGGCAAGCTAGGGTTTGTGAGTCAAAGGTCTTCACATGTGATGAAGACCAACACTTTCCCAATTTTGCACAAAAGAAGGTACTTTTATTGAGAGGCAAAAGAAGAAAATAAGGTTTGTAACACTACTACAAATCCAGGCAACTACAACGCCCCTTTAACAACGATTATTCACGAAAATCACAATAGACGTTGTAGAATGTATGGCGCGAATTTTACTAAAATCAATTACAACGGGTATGGTTATAAAAACCGTTGTTATTAGTTTTAACAACGGGTCACACATGCACAACCGTTGTTAATAATTTGGCGCAAAATTGGCGCAAAGTTAGTGAAAAGTAATCACAACGGTTATTTTTGAAACCCGTTGTTAAAACTTATTTAACAACGGGTGTTTTTTAGAACCGTTGTTAAAACATATTTCACAACGGTTGTTGTTTAATAACCGTTGTCAATACCTTCCATACTATAAACCACACAAACAGAAGTCTTCTGCAGCCACAAAACACAACCCTTAATACACAAACACAAACACAGCAGACAAACAAACACAAAACACATACACACTCTCTTTCTCTCTTTCTCTATTTCTCTCTTTCTCATCGTCGCTTTATCTTCTCGCCGTCACTTTGTGATTTCATCGTCTATTACGTTCGTATTTATCAAAAATCTCGCCAATCCTTTATTAGTTTCATCGTCATTATTTTCTTTTTCTATTTATTTCTTTTGCATGTATGTGTTTTTATCGACCATTATGTTATTTGTTTAAGTATTGTTCGCATAATTAGTTACTAAAACAATGAAGAAGCAAGATGAAGAAGTAAGATAAACATAATTAATATATATATATATATATATATTTATAAATACATAAATTAAAAAAAAAATTACATATGTAAAAATGCAATTCTTATATTTTCATGGAGGATCTTATTGTGCTCTATCGTATCCGTCATCTCCTCCTTGGCTATTTGGAGGTTCCGTTCAGCAGCTTGCTATATCGTCATATAGCTAGCCGCAATCGCCGCTTGCTCCGTCAAGCCATTTTCTTTGGCGTGCTTCAGTGCGGATCGAGCTTCCGCAAGGTAGCTCCTGAAACTTTCCTCAATATGGAGGAACCGGCGGATGAAGTTGTTGTTGTTCTCGATCATGGTAAGAGTCTTTAGGATGAAATCATTCATTTTGTTAGAGTTTTTTGAGTTTGATTTGAAAGATTAAGTAAAGTTTGTTTTAACAGTTAGAGTTTGGAGATGAATATATGAGATAATGGAAATGTTAGTTGAGATATGCAATGTATTTATACTAAGCAATGTGTGGGTTGAGTTAATTGCTTTTTAATTAATATATATGTTAGGAAGTTGTGCCATAATAATCATCATCATATCTCTCAATAATGCTGCTTCAAATCCTATTACTAACCCTTCTCATTCCATATTATCCGTTCATATGTACAGTGATGTCAGTAATAATGCATGCATCGGAATTCTAACAGGCCGTAATTATGCATGCATCTAGTAATATTTAATTTTTTATTTTTTTATTTTTTAAGAACAAACAACAACGGTTATTGCGAAACAACCCGTTGTCTTTAGTTATAACAACGGTTTTGTATATTACAACCCGTTGTTATAACTTTCCCCCCAAAATTGAGTCACACTTTCCACAACGGGTTTTTATACATAAAACCGTTGTTAATAGTTTTAACAACGGTTTCGTTAAGTAAACCAACCGTTGTTAAAACCTTCTACAACGGACGCTTTAACAACGTCCGCTTTTTTATATAACAACGGTTTTTGACCGTTGTTATAGCCTGTATCTGTAGTAGTGTAATTATCCAAAAGAAGCCTTTGATTTTTCAGAAAACAAAGAGTGGAAAACAAGTCATAAGATGACAAGCTTTCACAAAAATGGCAAAAAAACATTCCTTCTTTTACAAAAGACCAAGGAGTCAAATTGGCACAAAGAGGAAACAATTTGAATTGATAATTAGCTAAACCTTTTCCTTTTTCTAGAAACCCAAATCTTTAGAGAAGAAATCTGAAAGTTGTTAATTAAATCCAAACCATTTAAAAAGGATAAAAAGGATTTTCGAAAGGAGATTGAATTTCAAGTGTACGGATCATAGTGACAGTCCAGGCTATTGTTACTTGTAAGGGTAACAGTAGTCGTGACTGTTGTTATTGCTTTTAAATACTCTACTCCCTAACTTGTACATTAGATGACGCAATTGACTCTAAATCTTGGGTAGCAAATTATCAACCATTCTTGACTTTGATATTGATTAATTCTTGCTTGAGGAGGGTGCATTATTCCTGAAATGGTACACTTAGAACACGGTTAAATTGGGCATGTCATCATCAACAAATAGGTCCTAACAAATTCCCCCTTTGATGATGACAAGCCCCATAAAATTAATGTTCCCATTGAGTTCCCCCTTAAGTGGTCAGTCCAAGATAAATCATGAGGGTAGAAATAAGAGCAATGTAGACTTAAGAAACACACAAAGCCTAGAACAAGATTACTAACATATATAGTCGACCACTTAGCAAGAGTTTAATCAATAAGCAAGTAGAGAGAACATGAATTTTCCCTTTTCCCCCTCTTGACATCATCAAGAGGTAAGAGGCTACCCCCGGACACAGAATAATCATGCATGAGACGTCACATGAAAGACAACCATGGTTGCATCATAATAGCAAGGTCAACACAAAGCAAAGGTTTAAACATGAGTTCAAACACAAAGTTCAACAAGGCTAAACCATAGTTTAATTAGTACACCACCAAATGATAATGAGAGAGGGACAATAGGTGTAAGGCAAAAGACAAGTTTGATTAAGGGTAAATTCAGGGTGCGGAAGTTTGGTCATCGTTTTTTTAGGATAATGAAGAAGATAGCAAAATGGTTGAGGTTTGACAATGAAGGTCTGAGTCACAGTCATCTCTACTGTTGCATTGGACTTTGTATATTGAAACTACCAAAGTATGCACCGATATAAGTTCTCAACATATGATGAAGGAACATCAACTTCTTATATTTTCCTTAGGACACAACATGTGATGAGGGATCATCAACTTCTTATATTTTGCTCTCATTTCATGAAGATTCTTGACAAAAACTGATCTTGACCTTTGAGCATAGAAACAGTGGCATACACTGACTTTCTTTCAGTTTCTTCCAAATATTTTGCTTTACTTCTTTTCTCAAGACCGTCGCATTTTTCAATTGCATCTATTTCGTTTCCAATAATAACTTGGACATTTCGCATATTGCCTTCCCATTTCGTTCCACGTTTTTTTTTCCATCTATCTCCGTTTTTCTAACCAACTTCCCAATCATCTCTTGATGCATATGTAGAATATGTAGTTGTTTGGTTCTTTGTTTCACATAGACCTTTGCAACATAAGTGGATTGAATGTGAAGGGGTGGGGTCTTTGGGTATTGAAAATGAAGGATTTTGATTAATTTGAAGAGTATAGGAGACATCCATTTGAAGGTGGTTGAAAGGGTTAGTATTCGGATTGATTTGAGAGGGGAGTTGTTCTCATTCAATAGGGTATGTACCATTAAACATAGCTGGCCGACGGTCTTTATCTTATGCTCCTAGCATGATTTCACAGCGTTCCACCCAAATGAATGATGAGCGAGCCGGACGAGTTGCTCTTGAAAGACAGGTTCGTGAACAGGCTGAAGAAATGGCGGCAATGAGAAAGGCTTGGGCTGATATGCAAGCATCTCAACCCCCAAACACGTGTTCACAATTTACTCCACATAGACGGGATGACTTTGGGGGTGGTGATGACGGGTTTGGAGGTACTGGTGGTAGTTTTATTGAGCCTATAAACTCTTAGAGCCTTTAAGTTAGAGCCTTTAGGTTAGAGGCTTTAGGTTAGAACTTTAGTTTAGTTAGTATTGTCGTCTAGTAGGGAGTATGAAAGAATGGTAAGACAATTCTCTTTCGTGTTTAATTTGTAAGACAATGTACAAATTTGACTATGTTTTTATGTAAAACAATTTGCGTCCCCTTCTCTTTTGTTGTCTATTGATTCCCGCATTAGCGTTCGACGTGAAAATGGATTCCCGCTTGGCGGTCGACGATTGGATGTGTTTTGCAGGTTTT
This sequence comes from Silene latifolia, assembly GCF_048544455.1. NCBI lineage: Eukaryota > Viridiplantae > Streptophyta > Magnoliopsida > Caryophyllales > Caryophyllaceae > Silene > Silene latifolia. The sequence goes on along the minus strand of NC_133538.1, from coordinate 222,555,607 downwards.
GTTTATATTAGAAACGATGCAAATAGGCATCGTGGCTGGGCAGCAGGCTGTATTTGAAACGATGCAAAAAACGCATCGTGGGCGGGGCAAAGCAGTCTCTTCTTTTCCATTCCGATTTTTAATAAATCTGACGGAAATTCCGTCATTAATTTAGAAACACTGACGGAATTTCCGTCACTGTTTTTCTTCATCATTTTCCCAGAATTAACAGAAAAGTGCCACGTGTCTTGAAACTGACGGAATTTCCGTCAGTAAAAAGAAAATACTGACGGAAATTCTGTCACTGCCCTCTTTTTAATGTCATTTTATCAACTAGACTGATCTGCCACGTGTCTTGAAACTGACGGAAATTCCGTCAGTAAGAAAGAAATCCTGACGGAAATTCCATCACTGCCCTCTTTTAATGTGATTTCAGAAAATTACGTGGAATGCCACGTGTCAGATAACACTGACGGAAATTTCGTCAGTAATGCAAAAAACTGACGGAGTTTCCGTCACTTTTGACCTAGAAATAAAGACGGATTTTCCGTCAAAGATCCGTCAGTATTTTGGAAGACTGACGGAAATTCCGATCGCAGATGGTATTTTACTGACGAAATAAGCTGACCCTGATTCTTGACGGAATTTCCGTCAGTAAATTGAAATACCGACGGAAATGCCGTCAGTATGGCCTTAATTTTTCCGTCAGTTTCCCGCGTTTTCGTTGTAGTGAATAACAGTGATTTCGACTGTCGCAATTGAAGACTTAGAAGATTTTTTGCAAAGAAAATTTCGTGTTCTTTAAAAACTAATTTTGCAAAAATACTTTGATTTCTCTGAAAAGTCTTGCATTCAAAGTGAAGAGAAGAGTTCCTTTTATAGAGAAGGCACACAAGAGGAGGCAAGCTAGGGTTTGTGAGTCAAAGGTCTTCACATGTGATGAAGACCAACACTTTCCCAAACTTGCACAAAAGAAGGTACTTTTATTGAGAGGCAAAAGAAGAAAATAAGGTTTGTAATTATCCAAAAGAAGCCTTTGATTTTTCAGAAAACAAAGAGTGGAAAACAAGTCATAAGATGACAAGCTTTCACAAAAATGGCAAAAAAGCATTCCTTCTTTTACAAAAGACCAAGGAGTCAAATTGGCACAAAGAGGAAACAATTTGAATTGATAATTAGCTAAACCTTTTCCTTTTTCTAGAAACCCAAATCTTTAGAGAAGAAATCTGAAAGTTGTTAATTAAATCCAAGCCATTTAAAAAGGATAAAAAGGATTTTCGAAAGGAAATTGAATTTCAAGTGTTACGGATCATAGTGACAGTCCAGGCTATTGTTACTTGTAAGGGTAACAGTAGTCGTGACTGTTGTTATTGCTTTTAAATACTCTACTCCCTAACTTGTACATTAGATGACACAATTGACTCTAAATCTTGGGTAGCAAATTATCAACCATTCTTGACTTTGATATTGATTAATTCTTGCTTGAGGAGGGTGCATTATTCCTGAAATGGTACACTTAGAACACGGTTAAATTAGGCATGTCATCATCAACAAATAGGTCCTAATAAATTCCTCCTTTGATGATGACAAGCCCCATAAAATTAATGTTCCCATTGAGTTCCCCCTTAAGTGGTCAGTCCAAGATAAATCATGAGGGTAGAAATAAAAGCAATGTAGACTTAAGAAACACACAAAGCCCAGAACAAGATTACTAACATATATAGTCGACCACTTAGCAAGAGTTTAATCAATAAGCAAGTAGAGAGAACATGAATTTTCCCTTTTCCCCCTCTTGACATCATCAAGAGGTAAGAGGCTACCCCCGGACACAGAATAATCATGCATGAGACGTCACATGAAAGACAACCATGGTTGCATCATAATAACAAGGTCAACACAAAGCAAAGGTTTAAACATGAGTTCAAACATAAAGTTCAACAAGGCTAAACCATAGTTTAATTAGTACACCACCGAATGATAATGAGAGAGGGACAATAGGTGTAAGGCAAAAGACAAGTTTGATTAAGGGTAAATTCAGGGTGCGGAAGTTTGGTCATCGTTTTTTTAGGATAATGAAGAAGATAGCAAAATGGTTGAGGTTTGACAATGAAGGTCTGAGTCACAGTCATCTCTACTGTTGCATTGGACTTTGTATATTGAAACTACCAAAGTATGCACCGATATAAGTTCTCAACATATGATGAAGGAACATCAACTTCTTATATTTTCCTTAGGACACAACATGTGATGAGGGATCATCAACTTCTTATATTTTGCTCTCATTTCATGAAGATTCTTGACAAAAACTGATCTTGACCTTTGAGCATAGAAACAGTGGCATACACTGTGACTTTCTTTCAATTTCTTCCAAATATTTTGCTTTACTTATTTTCTCAAGACCGTCGCATTTTTCAATTGCATCTATTTCGTTTCCAATAATCACTTGGACATTTCGCATATTGCCTTCCCATTTCTTTCCATGTTTTTTTTTCCATCTATCTCCGTTTTTCTAACCAACTTCCCAATCATATCTTGATGCATATGTAGAATATGTAGTTGTTTGGTTCTTTGTTTCACATAGGCCTTTGCAACATAAGTAAATTGAATGTGAAGGGGTGGGGTCTTTGGGTATTGAAAATGAAGGATTTTGAGCAATTTGAAGAGTATAGGAGACATCCATTTGAAGGTGGTTGAAAGGGTTAGTATTCGGATTGATTTGAGAGGGGAGGTGTTCTCATTCAATAGGGTATGTACCATTAAACATAAGACTAGACATGCGGTTGAGTGATTATTAAGCACATACACGGTTTATCGATTATGGACATAACATGGAATGAATAAACTAGAATAAAAGATAGCAAACCCGTTCTATTCAATCATATGAGGGATTAGTTAAATTCATACAAAGACTACATTCAATTAATTAAACCAATTTGTAACCTAAGTTTTTCAAATTGTTCTCATGCAAGTGGTTTAGTAAATATGTCGGCAATTTGATTTTCGGTTTTGCAAAAAATAAGTTTAATATGCCCTTTTTCTATGTGATCACGAATAAAATGGTGACGAATCTCAATATGCTTAGTCTTAGAATGTTGAATCGGATTTTTGGAAATATTTATTGCACTCGTATTATTACACATTATGGGAACGGAGTCAAAAATAATTCCAAAGTCAAGAAGTTGTTGTCTTACCCAAAGAAGTTGATAACAACAATGTGCGGCACTAACATACTCACTTTTGGCCGTTGAAAGAGCCACCGTATTTTGTTTCTTTGAGCCCTATGAAATGAGACAAGGACCCAAGAATGTTGCAATACCGGATGTACTCTTTCGATCTACCGTGCAACCCGCATAATCCGCATTGGAAAAACCTATAAGGTCAAATGGACAATGTAAGGGATACCACAAGTAGAGATCTTGTATTCCAATCAAATACCGAAGAATTCGTTTAATGGCTTTGAAGTGAAATTCTTTCGGATTTGTTTGGTACATAGCACATAAACAAACACTAAAGAGAATGTCGGGACGACTTGCGGTCAAGTAGAGAAGTGAGCCTATCATACCTCTATACAATTTTTCACTAACATTCTTACCGAGTTCAACTTTGTCCAATTTGGACCCGGCTACCATAGGTGTATCATGAGACCTACCATTTTTCATCCTAAATTTCTTAAGCATTTCCTTAATGTACTTTTGTTGATGAATCATGATTCCATCCTTTGATTGTTTAATTTGGAGCCCAAGGAAAAATCCTAGCTCACCCATCATGCTCATTTCAAACTCTGATTTCATTAGTTCCGAAAAATATAAGTAAAGGAGTTCATTTGTTGCACCAAATATAATGTCATCAACATATACTTGTACAACCAACAGTTCGTCTGACTGTGACTTTAAGAACAATGTTTTGTCAACGGAGCCTCTTTTAAAACCATTTTCAATAAGAAATTTAGACAATCTATCATACCAACACCTAGGTGCTTGTTTTAAACCATAAAGAGCTTTGTTTAAATTGAAAACATGGTTAGGCAAATATTTGTTCTCAAAACCCGGTGGTTGCTCTACAAAGACATCTTCTTCCAAATATCCATTTAAGAAAGCGGTTTTAACATCCATTTGGAAGAGTTTAATGCCTTTGTGAGCCGCAAAAGCTATAAGCAATCGTATGGCCTCAAGTCTAGCTACCGGTGCATAGGTTTCATCGTAATCAATACCCTCTTGTTGGTTATAACCTTGCACCACTAGTCTAGCCTTGTTCCTTGCAATTTCTCCCGAGTCATCAAGCTTATTGCGAAAGACCCACCTAGTACCAATGACGGTACGATTAGGCGGTCTAGGGACTAAGTGCCATACCCCGTTTCTTTTGAATTGATTGAGTTCTTCTTGTATGGCAAGCAACCAATCTGCATCAGTCAGAGCGACTGTTACATTGGCGGGTTCAATTTGAGAGAGGAAGGCATTGTGGGGACAATACTCGTTGAGATGAGCGAGATTGTTGAGGGATGATCTTGTTCGAATTCCCGAGTTGAGATCACTTGTGAGATTAGAGAGTGGATGAGAGCTTTGATGTTTCCACCTCTTTGGAACAATGGTTTCTTGTTCCCCCTCAGCAGCATCAATCACAGTGACTGTTTCCATTTGCCTTGGGTGATCTTCATTAGCACAGTTTTAGGATGATTCAATTCTGGAGGTAGAAGCAACAGTCGTTGGGTCTGTTGCATCCAGAGAAGAAATAGTAGTAGGTGTGCTACGTGTTCCCCCTGAGCTGCTGATTTCCTTTGAAGGTGACAGTCCCTATGTCTGTTGCAAGTCAGCGTTGGGAGCTTCTTCATCCTCGAACACGAAGTCCTTTCGAACAAGACCAATCTCAAATTCATCCTCATCATCTTCATCATCTTCATCCTTATTTTGTACCTGTCCAAGAATGGTAGATTCATCAAATATGACATGTACATTTTTTGGATTTAAAGGAGCTTCTTACATGTTTGCATCTAGCACATTTATCACATAACTTATCAAATTCAAACTTCATGTTAGGAAAACCTTCAACTAGGTCAAGTCTTCTAAGGGTATTAAGAGTTTTAGCACTAACATGTCCAAATCATTTGTGCCACAACCAAGAGTCATTTTTCATTACACTTATTCAAGACATAGTATGACCGGATAGCATGTTCAAATCGGTTAAGTAAACATCTTTGACACGTCTACCTTCAAGAATCAACTCATGGGTTGTAGTATCAACAATACGACACAAATTAGCACTAATTTCAACAATATTACCCTTATCACAAAGTTGAGAAATACTAAGGAGATTATGCTTCAAACCTTTGACAAGCCGCACGTTGTCGACACAATGTAACGATGACTTACCAACCTTTCCAATGCCTATTACTTCACCTTTTTGTTGTCACCAAACGTTACCGTGCCACCATCATAAGCTTTAAGTGGGAGGAATTGGCTTCTATCACTCGTCATATGACGAGAGCATCCACTATCCAAGTACCAATTGCGGTCGCCTCTCACCAAGCCCTACACAAGATTAGACTTTGAGTTTAGGAACCCAAACAAAATTGGGTCCCCTTTTATGATCAACATATCTCACAATGTCTTTCCTAATGCACATTTGCTTTACAACTTTAATGTTCTTGTTAAGGTCATTATGTCTTTTCTTGCAAGCATTAAAGACATGACCATTCTTACCACAATAGTTGCAAATAATGTATTCGGGAAGACCAACATATTTCCTTCTCCTAAAGTCGGGTTTAGGCTTCTGGATGTAACAGTCGGACTGACTGTTCCATTTAAAACCTAGACCGGCAACCTTATCACATCTTTGAAACATTTTTAGCTTCAACAAGTTCCTTGACTTTGAAAGTGAGATACTTGTTTCTTTCTTTAGAGCTTTCAAGCTCCCTTTTCATTATGTCATACTCGGATTTAAGCTTTATGAAAGTTTCATATTTTTGTTGAGCATTAAGCTTAAGACTCGAGATGCATTTATCTAGGTGAATGATTTTAGAACTAGATGAACTACATTCGGGAGAATCATGTTGAAATTTGACAAATTTTTCGTGAAGCATTCTAATTTCCCTTTTGTAGGCATCTATGTTAACCTTAAGACATTCATTCTCCTTAGATAATTTAGTGACAAGTTCATTTGAGACTTCATTGTTACTGTCAGAGGTGACAGTCTGAGACATTGTTACTTTTAGGTTCTTCTACATCATCAACTAGGTCATTAATGACGCCTTTGAAAACAGATTTTTCTTTTAAAAGTTCATCATTCATTTCAACTTGTATAGACAATCTTTTTTCCACTATGAAGTCATGAGTGTGAACATTGAGTTTCGACACAAGATATCCAATTCTTTCTTTATAATCCTCATACTTAGATGTCATTTTATTAAGACGTTTGTTTAGATCAACGAATTTTTTGGATCTTTCGTGAGCATTAGACTTAGAAGGGCTACATTCGGGCATACCCTTTTTGAAAAAGGCAAGCTTTTCATGAAGAACTCCTATTTCTTTTTTGTGATCATATAATCCAATTTTAAGACACTCGTTTTCATTGACAAAATGTTTGACATGTTCATTTGACTTAGCTAGATCTTTGTTGGAAGCAACAGTCTCAGATACTGTTTCTCTTAAGTCAATTATCTCAACCACTAGGTCATCCAATTCGTCTTTGAGAGCTTATTTGTCCTTCAAAAGGTCATCACGTTCCTTTGTTAGCAAGGAAACTTGCATCACCAAGGTGGTGTTGACATTTTCAAGGTCAGAGACATCCGTGGGGATCATCTTAAGACACTCAAGTTCTTTAGTCAATTGTTTGTTCAATTTGTTGACTCTTTTTACTTCATCATAAGCCTCAGAGGTGACAGTGACACTGTCTGTTGCTTTCAGTTCATTTTTAAGGTTAAAGTTTTCTTGAGCAATTTCTTCAATTTCGTCTTGCATGATATCAAGCTTATCATTTTGTGAACGACACTTATCAAAGAGTTTGTCAAGAAGCTTACATACCTTTTCTTTGGAGTAAGATCTAACCTTGGCTTTTAGATGCTTTACCTCATTGTCGGAGTCCGAGTCGGAATCATCGGGGTGAGCCATGAGACATCTAAGATGTTCAATTTTAGAATTTTTTGAGACTTTGTCCTTGATATGACTTATAAGACACATTTTAGACTCTAGTTGCTCCTCGATGAGTTCCTCATCTTCCTCGGAGTCGGACATTCCCCAAATTACGGTCCTGACTCTATGTTTGTAGTCCCTTTTAACTTTATCTCGTTTTTTCTTTGATTTGATTTCATCCCACTTGGGACATTCTTTAACTTGATGAGTTTTATCACCACACTTAAAGCATCCCACGGTGGTACTAGGTCGTTTCCTAGGAAAACGTTTTTTAGAGTAATTATTATTGAACTTTCTATTTTCTTGATCATTGACCAACCCAACTAGATTCCTTAAGAACATAACAAACTCGTCTTCCTCCTCGTCTTCTCCATCGCTTGGAGAGGACGTGAGAGCGAGACTCCTTCCCTTTGAAGACTCACTAGAATGCTTATCGAGATTGAACTCGTGAGCCATTAGTGATCCCATTGGTTCATGAGTAGATAGGGTTGACAAATCTTTAGCTTCCACTATAGCGGTAACTTTGGGTTGCCACTTAGAGGTTAGACTACGAAGGATTTTTCGAATGATGTCCTCGGACTCGAAATTCCTTCCTAGACTCTTTAGCTCATTAATAATACAAGAAAAACGTGAAGAAAAGCTACTTATGGACTCCTCCTTTGACATTCTAAACATCTCATATTGTTGCATGAGAAGGTCAATACGGTTTTTCCTAACTTGGGAAGTCCCCTCATAAGCAACTACAAGAGAATCCCAAATAAATTTTGTCGTAGGACATCCAGAGATACGACTAACTTCCCCCTCACCAACACAACGTTGAAGAATCGACATTGCTTTGGAATTTTTTTCGGCAAGTTTAAAGTCGTCTTCATTGTAATTTCTTTCCTCTTTAGTTTTGGTGAAACCGGTTAGCAAATCGGTTTCCTCAATAACAAGAGGTCCATTTTGGATGATGTTCCAACATTGAAAATCGATACTTTTGATGTAATGTTCCATTTTGAGTTTCCACCATCCAAAATTCGCACCGGTAAAGACCGGGATCTTAGAGTGTTTCTCGGAATCCATTACCCACGAATCAAACTCTAAGGCGATTAGCCTCGATCAAGAGCACGAGGCTCTGATACCAATTGTTGAGTTTATGGATTCGAGTACCTAAGAGAGGGAGGTAGTGAATTAGGTACTATTTAAAAATTTAAATTCAACTTTATTGACTTAAAGTGAGTTGTAGGATGAAAAGAGATAGAAGAATACTTCGAATAATATTGAGAGATTAAACGAGTATTAAAATGAATGTTTGCTGAAGTGTGAAAGTAACAACTGTTCTGACTGTAGCTATTTGTCTCAGTTTATGGAGTACAGACTGCAGACCAAATGTGACAAAGATGTGGAACTCACTTTCTTAAAGTTAAGCAAAGCAAGTGCAAACGAAATAAAGAGCAGCGGAATAAAACAAATAAAATCAAACACGAGATTTTTGAATTGGTTCGGCAAGAAACTCAAGTGCCTACGTCCAATCTACTTTTTGTTGATTTAATTTAGTGATCTACTCCGACTACTAAAAATCCGTACAATAAAAACACCAACAACCTACTCCGGTTGTGACACAAGTTCAAGAACTACTCCGTCCTAGAACAAGGTAACTCGCAACCTACTCCGGTTGCCAAAGAGTTAAAGGACTACTCCGTCCTAGACTCTACAACTCACAACCTACTCCGGTTGCCACAACAGTTAAAGGACTACTCCGTCCTAGAACTCAACACTCTAACTTAGAACGTTTACAAGGATCAAGTTTCGACGGACTGATTCTTTAACAAGAATTGATATGGACAACTTACAAGATCAAACGGTTCATAAGTGAGAGAGTTTAATACTTAAAGCAACAGTCACTGTGATTGTAACACTTGAAAACTTTGAAAGCTTTGCAAAATATCAAAAGGATTTGAAAACTTGAAAACAATTTTGCAAACTCTACACTCTAACTAGAATGTTTTCAAACCAAGTTTCCTTAGACTGATTCTTAAAAAGAATTGAGAAGGACAACTTATTGGTACAAACGATTTCTAGATGAGAGGTAGAACACTGTGAAGTAACAGTGATTTCGACTGTCGCAATTGAAGACTTAGAAGATTTTTTGCAAAGAAAATTTCGTGTTCTTTAAAAACTAATTTTGCAAAAATACTTTGATTTCTCTGAAAAGTCTTGCATTCAAAGTGAAGAGAAGAGTTCCTTTTATAGAAGAGGCACACAAGAGGAGGCAAGCTAGGGTTTGTGAGTCAAAGGTCTTCACATGCGATGAAGACCAACACTTCCCCAAACTTGCACAAAAGAAGGTTCGTTTATTGAGAGGCAAAAGTAGAAAATAAGGTTTGTAATTATCCAAAAGAAGCCTTTGATTTTTCAGCAAACAAAGAGTGGAAAACAAGTCATAAGATGACAAACTTTCACAAAAATGGCAAAAAAAGCATTCCTTCTTTTACAAAAGACCAAGGAGTCAAATTGGCACAAAGAGGAAACAATTTGAATTGATAATTAGCTAAACCTTTTCCTTTTTCTAGGAACCCAAATCTTTAGAGAAGAAATCCGAAAGTTGTTAATTAAATCCAAGCCATTTAAAAAGGATAAAAAGGATTTTTGAAAGGAAATTGAATTTCAAGTGTTACGGATCATAGTGACAGTCCAGACTATTATTACTTGTAAGGGTAACAGTAGTCGTGACTGTTGTTAGTGCTTTTAAATACTCTACTCCATAACTTGTACATTAGATGACACAATTGACTCTAAATCTTGGGTAGCAAATTATCAACCATTCTTGACTTTGATATTGATTAATTCTTGCTTGAGGAGGGTGCATTATTCCTGAAATGGTACACTTAGAACACGGTTAAATTGTGCATGTCATCATCAACAAATAGGTCCTAACAGGGTCATAGAGTTTGGTACACATGTTATGTTTCAGACTTAAGAAAACTCAAGTGACTTCAACGGAACTAGTAAAACCCGATGCTTCACTGAAAATGCTGTATAGTACTGTAACTATAAAGGACCAGGGCAGTACTATAGATATATCAATACTAAAACTGTTTCCATGACTACGGGGATTTGAAATCCGTCAGTAATAAATTTGAACATGTCTTTAAACTTGGTTAACTTCAAAGTGTTCAGACGAATGCAGGTCTATTTTATGCACCAAAAATGCTAGATATATCCACAATTCCACATATATAAAGTGTGTCGTTACAGAGTATAAATTATTGAAGCAATAAACAAAAATATAGATCTGATCATCCTACTCCCTTTAATTTTCACTGGGTCAATTCGGTCTCTTCCAAGCTGCCGGAAGTTGGTTAGTGTTCAGGTAGTCATCGTTCATCCCAACCACCCATTCGTCCCCATCATCGGTCTATAACCACTAACTATCTGAGTAGTTGGGCTTTTCCCTGCACGGATTGGTTCAAAATCAATGTCAATGTACACTAGTTGGTGCGTTATTAGAAATATTGTGGGATTGTGGATTCGTAGTTGGTCTTTGTGCATGCATGCCCCTAACAATTTCATTAGCAAAGTGATTGCCATTACGGAGGGAATTTGGTATGCAAAACAGTCCAGCGGCTCTTAATAGGAGCGATGCTACCCGTGGCCCCTTTTCTAATATTTTCTTGGTGTGTTGGGAACAATTAATGATAGGGCGCCACCGGGTGACGCCGAAATTGGGTGCCAGACCTGCCACACTCTCACATGCATCCTTTATTGAAGGGCTCCCTACTTATTGCATGTGAGAGGGTGGCGCCGAGATTGGGTGTCACCTGGTGGCGCCAACTCTTTTTCCAATAAAGAAAGGCTCACAGTACCTAAAGATCGTCTTTGATAAGAGGTTAATGCGATTGCTAGCTATTCCTTGAAAGATCAAAGCTCGAATCCTGAAACTTTCATATGAGATAATAATGATGACCCTTCCCTTGTAACTTACCTTTGTATGACTGTACCGAGGCTACCACCCCGTTCTCCCCTAACCTCGTCCCAATGTAAATGAACTCGTCTTTACGGAATAATGAATTTTCAAAATTCAAAAAGAAAAAGAAAAAATATAGAAGTTATTCAAAATCAAACAAATTTATAGGAACTGATCTGAAGCAAAACTTTATATTAAGTTGATGGTGACCGAAATCAACGTCAATGCATTGTCAAGACAAGCAAGTGAGGCCATCACATAGGCAATTTTCTAAAAGATTAATAATCACATAATCGCAATCACACATTAACACTCCTGAGCAATGCTTTAGAATGCTCTCCTGAGCATATAGTCATTATTTATGATGCATAGGCCATTCATGTATGTGCTGCGATTATCGGGGCTTTTAACCAGTGTCTTCAAGAATGAAGTAGTCTCACCATACACATATACTCAATGAAGGTAGTTAAAGTTAAAAACTCATCTTGAAAAGTAAAACCTTTATATATGAAAAAATGAAGGTAGTAGAAAAGATAGTCACTATACTAGTGCCCGCGAATGTTAAATGTATATTGTTATTCAGTTAGTGTTAAGATTAGTAATCAATTCCTTGCCTTATTTTATTATACGTCATATCAATATATAGTACATATCGCGTTAGGGTTACAACTCAATACGAGTCAATACGGGCCTTGGGCTAGGCCATACAATATTACCTTATTCTAGTCTATTACCCCCCTCAAGTCGGAGCATAGGGATTCAATATGCCCAACTTGCTAACAAGAGATACAAACTGTGAAATACCAAGGTCTTTAGTGAGAACGTCAGCTAATTGAACCTTGGTAGAGACAAATGACGGGGCAATGAGACTGGACTGGATGGCATCTCGTACGTAATGACAATCGATCTCAATATGTTTGGTACATTCATGGAAGACCGGATTCTGAGCAATATGCAATGCGGACTTACTATCACTAAAAACCGAGACAGGAGATGGATGTGAGACACCCAAATCGGAGAACAAGCCTTTAAGCCACGTAATTTCACACGTCAAAGCCCGTAGGGCTCGATATTCTGCCTTTGCAGACGACAACGAAACCGTGGGTTGTTTCTTAGTTTTCCAGGAGACCGGAGACGAGCCCAAAAATAAAAACCAACCCGTGACAGAGCGACGAGAAAGCGGACATTTTGCCCAGTCGGAATCACACTATCCCGTGAGCTGTAGGTCCGATGCAATAGGAAGAAGAATCCCCTGCCTGGGCGTACCTTTCAAGTAACGAATAACATGGAGTGCGGCATGTCAATGGTCTTGCTGCGGTGCACTCATAAACTGAGATAACACATGAACAACATAAGATATATCGGGTCTTGTGACGGCGAGATAAACAAGACGCCCAACGAGGTGCCTATATGGCTCCGGATTCCCAAGAGGAGGACTATCCGAGCTCCCTAGCTTATGGTGCTGCTCCATAGGCGTGGATGCGGGCTTACAACCAAGAAGACTAGCCTCTGAGATAATGTCTAAGGCATATTTTCGCTGACATAGGAAAATGCCATTCGAATTACGAGCTACTTCGAGGCCTAAAAAATACTTTAGCTCACCCAAATATTTCATATGAAAACATTTATTGAGATATGCCTTAAACTAACCAAGAGCTGATAGATCATTGTCGGAGACAATAAGATCATCCACATACACCAACACATTCAAATGTACAGACTCGCGAATGTAGGTAAACAACGAATAGTCATACTAGCTGTGATTAAAACCATACCGTTTAAGTGCGTGCCCTAGCTTTGCAAACCAACACCGAGGAGCTTGCTTGAGCCCATAAAGAGATTTCTTTAAGCGACATACTAGCCCCGGAGACGGTGACTTGAGCCCCGGTGGTAATTTCATGTATGCTTCCTCTTCCAAGTCACCATGAAGAAAGGCATTATGAACATCCATCAGATGAAGGTGCCATTTCTTTGCCGAGGCCATAGACAAGAAGGTACGAACCGTTGTCATTTTAGCTACAGGGGCAAAAGTCTCATTGTAGTCCATCCCCTCGGTTTGACGATTCCCAAATATGACTAAACGGGCTTTTAATCGCTTAATGGAGGAATCAGATTTGTACTTAATTTTATACAGCCACTTACTACCGAGAGCTTTCTTACCCGGAGGAAGGTCGGCCATTTCCCACGTATCATTAGCAATAAGAGCTTGCATCTCCGCTTGCATAGCATCTCGCCATCCTGTATGCTTTACAACCTCTTTAAAAGATCGAGGCTCGGTGTGACTCAATAAGGCTTCCATATAGGAACGATATGGGGGCCAAAATTTGTTACAAGATAAATAATTTACTAGACGATAAGAGGTACCTGAAGGAGACGATGGCACATGGTCATTCGAGGCACGAGATGGACTGTCATCATCTGAGAACTCGGTCACATAATCTTGAAGGGACTTGGTATGAATCTTCCTACGTTGACCACGACCCAACTCAGCTGCAGAGGTGGTGGCAGACAAGTCGATGAGAGGGTCAGACGCGGCAGAAGAGAGTGAAGCTTGCTCGGTTGTCTCAGGCGGATCAGTGATTGTCTCATCAATGATTGTCTCATCATTATGGGGAACGTGATCCTCATCCCATACAATACATGGCTCACTGGGTGTATGTTGAGTATTGGTATCCTGGGTATATTCAATATCATGGGTAGGCTGTATAAAAGGGAATTGTGTCTCATAAAATTTCACATCTCGGGACATAAAAAATTCTCGCCTGTCAAGGTCGTATAGATACCACCCCTTTTGACCCGCAAGATAACCTATAAAGACACACTTCCGACTCCAACTGGCAAATTTATCTCCCTTGGAGCGTTGATTATGGGCAAAACAAAGAGACCCAAAAACTTTTAATATGTCAAAATTGGGAGATTTATTAAATAAGATGTCATAGGGTGTTAACCCGTCTAACAGCCGAGATGGTGTGCGATTTATGACAAAGGCCGCAGCTAAAGCACACTTACCCCAAAATTGAATAGGTACTCCCGCCTCAAATCGTAATGCTCGTGCGACATTTAAGATATGTTGGTGTTTGCGCTCAACGCGCCCATTCTGTTGAGGGGTACCCGCATACGCGGATTGAAATAAAATCCCATTTTTAGCAAAATATGGTTTTAATGGGTGAAATTCGGTACCATTGTCACTTCTTACAATTTTAATGTCAGCTCAGAACTGTCTTTTTATCATAGCGACAAATAAGATAAATTTATTGGGTACGTCAGTTTTCGCATTTAACAAAAAAATCCATACTCACCTCAAAAAATCGTCCACTAAGGTCAAAAAATATCGAGCACCTGACATAGACGGAGTATCATAGGGACCCCATAAATCGCAATGGACGAGTTCAAAAGCACGGACACTTCTATTATTGCTTAAAGAAAAAGTGCTACGAATATGTTTAGCACGGTGACAAACCTCACACGGCTTTGACAAAGTTTGTTTGCTAGTACGTAAGAAAGGAAGCAATTTAACAACATTCTCCGACGGATGACCCAGCCTCGTGTGCCATAAGCTCAAAGACGACTCAGCCGTGACCTTGTTCAATTTCTCGTCGTCGGTCCGCAAGTAATATAGTCCATTGTGCTTCTCACCCATGCCAATCATCACCTTCGTACTCCAGTCCTGTATGATACAAGTGGTAGCATTAGCAATAAACTCGCAGTTTAAGGCGTCACACAATTGCGATGCCAAAATCAAGTTACAGTGTAATTGAGGTACAAATAAAATGGAGTCAAGACATAAGCTGCTAGTCACAACCACATGGCCCAGTTTTGAGGCTGAAACGGTCGATCCATCGGGTATACCCACGGCTTTACTGGGTATATTTTACACATTGGTCAATAAAGCAAAATTGCCCGTAACATGATAAGAGCGTCCCGTATCAAGTAACCACTTACCGGAATGAGTGTGAGTAGGAGTACCGTATACGATTACGAGAGAAGCGGAAGCATTTTATGTACTCACCGGTAGCAGGAGGTGTTGTTGGAATATGTGTCCTCCGACAATAATGCGATCACAACTGTCGATCATGATGATTACATGTTAAAATCTCATTTTAAGAATACATGTGGGAAGTAATATTTTACTGTCAACTGGTCCACACATATCGGTAATGATTGACTGACTAGAGTTTGATATTACTGTCGTGCGACGGTGGTGATCAGTTGATCCCCTTAGGTCATACCTAAAGGGTAACACTCTTAATTGAATATTTAATTGATCGTATGACGATACGAGTTAATTAAATTACTTAAAATTGACGGACGATTTTGGAAGTAATATTTACGTGTCTTATTGTAATTTGATTAAATAAGATACGGTCTAAGTAATCGAATTGTTTTATTGCTTAGATGAAATTATTGTTTACAGAAACAATTGAATCTGAATGAATAATTTATTATAAATACAAGATGTTGTGATTTATAAATTGGTAAACCATTTTGGTACAAGTAATTGTGAATTACTATGTTAATTTTTATAAGTGACATATTTTATTAATATGTTGATTTTTAATTGTTAAAAATACATTTTATATATAAGATGTCATGTAATGTGTCACATGTGACATATTGACAAAATCACAAATAAAATGGACTCATCCATTTTATGTGTGTGTACCGAAATGGAAGGGGTATTAGGATAAAAATTGTGTTGATTATTTATAACTGGAAAACATAATTATAAGACCTAAACATAGCCTTGCATACATAGCTTTCTCTTGGTAAGAAAAGGTGAGCATGCATTGGGCTATCTCCCCTTCTCATTTCGGTTTTCCCACATGAAAAAGAGCAAAAGTTTTGCTTATTTTCCACTCTTACACTACATGCAAAACTAGTGTATTATTCATTCATTCACAAAATAACTTAAAGAAGTTTAGACAGAGAAACAAATACTCCAAAATTCCTCTCCTCTTGGCCGAAAATTCAAGAGGACAAAATAATATTTTGAGTCAATTTTATTAAGATTAGTATTGTTCTAGTAATAATAATATTAGTCTTTTAAGAGGTTATCTTGGGTATAATTCCTTGGGAGGGATTCTAAGTTTGAATCCTTGTTCATCCAATATTAGGAAGCTCAAGAACAAGTAAGAAGGAGATCTTACTTTTGCCCTTTTAATCCAAAAATCCATAGTAAGAATGACGATTTCTTCTCTATTTCTACATTTTGTTTCATGCATAAGATCTAAATTAATTTTATGACTAAATTATTTGTTACATATATGAATATGTTGTTTAATGAGATTAATAATTCCTAACAAGCGGTATCATGAGCCTTAGGTTGTTTGCATGCAAATCGGTTATTGTTTTTCCGAGTTATACGATTAACAAACAAAACTTATAAATTTGTGTTTATTAAGAAATATCACGAAATTTATTATGTATGTTAAATTTTATGGTCCTAAAATGTTTTAGGATATTTTGGTTTATTTTATGGATTTTATTGTTCATTTTATATAATAATGGCATTAAAATGTGATTTTTATGATAAAAATGTCATTTTTGGACTAAAAATAGCTAAACTTCGATTTTCCCAGTGGTTTTTGGCTATGTTTTACATATATTATATACTGATGGCCTGTAAATTTTCATAATAAAATGAGTTGTTATACTCGAAATATGAATTTTTCATGTTAAAATCGAATTTAAATGGTTAAATAGGTTAATATGAGTTATATTTCGAATATGGTCATAGAAATTTAGTATGTTGTCACATACAATTTTACAAGATGTGTGTTAAGTTTTTGGCTATAATGAAATCTTTATGCATGATTTATGAATTTTTGATGAAAAATCACATAAATAGTGACTTTAATTAGTAAAAATTGCTAAAACATACTTCATGACTAAGGAAAAACGTCACATATTGCATTTTATTACATATTTCCGATCTAAAAGTGAAGAGTTAAGAAAAATTATTTTTCCCATATTTTTATGGTAATAATTGATAAATCGGATAAACCGCAACATTGTTTTTCTCGATAAATTTCGAAATTTTTAACCTAAGTTTTTGAACATTATGAGTGTCATGGTATTTTTCCAGAATATTCATGAGTTTAAATTTCAAAATTTGAAATTTTTTGAAATTTTTATGATTTAATTTGAAGTTTATGACATATTTTGTATTTTAAGTCCATTTATGAACAATATTAAGAAATCTAGGTTAATTATTGTCAAATGTTAGCGGAGACTAATTTTGAGTCCTAAGATGGTTAGGGTAATTAACTAGTTCATAAATATGACTTTATGTAATTATTGTGATTATAAAAGGGTTAAATCACGCAAATCCGTAAAAACCGATTAATATACGATATTGGCTCCTTAAAGGCGATTTAGCATAAAATTGGGCATGTTCATACATATTATAATGCTGCATTTTATTTATGATTGTCATATTTTAATTTTATGTAATTTTTGAATTATGTAATTTTACTTAGTATGGCCTTAGTTTTAATTGATATTACCCGAAATGTATGGGAATATCGATTCGGTTGTAATTTATTGTGACCTCGCATCACCGTTTTGTAATTTAATAGATTTATTTTTATTTTTAATTACAAATGTATAATAGGAAATTATGTAATTTGTTATGTAATTTTATTATTCCGGAGTTCCTTGAAGACGGTGCCACTCGAGAAGGCGGTCCTTTAAAGAAAGTGTTGCCTTGAAATGCGTGCCAAGACCGAAGTTCAAGGGACCAATGGAGTTGGGTTCCGAATTTGTAATAGTTTATTAGATTTACTATTTTAGGAAGGCCATACTAGGAATTTATTTATGCTTTGCATTTTATTTATATGTTGCATGCATTGCTAAATCGCCATAACTAAAACATGCATTATCATTAAATCGAGTTTATCGACCGTGTCAATTATAATTATCGTAGTTCACCGCTTTATTTCACTTAAAACGTGATAGATTATAAATTGACATGACCTCTCGCTAAAAATAAACAATTGAGACTTAGCCTTACCAAAAAGTAGAAACCATGAAAACCTATTTCGTGAGGGAGTGCACTCGGCTTTACCGGGGTACAAACCTTGTTACGTAGGGGAAGTGGATGATAAATGTCTACCCATTGAATTTATAAAGACGAGGGTTGTTTTCGGCTTTACCGATGCCCAAGTTGATGTAAATTTGGATCATGGACACATTTATTCAAAATTTGGGTTGAACTCAACGAAAGTATTCTCGACGGTTGCCGGATGTGTTTCGGGCTAAAGATAAATATTAATGTAATTTTATCGACCAAGAGTTCTAAAAGTAGAATCGATTAAAGTGTTAATCCACCGAGTTATATTGATAAAGGTTGTATTCGGCTTTACCGATGCCTAAGTTAATATGAATTTGGGTCTTGGAATCATTTATAATAGTTGGGTAGAGGTCACTATATAAATGTTCATATCTTGTTAAATTTATTTACAAGTATGATTTAAAAAGACAAATGTTAATATTTCTTTTTCCTCTATACTTGTAGTTCATTACAATGAATCCATCAAAAGCTACCACACCGATAACTATTGAGTCTTACCACAATGTTTTTGACGACGTTTGTTTCAACAATGATTTCGACACTACTAGAGAATTTCTTTTGGGATAGGTTAGGATGGAAACATAAACTTCATCACTTCTTCTAAACCTCCGACTACTACAAGATCTCTTGTGAGCCTGTCTCAGGAAGACCGCCTCATAAAATCTCTAGGATCTTTGTCTTTGGAAGAGAAAGATGCCAAAACTAGTGGAAGCTCAAGCAATCAAGTTCTTGCTTCTAAGGGCAAAAGGTTCAAGAAGAAGGGAAAGAAAGGGAAAAACTTCAAGCAAGTTGAAGATGAGTGCCATTATTGCTATGGCATGGGACATTGGCTTAGGAATTGTCCTGTATATTTGCGAAATATAAGGGAAGGAATCATCATTCCAAAAGGTAAAATTCCTAAGAAAATTTATGTTATTGATGTAAATTATACTTCCACTACGACATGGGTACTGGATAACGGTTGTGTTTCTCACCTTTGTAATCATTTATAGGGGTTAAGAGACGTGAAGAGGCTTAGCAAAGGAGATGTGGATCTACGCCTTGGAAATGGAGCTCGAGTAGCGGCCGAATCCAAGGGAACTTATGTATTAGCTTTGCTTAATGGATTTGAGTTGTATTTACATAATTGTTTTTATGTGCCTACACTTTCTAAAAACATTATTTCAATCGCTATGTTGGACATGGATGGTCTTTGTTTTATCATTAAAAACAATCGTTGTACTATTTCAAGGAACGAATTGGTTATAGGCCAAGCTCCTTCCATTAATGGCATTTACATTTTAGAAACCTCGAATCCGACTAATGACATCTACAACATTCAATCAAAGAAACTCAAATCAAGTGATCCAGATGAATCGTTCATTTGGCAATGTCGATTAGGTCACATAAACGAGAATCGCATCAAAAGATTAATTTCAACTAATGTGATTACACCATTTGATTATCATTCATATGGAACATGCGAATATTGCCTTCTTGGCAAGATGACTCGAAATCCTTTTAGTGGTAAAGGAACACGAGCAAGTGAGCTATTGGGACTCATACATACCGATGTGTGTGGACAAATGAGTATCACCGCTCGTGGAAATTATGACTACTTCCAAACCTTCACCGATGACTTGAGTAGATATGGGTATATCTATTTAATAAAGCATAAAAGTGAAGCTTTTGAGAAATTCAAGGAATTTCAAAACGAAGTAGAGAACCAATTAAACAAAAAGATAAAAGCACTATGATCCGATCGTGGTGGAAAATATCTTAGCCTTGAATTCGATTCACACTTGAAAGGTTGTGGTATTATATCACAACTTTCTCCACCCAGAACACCACATGGTGTTGCCGAAAGGAGAAATCGAACCCTACTTGATATGGTTCGATCCAGGATGAGTCAAACCGAGTTACCGAACTCGTTTTGGGGATTTGCGATTCAAACCGCAATAAGATCTTTGAACAATTGTCCCACCAAAGCCACCGAGAAAACTCCATTTGAGATATGGAAAGGAAGAGTTCCTAATCTATCCTACATGAAAATTTGGGGTTTTAATGCTTATGTCAAAACCAAAAATGACAATAAGCTAGCTCCACGATCTGAAAAATGCACCTTTGTAGGCTATTCCAACACCCGAGGTTATTACTTCTATAAACCTCAAGAAAACAAAGTGTTTGTGTCTTGTGAGGCTGTCTTCTTAGAAAGAGACTTTATTTCTAAGAGACAGAGTGGGAGAAATTTTGAACTTGATGAAATTCAAGAGCCACAAACCGAGGTCGAGACGCAAGAAGATGTTTCTTCGTCGTCTAGCGCAGTTGTCCCTCCTCCTCTTAGAAGAACGGGCCGAGTTATTCGCCATCCCGATCGATATGTGGGACTTATCGAAGAAGATGGAACACTCGATGTGTTGCTTTTAGAAAGTGACGAGCCCGCCACCTACAAAACCGCAATCTCTAGTCCAAATTCCTCCTTATGGCTTGAAGCCATGAAGTCCGAGATGGATTCTATGCATGAAAACCAAGTTTAGAACTTGGTGGATTTGCCTAAAGGGGCAAGACCTCTTCAATGCAAATAGATTTTCAAGGTAAAAAATGGCATAGAAGGACATGATGATGTCTACAAAGCTAGGCTAGTGGCAAAAGGATTTACCCAAGTCCAAGGTCTCCATTATGATGAAACCTTCGCCCCTGTAGCCATGCTAAGATCCATACGGATTTTGTTAGCGATTTCCGCATTTCATGATTATGAAATATGGCAAATGGATGTCAAAACCGCTTTTCTAAATGGGCATTTAGAAGAGGAGGTGTACATGATACAACCCGAGAGTTTTGTCGATTCTAAAAATCCTAACAAAGTGTGCAAACTTAAGAGATCCATTTATAGACTTAAGCAAGCATCTAGAAGTTGGAATCATCGATTCGATCATGTGATAAAAGAGAATGATTTCGCTCGAAGTGTTGAGGAACCATGTTTATACATGAAATTTAGTGGGAGCAATGTTGTGTTCCTAATCTTTTATGTCGATGACATACTCTCATTGGAAATGACATTCCAATGTTGTCTTCTGTCAAGAAGTGGTTAGGTAACCACTTCCAAATGAACGATTTAGGAGAGTCACAACGCATATTAGGTATCCGGATCCATAGAGATAGATCCAAGAGGATATTGGCACTAAGTCAAGAGTCTTATGTTAATAAGATTCTTCGACGTTTCAGCATGGACAAATAAAAAAGGGGATTGGTACCTATGGTAACTGGGACAATATTGAGCAAGTCTCAATCTCCCTCCGAACCCCATTATGTTGAACGCATGAATATGATCCCTTATGCTTCCGCTGTTGGATCAATCATGTACGCCATGATATGCACACATCCTGATATATCGTATGCCTTGAGCATGACGAGTAGATATCAAGGAAATCCAGGTGAGAGTCACTGGATAGCCGTCAAGAACATCCTTAAGTACTTGAGAAGAACTAAAGATTCTGTCTTAGTATTTGGAGGAGACACCGAGCTCCGTGTTAATGGATACACGGACTCAAGTTTTCAAACAAACAGAGATGATATGAAATCACAAGCTGGTTTTGTTTTCATGCTCAATGGTGGTGTTGTTAGCTGGAGAAGCTTCAAGGAAGCTGTAACCGCGGATTCAACAACGGAGGCTGAGTAAATTGCAAAGATCGAAGGCGCCAAGGAAGTCAGTATGGATCGAGCAATTCACGGAAGGTCTAATAGTAGTACCTACCGCCAATGATCCCATCACTCTCTATTGTGATAATAGTGGGACGATCTTCCAAGCTAAAGAGCCAAAGTCTAGTAATAGATCTAGACATGTACTTAGAAAATATCATGTAATTAGAGATTTCATTGAAAGAAAGGAAATTGCAATTTGTAAGGTTGGGACGGATGACAATATAGCCGATCCGCTCACCAAGCCTTTATCAAAGGCTAAGCATGATGGACATGTTGCGTCCATGAGACTTAAACGTGTACCAAGTTTGTATTAGATTTTGAAATGGATTAAAAGTGTTGTCGTTGTTCATGTTCATAATCACATTTGTCTTTTTTCTTTTCCTTATACATTGTTATATCCAAACGGGTTGTAGTGACAAATGAACCCCGTTAAAGTGAACACAGATTAACATTGTATTCGCCCATAGCCACTTGTATGAGGTGACGTCTCGAACTGACTAGAGTGTGATGCGATTGATGGCAAGTTCAAGTGCCATGAAGTCATGTGAGATGACTAGTCGATCACATAGGCAGATTGTTAGGAACACTTTGTCGGGCTAATGATCGCTTATAGAGTTCTGGAAAATTTATATAGCCTGGTCATGGCGAGAGCTACTATATTATTCTAATGAGTCGATTCTTTTGACTAAAGACTATTCGCCAAAGGTGGTACAGTTACAGATTAACTTTGATTTATGTTACTACGACCTTCGTAAATGGGGTCAAATGGGCATATTTTGGGTTATGATAACTGTGACTAGTCGAAGGGAATAAGTGCGATAGAAATTGTCCACCCCTTGTCAGGGTTATAACAATATCTCAAGGCCACTCGAGGAGTAATGAACTGGAAATGCGTGGCCACGCTCGGAAGGTATCTATGGTAGATAATTCCGGTCAATCAGTTATTCTCCAGATCGAGGAAACCACTCTCGATATGATCACTTGCAAGTACGACCTGAAAGACACCTTGCCTTGAGTGGGAGATAGTAATAGGACAAGAGAATTGGTGACGCACACTTGTCGAGGACAAGTGGGAGATTTTTTGAATATGTGTCCTCCGACAATAATGCGATCACAACTGTCGATCATGATGATTACATATTTAAATCTCTTTAAGAATACTTGTGGGAAGTAATATTTTACTATCAACTGGTCCACACATATCGGTAATGATTGGCTGACTAGAGTTTGACATTATTGTCGTGCGACGGTGGTGATCAGTTGATCCCCTTAGGTCATACCTAAAGGGTAACATTCTTAATTGAATATTTAATTGATCGTATGACGATACGAGTTAATTAAATTACTTAAAATTGACGGACGGTTTTGGAAGTAATATTTACGTGTCTTATTGTAATTTGATTAAATAAGATACGGTCTAAGTAATCGAATTGTTTTATTACTTAGATGAAATTATTTTTTACAGAAACAATTGAATCTGAATGAATAATTTATTATAAATACAAGATGTTGTGATTTATAAATTGGTAAACCATTTTGGCACAAGTAATTGTGAATTACTATGTTAATTTTTATAAGTGACATATTTTATTAATATGTTGATTTTTAATTGTTAAAAATACATTTTATATATAAGATGTCATGTAATTTGTCACATGTGACATATTGACAAAATCACAAATAAAATGGACTCATCCATTTTATGTGTGTGTACCGAAATGGAAGGGGTATTAGGATAAAAATTGTGTTGATTATTTATAAGTGGAAAACATAATTATAAGACCTAAACATAGCCTCGCATACATAGCATTCTTTTGGGAAGAAAAGGAGAGCATGCATTGGGCTATCTCCCCTTCCCATTTCGGTTTTCCCACATGAAAAAGAGCAAAAGTTTTGCTTATTTTTCCACTCTTACACTACATGCAAAACTAGTGTATTATTCATTCATTCACAAAATAACTTAAAGAAGTTTAGAAAGAGAAAAAAATACTCCAAAATTCCTCTCCTCTTGGCCGAAAATTCAAGAGGACAAAACAATATTTTGGGTCAATTTTATTAAGATTAGTATTGTTCTAGTAATAATAATATTAGTCTTTTAAGAGATTATCTTGGGTATAATTCCTTGGGAGGGATTCTAAGTTTGAATCCTTGTTCATCCAATATTAGGAAGCTCAAGAACAAGTAAGAAGGAGATCTTACTTGTGCCCTTTTAATCCGAAAATCCATAGTAAGAATGACGATTTCTTCTCTATTTCTATTTTTGTTTGCATGCATAAGATCTAAATTAATTTTATGATTAAATTATTTGTTACATATATGAATATGTTGTTTAATGAGATTAATAATTCCTAACAGGTGTGGCATGCACTGTGCTGGCAACCGATGTACTTACACCCTCACCCCTGCCATTACCCTCATCCCGAGAGCGAGAGGAGCCACTCCTCCCCTCACCACGACCACGGCCAGCCTTATTACCGCGAGAACCTGGAGGTTTTATTCCCTTTAATTCATACCACCACTCGGGAATTTCATCCAGTAGGTCGAAACACATGCTTCGGTCATGCCCTTTTTTATTACAATTATTACAACGAATTTGTTATCGTTCAGTCCGACTCATTTGAGAGGGATCTTTGGGCGGCTGATGAGAATCGAACCGTGGTTTTACATTGAACGTAGAAACGTCAGTGGTTGTGTCATTCGTGCGATCGATGCCCCGGACACGTTTTTCTTGAGAAATCATATTAAATGCCCGAGCCACGGAGGACAGAGGTACTTGGACTAAAATAACAGAGCGAAGAGACGAGTACGGGGTCGGGACAAGGCCAAGAAGAAACTGGTGAAGCCGATCAGAGGCACGACGAGCCGCATATTGCGTCCCACTAGTACACTTATCACAGCAATCACATGAAATAAACGGTTCATGAGAATCTAATTCATCCCATAATTGACAAAGCTTACCATAGTAAACAGCCATCGACATATCCTTTGTTTGACGGCAGTCTCGGATGGCGGATTTCAGCTGCTGAATTCGGGACCCATCACCAACACCAAAACGATCGTGAAGGTCATCCCACATGCGTTTGGCATTCTTGTATTTTGGAAGGAGAGCACGGACTTCGGGAGTGATTGTATGCGACAGCCACGAGACAAGCATGGAGTGTATAGTTTCCAAATCATCCGTTGTACATGGAGGCTTGGGCTCAGTAAGGGTACCATTAACAAAAACAAATTTTCAACGAGACTTGAGCGCGACACTGACATCATGCGCCCAATCGTCAAAATTGGTTAGTGTAAGACGGGTCGGAGAGATAGAGTCCCCTGGTCGGTCTTGTGGACCGAGGAAATACGGGGAGGATGCATCGATTTTAGAACTCCCTTCGCCGTTAGTCATGGCGGCTAGGGTTGAATATTGTAGGATTTTAATTTTGTTATTTTTGAAGACACTGATACCATGTTAAGATTAGTAATCAATTCCTTGCCTTATTTCATTATACGTCATATCAATATATAGTACATACCACGCTAGGATTACAACTCAATACGACTCAATACGGGCCTTGGGCTAGGCCATACAATATTACCTTATTCTACTCTATTAGTTAGTCTTGCTGAAAACGGTCGGAGCAAGTGACGGGTAATGTCACTCACAAAATGGATAGGGGGGACAAGGTGGGGGCACCCCCATGTGCTTCCCTCTCTCCTCTATTTGGGTCATTTGTGAGAGGAAATGGTATCCGTCACTCCAAAGTGACGGATACGTGCCGTCTTCAATGAGATTTTGTGATTGTTATTAGAGTAAATTATCAATTACACCCACGCTTAATCCACTTTTTTCCAATTTCTCCCACGGTAATTTTTTTTTTAAAATTTACACCCAAATGATTTCCTCAGGTTTTATTTTGTATCCAATACCATTTTCAGGCCATATTTCCATTAAAACAATAATTTTATGACGATTTTGCCCTTCCTTCTTATTTTATTAAACATTCTTTCTCCTCATTCATTCTCTCCTTTATCCTTCTCCCTCATTTTCCCCAATTTAATTTTCCAATTACTCAAGTAGCAGTAAACTTCGATCTTTGATCAATAATGTATGCTAGTTTGATTACGCAACAATGTAAGCTGCTCATCTTCGGATAATCCACACTAATTTATATGAGGAGAGTTTCTCTCCATTACCTAAAATAAAATGGAGAGGCTATTTCCTTTCGATAGTCCAGATCGTATTTTGGTATCAATCGAACGACTGAAAATTTATGTGTAAAAATAAAGGGATAATGAGGTTTGATGGGAAAAATATTATTAAATGTGTTTAAGAGAGGAAATGGAGAGAAAGAAATGGAGAGGATCCATTTTCAATTTATATATACGGTACCTTTATATATATATATCGATCTTTGAGCTTGTCGACTAATAGACAATAGTTTTCGCTAAAAAAAAGCTACACTATATGAACGATATTATACGGATACGCAATTCCAAAACATGACAAATCAGCCGACAATGTTTCAAATCAGCAGACAATGTTTCATAGACAATGGTTCATTGCTCCGTAATTTATACTCCCTCCCATCCAAACCAAAGGTTACATTTGACTTTTTCGCACTATTCATAATTGTAGAGAATCTTTGGTATTATTAGTAATGTATAAAAGAAAATATAGTCATGCGAGATCTTGGTTGATTCATCGTCATGAACGCTATAAGAATATCAAGTTTTCGTAATTTTTAATAATGTGTAATTAAAGATATTCACGTTGCAAAACGCGCCTCGACAAGCGTAATAGAGTCAAATGTAACCTTTGATTTGGATGGGAGGGAGTATTTGATAACAATGGGTTTCCTTTTAATCTTATTACCAGATGATCGGATACTCCAATTAATATTAATTATACCGATCAAACGAAAAAAGAATAATAACAATAAACTCTAGTACAATCCTGCTCTGATACCACAGGTAAGAAATATAATATAAAGGATCATTGTATAGGGTACATACCGTTAGCGGAAGCCATAGATGAATAATAGAAAGATAGTGATTAGTATGCTACGAGCTTCTCCTTAGGTTTCTGTATGATGACAATCAATGGGGCATGTCATCCCAATAACCTATTTATATAGGTTAGATGTATTCTAGACAAGAAGAGAGAGCTAGCCATAATAAGACTGTATTTGGGGCCCATTAGGCTGCCCACTGTATAATAAACATGCCTACACTTATTAGTACCATCACACTATGTACTTAATAATAGTGAATAAGACAGACCTAGGCTCAATGGATCACATAACTATATTGGGCTTTACAGATCTTATTCAACCCGTTTTCACAAACAATAAAATCCGACTAATGGAAGTCCAAATACAACAAAGCCACCGTTGTATTCAAGGACCTGGCGTCCAGATGTTGAGCGTTTCATAAGTCTTTCATGACCATCCAGTGGGGCAAAGTGACATTGGTTACTGTAGAGAATGTAGTTTGTAAGATTGCTCCATTAGTAAGGTCCTTCACAACAAAAGAATGAGAACAAAAAACAATTGTTACATTATTGTCAAGGCAAAATTTTGAGACGGAGATAATATTCTTGTGCATAGATGGAACATGAAAAACATTTTGGAGTTTAAAGGAGGAAATAGAAGTGGAACTAGTGTTAAGAATCGGAAGACCGAAGCCATCGCCTATAACAATTTCATCGGTACCGTCGTAGGGTTGATGAAGGGCAAGGTTGTCAAGGTCGGCAGTGACATGGTGCGAGGCACCGTTGTCAAGCAACCAAGGGCTGGGGACGGGCTGAGTTTGCAGGTTGGTGGGGTTGGCTTGGGCAGATGGGATTGGAGTGCGGACATAGGGCGGAACCTTGATATCAGGGTACAAGGATTTGAAGATGGTGCAATAGGAAAGTGTGTGGCCTTGTGTGTGACACCATTGACACTTGCCTTTGAAGAGGTTTTTGGGATTTTGGTTGGCAGCGGGTGGTGGAGTGGGAGGGGTAACGGAATAGGATTGACGAGAGTGGTGATTATGGTTGTTACGGGTGAAGGTAGAATGGGCAACAGCGGGAAAGTCAGGGGCAGGGGATTGAGTCTCGGTTTGGGCAAGGGTAAGTTCACGGTTTATGAGTTTTTCGAGCAGTTCAGGGAAGGAGATGGGGGTATCACGGGCATTGAAGGTGTCAATGCCGGGTTGGTAGGTTGAAGCGAGACCGTCAAGGACATGATCGGTGACATCTTCAGTTGGAATGATCGTGCCAAAAAGGGCTAGATCATCGATTATGGTTTTGATACGGGTCATATAGTCGGAGATGGATGAGGAACCTTTGGTTGTAGTTTTGAGTTTATGACGGAGTTGTTTTATGTGGCCACGGGAGGGGCGAGCATAGGATGTAGCGAGAACATCCCAAGCTTCACGAGTGGTGGTCACACGGTTAAGGAGAGGACTAACGGCAGAGGTGATGGTGCTAGCCACGGCACTGAATAAAAGCTTGTCTTGCCGATACCAAGTTTGGAACGCGGGGTTCGGGGTGGCTTGTTTGTCAGTAGCCGAGGCTACTGTTTTGGGTGGGGGTGGGGTGGCGTCAATGTAGGAGGATAGTCCGTATCCGTCGAATAGCGACTCAAGTTGGGTTTGCCATTGACGGTAGTTGGAACCATCAAATTTGGTGACGGAATGCACATTGAGGAGGATGAACGGAGTTTTTGGGTCATCGGGATTTGGAAGGGTAGCACCCGACATGATTTTCGGGAGTGAAGGAAGGGGCGAAAATTTAAAAAGTCGGTAGATCATTGAACCTTTCTCCTGATACCATGTAGAGAATGTAGTTTGTATATATTAAGTTGTAATTACAGGAGAGAATTACATGGGAATATATAGTACATTCTAAGCTAAATAAGTTAATAGAATAGCTACAAAAGAGGAGAAGATAAAGCTACAATATTGACAAGAGATATGATTAGCTTAATTGAAGGGATAATTAGTTGCCTAATTATCTGGTCAAAGATTTCTCAACAGTTACAACTTGTTATTTTTGTTAACCTGGCCTTTGCGATTTTTTTTTTGTAATTTGATTTGTGCAGGTACAATTAACATCGAAGAGCCACCTTTTCATCCAGTATGAAGTCAAAATGTTTATTGAGTTTGTTACTGATTTTAGTTTGAGCTTGATGACCAAGCGGAGCCAACTCTGTCGCCGAGTTAACTACATTGTCATCCCACTGCTCCTTGCTATTGCAGTGCAGCCTCCGGCTCTCAACGTTCATCCCCTTTTTTTATGGTATGAACTGAAAAAACGTGATGGCTGCTTAGCTTGACGATGATGGTGGCAACCTTATCTAGATTGATGCCGTCGAGACAAATTCACACAGTGAAGCCTGCCTTCGGATAAAAATTCCATATCTACAGATGCGGATTCACCCTTAACAAATTGATCGTTCATGTCATCCTTATCTTCGTCCAAGTCGCATCGTTCAATCACCTGCCGTCAATTATTAAAATCTGAAGTTGGTGATTGATGTTGGAGCTGGTGTTGAATTTGAAATTGTTGCTCTTTTTTTTTAACTAAGAAATCAAGGCTTTGGAGAATCTGCATTTGGGACTCTCGCTTTTGTTTTGCTTGGATTGGAGATGTATAGCCCACTGAATTCCTTTATTCATTTTATTTGTATTTGTGAAATGGACAACAAAGGAAAAAAAGGAGTTTCGTGTAATTTGATTTCAGTTTTTTTTCGTTCAAATTTACAATTATGGGATTTTTTCCGTTTCAATAATTTTGGTGTTACAACGTTTTCTCCAAATAATCGTCCGAACATTTGACGAAGATTATATGTTTTCTCGATTCTTCATTAAAATTGTATCGAAATCCAATGCTTGAACAATTTTATTTTTCAAGTATGGGACTCCTATAATCATCGTGACATCTTGCGGTATAGTCGGTGCTTAAATGCTTTCTCCGAACTTTTTTCCTTTTCTGATATTTATCGACGAAGTATTGTTGGAATGAAGCTTTTTCTGATTCTTATCATTAGATTCTTTGACAAATTTTGGTGCTTAGATGCTCTCTCCAAATCTTCGTCAATTTTACATCACGGAAAATCTCTCTGCTTGGAAACTTTCTTTGAATTTGTATGTCTTTAATTATTTGACGAGATTTATGATGCGCAAGAGGTTCCTCCACCCTTTCTCATCATTCTAGTGAATTTGGTGCTTGTGAGCTTGCTTTATTTGACTGTGAATCACACTTTATAGCAAGGTCC
The DNA here is from genome assembly GCF_048544455.1 of Silene latifolia. NCBI lineage: Eukaryota > Viridiplantae > Streptophyta > Magnoliopsida > Caryophyllales > Caryophyllaceae > Silene > Silene latifolia. The sequence continues at coordinate 222,525,556 of NC_133538.1, read as the reverse complement.
GTGGCCTGAAAGCTTTCTTCGGATTCAGATCACACTTCACCTTTTAATTTTGACGAATTCTTGGAGCTTTAGAGCTTTCTCCAACTCTTCATCATTTGACTTTACGGTAGAGTCTCGGTGCTTGGAAGCTTTCTCGGAGACTTAGCCAATCATTCATAATTTCGATGAAGAAGTTGTACTCGTGAACTTTCGCCAAATTTACATTGAGACACTTAAAGACATTTCGTGCTTGGAATCTTTTTCCGAGCCTTCATTTTTACATCAAAATAACACATCTTGAAGGAATCAAGTTACAATTTGACACTTAACGATGACCCAAGATACGAAATTTGATTATTTTTGGTGTGGCTGGACTCGAATAAGGCTCGAGCTGCCTACGTACTCGTAAAATTGAGAAATTATTGTACGAGATGAAGCCAACGTAGTGATGTGACCATAATTGGCGCATATTTAGCCCCCGAATTAGCCTTGTTTCCATGCTTTTTAGTGCTTATTTGGGTCATTTCTTATCTTTAGTTCTTTGTTTTGCATATTCTTTGAGATTTTGATCCCTTGGTAGGAAAGGAGTAAGAATCTTGCATTTTCATGGCAAAACGAGACTAAATTGATCGAATTCAATGACCAAGCATCAAGGAGAGACAAGATTAGAAGGCCTTTGTACATATCATAGTAGAAGAGAAATGTTGAGGAAAGATCCTTGAGTCCCCAAGGAAATCCCGAAGGAATTTATGAAGAAAAGGGAAGAAAAAGAAGAAGTTACTATGCTGACTGACAATCAGAGTGGATTGCCAGCAATCCGTCCGTCCTGCACAATCCGAGCGTCCCTTGCCAGAATCCGCTCGGATTCCCCCTCAACAATCCGTCCGGATTCCCCAGAATCCGCTCGGATTCCATCGCCCAAATCCGGCCGTCCCGACCTTATTCCGCCTTGGATTTCTTCACAACACGGATTGCCTTCTTCAAGCTACGAAAAGAGAAGCCCTTCTCTCAGAAAATACCGGGTCCTCCTTGCTCAACTTAAAAAGTGTAATTACTAGTTTAGCCCTTAGTTAACCCTAATGCATCCTCCCTAATTTTCACTATAAATACCCCATTAGGCTAATTAGAGGAGCATGTTCTTCTTATCAATAATTAGTGTAGTTAATATCAATCAAAACTCTCTTCAATATTGTAATCAAGTATTAATCAAGTTTTAATCCAAGTTTTAGCTCTTTAATCTCTCTTTTGTTCATCCTTTATTTTGGGTAATTGAAGATTATTTGGGTTATTATTGGGAGATTGACAACCTCTCAATCTAGCATTCAAGTACTTCTATTATTCTTGCTTTATTATTGGAATCATTAGTAGGTATAATCTCTTAATCCCTTTTTAATTATTGTTAATTACTTTCATTTATTCATCATGTTTCATATTGTTAGTATGATTAACAACCTTGCTAGCATGATCAACATGATAATGAGTGAGTAGTCTCTTAGCTAGGGTTAATGGGTGATTAGGGGAAACCAACATGGGGAATGATTCATGCTTAAATTAATATGCTTTCATGCTTTATTTGCTTGCTTGTTTTGATCTCAACTCATGCACATGTTATACTTGATGAAATGCTAAGCCTATGAATCCTTGCATTTACTATCATCTCCTATCTTTTCAATGAGACTTGTAAGACATAACCCAACTCGAGTCTCATTAGACCATGCATGTTGTTGAGTAGGGAAGATTAAGTCGACTTGTAGGTGTTGTACAATCTAATCGATTCGGCTCCGGGACCCAAACTTTCCTAGGATTGTAAGATATAACCCAACTCAATCCATCACAACAATAATCGATTCGGCTCCGGGACCCAAACTTTCCTAGGACTCCCCTATGATCCCATGACACCCCAGTGCCTTTAATCAATTGTTTACACCCCTTTTTTATTCATCTTGCTTGTTTATTTTCATTGTTATTCTAGTTTAGTAACCTTCTACATCAACCCAATTTGTGACACCCCTTAGACACCGCTAGTTACAATAGAAATCTCATTTCAACTCCCGTCCCTTGGGATCCGACCTTTACTTGCCTCTTTACTAATTGTAGAGTTGCTTGTTAAGCTATAAATTGTGTTTTGATTCGACCTTGACCAACGACCACATCTATTTATTTGTGAATACGAAACGGACCGATCACGTAGTTCATGTTTGGGGAATTTTTTTTTTTTGAAGAGTTTTTTGTTTAATAGTTTTTTGTTTTTGTTTTCGTGCAGTTTAGGCTCGTGCTCAGGAGCATCCTTCTGGATTTTCACGAAGTAAGCTGCTTCTTTGCCCCCATTTGTTATGTTTGGAGGAACAACCACAGTTGCGTGAATCATCGAAGTAACAATTAACGTGAATCCTCCATTTCTTTGCTTCTATTGGCGGAAGAGATGCCCCCAATGATTTGCGAGCGTGATCTCCATGTCATGAGATCGAGTCGCTAATTCTTGAAATGTCCTTGGTTTAATTCTTTGAAGAATATAAACCAAGTCCAAGTTCATGCCTTGGATGCACATTTCCACTGCTGAAATTTCCGAGAGACGATCCTTGCATTCTAAGCTTACTACCCGCCATCGGTTTATGAAGTCAATGATAGGCTTTTCTTCCTTTTGCTTTGTGTTAGTTAGCTCGATCATGCTAACAACTCGGCGGGTACAGTAGACGCAATTTAAGGAATCTTCTTCCATTTGATCCTAACTATTGATGGATTGATGAGCCAAATCGGTGTACCAGTCGAACGCCATTCCTTTGAGGCTACGGATGAATTGCTTCACCAAAAGATCATCTTCGGCGCCTGCATTGTTACATGTTTCGACAAAACTGGGCAATATGCTGTTTTGGGTTGCCTCTTCCATCGAATTGCTGAAACTTTGGCGGCTTGTATCAGAGAGGCATTTTCAAGCTATCAGTATATGGTTTCATGTAGACGCCATCGTCTTTTGGAGTTCCGCCGAACTTTCCTTTGACGAGTCGCTCGATCACCTCTTGGATTTGTTGGGCAAAAAGAGAGTTAATTTTTTAATTGCCATCATCATCATCATGCACGGAGTCATCATCATGGTTCGATTTTTCACTCTCATCGCCGGCTTTTGAGTCATTGGAGTTTTCATCCATCGGTCGCTTATCCAACATTGTTTTGAGAGCAGCAATTTGAGCATCTTTCTCTTGACTTTCTTTCCAGAGTTGTTCGATGATAATCTTCATTTTCGCTCGTTCTTCATCATTTTCGCTCGTTCTTCATCAAATGATAATGCCCCAATCACCATCAGAGAATCAACGATGTCGGTTTGCGTCACCGAGGGCATTTCAACACTTCTTATGTTCGTATCGGTGAGTAGATCGCCGTAGTTGTCACCAAGGGTGATGGATCTTTCGACATCGGAATCATATGGTGTGTCTATCGTCTTTTTTGCGGAATTCTTCGCTGAAGCCATTGAGATAAGTTTGACAATTTTGATGTGGAGAAAGAGATGAGCGGTAGAGATGGTCCCACCGAGCGTGCCAAATTTATAACAACAAATTTTTGTTTATTTGCAAACAAATAGATAAAATACAAAATAATACAACAAAGTAATTTTTATTAATTTGAATGATTTCGGGTGAAATCTCTAATGTAATCCGTTGATTCAATCTCCACGTGACTTGGATGACGATGCTGAAGGAGTGTCTCGATGACTTAATTTCTCGTTTGATGGGATGTTGTTTTCTACACCGTTGACTACATGATTTCGGGTGCTTGACGTCGTAACTTAAAGAGATGATCGATTTGATAAAAGAGGGTCGCTTGACTTGATCTTCGTAGTCGATTTGATTTGATGGAGGGTCGTCGGACTTGCTCTCGTTTGATGATTTGCTCTCCTAGATGACTGCACGATGATTTGAAGTGCTTGGCGTCGGGATCCTTGGAGAATCAGTCGATCTCGATATTTGATGGAACTTTGAAAGAACTCTTTGATTTCTAGAGAGAATTTGAGAACTCTTTAAGTCTTATGTTTTTCTCCTCTAATTTTTCCATCCTTGTAAAATGAAGAAGAATCTCATATTTATAGAGAAGAGTTTTTTAAACCCTAATGATGCCTGTATTTTATATACGGTTTTTACCTCATTTTTACACGCATTTCTGTACTATTTTACGTAGCATTTAGCTACAAATACCCCCAAATAGTCTACTTTGGTTTGTCTTGTGTAAATTGCAGGTATAGACCGAAGAGGAGATAAATCGAGCCCAAACTCGTCCCTTTTTGCATACATTTATGGAGAACAAGGAGCCGGAGCTTGGAATCTATCACTTTGAAGACGCGTGAGTTGATTTCGGAAGGTGTCATAGTGCCTTACGTGCCAAAATAGCTCGATCAACCACTTATCTAGTCGATCGAATTCTTTACACCATGAAGATCACTCGATCGAGTAGTTCTTATACTCGATCGAGCAGGCAGCATTAAGGAGTTACTCGATCGAGGGGAATTTTGCTTAGTTTACTCGATCGAGCGGTTTTATTCCACTTGATCGAGTGGTTTGCATTGTATTTGTATTTTTTCACCTATTTTCGTATGGGCTTTTGTAATTAGGTTTTGGATTAGGTTTAAGGGGGTGATTTTCGTGTGCTACTAAAAGGAGTAGACTAGGTAACTCTTTCTCACTGCTTCCCTCTTCTTTATTCTTTTCTACTCGGATTCATATTTGTAATCGGTATTATTATTCCTTTTTAATTTTTTAATCATAATTGCTATTTGAATTCCTTCCTTTCTGTTGTTACTTTCATTATTGCTTTATTCTATCTCTTTATTTTCATTATTATCATGTTTAATTCTTTTTATCTATTTATTGTTATTGTTGACTCGATAATGATGTCTAGCTAATTCCCTCTTGCTAAGACTAGGGAATCCATGCTTATGAAGGAATAGTAATCGCCATATTAGGTTAATGCTTGTGTAATCTTTGCTGTTAATCGCTACAATTAATTGTTTCTGTCTAATTAAGTCGACGCAATTAGTTATTTTATCATAGTAAACCTTAACCTGGACCAGAAGGTTGGAAAGGGTGAGACTCGTAGCGAACATTAGGACACCGTAGTGAGGGCGGAAGCTAAGCTATTTGTGCTTTAGGGTGAATTGAGACCGGAAGGAGATATTCACTGCCCCATAGGCTATACTTGCATTGACCTAAGACCCAGATTGCTTGACTGAATGATTATGGTGAACCGACTGTCTTAGCTGCTTCTTCCTTGTTTGCTTAATCTTTATTCTCCTGCCTTTTTCTCTTTCTCAATATCTTTAGTTTAGTACAACCAAATCAAAGCCCCCAAATTGGTTGCCGTGACGAACTTAGACAAAGCTGACATTTTCCCATCTCCCTGTGGAGATCGACCCGACTTCCCTAGCTATATTAGTTAGAGCCAGTTGGTTATTTTTGATAGGTATACGACTAGCCTGTCAAATTTTGGCGCCGTTGCCGGGGAGGTGGCGCAATTTTGTTGCTTTATTTAAATTTGTCTTTTGTCTCAAGGAACTTTTTCCTTGAGACTGATCTCATTTTTGCAAAGTTTTTGATTAGTTTGCAGGTTATCTGTTCTATAAGAGAACATTGTCGCACCTGCTCTGCTTCTAAACTCTATTTGCCAGGATGCCTAATATAGCTAGTCATTCAGAGCCAACAGTGGATACCCTTCCAAAAGGTTTCTTACTACCTATTACTAAATCAGGAACCTTTGGAATCCACCCATCCTACATACAGCTGGTCGAGAGAAATCTCTTTAGGGGGGGGGGGGGGTACCTAAAGAAGAACCCTGCAGGCACATAGAACTATTTACAGAGTATTGCTCTACCATTCCTCTTGCGGCTGGGGTGACACAGGACAAAGTGAAGGGAGTTCTCTTTCCCTTTTCTTTAGATGATGATGCCCGGGAATGGTTCAGAAATTTAGATAGGGAAGCAGCCGGTGTAACCGACTGGAGTTCTCTTGCTTTAGCCTTTTACAGGCGATATTTTCCACCACAGCGCACTAATGCTTTGAGAGCTCAGATTACTTCTTTTGAGCAATTTCCCACCAAAGACTTGGATGGGGCTTGGACTAGAATCAAGAGGCTCGTCCGTTCTGTGCCTCATCACGGTTTCAAGCGTTGGTTCCTATGTACCCAATTTTACAACGGGTTATATCGAAACCAGAGAGCTATCCTTGATAGTGTAGCTAAGGGGAGATTCACGAAAAACGTGGAGGATGATCAAGGGTGGCGTCTTATTGAGGAGATGGCCATCCATGTTACAGAATATGGAAATCCCCGAGGGAGTGGGCAAGTCGACGAGTTGGTAACAACTGAAATGGAGAGTCCTAGCAAAAGTCTAGGTAATGAGGAGATTACGGAGGTTATGGGTGAGAGTGCACAAGTTTATGCAATTATTGAGCATGTGGAGATATGCGTTAGATGCGGCATGGAGTGGCATGACTCCATTGATTGTATGGCGAGAATAGAGCGTGTCCTTGCTTATCAGAAATACAAGCTAGGAGTTCATTTTTCTCAATTATATGAAGAAATGACAAATGTTTCTACTCCTTCCACGCCAATGCCGCAGCCAAACCCCCCTTCTACAAACGGGGAAATTGCCGAACTGAAATCCTTGATGTTGAACTTAACACAACAGTTTGGGGAAAAATGCAGCAAGAATGAAACTGTTATCGTGGAGTTAAGAGAACAAGTCGCGCAGTTGACACTCGCGAAACACCAAGCTAACCATCCACCGACATGCGACCCAGTTAACGCCATCAATATCCGAAGTGGCCTTGCTTATGAGGGGCCAAAAATGCCGAAAGACGGGGTTGTGACAGCTGATAATGCCCCGGAAGAAGAGCTAGACGAGTATACGGATGATATCCCTGCTGTATATTGTCCTGGCACTCGATCGAGTGAAAATTTCCATCAAGATGGTCGATCGGGTATAAACACTAGTCGATCGAGTAGTGCTCAATTTGAAGAACTCGATCGACCAATGAATTCTTCTCGATCGAACAGTTTAGAAGATGAAGTTACTCGATCGAGTGAAAATTGTACTCGATCGAGTGAGCCAGAAATCCAAGAGCTCGATCGAGTGGTTCAAACAGCTCGATCGAGTAATTTCCAAGATAAAACAACTCGATCGAGTGAAAAAAGTGGTCGATCGAGCACCAAAGCCAGCGAAGATCCTATTTTGACATCTAATTCTGCTACTGTGTCATCTTCCCCTGCTGTGAAGACGTCACATGCTGAAAAAGGTAAAGAGAAAGTTGCAGGTCCACTCATTGCTACCAGAGTACCCTTCCCAAGTCGTCTGAAGGATCCGAAGGTCGAGCGACAGTACGGTATGTTTGTGGACGTTGTGAAGAACCTCCAGGTAACTGTCCCTTTCACCGAACTTATTACCCAGGTACCGACTTACGCTTTCATGAAAGATATTGTGACACGTAAGAGAGAGCTAAGTGAATTTGAGACCGTTTCATTTTTGGAAGAGTCTAGTAATTTACTTTTAAATAAGGCTCCGCCTAAAATGAAGGACCCGAGTAGTTTCTCTATTACCTGTATTATAGGCAATGAGGTAATTGATAAGGCTCTTTGTGATTTAGGAGCCAGTGTCAGTGTCATACCCCTATCTATCTACAAGAAATTGAATATGGGTCATCTTAAATTGAGTAACATTACCCTATAGATGGCTGATAGATCTGTTAGGCGACCCTTAGGTGTCTAAGAGGACGTGCCTGTGAAAATAGGCAAGTTATTTATACCATTAGATTTTATTTTTTTAGACATAGCTGAGGACACCTGGACCCCGATTAAATTAGAAAGACCGTTCATTTTTACAACTGGGGCTATTATTGATGTCAAACAAGGGCGTTTGACTCTTGCAGTAGGGGATGATGCGATTACTTTTAGTCTGCCTAGCACTTTGGCTCGGCCAATGATAGAGGATGCATGCTATTCTGTTGATATTATTGATGAGTCTCTTTATGACTACTGGTCCGGTTCCTTTAGAAGGCACCCACTAGAGACTCTTATGCTTTTGGATGAGTGTGCAGATAACCCAGATGACGATGACGCTGTGTTGGAATTGCTTAGGGATGATTTAGATGAGCGTGAACTCACCGACGCTAAGGGAGAGCAAGTGGAACAGATGATCAGCACCCTTTGCTCCATTGAGGTAAAGGTACCTGAGCGTAAGCCTCTTCCCTCTCATCTAAAATATGTTTTCCTTGACGATACTGAGCAATATCCAGTCATTGTTAGTGCTAAGCTCGATAATGGTCAGCTAACTTCTATGTTAGCTGTGCTTAAGAAAAACAGGAAAGCTTTGGGTTATTCCTTGGACGATATCAAGGGGATTAGTCCCGATATTTGTATGCACATGATAGAGCTGGAGGAAGTTCACAAACCTTACAGACAGGGTCAGCGCCGGCTGAATCAGAATATGCAAGATGTTGTGATGGCTGAGGTAATGAAGATGCTTAACGTAGGTATTATCTATTCGGTCGGTCATTCTAAATGGGTGAGTCCAGTGCAGGTAGTCCCTAAGAAAAGAGTGACCACTGTGGTTTAGAATGACAAAAATGAATTAATAAGTACTAGAGTAGTGACTGGTTGGCGGATGTGTATAGACTACAGACAGCTGAATGCCGCCACCAAGAAAGATCACTTTCCCCTTCCTTTTATTGATCAAATGGTAGAAAGGTTAGTTTCTCATAAATTTTTCTACTATCTAGACGGGTATTCGGGGTTCTTTCAGATCCCCATTCACCCAGATGATCAAGCTAAGACTACTTTTACTTGTCCTCAGGGCGCGCTTGCTTATCGCAGGATGCCTTTTGGTTTATGTAATGCCCCTGCTACCTTTCAAAGGTGCATGATGGGGATATTTTCAGAGTATATTGAGTCTATTATGGAAGTTTTCATGAACGATTTCAGTGTTTATGGAAGTGATTTTTCTAACTGTCTCTCTAACCTTGATAAAGTGTTGCAACACTGCATTGAGTTTAACCTTGTGCTTAACTGGGAGAAGTGCCATTTCATGGTCACTGAGGGAGTTGTCTTAGGGCACTTAGTTTATGATAGGGGAATAGAAGTTGATAAAGCAAAAGTGGAAGTGATTCAGCAATTACCCCCTCCTGTTAATGTCAAGGGAGTGAGAAGTTTCCTTGGTCACGCCGGCCTTTATCGCTGATTTATCAAGAATTTCTCAAAAATTGCTAAACCACTTACACAGCTGCTACTTAAGGATGCCCCTTTTGTATTTACTGATGAGTGTCTTTTTGCTTTTAACAGGTTAAAGCAGGCTTTGGTATCTACGCCGATCATACAGCCTCTCGACTGGGATTTACCGTTCGAGATAATGTGTGATGCCAGTGACTATGCGCTAGGAGCGGTGCTAGGCCAAAGGAAAGATAAAGCTTTAAATGTGATCTACTATGCGAGCCGAACTATGGATGAGGCTCAAGTGAAGTACACCACCACTGAAAAAGAGCTGCTAGCTGTAGTTTATGCCTTAGAGAAATTTTGTTCTTATTTGATTGGGTCAGAAGTTACTGTTTTTACTGACCATGCAGCTTTGAGGCATCTCCTTGCCAAGAAGGAGGCTAAACCTCGGCTATTGAGATGGATACTCCTTCTCCAGGAGTTTATTTGCAGATTAAAGATAAGAAAGGAGCTGAGAACGTTGTAGCTGATCATCTGTCACGACTGTCGCGACAAGAGGGGGAAGATTCTTTACCTATTGATGAGTCTTTTCCTGATGATTCTTTATTTGCTGTATTGTCTTCTATTGTTAACCAAGAACCTTGGTATGCAGATATAGCTAACTACGTTATCAGTGGCAAACTGTCGCCTGACCTTTCTCATCAGCAGAGGAAGCGTTTTCTGTATAACGCTAAGTAGTATTTCTGGGATAATCCTTATTTGTTTAAGGAATGTGCATACGGTCTCTACAGACGGTGTATTCCGCAGTGGGAGATCAAAGTAGTCCTGGAAGGCTGTCACTCCTCTCCCTATAGTGGTCACTACGGTCCATCGCGCACCGTGGCTAAGGTACTTCAGTCTGGTTTTTACTGGCCTTCTTTGTTTTCTGATGCTAAGTCTTTTGTTTCAGCTTGTGATGCCTGCCAACGATCAGGGAATATTTCAAAAAGACATGAGATGCCACAAAATGGTATCTTAGAGGTTGAGGTTTTCGATGTCTGGGGATTGATTTCCAAGGACCGTTCCCGTCTAGTAAAGGTAACATGTACATTTAAGTAGTTGTACATTATGTGTCGAAATGGGTTGAGGCAATCGCCTCACCTCATTGTGATGCTAAGACCAGGATAAAAATGTTTAAAAAGGTCATATTTCCCCGATTTGGTGTCCATAGGGTCGTCATTAGTGATGGGGGAATGCACTTTAAAGAAAAGAAACTAAGTTCCATTCTGTCTAAGGTTGGTGTTCAACATCAACGTGGTTTGGGGTATCATCCCCAAACTAGTGGTCAGGTTGAGGTCTCTAATCGAGAGCTTAAATAGATCTTATCTATGGTAGTTTCTAAATCACGGAAGGACTAGAGTCTTAAATTAGAAAACACATTATGGGCCTACAGAACTGCCTTTAAGACACCGATTGGTGCATCACCTTATCAGTTGATTTATGGGAAATCATGTCATTTACCTGTTGAGTTGGAATGTAAGGCTTGGTGGGCAATTCGTGAGCTTAACTTTGATCCTAAGTTGTGTGGTCAGAATCGTCTTTTGCAGCTAGATGCGTTGGAAGAGTTTAGGCTTAATGCCTATGATAGCTCGCGCATTTATATAGAAAAGACGAAGTGATGGCATGACAAAAGAATTCTACCTCGGGAATTTCATGTCGGGCAAAAGGTGTTGCTGTTTAATGCCCGACTGCGATTACTTCCTGGCAAGCTGAAGTCCAGGTGGAGTGGTCCTTATACGGTGACAGCTGTTACTAAATTTGGATCCGTTGAGCTATTAAGCCCCTAGGGAAACCGGTTCAAGGTGAATGGGCAATATGTGAAGCATTATAACGAAGCAAATGAAGCAGACAATCGTGTTGAAGTCTTGTACTTCGACAAGCTTGACGCGCCAGCTAATTGATGCCAGAAAGGTCGTGCGGGACCTCTTAAACCTGCACTCTCCGAGAGGCAACCCGGACTGTTTTGTTGTATTTTTGTTGAACTTTTTCCTTCGTATTTAGTTTTTTGTTGAACTTTAAACGCTGAACTATGCATCCTTTGTTTTTTTTTTCCCTGCTCTTTATTCGTGTTTTGCAGGTGTAGTATATCGATTGAGTAGTTTTTCTACTCGATCGAGCACATTTGAGTTGAGAATCACTCGATCGAGTAACATCTATACTCGATCGACAAGCTACAAATCCACGACTACTCGATCGAGTAATAATTTCACTCGATCGAGCATTTCTGACACCATTTCACTCGATCGAGCTATTCCAAGCCACTCGATCGAGCTGTTTCGTCTTCAAGAAGCTAATTTTCGTCTGTTGAGCTACTGTTTGACTTCTTATGACCTCCCATGTTCAGGGTCGGTTTGGGGAGGTCCCTCTTCATGACCTTTTGTAAGTTTTCCGACTCCAATTATCCATTCCTCCTTAGTTTGCATTTCTTTCCATATTTTTGGTACAATGAGGGCATTGTACGGTTTGGTTTGGGGAGGTATGCATCCATATCTGTGTCTGCATGTTTTCTTGCATTTCCGTTTGCACATTTATTTCCTTCCGCATGCATTGTCGTTCTTAAATTTAAAAAATCACATAAATTTCAAAAATTTTCACGTTTAATTGAGTCGGAACGTTTGAACTTTGACGCTACATTGAATCCCTACCTTAGCCGTGCATATTCTTGACCTTTAGTTGGCATGATAATGTGCATAATCTATGAGTTTTTGTTTCTCTCTTATCTGAACGAATAGACTTGACTCATATATTGGCAAGCTACTTTACATTCTGAGGTTAGAGCTTTATAAAGTGGTTACATTCATGACCGGTTTTATTTAGGATGTGAGTAGTACTCTCTGTAAGACATGTAACATCAATTTGCATAAGCATGATTCTATTCTTCTTAATACCTGTATGCATTCGGTCTGTGTATGGTGATACATGTTAGGAGAGGCAGTTCCCTTTTATTTCATTCTACCCATGAGCCCCACATAGTCAAATTGCCTTTTTGTCCTACTAGCTACATTCTATAACCTTTCCTACCCTAGCCAAGCTAGTGATGAGTAGTTGTTTGGAATGCTTTACTGCAGTTTGGTTATATTTATTTGATTTCAAAAGTTGGTGGAAGAATTGAAGGGAATGAAAAGAGAAAATTGAATAAAAGGAAAAAAGGATGAAAAGAAAAAAAATTGGAAATATGAAAAAAGAAGAAAGAAAAATCATATATGAAAAATGAGAAATTGTATAGATAATTTTTACTCCCATGTTTTATTTATATTTTATGGGGATTTGACAAGTTTATGGTGTATTGTGAGTTGAGTGCATTGAATTTGCACCGTTCTGTATTATTATATTGAGTACGAAGTTGGGATGCAGTTTCATAATTTGGATCCGTAACGCTAGTTTGGCTACTAACTTCACATCTCCAAATTCATCTTAGCCCCTTCTTACCCATTACCTCACTTACCTAAATGTAAGTCCTCGGCATGTGTCTTGGTCATTAGTTGGTTGGAATGCGTATGTACGGTCGTAGAGACTTTATTCATGTTAACTGCATGCATGTCCTTATAGGTCGAGTCAGGTGAGTGTCTTTACTTCTTTTTATCTTTCACATATATACTCGCCTTATGCTCGAATCTGAGTGATGAGCGACTCGTGAGAGTCCGATATCTTTGAGTCTTGCAAGGTTGACGGTTCAGTAAGTTTGAAACATTGATTTAATTCGTTTGCACTTATCATTTGCCACTATGTTAGTTGTTGCACTAAACTAGTTTTGGTTGATGATTTGTAGCTGATGCGTTGGTCCCGTTCCATTGTTTATTCTTAGTTGTATTCATAGTTTGCTTGGGGACAAGCAAAGGTTTGGTTTGGAGAGATTTGATGCGTGTATTTTATATAAGGTTTTTACCTCCTTTTTACACGCATTTCTGTACTATTTTACGTAACATTTAGCTATAAATATCCCCGAATAGTCTACTTTGGTTTGTCTTGTGTAAATTGCAGGTATAGACCGAAGAGGAGATAAATCGAGCCCAAACTCGTCCCTTTTTGCATACATTTATGGCGAACAAGGAGCCGGAGCTTTAAATCTATCACTTTGAAGACGCGTGAGCTGATTTCGGAAGGTGTCATAGTGCCTAACGTGCCAAAATAGCTCGATCGACCACTTATCTAGTCGATCGAATGCTTTACACCATGAAGATCACTCGATCGAGTAGTTCTTAGACTCGATCGAGCAGGCAGCATTAAGGAGTTACTCGATCGAGTAGTATTTCTACTCGATCGAGGGGAATTTTGCTTAGTTTACTCGATTGAGCGGTTTTATTCCACTCGATCGAGTGGTTTGCCTTGTATTTGTATTTTTTCGCCTATTTTCGTATGGGCTTTTGTAATCAGGTTTTGGATTAGGTTTAAGGGGGAGATTTTCGTGTGCTACTAAAAGGAGTAGACTGGGTAACTCTTTCTCACTTACCTCTCCTTGATCTTACTCACTGCTTCCCTCTTCTTTACTCATTTCTACTTGGATTCAGATTTTTAATCGGTATTATTATTCCTTTTTAATTTCTTAATCATAATTGCTATTTGAATTCCTTCCTTTCTGCTGTTACTTTCATTATTGCTTTATTCTATCTCTTTATTTTCATTATTATCATGTTTAATTCTTTTTATCTATTTATTGTTATTGTTGACTCGATAATGATGTGTAGCTAATTCCCTCTTGTTAAGACAAGAGAATCCATGATTATGAAGGAATAGTAATCGCCATATTAGGTTAATGCTTGTGTAATCGTTTCTGTTAATCGCTACAATTAATTGTTTCTGTCTAGTTGAGTCGACGCAATTAGTCATTTTATCATAGTAAACCTTAACCTGGACCGGAAGGTTGGAAATGGTGAGAGTTGTAGCGAACATTAGGGCACCGTAGTGAGGTCGGAAGCTAATCTATTTGTGCTTTAGGGTGAATTGAGACCGGAAGAAGATATTCACTACCCCATAGGCTATACTTTCATTGACCTGAGACACAGATTGCTTGACTGAATGATCATGGTGAACCGACTGTCTTAGCTGCTTCTTCCTTGTTTGCTTACTTTTTATTCTCCTGCCTTGTTCTCTTTCTCAATCTCTTTAGTTTAGAACAACCAAATCAAAGCCCCCAAATTGGTTACCGTGACGAACTTAGACAAAGCTGACATTTTCCCATCTCCCTGTGGAGATCGACCCGACTTTCCTAGCTATATTAGTTAGAGCCAGTTGGTTATTTTTGATAGGTATACGACTAGCCTGTCACCTAAGCTTTGGTGGGTTTGGACTTGGTAGTCATTTCGGTCCATTTGAGTGTATTTGACCCATTTAGGTGAATTTGACCCGTTTAGTGAATTTGACCCATTTATCGAGTTTTGTCACTTTTATAGGAACGGACTGGACTAAATTAATTAAATTTCGTCCAAAATAATTATATTAGTTTACATTTTTATTTGACGGGTCAAAATTTTGAATTTTGATTTCCAACATGGCATTTATACTAAATTACCGTGCCTACAGACCTTAATGAACTAATAGTAAAATACTTATCCATTCACGCTTTAATTGAAATTCATTTAAATTACTCGCATTATAATATAATAAAATGTAAATTATATTATGATCATTGTCACCATAAATTCTTAAAATCAACGTTTATTGTGTTCTACTATATTATTGATTATTGACTAGACGAGTTTGGTTATTCGTTGATGACCATTAACTTACATATGTAAGTAAACATAAAAAAATAGTTCATCGTAACTTTTACTTGATCTATGATCAGGGGCGGACCTAGGGTTGTTGGTGAGCCGAAGTCGTATGCTCCCAAAAATAAGTAATTAAGTCCTATTACCTTAACTATATAGTAGAGGTAAGTCGGGTGTCGAATCCACAGGGAAGACGATGTAATTAATGTGTAGAAAGTAAAGAGTAAGAGTGACAATAATATGGGGGCTTTTTATGATTGATTAAACTATAGACTACTGAACAAATAATAAAGATGGGTGAATTCAGATGATTAAAAGGTCTTGGGTCAACAAACATCCACTATCAACAAACTAATTGGTCTTCGATTGTCTTTAATTCAATTACTCTCAAGTACTCTATTGTGGAAATACAAGTTTCCCCTTCCTCTTAAGTTTAGTCAACTAAATCGAAACGCGATATTAGAAGACACTAATTATTGAACAATCCAAGCCAAGCGTCTAGATTTAATCCAACAACAGCATTAACAATCCAAGGAAGCAATAAAGATAACGATCTTTAACACACGCGGTTAACGATTCGAATTATATGTCTAGTCTCTACTTCGTCCCAATAACGATGAAACGCATAGAAATTATTAGGGTAAAGTTTGCTACTTTAGTCTAGATTAATTTAACAATTACGGATTCAATTTCTAAACATGCAATAGATTAAAGTGAACAATCACCAATTGATCAGATTAGTAAAAAGAAACAATAATCATAAAATTAGAGCAAGAGACATAAACAATACTTGAGAAATAAAGAAAGAAAGAACAATCTCACAATTAATTAGTCGATAGCTTCAATCTGTCGATCCAAGAAAGGGAGGATTAGTTCCTCATAATTTTCAAAGCAAAAGCAATTAGGGTTGTTGAGAGTTTTTTCCCAAAATTCCACTTATTGAATGAATAATATGAATGATATCAACTTTATACTTAACCTAAAATACTAATAACTAATAATAATAATACTAGAAATAGCTGAAATTAGGAAATAAGGCACGAAACAATTCTCGGACTGCTGCAACACGGGCGACCCGCGCCTGAATACGCGACCCGCACCACTTTCTGGTCAAAAACGCTGTTTGTGTACATCCTTTCACTCCTCCGTGTTTCTTTTTATATTGATGCTGGGCTAAAGGGGACAAAAGAGAACAAGGCCATGTGACATTGTCCAATGACCCACTTGATTCCACATGACATCACTTGCAATGGGCTTAATATATACGTACTCCCTTCTTCTCCTCATATTAGCCCATAATTACGGACTAGCCTTCAACAAAGCAACCCAAAACATACTCTTCAACTCATTAACTCACAATTTTATCTAATTACTCCAAAATACAATTAATAATATAAAATGAGAACTCGTTCAATTACTCCTCTAAAACTCCACCTATTTCACCAATAGTCACCCAAATTCGACACTCATATACCATACTAAACCCGTCTTATCAACTTCCCCACACTTAGATCTTTACTCGTCCTCGAGTAAACTCAAAGGATCTCAATAAAAGCTCAAACCAACACCGATCCACAGAAGCATAGAAAACTAACAAGACTCACAATGAAACTCTTGTAAGACGGTCTTTAACATAGTAAAGGGAGATAAAATAGCATCGGAAGAATTATTTCATCTACCTAAATCTCTCATTTTGCCTAGAGCGCCCGCCCTTGCGGGTTTTCACTCTAACTTTTCATTTTTTTTACCTCACACTACTCTCAGTGGCACGCAACTCGATTCTTCATTTTACCCGGAGCGCCCTTTCGGGTTTTCACTCCGTCCTCGGCCACATCCCAATCTTGCCTAGGCGCCTTTTCGGGTTTTCACCTAGCCGGGATACTTGTCTTTCATTCTTTTCTTTTTTTTTTTTGCTGAAATAAATAACTGAAATAAACACACCACACAATTACAAATGACTACAAATGGAACGATGCTCCCTCCCCACACTTGAATGAAACATTGTCTTCAATGTTGCAATGACACAATAAAGGGAAAAAAGAAAGAACAAACCTCAGTAGAGAAAACTCCAGATGACCAAATAGATATACCAAGCCTCAACATCGCGTGTAATAAAGCAATCCACGCACCACACCTCCTCCCCACACTTGGCCATTAGCATATTCCATAAAACACAATCTCACAAGGCCAACAAAAGATACGAGTAAACAAAGAAGACTAACACCCCTTATTACTCCATCCTAACAGATGACCAAGTAGCTCTAATAACATATGTGCCAGCAACAGATTGCACATAAATAAAATACTTCTACAACTCCGAGCTCATATGATCAATCCTAATCTCCTCTACACCAAATCAACAATCCATCCAACCGCTTTAGCAAGGTGCCCACAACAATACACCACGGTTTCTCCACACCATAGCCTCTATCCTACCCAACCAACCTTCTATGTCTCCCTTCTTATGTCGCCAAACACCATAAATCAAGGCTATTCCGATCCTTTTTCTTTTTCCTTTTTTTTTTTTGAATTTTCGTTTAATTTTTTTTTTCTTTTTTTTTTGTTTGCAAAAATTGCACACACAAATCTATATGTTGCCTCCCAGAAGCGCTGTTGTTTAACGTCGTTGGCTCGACATCTCGCGGAGTGGTAAACCACCCGACTTAAGTAAGAGTTGAGAAAGTTACCTTACCAATGGAACGGGGTGAGCACTACTTGATTTAATATATATGACTAGTGTTGCTTTACCGGAGCCCTTCTGACGAATTAGTTTATCAAACCAAGTCTTACCCTTTTTTACCAGCCTCAGCATCTTTAAAATTCTCCCATAAAAGAATACACCTTTTCTCTCTAGGTGGGGAGTCCTTCAAAATCTCGCAATCTTTGCTCGAAAGTGGTGGCTTCCGGCTTCTCATAGAAGTATGGTTAGTAGCAATAGCACAAAGAGAATAAACCGCAGAGCTAGTCAAATTAGGTGGATTAATTTCAAATTTAACCACCTTCCCATTAAACTCCATAGTCAAGGAACCATTTGGAACATCAATTCGAGTTCCTACGGTCTTTAAGAATGGTCGACCCAATAAAATTGGGACTCCATCGACCTCCTGTGCCATATCCAAAACATAGAAATCAGCAGGAAAAACCAGCTAATCCACCTTAACCATTACATTCTCTACTAGTCCCCTAGGGTGAACACTAGACCTATTAGCAAGTTGGACTACCACCCTAGTACTCTTTAAAGGACCAAGCTTAAGAGACTCATAAACATAGAAGGGTATGACATTTATCGACGCCCCTAGATCTAACATGGCTCTTTCAAACCGTGTATCACCTATAGTGCAAGGTATAGTAAAGACACCCGGATCACTACACTTAGGAGGAGTCTTACTCTTAAACAAAGCGGACACAAATTCAGTAGCTTTACCCTTTGGCTTTTTCAAACTACGTTCCTTTTGATTTCTTTTAATTGTACAAAGTTCTTTTAGAAACTTTGCATACCTAGGAACACTCTTAATCAAATCAAGTAAAGGAATATTTACCTCGCATTTACGAAAGGTTTCGTAAATATCAGTGTCAGGCTCCTTCTTCCTTGTGCCCTTCAAAGCCTCAGGAAAAGGTGGCAATGGCTCATATGAAGGCATGGATGATGTCACCTCCTTTGAATTAGATGAATCTTCTTCTCCTCCATCTTTCAGTAGCTTATCATCTTCCACCACTAACTCCTCTTCTTCTTGAATAGTCACCACCTTAGGCTTAGCTTTTCGCTTTTCAATCTCCCCCAATTGTCTACCATTTCTCAATGACACAGCACTCACATTCTCTCTAGGATTCAGAACAGTCTGAGATGGTAAAGCACCTGATTGTTTAGCTTTCAACCGATTGACCGCAGTAGCCAATTGACTAATTTGATTCTCAAAATTCTTGAAATTTTGCTTATTTTCTGCTCTATCTTGAGTGACACTGATGGTAAGAGCCCGAATCATGTCCTCAGTAGACATTGATGAGATCGGTGTAGCTTGTGGTGGTGCCTGAGGTACGGAGGGTTGCTCTTGTGGTCGCATAATAAACTGACCTCTAGGAGGGCCAGATGATGGGTTAGCTTGAGAATTTCCCCAACGGAAGTTGGTATGAGCTTTCCATCCTTCATTATAAATATTAGAGTATGGATCCCATTTCTTGTTTGGAATACTCTCCCATACACCATTCACCGTCTGAGAATCACTCTCTTGCATTTGAGGGCACAAATCGCTAGGATGACCCTTAGTAGAGCATATACCACAAATAACAGCCATTTGTCTGCCAGATAACATATCACGGAATGTGGAAGCAATATTATCAACCTTTTCCTCTAAGCCAGGATTAACACCCATAGCACTCACCCCTCTCCGTGAAGGTCTTCTCTCAAACTGTCTAGAGGTCTCAGCTAGCTCTGTGATAACCTCCCAAGCTTCATCTGGATTCTTGTTGGCTATATTTCCTCTACAAGCAGAATGAAGCATACGACGGTCATCTTGGTTCAGTCCACCACAAAAGTACATTATGAGATCATGTTCGGAGTAACCATGGTAGGGGCAACTGGCACATAACTGCTTAAACTTTTCAAGGTACTCGTACAAAGTTTCTCCGTCTTGCTGCTCAATATTACTGATGGCTCTTTTCAATTGAGCTGATCGAGAAGGAGGAAAATACTTCTCCAAGAATGCTTTCTTCATACCTATCCAAGTAGTGATACTCGCCGGTGGTAGATAGTTTATTAACCAGTCTCTCGCATTGCCTTTCAAGGAGAAAGGAAAGGCTCTCAATTTCAATTGCTCATCTGTGACATCAACTGGCTTCATACCGGTGCACACAATATGAAAGTTCGAAAGATGCTTATTCGGATCCTCAATACTCGTCCCATGAAACTTGGTAATTGATGTATCAATCCAGATTTCAGTTCAAAAGTAACCCCATCATCCAATGCTGGAAAAGTGATGCATAATGGTTGAATAAAGAAGATTAGGAGTCAGAGCTCCTTTAATGTACGGGTCTCTCGGGCCATATTCTCAGTGGTAATAGAAATTTCCGACGTATCTGAATCAGAGTGTATATCCTTCTCAGAATCTGGGTGCTCAAAAACAACTAACTGGCTCCCACTGATATGTCTCAACCTGAAAAGTGTCCGTTCAATCTCTGAGTTGTAAGGCTCCAGTGGATGGTTAGTAGAACGAGTATTATGCATAAACAAAAATAAAAAAAACTAAGACTCTATACCACAAAACACACAAATTAACTATTGCCTTCCCCGACAACGACGCCAAAATTTGGTGAGCCGAAGTCGTATGCTCCCAAAAATAAGTAATTAAGTCCTATTATCTTAACTATATAGTAGAGGTAAGTCGGGTGTCGAATCCACATGGAAGACGATGTAATTAATGTGTAGAAAGTAAAGAGTAAGAGTGACAATAATATGGGGGATTTTTATGATTGATTAAACTATAGACTACTGAACAAATAATAAAGATGGGTGAATTCAGATGATTAAAAGGTCTTGGGTCAACAAACATCCACTATCAACAAACTAATTGGTCTTCGATTGTCTTTAATTCAATTACTCTCAAGTACTCTATTGTGGAAATACAAGTTTCCCCTTGCTCTTAAGTTTAGTCAACTAACTCGAAACACGATATTAGAAGACACTAATTATTGAACAATCCAAGCCAAGCGTCTAGATTTAATCCAACAACAGCATTAACAATCCAAGGAAGCAATAAAGATAACGATCTTTAACACACGTGGTTAACGATTCGAATTATATGTCTAGTCTCTACTTCGTCCCAATAACGATGAAACGCATACAAATTATTAGGGTAAAGTTTGCTACTTTAGTCTAGATTAATTGAACAATTACGGATTCAATTTCTAAACATGCAATAGATTAAAGTGAACAATCACCAATTGATCAGATTAGTAAAAAGAAACAATAATCATAAAATTAGAGCAAGAGACATAAACAATACTTGAGAAATAAAGAAAGAAAGAACAATCTCACAATTAATTAGTCGATAGCTTCAATCTGTCGATCCAAGAAAGGGAGGACTAGTTCCTCATAATTTTCTAAGCAAAAGCAATTAGGGTTGTTGAGAGTTTTTTCCCAAAATTCCACTTATTGAATGAATAATATGAATGATATCAACTTTATACTTAACCTAAAATACTAATAACTAATAATAATAATACTAGAAATAGCTGAAATTAGGAAATAAGGCACGAAACAATTCTCGGATTGCTGCAACACGGGCGACCCGCGCCTGAATACGCGACCCGCACCACTTTCTGGTCAAAAACGCTGCTTGTGTACATCCTTTCACTCCTCCGTGTTTCTTCTTATATTGATGCTGGGCTAAAGGGGACAAAAGAGAACAAGGCCATGTGACATTGTCCAATGACCCACTTGATTCCACATGACATCACTTGCAATGGGCTTAATATATACGTACTCCCTTCTTCTCCTCATATTAGCCCATAATTATGGACTAGCCTTCAACAAAGCAACCCAAAACATACTCTTCAACTCATTAACTCACAATTTTATCTAATTACTCCAAAATACAATTAATAATATAAAATGAGAACTCGTTCAATTACTCCTCTAAAACTCCACCTATTTCACCAATAGTCACTCAAATTCGACACTCATATACCATACTAAACCCGTCTTATCAGTTGTGCACAACACCCCACGTGCGTACCCTAAATTTTGGATTTTTTTTTTAAAAAAAAAAACCTTCAGATAAGAGATACTCCCTCCTATTCATTCATTTTGTCCCCCTTCTATTTTGCACAAGAATTAAAAAATGATTTTGGACCACACAAAACACTCTATTTCACTCTACCTCACATGTAATTAAATTTGGACCACACAAAAGTTACCAAAAAAGGAAAGAGGGACAAAAATCCGACTAGCTTCGATAAAGAAAGAGGGACAAAATGAATGAATAGGAGGGAGTATATATTATTTGCGTGTCAGTAATGACAGCAAACTGGGCGTGTCAGGATGGGTTAAGCTATTTTGATGAATTTGCTCTATTAATAATTTGTTTTAGTTGTTTGTTGCGTATCTAGGGGATGTTAATTACTTGTTAGTTCAACTTACATGCTCAATTATATGGAGAATGACATGGTTGCGAAAATATAATGTCGGTTTAGAAGTTACCGCGTAAGGCACATAAAATTTCTCATCATCTTTTGGGTGTTCATCAAATGTTGAATATATGATATTTTTTTCTCCTAAAAAATGATTGAAAACTTAACATTATTATTTTAATAAAGTAAAATTTTGGTCAATTTATATGCAAATAATTTGAGTTTTATTTTTTATGGTTAAAGTCAAAATTTCGTTGTGTATATTCTAGTTTGACCAATTGATTCACTTCAGCTTTCTTGACTTTATTTAAAAGTGCACCCCCGACATTTAAACCCTGCGTCCGCCACTGTCTATCATGTTTACCTAATCATGTCATTGTTAGTTGTGGCCTACTTACCAGACGGTCTTCTAAGAGTTTTTTTTCAGCGAAATTAATAACAAAATAGCGTTCGTTCTAAACATATTACACCCAACGGTGTATGCGATCGTTTTTACGAATTTTTTGCATTTTTATTTTTTTTTGCAAAATCTTTGCGGTCTTCTTTGATCATTTTTTATAGACTTTTCCTATTTGTCAGTAAATGCGCATGCTAAATAGAGTTAACAATCATGAAAATAGATAAAACACTAACTTTCACCGGTAGATATGGATAAACTAATTGAATTAAATTAACACCGTAGAAATCGGAAGCAGAAAAAATGAGACCATAAAAAGTTGTCATGGTAACAAAATTGTGACACGTGGCATTTACAGACTAACGTGGCCAAATGAGTAGATGCCACATAGCATATATTAATTTGGGAAACGATTACCATGGAGTTGATTTCTCTGCTCCCTTGGTTTCCTTAGCTCTTATGTATTTTTAAAGAAAACTGAATTTTCACACATTTGCAATATTCACAGAAGTTTTCTTTTGTAATTTCTAACAAATTTAATATAAAAAAAGAAGGAAGACAAAGATGGGTAGCAACAGAGTAGGTTTGACGAGGTGGTTTCTGTTGGCCGTTGTGGTAGCATTGGTGATCACCAAGGTTGCTGACGCCAATGAAGATGAATCTTGGACTGGTTGGGCTCGCCAAAAGATTTATGGTTCTGGGTAATTTTCCCGCTTTTTGAAAAAAATTTTAAACATGAAATTTTGCGTAGGACGGTCACATATTAACTTATTATATTAATAGTAACAAGAATCTAATAAAATGGTAGGACGGTCTCCTATCGGATATATAGTATTAATAGTAACAAGAAGCTAATAACCTGATATGGAGTATTTTATTCGTGTATGAGTGAATGAGTCGTGTTATGAGAAATTAAACACCCACCAAGTGGGGAAGTTGGGATTTACTAGTTAAGGCGAAAAAAATATAGTAGGGTGAACTAATGATGGCATAACGTAAACTTTGAATAAAATTCGGAAATTGAAAGTAAAATTTTCGAATTTTTCATTGGGCCACCCACGCCCATTGATATTATAAAGGAGTTGATAAATAAGTTGTGACCCAAATCCATTAATTTCTTGGCGGATTGCACGGCTTATAATTTCGTGTTGGGTTATGTAGTTCTAGTGGCTACGTTAGCTACCTATTAGTTAAGTGAAGTTTTTTCGAACTTGGAGGGTTTCCTTAGATGCTTTGCCGTCTTTGTAACGAAAATTTGATTCTAAATCTATCAAACATTACGTTTTTACTTTTTAGGCCTCATCTGAATGTCCATTTCAATTTAAGTTCCCCTTATCAATCTAAACAGGAGAGCCTCTTGCTGAATCTAGGTGTGGCATGAATTAAAAATCCTCGCAAAAAATCAATTAGGATTTCGTTATCCATTTTTTCCGAAAGAAATGGAGGTACATTCTTTAACGATGATCGAAATCTTAAGTTGGAACGATATAACGGTCATAATTTCATTATAAAAAGTAATCCTTTGGTAAAAACATGAAGATAAAAGATAGTAGTAGCACTTGGGATTTGCATCTTATGTCAAATTTATCATGTTTAATTTCTCATCACATGAGGATTTGTGATTCTATGACATTAAAAAGTATTAGATTACTCGTAATTTCATGACAGAAAATGGAGCATGAAAGAAGGGGTTAATAATATGGTGCATAAAGCTGAAGATTCAGCTTCAGGTAACATAATTTCCTTTGCTATCAATAATTTACGCAATTTATTCACATGAACTATTCCTCTTACTTGTATCCCTCTAATTTCCAGAGGCTTCAAATTATGTATCTGACGAGGCCAAAGGCGCAAAGGACTCGGCTTCCGAGACGTTGTCCAATGCCAAGGGCGATGCTAAAAAAATGATGCACAACGCTGAAGATACAGCTTCTGGTAACTTATTTTCCTTTAACGTCACCAATTTACGCAATCTATTAATATTGACTATTCTTCTTACTTGTATTCCTCTAATTTTCAGAGGCTTCAAATTATGTATCTGACAAGGCCAAAGGCGCAAAAGACTCAGCTTCTGAGACGATGTCTAGTGCTAAGGGAGGTGCTAAAAAAATGATGCACAAAGCTGAAGATTCGGCTTCTGGTAACTTAGTTTCCTTTTCTATAACCAATTTACCAAATCTATTAATATTGACTATTGTTCTAACTTCTATTCCTCGAATTGCAGAGGCTTCAAATTATGTATCTGACAAGGCCAAAGGCGCCAAGGACTCAGCTTCTGAGACAATGTCCAGTGCTAAAGGAGGTGCTAAAAAAATGATGCACAAAGCTGGAGATTCAGCTTCTGGTAACTTCTCCTTTATTATGACAAATTTACGCATGCAATCTATTAACATTGACTATTCTTCTTACTTGTTTTGCTCCAACTATCAGAGGCTTCAAATTATGTATCCGACAAGGCCAAAGGTGCAAAGGACTCGGCTACCGTGACGATGTCAAGTGCTAAGGGAGGTGCTAAAAAAATGATGCATAAAGCTGAAGATTCAGCTTCTGGTAATTCAATAGTCTTGTTTTCTTTATTTACGACAGTTTCATCTAAATTGGCAATTATGTAATGTGACTGTGTAACGTGTTTGCATTCTTATATTCCAATCTCTATTACCGTTTTCAGATGCATCAAAATATGTTTCTGACAATGCCAAACGTGCTAAGGACTCGGCTTCAAAGACAGTGGATAAAGCTGAAGAGGCGGCTTCCGGTGACTAATTTTTCCTTTATTTTAAACCATTTCCTAAAACAATTTCACGATATGTTTCAATACTTTGATTATAATTCACACATACCTTGTTATTTGTGTAAACAACCTATTTAAAAAGTTCAACTACTTGAATATGGAATACATATAAACGTTCTTGCATTCTTCGCCAATTTTATTTTCAGAGGCATCGAACTATGTATCCAAGAAGGCGAAAAGAGCCAAGGACTCAGTTTCCGAGACAATGTCAAGTGCAAAGGGAAAAGCTGAGCAGGTGTACGATGAGGCAAAGGACAAGGCCAAGGGCGCTAAGGATTCAACTTCTAAAACAGTGTCGAGTGCCAAGGGAAAAGTTAAAGGCATGTACGATGAAGCAAATGACTCAACTTCGAAGACGATGAAAAATGCAAAGGGTAAAGCTGAAGGTATGTATGATGCGGCAAAGGACAAAGCCAAAGATGCAAAGGACTCGACATCCAAGAAAATGAAAAATACAAAAGGAAAAGCCAAGGGGATGTACGATGGGGCAAAGGACACGGCCGGAGGAATGTACGAAGGGGCGAAGGGCAAGGCCAAAGATGCAAAGGATTCGGCTTCCGAGACAATAAAAAGTGCAAAGGAAAAAGCTGAAGGGATGTACGACGGGGCGAAGGACAAGGTCAAAGATGCCAAGGATTCGGCTTCCGGGATAATGAATAGTGCAAAGGGAAAAGCAGAAGGGATGTACGATGGGGCGAAAGACAAGGCCGAAGGAGTGTATGGGTCCGCGAAGGAGGGCATGAAAAGCATGTCGGGTGAAGCTAAGGCAAAGTATGAGGGTGCTAAGGAGAAGGCCTCGGATGCTGCCAGTGAGGTTGGTTCAAAGCTCAGAGGGAATTGAGAAGTTTTTCTAATTTAGTTTTACTAGATATTTAGGCATAAATGTAATGTAAGGTACTTATCCTTTTAGCGTACGATATGGTGCATGTATGCCCCTCTTGGACAGGCACATATAGGAAGCAAAATAATATGTTATAATACTGTTAGAATGTAAGATCCTAATAATAACTAGGCGTGTTTCCATACTCGTAATAGCGTATGTGACCGCGTTCGTTGTAGAGTTAATTGCTCGTAGTAGAGAATGTGACCGCACTCGTTGTAGAGTGTGGCAACGTCGATTTTATATATGAATATATAATTTGTAAATGTAAATTTTGATATTCTTATGGTTTTATATGATATTTGGAATCTAAGGGAAGTTTTTATAAACGCGAGCAATCCTTATCTTCTATCAATAAAAGGAGTATTTTAAACTCTTGTGATTGGTCCCTTAAATTTAGGAATTCAAAAGACTTTCCTTATCCCTACCCCACCACACACCATTAGTTCTTTTAATTTTATTTCCAGTGAATCTATATATGACCTTAAAGTCTACATTATTATACAATCTCTTTTATATGGTCTAACACTCTGATTATTTTATCATCTCTATATATAAAATCACAAAATGTAAAATAAGACATTTTATTAGATCACAAAATTACCAGATTAACAAAAATCATTTATTACTTAAATACGTAATATTAAAAACTATAGTATAGTATTAACTACTCCCTCCGTCCCAGTCATTTGTTTACCTTTGATTTCGGCACAAAGATCAAGAGAAGAAGAGGGAGTCAATTATTAGATGACATATAACAACCCGTCCCGCCACTTACTAGATGACATATAACAACTTGACTCGCCACCGTCGTAACACAACCCCAATAAGATGGGATGTGCACCTCCGGGCCTACTATTTGTCCTCACTTAAGGCCAAAAGCACAAGGCTTCGTTACTAAATGGTGGGTGGAAGCTATAGGGTAATATCCGTATAAAACCCATAATTTGAAGGATTATAACGCAAATTTAATACGTGATTTATAGTCATAAACGAAAACAACAATGAAACGATAAAGATCAAGGATTAACCTTCGGTCCTAGTGCAAATTGGCAATGAGAGATCAAAGTAGATCTCCTCCTAAATGATGCACCCAAGATCGTCTGAGAAATGCCCTTGTGCTAGAATGAATCCTCTAATTGCCTTGCAATATTGAGAGGATTATTTTGTGAGTTTTTCTTAGATGAGAGATCTGAATTTTGAGAGGAAAAATATCTCTCAAAACCCTAGTTTTCATACAAATGATTATGCTTAGGTTACAAAAAGAGTGAGCCTCTCTTTTTGTTCATCCCATTCGGCCAAACCGAGTGAAGGAGAGGATAAATGGGCTTTTCCATTTCCTCTTCATTTTAACTCGCGGTCCGACTCCAAATTACTAAATGTATATGACACGGTCTAATTATAAATCGTCATCGGTTATCGGTTATTAAAGCATCAACTAATAAGACGGGTTAGTTGAATTATTAATACATGTCCGACAAAGACAATATTGTATAATTATATTCAATATACATTTAATTAAATATAAAACGCTTATATTCAATTTACGAATTAACTGCTTAATTCGCCTTAGCCATTATTATTTAATCCGTATTAAATAAAATATCTCAACATCACATTTTGACTGATTATTAGTCAAATAACTCGGACTAATCAAGTTAGTCAAATTTGGCATCTACATGACTGTATTTTCATACCGTCACATCTCTCAAACGTATCCTATAGGTGTGACTTTTAGGGACCAGTTGATCACCGCCATCTGTATGACAATAACGTCAAACTTATCTAGCAAGCCAACCGTTATTGATAAACGTGGACCAACTGATTATGATACAAAAGTATTCCCTTTGATCCTTTTAGAGATTTATAAGTCCTTGCACTAACTGTAAAGGACACCACCCCCAACAAGCTCCCACTTGTCCGTACAAGTGTATGTGCAATGACGTTATCCGCACTAACTGGAGGACACAGCTCCAACAAACTCCCACTTGTCCGTACAAGTGTATCTGCGATAATTGATTCTCATATTCATTTAAAATTTCTCCCACTCAATGTAAAACAATTTGCAGATCCGAATCCGCAAAGGTCGTATTTTACAATCGATCTGTATCCAGAGTGGTTTCCCCGACTAGAGAGTAACTTAACTGATAAAACGAATTCGTATTCGAGCATGGCCATGCATTTCAGTTACAGCTCCTCGAGTGGCCCTGAGAAATATCGAGTGCCTGTTAAAGGCTGAATATTTCCTTCAACTCGAACTCCTTCCGATCTAAGCACAGCATGAAATGACCCAGAAACAATCTACTTGGCCCCCTGTTACGGATGACCGTGAGAAAGAAACCAAAGTCACCCAAAATCTGCCGTAGTCTCAAGAGACAGTCGATAGTCAAAAGAATTGACTCTTAGGATCACCATGGAGGTCCTATCCACGACCGGGCACTGAATGTTATAAAACATTTAGGACTCCACGTTGATGTCACAATTGTGTCCTACGAGATATCCGTATAACCCGCTTCTGTGATTGGTCAGTCAACCTGTTGACTTATGGCTCGTTGAACCCACCATCAACCAACGTCACAAAATAATTACCTTGAGTTATCAGCTCACGTGGGCAATTAAGGACCAAAATTATAATGTTTGTTCAGTTCACTTTGTGGTGTTCAAAATTTATCGTACAAATCCACATGAAAAACAAAATATATAAAATATCAAAACGATGATGTCGTATAGAGTACAAAAGAGAATGAATATGATCCATAAAAGAGTACTACAACTTAGGAACACGTTTAATTCCCATGGAATTAACATGCCCTTCATGCTTATCTTGTCGTAATGGTTTAGTGAGAGGATCTGCTATGTTATCATCTGTAGCAATCTTTTCTATCACGACTTCCTTTTGCTCCACGTAATCTCGGATTAGATGAGCTTTCCGTTGTACATGTCTAGACTTGTTGCTAGACTTTGGCTCCTTAGCTTGGAATATGGCACCTCTATTGTCGCAATAGATGGTGATTGGGTCATTCGAACTAGGCACTACAGATAGTCCTTGTAAGAATTGACGCATCCATATCGCTTCCTTTGCAGCTTCAGACGCGGCATAGTACTCGGACTCAGTCGTAGAATCTGCTGTAACACTTTGTTTGGAACTCTTCCAGCTGACTGCAGCGCCATTAAGAGTAAAAACGAATCCAGACTGAGATTTCGAGTCATCACGATCCGTTTGGAAGCTAGCGTCGGCGTAACCGGTTGCGCATAGCTTTTGTTCGCCTCCATAAGTCAATGCCCAATCTTTAGTCCTCCGTAGGTACTTAAGAATGTTCTTGACAGCCATCCAATGTGGTTCACCGGATCTTTGTTGGAATCGACTTGTCATACTCAATGCATATGCCACGTCCGGACGTGTGCATATCATGGCATACATGATTGATCCTATAGCCGAGGCATAAGGAATCCGTGTCATGCGCTCTTTCTCTTCCGGTGTCTCTGGTGACTGAGACTTGCTCAAATGCACCCCTGGAGCCATAGGAAGAAACCCCTTCTTGGAGTTAGTCATGCTGAATCTCTCTAGGACTTTGTCTATGTAAGACTCCCGATCGAGAGATAACATCCGTCGTGATCTATCTCGATAGATACGGATGCCCGAGAATTCTTTGCGCCTCACCCGGATCTTTCATCCGGAAATGGTTTTTCAACCATACTTTCACCGAAGTTAAGAGAGGTATGTCATTCCCAATCAGGAGTATGTCATCGACATACAATATTAGGAAGACAATCTTGCTCCCACTCGACTTGATATAAAGACATGGTTCCTTGACCGATCGAGTAAATCCATTTTCTTTAATCACTTGGTCGAAGCGATGATTCCAACTCCGAGATGCTTGCTTAAGTCCATAAATGGAACGCTTAAGCTTGCACACTTTCTTAGGATGTTGTGGATCGATGAAACCTTCGGGTTGTACCATGTACAACTCTTCCTCCAAAAAGCCGTTTAAGAAGGCGGTTTTCACATCCATTTGCCAAATTTCATAGTCATGAAAAGCGGCAATCGCTAAGATAATCCGAATGGAACGCAACATGACTACGGGTGCAAAAATTTCATTGTAGTGCAAGCCTGGCACTTGGGTGAAACCTTTAGCAACTAGTCGTGCTTTATAGATATCTTGTTTACCTTCCACAGAATGCTTTATCTTGTAAAGCCATTTGCATTGAAGGGGACGAACCTTGGCAGGTAAGTCAACAAGATCCCATACGTTGTTCTCATACATAGAGTCCATCTCGGATTGCATGGCCTCAAGCCATAGCTTTGAGTCAGAACTAGTCATGGCACCTTTATAGGTTGCGGGTTCACTACTCGTTAAGAGTAGAACGTCATCTATGTCATGTTCCTCGACCATACCAATGTATCTGTCTGGAGGAATAGAGACTCTTCCCGACCTCCTAGGTTCCTCAGGAATATTCACCGCAGCCGGGATTGAAGGAATTGGTTCCTCCAATGGTTGCTCGGTATTTGGTTCTGGAATCTCCGACAGGTCGAAGGTTCTATCACTCTTTGCATTCTCGAGAAATTCCTTCTCTAAGAATGTCGCACTAGCCGCAACAAAAACACGTTGTTCGGTTGGCGAATAGAAGTAATGACCAAGTGTTCCTTTAGGATAACCTATAAAGTATGTCTTGACCGATCGCGGGCCGAGCTTATCCTCGTGTCTCCACTTGACAAAAGCCTCGCAGCCCCAAACCCGTATAAAGGACAAGTTAGAGACCGTTCCCTTCCATAGTTCATATGGAGTCTTGTCAACAGCTTTAGACGGACTTCGGTTAAGTATTAGAGCAGCTGACAGAAGAGCATAACCCCACAATGAGTCAGGCAACACGGTGTGACTCATCATGGATCGAACCATATCAAGTAGTGTTCGATTTCTCCGTTCGGACACACCATTCAGCTGAGGTGTTCCAGGTGGAGTTAACTGTAAGGCAATCCCACAGTCCTTTAGGTGTTGATCAAACTCGTGAGAAAGATACTCGCCACCACGATCTGAACGTAGTGTTTTAATCTTTCTACCCAATAGGTTCTGTACCCTATTCTGGTATTCTTTGAATTTCTCAAAGGATTCACTTTTGTGCTTCATTAAGTAGACATAGCCATATCTACTTAAATCGTCCGTGAAAGTGATGAAATACCTATAGCCTTCTCGCGCGGTGATTGACATAGGACCACATACATCCGTGTGTATGAGTCCTAATAGGTCAGCAGCGCGCATTCCAACACCTTTGAAGGAAATACGAGTCATCTTACCGATGAGACATGATTCACATGTGCCAAATGATTGAAAATCAAAGGCCGAGATAGCTCCATTCTTTATGAGCTGTTTTACGCGTTTCTCATTAATGTGTCCCATACGGCAGTGCCATAGATACGTTTGATCTTTGTCACCAACCTTTAACTTTTTATTCATTACGTGTAATATTTCGGTGGTCTGATCTAAAACATAAATTCCGTTCATGGAGACTGCCTTGCCATAAATCATATCGTGTAAAGAGAAAATGCAAGTATTATTCTCTATTACAAATGAAAAACCAAGTTTGTCAAGTGCAGAAACTGAAATAATGTTTTTCGAAAGACTGGGTACATAATAGCAGTTATATAAAAATAACTCAAATCCGCTAGGAAGTCTGGATCACATATGTTCCCCTTGAGACGGCGACCACTCGTGCTCCATTCCCAACACACAGGTCCACCTCACCCTTTACGAGGGGTTCGATGTTTCGGAGCCCCTGCACATGATTACACAGATGAGAACCACAACCAGTATCAAGTACCCAAGTTCCGTAACTTGCGTGGTTAATCTCAATCATATGAATAAAAGTAGAAGAAGAAGACATACCAACAGGTTTAACACGACCTGCCTTTAAGTCCTCATGATAAACAGGACATGTACGCCTTCAATGCCCAGTCTTGTGGCAATGATGGCATTCCATGTTTTCATTCTTGCTCTTTGTCGCGCCTGATGAGGTGCTTGACTCACCAGGCCCACTCTTACCTGGACCCGACTTCTTGAACTTCGGTTTACCTACTGCTAGGTTTGCCTGAGCTTTGCTCTTACCCTTTCCCTTGTTTGTTACAACGAGAACATCCTGTTTGAAGCTCCCACTGAACTTCATGTCCTTCTCGGTCTGTACGAGAAGGGAGTGCAGTTCATGGGGACTTTTCTTCAAATCATTCATATAGTAATTCGCTCTAAATTGCGCAAAACCATCGTGGAGTGAATGAAGCATGCGGTCAATCACGATGTTCTCGCTGATTTTACAATCAAGCGTCTCCGACTTCTCGACATTCTCAATCAGGTTGAGAATGTGTGGGCTAACCGGTTGGCCCTTACGAGTCTCGCATCAAAGAAGCGAGTGGTATGCTCATAGGTCACGATTCTCGGTGCTTTCGAGAATTCCTTGGTGAGCGTGGTGAAAATCTTGTTTGCACCTTGGGCTATGAAGCGTTTCTGCAAATTGGATTCCATTGCAAAAATGAGTACGTTTTTAATCGCACCCGCTTCCATGACGAAATCGTTATATGTAGCGATCTCGTTAGCTCCAGCCGTGGGGCCTGGGTTTGACGGCATGGGCTCAAGCAGAAATTTGAGCTTCCCGTCGGCGGCGGCATTCCATAATCTTTGCCTCCCGATCCATGATTTTGATCCATCATTCTTGATCGAGTTGACCGATTCATCCGATTCATGAAGATCCGAAGCCAGGACTCACGGTCCAATGTGGCACTTGGCATTGGGTCGTTCAAATGACCAGCCATATTGTTATTAGCAGTTTATGTAAACGTGATCTACACTGAAAAAGAAAGAAAAACAAAAACAAAATAAGCAACTCATCGAAGTGATTTAAGTCTATTTAAAATTTCATTTTAGACTCATTGCACTTGCATAATTGATCTCCCTCAAGAATGACACAAGTGATCCCAAGACTCAATTTCCGTAAATTGATAAGCCAACTGTTTAGCTAATTCTTCCGTAAGAACTCTTGGTCGATAGATTTCCGTAAATCCTATCTATAGTCCACCATGATCACAGGATCGTACGAGTGACCATAGTGTTGAGATAAAATAAGTCAATCGGTTCCAACTTACCCGACGTAGAAGGGGTCATATTATGCCTACCGACGAAGAAGGGATTCATTGGAGTTTGACCTATAAAGACCGTTCTCAATTTTTGTTTATACGAGGAAGATCCCATCAACTAAGTTTCAATTCATTTTAAGTGAACGAATAACTAGCAACTGCGTGAATGAATTAATTTAGATGATGGCCTAAATCGTGTGACATACGAATGTCATAGAAAACTAACGCGTGACCTCTATATGAGTCAGTTTTCATGCAATTATTAGGTGGTTTGGTTTTTAGGCGGAATATGATGCATACTATCGTTACGATAAAATAAATAAATGAATGCAATACGTAAATAAAATTCCTAGTGTGGCCTATCCTAGTAAAAAGAACATAATACAACTTTGGAATCCACCGTTGGACCCGAAAAGCTTGTCTTGATGTTCCATCTTTGTCCATGCAGCGGGAGTGAGCATCCGATCTCCATCTTTAGTCTTCTCAAAATTACAATTAAAATTTACAAAATATAAACCTATTTACATTCTAAATAAAAACTGTAATTAAAAGAAATAAAAGGGAGATACGAGATCTCAAAATACAACCAAGACCGTGTTCCATCATTACGGTAACACGTTCTACTAAGGCCACACTAAGTTACAACCGTTTGTAAAAATAAATAAATACGTAATGTAAGCATTCAAAACATTCAAAATAACGATAAATAAAATGCATCAACTAAAATTAATTTATTCGCGACATAATTCCGTAATTATGTTAAATTATCCAAACCACCAAAGACTATTAAAATTATGTGACAAAACCGCTTCATCAACTTAATTTTAATTCATGATAATCCGTTACTTTAAATCGTTTTAAAGTAATTTAATTTTACGTGGGGTGAACCGTTTCACTATCAAGCGAGTGCATAATTCCGTATTATGCAATAATGGCCGAAAAAAAAAAACAGAATTTTTTTTTTTTCACATGGCGTGAATAAGATACCCAATTTTTTTTTTTTTTTATTAAAGATGCTCATTGCCGTGAGCAAAAGGAAAGAAAAAAAAAACAGCCGCTCTAACCGTGAGCAAAAGATCCAATACCGAATCGATTTGACAAAACTCAATTGCAATTTGAACATAATCCGGATTAAAACAAAATTACAATTGACATGATCTTCACATATTGTTGTAATTATCGTTTAAAACAACAATTCGCAAAGAACAAATCGAAAACAAAACAAAACAAAAGATCGACAATGCAACCGTGTAAACTGGACACGGTTCCCAAAGCAAAACAGTAGAGACACAAAAGGCCACACGGTTTGATAAAAACCAATTGCTATATCACCTAATCCGTATAGAAATGTAATTGCAATTGATAGATCTTTAACATATTACAATGAATATCGATTACAAAATAATATGCAAAGATCAAATCGAAAACAAAAGGCACGGAATTCAAGAAAACAGCCGTGTAAAAATTAGACACGGTTTCCAAGAAAGATCAGCCGTGCAAAAAAAAAAATTTTTTTTTAGCCGTGGAAAAATTTTCAGCCGTGTGGATTTAAGCAACAAAAAAAAATTATCGATCCATTTCGTTTGATGAAAATCACATAGAAAAATTTACGTGGCCTCGCTCTGATACCACTTGTAGGGTAATATCCGTATAAAACCCATAATTTGAAGGATTATAACGCAAATTTAATACGTGATTTATAGTCATAAACGAAAACAACAATGAAACGATAAAGATCAAGGATTAACCTTCGGTCCTAGTGCAAATTGGCAATGAGAGATCAAAGTAGATCTCCTCCTAAATGATGCACCCAAGATCGTCTGAGAAATGCCCTTGTGCTAGAATGAATCCTCTAATTGCCTTGCAATATTGAGAGGATTATTTTGTGAGTTTTTCTTAGATGAGAGATCTGAATTTTGAGAGGAAAAATATCTCTCAAAACCCTAGTTTTCATACAAATGATTATGCTTAGGTTACAAAAAGAGTGAGCCTCTCTTTTTGTTCATCCCATTCGGCCAAACCGAGTGAAGGAGAGGATAAATGGGCTTTTCCATTTCCTCTTCATTTTAACTCGCGGTCCGACTCCAAATTACTAAATGTATATGACACGGTCTAATTATAAATCGTCATCGGTTATCGGTTATTAAAGCATCAACTAATAAGACGGGTTAGTTGAATTATTAATACATGTCCGACAAAGACAATATTGTATAATTATATTCAATATACATTTAATTAAATATAAAACGCTTATATTCAATTTACGAATTAACTGCTTAATTCGCCTTAGCCATTATTATTTAATCCGTATTAAATAAAATATCTCAACATCACATTTTGACTGATTATTAGTCAAATAACTCGGACTAACTGGTTAGTCAAATTTGGCATCTACATGACTGTATTTTCATACCGTCACATCTCTCAAACGTATCCTATAGGTGCGACTTTTAGGGACCAGTTGATCACCGCCATCTGTATGACAATAACGTCAAACTTATCTAGCAAGCCAACCGTTATTGATAAACGTGGACCAACTGATTATGATACAAAAGTATACCCTTTGATCCTTTTAGAGATTTATAAGTCCTTGCACTAACTGTAAAGGACACCAGCCCCAACAGAAGCCCTTCTAAATATCTCATAAGCCACTCAATTTTCCGATGTGGGACAACTTTAATCTCATAATCTCTTGGGGTGTTACAAACTCTCTCATTTAAAGAATACAATGTCCTCGTTGTGCCTTAAAGCTGACCTAGTAAAGCCCAAAATCCTCCCCCTCTAGGTAGGTTACACGAGTACCCCTGACCAGAGGTTCACCGCTCACCACACCGTCGTAGGGTTACTCTGATATCATTTACAACAATCTGACCCGCCATTGTCGTAACACAACCCCAATAAGATGAGATGTGCACCCTTGGGCCCATTATTTATTCTCACTTAAGCCCAAAATTACAAGGCCTTGTTACTAAGTGTTGGTGGAAACCCTTATAAACATCTTATAAGCCACTCAATTTCCCGATGTGGGACAACTTTAATCTCAAAATCTGTTAGGGTGTTACATGATAAGTGGACCAAATTAAGTGTGCAAGATCCATTTGCCCATCAAAGATATTCCTAAGATAGAAAGGCAAACAATTGACCGAGACGCCCCAAAATAGAATAGGCAAATAAATTGTTGGAGTAGGTGTCCTCCATAATAGTGCGTTTACTTACTAAATCTCATTAGAGGAATATACTCGGGATATATGTTATTTATACTCGCCAGCTCAACATATATCGGTAACGATTAGCCGACTAGGGTTAGACGTTACTGCCGTTTGACGGCGGTGTTCACTTTATCCCTTTCGGTCACACCTATAGGAAGGATCCTCAATTGAAAAAAACTAATTATTTGTATATCATTCAGTTTAATTAGTCCCTTGAATTATAATTTACTAAAAGTTAGTCAAGTGAATTTTATGTTTGATAATGAGTTTGGAACTTAGGCCAAGTGAATTTATTATTCAATTATACGGGGTAATTGACTAATAAATTATTTATCTTATTTTATTATGATTAAAAAAGATGATATTTAGTAATTAAATGTTAATTAACTAAATTTGTATTATTATTAATTAATATTTGATTAGTTTTTATACGGTTTTGGTATATATTGTGAGGTGGAGGTAATTAGCTAATTAAGGTTACAAGAAGTTGTAAATTTAGCTAATTGAGTTTTATGTGACCCATTATATATTGAAATAATGGTCAAATATCACTTAAAAGTTAAGTGTATATTATTCACTAATTTGTAACATTTTTGTTAAATGATCAAATTAATATTTAATTATATAAGATAATTAAATGTATGACTTATAAATATTTATGGGACAAATGTTAAAAGTTAAAATAAGACCCAAAATTAACTTATATGGACCGGTTTTATTGTGATAATGGGATCGCATATATTTGCCATATATTTAGCCATAAGCATATGGTGTTGTCTCCTCTAGTATTCCTCATTTCCTTACATATAACTACACTTTATATACCAAGTTACGAGGACTTTGCTTGGTTGATTTTTTGAAGCTTAAAAAAAAATCCTCTAAAATACTACATCTTGGCTAATTTTCTTAAGGTGAAGAGAACAATGGCTAATGGCTGTTCATCCTTTTCATCAAAATTGACCAAAATTTGATCATAGTTTTATCAAAACAAATTCACACAAAAATAATAGACATCTTTATTATTATAGTAGTAATATTTTTTAGGGTTAATTGATGGGAATAATCCCACCTATTACTGGTCTGCTCAGAATAATCTATCCTATTCAATATCCCATATTAATTTGAGTGAAGGACAACCTGTTTAACAGGTTACTCCTTCCTCTTAAGCTCTTAAGTCACTTAAACTTCTTTAACCCTTCAGTTTACCTTTCTCATTTCTTATTTTCTCATTAGGTCTTCCTTTACCAATTTTATTTCTTACCTTCACATTTTTCACCTCCATTACAATTCATCTTCATCGCCATTCACTTCCATTGTTCACTTTCACCGCTCTCTTCATCATCCACTATATCTTTCATCATCGGCTTTCGTGTTTGGTCCCTATTATTGCAGTCTCAATGGATAAGGATGAGGTAAATAAATTTGCTGGTTTTTTTTTTCAATTATTATTTTCATTTTTCATTTTTCATTAATTTGTTGTTATTAAGTACTAGATTTTGTGCCCGTACGTTGTACGGGTTATAATATTGACTCGTCTCTAATTGCAACTCTGCAATTGAGAAGTTATTTTTACTTTCTTAACATTAGTTTTCTCGTGAGAATGTGAGTGTATACAAATACATTGAAATATTTTTTTTAGAATATGAGTATATACAAATAAATTAAACTTTTTTTTAAATGATTTGTGTATATAAAAGTTATAATCGGCAATTCGCCATGCACGGGTAACTAATAGTGTTCTGTTTGTAAGTGAGCTTGAACAAATGTATTTTTTTTTTTTTTTTTTTTGCATCTGAAAAATGTAAATAAATAATTAATGACTGCCTTGACTAATTCAATATTAATACTTATATATATTATACGGAGTATGTTATAGGTTATATTTGAAGAATAATTAGAAATTATTATCATTTTAAATATTTTAAATTACAAAAATAATTGAAAAATCAAGTTTATATATTTTATTAAATTAATATAATTTTTATAAATTTTTCACTATATGTATGGTAAGTAATATTAATTATAATATTATTATTATTGAATATGATCGATTGCTTTCGACAAATAAAATCTATCATACCAATCTATATTTTGACATGTATTCTGATTCTCTCTCGATCCATGACCCGTATAAGCCCACCCATATTTACTCTGACCCGTATTCGAGTTTAACATGTATGAACCACCTCAGCAGTCGACCCATCCATGTCGTTTGAGTGGTCTAGCAAACCTTGCATCAAATTCATGTGGTAATTATCTAAGTTTTGTAGTCTGGCCCATATTCGAGTTTAACATGTATGACTCCAAGTTTTTTGAAACACTCTAATTATAATAATAATATTGATCTAAAAAAATAACAGAATTCGTAAATATTAATCTTAAAAGATAACTTTTGTTTCATGGAAACTTTATCTCTTAAAATAAAATAATTATTGGAAATATTGATCTAAAAAAATAACAGAATTTGTAAATATTAATCTAAAAGGATAACTTTCCTTTCATAGAAACTTTATCTCTTAAAATAAATTATTGGAATGTATATATAAATCTGCATGCAATTTGATTGTACCGAAATAGATGAGAAGTTTAATTTGATGTGGGCAAAGTAGGAAGTTTAATATGTGTTGGTTTAAGTATTGCTAAGTAGAAACAGCGTTGTGTACTTGTGTGAAGAAACCCAAAGTTCCCACATGTGAGGGTTGTCCCACATTGATAAAAGAGGAGAAGAATTACCACCTTATAAGGCAAGGGGCTACTCCCTCTATCGCCAATTGGTTTTAGAGTGGAACCCTCTTGGGCCTACGTTGTGGACTCTTTCTCCTCCGTTTGGGTGCGGCCCAGGCCCGTTGTTAAATTTAACAACTTGTGATCATCTTAGACCTTACGTATGCTAGGATGGTAGGGAGTACAATTAATTGGTGTAATTCGTATGGTATTTATGTCTGGGTGCGTTTCTTTAGCTTATGTGCTATGAGTTTTCGGATGATCTATAGTATAGTGAAGAACATAGTTTGGAATTTGATTGATTAAAGGCAAGTGTGAAATTACTGTTATTTTGTAGTCTTTGAGGTGTATAATATAGTCTCACAATAAATATGCGGTGTATATATATATCAGGAGAGTTACACATCAGAATAGCAGATCAATTCTCTATTGAACAATTTAAAACAACTGTGATTTGATACTTGTCGTATGAGTCGAAAAAACACATGTGGTTTATTCAATTATGTATTTTTTTCCGCAACTTTTCCATTACTCTTCTCTGAAACAAAAAAAAAAATATAAGTTCTTTTTTCTCTTCTTTTCAAAAACACAAATTCTTGTTTGTGACGGACACTATCCGTCACAAAACAAGCAGAAATTTTATCATTTTACCTCATAAAAACTCCACTTTTTCTCTCTCTCGCAACACTATTCATGCCAGTCCCTTTCTCCACTAACCCATTTTGTTACCATTTTATCTCACAAAATATCCGTCACAAATGGTAACCCGTCACAAGGGAGACCAATTGTTTCAAAAATTAATCCGATCTTACGTTATGGACCCATTTGTTACAAATAGTTTGAATGGAACCTAAAAGCCGAAAAAAAAAGTTCTTATATCCACACCGTATCTTTTGAGATATACGTACTGCATTGTCCGCATAATACGGAATAACATTTTATATATTGTTTCTAGTTTTGATAGAATATATCATTTTATATAATTTTAATTGATTGTGATTTGGAAGTTATGGAGGGGTGA
The DNA here is from genome assembly GCF_048544455.1 of Silene latifolia. Taxonomy (NCBI): domain Eukaryota; kingdom Viridiplantae; phylum Streptophyta; class Magnoliopsida; order Caryophyllales; family Caryophyllaceae; genus Silene; species Silene latifolia. The sequence goes on along the minus strand of NC_133538.1, from coordinate 222,485,377 downwards.
TATATGACAGTTTTAAAAACCCGTCAATATTAAAACTGCGTTGATGGTGCTCTTCACACAATAAAAAGTGCTTTATAGCAAGCAACCTTGGTCTTGAATACATTCGAATTCAGAGTCCGTCAGCACAAGCCGGAAGTAACAGGAAGAAAAATACATGAAGCCATGAAGGATTGACATTTGACAGGCATACACGCTATCTAGGAAACACAATTAAAGCCAAAAATGGCAAACATTCATTATTATTTTCAGTACAGAGGAAAAAAAATCACAACTTGAAGTTTCTGCACACAAAATTACAACCCATAAACCAAAAATCTTGACAGATTTGGTGAGCAGCCAAATGTAGAAACTACCTAAATGAGCTCAGAGAAGCTCAACATTACAAAGTCACTACTATAGAACCCTACTGACTTAAAATTCCGAAACACTTCATCTTGATGCAAGCAAAGAGATGAAACACTTTTTTTTTATCATAACTTTCAAAATCTATTTACAGAGCACAATCTTTGGAAATTGTGTGTATATATATATATATATATGTAGATATATGTATGTATATGACTCTTTGGAGATTTATCTTATGTAGGATTCAAAAATAAAACTCAATCTTTTTTGTAATTTACTATATCTCTTATTTTATTAGATCAAAAATAATTATCTTCAGTTGAGTTTATTATTAAAAATAAAAATCGTGTTTTAGAAAAGTTGGAGTCTCTAGAATTGCCTGAAAAAAGCCTCTTATATATATATATTGATTTTATTTGGATTTAATTTGTATTCATTTGAATTGATTTCAATTACTTACTGTATACCATTACTTTTGATATTAGGGTTCTTTTGTGTTTGCCTTTAATTCCCTTTAATATTTGAATGTCTTTGGTTATGTAAATGCTTGGGATTGTGTCACTCTGAAAATGTGGTATGGAGGGTCACTTATCAAGAATGATTTACGGTTTATTTATACGGGTAGGATATTTAGGACTACTGTGTTGATCCTAATGAGTTTTGTTGGTTTACTCTGTAGGAGGAGTGTGAGAAGTGTGGAACATTCAAGAGGAATGTAGATGCTATCTTTTATATGAAACCTGATGTAGAGTTGGAAAGGGTGGTTGATGATATTGGTGCTCAGATAATATGTAACATTGCTGTTAAAGAGAGATTAGTTGAGTGTTTTATTGTCTCTGCTGGTGATATAGCACGTTTACTGCATTTGATTCAGGTGGGTAAGGGAGAAGGAACTGCTTCATCACTTGTTATGTGCTCTAAGAAGTTGACTCCTCGGAGGAACTTAGATAGTAAAAGAATGAGTACAAATATGGTTGAAAGGTAGAGACCACCACTCATCAATGAGACAATTGAATATTCAGGAAATAACCATAGCCAAAATGACTCTCACACCCTTATCAAAGAAACCCTAAAAGAATCTCTTCTCAAAGCAACTCAAAAGGAGACTTCACTTCACAAACCTGTCCAAATAACCTCATCAATAATTATCCAAAGTTCTTCACCAAGAGTTTCTCTAAAAAAATCTCTTCCAAAAATAGCTGAACAGGAGACTTCACTTCACAAATATGTCCAAACAACCTCACCAACTGTTGAACCATTCTTTTGTTTTTAGTGATATACGAGTTTCAGATCTATTTGATTCATTTGAGGAAGAGTCAGATCTATTTGTTTCATTTGAGGAAGAGTCAGATTTGGCATGCCTTACTGTTAATGAGGCAGACTGGGGAGATTTAAGTGAGGGAGAAGACCCTGGTTATAATCCTGAGGAGGAGGATTTAAGTGATGATGATGAAGACACCGAGGTAGAGTTAGTGTGTGAGGGAGAAATTGAAAAGGAGAATTCGGAAGAAGATAACTTCATTGAGGAACAGTATGAGTTTGATGAGCTATCAGAAGATGATGAGGCTAAAGAAGAAAGGCAGAGAGTGAGGGAGTGGAACAAAAACTTCCCTTTAAATTGTAAAACAACTGCAATTAGAAGCCTCGTCAAAACAGTTGCTTGCACAAGAAACTGAGGTTATAGCTGCAGAAGAAGGTGATAATGATGGAAATCTGAGTTAGTATGACAAGTGTGGTGATGAAATACATACCCCTAGTGAGAGTGATGATGACCCTATACCTGGCAAGAGGGGAGATCTGCAGTACCAATAGTGAATGAAAGGACAGATTTCAATAAGTTGAAATGGTGTGTAGGGATAAAATTCCCTTCAAGAGAAGTTTTTAGGGATTGTGTGAAAAGGTATGCCATAGCCCAAGGTAGAAATCTCACAGTTGTGGTCAATCATAAGAGTAGAGGTAGAAGACTTGGTGTGAGGTGTAAACAGGGTTGTCTCTTCAAATTATATGGTAGTTGGGATAACAAACTTGCTTGTTTTTTTTGGTGCAGACTATAAAAAGAGCTCATAACTATCAAAGGACTATGGAGAGAAATAAACAGGTGAAGTCTAGCTGGGTTACCAAGAAACTCCTTGATGTTTTCAAGGCAAGGCCATACTGGTCTATTGCTAATATTATAGAAACAGTCAGAAGGGCATATAAGGTTATCATTAAGAAAGACCATGCATACAAAGTTAAGTACACTGCCCATATGTTGAACCATATAGCTTATATGTTTATGTTTTGATGATGTCAAGGTGTCTTATAATTTATATACTTGTTGCGTGTAATCGTTTGTCTAAGTGTTTTAGAATCAATTTATTACAAGCAAGTAACAAAGAAGATTGTGATGATAGCATGAATGCTCAAGCCTCTATTCAAGATCAAACGATATAAAGATTCATTCAAGATTTATGTGAAGACGAAGTCCATCTAAAGATTAATCAAGCTTGGATGATGACGTAGCCTATACTCGAAGATCTCCTTGAAGATTAGAATAGTATATGTGATTATCTCGTAACGGTAATCAAGAATGAGTTTCTTGAATTGGCAAAGTTATAGCTTTGCAGCTATAACATTACTAGTAAAAGAGCTCAATGTTATAGCTCTTCTACTGTAACATTGAGATGATGAGTTTTTATACACGACTTATATTGTTTCGAAAATTGTTTTGAAAATTGTTTAAAGTTTATTTTAAATGTTTTAATAAAAGTATTAATATAATAAAGCTCGGTTTAGTGTGGAGTTTGGTTTTATGTTGGACGTTGACTAGTAGTTATCTTGGACCAACTTATGAGTTGGACCATACTACTAATTAGGGTTTCAATATAGCCTCTCTTAAAACCTAAATTCTAACCCATATGTTAAGACTAGGGTTTGCACGAGTCACGGGGCATATGAGACATGACATCTCGTCTTACCTAGGGTATGTTTGGTAAAGATTTTATTCTATAATAAAATCTTTACATATCTTATATATCTTACTTAATATATTTGTTTATGATAAAAGATATTCTTGTTTTAGGAAATCTTATCATAATCTTGGAATTTATAGTAAAGATAATATTTTAATAGATTATATTCTATGTCTTGGAATATTCTTTATTATCTTTTAAGGCTTTTAGGAAAGAGATAATAAGAAGATATGATTGGTTTACATATCTTATTATTTCGACTATTAGGGTTTGTGCAAAACCGTGTGGCCTACTCTTTCTTTCCTATAAATACTTTGCTATTTACAACATCTAAAGTAGAGACCTTAAGCATAAAAATTGATTTTAATTTTACAAAGCAAACCGTGTGTTTTCAAGCAGAAAAACTGATTTGTTATTTTGAAAGGTCGTGTGTTTTAAAGCTCGCATACTTGTTCTTATTTTATCGTTATAAGATAATAGTGCTTAGTTGATTTCTTACTTGTTCATTAACGTGAACCTTTGTTAGAATCATTAGTGCTTTCTTATTAGCGTAAGTTAGTCACTCGATTATTTAATGGTACTCATTGAGTTACAACTAGAGTTAGTTGTACGAGTTGGGTTAGTAAATTTATAATCCGTAGAAAGGTACTAAATTTATTAATCGAGAATAGTGGACGTAGGTTTTGACTTGTGAAACTGAACCACTTCAAAAACCGTGTGTCTCTTCGTTCTTTCGTTTATTTCGTTTACTTTCTTTAGTTGATTAGTTAAAGTTTAATAAATAAACTTTAAATAATCAATTACATACGCATAATCGAAAAAGCTTTCAAAAGTTTTAAATCCACAATTCACCCCCCCCCCCCCCTCTTGAGTATTTTGGATCAATAGACTCTTCAAATGGTATCAGAGCCTCGTGCTCTTGATTGCCTAACCACAAAGAGGCTGATCTATCTTGTTTTTCATTTATCTTATCGTTTTATATTCCGCTGCCTATCACATGATAAATGGATTCCAAATATCTCAAGTGTCCCGTCTTTGATGGGAAGAATTATGGATTGTGAAAAAACATGATGACTCACTATGTGAAAGTTCACGATTGGGAGTGCTGGAGGATTATCCAAAACGGACCGCACAAAATTCTTGTGGCATCCGAGGAAGGCACAACCTATGAAAAGAAAGAAGAGGACTATGTCGAGGCCGACTACAAGAAGGCTGAAAAGAACTCCAAAGCGATAAGTCTCCTGCAAAACGGAATGACTTCTACAGAGTTTGATCGGTTTTCTTCATGTTCCACGGCCAAGGAGATATGGGATGGGCTTGAACTAGCTTATGAAGGTACTTCCATTGTTAGGAAGCACCGAATAGATTTGCCTATGCAAAAATATGAGCTATTCATTATGGAGCCTAATGAGTCCTTAGATAGTATGTCCGCAAGGTTTTCAAGCATCATAAACGAACTGAAAAACCTAGGTAGGAAATTCAGTACCGAGGACATTACTAGGAAGGTTCTTAGGTGCCTGACTAAGAAGTGGCGTGCTAAAGTCACAGGATTGGAGGAATCACGAGATCTTGAAAACCTATCCTATCAAGAACTTATCGGTGCTCTTATGGCCCATGAAATTACTCTTAACAAGAATGACGCTGAACCAAGCCGTAATAAGAGTATGGCCTTAAAGACCGAAGAAGTTGACTCTGAACTAGAGGATGAAACTGTTCTGTTTGCACGACGTTTCAAAAATAAAATATTTAACAAAATCATCCTACAACAACAACAAGTCATCCAACAAAAAGGTCACAGAATCAAAGTCATCTTTCGCAAATAGAGGTTGCTTCAAGTATGGAGAATCTGGTCATATGATCAAAGATTGTCTAACATGGGAGAAGATAAAGGACAAGACAAAACGTGAGAAGACAAAGAGAGAATTCAAACAAGTTATGATGGTGTCGTGTTGGGGAGACCTTGACTCAAAAGATGACGAGGAATCTGAAGACGACGAAGTGGCCAACCTTTGTCTCAGCAATGTTAGTCTTGACCTAATCTCTGACAGCGATGATAAAAGCACAAATTCTCACTCAAACTATTGCTTTCTTGGAGAATCAGATGAAGATGACGATGAAGAGGTAAGTTATCTTGAGTTTAAAAAACGTGTTAAGAAATTGTCTAAAAGTGCCTTAATTGAATTCTTTGAACAATCTCTTGATAAGTGTCACGAACAGGACTTGGAATTAAAAGATCTGAAGGAACAGATTCTTGAAATCGTAGAAGAGAATCATACTCTCAAGGCCGAAGCTAAGAAGTTGAAATCTAAGGTTATAGCTGAGAAAGCAACAACGTTAGATTCGACTATGGCTAAAAAGAAGGAATTAGAGTCCAAAGTTATAGCTAATGAAGCTATAACTTAAGACCTAAAGCTTAACATCAAGCACCTTCAAGCCAAAGTTATAGCTAATGAAGCTATAACATTAAAACTTAGAAAAGCCAGAGAACTTTTGGAAACTAAGGTCACATCTGATGAAGAAGTGATCTTAGACCAAAACAAAGAGATAGATTCTCTTTTAAAGCAATTGAAGGAATCTAAGACCGATATGATTAATGTTAAGAAACAACACTCCGTTGTTATGTTCATTCTTAACAAACGATTCCAAGACTTTCGTGATAACTTTAAAAAGGTCAATGATGTAGATCACACGAAATGTCAAGAGGAAATTAAAACCCTAAAAGACCTACTTCTACACGCTAGAAAGGTCCATGATAAGTGGAAAGGTAGCACAAAAGTCCTAAACTTCCTAATCGAACAATCTGACAATAATATGAAGATAGGTAAGGACATGAGTGCTATAGCCATAGTGTAACACCCCGGCCCAAACCTAGGGTCGGAAGCGGTTACTTATGATAGCTCACCAGGCTGTGTACATGGTCCACATATCAACACGGGTCCTTTACAGCGCATTTTGTCCTCACTCATGCGCATCCCAGGAACCTTATCAGGAGGTCACCCATCCTAAGACTACTCCCAGCCAAGCACGCTTAACTGTGGAGTTCTTTCGCATGGATGACCATAAAAGAAAGCGCACTTTGTTGATATGAGTAGTACTTTCAATCCCTTTAAGCACTAGTCATTTAAGCCTATAATTGGACCTCTTCAATTAACGTGAGGTGCTATAGTCACCCCCACTTGAAGAACTCAACGTCATCGTTGCGCATGGGAGCATAACAGCTAATCTAGAATCCTCCCCCGCTAGGTGTGTGATCACAATGGAGTGTATAACCACTGCCTCCAGGAGCGTATAACAACTTCCTCCGATCACCACACGGTCGCAGGGTTGCTCTGATACCACTTGTAACACTCCGGCCCAAACCTAGGGTCGGGAGCGGTTACTTATGATAGCTCACCAGGCTGTGTACATGGCTCACAGATCAACACGGGTCCTTTACAACGCATTTTGTCCTTACTCATGCGCATCCCAGGAGTCTTCCCAGGAGGTCACCCATCCTAAGACTACTCCCAGCCAAGCACGCTTAACTGTGGAGTTCTTTCGCATGGATGACCATAAAAGAAAGTGCACTTTGTTGATATGAGTAGTACTTACAATCCCTTTAAGCACTAGTCATTTAAGCCTGTAACTGGACCTCTTCAATTAACGTGGGGTGTTACACGTAGAGATCACTCTAAATGCAAATCAACACCTTCGGATTTTGATTTTAGGAAAAGGAAGTATGCTGATCTTCCTGAATACTTGATTTGCAATTACTGTGGTCATATGGGTCACATCCAAATCAATTGTGTCAAAAAGGCTCACGATATACGAAAAAATGCCGACCATGCTAAAACTGTTGACACGGCTGATGAGAATGATGAAACCCCCATTAAAGAACCTAACGAAGAAGGGAACATTAAATTTCGTTGGTTCTATGACATGGCCTTCGACTATAGCAAGAAACCTAGCACCTCACAAAACCCTTGTCGATCTCAACCTAGTAAACCTATTCACAAGGGAAATAGTCAAGAGAGACCAAGAGAAAACCCTAACCCAAGAACTCCTCCCAAGCAAAATAAACCAAGGGTTAGAAAAACGGTTATTAGACAAGTGTGGATACGAAAGGATTTAGTATATAGAATAACTAATCATAAGGGACCCAACTTAGCTTGGGTACCTAAAAATTGTATCTAATCTTTTCTGCAGGAAGTAGTGAAAGAAAACAACCAATGGTATCTTGACAGTGGATGTTCAAGACACATGACCGGAGATAAGAATTTATTTCTTTCACTCAAGTCGTTCAATGGAGGAAAAGTGACGTTCGGGGACAACAAAAAGGGAAAAGTCATTGGCGTTGGCAAAATAGGAATTTCTAAGTCTCACGCAATCAGTGATGTTTATCTCATGGATGGTCTAAAAAATAACTTGCTAAGCATATCTCAACTATGAGACAAAGTTAACAAAGTAGTTTTTTCATACTAATAGTTGTCGCATTATTATTGAAGGAACTAGCAATGTTATTCTCGAAGGCCACAGGAAAAGAAATGTTTATATGGTAGATTTAAATGTTGTGCCTACTAATTCTTTTTCATACATGAAAGTTACTCTTGATGATCCTTGTCTATGGCATAAACGATTTGGTCACATTAGCTCACTAACCTTGAACAAACTCAAGAAGTGGGACTTGGTTGAAGGGTTACCTAAGATCAAGTTCGATCAAGAAAGGATGTGTGAGTGTGAAAGGTGCAAACAAGTGAGATCATCGTTCAAACCAAAAAGAATAGTAAGCACAAATAAAACCTTGGAATTATTACACATGAATTTATGTGGACCAATGAAGGTAAGGCGTAGAGGAGGATCCAGGTACGTCTTTGCTCTTGTAGACGATTACTCAAGGTATGTATGGCCTATCTTTCTTCATTCAAAAGACGAAACTTTTGATGAATTCGATTGTCTTATAAAACGTGTTCAAAATAAGTATAAGACTAATCTTGTATCTATTCGTACGGATCATGGCACCGAGTTTGACAATCAAGCTTTCATAGAATATTTTAGAGTTAATGGTGTAGGGCATAATTTTTCTGCACCAAGAACTCCTCAAAAAAACGGTGTTGTTGAACGTATGAATAGAACTTTAGAAGATATGGCACGTATAATGCTTTTGTGTAGTGGTTTACCTCGTAACTTTTTGGCTGAAGCCATAAGTACTTCTTGCTACATCCATAATCGTGCTATGATCCGACCTATTCTTAGGAAAACCCCCTACGAACTCCTTAGAGGTTGAAAACCTAATATCTCCCATCTTCGTTGCTTTGGTAGTAAATGTTTTGTTCACAATAACGGTAAAAACCGGTTAAGTAAATTCGACCCTAGGAGTGATGAGGTGATTTTCATAGGATACTCAGATCATAGCAAGGCTTACAAAGTCTTCAATAAAAGAACTCTTTGTATTGAAGAAAGTGTCCATGTCATCTTTGATGAGGATAACGTGTTTGATAAGCCTGTACAGGATGAGGAAGAAGACTTGGATGAACCCGACTTCCGTCTTTCAAGAGACGATCCTCCAGAACTAGAATTGGAGGACAATGAGATTGAGGGAACGAATGATGAACTTGATCGTTCCTCAAAAGATAAAAAGGAGAAAAACAAAGTTATAGTTGATGATACTATATCATTGACTCAAAACAAGAACTCCCAAACCAATGTTATAGATGATGTTACTATAACATTGAATCCAAATCAAGGTGTAGAGTCCGAGGTTATAATCGGCTCTAATACAACACCCAGATTGGATTAAGGGGGAACTTCCTCCAATTCCGATCCAGATGAATTTAGGACAAGCTCAAATAACGATGAAGAACCAAGTACCTCAACAAAATGGAAATACAAGAGCTCACACCCCATGGATAACATTCTAGGGAATATTAAGAAGGGTGTTCAGACAAGACGTTCCTTGAACAACTTCTGCTCTTTCTACTCTTTCCTATCCATGATCGAACCAATGAATATCAATGAAGCTCATGCTGAATCAGATTGGATTATAGCTATGCAAGAAAAGCTACAACAGTTCGAAAGAAACAAGGTTTGGCATTTAGTTCCTAGACCAAAAGATCGTTCAGTCATTGAACAAGGTGGGTCTTTAAGAACAAACTCGATGATGCCGAAGTCATTGTCAGAAACAAAGAAAGATTGGTGGTCCAGGGTTATAATAAACAAGAAGGAATAGATTATGACGAGACCTTCGCACCTGTCGCTCGTCTTGAAGCTATTAGACTTCTAATAGCCTTCGCTGCACACAAAGGAATGAAGCTCTTCCAGATGGACGTAAAGACAGCATTCTTAAATGGATATTTACAAGAAGAAGTCTTCGTTGAACAACCTCCCGGTTTTAAGAATATCAAATTTGTGGATCACGTTTTCAAATTAGATAAAGCCCTATACGGATTGAAGCAAGCACCTAGGGCATGGTACGATAGATTATCTAAGTTTCTAATTGACAGTGGATTTAGTAAAGGATCCGTCCACAAAAACCTTATTTCTAAAAACTGAGGATTCTGACCATTTGGTTGTTCAAATTTACATCGATGACATTATCTTTGGATCTACCAACCGAAGCCTATGTAAATATTTTTCTGAGTTGATGACTTCCGAGTTCGAGATGAGTATGATGGGAGAATTAAAATTCTTCTTAGGTCTGCAAATACAACAAACTGAAGAAGGCATTAAAATCCATCAACAGAAATATATTAAAGAATTAATTCAAAAATTCGGGATGGAAAACTGTGATGCATTGCATACTCCAATGGTCGAGAACAAGAAATTGACATTGGATGAAAATGGTAAATCAGTTGATGAAACTACTTACCGTGGAATGATTGGGTCACTGTTATATTTGACCGCAAGTAGACCAGATACAATGTTTAGTGTATGCGTTTGTGCGAGATATCAATCATCTCCCAAAGAATCGCATATGACGGCCGTAAAACGAATTTTACGATACTTAATTGGAACGGCCAACTTATATTTGTGGTATCCAATGGAATGTAATTTTGATCTAGTCGGTTATTCTGATGCCGACTACGCAGGATGTTCTCTAGACAGAAAAAGTACGTCGGGTCGCCACATTTGTCGGACCGTGTATTATTACGTGGTGAATCCCTCCTTGTTGTTTTGGGTTAGGACCTCAACAGTACGAGTATTGGCTTGGATTTCAACATTGTCGGCATATTGCTTAGCAAATTCAACTACGACCTCATCTCAGGTAGTGAGGTTTTTCGGGTCAAGGGAGTAGTACCATTGGCGAGGAATCGGTTCCAAGGATGATAGAAAGATCCGCGTGAAAAGTTCATGTTTAGCCCCTTTTATGGCCATGTAGTCTTTGAAGGCTCAGATATGATTGAGAGGGTCCTCCACTCCCTTGAATTTGGGCATATCGGTCAAGGTAAAGTTGTCAGGTAGTTGATCCCCAACAGGTTTGAACCTTCGGTTGTTCTCGAGATGGATATTGTTACCCCTGGCTAGGAGTTGTTCTTCCAAGAACGTGAGCCTTTTCTCAGTTTCAGTCAAGGGCGGAGTGTTGTGCTCTCCAGTTTCCTTGTTTTCCAGGGTGTCGATACGGGTCTCAACACGGTCCAGAGTGACCTTAAGAGTAGTGAGTAGGCTGGCTAGCTGAGCAGTGTTGACATCTCTGTTGTCGTTGTTGTTGGACGAAGTCGGAGACGGGGCCATGGTTCTGAGGCAGAAAAATGGCTCACATTACAACTCAATCCGATACGGTTCGAAGACTGAACGCAGACAACACAGAGGACGGGATAAAGATCAGACTCAACCAGACGAGGGTGACCGTGTGTGGTACCTCAGTGCTGACTCGATTTATGACGTGAGGGTGTTGACCGAACCTTTGGCACGCGTCCAATGTAGCGGCGTGACCCCGTTGGACGAGTCTCGTGGTGAGACAACTCATAAGTAAAGACCCATAAGTACGTTTGCTTCGACTCGATAGACACGAGGCGGAATTGGAATGGTGGACTGAAGTTTTCGAAAATAGAAATTTTCAAAAAGATTCATTCGTCGCTTTATGGACGGCTTTCGAAGATAGGGATCTCCGCAAGTCGGTCAGTTGAGAAGGTTGTCTTAATTTTGTTTGCAAAAGACGGTTTTGGGTTTCACTCGGCTCGGAAATCAATGTATTGTTTCCCAAGACGGTTTTTGAAATTCAAAATTTTATGTTTTGAAAATCGAGTTTGAAATGTTTGAAAGGGTCTCGGGGACGGTGTATGGTCCTCGGGATCTCGAAAGTGTCTCGAGAAAAAGGTTTGTACTTTTCTCGGGTTTTGAAAGAGCCATTCTCGGCGCGAAACGGGTTAGAATCCGTGTCTTCACGCGGCGATTATAACGGCGTAAAAAGGTGATTTGAAATGGTTGTAGATGCCGAGTTTGAAAATCGTCATTATGACGGCCTAAGAAGGCGTGTCGAAATGGTTATAAAAACCGGGTTTGAAAATCGTCATTACGACGACCTAGAAAGGCGTGTTGAAATGGTTATAAAAACCGGGTTTGAAAATCGTCGTTACGATAGCCAGAAAGGCGTGTTGAAATGGTTATAAAAACCGGGTTTGAAAATCATCGTTATGACGGCCTAGAAAGGCGTGTTGAAATGGTTATAAAAACCGGGTTTGAAAATCGTCATTACGACGGCCTAGAAAGGCGTGTTGAAAAGCAACGGTCGGCGAAAGACCGAGGTTTGAAATGGCCATTATAACGGCGCAAAAAGGTGTTTTTTGAAAGTTTGAAAATGACATGGAAGTACTTATGATCATATAGCACATAAGCACTCACAGTTTCATTATTTTATGCATAATGCTGACACGGGTTTTGGCTTAGAAGGGTGGGTTACACACCAAGCAATCAAACCCCGATTTGCGAGAGAGGTACCAATCCAAACAAAATGTGCAAGGAGGGTGCCCTAGCCTCGTGCTCGAAGTTAATGAAAGCTCTTTGACGAAACAAAAATGTGTATCGTCAATGGTATGCTTGACTCAATCGGGATTCGAAACGCGGGGATGAGAAAACTCACGACGACGAGACGAGCCAATTGGTCGAATAGGGTTAGGTTGTGGACCCGGACAAGGAACCCGACCGTGACCGTAATATCAATTAATGCATTTCAACCAAGTCCTCGTTCGAGTCTCACGATTTAGGGATCACAATGACACAAGTGTCCTATTTATCCCCAGCGGAGTCGCCAATCTGTGGACATGGCCACCTACACGCCAAGCCAATCTGTGGACGTATAACGGTCTTTTAAAAGCCACGCTCGGCAAGGGTCTCGAAACGATTCGAGATGTTCAGAGTCGCCACCATGCATTTGTGGGATGCTAGGAACCCGTTTGTATCCACTTTATACCTCGGTCAAACGAAGCACAAAGTAGTGTTTGACTTAGGTACTAACGATAAGGAATCGTCCCTCTTTAGCATCCTATCTCTAGAATGACTCTCGTACGCCCTGGATTAGGTCGTCCACTATCCAAAGTTTCCGAGTAAGAGGTGAAGGTACGTATTGGGAAGCCCTTTAATCAGACACCCAATCCCGCCCGCGTTAGCGGCCTCTAGTGATCGATCTTCATTGGTTGAATGCAAAAGTTGATAAAACGGTTTAAATGCATGAATGCGCATCCAATAGTTTAAACCTAACATGTGAGAGCTTTCTAAGTCAGTTAATTTAATCCACATATCAAGTATAAGATGTCGAGTTGGATTTATGGTTGATTTGCATGCAAGACGGAAATTAAACATACATTTACCAAATTAGGTTTATGGCGCATAACGTGATCCATTTGTCTTAGTAAGACATTTTGCAAATATGGTTTTTGAATAAGCAAATTAGTCGTCTGATCCATCCTATAGCCGGGTTAGCCGGAGTCGGGATCGTCCTAGACCAATGCTGGAAGGGGGATGAACCCTACATCAGGCAGCCAGAATAGGCGCGAGCCTACTTCCGATGTAAGGGGGTCTCCCCTGGTTTGAAAATAGGAAAAGAAGTGGTCTATTTAGGTGCGGGTCAGTCAACGGTATATGACGTATCCTGACCATTGAAAAACGTTTATAAAACATGTTGAAAGATGGGTATTTGAACCCGTTTTTGTTTGAAAGGACCGTTTAGGCCGTATTTGTGTTGATTTGAAGAACGAGACTTGAATAATCATCATTGTTTTGGCGATACTCGATGTCGGGTTCGAATTTGTAATCGTTACATGAATAGTTTTGAAAATGAATATGAACTAATTGTTTTAAGTTCATTTGAATATAATTAGTCGATACTCATCATCGTACTCGGGTTAAAATTCAACATGGTATGTAGAACCAAGGATGACTTTGCGTTGGTGACTAATACATTTATTTTGAAAATGTAAAGAAATGATGAAAGGTTTTGAAATACCTTCGAAAATGTAAAGAAATGAAAAAAAAGGCTTTAAAATACCTTTTAAATGTAATTAACCAAATATTATCACCGAAACACGGATTAAACCGTCATGGTATTAAGAACCAAGGCTGAAAAATGTTTTATGGTTAAAAACTTGTAAAAATAAAAAGGATTTAAAAATATTTGAAATGGTAAAAACCGTTTACAAATATGAAAATAAGGGGGATGAAGAGACCAAACACGGATTGGACTTAAGGCTGGGTAGGGTACTTTAGGCGCGAGCCTGTTTGCTACGTAAGTAGCTTCTACCTCAACCAAAAATCCGGTTTTGGCTCATTCTTCCCATCTTTTGGACCATGTTATGCATGATTTAGCATGTTATAGTCATAAAACAAGTAAAGACATGATAAAAAAGGATTTTTACACCCTCATACTTACATACTTGGCTTATGGCGAGAAACGACGTAAGTGTATCAACTCGTTTGGTCGTAAAAGACTCGGTTTAAAACCGTTTTAGTAAGTAAAAAGAGTGTTTTGTTAAGTTTAGTGATGGTGTAGTGGTCGAAATGGTCGGTCAAGTGATTTAATGCACGATGACGGTACCAAAAAATGTGTAAGGCTTGTGTTTACGATCGGTAGGTCGTAAACACGTGTAGGATTGTGACTTAGGAAGTCGAGTCGAGAATTTTAAGGGAGAAAAGAGGGGGCGGACACTCGTGTAAGTTCTCAAATGGTGGCATTTGATGGGTATTTATAGGAGAATAAGTGGTTGTGTGAGTTTTGAGCGACGTGGCCACCTGGGCTGCTCAAAGAGGCGTGAGCCATGTCGCACGTCTTCGAGGTGTCTTGTCGCTTTCACACAAATGCAATCATGATTTGTTCTATCCTAGGATTTGTATGAACATGTTTGGTACTTGACCATTCATGATCCCGGGAATTCTTAACATGGAAGCATTTGAATGGTTTGTTTTTTGTGTTTGAGTCGGTTTGACTCGTTGTTGCAGTCGGGATTTGAATTTTGAGTCGGTTTTTGGTCCGGTGTCGGTTTTGACTCTAGTTAGTGTCATTGCGACCCCGTCGTCATCCATTAAACACTCCAGGTACTTTTAAAAGGTTTTGAAATGTTTTATTTTCGAAATCGTATTATGTTTTCCGACGTAAAGTTGTACACAAATTGTCCATCAAACGCCGCGATGCCTAAGCATATTGTTGTCCGATAATCAATGGGTGGTTGTTGGAGACTCAACAGATACTGGGTATCTACAGGCTTCACGCCCTTGATTCTCCCCTTGTGGTTCCCGTCACAAGGGGGATGTGCACATTAATGAACTTGGGTTTATCGCTCGATGGAGATGAGCGGGGATTAGTTGGGAACGGGTGCGGTCCCCCACTGGCGGCGAGGAGTATTTGTAGCGATGGGTACTCTGACAGGGCTACACACTTTAGTGTGTAGTCAGTTGTGTGGAGATTGGAGATGGAGACTGGATATTTGTTTGAGCTGTTTGAGCTATTTGTGATATTGTTCCTTAATGGTATTTGTTTTATGTAATCAGTACTGACCCCGTTAATTGTTTTAAAAACTGTGGTGATCCATTCAGGGATGGTGAGCAGTTGTTGAGCAGGTATGATGGCTTATGCGAGGGATAGCTGGGATGGAGTCACCACCGGTCTTAGAGTCTTTCGCTGTGTTTTATTTAGTTGTTTGAGTACTTTAGTTTTTGGAGAACAGTTATAGTTCCTTTTGACAGTTTTTGGAACCTTGTTGTATCACCTAAACTTATTTATCATTTAAATACATTTCGTTATATTGTCTATTTGAGTATTATTGCCTCGGGTAACTGAGATGGTGACGTTTTCATACCTTAAGTGGTCCTGGTAAGGCACTTGGAATATGGGGGTGTCACAAAGTGGTATCAGAGCAGACGATCTTGAAACCTATAACCAATGAACCTAATGAACATAGGGAGTCAAACTAAAATGAACTCGGGTAGAAGTTGTAGGAGCTAATGCAAAGACTTGGGAGACGTCCTAAAGTCGCGAACTCGCCCTAAAATTTTTAACCGGTCACTAAGGGGTGTGTGTCGGGATAGCTATGTGTTACTTTGTGCTTTGCGTATCTATATAATAATTTTTGGTATGAATCGGTGGATGCATGCATGTGGCGGATAGGAGGTATGAAGTAAAAGATGATGATTATGTGGTTTGTATGTTGATTGGTTGAAAGCATGATATTTGATTTATAACGTGGCATCTTATAAATACAGAAGGAAGTTGTTTTTTTTGAGTATATAAAGAGATACGTATATATATGTTGTTGTTTGTCGTTTTGCATAAAGGTATAGAAAGTTGGGAGTGTGAGTTTGAACATGCAGGTAGTGTACGAGTCTGCATGACTCGATCGAGTGGGGGGGACTCGATCGAGTAGGTGAGAGACTCGATCGAGTGGGTGTGACTTGATCAAGTAGGTATTTATTCATTCTGGCCAGACGTCTGTTTTTGGGCACTCGATCGAGTAGGATAGGGGACTCGATCAAGTAGGGCTAACTCGATCGAGTGGGTTGTTGACTCGATCGAGTACATTTTTGGGAACTTTCTGGTCAGGTTTTGGAGTCGGGGTACTCGATCGAGTAAGATAGGTAACTCGATCGAGTGACCTCAACTCGATCGAGTAGGTGATGAGGCTCGATCGAGTAAGGGCAGTGCAGGTTGTTTTCGTGTTTTGAGATATGGGATGTGTGTTTATGTTTACCCTTTTCTTATATAGTTTCAAAGATGCTGCCAAAGAGAAGAGCATTGTATGCCAGGGCAAAGAATATGAGTATTGATGAGATCGTTAAGATGTTCGAGCACCAAGATGCTCTTACCGAGGCTTTAAAGAGAGTGGGGAAGGATAAGGATGAGAGGCCAGAGCACTTCTAGATTAGTGTGCATATTGCGAGGTTTAATCCTAAGGGGTACTTGGGAACAGGGGCGCCAATTCTGCTGGATAATTGGCATAGAGAGATGGAGAATATTCTCAATCTAGTTCATTGCCCAGAGGAGTTAAAAGTGGAAGAAGCTGCATTCTACTTGAGGGAAGCTGCCGGTGAGTGGTGTGATAAGGTTAAGGTGAGTGCTTTGGATTTACATGTGAAGCAGGGGTTACCTGCGATACCTTCGGATGAGTTTAAGAAAGCTAATAGGCGGGAGTTTGTAGCAGAGCATGTGCGTAGTAAGTTGAGGGAAGAGTTCGATGATTTTAAGATAACATCTGACATGACAGTGGTTGAGTACTACCACAAGTTTAATGAGAAGTTTAGGTATGCTGAGGACATGGGGCTGAGCCAAGAGAAGTTGACATTGAGGTTTGAGAAGGGGTTGACCCCTAAGATCATGGAGAAGTTACCGGTAGGAGCCTTTACTGATGATAACGAGGTCTATAAGCATGGTGGGAGGGCTGAGATGTTAGTTGAGATGATCAAGGAGAGAGTTTCTGAGAAGAGGAAAGCTGAGAGTGAGGGCGGTCGCCAGTCTAGTTACAAGAAGAGCGGCCATAACCAGTCCAGAGCGTATTCATCAGGTTCGGGGTTTAGTGCTGGAGCTTCTTACGGGCGTGGTCGTGGGAGTGGTAGCAGGAGTTGGGGTATGACCTGTTATAACTTTGGCGGTATGGGCCACAAGAGGCATGAGTGAACCAGTGCTATGAGTGGGGTTTTCAGAGATCGTCGTAGGGGAGTTTTTCTCAGCGTCCTTCGCAGAGTTACGCTAGTAACAGGCCGGCTGGGTCGTGGAACAACAGGGGTGGCCAGAGTAACAACCATGGTGGGGCTAACCGCAATGTCGGTAACTCATACCAGAAACCGGCAACGAACAACAACAACCAGGGGTCGGCTGCTAAGCCAGCTACCTCAGCTAGTACTGTCCGGGGAGGTGGACAGAAGACCAGTGGTAAGCTGTTTATGATGGAGAAGAAGGCATCTGAGGATGATGCTCACGTTATCACTGGTACTTTTCTTGTTAATGGAGTCTTTACCTTAGGCAACTGGATGATCTGATTGAGAAGGGATACATTAGACCTAGTGTATCACCGTGGGGAGCACCAGTCTCGTTTGTGAAGAAGAAAGATGGGAGCTTGAGGTTATGCATCGGTTATAGAGAGCTGAACAGGGCTACAGTGAAGAACAAGTATCCTTTGCCGAGGATAGATGATTTATTTGATCAGTTGAACAGTGCAGCGGTCTTTTCTAAGATTGATTTGAGGTCGGGTTACCATCAGGTGAAGATTCGGGAGGAGGATATCCCAAAGACAGCTTTTACATCGAGGTATGGTCATTATGAATATGGTGTGATGCTGTTTGGGTTGTCTAATGCACCTGCAGTGTTTATAGATTTGATGAACTGAGTCTTCAGTCAGTTCTTAGATCGGTTTATTGTGGTCTTTATCGATGATATCTTAGTCTTTTCTAAGACTAAGGAGGAGCATGAGGAGCATTTGAGGATAGTGTTGCAGACTTTGCGAGAAAATCAGTTGTAAGCAAAGTTGTCTAAGTGTGAGTTCTGGTTAGAGGAAGTTGCTTTTCTGGGCCATGTGATTTCAAAGAAGGGTGTAGCTATGGATCCTGCAAAGATTGAGGCAATTACTAAGTGGGAAGCACCAAAGAATGGGGCAGAGATCAGGAGTTTCTTGGGTTCGGCAGGGTACTATAGACGGTTCGTGAAAGATTTCTCCAAGATAGCCAGACCTATGACAGCTTTGATGAGGAAAGAGAACATGTTTCGTTGGGATGAAAGTTGTGAGACGGCGTTCCAGACATTAAAGGAGCATTTGACCACAGCTCTAATCTTAGCATTACCTGAAGGGAGTGAGAACTTTGAGGTGTATACCGATGCTTCAAAGAATGGGTTGGGTTATGTGTTGATGCAGAATGGAAAAGTGATTGCCTATGCTTCTACGCAATTGAAGCTTTATGAGAAGAGCTATCCGACAGATGATCTAGAGTTGGGTGCGATTGTGTTTGCTCTCAAGATTTGGAGGCACTACCTTTATGGGGCGACCTTTAAGGTGTTTTCAGATCACAAGAGTCTCAAGTACATCTTCACTCAAAAGGAGTTGAACATGAGACAGAGGAGGTGGATGGAGCTGATTGGGGATTATAACATGGATATTATATACCATGAAGGGAAAGCTAATGTGGTTGCAGATGCCTTGAGCATGAAGAGTGTGCATTCTCTATGCATAGCTATGTCTTTGATGAGGTTGAGAGATGAGGTGGGGAAGATGGGAAAACATATGATCCAGAAAGGGGATGCTAGAGGGGATTTGACAGCTGAGCCAGACCTTTATGATGACATTCGCAGGAAACAGGCTTTGGATGCCAAGATTGAGGAGTCGAGAGTTGGAGTAGAGAAAGGGACAGTGTCTAGATTCTCTATTCATACAGATGGTAGTGTGAGATTTGATGGGAGATGGTGTGTTCCTAGTGATGAGGAGTTGAAAAGGATAATCATGATAGAGGCTCATTTCACACCATATTAGGTACATCCAGGCGGTGACAAGTTATACAAAGATTTGAAGCAGACTTTCTGGTGGCCTGGAATGAAGAAGGAAACAGCGGAGTTTGTGGCTCGTTGTTTGACATGTCAGAGAGTAAAAGGGGAGCAACGACGACCACAAGGTAAGATTCAGTCTCTTGAGGTACATGAGTGGAAGTGGGAGTCCATTTCAATGGATTTTATAGCGGGTTTGCTGAGGAGTCAATAGGGTAATAACATGATATGGGATATAGTTAACCGACTGACGAAGTTAGCTCACTTTGTGCCGATGAAAGATAATTGGACCAAGATACAATTGGCTTTGGCTTATAGGAAGCATGTGGTTCGTTTGCATGGGGTGCCTAAGGATATAGTGTCCGATAGAGATGCGAGGTTCATATGACGGTTTTGGACAGAGTTGCAGGCAATGACGGGAACTTCTTTGAAGATGAGTACTGCATTTCATCCTGTGACAGATGGCCAGACAGAGAGGACCATCAAGACTTTATAGGACATGTTGCGAGCTTGTGTTATGGATTTTGGTGGTAGCTGGGAGCAGAGATTAGATTTGATTGAGTTTTCCTACAACAACAGCTATCACATGAGTATTGGCATGGCACCATTTGAGGCATAGTATGGGAGGAGGTGTAGGAGTCCGATTTGCTGGGATGATAGTGCTGACGCAGTTGTTTTGGGACCACAGATGGTACAGGAGATGGTTAAACAGGTTAAGCTGATTAGGCAATGGATGAAAGCGGCCCAGGATTGACAAAAGAGTTATGTAGATCTACATCGTCGTGACATAGAGTTTCAGGTTGGGGACAAGGTTCTTTTGAAAGTGTCTCCTATGCATGGGGTCATGAGATTTGGTAAGAAAGGGAAGCTGAGCAAGAAGTTTATCGGACCTTATGAGATTTTGGATCGTGTGGGTGAGGTTACTTATCAGTTAGCTTTATCAGCTGCTTTGGATAGAGTGCATAATGTGTTTAATGTCTCTCAGCTGTGGAAGTATGTTAGTGATCAATCACATGTGTTAGAGGTAGAGAACATCGAGCTGGATGAGTCCTTGCCTTATCTTGAGGTGCCCAAACAGATTCTTGATCGTAAGGTTAGGAAAACTAGACATGGGGAGACAGTGTTGCTTAAGGTTATTTGGTCTAACCATGAGGTTGAGGAGGCTACTTGGTAAGCGGAAGAGGATATGAGGGAGCGGTATCCGTCTCTTTTTGATCATGTATGTGTAGTTACGGGTACGTAACCATGTTTCTTTTAGGGGGGTAGGAGATGGTCGCGTAGAGTTTTTGTATGTTTTATGTTGGTTTTAGTACAGTTAGTAGTTGCTTTGAGTCGGTTTGGGGTGTTGGTTGGTATTTTTTTTTTTTAGTTTTTTTTTTTTTTAATTTTGGTTCTGTTGTTGTGTCGGAGTGGTGTTAGTGTGTTTTGTTTTTGTTTGTGGTTCGAACTTCGGGGACGAAGTTCTTTTTAAGGAGGGAAGACTGTAATACTACGGTCTTATGTGTCTAAGGGTACTCTATCGAGTGGGGCTTATTCTGTCGAGTAAGTAGTTTTTGACGCAAAACAGTAGACTTCCTGTAGGGTACTCGATCGAGTAAGCTTGGCACTCGATCGAGTAAGTGACTTACTCGATCGAGTAAGTGTGTTTTACGGCGTGAGTTTGACGGGATTTGTTTATGATGCGAGATTAATATAAAAGGGTTTATTATTATTTCTTAAACACTTTTCAACATCTTAAACTTTTCAAGTGACGATTACAAGTTACTTATCTTGCTTCTCTCGCATCATTGGCAAATCCCTAAGCTGCGTTCGTCGGATCATCTTGTTCTTTACCTCGTTGCAATCGTCGTGTCGAGGGTAAGTTCCTTGTATAATTTATGTTGGGTTTCGTTGAATTTCAATCCTAATTGGGTATTGTTGGGGGTTTTGGGTGATTTATATGAATGTGGTAGTAATTGAATGTATGTATGTTATATGAGGAGGTTTCGTTGAGGAAAGATTCTGATTTAGTTGCTTGATCGTCTGTTGGTGTTTGCTTTCCAGGTAGGGTTTCCCTACTCAGTATTGGCTACATAATGTGTTGGTGATTGTTGTTGTGATTGTTAAATAATTATAATGTTGGATTGGTTTTGGTGATTGTTGATAGTATGCTGTTGATTGATTGTGTATCTGTCTGTGATCTTCGGGGTGCGTCCATGGCTGAGTGGAGTCACTTGCGGGAGTGGCTTCACGCCCTTGATTCTCCCCTTGTGGTTCCCGTCACAAGGGGAATGTGCACATTAATGAACTTGGGTTTATCGCTCGATGGAGATGAGCGGGGATTAGGTGGGAACGGCTGCGGTCCCCCACTGGCGGCGAGGAGTACTTGTTGCGATGAGTACTCTGGCAGGGCTACACACTTTGGTGTGTAGTCAGTTGCGTGGAGATTGGAGATGGAGACTGGAGATTTGTTTGAGCTGTTTGAGCTGTTTGTGATATTGTTCCTTTATGGTATTTGTTTTATGTAATCAGTACTGACCCCGTTAATTGTTTTAAAAACTGTGGTGATCCATTCGGGGATGGTGAGCAGTTGTTGAGCAGGTATGACGGCTTATGCGAGGGATAGCTGGGATGGAGTCACCACCGGTCTTAGAGTCTTCCGCTGTGTTTTATTTATTTGTTTGAGTACTTTGGTTTTCGGAGAACAGTTGTAGTTCCTTTTGACAGCTTTTCGAACCTTGTTGTATCACCTAAACTTATTTATTATTTAAATACGTTTCGTTATTGTCTATTTGAGTATCATTGCCTCGGGAAACCAAGATGGTGACGTTTTCATACCTTAAGTGGTCCTGGTAAGGCACTTGGAGTATGGGGGTGTCACAATTATGTTCCGGGGCTAGAGATGAACTTAACGTAATTTCATCGACTGAGAGTTCTAAGTGTAGAATCGGTTAAAGAGTTAATCCACCGAGTTATATTAATGAGGGATGTGTCGGTTTCCCCGTGCCCGAGTTAATATGGATTTGGATCTCGGAATCATTTATATAATTGGGTGGAGGTCATTATATAAATTCTAAAACATGCTAAAATGATTTCATATATATTAACGATGAATGTTTCTTTTCCCATTATTTCGTTGTTTTTAATGTTGTTCTATTTCATTACTCCTACTAATATGCGATATCATTTTGATTTTAACTTATGTCTCCATTAAACCACAATAGCTAAAGACAAATAGAATCTCTTTCTTAATCCTCAAATGAACCGTATCATAGTTAATGCACTAGCTCCATAGGAATCGTTCTATTCCATAGAACTCCATAGGAATTGTCCTATATCATATAAGATTAGCATCATAAAATTCCTTACATACCTATAATCTCTTGTGAATTGTATGAATAGAAATAGAATTTTGTCAAAATATGTTTTGATAACATCTTCTATGCATCCATGGTTCAAACGTCTTATTGCTCAACCTAAACATTTGTCATCAAGCACTTAAGTTGTTAAGAACATGATAATGTTAAATTGGTAAATTAATTTGTTAGAAATTTTAATTAACCAAATACCACAATAGAGTTCATCCTTGTGAAGGATTAACTAAGAATTTAAATGAAGATAAGTCTTCATCAAGTAGAAATTCTTGAAGTTAGTGGGAGCAATAAAAGGTATGTACCTATCTTAATTGTTAAGGATAGAACTAGGCTCGAAAGAGAAGGGGTTAGACACTAAAATAGATACAAACCCCAATAAGTAAAGATCGAGGAAGTTGGTTGTGTGACTCCAACATATTTCTTCTTGAATATCTATGACATTAACATTACATTTTTGCCAAATATTACCACCTCATGAGTATTTGATACGAATTTGTGGTTTTTATCATAATTTTTGGCATTATCGTGTGACGACTAGCAAGAATAAGTTCAAAAATTTGCATGAATGGAACTAGGGTAGTTCCCATTTCATCTATGGACATATAAGTGTTATAGTGTACTCATTTTAGTTTTGTATATAGAAATGTACCTCATTAGTTGTTATGATGTACACCAACTCTAATTAAGAATATAATTCAAGTTTTTGTATAAAACGCAAAGGGTTTCTCCTTTATGCAAGTAAAATAAGCGTTGTGCCCTTACATACCACGATTAAGTTTATGGTGAGACCATACTTATCAAGGTAATTATATTCAAATTAGAAATAAAATGTCATATATACAACACTCAAGTTGGTGATCCCAATCATTTCTCAATTCTGGATTGAAAATCGCATTTAGAACCTAGTTTTGACTAGTCTCCCAAACCATTTGATTGTGAATCTTTTGGTGTATGCAAATCTTGTATTGGAAGCAAGTTAATTCAGGACTTTTTCTGAAAAAGGATTATGAATAGAGAAAATATTCGCCCAATCTACACTTTGAAGTGTATGGTTGAATACAATTTCAATCAGCGAAGGTTATTACTTCTTTATCTCATTTACCAACGAATTAGGTAGATACTAGATATCCACTTAATGAGGTAAGAAGAGAAATTCTTTGAATAAGTTCAATGAATGTTTAAAAAGTATCAAAACCTACAAATTATAAAACCAAAGTATTAGTACTTTGTTAAAATGGGGAACAATAAAGTGATGGCTTTTATCTGCACCAAAAAGAGTATGATATAGTATCACAAGTTCACTTACATTATAATATGAATAAATCTTTACATTGTAGTTAGTGGTAATTTCTGTTATAAAATTTGTCTGGCATTTAAAAATTTTCCACTAAAATAAAAAATAGTTAAAGCAATCAAGTACAATTCATATAAGATATGATTAGGCCTGGCACCAAAGTTGTAGCTTGTTTCGATAGTAAACATGTGCTCATTTTCCGTACATGATCATGAGAACAAAGGGTTTGTGGCTGGTGATGCTGTCTATTAAAGAAAAGAGGATTATTTCTTAAAGACATAGTGGAAGAAAATGTTCAAGAGCCACAAACTGAGAATAAGACGTGGGAAGATGTTCCTTCTTGGTCAAAATCAGTGATTATTTATTCGAAACCTAAGTGGATAGGAGTCATGTTATTTTTGGAAGTAACAAACCTGTAACTTATTAAGATGCTTTATCTAGTTTCAACTTCGCAAAAGTCCAAAATGAGCATAAACATGAAAATGTATACTTAGCTTGGTTGATTGGTTGCAAAGCGTTTTTCACGCAACAACCACGCTTTATTGAATTCGGATATGATTTGACAGTTGGATTTCAAAATCATCTTGCATGAGTTTTGATAATCACAATTATCCTAAGGTAGGATACAAACATAAAAAGAAATTTTAAGTAAAAGTCAAGGAGTAGAATTGTATGTTTTGATCATGTGATAAAATTTTCTCGAATTGTCGAGTAATTCTGTTTATACATGGAGTTTAGTGGGAGTAATGTGGTGTTACTAGTCTTATGTGTAAGGGACATATTGATCATTGTGAATGATGGAAGACTTAGGAGAAGAATAATACATATTTAAGTTAGCCAGACCTATAAAGATAGTGCTAAGAGGATATTAGTATTAAATGAATATTCTTATGTTAATAAGAATCTTGACAAGTTCAAAAGTATTGAACATGTAGAAATTGTATCCACATGGTTCCGATGTGGGATAAATTCATTACGCTAACATGTATGTCCATTATTAAACTTCGTATACTTGGAGTATGACAAGAAGTTACAAATCGAATCTTTGAGAGAAGTCTCTATATAGCCACATAGTTCATTAGTTAGTACTCAGGAAGTACTAAAGATATGAAGCAAAGTATTTAGACTTGAGATGGATTTATGTGCAAGGAGTTACACAAAAACCTTATTCTAAACATATAAGGATGGTTAGAGAACCATCTTGGCTATATTATTTAATGAGGATATCTGCTAGAAACATCCTAGGTAGTTGAACAATGAGATATACATAACGGAAATTGAGGACACTTGCAATCATGACATATGCAAGAAGGAAGGGATGATATTAGGATTCGGTTTTATGAATTAGAGGAACCATGGTAGTTCGTTCCAATAACCGAAGTTCTTATCTCTACACACTGTGAGGACAGTGGGAGTTATTCAAAGCCAAGAGAGCCTATGTCCAGATTGGATTTAGACATGTACTCAAAGAAGTTCTTATAATACAAGATTATACACAAGAATGGAAATAGTATATAGTAAGGTTAGGAAAGTTCAAAGTGTTGCTAAGACTTACTAACCAAAGCCTTCTCATAGGCTTAGCATGATAAGTCATGTCATTTCAATTGAATTGAGATGATAAACTATATACAAGATTAAGAATGAATTATAGATTATGTAGTAATTGATATGGTATCAATTTTACATATGTGATCGCATTCATCGTTTGAGTTTTATACAAAACTTTTTTCTTTAATACTTTGTTTTTCCATATAGGTTGTCGAGACAATATTGAACCCTATTTAAGTGATTTGGATTAACATAGTATTGGCCCCTAGTTGCTTATATGAGGTGACGTCTCGAAGTGACTAGAGTATGATGCGATTGATGGCAAGTTCAAGTGCCATAGAGTCATATGGGATGACTAGTCGATCACATAGGCAGACTGTATGGGACACTCTGTCGGGACTGACCGCTTATAGAGTTCTAGTAATTTTTATAAAGCCTGGTCATGGCAAAAGCTACTATAGTATTCTTTTCAGTCAATTCTTTGACTAGAGACTGTTTGCCCAAGGTGGCACAGTTTCTGAGTGACTTTCATTTATGCTCTACGACTATCGTAACTAAGGTTAAATGGGCATCTTTTGGGTCATGATGAGCTGCGGCTATTCGAAGGGAATAGTGCAATTGGAATTGTCCACCCCCTTGTCAGGGTTATCTAAATCTCAGGGCCACTCGAGGAGCAGTGGACTGAAAATGCGTGGCCACACTTGGAAGGTATCTACGGTAGATAATTCCGGTCAGACAGTTACTCTCCAGATTGAGGAAACCACTCAAGATATGATCAAATGAAAGTACGACCTGCAAGACACCTTGCATTGAGTTGGAGATGATGTAATAAGGCAAGATAATTGGTGACGCACACTTCTCTCGGACAAGTGGGAAATTGTTGGAGTATGTGTCCTCAACAATAGTGCGATCACATGATTTAAGATCATAATTAAATCTCATAATAAGAATACATAAGGGATGATTCATTATATAGTCAATTGATCAACATTAATCAGTAATGATTGGCTAACTAAAGTTTAACATTAATGTCGTTTAACGATGATGATTAGTTGATCCCTTAAGATCACACCTATAGGACGATTCCCAAACTGAAAAGTTAATTAATCATATATTGATACGGATTAATTAAATCCTTAAATTGAACAAATTTATTTTATAAGAAAGAGTTATATATCTTATTGTAATGTGATTAAATAAGATTCGATTTAGTAATTAATTTGTTATATTACTAAAATTGATTAATGTTTATGAAACATTTGAGATAAGAATTGTTAGTTAGTTATAATTATAAAATGCTGTAGATTATATTAACTAAATTCAAAATAACCCATTTTACATATATGTAATTATGAATTACCATTTAAATTGTTATTTGTAATTTTTTTTGATAATATAATGATATTTAATTTATTAAATATGCATTAAAATTATTTGTGACATGTTATGTGTCACATGTCAAACATTTTAAATGACAAAATGTAAGTTGTAAAATGGATGTCTATTTTATCAAGGGTGGACCGAAAATGGGGTGGTTAAGGGTGATAATGGGTGTTCTTATTTATGCAAATAAACAGCATAATTACCCTACATTAGCTAATCCTACCCTAGGATTATGGGTAAGACAAAAAGCATTTGGGTAAGATAAAAAGGAAATGCCTTACCTTCCCCAAGCCACAAAAACCAGTTCCCCCCTCCCCATTTTGAAGACCTTGGTTCTAATTTTTCTTTTGTAGAGAATCTCTTATGCTCTCTCTCTCATTTTTCTCTCATAAAATTGTTTTATGGATAATTTTGTTCTAGATCTACAAAAACCTCTAAAATTACTATAGTAGTAATGAAAATAAAATTAGATCCAAATTTAAGGTTACTAATTCATAATACCTAGTTAGTATATTAATTAGTGTTATGGAAATGGCTTGGGTGTAACTGATTGGAGTGTTCCTACACTTGGAACTTGAAGATTTTGGAAATCATCCTAAGATATTGAGCTCAAGAACAACTGAAGGTAAGAGACCTTACTTGTGCCCATTTCGAACCATTTAACAATGTAAGGAACATTATTTTCTTCTTCATCTCTTTTATTTTGTTATGCATGCAACTAGATCCACATAAATATAAATTATAAGTAATTTATAAAATGATTAGATGAGTCTAATAGGAGTAAATAAACCTAACACCTTGTTCATTAGTCATTGTGACTTGTTGTGTGAACCATTTGTCCTTGTCATTTTGACTCCTGGTCTGAACTATTTGTCCTTGTTCATTAGACATCGTCACTCGTTGTATTAAAACTATTTATCCTTTTTCAATAGTCATTGTGACTCGTTGCGTGAACCATTTGTCCTTGTCATTGTGACTCATTGTATGAACTATTTCTCCTTTTTCATTAGCCGTTGTTACTCGTGTGAACCATTTACCTTTGTCGTTGTGACTTATTGTGTGAACCATTTGTCCTTGTTCATTAGGCATATAGTGACTCGTTGTATGAACCATTTGTTCTTGAATTTGTGACTCACTGTGCGAAGCATTTTTCCTTATTCATTAGTCATTGTGCCTCCTTATGTTAACTGTCCTTGATTATTAGACGTTGTCCCTCGTTGTATTTGAACTACTTATCCTTGTTTATTAGGCATTGTGACTCGTGTGAACCATTAGTCCTTGCCATTGTGACTCATTGGGGGAACTATTTGTCCATGTTCATTAGGCATTATGACTGGTTGTGTGAACCTTTTGTCCTTGCCATTGTGACTTATTTTGCAAACCAAATGTTCTTCTTCATTAGTCATTGTGTGAACCACTTGTCCTTTTCATTATGACTCATTGTGTGAATTATTTTTCCTTGTTCATTAGCTATTGTGACTCGTGTGAACCATTTATCTTTGTCATTGTGACTCATTGTGTGAACCATTTAACCTTGTTCATTAGGCATACTGACTCGTTGTATAAACCATTTATCCTTCTCATTGTGGCTCATTGTGCGAGCCATTTGTTCTTATTCATTAGTCATTGTGACTCCTTATGTGAACCATTTGGCATCGTCATTGTGACTTAGTGTAATCCATTTGTCATTAGTCATTGTGACTGGTTATGTAATCCATATTTTGTAGTCATTGTGCGAACCATTTGTCCTTTTTCATTGGTCATTGTGACTCATTATGCGAACCATTTGTCATTGTTCATTAGTCATTGTGACCCCATATGTGAACCATTTGTCCTTGTCATTGTGACTCGTTGTGTGAACCATTTGTCCTTGTCATTGCGACTTGTTGTATTTGAACTATTTATCCTTGTTTATTAGGCATTGTGCCTCAAGTGAACCATTCTTCCTTGTCATTGTGACTCATTGGGGGAACTATTTGTCCATGTTCATTAGGCATTGTGGCTGGTTGTGTGAACCATTTGTCCTTGTCGTTGTGACTCATTGTGCGAACCAGTTGTTCTTGTTCATTTGTCATTTTGACTCGTTGTGTGAACCATTTGTCCTTGTCATTATGACTTATTGTGTGAACTATTTATCCTTGTTTTATTGGCATTGGGCTTCTGTGAACCATTTGTCCTTGTCATTGTGATTCATTGGGGAACTATTTGTCCATGTTCATTAGGACTAGTGACACATTATATGAACCATTTGCCCTTAATAATTAGTCATTTTGACTCCTTATGTGAACCATTTGTCCTTGTTATTGTGACTGATTTTGGGAACCATTTGTCCTTGTTCATTAGACGTTGTCTCTCGTTGTATTCGAACTAGTTATACTTCTTCATTAGTCATTGTGACTGGTTGTGTGAACCATTTGTCCTTGTCATTGTGACTCATTGTGTGAACTATTTGTTCTTGTTCATTAGGCATTGTGACTCGTGTGAACCATTTATCCTTGTCATTGTGACTCACTTGTTACAGTGACTCCTTATGCGAACCATTTGCCCTTATTATTATGACTCGTTATGTGAACCACTGGTCCTTGTTCATTAAACATTGTCACTCGTTGTATTTGAAGTATATATCCTTGTTTATTAGGCATTGTGACTCGTGTGAACCATTTATCCTTGTCATTGTGACTCATTGGGGGAACTATTTGTCCATGTTCATTAGGCATTGTGACTCATGTGAACCATTTGTCCTTCTTCATTAGTCATTGTAACTGGTTGTATAAACCATTTGTGCTTGTCATTGTGACTCATTGTATTTGAACTATTTATCCTTTTTTATTAGGCATTGTGACTCGTGTGAACCATTTGTCCTTGTCATTGTGGTTCATTGGGGGAACCATTTGTCCATGTTCATTAGGCATTGTGACTGGTTGTGTGAACCATTTTTCCTTGTCATTGTGACTCATTGTGTGAATTATTTGTCCATTTTCATTAGCCATTGTGACTCGTTTCAACCATTTATCTTTGTCATTGTGACTCATTGTGTGAACCATTTAACCTTGTTCATTAGGCATAGTGACTCGTTGTATTAACCATTTGTCTTGTCATTGTGACTCACTGTGTGAACCATTTGTCCCTATTCATTAGTCATTGTGACTCCTTATGTGAACCATTTGTCCTTGTTATTGTTACTCGTTGTGTGAACCATTTGTCCTAGTTCATTAGACATTGTCACTCATTGTATTTGAACTATTTATCCTTGTTCATTAGTCATTATAATCTTGAATAACAATCTTAAATGATCGTATCACATTTAGAGAGATAACCTATCAAATTAAATAAATAAGTTTTTTACCATCTATCTTAGAAAAATATAAATTTAACATATTGTCAAACTATTTCATTCAAAATTTGAAATACAACTTTGTTTGTAAGATATTTATAGAAAAAATTGAATTTGATATAAAATTAACTTGGTGAGAAAAATAGTTTGGGAACTTTTTTTTAGGAGTGGAAAAGAAATGACAATTATTATACAAAATTGATTAAATGAAATAAGTGCGCAAAGAAATGAAAGTAAAAAATAATGATCTGTCACAAATCAATTAAGAAAAAAACATATTGGAAAAGTTATCAATATAAAAATTCAAGGATTAATTGATAAACAATACCAATATACAGATCATTTTTCATTATCAATAATTAGTAATCATTACCAAAATATTAACTTTTTTCTACGATAGGTACTAAGTCGACTGAAAATCTAATCTCAACCTGCTTGAAAAAGTTCAAATAACCATCATTCCAGTACAAATCTTCACTCACCCACTTCCGAAATCCCTCTCTTAGTTGAAAACACTTTTAAAGTAGGAAATAAATTAGAGTAAGAAGGCGACTTTGTACCAATCGTAGAAAAAAGTTAATACTTCGGTACTCATTACTAATTATTCATTATGTTGGTATGATTATGACAAAAATTACTAAAGTTGGTAGTGTTTATCAATTTACCCAAAATTCAATATGAAGAATTTTTTTCATTGAAAATAAGCGCATCACAGGAAAAATAAAGAAATCATAATAATTTAAAGTCACATGTGCAAATAATGTGAAATATTTGAGAAAAGGAACGATAAATCATAATAAAGACAAATCGGTTTAGGAAAATAAGCGATTCTATTGTCGACGGTATTTTTCTTTTTTTTTGGGTAAAGAGTGACCACGTTTTGGTTAAAAGTGACCACTTTGGGAAAAAAAGATCTTTAGTTATAAAAATGGTCATTATTTTACCAAAAAATGGTTACATATTTCATACCGTAGGTACGACGGTCATACACTAGAATTTGCGTAGAAAAATATACAAAAAAATAATACAGGAGAAATGAAAATAGGAATGTCGATAAACTAAAGAAATAAAAAAAAATGTTAGGAAAACACGATTAAATTTACTTTTAAGAGAAAATGGTTTTGCTGACTTGGGCAATAAAAAATAACGTCAAAATCATTAATCAGGAGGGTAACATTGAAAATTTGATTGTTTTGGCCAAAATAATGTTTTTCCAGCAAAAATTCGTAAATCATGTAACATTTTTGTAATTAAATAGTACTAAAGGTAAATTTTGAAGGAAAAAATTTAACTTAAAAGGATTCAAAGTGATAATTATATCAACAAAGTTTACTTGCAATTTCGGTAGCACATCAAAAGAACTCCACTGTTAAGCGTGCTCAAGTGAGAGTAGTGTTAGGATGGATGACCTTCTGGGAAGCCTGACCGGTGAAAACAAATAACGTTCAAATGAATTGAGTTAACTAGCGAACCGAGTACCTAGATTGTCATGGTTCCATATTTGATAACATATCGATTGGAAAAAAAATTATGTTACGTTTTATTTATTCGATTTTCATATATATTGTTTGCCACGGAAATTATTTTTTCGCCACGAGAAATTTTTGTGGCCACAAGAGTTATTAGCCACGGGTGAATCCGTGCCCAAAAATTTAGTAATAGCTATCTCTTTGCCACGGCCACTTGCGTCACGGAAGATATTCCCGTGGCGAAATGATACCACGAAAATTTAGCACTTGCGCCACGAATTTAGTCGTGGCCCAATTGCTCATTTGTAGCAGTGTTGTCTGAACTATTTGTCCTTGTTCATCAGCCATTGTGACTCGTGTGAACCATTTATATTTGTCATTGTGACTCATTATGTGAACCATTAGTGTTTGTTTATTAGGCATAGTGACTCGTTGTATGAACCATTTGTCCTTGTCATTGTGACTCACTGTGTGAACCATTTGTCCTTATTCATTAGTCATTGTGACTCCTTATGTGAAACATTTGTCCTTGTTATTGCGACTCGTTGTGTGAACCATTTGTCCTTGTTCATTAGACATTGTCACTCGTTGTATTTAGACTATTTATCCTTGTTCATTAGTCATTGTGACTGGTTGTGTGAACCATTTGTCCTTGTCACTGTGACTCATTGTGTGAAATATTTGTTCATATTCATTCGGCATTGTGACTCGTGTGAACCATTTACCTTTGTCATTGTGACTCATTGTGAGAACCATTTGTCCTTGTTCATTAGGCATAGTGACT
Source organism: Silene latifolia (assembly GCF_048544455.1). NCBI lineage: Eukaryota > Viridiplantae > Streptophyta > Magnoliopsida > Caryophyllales > Caryophyllaceae > Silene > Silene latifolia. The sequence continues at coordinate 222,452,988 of NC_133538.1, read as the reverse complement.
CGTTGTGTGAACCATTTGTCCATCTCATTGTGGCTAATTGTGCGAAACATTTGTCCTTATTCATTAGTCATTGTGACACCTTATGTGAACCATTTGTCATTTTTATACTGACTCGTTGAATGAACCATTTGTCCTTTTTATACTGACTCGTTGAATGAACTATTTATCTTTGTTTATTAGGCATTGTGACTCGTGTAAACTATTTGTCCTTGTCATTGTGACTCATTGGGGGAACTATTTGCCCATGTTCATTGGGCATTATGACTGGTTCTGTGAACCATTTGTCCTTGTTATTGTGACTTATTGTGCAAACTAGTTGTTCTTGTTCACTAGTCATTATGACTCGTTTTGTGAACCATTTGTCCTTGTCATTGTGACTCATTGTATCAACTATTTGTCCTTGTTCATTAGCCATTCTGACTCGTGTGAACCATTTATCTTTGTCATTGTGACTCATTGTGTGAACCATTTGTCCTTGTTCATAGGCATAGTGACTCGTTGTATGAACCATTTGTCCTTGTCATTATGACTCACTGTGTGAACCATTTGTCCTTATTCATTAGTCATTGTGACTCCTCATGTGAACCATTTGTCCTTGTTATTGTGACTCGTTGTGTGAACCATTTGTCCTCATTCATTAGACATTGTCACTCGTTGTATTTGAACTATTTATCCTTGTTCATTAGTCATTGTGACTCGTTGTGTAAACCATTTGTCCTTGTTATTTTGACTCATTGTCTGAACTATTTGTCCTTGTTCATTAGCCATTGTGACTCGTGTGAACCATTTATCTTTGTCATTGTCACTCATTATGTGAACCATTTGTCTTTGTTCATTAGGCATAGTGACTCGTTGTATGAACCATTTGTCCTTGTCTTTGTGACTCACTGTGCGAACCATTTGTCCTTATTCATTAGTCATTGTGACTCCTTATGTGAACCATTTATCCTTATTTATGTGACACGTTGTGTGAACCATTTGTCCTTGTTCATTAGACATTGTCACTTGTTGTATTTGAACTATCTATCCTTGTTCATTAGTTATTGTGACTAGTTGTGTGAACCATTTGTCCTTGTCATTGTGACTCATTGTGTGAACTATTTGTTCTTGTTCATTTGGCATTGTGACTCGTATGAACCATTTATCTTTGTCATTGTAACTCATTGTGTGAACCATTTGTCCTTGTTCATTAGGCATAGTGACTCGTTGTGTGAACAATTTGTCCTTCTCATTGTGGCTCATTGTGCGAGCCATTTGTTCTTATGCATTAGTCATTGTCACTCCTTATGTGAACCATTTGTCATCGTCATTGTGACTCAGTGTGTGAACCATATGTCCTTTTTCATTAGTCATTGTGACTGGTTGTGTAATCCATTTGTTGTAGTCATTGTGCGAACCATTTGTCCTTTTTCATTGATAATTGTGACTCATTGTGCGAACCATTTATCATTGTTCATTAGTTATTCCGACCCCATATGTGAACCATTTGTCCTTGCCATTGTGACTCGTTGTGTGAACCATTTGTCCTTGTCATTGCGACTTGTTGTATTTGAACTATTTATCCTTGTTTATTAGGCATTGTGCCTCGAGTGAACCATTCTTCCTTGTCATTGTGACTCATTGGGGGAACTATTTGTCCATGTTCATTAGGCATTGTGACTGGTTGTGTGAACCATTTGTCCTTGTCATTGGGACACATTGTGCGAACCAGTTGTTCTTGTTCATTTGTCATTCTAGCTCATTGTGTGAACCATTTGTCCTTGTCATTATGACTTATTGTGTGAACTATTTATCCTTGTTTATTTGGCATTGGGACTCTGTGAACCATTTGTCCTTGTCATTGTGACTAATTGGGGGGAACTATTTGTCCATGTCCATTAGGCATAGCGACTCATTATATGAACAATTTGTCCTTAATAATTAGTCATTTTGACTCCTTATGTGAACCATTTGTCCTTGTTATTGTGACTCATTTTGTGAAACATTTGTCCTTGTTCATTAGACGTTGTCTCTCGTTTTATGTGAACTAGTTATTCTTCTTCATTAGTCATTGTGACTGGTTATGTGAACCATTTGTCTTTGTCATTATGACTCATTGTGTGAACTATTTGTTCTTGTTCATTAGGCATTGTGACTCGTGTGAACCATTTATCCTTGTCATTGTGACTCACTCTGCGAACCATTTGTCCTTATTCATTGGTCATTGTGACTCCTTATGCGAACCATTTTCCCTTGTTATTGTGACTCGTTACATGAACCATTTGTCCTTGTTCATTAAACATTGTCACTCGCTGTATTTGAACTATATATCCTAGTTTATTAGGCATTGTGGCTCGTGTGAACCATTTATCCTTGTCATTGTGACATATTGGGGGAACTATTTGTCCATGTTCATTAGGCATTGTGACTTGTAGTGTGAACCATTTGTCTATGTTCATTAGGCATAATAACTCGTTGTGTGAACCATTTGCCCTTGTCATTGTGACTCATTGCGCCAATTATTTGTCCCTATTCATTAGTCATTGTGATTCCTTATGTGAACCATTTGTCCTTGTCATTGTGAGTCTTTGTGTGAACCATTTGTCCTTGTTCATTATTCATTGTGACTGGTTGTGTAAACCATTTGTCTTTGTCATTGTGACTCATTTTATTTGAACTAGTTAACCTAATCCTTGTATACTACTATATATACCCCTCTTGTATTTAGAGGAGATTAGGCTTCCTTAGTTTAGATTAAGCTTTCTTAGATTAGATAAGGAGTAGATTATAATAGATTAATTTTAATCATTCCACAAATTGCACTTTAATCCTTCATGAATTATTGTTCAAGATTTCTTATTGGCTAATTCAAGATTATTGGGTTATTATTTGGAGAATTCACAACACTTCACCAATCAATCAAGTTCTCTTCTATTATTCTTTCCTTTCGATTTGTTCATCTTAAGATTGGTATAATTCCATTACTCCTTACTTTATTGCTTATTGTTTTACTCTTCTATCATGTTTATACTTGTTAAGATGATTGACACCATTGTTAACATGTTTTCCATGATAATGAGTGAGTAGTTTCATAACTAGGGATTAGTGGGGAATTAGGGGAGTTAATTATGGGGCAGATTTATGATTAATGAGTTCATATGAATGCTTGCTTATTGTTTTCCAACTTATGCACTTGTCATGTTTGATGAAATGCTTGATTGACAACCAAGCATGTTTCTCTTATCCATTCAACAAGACTTGTAAGACATAAACCAACTCAAGTCTTGTTAGACCATGCATATAGTTCATTAGGAAGAATTAAGAAGACTTGTAGGTGTTGTACAGTCTTGGCCGACTCGGCTCCGGGACCCAAACCGTCATAGGACTCATTTATGTTATATCACTATGAATAGGGAAAACCAAGTCGACTTGTAGGTATTGTACAGTCTTGACCGACTCGACTCCGGACCTAAGTTTTCCCTAGAAATCGTAAGATATACATTAAATCGATTCCAACAATAATAATTGCTTGCGTCTATAAAACTTGTTTCTTTGATCTCGCCATGATTCCCCTATGATCCCATGATTCCCTAGTATTGTTTATCATTTGTTCACACCCTTGTTTTATTGTTTGCTAACCTTTCATTGCCCTTATTAGTTTAGAATCATCAACCCAACCAATTGTGACAAACCTAGTGCAACTACAATTAGATTGAACAATTTGATCGAGTACTCCCATTCTTTGGGTTCGACCCCGACTTGCTTCCTATGCTAGTAGTTTGATATAAATGTGCTTGAGAGCGGACAACAACACGCTTCATCAAAATGGCGCCGTTGCCGGGGACGGTGTTGTGTATTTGAATCGTTCTTTTGTCTAGTTTTAGTTGTGCTTCTTCTTGAGGAATCTTGGTTCCTTGAGGATTTTATTACTTGTACTTGTTCTATTTCATTTGTTCAACATGTCTAATTTAACCTTTTGGCTATTCGAAAATGAGTCATTTGATAAGTATATTGCAAGATTTGAAGGTTATATGACTCATGCTTGGCATCATGGTTTTACTCTTTCAAATTATGAAGCATGTTGTGTTGTTTATAATGGCATGAACCTTGAAACCCGCAACTTAGCATTTCACTTGAGTGGTGGTAGGATTTGTGAGATGAGTTGTGATGAATTTTGGGAATTTGGTGAGTTCATGGCCACCAAATGTCTTAAACAAATTGTGCATGACATATTTGAGAGTTCCAAGGAAGGTATGGAAGCTATAAAACTACATTTCAAATATTCATTAAGGAAAACTATGATGAAAATGAGATTTGTGAGAATGAGACACCTTCCTATATAACCTTAAGCCTACCCACTATGTTCACAAATTTGCCCCTCCTTGGGAAGATGGAATGCTAGACGAAGAGAGTGATGATTAGGAGGAGTACATTCTTGATTGTGAAACCAATGCTTAGATGATGTTATCCTACTCTTCTTGTGTAACAATGAACCCAATTCCATGGAATTTGATGATTATGGGCAAATTGAGAAAGAGATGGATGTGAGTTTGAGTGAAAACTCACCCTTTGAGGATAACATGTTAGAGGGAGATAATTGTGTTAAACTTTGTGAGCCTTATTACGAGAACCCCTTTGATAATGGACCTTGTTGGGATGAGGAATACGATGATATTTGGGAACCACAAATAGACACCATTAAGGTCACCTTGAATGAAAATGAGAGTACTTGTCTTGAATGCGGTGATTTTAACTATTTAGAAGATGATTTGAGTGAAGTGTTAAGTTACTCGTTTCATGTTCCTTTCATCAATCACATCTCCTATAATTTTTTGTGATAATTTTCTTAACATGATTGTTCAGTCTATTACTTGGGCATTATTCAATTGCATAATCTTATGTTGCTATCCATGTCTATTCCTGTCCCACTCCCAAGAATTTGACCGACTTCTACGTGCTTTGAGTGCTAGTGATGATTTTCTATGAAATTATTTATTGATAATCTTAGGTTTGATGGAGTTCCTCAATAACCATTAAACTTGTATATAAGCACTTAGTGAAATTTTGCATTCATTCATTTAAAGATTGCATGAGAGATGAAAGGCAGGGATCTCATATTTTTATTGAGATTTTTGAAGGAAATTAATGAAAATGAGAAGGTAACAAATGTAAAGAAATGAAGAAAAAGGAGATTTTGGGCTTGTGCACATCTTTCTTATCATTAAAAAGGTGTTGGGTCAAAATTTGCTTGAATCCGTGGGTCCCGACCTCAACTTGTGCGATTTGAAACCAAAGGAAAGAAGGATTTTTTCACTGCTTGAGAATCTGGGCGATTTTTGGAGAAAACGGGCGTCCCAATTCTTCAACCCGCGCGGGTAAAAAATGATTCGAGCAAGTCAAGCGCCAATTCGAGCGAGTTGAAAATAACTTAAGCGGATTGACCCCAAAAATCACTTTTTCTCTCATTTGGCACGTGACATTGCTATGTATGCATCCTATCTACCATCTTCATCTCCTACAATGATTATAAGAACCCTTTCTTTCCCTATCTCTCATGTATAGTTGCATTTGTGTAGTTACCTCATGGTTAAACTCCTTTCTTCCTACATTAGCAATAATGTTTAAAATTGGTTTGGGGAGGTTAAACCATGAACATACATTATAGTTAATCATATAGAATAGACTTGCATTTGTGAACTATTTCATATTGCATTTACATTAGTTAGTTTATATAGTATAGTTACATTGTAATATCTCTCACATGATTAGATTATTTTCATTGTAATATATCTTACATGACTAGATTAGTTTGCATTGTAATATATCTCACATGATTCATGTAGTTAGTTGCATATAGACTTGAGTTCATGCATAGTCACTAATGACCCAACCTCATTTCTCCTACACTAGAAATAGTGCTTAAATCGGTTTGGGGAGGTTTGATCATAGGTGACCGTAGCTTAAAAGAGAACATGCATCATCTAGTGTAGTTTAGATTTCATTCATTTGTTACATATGTCATATAGAATTGCATTTAGTTAGAGCATGCATTCATTGATATCATTGCATTGCATTTGTACTTCAATTTCCATAAAACTTCAAAAATCCAAAAAGTTGTTGATGTAAAGCGAGTCGTTGTTCACTCCATTAAACACATTTATAATTTCAACAAACAACTAGTTAGTGGTTAAGTAGAGGTCGATCCACGGGACGGTGTGGTTTGGGTTCTAAGCCTATCTATCTAAATTTATGCTAGTGTCACAATTGGTTTGGGTTGGAGTTGGTGAGTCTAAACTAATGAAAGCAATAAAGTAAAATAAGCAATAAATTAAAAGATGTAAACAATTGATTAAAGGTATTAGGGTGTCATGGGATCATAGGGGAATCATGGTAAGGTAGCACAAATGATTCATATAGATGCAAGCAATTATTATTGTTGGAATCAAGTTAATGATCTCTTACAATTCCTAGAGGAAACTTAGGTCTCGGAGCCGAGTCGGTCAAGACTGTACAACACCTATAAGTCGACTTTGTTTTACCTATTCATGGTGAGATAACATAAATGAGTCATATGAAGGTTTGGGTCCCGGAGCCGAGTCAGTCAAGACTGTACAACACCTACAAGTCGACTTAATTCTTCCTAATCAACTATATGCATGGTCTAACAAGCCTTGAATTGTTTTATGTCTTACAAGTCTTGTTGAAAGGATAAGAGAAACACGCTAGGTTGTCAATCAAGCATTTCATCAAACATGACATGTGAATAAGTTTGAAAATAATAAGCAAGCATTCATATGATCTCATTAAGCATAAATCTACCCCATGATTAACTCCCCTAATCCCCCACTAATCCCTAGTGAAGAAGCTACTCACTCATGATCATGGAAAACATGCTAACAAGGGTGCCAATCGTATTAACAAGTCTAAACATGATAAATGAGTAAAACAATAAACAAGGATTAAGTAAAGAGTAGAGAAATTGTACCAACTTAGGATGATCAAATATAAAGCCAAGAATAATAGAAGAAAACCTGATTGATTGATGAAGAGTTGTCGATTCTCCAATAATAACCCAATAATTTTCAATTACCCAATAAGAAGTCCTGAACAATAATTAAGGAAAGATTAAAGTGAAATTTGTGGAATGATTAATCTATTCTAATCTACTCCTAATGAGAGCTTTCCCTCCACTAAGAGGGCTTAGTATCTTGATTATTACAATTGGGGTATATATAGTGGTACAAGGATTAGGTTAACTAAGGGATTAAATGACGATTAAACCCTTTTTGAAGGAGATTAGAGCCTTGCAAGTCTCAGGAGGAGCCCCACATCTTGACTTTGTAACTGCAGGGAGAGACCCTCGTCCTATGCTCGGGCCGCTCGGATTGGTCAATGAGTCGCCCGGGCTGGGCTTGGGACGCCCGGATCGTGAGCTAGCATGGTTCCTTCTTCTTTGACTGCCTCAAGATCCATGGGGATCGTTGAGGGGTCGAGGGGGTCTTCATCATTGCCCCTTTTACTTGCTTTATTAACTTAGGCCTTTGGTATTAGCTTCCCCTTTGGTGCTGGATTGTTATATATTATCAATTTAGCTCCGCTTCACTCCATTTAGGCAAGGTTAGTTCTCTTCTCCTACAAAGGACACCAAACCTCATAGAATATGCATAGCAGGAGGCTAAAGATAAGAAACAAACCTAATACATAATAAAAAGCATAGGAACTACACTAGTTAGGGGACTAAATGTGCCTAAATAGGAGTCACATCAAATATCCCGAAACCGAACCTTTGCTCGTCCCGAGTAGATAGGTGACTAAAACTATGACCTTTATTTATAATAATCTAATAATATAGCTGATGTGAGACAATTAGCGGGTCTCACTCCCCCCCTTTAACTCACAACAAGACATCCATGAGGTAGGATGCCTTCTTGCATGGCAAGGTGGGGCTTGCCAAAATGGCGATGCATCCTAACATTTAAGCACACAAGAACAAGTAAAAGGATGTATCTACAAAAGAATAGCCACTTTCCTCATCTAAATGGTGGGAGTCATCTAAAGGGGAAGCAATCTAAGGGTACACATTCCATTGTAGTCATCATTTCTCCAAGTTACTAAATCTAAAAGGATAGCAACAAATCACCTCCAAGTTGTGTCAAACTAGGGTACCTTTGTCCACAATCGCTAAATGCTTTCGTCAAGAGTAGACTCTTTATGGTTTTAGAAAACACTGTATGATTGCGAAATCCCCCCTCTTTCCTAGAGAAGAAGAAGGGTCGTCCTTTCTCCACCATGCAATAAAAGTAGGATCATCAATGGATAAAAGGGATTCAAAGTGTATGACTTTCATGATGGTAGTTTGCTTTTGGGTTTACTCCCCCCCCCCCCCCCGGAGAACATTTCTTGCCATTTTTGATGTTTGGCATTTTGATACTTGGCAATTTCAATTTTGCATTTTTTGAACATTTTTCAAACTAACTCCATTTGTAGCAAGGGTATTTCTATTAAAGCATAGGAGTCTATTTTTGCTCCTCTTTTCATTTGATGCATTTTGCAAAATTTTTGATTTAAATTTTGGTACTTCAACTCTATTTGGAGATTTTCGTACCCATTCCCTTTTTGTTGACAAAATATTGATGATAGGAGTGGAAGAACGGTTGCATGGCATCATGGGTCACCGTGGAATAAACGGTAGTCAAGGAGTTATCACAACACAAGGTACTCTTGACTAGGCCTTAGACCATGGGACAAAAGATACTAGTATGACACATCCTAGGGTGTCTTAAGGGTATTATAGCCAACATAGTCTCAGGGAGAAAAATTATCTACAAAGGCCTTATATACACTTGTCAAGCTTCCCAAATAGACATTTTCACAAAAAATTTTTAAAATGCAACTACATGCCATGATGCAACTAACATATATAAAAATCTAATGCATATGCTTCTATCAACTATTATGCCATATAAACTAAATGCAAACTCTTAGCAACATATTGGTTCATACCGCATCAATCAAAATATAGCCACATTGTCATTAACATATAAAAAGGAGGAAGGAGATTTGGAAAGATCATACCATGCCGTCTTCTATTTCCTTCATGCCTCGAATTTGGCATACTCGACCCAATGTGATAAGAGCAACAAACAAACAAGCAAATATATACATTATATACAATTCTACACTACAAAGGAAAGAACATGTTTTTGAGATTTTTAAAATTTTCAAATTTTTATGGGTTTTGTTTTTATGAAATTAAAGAACATATTTTTGAGTTTTTTCGAAATTTTCAATTTTTATGTATTTTGGAATATAAATTCCCATCCCCACTTATTTTGGACATTGTCAACAATGTACATGTAGGAATGAAAAAGAAATACATGTTTTTGGATTTTTGAATTTTTTTGAAATTGAAGTACAAATGCAATGATGTGATATGAATGAATGCATGCTCTAAGTAAATGCAATTCTATATGATATATATAACAAATGAATGCAATCTATACTATACTAGATGATGCATGTTCTCTATTAAGCTATGGTAACATATGATCAAACCTACCCAAACCGATTTAAGCAGTATTTCTAGTGTAGAAAGGAATAGGTTTGGTCATTAGTGACTATTCATAAACTCAATTCTATATGCGACTAACTACATGAATCATGTGAGATATATTACAATGCAAACTATTCTAAAATGTAACTATACATAAGAGAGGGAGAGAAGACGTATCATACAAATGGAGGTGGTGTGGCTAGCCACTTCATTCGTCTTCATCATCATCGTTGCGGCCTCCTTGTCCGCTTTTTCCTCCTTGGTCATAGCCTCCTTCTTGGCTATGGAATCCCCTACTTTGGTCGCCAAAGTTCCCTCTTTGGTTGCCATAGTTAGGGAATAAGAGATGCGGTTGAGCCCAAGATGGATAGGGGCCTCTAGGATTGATGTATCCTTGTTGAGCCATGTTTTAGTGGGATAAGTATTGGGCCAAGTAGTTGTCAACCCTCCCATCGTGCACTCTAAGATCAACATTTTGCATGAGCTGCATCAATTCGCCCATGGACGGAGATCTCGGATCTTGAGGAGTGAATGGTACATGTGTTGTAGGGTAGGGTGGAAAGGGTACGTAAGACGGTGGTGCATTACCCCATTCCGGAAACTCACGAGGTCGATGAGGTACTTCTTCCCTCGGTGGTGGGGTGGTCAAGGATGTCAATGGGAAGGAGTAGCTTGGACTTCGTGAGTACCGGCTCAAGCGGGGCTCAGTGAGTGGTATGTTCCATCCCATGGGAACAGGTGGTGTGCATCCTTTAGTGAACCACTATACACTCCCGGCTTCCTTATATCTACACCACCGATGGTGGTGAAAGATAGTATGGTCATCGATCAAAGTGCTTCCCTCGAGCTTTTCATATCTTCCATCAAAGTTGAACCTGGGGCAAAGTTCATTGGCCAAAATTGTTATTAGTGTTGGAATATGTGTCCTCCGACAATAATGCGATCACAATTGTCGATCATATTGATCACATATTTAAATCTCATAACAAGAATACGAAAGAGATGATACATTAAATATATAGTCAATTGGTCCACACATATCGGTAATGATTGGTTGGCTAGAGTTTGACATTATTCTTTGTCGTGCGACGGTGGTGATCGATTGATCCTTGAGGTCACACCTAAAGGACGATTCCCTTAATTGAAAAAGGTTAATTAATTGTATGTCGATACAGATTAATTAATTCCTTAAAATTGAACAAATTATCATCATAAGAGAGAAAATGACATCTTATTATAATGTGATTAAATAAGATTTTATTTAGTAATTTAAGAAGTTATATTACTAAAATTAATCGGTGTTTGCGAAACACGCGAGATGAGAATGATAAGTTAGTTATAATTACAAGATGTTGTGAATTATACTAACTAGTAATTAAATGACCATTTTATGTGAAAGTAATTTTGAATTACTAGTCAATTTGTTAAATGTAATTTATTTAATTTGTAAATGATATTTAATTTGTTAAATATGCATTTTAAATTAAAACATGACATAAGACATGTCACATGTCACATGACATACAATTGTACAATTGACAAAATTAAAATGGACTCCATATTACACATCAAAACCGAAATTGGTGGGCAAATTTTAGAAGTTTTGTCTTATTCATTTGTGTTATTCATTTGTCTATGACACTTGATAGTGACATGATTATGGACAAAGGCTTACACATTTTGTCTTATGAGGAAAAAAAGGAAAAAGAAAAATGGTCCATTATCCTCATGTGCCAACCGGTTTTTGTGCATAATATAGAGATATTTTTCTCCATAATTCATTCTCTCATGTTTTGTGAAAACCCAACCACCTTGTCTCTCTTGTTCTTCATAAAATCAAGTTTTATGAATCAAATTTGTACAAATCAATCACTAATAATACTAGTAGTAGTATATGAGTATTAGTAACCGATTTTAAGGTAAACCACATTACAAATATCTAGTACATGTTAGTTTGTGGGATTTTGGGATAGTCTTGGGTGCTACTTATTGGAGGGCTTCTATTTTGAAGTCATGAATATTCATCCATTATTTGAAAGCTCAAGAACTAACAATAAGGAGATCTTGTTGGTGCCCATAAGACCGAAATCTTATAGTAAGAACAATGATTTCTTCTCTACTTTTGTTCATGTTTGCATGCATAAGATCTAGAATTTATTTTATGACTAAATAAATTGTTTCATATATGAATATGTAAATTAATGAGATTAATAATTTCCAACAATTAGGCCTCTCATCACAAAGGTTTTGATCGCGGAATTCCCTATTGCAAAGTTATTAAACCTTGTAATCACCTCAAGGGGGTTGTTGAAGTTGTACGGCGTGTCCCTTGTACATTCAAGTAAGACTCTAGAAAGGTCAAGTCGAGAAGAGTGTATTTATCTTGTTCTAGCATCCCGTTTATAGTTCCAGCCACGAACCGTTCGCTAATCCTAATCACCAGATGTTGGATTGGAAAAGTATAGCATTGTTTGTAAGAATTAAATTCTCTCCCAGAAATAGCCCTCCAAAGGTGATTAACAATGAAGTCGGAGGGCTTGTCGGTGTCACTCCTCGACACCTCAAGACCAAATATCTTTGCAAAGTAGTCTAAGGTTATTCTATGATCCGTATTGCAAAGACGGAATTCCATACCGACATTCTTTTGCCGAGTAGTGACTGTAACACCTTTGAATTTAACCTAATGGGTAATTTATTAAAATCGCTAACTTAATAATACTCGATTTTAATTGATATATTATTTATTTGGTTTTATAATTTCAAAATCGTGTTTTTGTTTCATAAAAAAATAATTTGGTTTTATTTGGACCCGGAATGCCTTAAAAGTCGTAGTGTGAGTCTTTTTAGTGCGAAACAGAGTCACAAACCAATTGCCTTTGTTAATGTGCCAAAACAAACCTATGGACCATCTTTAAAACAACAAAAACTCCTTCTTTTAGGGTTTCCGTTCTAATTTTTCAGTAACTTTTCTTCATCTTCTTCCTTATGAAAAATAAGATTTCCACCATTAAACTTTTAAAAACTCAAAGCTTAAGACGGATGCCATTTCTTCGTTTCTCAACGAAATCCTATGATTTTTTTTACCAATCTTATCCTCTCCTTCTCCTCCTTCTTTCTATGTAAGAAGAATCTTACGTTTTGAACCTTTTAGAAAATCCATCTTTTTGTTTTTTTTTTTCCGGTAAAATGTAAGTATATAAATATAGAAAACGTAACCATACATCAATCGTTATGGGCAAACCCCATAACATCATACAAAACACTTGTGAGCCTAAATATAAAGGAGAGACAACCCCTTTTTGTGAAATGGGTTTTCTAACCCCTTTTGTCTTAAACTTGTTTCTAGGTGGAAGGTTTAGAATTCCGGAGTAGTATTGAGTCAGAATCGTGTTATTTGAAGTGCTAAAAGGTAACGGTGATAGGTTACTCGATATTATGTCAATTTTGTATGTTTATATGTTGTAGTATACTCATATGTGTATTAAAGTTTGAATCTTTACATGTTTATTGTTGAATAAGTTTGTATATGAAACCATTTTATGGCTATTTGAGAAATTTCTACTCTTTTGGTTACATGAGTGTTTACATTGATGAATTGGGTTAGTTACATGGATGAATTAATGAGTAAACCATCTTATTCATGCTTAATACTTGTGTTTAATTAGGAAATAAAATTGTTAGTTTGTAAACTTTGAGTTGAGAACAATTGGGTAAAGTTGGTTGCTTGGATATGTAAACTATTGATTTCCGTCTCAAGTATACATATGAAATTCCTTGTTAATTATATGTTCTTATTCAATTGGATTTTAATCATAAGATAAGATTGATTTGGGGATAAAGATGTAGTTTGTATGTGTCGTGGGAAGTTACCGCAGCCATGGTTTTAACCTGACCAGTTTTCGTAAAATGGCCATAACTTCCTCATTTCTTGATCATTTTGAGCTTATGACCTACCGTTAGAACCGTAAGTGGATAAGCTACGCCTAATTGGTTTCACCTTATTCGCATATCTAGAACTTAAGTTATGACCGTTTGAAGTTGACCCTTGTTGTAGTCGAGTACTAAACTTGTCGTTATAAATTGGGTTTTATGTTTCTTATTGGGTATGCATCTTAACCTTGGTTCTAATGCTTGTGTATGATGTGTTGACACGTTTTTATCATTGGATCCCCTTTTTTATGTCTCATTCACATGTTAAACATCGGTTTTGGTTGTCAAGCTTAAATGCGGTTCGGTTTGGGTTTGTTTATATTTTTCTTAATGTTTTGCTTTACTTAATTCATTTGTTATCGTTTGTTTAGACTATGTTTAATTAACATGTAAATATGGAGTATAATGTTTATTCATGTTAGAAAAGTATGAAATGATGCTCTATACTTCATATTTGAGTTCATATTCATTTGTTTACATTTTGCCACGTGTTTCGTATCACTTAAGTCATTTGTTATCACTTGTTCTATTTTGAGCTCAATATGAAATATAAGGGTTATTCAAGTTATATAAGATTAAATTGGTATTATATACTCCATATATGAGTTCTTACTCGTTCCTGGTCGAATCTTTATCGAGTTTCAAGTATGGAATGCTTATCTTGAACATCTACTTGTAACGAGTCGTACTATTGTGGGAATGTCATTATGCCATGTTACTAGCTTGGCCATCTTTACGTCTTACTTGTGCCATTCTGCCAAGTATTGGTTTATGCCGCTCTCGTGCCGTTCTGCCGGGAGTTGGTTAATTTATGCTCATTCCGCCTCCTTCGCGTTGTTCTGCCAAATGTGGGTAATCGACTTCTATTCTGTCGATCGAGTCTTGGATGCGGACTGTTCTACCGCATGTCGAATCGGGAACCGTTATGTCCCGAGAGTCTGGCCACATTTAGACTAGGACTGAGTTATTATGATCTTTATTCTCGTCCTACCAAGGGAATTATTCCTAATGAGTAGTAAAGGTCTTGCTTGGTTATAATTATTGGCATATGTCATTCATGACAAGAGTTACGTCTTATATTGGTATGATGTAAGAGTCTTGGTCCTATCGGATACAAGAGGTGAGATGCAAGCCTTGTAGTTGCGATATGATCGCCGGGATTAATGCTCCCATCCGTTCTTATGGTGAGATGCAAGCCATAAGTATGAATGTGACATTAGTAGCTACGTCCCGTGCAATGTTTGTTAAAAGGTTTTCAAAGAAATGGCTATGGTTTTCAACTACATGTATTGCGATGATTGATCACTCGTTTGTTTATCTCACATGACTTAAGTTTTAGTCTTGTATAATTTGGATAGTTGTATATGTCACATTTCATTGGAATTTGTGTTTGTGATTAACTAACCGTATCCATGTTCTTTCCTTTACTTTACCTATTTAAATATGCCTATGACATACTCATTTGCTATTCTATCTTGCTTTCTCTTATTGTTCTAACATAAATGATCCCATGCTTATTTATTCAAGTGAATTGTATCCCGTATTCTTTATGCCTTGCCTTATTTGAGTTCTTTGTTATATTCATTTTGATATAATGTGGCTGGGAGAACCTTGAGTTACTCCCCCACTGACTGTGGCATTCATATTTACATGAATGACGGTATTAGTTGGTGCATTTATGGGGTGAAGATATCTTTTTGTCTATCGTTATGCTTAGACTCACCTTTAGACTTGTTATTCGTGGGATATCTTTTCCCCACATTTTGCTAGACTTGCATTGTAATAACCTAACTTTACTTATCGTTGCACTCGTTTCATTTTGTTAGTGACTCCCGCATGTTAGACTTTAACTAATAATAATAAGTTTTTAAAATTTCATAATTTCCGGTTAAATTTATTAGTTATATTTTCCGCATTATCGCGGGGTGTCACAGTGACAACACGGAAGCTACATAAAAACTCTAGTGTAAGGCTTAAGTAAGTTTCCTCATGAGCATAGAACAACTTCTCAAGACCCAAACCATTGAACAATACCTTTGTTTGATGCCTTATACCAAGTGTTTCTAACACCTAAAGATCAATGAATTGAGTGGGTTCATAGGCCTTACCTAGCAATTGCTCAAATCGTTGACAGTGTTCATTCTTGATAGAATATACCTCGGGAAAATGCTCAAGTTGTTCAACCTCCGGTATCATCTCATTTTCTCAGCCCCTTGCCTCCCTCGAGGCGGTTGAAGTAGTACCCTTGCGGCGTTTGGGGGGCGGTCTCGGCGGCCTTCTTGCTTTTGCTCCTTAGAAACATTCTTGCTTGACGTGGTTAGTAGGGATTTGGTTAAAAACCTTGGATTGATGATTGTGATGGGGTTTTAATGATGGAGATTGTAAGAAGGATGATGAGATGTGGTATTTTTTATAAGATAAGGGAATAGGGATGGTGGGGGACGTTTATATCAATGAAGAGGTGCTTGGCCGAGCGGGCTGGGGCTGGTTTCGGGCATCCAATTAATAGAGCCCTGTATATTTCTGTTATGATCTGGGCAGCTTGATGTCGGCTCGAGCGACCCGTGGCTTGGGTTCGGCGTCCTACGAAAGAACCCCGTAGATTCCCATCCAGTGGATTTACTTACTTTGAGGTTGGGCTTAGTTCGAGCGTCCTGGTGTCTGTCCGGGCGACGCAGATATTGAGTCGGGTGACTCAGGCTCAAGTTGTGTGGATTTTTGTCCATCAAACTTTTCTCTATTTCTTCCAGGTTCGGGCCGAGCATCTTGTTCTGGGGACGGGCGTCCTGGCCTATTTTTGTCGAATTTGAAGGCTCTGAGTTAAGCCTTTCCCTTGCACCCTTTTGTAATCCCTTCTTATCATCGTGTTCTTCCTAAAACATGGTTCAACGAGTAGATAAGAACTCTCCCTCAGAACACTCATGTAAAGAATATATGTAAAATACAACTATTATGATACAATGCAAAGTTTGGAAAGAATATATTACAAATGGTGGTTTGAGATAGGACTCCACCAAACTAAGTTGAGATGACAAATTTCATTATCCATAGAGCTCAATGCTCTTAATTGTTGGTCAAATGCTTGTGAATGGTCCTCAAGTAAGCATGAGTAAGTTTTGATCCATTTTAAAATAGAGTAGGGCCAATCCATGAGGGATCTCCCTTTGAACTCCTTTCCCTTATTCTTTGCTTTGTCATGATGCCCTTCCCGGCTCTTAAAACTAGCAAATTTGAGATTCTTGTCATAAGGGGGTTTTCCGGTTGCTCCTAATTCTTCCAAAGTTGATGACGAAAATGCTTGGATCAATTGACCCTTCAAGGATAGAGGGTGAACTTTCATGGCATTGAAGGTGGGGTGTCTTTGGAGTTGAGATTATGGGTGCCAAGTTTTCACAAGTGGGCTTCCTCTTAGATTTGTTTTTAAGTTTCCCACTAAGTAATTTTTTTAGGACGATTTGACTTTCGTGAGAAGGTCCATAATATTATCTCCAACTATCATGGGCTCCACAGTGGGTGTGAAAAGGTCCTCATGTTTAATAACGCCCACTTCACTTAGAGCAGATGGAGATTCTCGGACAGGGAAATGTGGCACTGAAAGAGGCATTCTTCCTCTTCATTGAAATAATCTTCAAACTTCTCAAGGATGGGTTCCTCAATCAAGCTAATCCCATAACTCCATTCATCATTTGAGTAAATCTTTCCCTCATCATCTTCTTCCATAGATGCGTCATCATCTCTTTCTCCATATGAATCATAAATAGGGGCTTTACTTGTCCTAAATAATTCTTCCTCCACCATCTGAATGTTCTCATCAAAAGTCACACCCTCATACTCACAAAGGCTAAGAGTATTTTGCTTACTCAACCTCATGTCTTCTTCATCAAATACAACACTTTCATACTCATAAGAGCTCAAGGAGATTGGCTCTTCCCACTTCACATCTTCTTCATCTTCTTCATCAAAGGTCATTACCTGAAATTCATATTCACGGTCAATGCTCAAGGATTGGTGAGGAGTGGTTGCTTCGGTTGCCTTCATTTGGGCAATTCGAATTGCCAACTCCGCACCATAGGTAGAAATGCTTTGAAGAACATTATCCCTATTTTGGCTCTCCTCTAGCACTTGTTTGAAGAAATTTTGTTGATCTCCCATCATTTGGAGAACCACATTTTTAATGTCAAAGTTTGGGTCATCTTGGGTGTGAAAGTGATTATATTATGGCATTTGGAATTGGTTATAAAGTGAGTCTTGGGTGGATAGTTGTTGTGGATATTGGATGTGGGGATTTTGGCGGGAAAAGTTGGGGTAGTTGTTAGGATTTTCAGTGTATGAGTTGTAAGGTAGGTTTGTGTTGACTTGCTCCTCAAACTCCCCATACCCATTGTTGTCATACTCAAATGATCCAGTACATACTCCATAAGTCAAGTCTTGAGCCATGATAGCTAAGACAAGGAAATGACTACAACCAAGGAAACTACACAAAAACGGTAAGAACGACCTTAAGGAACAAGTTCCTTAAGATTAAAGCAAAAATAAAATAGACAAAAAACAAGAACTTAATCACAAAACACCATCCCCGGCAACGGCGCCATTTTGATGTGAAGCAAGTCGTTGTTCACTCCATCAAACATATTTATTATCTCAACAAACAACTAGTTAGTGGTTAAGTCGAGGTCGATCCACGGGACCGTGTGCTTTGGGTTCTAAGCCTATCTATCTCAATTTATGGTAGTGTCACAATTGGTTTGTGTTAGAGTTGGTGAGTCTAAACTAATGAAAGCAATAAAGTAAAACACGTGATACGTGCATATTGTATAGTCTTTTTAGCCTATTTTAGCACGTATTTCTATGCATTTTTGTACTGTTTATATTGCATTATGCCCCGAATTGGCTATTTTGGTACGTTTTGTCCATTTTGTAGAAATGAACGCGAAAGTAGTGGAATCGTACCATTTTTCGTCCTTTTTGCATGCATTTAGAGGAGAAGGGATTTTCCTGAGTAATCTACTGCATTGGGAAGCGTGAAGGTACGGTTTACGAGGCAGTCGGGGATGGATTTGAGCTGAATTGAAGACAGAAGACTCGATCTAGTGGTTTTGTTAGTCGACCGAGTGGTTTCTACATCCTTGGTTGGTCGATCGAGTGCTTTTCTACTCGATCCAGAAGTGCTGTAAAGAGGGGTTACTCGATCGAGTAACTATTCTACTCGATCGAGTAGATTTTATGGAGTTTTGCTCGATCGAGTGGTTTTATTCTACTCAATCGAGTGGTTTCTGCTGGCGTGGGCTTTAATTAGCCCGTGAATTTATTTTAGCTTATGGAATTAGTTGTTTTTCTATTTAAGCATTACGTTACTAGGTTATTAGCATCGAATTTTTCTACTATCAAAGTTTATCTATCATTCAAGACTGCATACTACTTTCTCCTTCACTGTAACTTTATTTTGGGATTTATTTCGCTCGGATTTGATTGTTCTTTACGCCGGATTCGCACGATTGTAATCTCTTTCTCCTTTATTAATAATAAACTTCATTTCATTTCCTTTAATTCTTCGTCTTGCTTTATTTACTTTTTGCCCTAATTTACTTTTTATGCAATATAATCATCGTCTTAATATGTTGAATGCTGGTTATTTATCTGCTGTTAGTTTTGATTGTATTAATAGCAATATGAGTAGCTAAATCTAATTCATGTTGGGATTAGGGGATCTACGGTAGGAAAGTGACGATGTAGTAAATAGGTTAGATGAATTAATTGTGAGATTCTTTCACCATAGCAATTTAATTGTATTTTACCGACTTAGTTGAGTGCACGCTTCTGAGTCATCCCTTTATCTGGCTAAAATTAATCCTGGATCGAAAGATTGGACTAAATAGGCCTGCTATGAACAATACACTACCCTGACGAGGATGAAAGTTAAGTTAGTGGTAATTTAGGATAGAAAGTGGACCGAAAGGACCTTTCAATACCCGTCTTACATTAATTCGTCTAAGTTAGTTACAGTTGAGTCATTGGACTACCGTAGTGAACCAAAATCCTGACATGACCTTTCTCTATCTGATAGTTTAATTCTATTTCCTGCCTTTACTGCTCTTGCCTTTACTTCTCTTTCTTTTACACCATCTAGTTTAGAAACCAATTTAAACACCCCCCCCCCCCTCATTCGTGAACAAATAGACGGACTTCTACAGATATCTTGCCTCCCTGAGGAGATCGACCTGACTTCCCTAGCTATATAGTTAGTTTAGTTAGTTTATTTTTGATAGGTACACGACAGACGTATCAACACGCAATAAATTAAAAGATGTAAACAATTGATAAAAGGTACTAGGGTGTCAAGGGATGATAGGGGAATCATGGTAAGGTAGCATAAATGAATCATATAGATGCAAGAAATTATTATTGTTGGAATTAAGTTAATGTATCTCCTACAATTCCTACAGGAAACATAGGTCTCGGAGCCAAGTCGGTCAAGACTGTAATACTCCGTATTTTAATAATAATTTATAAGAATCATTTATGTAATTTAATGAGTGATTAAATGATATTCTAATAATAAATACAAGTAAGACGTTAATTAAATAATAAATTTAATAATTCAAGTCGGGAATTGGGTTTGGCTAATATTTGTGCTTTGGGCCGTGTGCTATTATTATATGGGCCGAAACTTATTTAATTGGTGCGAGTGTAATCGGGATTTATATCGGGAAATTTGTAATAATATAATAAGGAAAATAATAATATATAAAGGTAATTATAATTATAATAATAATAATAATGAAGTTATGGCAATAATAAATTAGTAAGTATTATATGAGAAAATCCTAGTTATGGTAAGGTTAATAATATGTGATAATAATAATGATATAATTATAATGACAATTCCTATACTAATTAGAATAAGGTAAGTTACATAGTTTCCTAATTGCCCTCGTATTCTCTAAATCTTACACTATAAATACCACCTTAAATCTGAGAAATAATTCATAAATTAAAAGAAGGAGCTTTAGGAGACAGAAGAAGAAGAAATTAACATAAATCAATTAATCAACTCGAGGTAATTATTCATCTTAAATCGGTTTATATTATTTTCATGCAAGCATCTTTAGATCGATAGTATGACTTCTATAGACCACCATAGGACTCGGGAATTGGACCTATACCGACATTGGACTGCAAAGTTTCTGACCTGACCTTCATTGCCCGTCATTGACCGTGATAGGGATGTGTTTAGGGCGGCTAAAGGTGGCTGGTCGGGGGGTTATGCGAGTTTGGTTATGAGGGATTGGAATGGGTAATTGAACCCTTAATTGACCTCGTCTTGACCTGGGTATGGAGGGGTTGTGACGGGGGAAGGTGGTCGGTCCTTTTGGTTGTGGTGGTATGGTGGCAGGTGGCAGTTTGCGGCGGTGGTGGCGAAAACAGGGGAGGAGGACGTGTTTGGGCAGGCGGTTTTCGAGAGTGTTTTTTAGGGGTTGTAAGAGGTCTGGGTTAGGGTGGTTTTGGGTGGCTTTTGTCGAGGATGGATTGGTGAGTTGATTAGTGGTTGTAGGTGGCGGTGAAGGTGGTGTTAGGTGGTGTTTATGGGCGGGTATTATGGGGGTGTCAGGTGAGTGTTGTTGGTGTCGGGTGGATTAAGGCGTGTTTTTTAGGGTGGCTGGTGACGGTTAAGCTGGTGGTTGGGGAATGGTTGGATGGTCCATGGTGTAGGGAGGAGGTAGGTAGGTTGGGTGGTGGTCGTGGTGGTCTGTGGTGTCGGGTTGGAGGGCGTTAATGGGGGTGATTAGTAACGGTTTCTAAACCGTGGTTTGGGGGTGTTTGTGTGGTTGTTTTTATGACGGGCTTAAGTGATTAATTTTGGTGAGTCGGGTTCGTAATTGAATCGGGTTTTTAGTTATCATAAACCTTTAATAATTATAATAAATAATTAATTTGAATAATTAAATAAAAGGAATAAATAAATGAATAAATAAGTAAAGTTAGTAATTATAATTGTTGTAATTGTTATTATTATATAGGTGACAGAAATTGTGAAGAGTTTATAATCGGATTTGTGAGCTTTAATTATTGGATTGCGTAATTGGAGTGCTTGCTTGCCAGGTAGGGATAAATCCTACTCAACTTTTACTCGATAATGTTTGTTGGATGATTTATATTAAAGTAAATTGATCATATGAGAATTGTGTTGGTTGATATCATTGAAATTGTTGGAGGGGAGAATTATATTGTAAATGTTGGTTAGATTAGTTATGATGGAGTTACTGTTATTGCATCGGTTATTTCAGTTTAATACTGGCAGACATTCCTTCGTGGTGATGTAGATTATTATTTAGGTTATATTGGCAGACGTCGTGTAAGAGCCTTCCGGTGACGTATTTGAGATTTATTCTGGCAGACGATATTTTATTGTATTTACTCGGGGCAGGCCCCAGATTGGTCTGCGGGCCATCTGGTGGATATTACTCAACTATATGTTGAGGCAGACATTACCTTTTGGTAATGTAGTGTGTGTTAACTTACCTTCGGGTTGAGGTTGCCCCGGCCATGGATTGGCGGGATGATTAGGGTAACGATTAAGTAAAAAAGAAGGAGCACGTTGTCAAGGTGTTGTGCAATGAAAAAGGAAATTGGATTGTTATCGTATGTTTTTGTTGTTAGTATTTATTTCTACTCAACCTCGCGGTTGACTGTGTATTCGTGAACACCTGCGGTGAACCGTTTTATGGGGAGCAGATTTGACAGGTAGCAAAGATTAGCTGACTTGGGAGCATTGGGATGAGAGACAAACTTGGAACCGTAGATGAAGTCTAGATCACATATATAGTTATATCACTTATTTATTTTTCCGCTGCGAGTTGTATTTATTTTTATATTAAGTTTTAGTTGATTAAAATTGTAAAACTTATGTAATCATTAAAGTTTTTATGTAAAGTAATTTGGTGAGTTGGACTTTGTTATCTACTACCTCGGGAAACCGAGATGGTAACAGTTCTATTTATTTGGGAATGTCTAGCTAAAGGCTCCCAAATAAATGGGGGTGTTACAAAGTGGTATCAGAGCAAAACGATCCTCAGGCCTAACCAATGAACAATAATGAACATAGGATGTGTCTAATAAAATGAACCCGGGTAGAAACTGTTAGGAGCCCACTTAAGGCTTGGGATGAGTAGGGCCCCTCACACCAAACTTCCGGCCCTTCCAGTTTTGAACCGGTAACGTTGAGAGAATACTTGAGAGTATGGGGTAATTTAAAATGAATATAGTATGTTTCTCTTAGGAATTTTGTCTGTCTTGGTTGCTTATTGTTGTCATTAATGGTTGCGGTTTTGGGGGCGTAACCTTATTTTACGGAGGAGGGGTGTGACATGATTTGTTTAAGCATTGCTATAAGCATGATGATATGGGGAAAATATGTTGGCATGTATGTGGAAGGAGTTAATATGATTAAACATGTGAAGTATTAATTGTTGTGATTTTGGTTGGTTTCTCGAAATTTTATCGCTTGATTGTTTTGGCTCCCATTTACTTCATGTTTAAAATTCTTATACGATATTTTTATGTGTGATACCCTTGCTAGTTAGCTTTCATATGCTACTGGTCTCGTATTTAAATAGTATACGGTTTAGGATAAATAAATATTTTAGTGGACAGTAGTTGAAATATTCCTGTACAGTGATGTTTTCGCGCCATATTTTTGTAAAATTTGCCATTTAAAAACTACATAATTATTTGTTATAATTACAATGCCTCTGTTTAATAGACTGATGTATGTTTCTAAATTGGTAAGCCACGTTTTAAGGAAATATTTTGACAATTTATGGTGATTTTTACAAGTTGACCTAAGTTTCTGACAAGTTGCTGTAAAATTTCTGTTTCGACCAAGTAGCTTATAAAATGCATTATAAATTGACCCTTTGAATTTTTGACTTGATTCTTTTTCTCATGGTTCATTAACTTTCTCTATTTTGATGTTGTCAGTTATGTGGAGTAGAATAATATGTCTAGTGATATGCGGAACGTGTAGCCCTAAGCCAATATTGCCTCCATGTTTAAGTTAAGATGTTGTTGATAGAAATTAAAATGAACGAATAATAAATCAATGGTGAAGGAAGGGTGGGTAATACCTCATTAGATTAAGTGACCGTCAAACCAAACCAATAGTTGGCATATTTATAGCATTTCCATGCATACCAAGCATACATCTAGTAACCATATGCATCCTATATAGCACAAACACTAGCATATGAATTCCGTAACCTAACTTGATTCCCATATATTCCTTAGGATGAATCCTTCTTCGCGCCCAGAGGACCTATTCATTTACCCAAACTCGGATTTGAACGAGCATTGCAAAGCCTTGGAATCTCAAATGGATGTTTATGGAACTCTAGTGAATTCAAAGTACCTAACTGACACTCATCTTGGAGCCTACACTTTGGTTACCACTCTACTATTCTCTGGACCTTTAGGGAAAGTAAGAGCAGATTACATGACTCAGTATGATAACTACAAGATGCATGTGAATCATAGTCATTATTATGGATCTATCTATCCTCCACATCTCACCTATGATGTCGTTTTAGACAGATTGAGATACCTAGTATATGTATGTTGGGCTGATAACAATAACATCAACCTTGGACCTGAACAATTTAGTCATACCAATGGGAGTAGTGATAAGGAGGGAGAGTCATGTATGTTCCTTGGAGAAAAGAAGAGTGAAGCTTGTGAGGTGATAGAAATTAGCGATGAGGAGGAGGAGGAGGAGGAGGAAGTAATAGATATTATGTGGACTGGACCGTATGATGATGATAATGATAGACTTCAACCTCGACAGCAGAGAGCCTCAGACTATGAGATGGAAGATGATGTGATTTATGTTGGACAAAAGTATACACCTGATCCTAAACCTAGGAAGCACAAATGGGCTCATCTTGGGAATAGACTTAGGAGGGTCATATGAATTAAGAAAAAGTAACTAAACATTTATGCTTAGCTTTTGTGATAGTTTATTACTTATTTTGGCAATGTATTCGCCAAAAGTTTAAATAAAGTTAGTTTAAGTTGTGGTTTTGCTACTCGGAAGTAAATCAAATATTTTTGTATTCATTTAACCATTAATTCGTGTTGGAAATAATACTTGTTTTCTATTACAATGTGTGTTTTAATATTTTGTGGCGTTATAACAATAAGTTGTTAATTCCTATTGTTTGATATTCCGAACTTCGAGGACGAAGTTTATTTTTAGGGGGAAGGAATGTAACACTACGAATGTTTTGAATTGTTGTTGTGATACCTTGTGATGCGATTGGTATGGATGATAATCGTAAATGGATGATGGTGTTGGATGATGCTTAGTTGTAAGGATGTTTATAAGTGATGTGGTGGTAGTTGTGGGCGAACTTCGGGACGAAGTTCATTTTAAGGGGGGAAGACTGTAATACTCCGTATTTTAATAATAATTTATAAGAATCATTTATGTAATTTAATGAGTGATTAAATGACATTTTAATAATAAATACAAGTAAGACGTTAAATAATAAATTTAATAATTCAAGTCGGGAATTGGGTTTGGCTAATATTTGTGCTTTGGGCCATGCGCTATTATTATATGGGCCGAAATTTATTTAATTGGTACGAGTGTAATCGGGATTTATATCGGAAAATTTATAATAATATAATAAGGAAAATAATAATATATAAAGGTAATTATAATAATAATAATAATAATAATAATAATAATAATAATGAAGTTATGGCAATAATAAATTAGTAAGTATTATATGAGGAAATCCTAGTTATGGTAAGGTTAATAATATGTGATAATAATAATGATATAATTATAATGACAATTCCTATACTAATTAGAATAAGGTAAGTTACATAATTTCCAAATTGACCTCGTATTCTCTAAATATTACACTATAAATACCACCTTAAATCTGAGAAATAATTCATAAATTAAAAGAAGGAGCTTTAGGAGATGGAAGAAGAAGGAATTAACATAAATCAATTAATCAACTCGAGGTAATTATTCATCTTAAATCGGTTTATATTCTTTTCATGCAAGCATCTTTAGATCGATAGTATGACTTCTATAGACCACCATAGGACTCGGGAATTGGACCTATAGCGACATTGAACTGCAAAGTTTCTGACCAAACCTTCGTTGACCGTCATTGACCGTGATAGGGAGGTGTTTAGGGCGGCTAAAGGTGGCTGGTCAGGGGGTTATGCGGGTTTGGTTGTGAGGGATTAGAATGGGTAATTGAACCCTTAATTGACCTCGTCTTGACCTGGGTATGGAGGGGTTGTGACGGGGGAAGGTGGTCGGTCCTTTTGGTGGTGATGGTATGGTGGCAGGTGGCGGTTTGCGGCGGTGGTGGCGAAAACAGGGGAGGAGGACGTGTTTGGGCAGGCGGTTTTGGAGAGTGTTTTTAGAGGTTGTAGGAGGTCTGGGTTGGGGTGGTTTTGGGTGGCTTTTGTCGAGAATTTATTGGTGAGTTGATTAGTGTTTGTAGGTGGCGGTGAAGGTGGTGTTAGGTGGTGGTTATGGGTGGGTTTTATGGGGGTGTCAGGTGAGTGTTGTTGGTGTCGGGTGGATTAGGGCGTGTTTTTGAGGGTGGCTGGTGACGGTTAAGCTAGTGGTTGGGGAATGGTTGGATGGTCTGTGGTGTAGGGAGGAGGTAGGTAGGTTGGGTGGTGGTCGTGGTGGCCTGTGGTGTCGGGTTGGAGGGCGTTAATGGGGGTGGTTAGTCACGGTTTCTAAACCGTGTTTTGGGGGCGTTTGTGTGGTTATTTTTGTGACGGGCTTAAGTGATTAGTTTTGGTGAGTCGGGTTCGTAATTGAATCGGGTTTTTAGTTATCATAAACCTTTAATAATTATAATAATTAATTAATTTGAATAATTAAATAAAAGGAATAAATAAATGAATAAATAAGTAAAGTTAGTAATTATAATTGTTGTAATTGTTATTATTATATAGGTGACAGAAATTGTGAAGAGTTTATAATCGGATTTGTGAGCTTTAATTATTGTATTGCGTAACTGGAGTGCTTACTTGCTAGGTAGGGATAAATCCTACTCAACTTTTACTCGATAATGTTTGTTGGATGATTTATATTAAAGTAAATTGATAATATGAGAATTGTGTTGGTTATGTCATTGAAATTGTTGGAGGGGAGAATTATATTGTAAATGTTGGTTGGATTAGTTATGATGGAGTTACTGTTATTGCATCGGTTATTTCAGTTTAATACTGGCAGACATTCCTTCGTGGTGATGTAGATTATTATTTAGGTTATATTGGCAGACGTCGTGTAAGAGCCTTCGGGTGACGTATTTCAGATTTATTCTGGCAGACGATATTTTATCGTATTTACTCGAGGCAGGCCCCAGTTTGGTCTGCAGGCCATCTGGTGGATATTACTCAACTATATGTTGAGGCAGACATTACCTTTTGGTAATGTAGTGTGTGTTTACTCACCTTCGGGTTGAGGATGCCCCGGCCAGGGATTGGCGGGATGATTAGGGTAACGATTAAGTAAAAAAGAAGGAGCACGTTGTCAGGGGGTTGTGCAATGAAAAGGAAATTGGATTGTTATCGTATGTTTTTATTGTTAGTATTTATTTCTACTCAACCTCGCGGTTGACTGTGTATTCGTGAACACCTTCGGTGAACCGTTTTATGGGGAGCAGATTTGACAGGTACCAAAGATTAGCTGACTTGGGAGCATTGGGATGAGAGCCAAACTTGGAACCGTAGATAAAGTTTAGATCACATATATAGTTATATCACTTATTTATTTTTCCGCTGCGAGTTGTATTTATTTTTATATTAAGTTTTAGTTGATTAAAATTTTAAAACTTATATAATCATTAAAGTTTTTATTTAAAGTACTTTGTTGAGTTGGACTTTTCTTATCTACTACCTCGGGAAACCGAGATGGTAACAGTCCTATTTATTTGGGAATGTCTAGCTAAAGGCTCCCGAATAAATGGGGGTGTTACAAAGACTGTACAACACCTACAAGTCGACTTGGTTTTCACTATTCATGGTGAGATGGCATAAATGAGTCCTAGAAAGGTTTGGGTCCCGCAACCAAGTCGGTTAAGACTGTACAACACCTACAAGTCGACTTAATTCTTCTTAATCAACTATATGCATGGTCTAAGAAGCCTTAAGTTGGTTTATGTCTTACAAGTCTTGTTGAAAGGATAAGAGAAATATGCTAGGTTGTCAATCAAGCATTTCATCAAACATGACATATGCATAAATTTGAAAACAATTAGCAAGCATTCATATGATCTCATTAAGCATAAATCTATCCCATGATTAACTCCCCTAATCCCCCACTAATCCCAAGTGAGGAAGCTACTCACTCATGAT
Source organism: Silene latifolia (assembly GCF_048544455.1). Classification (NCBI taxonomy): domain Eukaryota; kingdom Viridiplantae; phylum Streptophyta; class Magnoliopsida; order Caryophyllales; family Caryophyllaceae; genus Silene; species Silene latifolia. The sequence goes on along the minus strand of NC_133538.1, from coordinate 222,425,135 downwards.
CATGGAAAACATGCTAGCAAGGGTGTCAATCGTATTAACAAGTCTAAACATGATAAATGAGTAAAACAATAAACAAGGATTAAGTAAAGAGTAGAGTAATTGTACCAACTTAGGATGATCAAATAGAAAGTAAAGCATAATAGAAGAAAACTTGATTGATTGATAAAGAGTTGTCGATTCTCCAATAATAACCGAATAATCTTCAATTACAAAATAAGAAGTCTTGAACAATAATTAAGGAAAGATTAAAGTGCAATTTGTGGAATGATTAATCTATTCAAATCTACTCCTAATGAGAGATTTGCCTCCACTAAGAGGGATTAATCTCTTGATTATTACAATTGGGGTATATATAGTGGTACAAGGATTAGGTTAACTAAGGGCTTAAATGATGATTAAACCCTTTTCACTACTACAAATCCAGGCAACTACAACGCCCCTTTAACAACGCTTATTCACGAAAATCACAATAGAAGTTGTAGAATGTATGACACGAATTTTACTAAAATTAATTACAACGGGTATGGTTATATAACCGTTGTTATGAGTTTTACCAACGGGTCAAACATGCACAACCGTTGTTAATAATTTGGCGCAAAATTGGCGCAAAGTTAGTGAAAAGTAATCACAACGGTTATTTTAGAAACCCGTTGTTAAAACTTTTTAACAACAATTTTTGTTTTCCAACCGTTGTTAAAACATTTGAACAACGGTTTTTGTTTAACAACCGTTATCAATACTTTCCATACTATAAACCACACAAACACAGATCAGCTACAGCCACAAAACACAAACCTTAACACAAACACAAACACAAACACAAACAAACACAAACACAAACACAAAACACACACTTTCTCATCATCTCTTTATCTCTTTCTCATCGTCGCTTTATCATCTCGCCGTCACTGTTGATTTCATCGTCTCTTACTTTCTCTAATTATCAGGTAAATCTCGCCGTCACTGTTGGTTTCATCGTCATTATTTTATTTTTCTAATTATTTCATTTGCATGTATGTGTTTTTATCGATCATTATGTTATTTCTCTAAGTATTATTCACTTAATTAGCTAGTAAAACAAATTAAATAAAATAAAACAAAGAAGAAGTAAGATGATAGAGAGGAATGCATGATAAACTTAATTAATTAATTAATTAATTAATATATATATATATATATATATATATATATATATATATATATATATATATATATATATATATATATATATATATATATATATATATATATATATACATAAATTAAAAAAAAATTACATTAATAAAAATGCAATTCTTATATTTTCATAGAGAGTCTTATTCTCTTCTATGATATCGGTCCTCTCCTCCTTAGCTATTTGGAGGTTCCGTTCAGCAGTTGCTATATCGTCATATAGCTGCAATAACTGCTGCTTTGTCAAGCCATCTTTTTTGGCGTCCTTGAGTACGGATCGAGTATCCACAAGGTAGCTCCTGAAACTGTCCTCAATGTGGAGCAACCGGCGGATGAAACTGTTGGTGTTCTCGATCATAGTAAGAGTCTTAAGGATGATATCATTCATTTTGTTGATGAAGTTTCGAGTTTGTTTGAAAGATTAATTAGGGTTTGGAGTTTGTTTTAGCAGTTAGGGTTTGGAGATAGTGAGATAATGGAATGGTAGTTGAGATAATGCATGTATTTATACTAAGTAATGTGTGGTTTGAGTTGTTTTTTAATTAATATATGTTAGGAAGTTGTGTCATAATCATCATCATATCTCTCTCTGCTGCTTCAAATCTTATTATAACCCTTCTCATTTCATATTGTCCATTCATATGCACAGGGATGGCAGTAATAATGCATGCATCGGAATTATAGTGGGCCGTAATTATGCATGCATCTAGTAATATTTAATTTAATTTTTTTTATTTTTTAAAAACAAACAACAACGGTTATTGAGAAACAACCTGTTGTCTTTAGTTATAACAACGGTTTTGTATATTACAACCGTTGTTATAACTTTCCCACCAAAATTGAGACACATTTTCCACAACGGGTTTTTATACTTAAAACCGTTGTTAATAGTTTTAACAACAGGTTCCTTAAGAAAACCAACCGTTGTTAAAATATTTTACAACGGACGCTTTAACAATGTCCGCCTTTTTATATAACAACGGTTTTTAACCGTTGTTATAGCCTGTGTCTGTAGTAGTGTTTAGAAGGAGATTATAGCCTTGCAAGTCTCAAGAGGAGCCCCACGTCTTGTCTTTATAACTGCAGGGAGAGACGCTCGTCCTATTCTCGGGCCCCTTGGATTGGTCGCTGAGACACCCAGGCTGGGCTTGAGATGCCTGGATCGTGAGCCAGCATGGTTCCTTCTTCTTTAACTGCCTCAAGATCCGTGGGGATCGTTGAGGGGTCGTGGGGGTCTTCATCATTGCCCATTTTCCTTGCTCTATTGACTTAGGATTTTGGTATTAGCTTCCTCTTTGGTGCTTGATTGTTATATGTTATCAATTTAGCTCCGCTTCACTCCATTTAGGCAAGGCTAATGCTCTTCTCCTACAAAGGACACCAAACCTAAAAGAATATACATAGAAGGAGGCTAAAGACAAGAAACAACCCTAATACATACTAAAATGCATATCATAGTGAGTTTGACTATGAAGCGGCTGATGTATTGGACTTGACCGAGAAATCCCCGAATCTCCTTCTCGTTCTTAGGCCGAGGCATTTGTTGGAGAGCTTTCATTTTGGTGGGATCAATTTTGTTGTCTCTTTTGCTGACGACGTGATTTTCCGGAGGTGACCCCGAATGTAAGCTTCTGAGTATTTAGTCTCATGTTGTATTTTAGAAGGCGAGCGAAAAACTTCCGAATGGCGCTGATGTGGCCGTCTCTCTCTTTTGATTTAACGATCATGTCATCGACGTATACCTCCACTTCCTTGTGCATGATGTCGTGAAGGAGAGTGGTGGCGGTTCTTTGATAGTTTGCTCTGGCGTTGATTTGGCCGAAGGGTATGACATTGTAGAAATATGTACCCCACTGTGTAGTGAATGCACTTTGTGCATGTCTTCTTCAGCCATTTTGATTTTGTTGTGTTAGGTTCATATACCTAATATTAGACATCTCTAATGGTGAACAAATTAACATTTTAATATGAGTTCTTTAGATCTAGTGCATGCATAACTAAATAATAAATGAAATGTGAAAATAATGGTTCTTACATTGTTATTTTCGGATTTTTGGGCACAAGTAAGGTCTCTTACCTTTACTTGTTCTTGAGCTATTATAAGTATTAGGATGATCCTCCAAGACTTTATATTAGGAGCCCTCTTTTTGATTGCACCCAAGATTTAACCCTTATTACTGGTAAATAGTATTTGCTAGATATTTATTTGGTAGTCTACCTTGAAAATGACTACTAATACTCAGATTTTACATTAATACTATTAGTAGTATTCTTGAACAATTTAGATTATAACTTCTCAAGGTTTTAGAAAGAAAACTATGAATGTTAAAGGTTTTGGATGTGATGAAGATGTAAGCATCTTTTGAGAGAATAAGTGAGAAAATATAAACAACAAAATGTTCTCTCACCCATGCATATGGGCTGGCCAAAATGCTCTTATTAGAGCATTTTTGGTCTTCTCAAAATCACATGCTATATAGTGTAGGTAGTAGGCTTTAGTAAAGTATTGTCATAAGTTGTTGGAGCATCTTTCCAACAACTAAATGACAAAACCAAAATTCAAGCATGCTCATGTTTTGGACGGTACACATTGGTGTATATGGGTCCATTTTTATCTTATAATATTTGTCCCACAAATACTTATAAGTCTTATGATTAATTATCTTACATAATTAAATATTAATTTGATTATACAACAATTATGTGACAACTTAATAAACATATATTCACTCAACTTATTGAATAATAGTTTATCATTATATCTACATATAATGGGTCCCATAATAGCTAGTCAATTAAATTTACAACCTCTTGTAAATGTAAATAACTAATTACCTCTACCTCGAAATATTTGTAAAACCTCAACATAATTTAGTAAATTAATATATTAATATATTAATCCACTAAATCGAATCTTATTTAATTGAAATACAATAAGATACGTATTTTCAAAAATATAAATTGTTCTTATTTAAGGAATTAATTAACTTGTATCAAAATACAACTAATTAACTTTACTGATAAGGGTATCATCCTATAGGTGTGACCTTAAGGGATCAACTGACCACCACCGTCCTACGACAGTAACGTCAAACTCTAGTAAGCTAATCGTTACCGATTAATGTTGATCAGTTGACTATTTAATTTATCATCCCTTTCGTATTCTTATTATGATATTTAATTATGATTTTAAATCATGTGATCGCCCTATTGTTGAGGACACATACTCCAACAATCTCTCACTTGTCCGAGACAAGTGAGCCTCACCAATTCTCTTGTCCTATTACAATCTCCCACTCAATGCAAGGTGTCTTGCAGGTCGTACTTGCATTTGATCATATCTTGAGTGGTTTCCTCGATCTGGAGAGTAACTGTCTGACCGGAATTATCTACCGTAGATACCTTCCGAGCGTGGCCATGCATTTTCTGTTCACTACTCCTTGAGTGGCCCTGAGATTTCAAACAACCCTGAGATGGGGGTGGACAATTCCTATCACACTATTCCCTTCGTATAGCCACAGTTCAGCATAACGCAAAATATACTCATTTGACTTCAGTTACGACAGTCGTAGAGTATAAATCAAAGCGAATCAGAACCTTGTGCCAACTTGGGTGAATAGTCTCTAGTCAAAATAACCGACTCATAAGAATACTATAGTAGCTCTCGCCACGATCATGCTTTATGAATTTCCAGAACTCGATAAGCGGTCACTGCCTGATAGAGTGTCTCATACAGTCTGTCTATGTGATCGACTAGTCATCCCATATGACCCTATGGCACTTGAACTTGCCATCAATCACATCACACACTAGTCACTTCAAGACGTCACCTCCTATAAGTAACCATGGGCGAATACTATGTTAATCCAGTTCACTTCAATGGGGTTCAATATTGTCTCAACAACCCATTTGGATATAACAAAGTAATGGATGATTTTAAAGAAACTCAAACGATAAATGCGATTATCATATATGAATAGTCAACACACTATTACTACTACATATCTTATAATCTTTAGTGTACTTTTACACTAATTAAAATGCAATAAAAGCTTGGTAAGTGGTTATACCATGTATCCATATATTCCAACTTTATGAATTGCTATTTCCTTCTTTTTTATGTCATTTCTAATGACATGAATTTATCTAAGTAAATGTCTAGTCTCGTAACTAGACTTGTGCTCCTTTATTTGGAAGAAGCTCACACTGTTATCAGATAACTTGTGATAAAGCCTTTGGTAGAGGGATCTACTCTTAGTCCCTTTGTTTACCATCTTATCACAATGTACTTAGATTCCTTTTGTAAAACTTGCAATGGTTGAAACTAAAATATTTCTCTAGTATCTTACTCTTAAGTTAATAAAATCAGTCTAGGATTTCGATAAATCCTTATAGGTTTGGAAACTAAAGTGTGTGTAACTCTTCAACACACAACTTAGTATATCATCCAAACATAAGAACGAATCCTCAATTCTTCTCAAGAATCTTAAAGGATGTTCTTTAAGGCTTTCAAAAACATTCATTCGAATTAACTTGTAATTGAATTATTATACTCCAAGCATATGATTCATCACTGTGTGTGCATTTAATGGCATACATAATCGTTCTAATGGTGGAAACATCAGAAATCGATGTCGTGTGATCAACAACTTATTTAGGTTTAGTGAATGACTATGACTCTATCATAGTAATTCCACTTTCATCGCTATGAACAACCTACTCAACCTTGTTGATGTTTAAACAGATATGAAAGAACTTATCATCATAAGGCTCTCGATTTTATGCCAATATTCCCTCAAATTTAACACATAGATTCAGAAATGCATAATGCATCGCACCCTTTCCTAGTCTCCCAATCACTTTTTCACAGAGAGAGTATTGGTACATTATTCTCAATAAGTAATATGTTATCTGTTGGAAATTATTAATCTCATTAATTTACATATTCATATATGAAACAATTTATTTAGTCATAAAATAAATTCTAGATCTTATGCATGCAAACATAAATAAATATAGGGAAGAAATCATTTTCCTTACCATAAAATTTCGGATCAAAGGGCACAAGTAAGATCTCCTTCTTACTTGTTCTTGAGCTTTCCTTATATTGATGAACAAAGATTCAAAGATAGAATCTCTCCCAAAGATGAATACCCAAGATAACCCCTTAATAGATTAATATTATTAGATCTAGAATAATAATAATAATCTTACTAAAAATTGACCCAAAAATAATTATTTTGTACTCTTTTATTTCAGTAAAATAGAGGAAGGAATTTTGTAGTTTTTATCTCTCTAATTTCATAAGATGTGTAGAGAGTTTTTATTTCTTACACAAGAAATAAGAATTGTGTGAATGAATAATGAAAGAACCCATTTGCCTCTCTTTAGAAGGCAAAACCGGTTGGTGTGGGGAGGGTGCCCTATGCATGGGCTTGATTCTCTAACAAAGAATATAGGCATGCAAGGCTAGGTGTAGGTTTCATAATTATGTTTTCCACTTATAAATAATCAACACAATTTTATCCTAATACACCCTCCATTTTGGTATACACACATAAAATGGATGAGTCCATTTTATTTTTGATTTTGTCAATATGTCACATGTGACACATTACATGACATCTTATATATAAAATGTATTTTTAACAATTAAAAATCAACATATTAATAAAATATGTCACTTATAAAAATTAACATAGTAATTCACAATTACTTGTACCAAAATGGTTTACCAATTTATAAATCACAACATCTTGTATTTATAATAAATTATTCATTCAGTTTCAATTGTTTCTGTAAACAATAATTTCATCTAAGTAATAAAACAATTCGAATACTTAGACCGTATCTTATTTAATCAAATTACAATGAGACACGTAAATATTACTTCCAAAATCGTCCGTCAATTTAAAGTAATTTAATTAACTTGTATCGTCATACGATCAATTAAATATTCAATTAAGAGTGTTACCCTTTAGGTATGACCTAAGGGGATCAACTGATCACCACCGTCGCACGACAGTAATGTCAAACTCAAGTCAGCCAATCATTACCGATATGTGTGGACCAGTTGACTGTAAAATATTACATCCCACATGTATTCTTAAAATGAGACTTAAACATGTGATAATCATCATCGACAGTTGTGATCGCATTATTGTCGGAGGACACATATTCCAACAATCTCCCACTTGTCCTCGACAAGTGTGCGTCACCAATTCTCTTGTCCTATTACAATCTCCCACTCAATGCAAGGTGTCTTTCAGGTCGTACTTGCAAGTGATCATATCGAGAGTGGTTTCCTCGATCTGGAGAATAACTGATTGACCGGAATTATCTACCATAGATACCATCTGAGCGTGGCCACGCATTTCCAGTTCATTACTCCTCGAGTGGCCTTGAGATATTGTTATAACCCTGACAAGGGGTGGACAATTCCTATCGCACTTATTCCCTTCGACTAGCCACAACCATCATAACCCAAAATATGCCCATTTGACCCCATTTACGAAGGTCGTAGTAACACAAATCAAAGTTAATCTGAAACTGTGCCATCTTAGGCGAACAGTCTTTAGTCAAAAGAATCGAATCATTAGAATACTATAGTAGCTCCCGCCACGACCAGGCTATATAAATTTGCCAGAACTCTATAAGCGGTCATAAGGTCCAACAAAATGTTCCTAACAGTCTGCCTATGTGATCGACTAGTCATCTCATATGACTCTATGGCATTTGAACTTGTCATCTCATATGTCCATAGTCACCTCATACAAGTGACTATGGACAAATACCATGTTAATCCGGGTTCACTTTAACGGGGTTCAATATTGTCTCTACAACCCGTTTGGATGTAACAAAGTATAAAAGGAGTTTTTCAGCTTAAAAACTCGAACGACAAATGTGATTATCACATATGAATAGTCAATACCTGATTACTATTCCATATTCTATAATCTAATTTGATCTTGTATGTAGTTGTTCATCTCAATTCAATTGAAATGTCATGACTCATCATGTTAAGCCTATGAGAAGACTTTGGTTTGTAGGTTTTATCAACTTCTTGTACCTTACTCAACCTTACTACATACTCGTTTTCCTTTGTAATGTATACATTTGCATTACAAAACTTTTTGAGTACGTGTCGAGATCCAATCAAGACATAGGCCCTCTAGTCTTAGAATAGCTCCCACTGTTTTCACAGTGTGCGGGACTCATCCTTCTTGCACATCTCATGGTTTCAAGTGTACTCAATTTCCGTTGTAAGTATTTCTCATTGTTCTTTATTGCCTAGAACGATTCTAGAAAATCTATTTCTTAAATAACACATCCACAATGGTATCTTAACCATCCTGATGTGTTTTGATTATGGTTTTGTCGGAAACCATGCGTAATCTCAATTGTCAATTGTCATTTGTGTAACACCCTTACACAAAATTGCATCAAAAACACTTTGCATTACATCCTAAATGCTTCTGCAAGCACTTAAGGGTTATCGTTATGGCTTACTTGGTAAATATTACTTAAATTTGATTTGAAACAATTCATTATACTCAAAGTATATGAAGTGTTATACATCATTTCCTATTTAATTGATTTGGCAGCGGAAGCAAATAAAATCAATCAAATATGTTTAACTAGATTGAACTAGTCATGAATCTTATTAACATAAGACTCCTTATTTGAAGCTAATATCATGTGGATTTATCTCCATAAATCCATATATTAAAGATGCATTATATTTCTCCAAAGTCTTAAATCATTCGCAATGATCAATGTGTCATCCATGTTAGAAATCTATATCTCATTACTTAACATATTCATATATGTATCATTTTAATTTAGTCATAAAATTAAAACTAGATCTTATGCATGCAAACTAAAACAAAAAGATAAGAAAATCAATTTCTCACCAAATAAATTTCGGTCAAATGGGCACCAACAAGATCTCCTTCTTGTTAGTTCTTGAGCTATCCATTTATAAGGATGAACATTCAAAAATCCCAAATTAGAGATTCTCCTCTTGATTGCACCCAAGACTATCCCTTATCCCCACTAAATAATATTAACTAGATATTAGTTTAGTAGTTTACCTTAAAATTGATTACTAACACTCATATATTACATTAATAATTTTAGTAATCCTTTTGGAACAATTAGAATCAAAAATCTCAAGTTTTTGAGAAAGATGATGAAGATAGAGAGAAGAATGCATGTGTAGCTTTTTCATGCATGAAGAGAATGAATTAGTAATAAAAAATGAGAACAAAAGTTCTCATTTCTAATGCATGCCACCGGTGGGAAGGAGACAAGGAAAGCATCTTTTCCTTTCTTTTTGTCTTCACAATGTGTAGGTGTGTAAGACAAAGTAGGATAGGTGTAAGGCTACCAAAGCCAGGCCTATGATTATTTATCATAAAATAAATCAATCTTACACCATCACAACTCCCTCCATTCGGTCCATTCTCCATAATATGGACTACCATTTTATTTTGTCAATTTGTCATTTGTCACACAATATGTCTCATGTAATATATTACATGTTATTAATTAATTTAATGCATATTTATCACATAAATATCATTTCATGAATTAATTAAATTACATCCAATAAATCGACTAGTGATAGTTGATCACATAAACAAAATGGGTCATGTAATTATAATTCACAATATCTTGTAATTATAATCAACCATTCATTCTTATCTTTATTGTTTCTCAAACAATAAACAATTTTAGTAATAAAGCATTTTATTACTAAAATAAATCTTATTTAATCCCATTACAATAAGATATCAATATTCTCTCTCACAAATTGAATTGTTCAATTTTAAGGAATTGATTAACTTGTATCGTCATACAATCAATCGGCTTTACGGATAAGGGCATCATCCTTTACTGACCTTAAGGGATAAACTGACCACCACCGTCCCACGACAGAACGTCAAACTCTAGCAAGCCAATCGTTACCGATTTATGTTGATCAGTTGACAATATAATGAATCATCCCTTACGTATTCTTTATATGAGATTTAATAATAATATTTAAATCATGTGATCGCACTATTGTTGAGGACACATTTCCCAACAATCTCCCACTTGTCCTCGACAAGTGTGCGTCACCAATTCTCTTGTCCCATTACTATCTCCCACTCAATGCAAGGTGTCTTTCGGGTCGTACTTGCAAGTGATCATATCGAGTGGTTTCCTCGATCCGAGAATAACCGATTGACCGGATTTATCTATCATAGATACCTTCCGAGCGTGGCCACGCATTTCCAGTTCATTACTCCTCGAGTGGCCCTGAGATATTGTTTTAACCCTGACAAGGGGGTGGACAATTCCTATCGCACTTATTCCCTTCGACTAGCCACAACCATCATAACCCAAAATATGCCCATTTGACCCCATTTACGAAGGTCGTAGTAACACAAATCAAAGTTAATCTGAAACTGTGCCATCTTAGGCGAACAGTCTTTAGTCAAAAGAATAGACTCATTAGAATACAATAGTAGCTCTCGCCATGACCAGGCTTTATAAATTTGTCAGAACTCTATAAGCGGTCACTGCCCGACAAAGTGTTCCTAACAGTCTGCCTATGTGATCGACTAGTCATCTCACATGACTCTATGGCACTTGAACTTGTCATCAATCGCATCACACTCTAGTCACTTCGAGACGTCACCTCATACAAGTGACTATGGGCGAATACAATGTTAATCCATGTTCACATTAACGGGGTTCAATGTTGTCTCTACAACCCATTTGGATGTAACAAAGTATAACAAAAGAGTTTTAAAGTAAAACTCGAACGACAAATGCGATTATCACATATGAATAGTCAATGCCTGATTACTATTTCATGTTCTATAATCTAATTTGATCTTGTACGTAGTTGTTCATTTCAATTCAATTGAAATGACATGACTCATCATGTTTAGCCTTTGAGAAGGCTTTGGTTAGTAGGTTATATCAATTTCTTGTACCTTACTCAACCTTACTACATACTCGTTTTCCTTTGTAATGTATACATTTGCATTACAAAACTTTCTGAGTACGTGTCGAGATCCAATCAAGACATATGCACTCTAGCCTAAGAATAGCTCCCACTGTTTTCACAGTGTGCGGGACTCATCCTTCTTGCACATCTCATGGTTGCAAGTGTACTCAATTTCCGTTGTAAACATTTCTCATTGTTCTTTATTGCCTAGAACGATTCTAGAAAATCTATTTCTTAAATATCATAGCCACAATGGTATCTTAACCATCCTAATGTGTTTTGATTATGGTTTTGTCGGAAACCATGCGCAATCTCAATTGTCAATTGTCACTTGTGTAACACCCTTACACAAAATTGCATCATAAACACTTTGCTTTACTTCCTTAATGCTTCTGCAAGCACTTAAGGGTAATCTTTATGGCTTACTTGGTAAAGATTACTTAAATTCGATTTTGAAAACAACTCATCATACTCAAAGTATATGAAGTGTTATACATCATTACTCATTTAATTGATCCGGCAGCGGAAGCAAATGAAATCAATCAAATATGTTCAATTTAATTGAACTAGTCATGAATCTTATCAACATAAGACTTCTTATTGACGCTAATATCATGTGGATTTATCTTCATAAAACCGGATATTCAGGATGTATTATAATACTCCAAAAGTCTTAAATCATTCGCAATGATCAATATGTCATCCACATATAAGACTAATAAAAAATTTCCGTAACTCCCACTAAACTCCATGTATAAACAAAACTTCTCGACTTATCGAGAAAAGTTTTATAACATGATCAAAACATTGATTCTAACTCATTGATGTCCTACTTAAGACCATCTCTTAAGTTTCACATTATCTTAGGATTGCAAGAATCTATAAAACTCATGACATGTACTGAATACATTCCTTCTTTTGAAGAAGTAGGTTTTAGATTCACATGTTGTATGCGTATCCTCACAATGAAACACAATCCCTAAGAAGATCCAAATAGACTTAAGCATTTCAATTTGTGCAAAACCCTTTGCAACCAATCTTGCTTTGAAATCTCTCTTTATTAGTGCAAAACCCTTTGTCACTAATCAAGCCCTTTTGTTTCGGATTTTCATGGCTCTAAGCCTTGTATTGAGTTGTGACTTAAACACTCTTATGTAAGTCATATGTTCATTACTTTCTAGAAGTAATCAACTTGAATCAAACAATTTCTTTTGTAAGTTATAAGCTCTTTACTTTCTTAAAAGTAGCATGAATTCATCATTTTTAACAAGTGACGAATTTAACCTCTTAGGTTTTGAAGAAACAATGTCTTACACAAAATGTCTCATGTAGGCAAGAAAGACCAGTTTATTGCGACATAACATTCTCTGTGGCATTCTTTGTGGCTCTTGAATAATTTCTCCCACTCTGTCTTCTAGAAATAAACTTGTATTTTAGAAAGACAGCTTCACGAGCCGCAAACCCGTCGTACTCGTGATAATTGAAAAGGGAAAAATGAGCATTTATTTCTTGTGAAAACTTACAAACATGGTACCCTTACCATTTCATATCTCATATGATTCGATTTAGTGGAAAAATAATTTAGACAAAAAATGATAAAATCCCCAAAAGGATCAAGTAACTCAAAGTAACTTGATTGAAGTTCAAACCATATCGAATAGCGTTTGAATTCTTATTCAATCACACATTATTCCATAATGCGTGCTAAGAGAGATTAACTTGTGATACTATATCACATTTCCTTTGGCTTATATCAAAGTCTTCACTTTGATAATCCCATCACGACTAAATCGTGATTCCTTGAACTCTTTAAAATTCTTCAAAGATTTTTTTATTTACCTTATTAAGTGAACACATTAGCGTCAACTTAAATCGTTGGTAAAAGAAAATGATCAACCTATTTTGGATCGATGATTTACAACCTCGATCTCCTTTTCAACCAAAAGGCACGAGACATCTTGCTTTGAATACAAGATACGCATATACCATTAACAATCTAATGGTTTCAAGAGTACTCGATAACTCTTTGTGTTCATCATTCCAAAATTTAAGGTTTAATCTTGGGTTACCAATTTGAATCTTACATCATCTACATGATATATCATTCTAGTTTGGTTTAGAATATAATCACCTTGATAATGGGCTAGCCATACATCAAATCGTGGTGTATAGGGTCACAAAAGTGAAAACCTCTTTTGTATCTTAACATGTTTATATTCTTATTTAGAGTTTATGTACTTAATAGTCATAATTAAGTACAACTTTAAATCCAAAAACTAGAATGAGTACACAATTACTCTATCTCTCGATATTATTATTGCTAGTCGTCATATTCTAATCATCTTATGTGTCGAATGCAATGATGAAAACCTCCACTAGTTTCTAATATTGATGAAGTGGTACTGGCAAAATTTATGTTTAATCAAATAAACATTTAGAGAAGAAGGTCCCATTAGATGTCCCACAACTAACTTGTTGATTCTTCAATTATTTGGGTAGTTTCCTTTCTTGTGTCCAACATTTAAGACAATGAAAACTTTATTGGTCGGGATTGATAGGTTTAGTATCGTCATTTCTCAATAACTTTACTTTTAACATTACCTTGTATCAATTCCATTATTATCTTTACTTCTTGAACCTCGTCCTCATCTTAACGGTTTAAGAGAATGCTCCCACTCATTTCAATGAGTCTTTGCTTTGAGAAGCAAAATTGAATTCATGAAGATTACTCTTCATTTGTTCGTTTTAGTTTTAAAAACTTTCATTGAAGTGGTTGCGTTATTTTGGTCAATTTTGATTTCCAACAAATCTAGTTACCAAAATTAGAAACAATTCATTGTAAGTAGATGTGTTAGTCAAGAATCAAAAACCTGTTTGATAATGAATAACTTTAATCTATACTCTTTACAAGAGATCCTTAGCAATGGTTCATTTGAGGTTTTTAGAAGAAAATTCAAATTGTGTCTTTAGTTACGATTTTTTAATGGAGATTTGAATCAAAATCGAAATGATATCGTATATGAATTGTGGTAAAGAAATAGAACAATATGATAACGGAATAGTGGAAAACTTAACATTTATCATTTTATTAATACTTGTAAGCAACAAGTAAAGCATTTACATAGTGACCTCCACTCAACTATGATAAATGATTCCAAGACCCAAATTCATATCGACTTAGGCACGGTGGGGCCGATTCATCCTTTATCAATATAACTCGGTGGATTAACGTTTAATCGATTCTACTTTTAGAACTCTTGGTCGATAATATTACATTAACATTTATCTTTAGCCCAAAACACATTCAACAAGGGGACGGTGTGGCCGATAAAACCCTTATCGAAAAACTTTTGTTGAGTTCAATCCAAATTTCGAATAAATGTGTCCATGATCCAAACCCGCATAACTTGGGCACGGTGTGGCCGATTCATCCCTTATCAACATGAATTCGGTGGATAGACATTTATCACCCACTTCCCCTACGTAACAAGGTTTGTACCCCGGTGTGGCCGAGTGCACTCCCTCACGAAATAGGTTTTCATGGTTTCTACTATTTGGTAAGGCTATGTCTCAATTGATTGTTTTAGCGAGAGGTCATGTCAATTTATTATCTATCACGTTTTAAGTGAACTAAAGCGGTGAACTACGATAATTGTAATTGACACGGTCGATGAACTCGATTAGATAAAGATGCATGTTTTAGTTATGGCGATTTAGCGATGCATGCGACATATATAAATAAAATGCAGAGCATAAAAATAAATCCTAGTATGGCCTTCCTAAAATAGAAAACTATTTAACTATTACATATTCGGAAACCAACTCCATTGGTCCCTTGAACTTTGGTTGTGGCACGCATCTCGAGGTAACACCGTCTTTATGTATCACCATCTTGAAGAAATCCGTCTTTGGGAACTCCGAAATGAATAAAATTACATAATAAATTACATAATTTCCTATTATACATTTGTAACTATAATAAAATAAATCTATTAAATTACAAAACGGTGATACGAGATGACAATAAATTACAACCAAATCGATATTCCCATACATTTCGGGTAATACCAATTAAAACTAAGACCATACTAAGTAAAAATTACATAATTCAAAATTACAAAAATAAAATTATGACAATCATAAAGAAAATACAGCATTATAATATGTATGAACATGCCCAATTTTATGCTAAATCGCCTTTAAGGAGCCAATATCGTATATTACACGGTTTTTACGGATTTGCGTGATTCAACGTTTTATAAATCACAAAAATTTCAAATAAATTCAAAATTTGAAATTTAAAATCATGAACATTCTGGAAAAATACCATGACACTCATAATGTTCAAAAACTTAGGTTAACAATTTCGAAAGTTATCGGGAAAAACAATGTTGCGGTTTATGGGATTTATCAATAAAAATCATAAAAACATGAGAAAAA
This sequence comes from Silene latifolia, assembly GCF_048544455.1. Taxonomy (NCBI): domain Eukaryota; kingdom Viridiplantae; phylum Streptophyta; class Magnoliopsida; order Caryophyllales; family Caryophyllaceae; genus Silene; species Silene latifolia. The sequence continues at coordinate 222,409,522 of NC_133538.1, read as the reverse complement.
TTATATTCATCAACTTTTCAATTTTAGATCTGAAAAAGATAATAAAATGCAACATGTGACGTTTTTTCTTAGTCATGAAGTATGTTTTAGCAATTTTTCACTAATTAAGTCACTATTTATGCTATTTTTCATCAAAAATACATAAATCATGCATGAAGACTTCATTATAGCCTATTATTTTACACACATCTTGTAAAATTGCATGTGACAACATACTAAATTTCTATGACCAGATTCGAAATATTTCTCATATTAACCTATTTTTCATCTAAATCCGATTTTTATCATGAAAAATCCATTTTTCGAGCATAAAAACTCATAAAATTATGAAAATTTCCAGATCATCTAAAAATAATATATGTGAAAACATATCCAAACCACTGGAAAATTCGAAGTTTAGCTAATTTTCGTCCAAAAATGACATTTTTATCATAAAAATCACATTTTAATGCCAATATTATATAAAATGAACAATAAAATCCATAAAATAACCAAAATATCCTAAATACATTTTAGGATCAGAAACTTTAACATGCATAAATTATTTTCGTGATATATCATAATATCACAAATTTACAAGTTTTGTTTGTTAATCATACAACTCGGAAAAAGAATAACCGATTTGCATGCAAACAACCTTGTGCTCATGATACCGCTTGTTAGAAATCTATATCTCATTACTTAACATATTCATATATGTATCATTTTAATTTAGTCATAAAATTAAAACTAGATCTTATGCATGCAAACTAAAACAAAAAGATAAGAAAATCAATTTCTCACCAAATAAATTTCGGTCAAATGGGCACCAACAAGATCTCCTTCTTGTTAGTTCTTGAGCTATCCATTTATAAGGATGAACATTCAAAAATCCCAAAGTAGAGATTCTTCTCTTGATTGCACCCAAGACTATCCCTTATCCCCACTAAATAATATTAACTAGATATTAGTTTAGTAGTTTACCTTAAAATTGATTACTAGCACTCATATATTACATTAATAATTTTAGTAATCCTTTTGGAACAATTAGAATAAAAAATCTCAAGTTTTTGAGAAAGATGATGAAGATAGAGAGAAGAATGCATGTGTAGCTTTTTCATGCATGAAGAGAATGAATTAGTAATAAAAAATGAGAACAAAAGTTCTCATTTCTAATGCATGCCACCGGTGGGAAGGAGACAAGGAAAGCATCTTTTCCTTTCTTTTTGTCTTCACAATGTGTAGGTGTGTAAGACAAAGTAGGATAGGTGTAAGTCTACAAAAGCAAGGCCTATGATTATTTATCATAAAATAAATCAATCTTACACCATCACAACTCCCTCCATTCGGTCCATCCTCCATAATATGGACTACCATTTTATTTTGTCAATTTGTCATTTGTCACACAATATGTCTCATGTAATATATTACATGTTATTAATTAATTTAATGCATATTTATCACATAAATATCATTTCATGAATTAAATAAATTACATCAATAAATTGACTAGTGATAGTTGATCACATAAACAAAATGGGTCATGTAATTATATTTCACAATATCTTGTAATTATAATCAACCATTCATTCTTATCTTTATTGTTTCTCAAACAATAAACAATTTTAGTAATAAAGAATTTTATTACTACAATAAATCTTATTTAATCCCATTACAATAAGATATCAATATTCTCTCTCACAAATTGAATTGTTTAATTTTAAGGAATTGATTAACTTGTATCGTCATACAATCAATCAGCTTTACGGATAACGGCATCATCCTTTAGGTGTGACCTTAAGGGATCAACTGACCACCACCGTCCCACGACAGTAACGTCAAACTCTAGCAAGCCAATCGTTACCGATTTATGTTGATCAGTTGACAATATAATGAATCATCCCTTACGTATTCTTTATATGAGATTTAATAATATTATTTAAATCATGTGATCGCACTATTGTTGAGGACACATTTCCCAACAATCCACATATAAGACTACTTAAAATTTCCGTAACTCCCACTAAACTTCATGTATAAACACAACTTCTCGACTTATCGAGAAAAGTTTTATAACATGATCAAATCATTGATTCCAACTCATTTATGTCATACTCAAGACCATCTCTTAAGTTGCACATTATCTTACGATGGCAAGAATCTACAAAACCCAAGACATGTATTGAATACAATCCTTCTATTTGAAGAAGTGGGTTTTAGATTCACTCGCTATGTATATCTCTTAATGAAACACAATCCCTAAGAAGATTCAAATAGATTTAAGCATTTCAACTAGTACAAAACCCTTTGCTACCAATCAATCTTTGATATCTAACAATTCACTTGGAATTTATTTCGGATTTTTATGGCTCTAAGCCTTGTATTGAGTTGTGACTTAAAAACTCTCATGTAAGTCATATGTTCATTACTTTCCAGAAGTAACTTGAATCAAACAATTTCTTTGTAAGTTGTAAGCTCTTTACTTTCTTAAAAGTAACATGGATTCATCATCTTCAACAAGTGATGAATTTAACCTCCTAGGTTTTGAAGAAACAACGTTTTACACAAAACGTCTCATGTAGCCAGGAAAGACCAGTTTCTTGCGACATAACATACTTTGTGGCTCTTGAATAATTTCTCCCACTCTGTCTTCTAGAAATAAACTTGTATTCTAGAAAGACAGCATCACGAGCCACAAACCCGTTGTACTCGTGATTATAGTAAGGGAAAATGAGCATTTATTTCTTTTGAAAAACTTACAAACATGGTACCCTACCATTTCATATCTCATATGATTCGTTTTAGATTTAGTGGAAAAATAATTTAGACAAAATGATAAAATCCCCAAAAGGATCAAGTAACTCAAAGTAACTTGATTGAAGTCCAAACCATATCGAATAGCGTTTGATTTCTTATCCAACCACTCATTATTCCATAATGTGTGTTAAGAGAGATTAACTTGTGATACTATATCACATTTCCTTTGGCTTATATCAAAGTCTTCACTTTGATAATCACATCACAACTAAATCGTGATTCTTTGAACTCTTTGAACTACTTCAAAGATTTCTCTATTTACCTTATTAAGCGAACACATTAGCGTCAACTTAAATCGTTGGTAAAAGAAAATGATCAACCTATTTTGGATCAATGATTTACAACCTCAATCTCCTTTTCAACCAAAAGGCACGAGACATCTTGCTTTGAATACAAGATACGCATATACCATAACATCTAATGGTTTCAAGAGAACTCGATAACTCTTTGCGTTCATCATTCCAGAATCTAAGGTTTAATCTTAGGTTACCAATTTGAGTCTTGCATTATCTTCATGATATATCATTCTAATTTGGTTATATAATCACCTGATAATGGGCTAGCCATACATCAAATCATGGTGTATAGGGTCACAAAAGTGAAACCTCTTTTGTATCTTAACAAATTTATATTCTTATTTGGAGTTTATGCACTTAATAGTCACAATTAAGTACAACTTTAAACTCAAAAACTAGATTGAGTACACAATGACTCTATCTCTCAACATCATTGTTGCTAGTCGTCATATTCTAATCATCCTATGTATCGAATACAATGATGAAAACCACCACCGGTTTCTAATATTGACGAAGTAGTACTAGCAAAATTTATGTCAATCAAATAAACATTTAAAGAAGAAGGTCCCATTAGATGTCCCACAACTAACTTGTTGATTCTTCAATAATTTGGGGTAGTTTCCTTTCTAGCGTCCAACAATTAAGACAATGGAAACTTTATCGGTCGGGATTGATAGGTTTAGTATCGTTATTCTCAATAACTTTACTTTTAACATTACCTTGTATCAATTCCATTGTAATTTTACTTCTTTGAACCTCACCTTTTATCTTAACGGTTTAAGAGAATGCTCCCACTCATTTCAATGAGTCTTTGCTTAGAGAAGCAAAATTGAATTTCATGAAGACTACTCTTCATTCGTTTGTTTAGTTTTAAAACTTTCATTGAAGTGGTTGCGGTATTTTGGTCAATTTTGATTTCCAACAAATCTAGTTACCAAAATGATTTAACGTTTCAAAGTACTTAATTCAATTAAGCATATGAGAAACAATTCATTGTAAGTAGATATGTTAGTCAAGAATCAAAAACCCAAAGATCACGAATAACTTTTATCTATACTCTTCACAAGAGATCCTTACAATGGATAATACGAGGTTTTTAGAAGAAAAATTCAAGTTTTGTCTTTAGTTACGATGTTTTAATGGAGATTTGAATCAAAAATCGAAATGATATCGTATATGAATTGTGGTAAAGAAATAGAACAATATGATAACGGAATAGTGGAAAACTTAATATTTATCGCTTTATTAATACTTGTAAATAACAAGTAAAGCATTTACATAGTGACCTCTACCCAACTATGATAAATGATTCCAAGATCCAAATTCATATTAACTTGGGCACGGTAGGGCCGATTCATCTCTTATCAATAAAACTCGGTGGATTAACTCTTTAATCGATTCTACTTTTAGAACTCTTGGTCGATAAAATTACTCTAATATTTATCTATAGCCCGGAACACATGCGACTACGGTCACAAATTCTTCCGTTTGATTCTTTTGTACAATTGGTTCTCTACATCATTTATAAATTCTTTAAATTTCTTAAACACTTCACTTAAAGGGATTACGAATCATTTTGCGATGGAGACAAGATTCTCATTTTCCATATGATTGAAAATCAAATGGTCCAATAAATCTAGTCGACACTAGCCTTTTAATACGTTTCTCATTTATGTGACCTAATCGAAAAGCCAAATGTACAAATCATTTAGATCACTTGTTATGAGTCTTTTGGATTGTATGTTATAGATATCATTAGTTTAGTTGTAAGTGTCTAAAACATAAATACCATTTTCCATATTAAACAAAATACAACGATTGTTTTTGAGGATAAAAGAAAAATCCTTCTATGTCTAACATAGAAATGGTAATAATGTTTTTAGATAAAGTGGGTACATAATAATAATTATGTAAATACAACTCAAAGTCATTAGCTAAAACAAGTTCATAAGTCCCTTTTGAAGTGGCGGCTACCCTAGCTCTATTTCCTAGTCGGAAATTTATATCACCCTTGTTTAGCTTTTCCACATTTCCAAGCCCCTGTAAACGATTACAAAGTTGAGAACCGAAACCGGTATCCAATACTCACGTTGAGGTGGAATTATTATTTATATCAATAACAAAGATTTCGGAAGAAATAGTACCAAGTGGAGTGACAAGTCCAACATTGATATCTTCCAAATACTTAGGGCAATTACGCTTCCAATGGCCGTGACATTACAATAATGACATTCATCGTAGGATTGGGCACCCTTCTTGTTATTGGTTGTTGTAGTCTCACTAACTACTTTCAATCCATTATCGGGTTTGGGTTTCTTAACCTTCTTTGCTTTTCCTTTAGTAATACCATTACTCTTTTCAGTTGTAAGAACATTCTTGTTAGAACTCCCACTCAATATGATATTTCTCCTCGCTTCTACAAACAAGGATATTTTGGAATTTATGAGATTCTCATCACAAGATTCTCTTACCAAGGAGGTGGGCATCAATATGGGAGTGGGAGGTGTGGAAGTGGTAAGGTAGAAAAGATTTCCATCCTCACCTATGCCTAAGCGTAGTTCTCTAATCGGGTCATTGTCATAGAAGGAGCATTTTTCATTGAATGATTAGAGCCACGAATTAATGGTGATCGGTGTAAGATTATAAGATGAATCCATTGCGGATAAATAACTACAAAAACGAAAATGAAGGTAACAATTAACATTTATCGTTGTAATACTTGTAAATATTAATACAAGTATAACATTTATATAGTGACCACTACCCAACTATAATAAATGATTCCGAGATTCAAATTCATACTAGCTCAATTGTGGGACAACGGTCCCTTTACAACGTTTACTAATACAACTTGGTGGGTTAACCCTCTTAACAGATTCTACAGTTATAACTCCCGGTCGATGAATTTAAATTAAATTTATCTTTAGCCCGAACCTTTTGCGGCTACGGTCGCAAAATACCTTATATGAGATTAACCAAATTTTCGAAGTGTAATAATTGTTTGAGTTAGTGTCCTCCACAATAGTGCGTTTACATAATAAATCTCATTAAAGGAATATCATCAGATATTTAATTATTTGATCCTCGTCAGTTGATTAACGTAAATCGATAACGATTGGCTGACTAGAGTTTGACGTTATTGTCGTGAGACGGCGGTGATCAACTGACTCCTTTCGGTCACACCTAAAGGAACGAACCCCAATTGACAACTAATTAATTGTATGAGATACAATTTATTTAGTCCCTTGATTTATAGACTAAAAGGTTAATCGATTATATTTAGAGAGATTTCGAATTGCGAACTCGAGGCACGGCAGTTATTATTTAATTATGCGATAATTGAATAATAAATTTTGGAAGACGGGTTTTAGTTAATTAATTGTTAATTCACTAAAATTGTACTAATTGCTAAATGTTATTAATATTAGTATGTGAATAATATGTGTAGCGGTACACGTATATTTACGGAGTGATTTGAACGAAATTAGTTATGGAAGTATTTAAACATGAAACGATGTTTAAAGTAAAATTTACACGTATTTATGCGACAAATATAAGAACCGATATGGACCCGTAAATGGGCAATTGGACCGTGTAAAAAAAGTTAGTGGATGATCATAATCATTTCACTTTTACTTGTTTTTCTTCCATAAGTGTCATATGATCATTGTGCATGTCATAATGGTTTTTAGACAAAAATTGAAACAAGTCCACTCCTACACGCTACCCCTCCCACCCGGTTTTCCTCCTCTCTATTAACACCAATTTTTGTTCATTTTTGCATGCTAGTTCATTGATGTGTTTTGCATGTGAACAAAAACTACTTATCTCTCTAAAATAATTATCCATCCTTTACTAAGTTGTTAGTAAACTAAAATAAATTATTACTAAGATTGTTAGTAATATTAACATATTATCAAGGGTTAGATTCACAAATATCTAGTTAGTATTTGTAAGATAATTTGTGGGTGTAGTTCTTGGGTGCTACTTGAAGGAGGCTTTCTTTTTGAAGGTTTTTCTAGGATGATCATCCTTTTGTTTTAAGCTCAAGAACAATCAAGGTAGGAGATCTTGATTGTGCCCATATTACCATAATAATCTATGTATAGAAATTGTTTTTCCTGAACTTTTATTTTCATGCTTTTATATTTGCATGCATGTTACATAGATCACCAAAATGATAAATTATGAGATAATTTAATTTTTATTAGAGAGTCTAATATGGATCTATGATCTTTCAAGTGGTATCAGAGCTTAGGCTTGTAATTTGCATGTTGATTTTAAGCATATTAATGAATTATGAGATAATTTATAAAAACTCAAAAATTTGGTTAGAAGAAGTTTTAGCACGAAATTTTTGTGACATGCATACCTATTGATCTCAAAATATTTGTGGTAACGTTTGGTGATTTATGAAGTTATTTTGCTATTTTTAATGATTTTTGGTAGAAAACCGAGTTAAAATGCCGTATTTTAGTTAAAAATTGACTAAAAATAGTTAAAAGTTGATTTGGTCGATGGAATTTTTATGGTATTTCAGGCATGTTTTCTACTGATTGTATGCAAAAGGCTGAAGGTTGGTTTGATTTTTTGTGTATGTTTCTTGATTTTATGAGATAAAAGTCGATAAAAGTGAAATAAATTAATCATAATTTCGAAACAATTGATTCTGCCCTTGATAAATTTATGTACATTTTATAATATTATTTAAATGTTAAAAGTGAATTTTAAAATGTGTTTTCACCTTGTTTGATGTTTATTGGTTTTAGTGGTTAAAAACCGATAAATATCGATCTTTTTCTTCATAAATTTTATCCGGATTTTTGGGAAAATTTTTCTGATATTTTGGTATTCTTGGGAGTGCTCCAGAATACTCAAAATTTTTGTTTCAATTTTTTGGGTAATTTTTCAAGGATTTTTACTTAAAAATTATGATTTTACCGATTAAATTAACAAAATATCACCAAATCAAACTAATTATTCATCATAAAATTAGTGAGGACTAATTTTGAGGTTCAAAACAGTTTGGACAATTATTTTGGACTTAAATGAGATTTAAGAGTTGATTATTGATTTTTACATGTTAAAAATGGATTAAATCCACAAAACCCGAGATGGATACCAACAATTGATAGATAGGGCGATTTTGGCATCATTTTACAGCATGTTACATAGATCACCAAAATGATAAATTATGAGATAATTGAATTTTTATTAGAGAGTCTAATATGGATCTATGATCTTTTAATAACTACTTATTACCCCACTTATCCAACGTCAATAGAAGCATCCCGAAAAATTGTATTGTACTCCTCATGAAATTTAGATTCATGGGCTCCTACTATTTGGCAAGGCTAAGTCTCAATCATTTAAAAGTAAAGGTCTTGTCAATTTATTATCTATCAATTTTAAGTGAACTAAAATTCGAATTCTCTATAATTATAATTTACACGGTCGATGACTCGATATGATATGCATGTGTTGTTATGACGATTTGGCAATGCATGCAACATATTAAAAGAAATGGAAAACAAATAATAAATTCCTAGTATGGCCTTCCTAAAATAGAAAATCAAATAATCTATTACATAATCGGAAACCAACTACTTTGGTCCCTTGAATCTTCAAGTGGAACGCCTCCCTAGAACACTGTATTCATCGGAACGCCTTTCCGAATGGCACCGTCTTGAAGAAACTCCGGAATTAGAAATAATAACGAAAATACAAAGCAATTCCTATTATACATTTGTAATATGAAAAACTAGTAAAAATAAAAGTGATACAAGATCACATTAAATTACAACCGAATCAATATTCCCTTTCATTACGGGTAATATCGATTAAAACTAAGGTCATACTAAGATAAAATTACATAATTCAAAATTATATAAATAAAAAGACATTCAACAATTGAAATATGCAGCATTATAATATGTATCTATCTTGCCAAATTATCTGCCAAATTACCCTATTTAACTTATATCGATTATGTAACCAAGTTTTATAGAAATGTGTGATAATACCTTATTAAAATCACTCATCAATACTTAAATCAAATTTAAGCCCAAGTTAATTATCCCAACACTCTTAGGTCTCAAAAATTAGTGATCACTCAATTTTTGACAATAATTCAACTTGATTTAATTTCTATGCTCATTTTTTATCTTAAAATCATAACTATTATGAAATAAATCCAAATCAAATTACAATAACTTCAAAATTTGAATTTTAAATTTTTAAACATTCTGGAATATATCCATAACACTCATAATGTCAAAAATCATGGTTAAAATTTTAGAATTTCTTTCGAGAAAATATAGTTGCAATTTATCGGTTTTATCAAATAAAACATCTAAAGTATAAAAAAACTAATCAAATCAATTTTACAACTTTAGATATGATAAGTGGTATATGAATACAACCTAAAATAATTTTCTCATGCCATGCATTTCGTTTTAGCTATTTATGCTAAAATAGTCACTATTTATGTCATTTTTACACTAAAAATTCATAAATCATGCTATATGAATCAAGTTCATCTTAAATTTTACACAAAGTGAGTAAAACTTGCATGTGACAACATCTTAAAATTTCATGGTCTATATCGAAGTTTAACTATATTTAACCATTTTACCTCCATTTAATTCATTTTTACCTCATAAAATCATAAATCATGAAATATTAATCACATTAATACAAAATTTTACATACAATAAGTAAAACATGCATATGAGGTCATATAAAAATTACAAGGTCAGAAACTAACTTTAACTATTTTTAGTCATTTAACCTCCATTTATGCTATTTTTATCACATAAAAATCATAAATTATGAAATATTAATCACATTAATACGAAATTTTACATACAGTACATAACATATTCATGTGAGGTCATACTAATAAATCACGGCCAGTAGTGAAGTTTAACTATTTTTAGTAAATAAAAGTTCATTTTACTCATAAAAATGTAATTATTTCACTAAAAATAATTAAAATGAGCAATAAAATACCATAACTCATAAAAATGATCTAAATACATTTTAAGACCAGAATATACAACATGCGACATGATTTCATGACTTTATCTAATAAATCACAAATTTTTAGTTTTAATTAAGTTACTAATAACACGAAAAAAGTATAAATCGATTATGCATGCAACATCCTATGCTCTGATACCAATTGTTAGGTTCATATACCTATTATTAGACATCTCTAATAGTGAACAAATTAATATTTTAATATGAGTTCTTTAGATCTAGTGCATGCATAACTAAATAATAAATGAAATGTGAAAACAATGGTTCTTACATTGTTATTTTCGGATTTTTGGGCACAAGTAAGTTCTCCTACCTTCACTTGTTCTTGAGCTATTATAAGTATTAGGATGATCCTCCAAGACTCTATATTAGGAGCCCTCCTTTTGATTGCACCAAAGATTTAACCCTTATTACTACTAAATAATATTTGCTAGATAAAAAAAAAACATCTATCCTAGAGAGAGAATGAATCCTAGAGAGATAAAATCCTCTCTAGGAAATTAGGGTTTCAGTTGCAAATGATAAAGAGACCAAAACCTAAATCTCTCTCAATAAACGCAAACCTAAATCAAAAGCTAAATTACGACTTTCCTTTACTAACGTTGATAATCTTCATCTGGATAGTAGTGACGATATGGAACAATCTCATGATTTGGTCATACCTTCGACAAGTACTACAGAAATTCCCTCAACCAGTTCTGCTGAGATAGTGATTCCGCAATTTGCTGATGCTAAAATTACGAAGCCGGTTAATGAGATTGTGGGGATTCCTGTCATCAATTTGGATGCGGTGGTGGAAGATGATGTTGAATCAGAGGTTGAAGAGGCTTCTCCTGCTAAGGAGACGGGGTAGACTACAGTTACTGGTAAGCATCGTACATGCCCTCCTAGTCCTAAGTCTAAAGAGCTTATTCAGCTTTCTATGGAAGATATCCAACCGGAACTTGATTATTGGTCCACTGCTGTTATATGTTATGTTCTGGGAGGGAACCCACCCTGGGCTAAGATGTCAGGTTTCATTAATAATATTTGGAAGAAATATAAATTTGACAAAATCTCTTTTTTCCCTAATGGTGCTTTCCTTGTTCATTTTCCCACTATGGAATGTAAAGACTTGGTCTTGAAGCAAGGTTTTCCTATGTTTGAAAACAAACTCCTTGTTGTCAAACCTTGGACTGCTAATGGTTATATGGCTAAAGAGCCCGTTAAAGCCGTCCCTGTGTGGATTCGCCTGTGTGGGTTAGGACTTAAGTTCTGGGGAGTGAAATGTTTGGAAAAGCTTGCATCTTTAGTTGGGCACTATATGAGACTTGATGAAGTTACTCTGGATAAGACTCGAATTGGATATGCCAGAATTATGGTAGAGGTCAATGTTGGACAGGAATTCCCTGATAAGATTCACTTCAAGGATGAAAATGGTAATGAAGTATGTGTGTGTGTAGAGTATGAATGGAAGCCTGTGGTGTGTGGAGCTTATAGAGGAGTTGGGCATTCTAAGGAGGAATGTAGGAAGAAGGCTGCTGCTCCCAAGACAATTCAGGTCTGGAGGCCAGTAGCTAAACCTGCTACCAAAGCCAACCCACCACCACCTGGTTCCTCTAAACCTACCAGTGAGTCTCCTCCTAAAGAGACACCATTTGGAGGTCCAACAATTCATAGCTCATCTATGCTTCCAATTTCTACTAGTCTTATTATACATATTTCTAGGCAGGAACATGTGGTATCATCACACCTTAGCCCTGGGAAATCATACTTAGAGGCTGTTTCACCTTCAAAAGACAAGGGCAAGAGTGTGATAGTTGAATCAGAGGGGAGTGATAGTGAACATACTAATGGTAATGTATAATATAGGATTTTGGAATGTTAGAGGAATAAATAACCCAAATAAGCAATTAGATGTTAGGAGATTTCTTTATCAGAATAAGATTGCCTTATTTGGTTTAGTTGAGACTAAAATTAAAGCTGCTGATTTCCTTTATGTTCTGCATAATTTAGGACATCAATGGGAAGATGTCAATAATAATATTCATCATCTTGGGGGTCGTGTTTGGATTATTTGGATACCACATATTTTCAATGTTCAATTTCTTTCTAGCTCTGATCGGCATATCTCTGTGGATGTCACTGATTGGTTCTGGGGATAGCTTTACTTATACTGTGGTGTATGGCTCCAATTCTGATATTGAAAGACAAAGGCTTTGGAATCAGCTCAATCATACTAAAGATCATACTGACAAGGCTTGGTGTCTTTGTGGTGACTTTAATTCCCTGCTTAATTTTAATGAAAGATTGGGAAGTGAGGTTCTTTGGTCTGAGATTAGAGATTTTAGGCAATGTGTGGAGTATTGTGGGATGATTGATATTCAAGCTCATGGCTCATACTTCACCTGGAACAACAAGCACACTCCTTCTTCTCGTGTTTTTTCTAGAATTGACAGATGTCTCATCAACATAGAATGGACTTACCTCTATCCTGCTAGTACTGCTTTTTTCATGAATGAAGGTATATTTGACCACTGCCCCTGCATTTGTCAAAGTAGACCTTCTGAGATTACTAGAAGGCCCTCTTTTAAATACTTCAACATATGGAGTTTGGACCCTTCCTTCACCAATATCATTAGCCAGGAATGGGGGAAGTCTATTGCAGGGGTCAAAATGTTCCAAGTTGTTTCAAAACTCAAAGCTTTAAAGCAGCCTCTAAAAAACTTGAACAAAAACAAATTTTCTGACATTAAAAAGAGTACTGAGATTGCAAAACTCCTACTTGATGACCTTCAATCTCAGATGCACTCTAACCCTCATGACCAACAAATCCTTGCTACTGAACGAGAAGCTACTGCTTCATATATACATCTGAGTCAAGCTTCTTCTAGTTTCTTACATCAGAAAGCTAAAGTGGAATGGAATCTGGGGGGTGATGAGAATTCAAGGTTCTTTCATAGTAAAATTAAAGCTAGGCAGATTCATAATAAAGTCTTCCAAATAGCTGATGCTTCTGGTATCATTCATCAGGATGCTCAAGCTATCGAGCAAGCTTTCTTGGATTATTACTCTCACCTTCTGGGATCCTCTAGCCCTTCTGGAAAGGTTCACAAGCCTACTATCAGAACCGGCACTTGCATCACAAAAGATCATATTAATACTCTTCTCCAGCCTGTTACTAATGATGAGATCAAGTGTTGCCTTTTTTCTATTCCTGCTGCTAAAAGTCCTGGCCCTGACGGTTACACAAGTCAGTTTTTTAAGGATTCATGGGATATTATTGGTGATGATGTGTGCTCTGCTGTCCAAGATTTTTTCCTCACTGGTAAGCTGCTTAAACAACTTAACACTACCAATATTACACTGATCCCTAAAGTTCCTAACCCTAAGAGTGTACTAGAATTCAGACCCATAGCCTGCTGTAACACCCTTTATAAATGCATTGCTAAGCTCCTATGCAACAGACTGGGTAAGATTCTACCTGATATTGTTAACATAAGTCAAGGAGGGTTTGTGAAGGGTAGGAACATTGTGGAAAATGTTCTCATCTGCCAAGACATAGTGAGATTATATAAGAGAAAGGCTGCTTCTCCTCGTTGTCTCCTCAAGATTGACTTGAAGAAAGCCTATGATAGTGTTGAATGGGATTTTTCGCATCAGATGCTTAATGCTTTAAAATTCCCTAAGAAATTCATTACTTGGATTATGGTATGTGTAACTTCTCCCTCTTATTCTTTATCATTAAATGGCAATTCTTTTGGTTTCTTCCATGGCAAGAGAGGACTCAGACAAGGGGATCCTCTATCTCCCCTGCTTTTCACCATCTGCATGGAATACTTATCCAGAATTCTTAGTGTGGTTGGGCATCAGGAAAATTTCAGATTCCACCCTATGTGTTCTCACTTGAAACTAAACCACCTACTATTTGCTGATGACTTGCTTTTGTTCTGCAAAGGCATTGACACTTCTATTATGTGGATTCTTCGAGCTTTCTCCACTTTTTCAGCTGCACCTGGCCTGCATCTTAACAAGGACAAAACTGAAATTTATTTTAATGGTGTCATGCCTCAGATAAAGGCTGATATTCTTCAGATATCTGGTTTTAAGGAAGGAACTATTCCCTTCAAGTATTTAGGAATTCCTATCTCTTCCAAAAAGTTAACTAAGAATGAGGGGAGGAAATTACTTGATAGGATCACTGCTAAGATTAGGTCTTGGGGGGCTACGCATTTATCTTATGCTGGCAGACTAACCTTAGTCTCTTCTGTCCTCCATACCTTGCACTCATATTGGGCCTCTATTTTCCTTATTCCTAATTGTATCATGAATAGAATTGATAGTATTTGCAGGAACTATCTTTGGGGGGGGGGGGGGGGAGATTCCTATATGCATTCCCCTGCTGTCAATTGGGATCAATGTTGTACACCTAAAGAAGAAGGGGGATTAGGTCTTAAAAATGCCAAAGTTTGGAACATGGCCATGCTTGGAAAATATGTTTGGTGGGTTGCATCTAAGAAAGATCATTTATGGGTTAAATGGATTAACCATGTCTACTTGAAGGGTACCCACTGGACTAACTACTCTCCTCCACAAGATTGTAGTTGGTCCTGGAAAAAAATTGCTCATATCATGGCTAAGATGAAGAATGCGTACACCTCTGATCTATGGTTGGCTTCTTATGATGATTACACTATCAGAGGTGGATATAATTGGTTGAGACAGAGTACCCCTCCTATTTCCTGGTGGAAGATCAGTTGGAATGTTATGAATGTACCTAGGACATCTTTCATTTACTGGGCAACTAACCTTGGCAGATTGCTTACTAGGGATAGGCTTGCTCGTATGGGTGGAGGTCCTGATATGAATTGTTATCTCTGTCAGAATGCTACTGAAAGTCATTCTCACCTGTTTTTTTATTGTCCTTTTAGCAGCCAATGTGTTTCTTTATTACAAGCAAAGCATTAGGTGAACTTCAACCCCAATGCTATTGCTCAATGGAACAGTAGAGGGAGAAGGAACAACATTCTTGGAAGAAGAATTGTCTGTGCTTGCCATGTTCATCTAACCTACCTGATATGGCAAGTGCGTAACAAAACCGGACTTTTTTTGGCAAAGGGTGATCCATCCTAAAGTGATTGCCTCTCAAGCGTTCAAGGAGTATTGTCTAAATTTTGGGCAGAATTTCTCAAATATCCCCAATTCTGATGAAGCTTGGATTAGGAGTTGTTCATTGAGTTAATTTAATTTCCTTAGTAGCCATGGGCAGGCTGTTGCCAGGGCTTATTTGTGTTTTTGGTTTTTGTCCTCAAACTTGAATGATGTATATTTTGTTGATATATATATTACTTACACTTTCCCAAAAAAAAAATAAAAAATAAAATATTTGCTAGATATTTATTTAGTAGGCTACCTTAAAAATGACTACTAATACTCATATATTACATTAATAATATTAGTAGTATTCTTGAACAATTTAGATTGTAACTTCTCAAGTTTTTAGAAAGAAAACTATGAATGTGAGAGGTTTTGCATGTGATGAAGATGTAAGCATCTTTTGAGAGAATAAGTGAGAAAATATAAATAACAAAATGTTCTATCACCCATGCATATGGTCCGGCCAAAATGCTCTTATTAGAGCATTTTTGGTCTTCTCAAAATCACATGCTATATAGTGTAGGTAGTAGGCTTTAGTAAAGTATTGTCATAAGTTGTTGGAGCATCTTTCAAACAACTAAATGACAAAACCAAAATTCTAGCATGCTCATGTTTTCGACGGTACACATTGGTGTATATGGGTCCATTTTTGTCTTATAATATTTGTCCCACAAATGCTTATAAGTCTTATGTTTAATTATCTTACATAATTAAATATTAATTTGATTATACAACAATTATGTGACAAATTAATAAACATATATTCACTTAACTTATTGAGTAATATTTTATCATTATATCTACATAGAATGGGTCCCATAATAGCTAGTTAGTTAAATTTACAACCTCTTGTAAATGTATATAACTAATTACCTCTACCTCGAAATATTTGTAAAACCTCAACATAATTTAGTAAATTAATATATTAATAAATTAATCCACTAAATCGAATCTTATTTAATCGAAATACAATAACATACATATTTCCTTTCAAAAATATAAATAGTTCTTATTTAAGGAATTAATTAACTTGTATCAAAATACAACTAATTAACTTTACTGATAAAGGCATCATCCTATAGGTGTGACCTTAAGGGATCAACTGACCACCACCGTCCTACGACAGTAGCGTCAAACTCTAGCAAGCCACTCGTTATCGATTAATGTTGATCAGTTGACTATTTAATTTATCATCCCTTTTGTATTCTTATTATGAGATTTAATTATGATTTTAAATCATGTGATCGCACTATTGTTGAGGACACATACTCCAACAGGTTGTACCCAACATACCCATCCATGAATGATAATAAGGCGTGCTCGGCGGTGTTGTCTACCAAGATGTCGACGTGCGGTAGAGAGAAGTCGTCCTTTGGACTTGCCTTGTTCAGGTCTCTGAAGTCGACGTATACCCAATTTCTCCCATCTTTCTTAGGTACCGGGAATATGTTAGCCACCCAGTTAGAATATTCGAAAACTTTGATGAATCCGGCTTTCAATTTCTTGTCTACCTCTTCTATGATTTTCAGGGCCCACTCAGGGTGCATGCGGCGCAACTTTTGCTTCACGGGTTTAGCTTCGGGCTTAATGGATATCATGTGCTCTGCAATTTCATTGTCGATCCTAAGCATGTCTTTGTAGGACCAAGTGAATATGTCCTTGTTTTCACGCAAGAGGTCGATGAATTGTTGTCTTTCCGAGGGGACAAGGGTGGTCCCTATCCTAAGTTATTGAGGGGCATTGTTGGTCCCTACGTTGATGGATTCACGCTCCTCAATGATGGGTGTTCTATGTCCGCGTTTGTCAAGTTATTTGGCTAGGTGAGGTGGGTAGTCACTCGAGTTAAATTCCTCATATTCATTTAGAATTGCAGTGCAGTTAAGTTGAGACGAGTCATAAGCAAACTTAGCATTCATTAAGTCGACCTGTGCGAAAAGCTCGGATAGGACAGACATCTCATGGGGAGTCAGAGGCGACGCAGTAGAGGAGGTGGCCCCTCGAACAAGCTCCAGGTTGCTACCTTCCGCGGGAGTGGGGGTGACTTTAGTGGACTCAGCCTCTGAGACAGACATAAGTTTGTGATAAAACAATGGAAAAGGGACTTTGCCAGGTATGTCGAGAGGGCTAAGACCTAAGACAGACTTTGACTCAGACTTGTCTTCAGACTCAGACTTAGACTCGGTGTCGTCTACACTTCCCTCTTTGAATATAGGGCCTTCTCCAGTTGTGACCTTGAGAATGCGGCCTTGACGATCGGTCCACATGACAGTCTTCCTCCAGCCTTCGATAGCTTTCTCTATGTTAGCAATAGAGATCACGGCGGTAGGGTCGAACCGGTTGTCTTTGAGAGAAATGATTATGATGTCCTCGTAGTTGAGGTGCTTGATGTTGTCTTCTCCAAAAAGGGGGCTCACGGCTTGCCCGTCAAGGCAAGGGATCGATTCAAACTTGATCGATGCAGCGTTGGTGTTGTTGTCAGGGATGAAATAGCAGTCTTGAAAGACTTCTATACCCGGGTGCTTGACCTTTGTCATGGGGTCGTATATTGGCTCAGGAAAGCAGTTGTAAAGTTCAGACTCTCTTTCAAGAATGAAATATCCGTTGAGGGTTAAGTGGTAGGGGCAGAGCATAACCCCCCGCCTTTTGCGCTTACTTACAAGCAGACCCATTTCCCGGATATCTTCATCGGTCGGCTCGTAACCCAGTCCGAAAGGGATGTTAGGGACCTTTGCCTGTTTCAGGGGAGGCAAGGTGCTTTTTAGAGGGTTAAGAGGCATGCCCGAGAAGTACCCCTAGCGCATCAAGATGCGGTTGATCAAAAGGTTTGAGAACGGATCATAATCAAAAGATGTTGGTTCGTCGATTAGGGCATTAATAACTTGGAATCCCCACATTTCGTTGTCGACCTCCTCAGTGACTTGAGAAGCTATCCCCTTATTCATGACAGCCTTAATTGTGGATACAGGAATTGTGACCGTTTTCCCGTTGAAGGGGACCCTGATTTTCTGATGAAGGGTTGATGTGACGGCTTTGGCAGCATGGATCCAGGGGTGCTCGAGAAGCATGTTGAATGATGCATCGATATCAACTACTTGGAAACTGGTTTGCCTCTCTAAGGGTCTTGTTGCGATAGTTATGGTGATAAGACCTGCGATAGTGAAGCTTCCTTGATCCATCGTTTATGAGCCGTTTTCAGAGGAATGACGTTGACTGCAGATCCGTCATCCGCCAAGACCATGGGTATATTCATTTTCAAGCATTTTACGGTGATTTATAGGGCCACGTTATGGTTGGCTTCGAAAGGAGGGATATCTTCGTCAAAGAAGATGATAGGGTTGTTCTAGTCAGGGATATCCCTGGTCATATGGGCTACCAATTCTTCGGGAGAGGAGGTGGAAGGCACCGTCAACTTCCCTAAGGCTTGAAGCAAAGCCAGTCGATGTTCGAAGGACGTGGCAATTAGTTGCCAGATGGATATCTCGGCTTGGCCTTCTGGAGTTGCATGAGAATCGAGTTCTCGTGAACCCTAGGTTGAATGTCAACGTCTGGGACAATTTGGTCGTTGATTGCTGGTGGACTGTTTGCTGTGTTGTTATGGTTTTTTTAAGGGTGTTCAGACCGAGTAAGGGGATAAATCTCTCTTGTTTTCTTGCCATTTCCTGAGACAATGTAGACGTCATCTACGTCGTCTCTCCAGATACCGTTGATTTCGAGGT
The DNA here is from genome assembly GCF_048544455.1 of Silene latifolia. NCBI lineage: Eukaryota > Viridiplantae > Streptophyta > Magnoliopsida > Caryophyllales > Caryophyllaceae > Silene > Silene latifolia. The sequence goes on along the minus strand of NC_133538.1, from coordinate 222,390,537 downwards.
CGCGAGGGTACCTTGAAAGGGTATTCATCGGGGGATATTTTTTGGGAGGGAAGTTTTTCTGTGGGTAGTTTTTGTGAAGGTGATTATTGTCAAGTTAATTATTGAAGGGTTGATTATTATGGTTTATGTTGTGAGGTTCATGCCAGAATGGTCGCGGAAGTAGTCCCTGTTGGAATTGGGAGTTTTGGGTGTTCGAGGGACCCTCTCTTGGACGGGGTGCTGGTGTTGGTGGGTTGAATACTAGTCGGTGGTAAGCATCCTCAAGTCGGGTGATCCTCTTCGAGAGACTAGCTATGGCTTCCTCGACATGCTGAAACATGGCGAACATAGACGCAGCGCTAAACACGAACATCCCGTCTGGGGTGTCCTTTTCCAAGGCATTGATCTCGTCTTCAACAGGCAAGATGAGATGCGAGCAATCCAGAGTTGACTCGTCATTTGAGATGGCGTGAATTCTCAGAGGGTTTGTTTTGTTGTTTGGTTTTGCTGGCGGAGGTAAAGGTTGTTATCCTTTCTCAATCATGTCCTGAATGGTGTGCTTCAGCTTGAAGCAAGTTTCTTTGTCATGGCCTTTACCTTGGGGATATTGGCATTAGGAGTTAGGGTTCCACAAGCGAGGTTTCCTTGCTTCAGGTGGGTTTGGAGTAGGTCCGATTGGTTGTAGTTTCCCTTGGTCTGTGAGCCTTTTCAGGGTGCTGGCATAGGTCGATCCCAAGTTGGTGAATGTCCTTTGGGGACGTTCGGCTTTCTTTACAGTTGGGTCGAGGAGGTTAACCTCGTCAATTTTGTTTGTTTGACCCTAGGGGTGAGATCCAATTGATTTAGACCCCTGATAGCCTCTACCCGTAGTTTTGACCAGAACGCCCTTGCGTAGGTCATCTTCGGTACGGGTCCAGAGGATATATAGATCCTGGAATGTTTTGATGTTCTGATACCTCAGCAGGATAGCATAAACCGGACGGACATTGTTGACGAATTTCTCCACCAAGGTTGATTCGCTTGGTTTGCTGACCAATTGGGTGCTCACCCTTCTCCAACCGGTTAGGAATTCGGTGAATCCCTCCTTGTCATTTTGGGTTAGGACCTCAAGCGTACGGGTGTTGGATTGAATTTCGACATTGTCGGCGTATTGCTTAACGAATTCAGCAAAGACTTCGTCCCAAGTGGTGATGCTGTAATACTACGTATTTATGAGTCTCTGGATACTCTATCGAGTAGGCCTTACTCTGTCGAGTAAGGGTGAGTTGCAGTTTAAAATAGTTTCTGACCTGTTGGGTACTCGATTGAGTAACGTGGATACTCGATCGAGTAAGGGGGCACTCGATCGAGTACCTTAGCTACTCGATCGAGTAGCCGGTTTACGGGGGATGATTTCTCGGGTTTTGTAATAATGCGATTAGAGTATATATTAATTCCGTCATTATTCTTTAAACACTTTTTAAAACCTAATCACTGTGAGAAGAGAAATCAAACTACGTTATTCGCTTTAATCGCATTGTTGGCAAATCCCGGAGCTTGGAAGGTCGGATTTTATCTTTCTTGATATCTTTGTGATCCTTGCGTCAAGGGTAAGACCTACGTACCGTTTTTATAAGGTTTCCTTAAAGTTAGTTAAACCCTAATTTGGAGATTTGGGGGTTTTGTTGTTTGTATGATTGGTGGTGATTATATGTTTGTATGTTAGGAGGAGGATTCGTAGAGGAAGCGTTTTGATATCAGCTGTGAGATCGTCTGATTGTGTTGTGCTTTCCAGGTAGGGTTTCCCTACTCGGTATTAGTCCCATAATGCTTTGTTGGTGTTGTGTAATTGCTGATTATTATCGTATTGGTTTTATGACGGTTGTTGATTAATTGTTGTTGATGGTTGTGATTGTTTGTCTCTAGTTCTCGAGATGCGTTCTCGACTGAGTGGAGTCACTTGCGGGAATGGCTTTACGCCCTAGTTTTGCCCTTCGTGGAACCCGCCACGGAAGGGGATGTGCACATTAATGGGACAAGGTTATCGCTCGGTATGATGAGCGGGGATTTGGTGGGTACAGGCTGCGGTCCCCCAGCTGGCGGTGGTCGGTCCAGGGGACGATCGGTGACGGAGATTGATTGGTGTGGGTGATTGTGTGTGACTGTTTGAGCTGTGTTGTTTACTGTACTGTTGATTATATAAATTGTGTGATTAGTACTGACCCCGGTTAATGTTTTAAAAACTGTGGTGATCCATTCGGGGACGGTGAGCAGTTATTAAGCAGGTATGAGTCGAGCTCGGGATAGGCGGATGTGTCACGGTCGATGATAGAAGTCTTCCCGCTGTAGCTAGTAGTTTAATAAAGATTTCGATTAGGGCGATTAGACAAATTGGTTTGAGACATGTATTCGTACTTTTGGTTTTGGTTTTGAGATTGTAACCTTTTGCTAAAGTATTTCTTTTTAAATGTTGTTTCATTATTGTTTATTTGATTATCATTGCCTCGGGTAACCGAGATGGTAGCATCCTTATACCTGGGTGGTCCTGGTAAAGCACTTGGAGTATGGGGGTGTTTCAAAATGGTATCAGAGCGACGATCCTGAAACCTGTAACCAATGAACCTAATGAATATATGGAGTAAATTAAAATGAACCCGGGGTAAAAGTTGTAGGAGCTAATGCATAGGCTTGGGAGACGTCTTAAAGTCACGAAATCGCCCTACAATTTTGAACCGGTCACATGGGGGGTGTATGTCAAGGTCGTATGTGTTGTTTGTTAGCTTGTGTGTGGATGTGATGAAGTGTGTTGTAATTGTTGGATGTTTGGAGTAGGAGGTTGAATTTGTGAATGAAAGGTTGATGAAGTATATAGAACTGTTGTTTGAACATGAAGCATGTTGGATGTTTACTATGTGGCGTTTGATAACATGATATAATCGTTTTGTTGATCGTATGAAAAGCTTGGTAGAATCGCATGCTTAATTATAGTATAATGTTGAGTTTATAAAGTTGTTTAGTATGTTGGGATATGATATAGCATGCGGGTAGCATATTCGAGTTAGCATGACTTGATCGAGTGAATCTGACTCGATCGAGTGGGTATTTGACGTTTTTTGCAACCAGAATCGTGTTTTTGGGCATTCGATCGAGTACCTCGGGCACTCAATCGAGTAGGGGGTCACACGATTGTGCTACTCGGTCGAGTATGTTAGAGATCAGAAGATATGTTTGGGGTCTGATGTCGAGGTACTCGATCGAGTATGGTGGGAACTCGATCGAGTAGCCTCTTACTCGATCGAGTAGGTTTAGGCACTCGATCGAGTGTGTTCTGGGCAGTCCGCTTTCGTGTTTTGAGGTTTTAGTACGTATGTTTATGTCTACCCTTTCTTATATAGTTTCAAGATGCCGCCCAAGAGAAACGCTTATTATGCGAGAGCTGAGACCATGAACATAGATGATGTCGTTAAGATGTTGGAGCATCAAGATGCTCTTACTGAGGCTTTAAAGAAAGTGGGAAAGGACAAGGAGGTTGATCACTCTAAGATCAGTCTCTACATAGCGAGGTTCAACCCAAAAGAGTACAAGGGGACAGGGGAACCAAACCTTCTTGACAACTGGCATCGTGAGATGGAGAATATACTAGACCTGGTTCACTGTCCTGATGAGATGAGAGTAGAGAAAGCTGCGTTCTACCTGAGGGAAGCAGCTGGCGAGTGGTGGGATAAGGTGAAGGTGAGTGCTAGGGATATGTATGCGAACCAGGGCTTACCTGCTATACCTTGGGAAGAGTTTCGGAGGGCTATGAGGAAAGAGTTTGTACCGGAGCATGTGAGGAGTAAGGCGAGGGAGGAGTTTGATGGGTTTAAGATGACATCGATATGTCGATTCTTTGAGTACTACAAGCGGTTCAATGAGAAGTCTAGGTATGCTGAGGATATGGGTTTGAGTGAGGAGAACCTGGCGCTGAGGTTTGAGAGGGGGTTGACACCTAAGATCATGGATAAGCTACCTGTAGGAGTCCTTACTGATGTTAAGGAAGCTTATCAGAGGGCTGGGAGGGCTGAAAGGTTAGTGGAGATGGCTCAGGAGAGAGTGGGTGTTGAGAAAAGAAAGGTGGAGAGTGAGGGTGGAGGCCAATCTAGTCACAAGAAAGGCAACCACAATTAAGCTAAAGGGTTTTCTTCTGGGTCAGGGTTCAGTGCTGGGGCTTCCTTTGGGCGTGGCCGTGTGAGTGGTAGTGGTTGTTGGGGGATGACCTGCTATGGCTATGGCGGTGTAGGCCACAAGAGACATGAGTGCACGAGTATGCCTGGAGCTTTTCAGGGATCGGCTCGAGGGAGCTATTCTCAGGGACCTGCACAGAGTTATACGAGGAATAGACCGTCTGGGTCATGGTCTAACCGGGGAAGTCAGAGCTATCAGGGTGGAGGTAACCGCAATGGCGGTAATTCTTATCAAAAACCAGCTACGAACAACAACAACAACCAGGGGTCGGGTGCTAAGCCGACCACATCAGCCAGTACTGTCCAGGGAAGTGGACAGAAGACCAGTGGAAAGCTGTTCATGATGGACAAGAAAGCAGCTGAGGAGGATGCACATGTTATCACTGGTAGTTTTCTTGTTAACGGTGTTCATACCTTTGTTTTGTTTGATTCGGGGGCGTCTCAGTCGTTTGTATCTTCAAGTCATGTTAAACGGTTGGGTTTGAGGGTATATGAGTTTGTAAGTGAGAAAGTTTTTATACCTTCGGGTGAGTCTGTATCATGTGGGAGGCTGTTTAGAGATGTGTCTATGATAGTTGGGCAAGTTGATCTACCTGTAGACTTGGTAGAGTTTCCTTTTGACGGTTTTGAGATGATAGTCGGGATGGATTGGTTGGGAAATTATAAAACTAAGATAGACTGTCATCAAAATAAAGTGTCTTTGAGAGGGCCTAAGGGTGTTAGTGTGTCTTATCGTGGGTTTCTAGTCAAACCCAAAGTTAAGTTGATTGCAGCTGTCACCTTGAAGTCTTATCTGAGAAAGGGATGCCCTTTGATCTTGTGCCATGTGAGAGATGACCGCATTGAGAGTCCGACAGTTGATCAGATACCAGTGGTGGGAGAGTTTGCAGATGTTTTTCAAGAGGAGATTCCGGGGTTGCCACCGAAGAGGGAGATATATTTCACCGTTGAGTTGAAATCGGGACGGGCCAATCTCTAAGGCACCGCACCGGATGGGTCCTAAGGAAATGGAGGAGCTCGGAAACAGATTAGATGATCGATAGAGAAGGGATACATTAGACCTAGTGTATCGCCGTGGGGAGCACCAGTTCTTTTCGTGAAGAAGAAAGATGGGAGTTTGAGGTTGTGCATAGATTACAGAGAGCTGAACCGAGTGACGGTGAAGAACAAGTATCCTTTGCCAAGGATAGATGAACTGTTTGATTAGTTGAGTGGTGCATCAGTCTTTTCTAAGATTGATTTGAGGTCGGGGTACCATCAGGTGAAGATTAGAGAGGCGGACATACCAAAGACAGCCTTCACGTCGAGGTATGGCCATTATGAGTATGTGGTGATGCCGTTTGGGTTATCTAATGCACCTAGTGTGTTTATGGACTTGATGAACAGAATCTTGACGAGTTTTTGGACAAGTTTGTGGTGGTGTTTATCGATGACATCTTACTCTACTCTAAGACTAAGGAGGAGCATGAGGAGCATCTGAGGATTGTGTTGCGGACTTTGAGGGAGCATGAGTTGTATGCTAAAATTTGTCAAGTGTTAGTTACTGTTAGAGAAAGTTGCTTTTCTAGGGCATGTGATCTCTAAGGAGGGAGTAGATGTGGATCCAGCAAAGATTGAGGCAGTGACAAAGTGGGAAGCACCAAAGAATGTTGCTGAGATTAGGAGTTTCTTGGGTTTCGCTGGATACTACAGACGGTTCGTGAAAGATTTCTCCAAGATAGCTAGGCCTATGACAGCTTTGATGAGGAAATAGAACAGGTTTCGCTGGGATGAGAGTTGTGAGAAGGCGTTCCAAACATTAAAGGAGCGTTTGACCACAGCTCCTATCTTAGCATTTCCTGAAGGGATCGAGAACTTTGAGGTTTATACAGATGCCTCAAAGAATGGGTTGGGATGTGTGTTGATGCAGAACGGTAAGGTGATTGCCTATGCTTCTAGGCAATTGAAGCCGTCTGAGGAGAACTACCCTACACATGATCTAGAGTTGGGTGCTGTGGTGTTTGCTCTCAAGATTTGGAGACATTACCTTTATGGGGCGACTTAAGGTATTTTCGGATCACAAGAGTCTCAAGTACATCTTCAATCAAAAGGAGTTGAAGATGAGATAGAGGAGGTGGATGGAGCTGATTGGCGATTATGACATGGATATTTTCTACCATGAAGGGAAAGCCAATGTTGTTGCAGATGCTTTGAGTAGGAAGAGTGTACATTCCCTATGTACAGCTCTATCTTTTATGAGGTTGAGAGATGAGGTGGGGAAGTTTGGGATACATATGATGCAGAGAGGGGATGCTGTGGGAGATTTGACAGTACAGCCTGATCTTTATGATGATATTCGCGGTAAACATGCTTTGGATCCTAAGATGGTTGAGTGGAGAGCTGGAGTAGAGAAAGGGACAGTGTCTCGATTCTCTATTCATACAGATGGTAGTTTGAGGTTCGATGGTAGGTGGTGTGTCCCTAATGATGAGGAGCTGAAAAAGACAATCATGACAGAGGCACATTATACACCGTATTCAGTACATCCTGGTGGTGACAAGCTATACAAGGATTTGAAGAACACGTTTTGGTGGCCTGGGATGAAGAAAGAAACAGCTGAGTTTGTGGCCCGTTGTTTGACATGCCAGAGAGTTAAAGGGGAACAACGACGACCACAAGGTAAGATTCAGTCCTTAGAGGTACCTGAGTGGAAGTGGGAATCCATTTCTATGGATTTTATCGTGGGTTTGCCAAAGAGTCAACAGGGTAACAACATGATATGGGTGATAGTGGATCGACTGACCAAGTCAGCTCACTTTGTACCAATGAAAGATATATGGCTTATCGAAAGAATGTGCTAAAGTTACATGGAGTCCCTAAGGACATAGTGTCTGACAGAGATGCGAGATTTATCTCAAGGTTTTAGAAGAGTTACAAGAATCTTTGGGAACAACTTTGAAGATGAGTACAACTTTTCATCCTGCGACAGACGGTCAGACTGAGAGAACAATCAAAACTCTTGAGGATATGTTACGAGCTTGTGTGATGGACTTTGGTGGTAGCTGGGAACAGAGGTTGGATTTGATAGAGTTTTCTTACAACAACAGCTATCACACTAGTATTGGCATGGCACCATTTGAGGCTTTATATGGAAGGAGATGTAGGAGTCCGATTTGTTGGGACGACAGTGCTGAGGCAGTGGTTCTAGGACCAGAGATGGTATATGAGATGGTTGAACAGATAAAGATGATCAGGGAACGGATGAGAGCAGCTCAGGATAGGCAAACGAGTTATGCAGATCTACATCGCCTAGATATAGAGTTTCAGGTTGGGGACAAGGTTCTTCCGAAAGTGTCTCCTATGCGTGAGGTTCTGAGATTTGGGAAGAAAGGCAAGCTGAGTCAGAAGCTCATCGGGCCTTATGAGATCTTAGAGCGAGTTGGGGAGGTTGCATATCGTCTGGCTTTACCGGCTGCGTTAGAGAGAGTGCATAATGTGTTTCATGTATCGCAGCTGCGGAAGTATGTGAGTGACCCGTCACATGTGTTAGAGGCAGAGAGATTAGAGCTAGATGAGTCTTTATCATATCTTGAGGTACCTAAGCAGATTCTTGACCGGAAGGTTATGAAGACTAGGAGTGGTGAGACAGTTTTGCTTAAGATCCTTTGGTCTAACCACGTGACTGAGGAAGCTATATGGGAGGCAGAGGAGGCCATGAGAGAGCGTTACCCTTTCCTTTTTGATCAGGTATGTATGGTTACGGGGACGTAACCTTGTTTCTTTTAGGGGGGTAGGAGATGATCGCAAAAAGTTTTTATACCCTTTTTGTGATATGTCAGTATAGTTGTTGTCGTAGAGTCGGGTTGAGTTTGGGTTAGTAACATGTTTTATGTTGAGTTTGCTTTGGTTGTTGAGTCGGGAGTGTCGTAGTGTGAGTCTTTGTTTTGTTGTGGTTTGAACTTCGGGGACGAAGTTCTTTTTAAGGAGGGAAGACTGTAATACTACGTATTTATGAGTCTCTGGGTACTCTATCGAGTAGGCCTTACTCTATCGAGTAAGGGTGAGTTGCAGTTTAAAATAGTTTCTGACCTGTTGGGTACTCGATCGAGTAACGTGGATACTCGATCGAGTAAGAGGTCACTCGATCGAGTACCTTAGCTACTCGATCGAGTAGCCGGTTTACGGGGGATTATTTCTCGGGTTTTGTTAATAATGTGATTAGAGTATATATTACTTCCGTCATTGTTCTTTAAACACTTTTTAAAACCTAATCACTGTGAGAAGAGAAATCAAACTACGTTATTCGCTTTAATCGCATTGTTGGCAAATCCCGGAGCTTGGAAGGTCGGATTTTATCTTTCTTGATATCTTTGTGATCCTTGCGTCGATGGTAAGACCTACGTACCGTTTTTATAATGTTTCCTTAAAGTTAGTTAAACCCTAATTTGGGGATTTGGGGGTTTTGTTGTTTTGTATGATTGGTAGTGATTATATGTTTGTATGTTAGGAGGAGGATTCGTAGCGGAAGCGTTTTGATATCAGCTGTGAGATCGTGTGATTGTGTTGTGCTTTCCAGGTAGGGTTTCCCTACTCAGTATTAGTCCCATGATGCTTTGTTGGTGTTGTGTAATTGCTAATTATTATCGTATTGGTTTTATGACGGTTGTTGATTGATTGTTGTTGATGGTTGTGATTGTTTGTCTCTGGTTCTCGAGATGCGTTCTCGGCTGAGTGGAGTCACTTGCGGGAGTGGCTTCACGCCCTAGTTTTGCCTTTCGTGGAACCCGCCACGGAAGGGGATGTGCACGTTAATGGGACAGGGTTATCATATCACTCGGTATGATGAGCGGGGATTTGGTGGGTAAGGTTGCGGTCCCCCAACGCGGGTGGTCGGTCCAAAGGTGGACGGTGGTGACGGAGATTGATTGGTGTGGGTGATTGTGTGTGACTGTTTGAGCTGTGTTTTTTTACTGTACTATTGATTATATAAATTGTGTGATTAGTACTGACCCCGGTTAATGTTTTAAAAACTGTGGTGATCAATTCGGGGATGGTGTTATTGTTTATTTGATTATCATTGCCTCGGGTAACCGAGATGGTAGCATCCTTACACCTGGGTGGTCCTGGTAAGGCACTTGGAGTATGGGGGTGTTACAGATGCTCTTATTGTCGAGGGAATAGTACAAATGACGAGGAATTAGTTCCAAGGACGATGGAAAGATACGGTTAAAGAGCTCTTGCTTGACCCCTTTGATTGACATGTAATCCTTGAAGGCCCGGATGTGATTGAGTGGGTTCTCTACTCCTTTGAATTTAGGCACATCGGTTAAGGTGAAGTTGTTAGGTAGTTTATCCCCGACGGGTTTGAACCTTCGGTTGTTTTCGAGGTGAATGTTGTTTCCACGGGCCAAGAGTTGCTCTTCCAAGAGCTTAAGCCTTTTCTCAGTTTCGGTTAATGGCGGAGTGTTTTTTTTTTTGGTCAAGCGAAGCGCGCACAAAGTCGCATTACAATAAAGGGGAGGGGGGATTCGAACCTGGGACCTATTATCCACAATACCTCCATCTTAACCACTAGACTAAGACATCTTCGGTAAATGGCGGAGTGTTATGCTCACTGGTTTCCTTGTTTTTCAGAGTGTCGATCCGGGTCTCGACATGGTCGAGAGTGACCTTATGGGCTATGAGCAGGCTGGCTAGATAAGCAGTTGTGAGATTTCAGTTGTCATCGTTGTAGTTATTGGACAAAGCTGAAGGTGGGCCATGGTTTTGAGGCAGAAAATGGCTCACGATACATCCCAATCCGACACGGTTTAATGACTCAATACAGACATCACAAAGGACGGAAAGGCACTTTGGACTCAGCGAGATGAGGGCAACCGTGTGTGGTGCCTCAGTGCTAACTCAATTGATGGTGTGATAGTGTTGACTAAACTTTTACACGTGCTCAACATAATGGCGTGACGCCGTTGAACGACTCTCGAGGTGAGAAGATTCATAAGAAAAGACCCATAAGTACAATTGCTTTGACTCGGTAGACACGAGGCGGAATTGGAGTTGTGGAATGAAATTATCGAAAATAAAAATTTTCAAAAAGATACATTTGTTGCTTTATCGACGGCTTTCAAAGGCTAGGGATCTTCAAAGGGTCTGCCAGATGAAAAGGGTTACTTAGGTTTGTTTTCAAAAGACGGTTTAAGTTAAGTTGTGGTGACTTTGAAAACGATGCGTGTTTCCGAAGACGTTTTTTTTTAAGTTCAAAATCGTGCATTTCGAAAGTCGAGATTTGCAAAAGGGTTGAAGTTGTTGTAGTCTCGAGAACGGTGTGTTTCCCTCGGGATTTGGAAAGTCCTCAAAAATAGTCTGTCATTCTCGAGTTTTGAAAGGGCCATTATGTCGGCACAAAATTTAGTATGTCGACGCAAAAGTCCATTATGTCGGCGTAAAATGGTTTAAAATCCGTGTTTCAAAATGGCCATTAGGACGGCGTGAAAAGGTGCTTTTAAAATGGTTGTAAAAACCGGGTTTGGAAATCGTCAATACGACGGTATGAAAAATGAGTTTTTGTTGAAACGGTTGTAAAAACCGGGTTTAAAAATCGTCATTACGACGGCATGAGAAAGCTTTGCAATGGTCGGTGAAACACCGAGGTTTGAAACGGCCATTATGACGGCGCTGTAATACCCTGTATTTTGATAATAATTAATGAGAATAATTTAGGTATTTTTAAATAATTAATTACAGCAATTATAATTAATAAATCAAAACAAGACGAGAAATATAGTAAAATAGTCAACGAGTCGGGAAAGGAGATGGGCCGAGTAAATTGGAAGTGTAAATGGCCCAAGCTTGTGTAGTAGTTGTATAGCAAATGGAGAATAATAATAATAATAATAATAATAATAATAATAATAATAATAATAATAATAATAATAATAATAATAATAATAATAATAATAATAATAATAATAATAATAATAATAATAATAATAATAATAATAATAATAATAATAATAATAATAATAATAATAATAATAATAATAATAATAATAATAATAATAATAATAATAATAATAATAATAATAATAATAATAATAATAATAATAGCAATCGTATTTTATATAATGATAATAAATGGTAATTACGTTATAATATTATTTGTAATAATAATAATAATAATAATAATAATAATAATAATAATAATAATAATAATAATAATAATAATAATAATAATAATAATAATAATAATAATAATAATAATAATAATAATAATAATAATAATAATAATAATAATAATAATAAAAATAATAATAATAGGATTTGCCATAAAACAAGTTATCAAATAAGGAAAGGATTCTCATACCTTCTCCTATATAAGAAGACTACCTTAAAGTTATATTCCCCACAATTATAATCTGAAAATTTACATTAAAGAGAGAGAGGGAGATTAAGAAATTATTGGTGACGGAATTAACAAGCGTTAATTAATTCAAGGTAACAATTCTAATCTCATTTTATTTTCTTATAAAGATGAATGTGAGACGATCTTAAGACGCTTAGAAACTGACCCAAACCTTGACGGAATCAGACCAAACCTTGGGAAGTGGTATGTGGGATTGCAAGGGTTGGATTGGGTATGGTGGTGGTGTCAGGGAAGGCGTAGGGTGGCGGTGGCAGAAGGGTTTTTGAGGGCTGTGTAGGCGGGTTTAAAACAGGGGAGCAGTGGACTTTGACCCAATTTGGACCCATAAACGGACCTGACTTGACATGGGCGGGTTGCGACCTAGGCCGTGAGGCGACCAACGTGGTGGTGTACTAGTGGTCGGAGTTGGTGGTTCATGTGGTGTATGGCCGGAATTACGAAAGAGTGCATGTTGTTTGTATTATAAATAGAATCGGGTTTATACCCTATACCGTGACTGTATTAAGACCGGACCTCGGTTGTTGTCTTGGGGGTGGTTAGTCGGTCCTGGTGGTAGTGTTGGGGTGGTTTCAGGTGGCGGTTGGTATGATGAGGTGTCGGGTGTGGTGGTTAAACGGATATGTGTTGCTTTATCGAGTTGTGTGTCGTTTCTGTTGTCATGGGCCAGTCGTGCGTGGCTGTAATAGGTGGTGGGACCACCGTGGGTCAAGATAGATCACGATGGTGGTCACGGTGGCGGTAGGATGGTGAATTGGTTGAGTTGAGTTGTTGTGTGTCGGGTTTTCGGCGGTTGTTTAGAGCGTGTATAAAAGATCATAGATCCTAATTAGACTCTCTAATTAACTATCAAATTATCTCATAATTTGAGTTCATGTGATCTATGTAACATGCATGCAAATATAAAAGGATAAAAATAAAGGTTAAGGAAAAACAATTTCCTTACATTGAGAAATGGTAGTATTTGGGCACAACCAAGATCACCCATCTTGGTTGTTCTTGAGCTTAAAATAAATGACAAGATCCTCTATTTTCAAGTGTCCAAAAAAGAACACCTCCTTTCTAAGCACTCAAGAACTTACCCAACAACCTTACTAATATTAACTAGATATTAAGTAAGATTACCCTTGATAATATGTAAATATTACTAACAATCTTAGTAATAATTTTTGTTTACTAACATCTTAGTCAATGTTTATATTAATTTTTAGAGAGAAAAAGACCAACAAAACATTCACATGCAAAAATGCACAAGTGAAGTAGTGTAGAAAATAAACAACACTAGTGTTATCTTAATAGTGTAGGACGTTGGAGTGGGGAATTGGTGGAGTGTAAAAATTGTCTTATATTATGTTCTTTTACATATCACATGCAAAAAACATAAGATAACTTGTGGAAGAATAAATAAATAAAGTGCAATGATTATGTTTGTAATCATCCACTACACTCCATTTACACAGTTTAATGTCCCATTTACGGGTCCATATTGGTTCTTATATTTGTCGCACAAATACGTGTAAATTTTATTTAAACATCATTTCATGTTTAAATGCTTCCAATTAATTTCGTCCAAATCACTCCGTAAATATATGTGTACCGCTACACATATTATTTACGTACTAATATTAATCACATTAGTCAATTAGTACGAATTTAACAATTAACTGCTTAATTATTAATTCTCGTCTCAAATAAATTATTATTCAATTATCGCATAATTAAATAATAATTTCCGCGCCTCGAGTTCACAACTCGATATCTCTCTAAATCAATTTAATAGACTAACCTTTTATTCATCTTGTCAAGGGACTAAATAAATTGTATCTCATACAATTAATTAGTTATCAATTGGATTTTTTTCCTATAGGTGTGACCGAAAGGGGTCAGTTGATCACCGCCGTCTCACGACAATAACGTCAAACTCTAGTCAGCCAACTGTTATCGATTTACGTTAATCAACTGACGAGGATCAAATAATTAAATATCTGATGATATTCTTTTAATGAGATTTATTATCTAAACGCACTATTGTAGAGAACACTAACTCCAACAATCTCCCACTTGTCCGACACAAGGTGTGCGCTACCAATTCTCTTGTCCGTTTTAATCTCCCACTCAATGCAAGGTGTCTTTCAGGTCGCACTTGCACATGAACATATCACGAGTGATTTTCTCGATCGAAAGTGTGACTATCTGACCGGAAAAATCTCTCACAGATTACTTCCGAGCGTGGCCACGCATTTGTAGTCATTAACTCCTCGAGAGTGGACTTGATATATAGTTACCCAACGTGGGTGGACAATTCCAGTCTGCCATATCTATCCTATTGCACAGTACAGATCACCATGACCTAGTAAATGCCCTTTGGCCTCCTTTCACGGCACGACCTAGGACAAAAACCAAAGTCACTCAGAAACTGCACTTGCTCAGATAATAATCTCCAGTCAAAAGAATCGACTTATAGGAACATCTTAGATATCCCTGCCACGACCAGGCGTCTATAATAGAACTAAGGGACTCTCTAAATGGTCACTGTCCGGCAAAGTGTCACACACTCTGCCTATGTAATCGACTAGTCATCACGTATGACCTTTTGGTGTTGAACAACCATCAATCGACTTACAATCAAGTCACTTGGAGACGTCACCTCATTAAGTGACTAGGGACAAAATACAATGTTCATCTTGTTAACTTGAATAGTGTTCAACATTGTCTCCACAACTTATTCAAATAAACAAGGTATTCATGTTTTCAGTCAAACTGAATAATTGAGTTCTTAAAGAGACTCAAACAATGAATGCGATCATCACTTATGTAAATATTAATACTCTATCCAATATTTACATAACGATCTTTAGCAATTAAGGTATACTCCTCAATCACATTGAGATGACATAACCATCATGTCTACCTTATGCCAACGGCTTTGGTTAGAGGATTAGCAACAGTTGCATCACTCTAATTTTCATTGCTATTTTCCTTTGTTCTATGCAATATTTTAATCACATTGAGCCTTTCTAAGTACATGTCTAAACAAGTTTTTAGACTCTGGTTCTAAAGCCAGTCAAACACTCCCACTGTTTTCACAGTCTCTCGGGAGACGATATTCGGCTAGCAGAACTACTCTAGTTCCATTAAATTCCGGTTATCAACTCTCTCTTTTACAACATCGGATGTTGTAATGTACTTAGCTTTCGTTCATGATTTGTACGTATAACACTTATACATACACATCCTTCATATGACATCTTTTATGTATGACTCCTCATACATGTTTGCTTTATACATGTATAACTTCTTATACACATATGTATAACTTCTTATACATATTATTCTTTATGCACATAGTACTTGATACGTCTGTCGTGTACCTATCAAAAATAAACTAACTAGACTAACTATATAGCTAGGGAAGTCAGGTCGATCTCCTCAGGGAGGCTAGATATCTGTAGAAGTCCGTCTATTTGGTCACAAATGGGGGGTTGTTTAAATTGTTTTCTAAACTAAAGGTTTAAAGAAAGAGTAGTAGAGAAAAGAGCAGTAAAAGCAGGAAAATAGATATAAACTATCAGATAAAGAAAGGTCATGATAGGAATTCGGTTCACTACGGTAGTCCAGTGACTCAACTGTAAACAACTTAGACAAATTAATTAATGCAAGAGGGATATGGAAGGGTCCTTTCGGTCCACTTTCTATCCTAAATTACCACTAACTTAACTTTCATCCTCGTCAGGGTAGTTTACTGTTCATAGCAGACCTATTTAGTCCAATCTTTCGATCTAGGATTAATTTTAGCCAGATTAAAGGGATGACTCAGAAACGTGCACTCAACTAAGTCGATAAAAAACAATTAAATTACTATGGTGACAGGATCTCACAATTAATTCATCTAAACTATTTACTATATCGTCACAATTCTACCGTAGATCCCATATTCCGAACATGAAATAGATTGAGCTACTCATATTGCTATTAATACTATCAAAACTAACAGCAGATAAATAACCAGCATTCAACATATTAAAACTATAATTAAATTGCATAAAAAGTAAATTAGGGCAAAAAGTAAATAAAGTAAAACGAAGAACTAAAGCAAATGAAATGAAGTTTATTATTAAGAAAGGAGAAAGAGATTACAATCGTGCAAATCCGGCGTAAAGAACAATAAAATCCGAGCGAAATAAATCCCAAAATAAAGTTACAGTGAAGGAGGAAATAGTATGCAGTCTTGAATGATAGATAACTTTGATAGTAGAAAACTAGATGCTAATAACCTAGTAACGTAATGCTTAAATAGAATAACAACTAAGTCCATAAGCTAAAATAAATTCACGGGCTAACTAAAGCCCACGCCAGCAGAAACCACTCGATCGAGTGGAATAAAACCACTCGATCGAGCAGAACTCAGCATAATCTACTCGATCGAGTAGAATAGTTACTCGATCGAGTAACCCCTCTTTCATGCACTTCTGGATCGAGTAGAAAAGCACTCGATCGACCAACCAAGGATGTAAAAACCACTTGATCGAGTACCAAAACCACTCGATCGAGTCTTCTGTCTTCAATTCAGCTCAAATCCATGCCCGACTGCCTCGTAAACTTTGCCTTCACGCTTCCCAATGCAGTATCTCACTCAGGAAAATCCCGTCTCCTCTAAATGCATGCAAAAAGGACAAAAAAGGGTACGATTCCACAACTTTCGCGTTCATTTCTACAAAATGGACAAAATGAACGAAAGTAGCCAATTCGGAGCATAATGCTATATAAACAGTACAAAAATGCATAGAAATACGTGCTAAAATAGGCTAAAAAGACTATACAATATGCACGTATCAGAACTCTTACATGCTAACCATTCCTTAACGAGGCACATAACATCTTATAAGCATAGGAATGTTTGCGTGTAATCCTTTTACACAAAATTCATAAATTCCTCCAAACTACAATAGTAAATCCTCAGTGCTTCTCATGTACTCAAGGATGCTCTAGATAATCATCTAGTGACACTCACTAGGAAATGATTGGTAATGACTTCTCATATTCTCAACATGATAAGTCTCGATGAGACAAGCTTTTAGCATATTTAATAGATCCTGCAGCGGAAGAACAAGAGATCATATTAATTGTTCAACAACTTGAACGAGTCAAGAATGTTATCACATAAGTCTCTTGACTATAATGCTAATATCCATAGAGATCTATCTCATTAGATCCGGATATTTAATATGCGTCATGCTACTCTCAAGTATTCACCTTAGCTACATTTCTAGTCAATAATATGTCAAGCACATATTTTAGACTAAGAAACTCGCTTTAGCTCCCACTAAACTCCATGTATCATCAAGATACCTCGACAACTCGAGTAATACCATTATGATTAATGACATGATTTAACCCAAGCTTCCAACGCTTTGACGTATATAAGATCACAAAAGGGATCTTTCAAGCACGCTAGGCTTCTTAGCATTGACAAGATCAACAAAACTTCTCCGAAGGAGAAAGTTTCGTTATTCTTTTGCCGAATCTCATCCTCATGAGAGGCTATATTGCTAAGATCATACGAATTGATAAAGGCATTTTGGATTGTTGCAGACTCTCTATAACCAACTCAAAATTGAAACATCTTTTGTAACCTTTATCACAAGATCAAGGTATTCGCCCCAAATCAAGTCTCAAGAACATCTCATGTTTCCCTCCTTATCACTTCTTATGCAAGAAGACTAATTCGAATTGCATTGTGACACGCTATCACATAGAGTTCATACTATAGAAAACCCTTTGATGAGGGTTTAAGATACGTCACTTTTGAAAAGTAACGCAATATTATCGCAAAATTATCTCCTTATAACCACTGAGCCACAATAAAGAACGTCTTCTTGCATTGTACTCACCACTGAGCCTCAATAAAGAACATCTTCTTGCATTGTACTCAGTTTGTGGGTCTTGGACTTCCGTAAGTTCAAAATTTCTCCCACCGTCTTCCAGAAAATGAAAATCTTTCTGGAAAGACAGCATTACGAGCCACAAACTCTTTATTCTCGTTTTGGAGGAGTAAAAACCAAGTGGTTCAATTTTGGATAACCCTCGCAAATACATAAATTGGTTCTGAACATAAACACTTATGATCTCAAATGTATAAAAAGACAAGTTAGGGACTCTCCCTATCCATATCTCATATGGAGTCATTTAGGCTATTATTGTCGGGTTTTAAACTTTTAGTGAGAAAATAGCTTACAAAAATTGCGAAAAACCTCAAACTATATCTCATAAAGTTCGGTTTATATACTTGACTACACCATACTCTATGGTGTCCCAAGGAGAAGGTATTATGTGAACCGATTCATAATCTTCTTAGTGATTATCAAGGTCATTACTTGATATTACCCATTTGATCTTCAAAGTCATTACTTTGAAACTTCCGATCAACATCTTGATCTTGACATGCTTTTGGTTTACTACTTCATTTTGAAAATATTCCACGTTTCAAAAATCACTTTTATGTCTTATTAATAAATACGAGGTTTTCATATCTACTTAACATTATGGTAAAAGTAACGAAGTATATATATATATATATTACCAACTATCAGCCTTAAGCATCCGTATGTATATGGTCAATCACCTCACTATTGTATTTCTTTTCTGCAAAAGAAAAACATAATACATGCACACATACCATAAGATTCACAATCAAATGGTTGTTCAATGTGCTTTTCGTTTACTCGTTTGAAACAAATTTACTTGAGGTTTGATCAATTGGGTTCACCAGATTAGAGACTTTAAAATCTACAAGATAGTATAACATTTAGTTTTCGTGAAGAATGTAAAATTACTCTAACTTAAGTGGTCTAAACCAACTACCAAGTTATCATAGGAGTAGGTACAACATTTTGTTTTAAATCACATGAGTGATGCCTTCTATGTATAAACATAGATAATTACATTCTTTTAAAACCAAATTTAGGTTCATTTGTCCTTATCGAAATCATTGCTACTCCAGCTCTATTTCGATACAAAATGTCCTATGCTAGACGTCTTACGTTTTATCAATTCATGTAAACTTCTTTACAAAGAAATGACCCATACTTGGTATCTCATACCAAGATAGTGGAACTAGCCTATCCTTTGAGTAGATGTCTCCTTCAAATTTGTTCTATCGCATACATTTAGGGTTGCTTCTTCTTAACTCCCACTCACTTTCACATTCATGTTTACTTCAACAAGCAAAAATGAGTCTTATGAAGACCTCTCTTCAATTAATTCATGATATTGATACACTTAGTAAGAGTGAATTACTATAAAGTGTGTGCAACATGTGGCAAAATCTCAATTTCTTGCGAAATTGGATTACCTAACCGCTCAACTGTTATCATATGCCTAAACTCTTTAGCGCATAAACAATCGATTTGGCCTTTCTCGAAGTGAGCCATTTGACGGTATCATATTGGAGTATTATAAGTGTTTTTGAAAACTCTTTTCGCAAACTTTTGAATTACACTTGAGTAATTAAAACTAATATGTCATCATCATGACGGAGGTGTCACTTCCGAAATCAAGACTCTCTTGATAAAATGTGACTTCCTTTTAAACTCGTAATATGAGTTTGCAACATGAAACCCCTTTTTAATATGTATGGTCGTTAATTAAGTTGTATAATCACCGCAAAAATCGTTGTAAGCTTATGTAGGTGAATTGGTAAATCATGTTACCAATCATTAATTCCTTCAAAGAAACCGCTTTCTATGAAAGAATGAAACAAGTATAACAATAAATAGAGAAAGGAGGATGAAGCGCGCGATGTCATACATTTATGAGAATGAACGAAAAATAGGAAAAATTAACATTCAATGTTTTAACTTTACTTGTGAAACATCTTTGACAAGTTTAAACATTTATATAATGATCTCCCACTAAATTGTATAAATGATTCCAAGACCCAAATATTAAACAAAAAAGAGCATCGGTTGGGCGAAACATCCCATAACCGTGTAAATTCGGTAAGTTAACGGTTGACTAATTCGACCTCTAGAACTCTTGGTTGACGGATTTCCTCAAATCCATCTACTAGCCCCAGAATATAAGACCGTCTTATAGCCCGTTGAGTCCAACCAACTTTGGCACGTGATAACCGTTTACCATCCTACTTACCCGAGGTAAAAAGTGAACACCTGGGCGAGCGTGGCTCTAATGAACAAGAGATTCATAGGTGTTACTAATTGGTAAGGCTAATCTCTTTTTTAGTTATGTGAGAGATCTTGTCAATTTAGTCATAAATTCCCTACAAGTGAACTAAGTCGGTGAATGTAAATGACGTGAATTGACAAACGCGAAAATAAAATGTATGTGAATGGCGATTTTGGCATGCGCGAAAATAAAAACAAGCAAGCAAGTAAGCATATGAATAAATCCTAGTATGGCCACCTAGTTAATAAAAACTAGTCTATTACATTTCGGAAACCAACTCCTTGGTCCCTTGCCTCTTCATCCCAAAAGTGGCTTCTTCTTGTGGGATTTGGAACACCTTTCAAAAATAGACTCCGTCTCGATGTAATCCGTCTTTTGAAAATGCCGGTAAAAATAAGTATTACAAATGAATTACATAGCTATTCCTATTATACATTAATTAATAAAATAAATAAAACTATTAATTAATTACAAACCGACGATACGAGATCGTATTTAGTTACAAACAAATCGATATTCTCATTCATTTCGGGTAATAACGATTAAAATAAACTAGGCCATACTAGGTACAACAAGATAAATACTTTAAATAAATGAGAATCATTCATTCAACTTAAATAAATATGCTTAAAATGTTGTAAAATGATGCCAAAATCACCCTATCCATCAATCGTTGGTATCCATCTCGGTGTTTATGGATTTAATCGATTTTTAACATGTAAAAAACAATAATCAACTCTTAAATCTCATTTAAGTCCAAACTAATTGTCCAAACTGTTTTAGACCTCTAAATTAGTCCTCTCTAATTTTATGATGATTAAGTACACAAAAAATTGAAACAAAATTTTTGAGTATTCTAGAACACTTCCAAGAACACCAAAATGTCAGAAAAATTGCCCCAAAAATCCGGATAAAGTTTATGAAGAAAAAGATCGATATTTATCGGTTTTTAACCACTAAAACCAATAAACATCAAAACAAGGTGAAAACACATTTTAAATTTCACTTTTAACTTTTAAATAATATTTTTAAATGTACATAAATTTATCATGGGCAGGAACAAATATTTCGAAATTATGATTAATTTATTTCACTTTTATCGACTTTTATCTCATAAAATCAATAAACATGCAAAACTTAAAACCAACCTTCAACATTTTGCATAAAATCAGTAGAAAACATGCATGATACACCATAAAAATGGCATGACCGGAATCAACATTTAACTATTTTTAGTCAATTCTTAACTAAAATACGGCATTTTGACTCGGTTTTCTACAAAAAATCATTAAAGATAGCAAAATAACTTCATAAATCACCAAACTTTACCACAAATCTTTTGCGATCAGTAGGTGTGTGTGCCCCAAAAATTTCGTGCTAAAACCTCTTCTAACACAATTTTTTAGTTTTTATAAATTATCACATAATTTATTAATATGCTTAAAATCAACATGCAAATTACAAGCCTATGCTCTGATACCACTTAAAAGATCATAAATCCTAATTAGACTCTCTAATTAATTATCAAATTATCTCATAATTTGAGTTCATGTGATCTATGTAACATGCATGCAAATATAAAAGCATAAAAATAAAGGTTATGGAAAAACAATTTCCTTACATTGAGAAATGGTAGTATTGATTGGGGCACAACCAAGATCAACCATCTTGGTTGTTCTTGAGCTTAAAATAAATGGCAAGATCCTCCATCTTCAAGTGTCCAAAATTGAACACCTCCTTTCTAAGCACCCAAAAACTTACCCAACAACCTTATTAATATTAACTAGATATTAAGTAAGATTACCCTTGATAATATATAAATATTACTAACAATCTAAGTAATAATTTTTGTTTACTAACATCTTAGTAAATGTTTATATTAATTTTTAGAGAGAAAAAGACCAACAAAACATTCACATGCAAAAATGCACAAGTGAAGTAGTGTAGAAAATAAACAACACTAGTGTTATCTTAATAGTGTAGGACGTTGGAGTGGGGAATTGGTGGAGTGTAGAAATTGTCTTATATTATGTTCAATTACATATCACATGCAAAAGATATAAGATAACTTGTGGAAGAATAAATAAATAAAGTGTAATGATTATGTTTGTAATCATTCACTACACTCCATTTACATGGTCCAATGTCCCATTTATGGGTCCATATTAGTTCTTATATTTGTCGCACAAATACGTGTATATTTTTTTTAAACATCGTTTCATGTTTAAATGCTTCCAATTAATTTCGTCCAAATCACTCCGTAAATATATGTGTACCGCTACACATATTATTTACGTACTAATATTAATCACATTAGTCAATTAGTACGAATTTAACAATTAACTGCTTAATTATTAATTCCTGTCTCAAATAAATTATTATTCAATTATCGCATAATTAAATAATAATTTCCGCGCCTCGAGTTCACAACTCGATATCTCTTTAAATGAATTTAATAGACTAACCTTTTAGTCATTTTGTCAAGGGACTAAATAAATTGTATCTAATACAATTAATTAGTTATCAATTGGGTTTTGTTCCTATAGGTGTGACCGAAAGGGGTCAGGTGATCACCGCCGTCTCACGACAATAACGTCAAACTCTGGTCAGCCAACCGTTACCGATATACAATAATCAACTGACGAGGATCAAATAATTAAATATCTGATGATATTCCTTTAATGAGATTTATTATGTAAACGCACTATTGTAGAGGACACAAACTCCAACAGTGTACGCGCGAGTTGCAGGGGGAGTTTTAACCGGTGTCGGGTGGTTGTCGGGATTGGCCGTGGTGCAGGCGAGGTCGTGGCAGGTTGGGTGTTAGTGACGGAGGCTACGGGTGGCGTGATAGGTGGTTAAAGGATGGGTGTTGGTTGCGGTTTTGTCGTGTTTAATATGTGTGTGTGGATTTGTTTTCACGTGGTTTGTCATTGGTAGGTTGGGTTGTCGTGTTTAGGTTATTTGCTTGTGGGTTGACTTGTTTAATTATTAAGACGAGTTTTTACGTAATAATAATTTACACGGGAATTAATTAATATAATTAATATAATTGGAATATAAATGAATAATTAATATAATAAATGGAATAACAAATAAATAATTGAATTATAATATTTTATGTTAGGTGACGATTGTGAAGAATTATAATCGGATTGCTTTATTTATTGGATTGCTTGAGCTGCTTAATTGGAATTTGCTTATCTACTCAACTTTTACTCGATAATGTTTGTTGGATGGTTTGTATTAAAGTGAATTTATCGTATGTGAATTGTGTAGGTTGATATAATCGTAATTGTCGGAACGAAGATTTATATTGCATATGTTGGTTAATAATATCTTAACTGTTGGAAGGGAGAATTATATTGTATATGTTGGTTATATTGTGGTGGAGTATTGTTGTAAGATTAACAGATTTATTCTGGCAGACATTACTTATAGTAACGTAGAGTGGTTGAACAGATTCATTCTGGCAGACGATATTTATCGTGTTTACTCGAGGCAGGCCCCAGATTGGTCTGCAGGCCATCTGGTGGATATTAATCAACTATATGTTGAGGCAGACATTGCCTTTTGGTAATGTAGTGTGTGTTTACTCACCTTCGGGTTGAGGCTGCCCCGGCCAGGGATTGGCGGGATGATTAGTGTAACGAGTAAGTAAAAGAAAGGAGCACGTTGTCAGGGGGTTGTGAAATGAAAAAGGAAATTGGATTGTTTATTGTATGTTTTTGTTTTTAGAATTTATTCCTACTCAACCTCGCAGTTGATTCTGTATTAATGAACACCTGTGGTGAACCGTTTTAGGGGGAGCGGATTTGACAGATACTAAAGATTAGCTGACTTGGGAGCATTGGGATGAGAGCTTGACTTGGACAATAGTTGAAGTCTAGATCACATAGAATAATTACATCACTTTATTTATTTCCGCTGAGAGATGTATTGTAATTTATATTAATTTTACTTGGTTAAAGTTGTAATAAACATGTATTCACTAAAGTTTTAATTTAAAGTACTTTGGTTTGTTGTACTTTGTTATTCACTACCTCGGGAAACCCAGATGGTAACAGTTCTATTTATTTGGGAATGTCTAGCTAAAGGCTCCTGAATAAATGGGGGTATTACAAAGTGGTATCAGAGAAAAACGATACTCAGGCCTAACCAATGAACATAATAATGAACATAGGATGTGTCCAATAAATGAACCCGGATAGAAACTGTTAGGACCCACTTAAGGCTTGGGATGAGTTAGGGGCCCCCTCATACCAAACTTCTTGCCCTTCCAGTTTTGAACCAGTAACCTTGAGAGAATACTTGAGAGTGTGGGGTAATTTAAAATGAATATAGTATATTTCTCTTAGGAGTTTCTGGTTGCCTTGGTTGACTATTGGTTTCGTTGATGATTGCGGTTACGGGAACGTAACCTTGCTTTTAAGGTGATAGAATATGATATCATTTTAAGCGTCGTTTTAAGCATGTTGATATGGGTAAAGTATGTTGGCATGTATGTGGAGGGTGTGAATATGATTAAGCATGTAAAGTATTAATTATTGCGTGGAATTGTGAAGAATGTGATTTTGGTTGCTTTCGTAAAATTTTACCCTTGATTGTTTTGGCTGCCATTTACTGTCTGTTTTAAATTCTTATATAAAATTTTTATGTGTGATACCTTTGTGAGTTAGCTTTCATATGCCACTGGTCTCATATTCAAATAATATACGGTTTAGGAGGAATAAATATTTTAGTGGATAGTAGTCGAAATATTCCTGTACAGTGATGTTTTCGCGCCATGTTTTTGTAAAAATTATCATTTATAAACTACGTAATTATTTGTTATAATTCCAACTCCACTGTTTAATCGACTCATGCATGTTCCTAGGTAGGTAAGCCAAGTTGTAAGGAAATATTGTGACAATTTATGGTGATTTTTACAAGTTGACCTAAGTTTCTCACAAGTTGCTGTAAAGTTTCTGTTTCGACCAAGTAGTTTGTAAAATGCGTTATAAATCGATCCTATGAGTTTTTGACTTGATTATTTTTCTCATGGTTTACTAACTTTCTTTATTTTTCTAAAAAGTATATGTTCTCAATAAGTAGTTATGTTATTATGTATTAATGACTGTTAGGAGTTATAACATGTTTTCCTAGCCTTGAAGATTGTTAGAAGTTATAACATGTAAAATGTATAACAAGTTTTTTTTTTTGATCTCTTGAACATTATATTTGATGTTGTCAATTATGTGAAGTAGAATAACATGTCTAGTGATATGCAGAATGTGTTGCCCTAAGCCATATATATTTTCACGATATTGCATCCATGCTTAAGTTAGATGACGTTAGGTAAGGATTAAGATGAACGAAAAATAAATTTAAATCAATTATGAAGAAAGGGTGGATAGTATCTCATTGGCTTAAGTGACCACTATACTAAACAATTATGCGTATTTTGTTATAGATTATTATTTAGTCTGGCACTGTATTCGTCGACAGCTAAAGTAAGAAGTTTAAGTTTAAGTAAAGATTAGTTCGAATATCCTATATGATGTGGTTTGCTAGTTGGAGAAAATTAAAGATTTTGTTATCATTACTTGGATTTGTGTTTGAAATAATAGTTGACTTGTGTTATAGTGTGTGTTCTTTATTTTGCGACATTACAACAATGATTTGGTGGTTCCTAATATTTGTTATTTCGAACTTCGAGGACGAAGTTTATTTTTGGGGGGAAGGAATGTAATACTACGAATGTTTTAAGTTATTGTTGTGATAACTTGTGATAAGATTGGTGGAGTTGATAATTGTAAATGGATGATTGTGTTTTCATAAGTTGGATGGTGCTTAGTTGTGTGGATGCTTATAGATGTTATCGTAGTAGTTATGGGCGAACTTCGGGACGAAGTTCATTTTAAGGGGGGAAGACTGTAATACCCCGTATTATGATAATAATTAATGAGAATAATTTATGTATTTTTAAATAATTAATTACAGAAATTATAATTAATAAATCAAAACAAGATGAGAAATATAGTAAAATAGTAAACGAGTCGGGAAAGGAGATGGGCCGAGTAAATTGGAAGTGTAAATGGCCCAAGCTTGTGTAGTAGTTGAATAGCACATGGAGAATAATAATAATAATAATAATAATAATAATAATAATAATAATAATAATAATAATAATAATAATAATAATAATAATAATAATAATAATAATAATAATAATAATAATAATAATAATAATAGTAATAATAATAATAATAATAGCAATCGTATTTCAAATAATAATAATAAATGGTAATTACGTTATAATATTAATTGTAATAATAATAATAATAATAATAATAATAATAATAATAATAATAATAATAATAATAATAATAATAATAATAATAATAATAATAATAATAATAATAATAATAATAATAATAATAATAATAATAATAATAATAATAATAATAATAATAATAATAATAATAATAATAATAATAATAATAATAATAATAATAATAATAATAATAATAATAATAATAATAATAATAATAATAATAATAATAATAATAATAGGATTATCAAATAAGGAAAGGATTCTCATACCTTCTCCTATATAAGAAGACTACCCTAAAGTTATATTCCCCATAATTATAATCTGAAAATTTACATTAAAGAGAGAGAGAGAGGGAGATTAAGAAATTATTGGTGACGGAATTAGCAAGCGTTAATTAATTCAAGGTAACAATTCTAATCTCGTTTTATTTTCTTATAAAGATGAATGTGAGACGATCTTAAGACGCTTAGAAACTGACCCAAACCTTGACGGAATCAGACCAAACCTTGGGAAGTGGTACGTGGGATTCCAAGGGTTGGATTGGGTATAGTGGTGGTGTCAGGGAAGGCGTAGGGTGGCGGTGGCAGAAAGGGTTTTCGAGGGCTGTGTAGGCGGGTTTAAAACAGGGGAGCAGTGGACTTCGACCCAATTTGGACCCATAAAAGAACCTGACTTGACATGGGCTTGGGTGGGTTGCGACCTAGGCCGTGAGGCGACCAATGTGGTGGTGTACTAGTGGTCGGAGTTGGTGGTTCGTGTGGTGTATGGCCGGAATTACGAAAGAGAGCGTGTTGGTTGTATTATAAATAGAATCGGGTTTATACCCTATACCATGACTGTATTCAGACCGGACCTCAGTGGTTGGCTTGGGGGCGGTTAGTCAGTCCTGGTGGTAGTGTTGGGGTAGTTTTAGGTGGCGGTTGGTAAGGTGAGGTGTCGGGTGTGGTGGTTAAACGGGTATGTGTTGCTTTATCGAGTTGTGTCTCGTTTCTGTTGTCATGGGCCTGTCGTTCGTGGCTGTAATAGGTGGTGGGACCACCGTAGGTCAAGATAGATCATGCTGGTGGTCACGGTGGCGGTAGGATGGTGAATTGGTTGAGTTGAGTTGTTGTGTGTCTGGTTTTTGGCGGTTGTTTAGGGCGTGTACGTGAGAGTTGCAGGGGGAGTTTTAACCGGTATTGGGTGGTTATCGGGATTGGCCGTGGTGCAGGCTAGGGCATGGCAGGTTGGGTGTTAGTGACGGTGGCTAGGGGTGGCGTGATAGGTGGTTAAAGGATGGGTGTTGGATGCGGTTTTGTCGTGTGTAATATGTGTGTATGTGGATTTGTTTTCACGTGGTTTGTCATTGGTAGATTGGGTTGTCGTGTTTTGGTTATTTGCTTGTGGGTTGACTTGTTTAATTATTAAGACGGGTTTTTACGTAATAATAATTTACACTGGAATTAATTAATATAATATAATTAGAATATAATTGAATAATTAATATAATAAATGGAATAACAAATAAATAATTGAATTATGATATTTTATGTTAGGTGACGATTGTGAAGAATTATAATCGGATAGCTTTATTTATTGGATTGCATGAGCTGCGTAATTGGAATTTGCTTATCAAGTAGGGATAAATCTTACTCAACTGTTACTCGATAATGTTTGTTGGATGGTTTGTATTAAAGTGAATTCATCGTATGTGAATTGTGTTGGTTGATATAATCGTAACTGTTGGAAGGAAGCTTTATATTGCATATGTTGGTTAATAATATCTTAACTGTTGGAAGGGAGAATTATATTGTATATGTTGGTTATATTGTGGTGGAGTATTGTTGTAAGATTAACAGAATTATTCTGGCAGACATTACTTATAGTAATGTGGAGTGGTTGAACAGATTTATTCTGGCAGACGATATTTATCGTGTTTACTCGAGCGTGCCCCAGTTGGTCTCGCAAGCCATCCGTGGATATTAATCAACTATATGTTGAGGCAGACATTACGTTTTGGTAATGTAGTGTGCGTTTACTCACCTTCGGGTTGAGGCTGCCCCGGCCAGGGATTGGCGGGATGATTAGTGTAACGAGCAAGTAAAAGAAAGGAACACGTTGTCAGGGGGTTGTGCAATGAAAAAGGAAATTGGATTGTTTATCGTATGTTTTTGTTGTTAGAATTTATTCCTACTCAACCTCGCGGTTGACTGTGTATTCGTGAACACCTGCGGTGAACCGTTTTATGGGGAGCAGTTTTGACAGGTACTAAAGATTAGCTGACTTGGTAGCATTAGGATGAGAGCTTGACTTGGACCATAGTTGAAGTCTAGATCACATAGAATAATTACATCACTTTATTTATTTCCGCTGCGAGATGTATTGTAATTTATATTAAGTTTTACTTGGTTAAAGTTGTAATAAACATGTATTCACTAAAGTTTTAATTTAAATTACTTTGGTTTGTTGTACTTTGTTATTCACTACCTCGGGAAACCGAGATGGTAACAGTTCTATTTATTTGGGAATGTCTAGCTAAAGGCTCCTGAATAAATGGGGGTGTTACAGGCGCAAAAAGGTGTTTTGAAAGATTGAAAAAAACATTGAAGGACTTATGATCACATAGCACATAAGAACTCACAATTCACTATATTATGCATAATGCTGACATGGGTTTTGGCTTTATAAGGGTGGTTACACACCAAGCGATCAATCCCCGATTTTTGAGAGGGATGCGAATCCAAACAAACTATGTAAGGTTGGTGCCCTAGCCTCATGCACGTTGGAAATGAAACCCCTTTGACGAAACAGAAATGTGTAACGCCATCGGTAGGCTTGACGCAATTGGGATTCGAAACGCGGGGATAAGAAAACTCACGCCGATGGGACTAGCCAATTAGTCGATAATAGTTACCTTGTGGGCCAGGACAAGAAACCCGACTTATGACTGTAATATCAACTAATGCACTTCAACCAAGACCTCGTCCGATTTTCACCATCTAGGGATTGCAAAGACACAAGTGTCCTAGTTTTCCCCATCGGAATCGCCAATCTGTGGACATAGGCCACCTGCGCGCTAGACCGATCCGTGGACGTGCAGCGGTCGGAAAGCCACGCTTAGTGTTCGAAAAGCCACGCTCGACGGCGTAAGAAATGCTTTCGACCGGATCGCTTTAGATCAGTCGGTTTTGTCTCGGTGAAGGTCTCGAAACGATGCAGAGATGTTCGGAGTCGCCAACAAGAAATTATGGGATGCTTGGAATGTAAGATTCATTAACCTCTTATTAAACATTTCCAATAACTATATAAATTTAGTTTAGTCATAAAATGCTCCATTAACTTGAGCACATGAGGGCTAACTTTTTGGCCCTCTTTGATATTAAGATCGAAAAATGCGGATGCCGCTTCATATTGTATGATCCATGGAGCTTGTGAAAACACGGTCACAAGCTTCGTATAAATCTCATATACGGTGCTAATCTTTATAGCACTCCTTTGGAGATCGGCCTCCATAGAGAAGATCAACACATTTTTGATCGCGGCCGACTCCTTTTGGTAAGTCCCATAGGCTTGCCTAGCGGCGGAGGTAGACCTTGCGGTAGGTATGGCGAGAGAGGCCTCGGTGAGGTAACGAAGCTTGTCGTCACCCTCCGCGGCCAAACGGAGTTGAGCGTGCCAATCGGCGAAGTTGGTCCCATTCTTTTCTAGTTTACATCGATCCATGAAGGATCGGAGCCAAGAAACATTGGTGAGAGTGGTCGAGCTAGTGTTTGCGGATGAATTTGGAGTTGTCATTGCAATTGAGAAAACAATTTTGACTACGAAATTGGAAGTGAAGGAATTAATAAACATTTATCGTTTTAATAATACTTGTAAACATTTTAAACAAGTTTTAAGCATTTATATAGTGACCTCTACCCAACTAATATAAATGATCCCGAGATCCAAATTCATATTAACTCGGGCACGGTGAGCCAATTCATCCCTAATCAATATAATTCGGTGGATTAACTCTTTAAACGATTTTACTTCTAGAATTCTCGGTCGATAAATTTACTTTAATATTTATCTTATGCCCGGAACACATGCGGCTACAGTCGCGAATACTTCCGTTGATCTAAATCAAAATTTCGATGTAATAACAATTTACTACCCACTTACCCAACGTAATAAGTTTAGCACCCCGGTGAGCCGAGCCTACTTCCTTATGAAATTGGGACTCATGGTTCTAGTAATTGGTAAGGCGAATTCTCAATTATTATTTAGTGAGGGGTCTTGTCAAATTATTATCTATCTCGTTTTTAGTGAACTAATACGGTAAACTTCGATAATTATAATTGACATGGTCGATGACTCGATAAAATATGATATATGCATGTGTAGTTATGGCGATTTGGCTATGCATGCAAACGTATAAAATAAATGCAAAGCAAAGCATTAAAATCCTAGTATGGCCTTCCTAAAAATAGTAAATTTAATAAACTATTTACAAATTTTGAAACCAACTCCTTGGTCCCTTGAACTTCATTTGACACGCACTTCAAGGCAACACCGTCTTTGTCAGAACGCCTTCCCGAATGGCACCGTCTTTAAGGAACTCGGGGAAAAATAAATTACATACCTTTTCTACTTTATACATTATAAAAACTAAAACAAAAAATATAAAATAAAAGTGATACCAGATAACAAATAATTACAACCGAATCGATATCCCCATTCATTTCGGGAAATATCAATTAAAAACTAAGGCCATACTAAGTACAAATTACATAATTCAAAATTGCATAAAATAAAACATGACATTCATACTAAAAATTCAGCATTAATATATGTATGAAACATGCCATGTGATGTGCCAAATCGCCTTATTTAAGCTAATATCGTATATTTGGTCCGGTTTTATAGATAGTTGCGATTATTAACTTATTAAAATCACACAATATTACATAAATCAAATCTATGTCCAAGTTAATTACCCCAACTATTTTAGGATTCAAAAATTTAGTCTTAACTAAATATTTGACAATAATTCAACTTGATATTCTATTATTGCTCTTAAACATCTATAAATCATAAAAATAAAGAAATAATTCCCAATAAGTCATTAAAATTCGAAAATTTCAAAATCATAATTTTGTATTTTCTGGAAAATTCCCAAAATTCCAAAACTTTAATAAAATTTGACCATAGAATAT
Source organism: Silene latifolia (assembly GCF_048544455.1). Taxonomy (NCBI): domain Eukaryota; kingdom Viridiplantae; phylum Streptophyta; class Magnoliopsida; order Caryophyllales; family Caryophyllaceae; genus Silene; species Silene latifolia. The sequence goes on along the minus strand of NC_133538.1, from coordinate 222,359,286 downwards.
TTTTATTTTATTTCACAAATAAATCGCATAATACATAACTTTCACCTTTTAATTCCAAATTAAACATAACAATTATGAAAAATATAAATAAAAATTTTGAATATTATATATAAATTTCCAGAACCTGGAAATGATAAATTTCTAAGCCCCAGAAAATCGAATTTACAATTATGACCATTAAAGTTGCTATTTATCAATTTTGTTATATAAAAATCAATAATCACCCAAATAAAATGAAATTTGACATAAAACTTTAGATTTGATGTTCATATCATATATAAAACATTTGAAAAAAATTTCATACCATAAAACTGAATTTAGCTATTTTTGCTAAAATAGTCACTATTTTTGTGATTTTTACATCTAAAAATCATAAATCATGCAAAATAAAACCATTTTACCTCAAAAATTACATACAGTGTGTAAATAATGCATGTGACAACATACTAAAATTTCATGGGCAGAGACGAAGTCTAATTAATTTTAACCAAAATACCCCCATTTAATCCATTTTTATCATGTAAAAATGTAAAATCATGCAATATAGAACACTTTTATACAAAATTTTTCATACAATAAGTAAAATATGCATGTTAGGTCGTGTAAAAATTTCAAGGTGAGACTCATAGTCTAACTTATTTTAGTATTTTAAAAGTCATTTTACTAAATAAAATGTAATAAAAATACTAAAACTAAATTAATGAGCAATAAAAATACCATAAATCATCAAAATGACCTAAATTCAATTTAGGACCAAAATGTTAATCATGCAAAATTATGTGGCTTTTATCTTCATAAATCACAAAATATTAGTTTTATTTAAGTTACATATAACTCGAAAAAACTATAAATCGATTCTGCATGCAACAACCATTGCTCTAATACCAATTGTAAGATTCATTAACCTCTTATTAGACATTTCTAATAACTAAATAAATTTAGTTTAGTCATAAAATAATAAGATCTTATGCATGCATAACAATATAAAATAAAGTAAGAAGAAATCGATCTACTTACAAAGAGGGCCGAATGGTTATACTAATTTGACACCTTCCAAATTAGTCTTCATAAGAAATCCTAATACTCCAAAGATGAACTTAGATCCAATATTAGAATCTACTCCTCAAGGATTTATACCAAGATAACCCTCTTAAACAAATACTAATTTGAATACTATAAATTAGTATATGTATCTTAAAATAACTACTAATATTATTACTTACTACTCCTAGTAATGTGTTGGTAATATTAGTGATTTTGTGAGAGTTTTCTTTCTTATTTGTTCTTTACAATTCGAGAGAATTTTCAATTATTAATATGATAATATTCTACAAGAATGAATTATAGTAAGTAGAGTAAAAACTCTCCTTATGGAGAACATGGCCGGGTAGCATGGGGAGGCATGCCCAATCAAGGCTCAAGTTTGTTCTTCTCAAGATGTAGAGTGTAGGGCTAGGTTTAGGTCTTTTAGAGACATAATCATTGTGCTTAATTCCCAAATAGAACAGCAATTAAGTCCTAAACCTACCAAACTCCCTCCATTTACATGGCATAAATGGACTTAAAATGGTCCATTTTAACTTTTTCAAATGTTAATTTGTATAGTGTGACATATTGGACATGTTACTAGACATGTTATTTAATAATGCATTTTTAACTTATTAAAAATAATTATATAAACAAAATAAGTCACATATAAAAATTAACTAGTAATTCATGATTACAAGTACTTAAAATGGGTCATTGAATTATAAATTACAACAACTTGTATTTATAATAAATCATTCATTCTTATTTTAATTGTTTCATAAACAAAAATAAAACCTAAGAAATAAAACAATTTTACATTACTTAGAACGAATCTTATTTAATGGAATTACAATAACATACAAATTCTCACTCACAAAATCATTCGTTCAATTTTAAGGAATTAATTAACTTGTATCAACATACAATTAATTAATTAATCAATTAAGAGTGTTACCCTAGAGGTATGACCTTAAGAGATCAACTGATCACCACCGTCATACGACAGTAATGTCAAACTCTAGTCAGCCAATCATTACTGACTAATGTGGATCAGTTGACAATAAAATATTACTTTCCCTCATGCGTTCTTATTATGAGATTTAAACATATAATCGCATTATTGTCGAGGACACTTACTCCAACATGGAAACCCTTAGAATCCAGTTTCTACCTAGGTCAATCAAGGCAAAAACGGTGCTTGACATAGGTACTAAAGATAAGGAATCGTCCCTCTTTAGCAACCTATCGCAAGAATGACTCTCGTTCGCCCTGGATAAGGTCGTCCACTATCCAAAATTTCTGAGTAAGAGGTGAGGATGCGTATTGGGAAGCCCTTTAATCGGACAAGCAATCCCGCCCGCGGTAGCAGCTTCTACTGATCGATCTTGGATGGTTAAGTGCAGAAGTTGATAAAACGATTTAAATGCATGAATGCGCATCCACAAGTTTAAACTATATTGTGAGATTTGCTATGTCGGGTTTTTATCCAAGTATCAAGTAATAGATGTCGAGTTGGATTTAATGTTGATTTGGATGCAAGACGGAAATTAAACATTCATTTACCAAGTTAGGTGTATGGTGCTTAACATCATCCATTTCTCTTAGAAAAACTGTTTTGAAATGCAAGGTGTACAATGTGAACTCATCAATCTGATCCAACCTGTATCCGGGTTAACCAACTCGGGATCGTCCTAGACAAGTGCTGGAAATAAAACAAAGGCTGCACTAGGCAGTCTTTCGAGGCGCGAGCCATAACGCGATGCAAGGGGCCTATCCTGTTTTGAAATGTAGAAAACAGAGAGCCTGTTTAGGCCCGAGTCAGACGACGACCCAAAGGGGTGTCTCCTATTTGTTGAAAGTGTTTGTGAAATCATTTGTAAAAGGGTGTTAAAACACGTTTTTTGTTGAAAAGGTGATTAAGACCGCTTTCGTTTTAATATGAAGAACGGGACACAGAATTATTATCATTGTCTTTATAAAATTCGATGTCGGGTTCGGTTTTTCAAGCTTGATATGGATAGTTTTGTAAAAGAGATGTAAAAACATGTTTGTTATGATCTAATTATGTTAAATTCATTTCTTTGTAAAAAAAAAGTGTAAAAAGTGCTTGATATGGACCAATTATATTAAGTTCATTGCATTGTAATTAGTCAAAGTTTATCATCATACTCGGGTTAAACCGACATAGTATGTAGAACCAAGGATGATTATCCATGTATGACTAATATGGTTTTTGCAAATGTACATAAATGAATAAAAAGGCTTCAAAATACCCTTTAAAATGTAATTAGCGTAATATTATCACCCAGTCACGGATTTAGCCATCATGGTATGAGGAACCAAGGCTGAATATAATTTATGGTTAAAAATGCTTGTTGTAAAAATGATTTGAAATAATGGAAATGGTAAAAACCGATTGCAAATAAAAGATAAAAATGAGGGAAAGATGAACTCAAACACATTTGAGTTCTAACCTGGGATGCAATAAGAGGCGCGAGCCACCTAGCTGTGACTAGGGGCTTCTACTTTAGGTCAAAACTCGGTTTTGGCTCTATCAATCCGTATTTTGGATCATGTTATGCATGTTTCAGCATGCTATAGTCATAAAAGCAGATAAAAAGAACATGTAAGGAGAGGTTTAATTGCACCCTCATAATTACGTTCTAGGTTGCATGATGAGAAATGGACAAAGTGTAAAAACTTGTGAGTCAGAAAACTCGATAAAAAACCATTTTTTGTAAAATATGGAGTGTTGCTTTGCTTGAGTGATGGTGTAGTTGGCCAAAGTGGTAAGTCAAGTGATTTAATGCACGATGATGGTACCAAAAAATGTGTATAGCTTGTATTTTCAATCGGTAGGTCGAAAATACGAGTCGTTTGTTTAATCGGGAACTCGAGGTCTAGAATTTTAAGGTAGAAAAGAGGGAATGGACCCTCGCGTGCCTTTGAATGGTAGCATTTGAGGGGTATCTATAGAGGATTGTGTGGTTGTGTGCGTTTTGGGCGACGTGGCCTTATGGGCTGCTTGAAGAGCCGCGAGCATGTCCACGGGTCTTCAACTTGTCTTGTCACTATCACACATTTCGATTTGTGGTTTGTTCTATCCTAGGTTTTGTAGGAAATGTGATGTGACTCATATTTGCACACACTTGGTCCCCGAACTTGCCTGGTTCCTAATCTTTCTTGCATGTATAAGGGTCGTTCTATCTTAAGCTTCCTACTTTGCATATTCTATGAGGTTTTGTGCCTTTGGTAGGGAAGGAGCGCTAGCCTTGCATGTATGGAGCAAAACGGAGCTAAATTGATCGTATCTAACGACCAAGCATCAAAGAGGAGACCGATACTAAATGCTTAAGTACATAGAACAAATAAATGGGCAATGATGAAGGACCCCCACTGCTCCTCAATGATCCCCACGGATCATGAGGCAGGCAAATGAAGAAGAAAGAAATCTGCAAGGAGAGACGGGCGTCCCGAGCACTGCCCGAGCATGCCAAAGAAGAGGACGGACGTCCCAAGACTCAGCCTGAGTATCCTTCGAGCAGGATAGGCGTTTTTCCATGCAACATGAGCGTCCAACAAGTGCAATCTGGGCGTCTCCGTGAAGGACTTGCAAGGAGTTAATCTTCATTTTAGGGACTTAATCGTCATTTAAGCCCTTAGTTAACCTAATACTTTCACTTATTATAAATAATCTATTGAAATAGAAGATTGGCATCAAGCCATTACAGGAGATTAGACATCAATTCGCTTAATTACATATTAATCCTTCCTTAACCTTTTTTCAAGAATTCTACATCTAGTGAGTAATTTGAAGATTATTTTGGGGATTATTTGAAAATTGAAAACTCTTCATCATTCATCAAGTTTTCTTCTATTATTCATTTCTTATTATTTGGATCATCCTAAGTTGATACAATTCCTTTTTCCCTTTTCTTAATTATTGTTTATCGCTTTACTCATTCGTCATGTTTAGCCTTGTTAATATGATTGACACCCTTATTAGCATGTTTTCCATGATCATGAGTGAGTAGTCTCCTAGCTAGGGTTAATGGGGGATTAAGGGAGTTAATCATGGGGTAGATCTTTACTTAATGAGTTCATATGATTGCTTGCTTGTTTTAGTTTCAACTTATGCACATGCTATCCTTGATGAAATACTTGATTGACAGCCTAGCATGAATCTCTTATCCATTCAAGAAGACTTGTAAGACATAAAATAACTCAAGGCTTGTTAGACCATGCATATAGTTGAATAGGGAGAATTAAGTCGACTTGTAGGAGTTGTAAAGTGTTGACCGACTCGGCTCCGAGACCCAAAACTTCTTAGGAATTGTAAGATATAAGCTAACTCGATTCCACTACAACAATAATTTTCTTGCATCTATGAAACTTGTTTATGAGATCTCACCATGATTCCCTTATGAACTCATGACACCCTAGTGCCTTTTATCAATTGTTTACATCCCCATTTACTTTACTTGCTTTGTTTTCCACTTGTTTACTTTTACTTGTCTAGTAGTTTAGATAACCATCTCAACCCAAACTAATTTGTGACTTTAAGGCATAACTACTTGCAATCGATAACTTAATCCAATACCCGCCCTTGGGACCCGACCTTTACTTACCGCTCTACTAAGGGTAGTTTGTGAAGACTATAAATATTGTTTCAGGGCGTACAACGACACGACCCATCAAAATGGCGCGCCATTGCCGAGGACGATGTTCAATTGAGTTGTTATTTAATGTTTTTAGTTGCGTCTTTCTTTGCCTTAGGGAAAAGAATTTCCTCAAGGTACTTCGCACCTTTTTCTCTTAGTTTACATTATAAGATGGACATTATAGATTGTTGTGTAGAGGACCATGCGAGTTCTACTCTCTTCAAAGACCCTTTGGAAGCATTGGAGGCCTTGGAAGCAAGTGAGGCCAACGGTAAAAATTGGGCATTGGAAGTAGATCTCCTTGAGGCCGCTCTAGCCAACAAAGAGCTCACCTATGAGCAATCCATGAGGATAGATGGCATCCTCAAAGAATCATCACAACCCATCAAGGTGGAACAAGCAATGAGAGTAGAATGTGTAATAGAGGTGAAAAGCGTAATGGAGGTGGAAAGTATCCCCAATGAACCATCAAAGGTAGAAGTTGAGGTACAAACTCCATCTTTAAAACACCTTCCCCTGAATTTGAAGTATGCTTACCTTGATGAGTCTAAAACCAAACCCGTGATTGTTAATGAAAAACTTGATAAATGTCAATTGGAAAGTTTGCTTGGTGTGTTAAGAGAACATGAAAAGGCTATAGGTTATAGTCTAGATGACCTTAAGGGAATACGCCCCAACTTTTGCATCCATAGGATTCATCTAGAGGAAAACCATAGATCTACCATTCAAGGACAAAGGAGACTAATTCCCTATATGCATGAAATCGTAAAAGGGGAGGTCCTGAAATTACTTGATGCGGAAATCATTTACCCTATATCGGATTCGTTGTGGGTTAGCCCCGTTCAAGTGGTACCCAAGAAAGGAGGTACCACGGTGGTGTAAAATGACAAGAATAAGCTAATACCCACAAGGAAGATCACTGGTTGGCGAATGTGTATTGATTATCGTAAGTTGAATTCCGCAACAAGAAAGGATCATTTCCCTCTTCCATTCATTGATAAAATGTTTGAGAGGCTTGCCTCTAACAAATTCTTTTGTTACCTTGATTGGTATTCGGGATTCTTCCAAATCCCGATACACCCGGATGACCAACACAACACCACTTTCACATGCCCTTATGGTACATTTGCCTATAGGAGAATGCCCTTTGTGCTATGTAATGCTCCCGCTACGTCTCAATGTTGCATGTTGAGTGTCTTTTCTGACTACCTAGAAACCATAATGGAAGTGTTTATGGATGATTTTAGTGTCTATGGGAAAGATTTTGAGTCATGGTTGCATAATTTGTCACTTGTCTTACAAAAATGTGAGTATGTTAGTCTTGTGTTAAATTGGGAAAAATGTCACTTCATGGTCAATGAAGGCATTGTCCTAGGTCATTTGATTTCGGAAAAGGGCATCGAAGTTAACAAAGCTAAAGTTGAGGTGATATAGAAATTACCGCCACCCGTGAATGTCAAAGGGGTGCATAATTTTCTCGGTCATGCGGGGTCTTACCGACGATTTATAAAATATTATTCCAAAATTGCAAAACCCGTCACTCAAATTTTGCTTAAAGATGCCCAATTCTAATTTACTCATGAGTGTGTTAAGGCTTTTGATAGGATTAAAGAGGCTCTAATTTCGGCACCAATTATTCAACCGCCAAATTGGGAGTTGCCTTTTGATAATGTGTGATGGAAGCAACTATGTCATTGGCGTGGTTCTTGGGCAACGGGTTGGGAAAGATTTACATGCCTTATATCATAGGACAAGTCCGCTCCTACGTACTTGGATAAAAAGTAATAGTGTTTTCGGACCACCGTGCTCTTAGACATCTCTTGGTGAAGAAAGAATCAAATCCACGCTTGTTGAGGTGGATATTGTTGCTTCAAGAATTTGACTTGGAGATAAGAGACAAGAAAAGGGCCGAGAATGTAGTTGCGGATCACTTGTCAAGGATTCGGTTTGACAACAATGAAGAAGATACACCAATCAATGATTCCTTTCCCGATGATGTTCTAATGGCCATCCACATATAACATGAGAGACATACAACACCATGGTTTGCCGATTTTGCAAACTACATTGTACGAGGAGTCCTTCCTCCGAATTTAAACTATAATCAATGAAAGAGATTTTTATTTGAAGTGAAGAGGTACTTTTGGTATGAGCCCAATCTCTATAAAGCTTGTAGTGATGGTCTTTACCGTAAGTTTGTGCCACAATGTGAAGTTGAAGGAGTTTTGGAAGGTTTCCACTCATCCCCTTATGGAGGACACCATGGAGCAAGAAGGATGGTTGAAAAAGTCCTACAATCGGGCTTCTATTGGCCTACCAGGTTTGAAGATGCTAGAGAATTTATCCTTCATTATGATTCTTGCCAAAGGACCGCGAACATATCTTGGAGAAATGAGATGCCACAACGAGGTATATTGGAAGTTGAAATCCCTTTGTATCATCCCAAGGCAACAAGTACATTCTAGTTGCCGTTGATTACATGTGAAATTGGGTAGAAGCAATTGCTACTCCAACCGGAGATGCAAAGACGGTGAGCAAGCTCCTAAGAAAAGTGATCTTCCCAAGGTTTGGAGTTCCTAGACCAATTATGGTGTTCAACATAGAACTGGCTAGGGATATCATCCTCAAACAAGCTGTCAAGTATTAGTTTCCAATAGAGAGATCAAGCAAATTCTTGAGAAGGTTGTTAACAAGACTCGTAAGGATTGGAGCATGAAACTTGATGACACTCTATAGGCTTATAGGACGGCCTATAAGACACCCATAGGAGCTTCACCTTATAAGTTAGTCTATGGGAAGGCTTGTGACTTGCCATTTCAATTGGAATACAAAGCCTTTTGGGCAATCAAGGCTTTCAATCTTGAACTCAAGATAATTGGATCTTGCAAATTGAAGAATTGGAAGAATTTCGGCTTCACTCATATGAGAATGCAAAGATCTAAGAAAACGCACTAAATTACTTCATGACAAGAGAATCAAGCAAAAGGCATTGCACAAGGGAAACAAAGTCCTTTTATTCAACTCTAGATATTGGCTCTTCCCTGGAAAGTTGAATTCGCGATGGACGGGTCCCTTTGTGATCACAAATGTTGGAAAGTATGGAGACTTTGAGCTAATGTCGAAAGATGGGAGTCGGTTCAAAGTCAATGGTCAATGTTTCAAGCCTTATTATAAAGGAGCTTTAGTAGGAGAAGTTGAGGCCATTCGCCTTGAGCCTCTCTCACCATGATGAAGCATTAAAATGGAGGAGAGTTTGGTGGAGTCTTCCCTAAACCACAACTTGTAAATATACTAACTTATTTACTTGCACTTAACTTCATTTCATTGCATTATAATTCCTTGTTTTAAGTACAATTTTTGACATGAAAGCAAGTGAGGGAGGTTTACTAATCCCGTTTGATGTGTGAAGGATTTGAAACTCAAGTGTGGGGAAGCTTTTGCCTAGGCTAATAAAGAGCCTATGTAACTCAATGAAGTATTAAGAAGCCATAGAAGAGCTAAATGGAGGATCCCCACGAGTTAGCCTCAACTCATGTGAGTTGGAGCCAAAAAGATTGAACGATATTTTTTACTGAAGCGAAATTCGGGCGTCCTATAGTCGGGACGGGCGTCCCGAATGCTCAGGATCAGCGTATGATCCATGGGGATGCACGTCCCTATCTGTTTGTCAAAGAAAAGTTTATCCTGTTGTGAAATTCAGGCATCCGAGTGCTCAGGACGAGTGTCCCAATACCCAGGACGGGCGGACCGACTTCAGGACGCGCGTCCCCTCTGCATATTCTGAAGTAAGAAACGGTCGGCTCCCTCATTAAACCGCGCGTCTCCCTCCCGTGCTACTCTTCTATTGGCTACAAACTTTCTTTCTTTTCCTCATTTCCACCACACATATTCAGACACATCAACTTCTTCCTCTTCTAGTAAACCCAAATCTCCCTCACAAATAATCACAATGACCCCAAATCATCTCCAAGCAACCAAATCAACCTCTCTAAACTTTAGCTCACCCAAATCTAGGGTTTTCCACAAAGTAAAGAGATCTAATTTAGGAGGTTTTATTTCACTCTTAAACTTTCATAATCAAAGTTCTTAACTCAAACCAAAATGAAAACATAAAGAAGGTTCATGACAAAGGAACAAAGAAGAACAAGGGTAATTGGGAGTTCTTCTACCTCACATTTCAACACAAGAAGGAGAGAAAATGAAGAAATTATTGATATTTTAATACTTGATCGGTTCCCTCACATCGAATTTGTTAATGATGCACAAAGAGTCATCTTCCACCAACTATTGGGTAAGAACATCCATCTAACTAAGTTTGTTTGTCATGATACATTAAGAAAGCTAGGGATTTTTTATCAAACCGAAGCATTGTTCGACTTGTTCGGACTCTCTACCATGTTTCATATGCATGAAGTTACATATAAATCACTTGTCCTTGAATTCCTAAGCTTCTTAAGGATCTCCACTCTTAACAACACCATATGCATAGAATTCCGGTTGGAAAATGTAACAAGAATGATAGCATTAGTTGAGTTTGCGGATATTTTGGGCTTAGATGTATCAACCTCTCGATCATCCAAGCCTAGAAACTATAGTGAGGAACCTCTTTGGAGAGCCGTAACGGGCCGTGATATGACAAAGATTAAAGATTGTTCGGCCTACTACATCCAAAACCCCATTATTCGATTCACTTACCGTTTTATCACGAGCACCCTACTTGCTGAACGTGACCCGACCATTGTTAATGAGCTTGATCTTACCTTCATGGAATCATACTTGCAAATTCAAGGTAAAAGTGGCTACCATTTCAATGCTTCTTTGGTATTACTTGAAAGATGGCCACGCTTTCGAAACGGATGTGACAATGGGAGGAAGCATATCATGAATAGAGGCTTAATAACAAGAATTACAAAGTGGTTTAACCCAAACTTCCATAATGATAACTCATATGTCCATCTTTCGGGCAACACTAGGATCAATGAATACCTTCTTTTCCAGCAACATCATTGGATAGCCTACGAAGGATATGAAAGTAAAATCAAATGGTTGACAAAGGGAACCGCCCCATTAACCCTTCCAATGGAAGGTTTGACAAGGATTTCACCAAGGAGAGGGCCCCATTCCTGACTACCTTCCTACCTAGTGCCCGGAAATACAAGACGAGAGAACTAAACCCCACCCCCTACTCAACAACAACAAGAGCATGAGCATGAAGGGGAAAAGACCACTATTCCTCCATACCCCTTCCCTTACCAACCCTATAACAACCCTAACCCGTTTATTTTCCCTAAGGATGACTTTGCTACGTGTCTACTTTAAGCAATGCACCGACAATAATACGATGATAGGGTGGTTGCCTACTATGCCCCCTATCTTAGTTTCCATCAAATGTCCCGCCAAGGGCGCATTAATGAAGAACGAGTTCTTCCCTCTTGGGCTCAAGTTGACATACTCTTCCCAAATTCGGCCCATGGGAATGAAGGAGCAAGTGGCAATGGTAACGAAAAGGAGGCAATTTCAAGTGATGGTGACACGGTGGAAGTGAATAGTGATGGGGATGAGTTTATGGACTTCTATGAAAGTGATGACTCAAAGGTGAATTGGAGTGATGAACTTGGAGGAGATAATGATGATGATAAGTGAAGAATTATTTGGCTTGGTGGAGAGGGCAAGAGGCACCCACCATGGCTTATGTGAGCTTTTTCCTCCTCTCTCATTCCATTGTCAAAAATTTGTTTGCATATTAGTTTAGTTTGAATAATCATTGTTGTTTTGGCTTTTGCCTAGTGAGTGTCCTAGCAACACCAAAGGACTTTTTCCACCTTTGCCACATCGAGGTGATTACAATTTTTCCTCCCACTACAAAAATCCAAAACGACAATTTCCATAGCATAGCACGCATGGCCTTGTGGCCAAACTCCCTCCATAACTTTAACCGGTTTGGGGAAGTTTGATCATAAGCACCCCGAATTAATCTAAATTAGCTCTCCGAACAATATAAAGCATGCATCATCTAGAATAGTTTAGCTTGCATCATTTGTAATATATTCCATGTAGTATGCATTTAGTGTTAAAATTCATGTATTTCATTTAATATCATGCATTTGCACTTGCACAATTTTCTATCGTTTTGTCCATTGAGGACAATTTCCATACTAAGTGTGGGGATGATAAATTCTAACAATCTAACATCTAACATCTAACCTTATTTCAAAATGATAAAAATTTGAAAAATTTAAAATCCAAAAACATGTTCTTCTCCTTTGTAGTGTGGAATTGTATATATTGTATATATTTGTTTGTTTTTTTGTCACTCTTATCACATTGGGTCGACTACGCCACATTCGAAGCATGAGAGAAATAGAAGACCGCATGGTATGATCTTTCAAAACCTCCTTCCTCCTTCTATATGTTAATGACAATGTGGCTATATTTTGATTGATGCGGTATGAACCTATGTGTTATTAAGTGTTTGCATTTAGTTTACATGGCATATTAGTTGATAGTAGCATATGAATTAGAGTTGTATATATGTGTAACAATTTGGAAATTAAGGAAAGAGAAAGTACGGAATGTGAGGAAGTATGAGAGTTCAACAAAGAACTTTGGGATGAATGTGACATTTATAAAGGAACATATACTGTAAACAAGCATGTGAGATGAGAGAGAGTGCATGAGAATCAATGTGAGATTTAAGGAAAAGAGAGAGTGAGGTGAACTTCGAGGACGAAGTTCCTTTAAGGGGGTAAGATTGTAATACCCCATAGTTATAAGACTTTTACTCGGTCGAGTAAACCGAGTACTCGGCCGAGTTGAACCCACTCGACCGAGTAAGGGACCGAGTGAGCCTACAAAGTTGTTAATAACCCCTGATTAGTAGTCCACTTGATCGAGTGGAGGTTCACTCGACCGGTGGAGCCGCCACTTGACCGAGTGAACCGAGCACTCGACCGAGTGCTGTGGGAACCGCTGAGTTTTCACGTGTGGGCTTTCCTTTTAATGGACCTTGACATATATATACCCTCTTTTTCAGATTTCTCCCATTTCCAAACCCTATTTTCTTCTCTCTAAAACCCTCCTACCTCTCTCTACAATCCCTACTTTTTAATATCCTAGATCTACAACTATGGGTGATGATTTTGGAAGATTCATTCATATATTCTTGTTCCTTGTCACTTGGTGAGTCTTATACTACCTTTTTCCCTTTAATTTGGATAACTCGTTTTAAGACTAAACTTTAGAATTTGGGGGTTTTAAATGGGTGTTGTAAATTAGTGTTTTAATTAGTATTATTGGGTAATAATGAAGGGTTAATTTGTAGTATTAGTTGATGTAGGATATTTTGTGATAGTTGTTATAGTATTATGTAGGATAAGACGGTCTTATGATATGGATGCATGCTTGGTGGTTTCGGATTTGCTTGTGAAGAATGCTAAAAGGTAGGTTAATCCTACTCGGTTTCAATATTGTGGTTATCACATGTTTTATGGTGGATGTGGTAATTAGTCTCATGTAACTATATTAGTTGTATTATAACATGTTTAGTCACTAATTATGTCATTAAGAGGTGATTGTAGTAGTTATGATGTATTATAAGACAATGTTGGTCAAGATGAGTCGGTATTTGGTACACTAGTGTGGTATTGCGTTTGTTGTTGGTTATCTTGTAAATTGGTGGTTTGTGATGGTGTTGTGGTTGTTAAGGAGACGGAAGGCGGTTGGGAGACTGTCTTCCACTAGGGTTGCCTCTTGGAGCTTTCCCACTCGAAGAGGGATATGCACATTAATGAATTGAGTGTGGAGGGACGCGTGTGGTTGAGACACGACGTCTGGCAGGGGATCCGGGTGCCTTCCGGACCCAGTACGTTTGGGCGTGTCCCGGTACCTGTTTTTGGTTATTGGTATGTCTGGGCGAGTCCCGATACCAGTGTGATTGTCGGTATGTCTGAGCGTGTCCCGGTACCGTGGTGGTGGTTGTTGATGGTGGTTCATGCATATTATGGTCGTATCGCACTTTATTTATCTGTTGAAACTGACATTTGTTTGTCTGTGTCTTGTCACCTATCTCTTTTGGGGTGGCATGTGTCGATCCATATGATATCCTTTAGTCATATGGGGAGCAGGTTATGCTCAGGTTGTTTGGATAGTACGCGGGAGACAGAACGAGCTTGATGATATCACGAGACGAGTCTAGTTGGCTAGAAGAGTATAGATGTCACGAGTTGTATTTTATTTATCCATTTGTTTACGTTTATGTAATTCATTTAACATTACATTAATAAAATGTTCTTTGATTGAAGTTTTGAAACCCTACCTCGGGAAATCGAGATGGTAACGCTCCAATTATCTTGGTCGGATAGTTGAGGTGTTACAATATGTTAGTTGCATTTTAGAAATTTTTTGTGAAAATGCCTATTTGGGAAGCTTGACAAGTGTATATAAGGCCCTTGTAGATAATTTTTCTCCTTAAGACTTTGATTAATAGAATGCTCTCAAGACACCCTAGGATGTGTCATACTAGTATCCTTTGACCCATGGACTAAGGCCAAGTCAAGAGTGCCTTGTGGTGTTATGAACTCCTTGGCTATCGTTTATTGCAAGGTGACCTTTGATGCCATGCAACCGTCCTTACACTTCCGTCATCATATTTTCACAACAAAAAGGGAATGGGCACAAAACTGTCAAATTGAGTTCAAGTTATCAAATGTCAAATGTTTGCAATTGCATCAATGAAATGAGGAGCAAAAATAGACTCCTATGCTTTAATAGAAGTACCCTTCCTAAAAATGTGGTTACTTTGAAAAATGTTCAAAGAAATACAAAAGTTGAAAATGCCAAACATAAAAAAATGGCACAATGTTCTTGATTGTCAAATGTTAAAAAATGGGGGGGGGGGGGGGGGGGGGGGGGGGGGTGGGGGGAATAAACCCAAAAGCAAACTACCATCATGAAACTCATATACTTTGAATCCCTCTATCCTTGATGAATCCAATCTTTGTTGCATGGTGGAGAGGGGACGACCCTTCTTCTTGTCTAGGCAAGAGGGGGAATTCCGTGATCCTACAGTCTTTTCTAATACCATAGGGAATTGACTCTTAACAAAAGCATTTAGTGATTGTGGACAAAGGTAGCCTAGTTTGACATAACTTCGAGGTAACTTGTTTGCATCCTCTTGAACTTAGTAACTAGGAGAAACAATATCTATGGTGGACTGTGTGCCCTTAAATTGCTTCCCTTGTAGGTGATTTACGCCACTTAGATGAGAAAAGTGGCTATTCTTTTTGTAGACGCATCCTTTACTAGTTTTTTTGTGCTTAAACATTAGGATGCATCGCTATTTTGGCAAGCCCTACCTTGCCTTGGAAGAAGGCATCTTGCCTCATAGATGTCTTGTTGTGAGTTGAAGGGGCGGAGTGAGACCCGCTGATTGTCTGACATTGGCTAGTAGTATTAACAAAGGTCATAGTTTTAGTCACCTCTTTACTCGCGACGAGCAAAGGTTCACTTTGGGGATATTTGATGTGACTCATGTTTGCACACACTTAGTCTCTGAACTAGCCTCGTTCCTATGCTTTCTTGCATGTATTAGGGTCGTTTCTATCTTAAGCCTCCTACTTTGCATATTCTATGAGGTTTGTGCCCATGGTACGGAAGGAGCGCTAGCCTTGCGTGTATGGATCAAAACGGAGCTAAATTGATCGCATCTAACAACCAAACATCAAAGAGGAGACCGATACTAAAGGCTTAAGTAGATAGAAAAATTAAATGGGCAATGATGAAGGACCCCCACGGCTCCTCAATGATCACCACGGATCATGAGGCAGCCAAATGAAGAAGAAAGAAATCTACAAGGAGAGACGGGCGTGCCGAGCATGGCCCGAGCGTCTCAAAGTAGAGGACGGGCGTCCCAAGACTCAACTCGGGCGTCCTTCGAGCATTATGGGCGTTTTTCTATGCATCATGAGCGTTCAACAAGTGCAATCCGGGCGTCTCCATGAAGGACTTGCAAGGCATTAATCTTCATTTTAGGGACTTGGTCATCATTTAAGCCTTTAGTTAACCTAATACTTGCACTTAGTATAAATGCTCTCTTGTAATAGAAGATTGGCATCAAGCTATTAGAGTAGATTAGACATCAATTAGCTTAATTATATATTAATCCTTCCTTAATTATTATTTAAGAATTTCTAGATCTAGTGAGTAATTTGAAGATTATTTTGGGGATTATTGGAGAATTGACAACTCTTCATCATTCATCAAGTTTTCTTCTATTATTCTTTACTTATTATTTGGATCATCTTAAGTTGGTACAATTCCTGTTACCCTTTGCTTAATTATTGTTTGTTGCTTTACTTATTCATCATGTTTAGCCTTGTTAATATGATTGACACCTTTATTAGCATGTTTTCCATGATCATGAGTGAGAAGTCTCCTAGCTAGGGTTAAAGGGGGAATAAGGGAGTTAATCATGGGGTAGATCTTTACTTAATGAGTGTGGGATTTATCTGTATGCATCCCTTTAAATATAAGGACTATAACGAATTAATCATGTTGAACGCATGTCATAAAATAAATTGCATAAACAAAAAGGGTAAAGAGATGACGCAATAACCTTCGGTCCTGGCTAATTCCGCCTATGAACAATATCGCAATGATATTCTCCTATCAGTTGCACCCAAGATGCTCCGAGAAAAGCCCTTTGATTTTGCTAGAATCGATTCCTAAATTTTCTGAAAAATTTTAGGTTATTTTTGTGTTTTTTCTGATGAGAGGAGGCAAGAAGCAGTGAAAAATTAGGTTAGGATTATTAGGGTAGAACAATGAGCTCCCTCTTCCTCTTATTCTAACCGAAAAAGAGGAGTGAATGGGGAGATATTTTTACCCTCTTAATTTTCAGCGTAATGCTAACCGAAATAAGAGAGATCCATTTCTCTTTTTTCGGTTTTTCCAAAAATGTATAAAATGTGTTAAATTGTCATCTAGTGAGGATCGAGCCCATGACCACTTGGTTTGAGTACCCTCACTATTACCACTATGACACATTCATCTTGTTGATATTAAATATAACCGATTACATTTAATTACGAATTAACAGATTAATTCGTCCAAGCTAACATTACATACATTTAATTAAGTATAACTTATTATATTTAATTTACGAATTGACAGTTAATTCGTCTCAACTAATATTATTTAATCTTCATTAAATAATTGTCTCATCAACACATTGACTAACTGTTTAGTCATATAAGACATCAATGTGATTATATTTCTATAACCATATCTCTCAAACATATCCTATAGGTGTGACCTTTAGGGACCAGTTGATCACCGCCATCTGTATGATAATAACGTCAAACTTTCTAGCAAGCCAACCGTTATTAGGTAATCGTTAATCAACTGATTAAAATACGAAGTATACCCTTGTGAACCTTTAAGAGATTTATTAATGTTATCACACTAATTTGTGGAGGACACAAGCTCCAACAAACTCCCACTTGTCCTCACAAGTGTATGTGCGATAACCGATTCTCATATCCTAAAATTTCTCCCACTCAATGTAAAACAATTTGCAAATTCATATTCACAAAGGTCGTATTTTACAAGCGATCATCATCAAGAGTGGTTTCCCCGACTAGAGAGTAACTTAACTGATAAACGAATCATCATTCGAGCATGGCCATGCATTTCAGTTACAACTCCTCGAGTGGCCCCGAGAAATAATCACACGATAAGGGTTGGATATTTTCCTCAACTCGAATCCTGCAGATGTAAGCACGATGAAATGACCCGAAAAATCTACTTAACCTCCAGTTACGGCAGACCGTGAGAAAGAAACCAAAGTCACCCAAAAACTGCCTTAATCTCAAGAGACAGTCGATAGTCAAAAGAATCGACTCTAGGAACACAATGGATGTCCTATCCACGACCTGGTACCAAATGTTTTTAAACATTTAGGACTCCATTACGTTGTCACAAAAAGTTGTCCTACGAGGTATCGTTATAATCTCGCATCTGTGATCGATCAGTCAACCGTTTGACTTATGGCACGTTGAACCCACCATCAATCGACTGCATAATATAATAACCGGAGTTATCAGCTGACATTGGCGATTACGGACCAAAACAAATATAATGTAATTCAGTTCACTTTGTGGCGTTCAATGTTGTCAGTACAATCCACATGAAAAACAAAATATTATAAAAACGACGAAGTTATAAATAGTTTATGAAAAAGATAACGTATCGAATTCATAATAAACTACTAAAACTCAGGTACACATTTAATTCTCATGGAAATAACGTGCCCTCCATGCTTATCATATTTCAATGGCTCAGTAGTAGAATATGATACAACTTCCTGTTTGGAACTATTCCAGCTGACCGCAGCACCATTAAGAGTAACAACGAATCTAGACTGAGATTTCTAATCATCTCGATCCGTTTGGAAGCTAGCATCTGCGAATCGATTGCGCAAGATAGCTTAGTATCTCCTCCATAAGTCAATACCCTATCCTTACTCCTCCGTAGGTACTTGAGGATATTTTTAACAACTATCCAATGTGTTTCACCTGGATTCTTTTGGTACCGACTCGTCATACTCAATGCATATGCCACGTCTGGACGTGTGCATATCATGGCAGACATGATTGATCCTATTGCAGATGCATAAGGAACACGACTCATGCGCTCAATCCCTTCAGGCGTCGTGGGTGACTGAGACGTGCTCAACTGCATCCCAGACGTCATTGGAAGGTTCCCGTTCTTGGAGTTGGTCATGCTGAATCTCTCAAGAATATTATCCAAATAAGACTCCTGACTAAGTGATAACGTCCGTCGTGATCTATCTCGGTAGATACGGATTTCCAAAATGCGTTGTGCCTCACCCAGATCTTTCATCTGGAAATGGTTCTTCAACCATCCTTTAGCCGAAGATAGGAGAGGAATTTCATTCCCAATCAAGAGTAAGTCATCGACATACAATATCAAGAATACAATCTTACTCCCACTCGACTTGGTATATAAGCATGGTTCCTCGACCGATCGAGTAAAACCATACTCTTTTATCACCTTGTCGAAACGATGATTCCAACTCCGAGAAGCTTGCTTAAGTCCATAAATGGAACGCTTAAGCTTGCATACTTTCTTAGGATGTTCAGGATCTATGAAACTTTCGGGTTGCACCATGTACAACTCTTCCTCTAAATAACCGTTTAAGAAGGCGATTTTTACATCTATTTGCCAAATTTCATAGTCATGAAAGGCGGCAATCGCTAAAATTGTCCGAATGGAACGTAACATGACTACAGGTGCAAAAATCTCATCATAATGCAATCCGTGCACTTGAGTGAAACCTTTAGCCACTAGTCGTGCCTTATAGGTATCTGGTTGCGTGTCTACAGAACGCTTTATTTTGTAAAGCCATTTGCACTGTAGAGGTTTTACCTTATTAGGTAAATCAACTAGATTCCATACGTTATTCTCATACATGGTGTCCATCTCGGATTGCATGGCTTCGAGCCATAGCTTTGAGTCGGAACAGGTCATGGCACCTTTATAGGTAGCGGGTTTATTACTCTCCAGGAGTAAAACGTCATTCTCCTCGACCATACCAATGTATCTGTCCGGAGGATTAGAGATTCTACCCGACCTCCTAGGTTCCTCAGGAATGCTAACCATATCATCAGTTGGAGGAACAACTTCCTCTATCTGTTCCTCGGTTGTTGGTTCTGGAACCTCTGACAACTCGAAGGTTCTATTACTTGTCTTGTTCTCGAGAAATTCTTTCTCTAAGAACGTCGTACTAGCCGCAACAAAAACTCGATGTTCGGTAGGCGAATAGAAGTAATGACCAAATGTTCCTTTTTGATAACCTATAAAGTATGTCTTGACCGATCGCGGGCCGAGCTTATCCACGTGTTTCCACTTGACATAAGCCTCGTAGCCCCAAACCCGAATAAAGGACAAGTTAGGGACCGTTCCCCTCCACATTTCATATGGAGTCTTGTCGACAGCTTTAGTCGGACTTTGGTTTAGTATAAGAGCAGCTGACAAAAGAGCATAACCCCATAATGAATCAGGCACTACCGTGTGACTCATCATGGATCGAACCATATCCAGTAAGGTTCGATTTCTCCGTTCGGACACACCATTTAATTGAGGTGTTCCAGGTGGAGTTAACTATAGTAGGATTCCACAGTCTTTAAGGTGTTGATCAAACTCATTTGAAAGATATTCGCCACCCCGATCTGAACGGAGTGCTATAACCTTTCTACCCAGTTGGTTCTGAACCCTATTCTGGTATTCCTTGAATTTCTCAAAGGACTCACTTTTATGCTTCATTAAGTAGACATATCCGTATCTACTCAAATCGTCCGTGAAAGTGATAAAATATCTATAGCCATCTCTAGCGGTAATTGGCATAGGTCCACAAACATCAGTATGTATGAGTCCTAATAGGTCACTAGCGCGCATTCCAACACCTTTGAAGGAAATTCGAGTCATATTGCCAATGAGACATGATTCACACGTGCCATATGTAGAAAATTCGAATGCGGGAATAGTCCCATTATCGACGAGTTTCTTTACGCGTTTCTCATTTATGTGTCCCATTCGACAATGCCATAGATAGGTTTGATCTTTGTCACCAACCTTTAATTTCTTATTATTTATGTGTAATTATTCCGTGGTTTGATCTAAGATATAAATTCCATTCATGGAAACTGCTTTGCCATAAATCATGTCATAAAAAGAAAATACAGCTATTATCCTTTATTGAAAATGCAAAACCGTCTTTAGCAAGTACGGAAATTGAAATAATGTTCTTAGATAAACTGTGTACATAGTAACAGTTATAAAAATAACTCAAAACCACTAGGGAGTTGGATTACGTATGTTCCCTTCGAGACTGTAGAAACTCGTGCTCCATTCTCGACTTGCAGGTCCACATAACCCTTTTCGAGAGGCATGATGTTCTTTAGGTCCTGCAAATAATTACACAGATGATAACCACAACCAGTATCAAGTACCCAAGTTCCGAAACTTGCATGGTTTATCTTAATCATATGAATATAAGATGACATACCAACAAGAACGACGCGGCCTGCTTTTATGTCCTCACGGTACACGGGACAGTTCCTCCTCCAATGTCCACTCTTGTGACAATGGTGGCACTCAATGTCACCGCCCTTGCTCTTTGTCTTGCCCTGTGAGCCACTAGTCTCACCAGGCCCACTCTTACCGTTTCCTAGCTTCTTGAACTTTGGCTTACCTATAGCTAGGTCGCCATGAGCCTTGCCCTTACCTTTACTTTTATTGGAAATCATGAGAACATCCTGCTTCATGCTCCCACTCAATTTCATATCCTTCTCGATCTGTACAAGAAGGGAGTGTAGCTCATGAGAACTATTTTTCAAGTCATTCATGTAGTAGTTCGCCCTGAAAAGGGCAAAACCATCATGAAGAGAATGAAGCATTCGGTCAAGGACAATGCTCTAACTGATTTTGCAATTAAGTGCCTCCAATTTCTAGACATTCTCAATCATGTTAAGAATGTGTGGGCTAACCGGTTGGCCCTTTTGGAGTTTCGCATCAAAGAAGCGACAGGTATGCTCATAAGTAACGATTCTCGGTGCCTTGGAGAATTCGTTAGTGAGCGTGGTGAAAATCTTGTTTGCACCTTGGGCAATGAAGCGTCTCTGCAAATTGGTTTCAATTGCAAAGATGAGTACGTTCTTTATCGCACCCGCTTCCATAACGAAATCACTATAAGTTAGTGACTCGTTGACTCCGTAGTGCTGCCTCCCAGTCCGCAAAGTTGGACCCGTCATTTTTCAGACGTGTGAACTGATTCATGTTGTCCATAAAAATTTTCAGCCAGGACGCGCGATCAAGTGTGGCACTTGGCATTGGGATTTCGTTATTTCCAGCCATTTTTTGTAACAGTAAAATTAACGTGTTCTACACTGCGAAAAGAAAATTGAATAATAAGCCTATGCATCGATTTGATTTTTAAGTCTAATGCAATACTGTTATAACGCGAAGACTCATGCATTTATACAATTGACCTTCCTCAAGAATTATATAAATGATCCCAAGACTCAATTTCTGTAAATTGATAAGCCCGCCTCTTGGCTAATTCTACCTTTAGAATTCTTGGTCGATAAATTTCTGTAAATTCTATCTTTAGTCCATTATATTCACGAGAAACTCTTCGGACTATAATGTTGAGATAAACTAAGTCAACACAAACTACTTACCCAACGTAGAAGGGGTCATATTATGCCTACCGACGAAGCAGGGATTCATAGTTGTTTGCCCTTATAAAGACTAATCTCAATTTCCGTTTTAGAGGAAGATCCCATCAACTTTATTTTAATTTCCCAAGAAACTTGTCTTGATGTTCCATCTTGATCCATGTAGCGGGAGTGAGCTCCAACCTCCATCTTTAGTCTTCTTTGAAATTACAATAAATAAAATTACATGATAAACCTATTTATTACATTCTAATTTCAAAAACCCAAAACTAAAGAAAAAAAAAAAAGAGATTCGAGATCTCATAATTATATAAAAATTATGTATCCTTGATTATGAAAACATAATTTGACTAAGGCCACACTAAGTATTACAAATTACAACCGATTGCAAAAATACGTATATTAAACCATTCAAACGATTCATTCAACTAAATAAAATGCATCAACTAAAAAAATTAAACATGCAAGACATAATTCTTTAATTATGTAGATTAATTTTATCCAAACCACCCATTTAAATTATCAAATTAATTGACAATTCCTCAATTAATCACATTAATTTCAATCTTAATTCATATTAAACTTGTAATATGAATCTAATCCGTCAAAATTTTAAACTGCTTAAAAGAGATTAGGTATCTATGAATTATGAGCCGCTTCACAATAATTAATTGGCCACAACAAACCCAAAAAAAATTTTCTTTAAAATTTATCTCGGTAAAAACCGAAACAACCCAAAGAAATCTTTTCTGGATTTTATAGCTAAAACCGAAAAAAAAAATACAAAAACCCTTTTTTTTTTAAAATCTGTCCATTACGTGAACAGTAACAGAAACCAAAATTTTTTATTTTTTTACGTTTCTCTCGGCTCGATAGACAAAACAACAAAAACAGCCCGTTTTTATTTCTTTCTTCTTGCGGTTTTTCTGTAAAAACCATAACAAAACAAAAAAAAATTTGTTTTTTTTTTTTATTCTGGCCACTGTGAACAGTAACCACGTGAACAGTATAGAAAACAAATTTTCTTTTCTCGGATGCTTTTCAAATCGGCATAAACAAAAACAGCCGTAAAAAACTTTAATCGGTTTTTCAGAAGAAACCGAAAGGAAAAAACAGAATTATTAATTTTTTTTTTAAAAGTACTGTTCATCCGAGAACAATAACGGAAACGAAAAAAAAATTCCACGGCTCAAAAAAAAATCCAGCCGATTACCTTTTTTTTTCGCAAACCCTAATTATTGTTTACAAACAATTTTATGAAAATCATCAAAATTAAAATTCGTGGCCTTGGCTCTGATACCACTTGTGGGATTTATCTGTATGCATCCCTTCAAATATAAGGACTATAACAAATTAATCATGATGAAAGCATGTCATAAAATAAATTGCATAAACAAAAAGGGTAAAGAGATGACGAAATAACCTTCGGTCCTAGCTAATTCGGCCTATGAACAATATCACAATGATATTCTTCTAACAGTTGCACCCAAGATGCTCCGAGAAAAGCCCTTTGATTTTGCTAGAATCGATTCCTAAATTTTCTAAAAAATTTTAGGTTATTTTTGTGTTTTTCCTGATGAGAGGAGGCAAGAAGCAGTGAAAAATTAGGTTAGGATTATTAGGGTAGAACAATGAGCTCCCTTTTCCTCTTATTCTAACAGAAAAAGAGGAGTGAATGGGGAGATATTTTTACCCTCCTAATTTTCGGCCTAATGCTAACCGAAATAAGAGAGATCCATTTCTCTTTTTTCGGTTTTTCCAAAAATGTATAAAATGTGTTAAATTGTCATCTAGTGTGAGGATCGAGCCCATGACCACTTGGTTTGAGTACCCTCACTATTACCACTATGACACATTCATCTTGTTGATATTAAATATAACCGATTACATTTAATTACGAATTAACATATTAATTCGTCCAAGCTAACATTATATACATTTAATTAAATATAACTTATTATATTCAATTTACGAATTGACAGTTAATTCGTCTCAACTGATATTATTTAATCTTTATTAAATAATTGTCTAATCAATACATTGACTAACTGTTTAGTCATATAAGGCATCAATGTTATTATATTTCTATAACCACATCTCTCAACCACATCCTATAGGTGTGACCTTTAGGGACCAGTTGATCACCGCCATCTGTATGATAATAACGTCAAACTTTCTAGCAAGCCAACCGTTATTAGGTAATCGTTAATCAACTGATTAAAATACGAAGTATACCCTTGTGAACCTTTAAGAGATTTATTAATGTTATCACACTAATTTGTGGAGGACACAAGCTCCAACAATGAGTTCATATGATTGCTTGTTTGTTGTTGTTTCAACTTATGCACATGTTATGCTTGATGAAATGCTTGATTGACAACCTAGCATGAATCTCTTATCCATTCAACAAGACTTGTAAGACATAAACTAACTCAAGTCTTGTTAGACCTTTCATATAGTTGAATAGGGAGAATTAAGTCAACTTGTAGGAGTTGTAAAGTCTTCACCAACTCGGCTCTGAGACCCAAAACTTCCTACGAATTGTAAGATATAAACTAATTTGCTTCCATCTATGAAACTTTTTTATGTGATCTAACCATGATTTCCTTATGAACTCATGACACCCTAGTGCCTTTTATCAATTGTTTACATCCCATTTACATTACTTGCTTTGTTTCCCACTTGTTTACTTTTACTTGTCTAGTAGTTCAGATAACCAACTCAACCTAAACTAATTTGTGACATTAAGAATAACTACTTGCAATCGATAACTTAATCCAATACCCATCCCTAGGGATCTGACCTTTACTTACTGCTCTACTAAGGGTAGTTTGTGAACACTATAAATATTGTTTGAGGGCGTACAATGACATGACACTACTACAAAAATCACCATAGACATCAAACATTTTCATCAATAGGCATCAGATTTCATACTGATGCACAGTTGACACATGTATATTCTTTTTGCTTATACATCAGTCTAAAGTCTGATGTCTATTTTTGAATAGACATCAGTTTTAATTTTATCTGATGCCTATTCCATTAATAGGCATCAGTTTTTTACTAAAAACAGATGTCTATTGCATAAATCGACATCAGTTTTTAAGGAAAATATGATGTATATTGTTCTATTTATTTTTTTTAAAAAAAATTGATTTATTTCATATACAACCAAAAAACCAAATACAAAAAACCAACATCCACAATCAAGAGCAACCAAATACATCTTACATATCTGCAAAGTGCAAAATATTGTACGTGTGTATATATATATATATATATATATATATATATATATATATATATTTTATATCTTGATTTCAGAATATGTTCCGCCGATAAATCGCGAACGCCACGAACGTGTTGATTTCATCTTCTGAAAATGACATATATCTCGAAAAAGCTGCGGGAGTCAAGAGAATGGTTTACCAAAGAACTAATAAAAAACATGTATCATCGGTTCATCTTATAATAGTTGTGATATCAAAAAGAGAGTAATATAGAAATAGGATGAAATAAGGTGTGAATAGGCTCCAGGAAAAAAGTTATCACATAAATTTACAGCAGCAGCATAGTGAAGCATTCACATATAATTTCACATAAATAATATGAGTAATTAACTGCAAACACATCAAATACTTACATCAAGTTTCATCCAATACGAAGAGACTACTTGGAACACCAAATTCTTACAATCCCCGGATCTGCTAGTCTCCCAATGCACGCACATATGGCTGATATAATCTGGTTTGACACAATGAAGTTATGAGATTAACATTCAGATAACATAAGATAGTCGGTCATCAAAACTGTTAAACAACCACAAGGTAAATTCAAAATCAGGAATTGTTTTAATTTTAGTCCTGAAAAAAACCTCGGGAAGGTAATAAGTATTGTTGTTCCTGTACAAGGTATAGGTCTGGTTTGCTCGTGATTTAATGTCCTAAACTAGACCATTGTCATTTGTTCATTGTTGTATGAACTTAAAATACTATGTCAGCTAGTGCAGCTACTTTGCCAAGTCAAGTTAGTAAGGTTGTTGGAAAATTCTCTCATATGTTTGGTTCAAAACCCATCCAAGGGTCGCAACTGTAGCTACTACTAGTAGCCTTTACAAAAAAGCATGCATAGTTCTAAGCTGGGGTATATCAAATTATCGCTGATTTCGATTGCAGTACTAGATGGTTTTACTTATTGCTTAACTGTTCTTGTCTCGATGAAGATACAATTGGTAAAATACTAATATGTAAAACATACTGAATAACAGAGTAGAAAGACTTAATCACATGACTAGAAACAAGTCATACAACCAATACAACTATATCACAAATAACAAATATACTACTCCGTTCTTTTTACCAGACAGAAGCAAGCCTTATGTGCAAATGATTTCATTTGTGTGTTGGTAAGTATAAACTCCCAAACTAACCCAAAATTGGACTTTGGGCAGAAACAGCACAACAACAATAAGTAGCACAGCAACAAAGGAAGTAAGCGAAAGTTGCTTCAAATCGAAACAACTAACAATGGATACCCAAACTTTTAGCATAAAAGGTAGATTAATTCATTATTCATACAAAACAAAATATGGGTTGACACTATTTAGACACAGAGAATTAACCGAAACTAATAAATAATTGGGACATAGGGATCAAAAATTGGGGATTCAAACAATCAACTAGCAGAATGATAGTAATACAAGAGTATGAATTGCATACACCTAACAAATCAAAACAAAAAATCCCTAAATTTGGGATCAACATAACCCTAAATCGAATTAAGCTAAAATTAAATGCTATTTAAACTAATTAGACTGCTCAGGAACAGTACCTAGAGTGCGAAGGAGCAGTGATGATGGCGGCGACTTCATATCGTGGTGATGATGACGAACGGTTGAGCAATGGTGATGGTGACTTGGGAGTCGTCCTCGGAAGTGATGGGACCGGTGATGGTAACTTGGGCGTCGTCAGTAGCGCTTTTTGTATGAGAGCAGATGGGATGAGAGAATGAGTGAGAGAATCGATTTAACAAAAGGAGTGTAAATGTGTCATGTTATGTGAATTAAGAGCGCTAAATTTCTAAATATTTTCCGCCGAAAAAAATTTCAACATAGATATACATCTGTTTTTCAGTACTCTGGTGCACATAGTTATAGGCATGGGCTTTTGTAAATCTCCGATGTCTACATAAATGAATAGACATCGGATGTTTGAAAATATCTGATGTATAAACTTATGCATTATATTTTTTTTATAAAACTGATGCATATTAAGTGATGTCTATTAGGTATTTTGTAGTTGTGTGACCCATGAACATGATTGTTGTACTTGACCATCAAGTATATTGTGTTTACTTAGCATGGAAGGTTTGTGATGTTTGGTTTTTGTGTTTGACTCGTTGTTGGAGTCTGGATTTGAATTTTGAGTCGATATTTGGTTTGGTGTCGGTTTTGACTCTAGTTAGTGTCATTGCGATCACACCGTCGTGCATAAAACACTCTAGGTATTTTTGAAATGTTTTGAAAATGTTTTATTTTCGAAATTGTTTTTTAGTTTTTCAACGCGTAGTTTAAATAAAATGTCGATGAAGTGTAGCTATTCCTAAGCATGTTGTAGTCCGATAATCATCGTTTGTTTATTGGGGATTCAACAGATATCGGGTATCTACACCCTGGCACTGGTGGTTGTGGGTACGTCTAGGCGTGTCCCGGTACCGGCGTAGTGGTTGTTTGATAGCGTCTCATTCATATCATCTCATGTAGTATACTCACACACTTTGTGTCATCTCTTACTTTTTTTACTGAAACTGGCGTGTTGTGTGTCTGTGTGATTCTCACCTATTTCCGTGGTGGTCTATTTCGATCAATATGATATTTCTGATCATATGGGTAGCAGGTTGAATACAGGTAGTGCTTGTTGACATGATCGAGATTCGGGCCGCACTACGGACTTTGGAGTCGAGCACATAGACACTAGGTGGATGATATAGTCATAGACAAGTTGTATTTCATTTATTCATTTTTTTACGTTTATGTAATTACTAAACTTTTTATTTATATAAAGAGTTCTTAATTGTAATTCCGATTTCACTGCCTCGGGAAATCGAGACGGTAACATTTCCTAATTACCTTGGCCGGGTAAGAAGGGGGTGTTACAAAGTGGTATCAGAGCGATGATTTTGGAACCTTCACCAATGAACCAAAATGAACATAGGTGTGTCTAATAAAATGAACCTGACATAAGTACAATATGAGGTCAGTGTTTGGTGAGTAGGATCCTTCATCTCTAAACTAGATCCTATTGTTTCGGTTGGTCACTACGTGGGTTAATTATGAGTATGGGGGAACGCTATGTGATATGTTGCATGATTTCATGTGTGCAATGTTAAGTTGGCAAGTCATCGCATGGCGTGGTTTTGTATGTGTTGATACGAGTTGATAGATTTTTTTTCTTCCTTGATATAACCCTTCATTTAGCGTATGATAATATATGATATTTGAAAGGATGAAATGGAAATGTTTACTTGAGTTATGTATATGTGATATGAGTGGAGGATTTATTCTTGTGAAATGCATTTGCTTGTATGAGTGTTGCGTGTTTTTAAATGTGATGAGTTTTAAAGCCATAATTTGCATTTGTCTTATAGCCAGTTGATAGTTGATAGGCTTCTTGCATGATAAAATTGTTCTTATGAAATGTGATAACATGTAGAAGTTTGGTGAAAGTAATGATACATATGACATGTTTTGAGAATGATTGTTCCGTGTTGGTGTATGAAGGTCGTTAACCTCGTCCTTTGGATTTCACTAGCGCTATAGTAGGGTGTGATTAGTAATAGTTGTTAGTAAAGTAGTTACTAGTATAACAATAGTAATTCTTAGTCGGTAATTGCAAACCATAAAGAGACACCCAACCGAGTGCGAGCTAGTACTCGACCGAGTTCCACTCACTCGACCGAGTGAACCCTAGCACTCGACTGAGTGGACCATTTTCCAGAAATTTGAAAATTTTTGGAAGTGGGTGACTCGATCGAGTTGAGATGGCACTCGACCGAGTGCCATTGTATGGATTGTGAATTTCGCAAGATTTGTATTATTATCTTACTTCTTACATTTCTTAATCATTTCTCATAACAAAAATACCAAAATATATTTAAATTTTTTCCCCAAACTCCATTGTTGATGTTTGTTTCTTGGACATAAGTTTTCTACTCAGTTTTATCCTCTTAATTCTTGCTAATTAAACAATGTGAGTGGTTTTCTCCTTGTTCTTATTTCCCCAATTTGTTTCTGTTAAAGTCTACGCTAATTCCTTCAAATTTTGTCAATTAATTGCATGTTTTGTTTTATTCATTATATTAATCACCTTTTTACATCATTTATGATGTCAAGTGTAGAATTTTATGTTGAATTTTGCCCAAAAATTTTGTGAACCCGAAAATATGTATTCTCGAGTCAATAATTTAATTTGGGGTTTGTTGCATGGTTAATTGTTTAACAAGGACTAAAGTTTGGATGTTATTGCTAACTCTTGTCATACGTTTGAAATTTTGTCTTGAAAATTTTGAAACTTTAATGATCGTGCGTTAGTTTTGATTTTTCGTGTTTAAAAACTTAGTTTAGTTAACTAATAAGGCTCAATAATTTTGCCGCGCTTAAGTTTTGATTTTATCTTTGTCAGTAGCGGCATGTATTAACATGAATCGAAATTTCGTCTTAAAATGTTGTCCTAATCTTTTGAAATTTCATCTTAAAATGAATGGTTTTTATCTTTGCACTTTAAACATGATCCAATAAATTCCTGGTACTTAGTTTTTGTTGATGTTGCATTGTGTTGTATTAAGCTAGCAGTTTTTCCATATAAAGCGTTAAATTCAAATATTGTTAAATGATGTTAGGCACGGTCTCAAAATTTGAAAATCTTCTCTTAAATCCTTTCTTGATTTAATTGAGTAATAAGATTTCGATTTTGTTAATAATGCTATGTATTGTCTTAATCGAGAATCTTACCTTAAAATTTTGCCCAAATTTTTTTTACATATCATAGAGCATGTGGCTAAATTTTAAATTTTGCACTTAAAACATAGTTTCATTCCACGTAATGTAATAATATTTATTAATAATGTGTTGTTTTGCTTATCTATGGGTCAATGCTTTGTTTGTCTTGTGGGTGGCATGGTTTTGATGAGTAAAGACGTAGACGTACGTGGTTATGATTGAGAGTATATGAAACGAGAATAAGTCGACGAACTTATGACGGTAAATAGGCAAGTGCTAGTAATGTGTTATGAGTGGTGTTGCATCTTGAGAGTTATGAATGTGAAACATGCGTAAGGTGTCAGTTGGTAGGTGTATGATTCAGGTTTGGAAATTAGGAGTAGAAGAAAGTGACTTTATCTTGCGTAAGGTGTCTTGAATTCAGTAAGATGATTGCATGAGGTAATTATCGATAATGAGTGATGTGTGATATAGGTCGAACATTTGAACTTATGGATAGTGAACGAGGTCAGGGTTGCATGTTGAGGGATATTATTATGGAGCATGACTTGGAAACTTTGGTTGATAAATAATTGAGATATATGATGGAGGATTTAGTATTACCAAGTTTGGTTTTCGCGGTCATGAGAGTAAGAATGTGGCATGTAATGCTTGAGAATTCAATCATATTGTTGAGGTATTTGACCATTCGTGTTATAGAGTGTAACCGTTTAATTTAAGTGTGTATGCATGAAGTGTGAAAGTGGTTGTGTGGGACTCCGTTCTTATGAGTGGTAGTATAGATGTTGTTAGTAAAGTTGCCTCCCAATCGTTAGGTAAAGAGTCCATGGTATACATCGTGATCTTGTTATAGTGTCCATTTAAGGGGTGATGTTGTTATTATCCTTTGATAATAATGGGTAATTAGGGTCGTGTCCATGAGATAGTGTAAGTGTTGTGGACACCATCGACGGGTGTGAGGGATGATAGAGTCAAATATGTCGTATCAAATTGTGTAAATTGGGATGTTTTATTCTAGTTGTGAGGCCAATTTTGTGCACTAATCTTTGACATACACCGGCCTATTCGATTTGCTTGTAGTTGGGTCACATTCAGCTCTCTCTTGGTTTACTCATCTCACAAGACAAATTAAAGATTCTATGTCAATGAGTCGAGATAGAGATTTCATTTTCCACCAACCGAGACATCAAGCTCAAACTAACCAAGCAATATCAAGTGAAGACGGGTAATCAAAGAATCAAGATTATGATCGGATTTTGGAGAAGGACTCCCGTCCCGGGCGCAACCTGCGCCAAATTCTGCAGCCTGCGCAGCCTGTGCCTCTCCCTAGATCATGCGCATTCTTAATGAAACATGGGCCTACATTTCCGTGTTTGGGCTTTAGTGAGACGGTCTAACCTAGGTTTTTGTGCAGCAATATAAATACCCCCAAGCTTTGAAGAACATTTTATCTTGGTTGTTATCCTTAATCTTGTAATAATTAGAACAAATCCTCTTTAATTTATGTTAAGAATTCTTCAATTTGTGGGTTGTAAGACAATTATGAGGAGCTAATCTTCTCTTTACTTGGTATAATTTCATTCAAAGTTTCCAATTTTTGTTGTAAGACCCTCTAATCTCTCTTAATTTATCTAATACTCTTTCCTTGTGCTTAGTTTCATATGTTGGATGAGTTTATGTTTGGGTTGGCCATCCATGCTTATTGTTGTTCAACTATTGCAAATCCTAGAGAAATGGTTTAATCTATCTAGGATTGTTTGAAGCAAGTTTGTTGTATGGTTATTTGGTTTAAAGGATTCATATAACAAATAGGAAAATTTATGTCTTTTTGTCATTTGTATGGTTTTATCTTGTGAGTAATTGATCCTAGCTTCATCTTTTGGTCAAATCTTAATGCTCATGCTTAGTCTCTTTTCATGGTTTAATGACTTGTTGTCTAAGCTTGAAGGGTGCATGTAGATGGTTTAATTTACATGTATAAACATCTTAAGATGGTAGTATTGGGTGGATAATTCTAAGAGAGTCTTTTACATGTATCAACATCTTAAGATTGTCTCAATAGCATAATCTCCATTGTTACTCTTTTTCATGTTGTTTCCGAACCAATGCTTTCTCCTTTTATGTTTCCTACAAGTTGAACATTGTTAATACCCATTTTTTGTGATTAGTTTCAAATTTTAAGTTTAAATTGTCATTAGTATCTTAATTAGTAATAGAGTCTTAACTAAGTATTTAATAGTTTACAATTCAAGTCTTTAGCTTTAAAGTCCTTCTCTTGGGTTCGACCTTTTACTTCCACTTTACTATTGTCTTGCTTAGAGTTAGTAGAGTCAAGTTTAGGTTTACAAATTACATGTTTGATAGGTTTATTCTAGCATTTACGACACCTAGTTATTTCTCTATCAAATTTTGGCGCCGTTGCTGGGGAATGCGACATAGCTAGAGTTTGAGTTGTGACTTATGCTTGGTTGTTCCTTATTGCCTTTCTTGTTGTTAAAAGTAAGTGGTAGTTTTAATTTCTCTTGTTTAGTGTGAAGGTTTTATGCCTAGTTCTCAAGGAGAATTTAGCGATCAAGACTTAGACTCACGTGCAAGAGAAACTTACGATTTGTTCTTTGCACACCTCTTCTACCAAAGGGCTCCAAGGGTAGAGTTTTAATACCCGCCCAGTTAGGGACCCGTTACCGTCGTTGACTTACCTTAGACATATAAATCTAGACCTTTGGAAAACTTACGAGTTCAATCTTGTGACATAGTAACCTTTGGGTTTGGGAAGCTCGATCTAGCGGGGGCTACTCGATCAAGCAGCTCAGTGACTCGATCGAGTAGAGGTCACTAGATCGAGTAAGTCCTATACTTGATCGAGTAACGCGAGTTCGGCAAGATATAAATCGTGGAATCGTGAAACCAAAATCATTTAAGTTCATTTCTCCTAAACCTAACTGTTGTCACATCTCTCTCCTTCACCCATAGTCATCCATTTGGAGTCTTTGTGAGTTGAGACGCCATGAGGATAGGAAGCATGAGTCGGGTAGCGGTCTTGTCACTGGAACGCTATGTATAGGTATGTCATCATCATCATCATCGTCTTCCTCAGTTTTTATTATAGTTGTGGAAGTAGTGCTTGTTTTCTAGTATGTTGATTGTATTGTTACTTAATTTTGGTCTGGTTATTAGTAGTGTGGATTGATTGTAGTTCGTGGTTGTGTGTTTGTCTCTAGTTCGCGAGGTACGTTCTCGGCTGAGTGGAGTCACTTGTGGGAGTGGCTTCACGCCCTTGATTCCCCTTTGTGGAACCCGCCACAAAGGGGATGTGCACATTAAGGAACATGGGTTTGCGCTCAGTGTTGATGAGCGGGGCTCCGGTGGGAACGGCTGCGGTCCCCCACTGGCGTTGAGGATTACTAGTTGCGGCCGTAATCTGGCAGGACTGGACCTATGGGCAGTCAAAGGAGTGTTGGTGATTGGAGGACATGTTGGTTGTATGTTTGTGTGTCTAGCTTTGTATGTTCTTCAGTTACTAACCTTGTGGTGTTGTTTGTGTTTTCTTCTTGTGTTCTATTTGCCGTGATCTAATATTGTGAGCAGCCGGTCTTAGCAGGTTGATATATATGGAGTTAGCTGGGTGCGTTGGAGGGATGAGTCTACCACGAGTCATGGAAGAGATAGTATCACGTAGTTGCTAGATGTCATCAGTTGTATCTTTTATTTTGTTGAGTAACTTGTAATAAACATAATTGTTCTTTTATTGACGTTTGATATTTACTATTCTTCTGCAGCCGAGATGGTAATGCCCTTATCTACTGGGAAGGTCTTGTTAAGGCTCATTGGTAGATGGGGGTGTTACAAAGTGGTATTAGAGCGACGATTTTGGAACCTGTAACCAATAAGCCTAATGAGCGTAGTGAGTCTAATAAAATTACCATGGTGTATGCGTGTTGGGAGGCCCGGCAATTGCTTGATTTTGGGTGGGAAGGTGCCCTCATTCCAAAATCCTGGCCCTAATATGCTTAAGCCAGCCACTTCTAACGGGAGTGTTGAGTCGGGAATTGTGTGTGTATAGTTGTGTGTAGTATATAAAGGGGATATAGGTGTACTTGAGTCTAAGGTAATGTTTTGCATGTTCACGTGGTAGTGTAATAATGTGTAAGTGTTGTGTAGTTGGGAATGTGTGTATGTACGATGAGGAATGGCGGATGTGTGGAAGTTTGCATAAGACTATCTGATAATGTGACAGTTTGTAATGAAATGCAAGTCCCAATATGTGCCTTAGATAGTATTAATTGTCAGGTGGTGCTATGGAATTTAATAGGTAAATGATTTTGTATACCCTTGTGAATAAGTATAACAATGTGAGTATATCTTCTGATTGTCGGATTGTTGTGATATGTCGAACAATAGAGTATATATGAGTAATAAGGGCTGGTTGAATTGCTGAATGGAATGTCTAATAAATTGTAGTCACAAATTGGATGATAGAATTTGGATGTGCGTAAGTAAAAACGGCATAATATTGTTGTTATATATATATACATGTGAGTTGAAATATGTCATGGTTGGAATACATTGTAAATTGTGTGATACATGGTAGAATAGTATGTGTAGTGTTCGGTTGAGATAATTGTGTTATATACGAGTTAGTGTTATGGATAGTAATCGGATGAAAATAATCCGTGACGAGTTCCAAGTATACCCTGGACTCGGAACGAGTTGTTGTTTTGTAGGGACCGTTAACCGAATTCGTAATCTCCGACTTGTTTTAATCTTATTCGACCGAGTACGAGTGCCTACACGACCGAGTAGACCTTATTCGATCTAGTAGTTGGGTCACTTAATTGAAATCGTTGGATCTGCCAGCGGAATATCGAGCGAGCAACCCCAACTCGATCGAGTAGAGGCTACTCGATCGAGTAACCAAGTCACTCGATCGAGTAAGTAGCTACAGTACCCGGATTAATATGGGATTCAAACTCCTTATTTCTTTCACTCTCTTCTTATTCTTCTTATTACTCAAACCCAAAATCTCTCTTAAAACCTTTTCTCTCAAAGTTTTGGGTAAATTGTGATTAAATCTTCTTGAAATCTCCTTGATAATTCACTCAACCTATTTGTAACTCATTCAAGGGAAAATTGCTACTCCTTTTTCTTTGTTTAAATCAATTAGTATATGTGGAAGTTGAGGATTTTTCTGAAAAAATCGTTTTACATCCAAGTTTTTGCTTAATAGTTGTTGTGTTTTGGTAATAAGCACTTAAAATCATTGTTGTTGATGCTAGGAATTGCAAAATCAAACCGATTTGTAAGTATGTTTGGGCCGAAATTTCTAGGGTTTATTTTACAAATTTGATTTTTTTTTCATCTTGTGCATACCTAAAGGGGGGAATAGAGTAAGGAATGTTATTGGTATCATGATTAAGGTTGATTTTGACAAATTTCACTAATAAAGTTCGTCTTAAACCTTCATCTTAAAAGTGCCCCAAAACTGAATTTTTCCCCAAATTTTGTAATAATAATCCTTTTTGTGAAGCTATTTTTGAGGGCTTAAGATCCAAACATTCCTAGTAATTATCAAAACTTCGTGTTTTGAAGCTTTGAAACCGTCTTTTATGAAGTATGAGAGTAAGGTGGCTTGTAAAAAATTTCGTCTGTCTTATAAAGGTTTACTTTAAATTGTTGTTTTTCTATCCATGAGTATGTTGAAAAGTTCATTTTGATCAAGTAAGCATCCGTTTTGTGTGGCTAAAGACGTGTTGAAACAGATGCCAAGAGCCGCAGCTGTGACCCATCAGAGCAAGAGATCGATGGCCGCTAAGCCTGAGGTAGGAGAGGGGAGTCAGGGGCCTACCGTCCCGCTAGTTTTTGAGTACCCTACCGTAGTCTTTGCTGACTTTAAGAAAAGAGATGCCTTTGTTGAGTTGATGAAACGGCGTATGAAACCCACTAGGTGCATCGACACGAGCATTCTTGATGACCTGAAGATAGAGGTGGATGTGAGACATAACTTTGAGAGCTTGGGTTTGGCGGGGTTGTATCATCTTAGGAAGCACTCTTACCCTTTCTTACCAATGGAGTTTATGAGCTCCTTTGCTTATGATGCAGTAGCAAAGACCGTAGAATTTCGTCTTATAAACACCAGCTTTCTCTTGACTATGGACCATTTTGCTTCTCACCTTAGACTGGCATGACCTAAGATATCCCGACTGAGTGTGGGGCTAGTAGCTACATGCCTTGTTTCACTGGTAGGCCTGCTCCCACTTCGAGTAACATGTTGATTAATGATGTCCAACATGTCACTCTAAAGATCTTCCTCCGAGCTTTGACTTGTTTACTTTATGATAGAAGGGATGTGAGTAAGTTAAACTCGCATGAGGTGATGTTGTTAGTCACGTACCTGAACCCCACCCGAGCGCAACGACTCTCCTTTAGTGCCCTCGCCATCGTTTGCGCTAGTTTGGCCTTCATGGCCATATATTCGACCTGGTACATGAGCTGTGGAGCCATTGCCACCCGTTTAGCTGAGAGATTGACTGACTTTGAGGCCACTTCGGATCTCAAGCCTTTGGTTCCGGTTGTGCCCACTATGGACATGGCTTATTTCATAGAACGAAAATGGTTGAGGACTTTTGGGGGTGGTGGGTTAGCTTGGAGGGTATGGGGTATGAGTTGGATAAAAGTACCTGACCCAGAGTATCTTCGTGTGACTAAGCCTTTGATCGCCGTGGTGGTTGTATCGGACTCAGATGACGATGAGGTCACCCCTACCCGATAGTACTACCTGATAGGTGAGGGACTTTTGAAAGTGATGTCGGAGCCGACCGGGGAGACCAGGCTAGACGTGAGGACCAGGCACCTAGGGTGGGGAGGCGTCCCAGACGGGTGAGAGAGAGGGTTTGTGAGACTCAACCAGTGCAGCCCGTGCCTCCACAGTACCAGTATCTCAGCTACCCTTCCTCTTTTAGCTCTGAGATGCAGGTGAGTGAGCTCACGGAGAGGGTGTCAAACGCCTTAGTTCTCCGAAACCTTCATGAGATTGCATACATGTCGGGCATTGGGACCAACCAGTTTGGTGGCGAGGTGTCGGGAACGATAGTGGAATTTTTCACTCCTACGGAGTGGATCAGGGCACGTGGGGAGTCCCGGAGAGCTACCCTTATAGATTTCCTGCACCATGGAGAGTAGGAGGAGACTCAGGTATGGGAACTACCACAGGAGGATGCACATCCGGAGTCGGCACGTCTGGTGGAGGAGGAGGATATGAGGAGATGGTGGAGGTTCGAGGTGGCGACCTCGAGTGATTGCTTCTTGTTGTTGTTGTCTAGTAGACTTATGATACGTGTTTCCTTGGTTTCTTCATACATTGGATTTGTTTTTGGGTTTGTAACTGGCCATAAGGCCGTATTTTGTCGGATTGTTTAGACTTGTACCGCAGGTGTATGATGTCGGGGTGAAACCTCGGAATTTGGCTAGGATTTATTCACTTCTTATTGGCGTTTGAGGGTGACCTAACCAGTGGATACTCGATCGAGTGCCCTCTAATCGATCGAGTATCTGTTAGGTGTGACCAAGGCAGTGTACTGACCTCTTGGTACTCGATCGATTACACCTACTCGATCGAGTACTCTATCTCCGAGTCGATCGAGTGCCTTCTACTCGATCGAATACCACCTGCTGAAACCTAT
The DNA here is from genome assembly GCF_048544455.1 of Silene latifolia. NCBI lineage: Eukaryota > Viridiplantae > Streptophyta > Magnoliopsida > Caryophyllales > Caryophyllaceae > Silene > Silene latifolia. The sequence continues at coordinate 222,321,662 of NC_133538.1, read as the reverse complement.
ACTCCGTTCTTTCGAACACGTGAGAGGAATTGGATGCTCATATCTTATGCCGTGTATAGTAATCATGCTTCTATGTTCTTATTACATTACATGTGTTATCAAGGTGGTTTATGTGTTGGAGTATGTGTCATCAACAATAATGTGATCACATGTTTAAATCTCATATTAAGAATGCATGAGGGAAAGTAATATTTATTGTCAACTGATCCACATTAATCGGTAATAATTGGATGACTAGAGTTTGACATTACTGTCGTATGACGGTGGTGATCATTTGATCCCTTAAGGTCATACCTCTAGGGTAACACTTATAATTGATTAATTAATTAATTGTATGTTGATACAAGTTAATTAATTTCTTAAAATTGAACAAATGATTTTGTGAGGGAGAACACGTATCTTATTGTAATTTGATTAAATAAGATTCGTGCTAAGTAATTAAATTGTTTTATTACTTAGATTTTGTTATTGTTTATGAAACAATTAAAATAAGAATGAATGGTTTACTATAAATACAAGTTGTTGTGATTATTATTCTATGACCCATTTTAAGTACATGTAATCATGAATTACTAGTTAATTTTTGTATGTGATTTATTTTGTTAATATAATGATTTTTAATAAGTTAAAAATGCATTATTTCATAACATGTCTAGTAACATGCCCAATACGTCACACTACACAAATTAAAGAATTGACAAACTTACAATAGACCTTTATTAACATTTGGGTGCCGTGTAAATAGGGGGTGGATAGGGAGTTGATTGTGTTGTGTTCATTTAATTGAAGGGAACACAATCATACCCTATTAATCATAGGGCTGCATGCCTAGACTCTTGAGAAGAGAAATTTGAAAAAACATTGGGCATTCTACCCTAGACCATTCCGACCACCCCTTGTGAATCGGGAGAGTTTTTCTCTTCTAATTCACACAATTCGTTCTGTATAGATTATGAGATTGATAATTTATTCCTCTCTCTAGTTTTTGTTGTGAACACACTAGAAAAATAATCTCACAAAACCTCCAATATTATTATACCATTACTACTAGTAGTAAATAATAAAATTAAATGTTATTTTAAGGGCTCATATACTAATTCTAGTATTCAAATTAGTATATGTATTAAGGGTGATTATCTTGGTACAAATAATTGAGGAGTAGATTCTATTATTGAATCTAAGGTTTTCTTGGAGCAATAGGATTTTCTTAAGAAGACTAATTTGGAAGGTGTCTAAATTAGAATACCCATTTCGGCCCTCCTTGTAAGTTGATTGATTTCTTCTTACTTTGTTTTAATATGGTTATGCATGCATAAGATCTTATTAGTTTATGACTAAAATAAACATATATAGTTATTATATATGTCTAATAAGTGATTAATGAATCTTACAACTGGTATCAGAGCAATGGTTGTTGCATGCATAATCGGTTATTGTTTTTCCGAGTTAAAATGTTAACATATAAAACTAGAAATTTTGTGATTTATGAGGATAAACACCACGAAATTTTTGCATGAATAACATTTTGGTCCTAAATTGATTTTAGGTCATTTTGATGATTTATGGTATAAATATTGCTCTTTAATTTATTTTTAGTATTTTTATCACATTTTATTTGGTAAAATGACTTTTAAATACTAATATATGTTAGACTATGATTCTGACATTTAAATTATAACACGACCTCACATGCATATTTTACTTATTGTCTGTAAAATTTCGTATAAAAGTGTTTTGTATTGCATGTTTTATGATTTTTACATGATAAAAATAGATTGAATGGAGGTATTTTTGTTAAAATTAGTTAGACTTCGCTTCTATCCATGAAATTTTAGTATGTTGTCACATGCATATTTACATAGTGTATTTAAATTTTGAGGTAAAATGGTTTTATTTTCATGATTTATGATTTTTAGATGTAAAAATTATTTAAATAGTGACTATTTTAGCAAAAATAACTACAATGAATTTTATAGCATGAAATGTTTTTCCAATGTTGTATATATGATATGGACATCAAATCTAAAGTTGCATGTCAAATTTCATTTGATTTGAATGTTTATTGATTTTTATATTGTAAAATTGTTAAATAGCAAGTTTAAATAGTCATAACCGTAAATTTGATTTTTGGGCTTGAAAATTTGTTATTTACAGGTTCTAGAAATTTATATAGAATATTGAAAATTGTAATTTAGATTTTTACATAATTTTATGTTTAATTTTGAATTAAGGGGTTAAAGTTACGTATTATGCGATTTACTTGTGAAATAAGTTTAATATATTCTATGGGCAAATTTTTATTAAAATTTTGGAATATTGGGAATTTTTCAGAATATAAAAAATTATGATTTTGAATTTTTTGAAATTTTATGACTTATTGGGAATTATTTCTTTATTTTTATGAATAAAAGTGTTTAAAGAGCAATAAAATAATATCAAGTTGAATTATTGTCAAATATTTAGTGAAGACTAAATTTTTGAGTCCTAAGAAGGTTGAGGTAATTAACTTGGACATAGATTTGATTTATGCAATATTATGTGATTTTAATAAGTTAATAGTCACAATTATCCATAAAACCGGACCGAATATACGATATTAGCTTAAATAGGGCGTTTTGGCACATCACATGGCATGTTTCATACATATATTAATGCTGCATTTTTATTATGAATGTCATATTTTAATTTATATATAATTTTGAATTATGTAATTTGTACTTAGTATGGCCTTAGTTTTTAATTGATATTTCCCGAAATGAATGGGGATATCGATTCGGTTGTAATTAATCTGATCTCGTATCACGTTTATTTTTATTTTGTTTTTCTTTTTATAATGTATAAAGTAGAAAATTTATGTAATTTATTTATCCCGGAGATCCTTGAAGACGGTGCCATTCGGGAAGGCGTTCTGAAAAAGACAGTGTTGCCTTGAAGTGCGTGCCAAATGAAGTTCAAGGGACCAAAGGAGTTGGTTTCCGAGTTTGTAAATAGTTTATTAGATTTACTATTTTAGGAAGGCCATACTAGGATTTTATCTTTTTGCTTTGCATTTATTTTATATGTTTGCATGCATAGCCAAATCGCCATAACTTCACATGCATATTATTTATCGAGTCATCGATCGTGTCAATTATAATTATCGTAGTTCACCGCTTTAGTTCACTTAAAACGAGATTGATAATAAATTGACAAGACCTCTCACTAAATAATAATTAAGAATTAGCCTTACCAAATAGTAGAACCATGAATCCCAATTTCATAAGGAAGTAGGCTCGGCTCACCGGGGTGCTAAAATTTTTATGTTGGGTAAGTGGATAGTAAATTGTTATTACATCGAAATTTGGATTGAGCTCAACGGAAGTATTCGTGACCGTAGCCGCATGTGTTCCGGGTTTATGATAAATATTAAATTAATTTTATCGACCGAGAGTTCTAGAAGTAGAATCGATTAAAGAGTTAATCCACCGAATTATATTGTTTAGGGATGTATCGGCTCACCGTGCCCGAGTTAATATGAATTTGGATCTCGGAATCATTTAGAATAGTTGGGTAGAGGTCACTATATAAATGCTAAAACATTCTTAAATGTTTTTAGATATAACGATGAAGTTTAATTTTCCCACTATTTCGTTGTTTTATGTTCTTTATTTTCACTCCTACTCATATATGATATCAATTCGATTGTAGCACGAGTCTCCGCTAAACCACTATTACTTACGACAAATAGAATCTCTTTATAAAATGAACCGTATCATAGGTTGTGGACTAGATCCATAGGAATTTTTCTATTCCATAGAACTCGATAGGAATCGTCCTATGCAACTATAAGATTAACATCTTAAAATTCCATACATACTTATATTCTCTTGTGAAGAATATGAATAGAAGTAGTACTTGATCAAAATATGTTTTGATAATGTCTTATATGCATCCATGGTTCAAAAGTCTTATTGCTCAACCTAAACACTTGTCATCAAGCACTTAAGTTGTTAAGAATATGACAATGTTAAATTGGTAAATTGATTTGCTAGAAATTTTGATTAACAAAATACCACAATACATCCTTGTAAAGGATTAACTAGGAATTTATATGAAGATAAGTCTTCATCAAGTAGAAATTCTTGAAGTGAGTGGGAGCAATAAGAAGTAAAGTATCTATCTTAATTGTTAAGGATAGAACTAGGCTTGAAAGAGAAGGTGTTAGACACTAAAATAGAGACAAATCCCTAATAAGTAAATATCAAGGAAGTTGGTCGTGTGACACCAACATATTCCTTCCTGAATATGTATGACATTGATATAGCCTTCTTGCGAATTATCACGTCATGGGTATTTGATACAAATTTGTGAACAATGTTAAAAAATACCACATTTCATGATTATGAAATATGGCAAAAGGATGTCAAAAACCACCTTTCTAAATGGGTATTTAGAGAAGGATGTGTTTATAACACAATCCGAAGGTTTTTTTTAAATCCTTAGAATCCTAACATTGAATTATCGTACGACGACTAGCAAGAATAAATTCAGAAATTTACATGAATAGAACTAGGGTAGTTGCCATTTCATCTATGGATATATAAGTGTTATAGTGTATTCATTTTAGTTTTGTATTTAGAATTGTACTTCAATAATTATTATGATGTACACTAAGTCTAAATAAGAATATAATTCATGTTTTTGTAGAAAAACGCAAAGGGTTTCACTATTGTGCATTTAAAACAAGTGTTGTGCCCTTACATATCACGATTAAGTTTATGGTGAGACTGTATAAATCAAGGTAATTATATTCAAATTAAAAATAAATGTCATATATATATAACTCAAGTTGATGATCCCAATCATTTCTCAATTCTTGATTGAAAATCGCATTTAGAAACTAGTTTTGACTGGTGTCCCAGACCATTTGATTGAGAATATTTTGGTGTGTGTGAATCTTGTATTTAAAGCAAGTTAATTCATGACTTTTTTCTGGAAAAGGATTATGAATAGAGCAAAGTATTCGACTTATTTACACTTTGAAGTGTATGGTCGAATATAATTTCAATTTGAGAAGGTTATTACTTCTTCATCTCTTTTACCAAACGAAATAGGTAGATACTTGGTATCCACTTAATGAGGTAAGAAGAGAAATTCTTTGAACAAGTTAATGAATGTTTAAAAGTATCAAAACCTAGAGATTATAAAACCAAAGTATTAGTACTTTGTTTATATAGGGAACAATAAAGCGAAGACTTTTATTTGCACCAAAAGGAGTTTAGTGGGAGTAATGTGGTGTTACTAGTCTTATATGTAACGGACATATTGCTCATTGTGAATGATGGAAGACTTAGGAGAAGAATAATACATCTCTATGGTATCCAGACCTATAAAGATAGTTCTAAGAGGATATTAGCATTAAATGAATATTCTTATGTTAATAAGAATCTTGACAAGTTCAAAAGTATTGAACATATAGAAATTGAATCCACATGCTTCTACTGCGGGATTAATTCATTACACTAAGATGTATCACCATTCTTAAACTTCGTATACTTGGAGTATTACGAGAAGTTATGAATCGAATCTTTGAGAGAAGTCTCTATATAGCCACATAGTTCATTAGTTAGTACTTAGGAAGTACTAAAGATATGAAGCTAAGTATTTAGAATTGAGATGAATTTATGTGCAAGGAGTAACACTAAAACCATGTTCTAAAAACACATAAGAATGGTTAGAGAACCATCTTGGCTATATTATTTAACGAACAGATATGCTAGAAACGTTTTAGGCAGTAGAACAATGAGGGATTAACAATGAAAATTGAGTACACTTGCAATAATGAGATATGCAAGAAGGAAGGGATGATATTAGGATTCTCGGTTTTATGAATTGAAGGAACTATGGAAGTTCATTCAAGTAACCAAAGGTTCTATCCCATACAATGTGACGACAGTGGGAGCTATTTTAAGGCAAGAGAGCCTATGTCTAGATTAGATTTAGACACGTACTCAAAAGTTTTATAATAAACATTATACATAACAAAGGAAAAAAGCATATAGCAAGGTTAGAGAAAGTGCAATGTGTTGCTGAGACTTATTAACCAAAAGCCTTTTCACAGGTTTAACATGATAAGTCACGTCATTCAAATTACTTGAAATGTACGACATATACAAAATAGAATATGGATTATAGATTATGTAGTAATTGATATTGTATCAATTTTACATATGTGATAATGCATTCATCGTTTGTGTTTTATATCAAACTCTATTATTACTTTGATACATCCAAATGGGTTGTTGAGACAATATTGAACCTCATTAAAGTGAATTGGATTAACATAGTATTCGCCCCTAGTTGCTTATATGATATGACGTCTCGAAGTAACTAGTGTGTGATACGATTGATGGCGAGTTCAAGTGTGATAAAGTCATGAGAGATGACTAGTAGATCACATAGGCAGACTGTATGGGACACTCTGTCGGGCTTATGACCGCTTATAGAGTTCGGGAAATTTTTATCGCCTGGTCATGGTGAGAGCTACTATAGCATTCTTATGAGTCGATTCTTTGACTAAAGACTGTTCGCCTAAGATGGCACAGTTTCAGAATGCCTTTGATTTATGTTCTACGACCTTCGTAATTGGGATCAAATGGTCACATTTTGGGTTATGATGAGCTGTGGCTATTCGAAGGGAAGAGTGCAATAGGAATTATCCATCCCTGTCAGGGTTATCTTATATCTAAAGGTCACTCGGGGAGTAATGAACTGGAAATGTGTGGCCACGCTCGGAAGGTATCTACGGTAGATAATTCCGGTCAGACTATTATTCTCCAGATCGAGGAAACCACTCACGATATGATCAAATGCAAGTACGACCTGCAAGACACCTTGCATTGAGTGGGAGATAGTAATTGGACAAGAGAATTGGTGACGCACACTTGTCGCGGACAAGTGGGAGATTGTTGGATTATGTGTCCTTGACAATAATGCGATCACTTGTTATATCTGATATTAAGAATGCATGAGGGAAATTAATATTTATTGTCAACTGATACACATTAATCGGTAATGGTTGGCTGACAAGAGCTTGACATTACTGTCGTATGACGGTGGTGATCAGTTTATCCCTTAAGGTCATACCTCTAGGATAACACTCTTAATTGATTAATTAATTAATTGTATGTTGAGTAATTAAAATTGTTTTATTACTTAGGTTTTGTTATTGTTTATGAAACAATTAAAATAATAATGAGTGGTTTATTATAAATACAAGTTGTTGTGATTTATAATTCTATGACCCATTTTAAGTACATGTAATCATGAATTACTAGTTAATTTTCGTATGTGATTTATTTTGTTAATATAATGACTTTTAATAAGTTAAAAATGCATTATTTAATAACATGTCTAGTAACATGCCCAATATATCACTACAAGAAAAACTAAAACAGGCGACCGAAATTTGGCGACTGACAGAAGTAGTCGCCAAATTGGCGACTGATTTTCAAATTGGCGACTGACTTTTTTAAAAAGGGAATCAAACGTGGCGACCGATATTTTAAATTTGGCGACTGATTTATGGGTAGTCGCCAAAATGAATTTCAGTCGCCAAATTTTTTAATACAAACCAGCGCTCCTCTCTCCTACTTTACTCTTTACGAAAAAAAAAGAAGAGCGACGAAACAGCGGCGACGACACAACCAACGAACAACACCACACAACCTCCCTTCCACCGCCATTTTCACCGCCATTTCCACCGCCACATCCACCCTCTTTAATTAGGTTAGTTTTTTTTGTTTAATTTCAGTTTAATTAGTTTAATTTGTTAGATTAATTTGTAGTTAGTTTGATTAATTTGTGGTTAGTTGGTTAGATTTATTTGTAGTTAGTATGTTAGATTATTTTGTAGTTAGATTTAGTTTAATTTGTAGTTAGATTTAGTTTAATTTGTGTTTGAATTAAAACGGAATGATTAAGGGGTTTTTGTCTTGGTTTAGTGTTATGGGTGGGGGTGGTTCGGTGGGTGGCCGTGGTGGGCGTGGGTGGGTCGTGGTGGGCGTAGGTGGGGTGGGTCGTGGGGTGGTGTTTGGTGTTGGTAGCTAATTGAAACCGTCTCATTATCATTAGTATTAAGCTAAGTGGAACCATCTTAATTAATATTATTATTATTATTATTATTATTATTATTATTACTAAGTTAAGTGAAACCGTCGTATTATTATTAATATTAAGCTAAGTGAAATCGTCTTTTGCATTAATGGAATTAGCTAAGTGGAACCGTCTTTTGGATTAAGAGAAATTAGCTATTAGCTAAGTGGAACCTTCTTTAGGACTTGATTTTGATAAATTTAGTTTGATAATTCATGTTATTGATGAATTGAGGTTGAATACCCTTTTTTTTTTCTCTTTTCAGGGTTGTCACCACGCTGCTAGGCACCACCGTACGCGGTAGCTGTTGCTTCTTGTTTTCTTTTCATTTTTGCTTTTACTTGATTAGGTAACCTCCTCTTACCAGTTACCTTTTAAATTTACTAATTTTAGTTCAAATTATGCTACGGACTTTAGGATAGAAACCTTTATTATGTGGTTGAATTGTGCTATTGATTGGCTTAATTAATTTAGTACTTGATTGTGTTGTTATTTGATTTGATGTTGACTTAGTACCCGTTCAAGAATTACTCATTAGGAGTAATTCTTGAATAGTCCCCATTTTGGGATTGTCTTTGTATGTTTAAAGTCATTTAGGTAGTAAACACGTACTTGTGATTTATTAATGAGGAATGAGTTTGGTGGCGATCCCTTTAATGTTCTCCGAATACATGTATATGTGGAGTAATTAGTTATTCTACATAGATGTGTATTTGAAAAACTGAAGGGAATTGCTGCCGAATTTTTTCCTCATTAATAAATTACAAGTGTGTTTGCTAGTGACTTGAAACGTACATTGACGGATTTAGGTTGGAGTGATAAGGACCCCATTCGAAGATGGATTACTTATTGACAATTTTATATATTGTTTTCATATGTTTATTGTATAATGTGGAGTATAATATTTAAATTTTGTATGTAATATTATTGTTATTTTTTCAAAATGTTTAAATTATTGTGGGGTCTTCTATAGATTAAAATGAAGAGATTGGAACGTTCATGGATGTATGAAGGAAGATTAGACCATTCCAATAAGAAAAGACGTCATACCGCTAGATTTATAAAGGGTGTTAGCGAGTTTATTGAATTTGCTAAACAACAAGATGAATATGACTTGGTAGACAAAAAACTTAGGTGTCCTTGTGCCAAATGCAAAAACCTGAAATACCAGCTTGACATTGTAGTAGAAGAACATCTCATTATAAACGGGTTTAAGCCAAATTATTACAATTGGATTTCACATGAAGAAGCATATTCTCCAATTCATGAACAAGCTCACACCCAACAAATTCAAAATGAGGAGAACCCATGTAGAGAGATGGTTGTTGATGCTATGGATTCCACTATTTTTAATAGTGATGACCATACAACCATTTCTGAAGAACAACCGCCACACCCACAAGCAAAAGCCTTTCTTGACATGTTAAAAGCCTCAGAAAAACCCTTGTATGAAGGAAGCAGAATGACATTGTTACAAGCCGCTTCTAGGCTAGTTACCTTGAAATGTGAGTTTAATATGCCATTTGTTACTGTTGATGGCATTGCCTCGTTCCTTGAGGAATCTTTTCCCGATGATAATATCATGACCCGAAGTTTCTATACCACCAAAAAATTGGTTAAAGGTCTTCAGTTACCGCATGAAAAGATTGATGCATGTCCTGAAGGATGTATGCTATTTTGGAAAGATGATGCTTTGCTTGACAAATGTAAAGATTGTGGGGCGGATAGATATGACACAAGTGAAGGAGATACAGTTTTGGTGTTGAAAAAAGGCAACGGTAGTAAGAGGGCCAAAAAGAGTAAGAAACCAATAGCATGTAACCAATTGTTTTACTTTCCTCTCGCACCAAGACTTCAAAGAATCTATGCCACCAAAAACATTGCCGAACAAATGAGATGGCACAAAGAAAACCCACGTGCTCCGGAGAAGATGAGTCATCCTAGTGATGGGGAAGAATGGAAACGAATTGATCAGATGTATCCTGATTTTGCCAAGGAACCCCGCAATGTACGACTTGGCTTGTGTACGGATGGATTTGATCCTTTCGGTAATTTTGGGATGAAGTATTCTTGTTGGCCCGTTATGGTCACACCATACAACTTACCACCTTGGTTATGTATGAAAAGACCATTTATCTTCTTGTCACTTATTGTTCCCGGACCAAAAAGCCCGAAACGTAATTTCGATGTTTATTTACAACCATTGGTGGAGGAGTTGAAATATTTGTGGGAGTTAGGGTGGAAACTTATGATGTGTCTAAAAAACAAAGTTTCCAACTTAAAGCTTCCCTTTTGTGGACAATAAATGATTTTCTCGCCTATGGTATGCTATCTAGGTGGTCTACACAAGGACAAAAAGCATGTCCTTGTTGCATGGAGGAAAGTAAAGCATTTTGGCTGCCCAATAGCAAGAAAATAAGCTGGTTTGATTGTCATAGATGCTTCTTACGAGAGGGAAATCCACATAGGAGGAACAAGAAAGCTTTCACAAAAGGTAAAGAGGTGCTTGATGCCCCTCCGAAACGAGTGCCTGGGGATGAGATATGGAAGACGGTATGTGATTTACCATCCCCTATTGATGGTACCAAGGAAGAATTTAAAGAATTGAAAAAGCATTCTTTGGGACCTTCCTTATTGGAAGACAATGTTGATAAGACATAATTTGGATGTAATGCACATAGAAAAGAATTTCTTTGAGCAACTAATTGACATTATCATGGATCTAGAAGGTGAAAAATATTATAGCATTGCTTCTAGAAAAGATTTGAAGAAATTTTGTCATCGTCCCAAATTACACATTCGCGGCGACGGGTCTAAGCCAACATCCATTTTCACTCTCGACAAAGCTAAGAGAAAGGTATTGTGTGAGTGGTTACAAAATTTGAAGTTTCGTGATGGGTATGCATTAGATTTTAGTCGATGTGTTGATCTTAAGAAGCTGAAGTTGCAAGGCTTGAAAAGTCATGATTGTCATGTATTCATGGAGCGATTATTACCTGTTGCTTTGAAACACCTTGTCCCGACAAACGTTTGGAATGCAGTTGTTGAGATTAGTCAATTCTTCCGAGATTTATGTGCCTCTTCAATATGTGTTGATGACATGATTCGTCTGGAAGAGCAAATACCACAGATATTGTGTAAGCTTGAAATTATCTTTCCTCCTGCATTTTTTAACTCCATGGAGCATCTACCGGTTCATTTGCCATATGAAGCCAAAGTTGGGGACCCGTCCAATATAGGTGGATGTATCCATTTGAAAGGTAATTAAGATAATCTAGTTACTTTTAAATTAAAATTAATAATAATAACTAATCTATTTATTATATGTTAACTTTATTAATAATAAAACTCATCATTAACTTTTATAGGTTTCTTAATCATTTGAAGAAAAAAATTGGTAATAAAGCTAGGGTGGAAGGTTCTATATGCAATGCTTATTTAACGGTAGAGATTGCAAACTTTTGTTTTCTTTACTTTGAAAAACATATAGAAACCAAAGCAAAAAACTTGAATGTTGAGAAACCGGATGAAATAGACGGAAGTTTACCCGAATTTTTTCAAACTCAAGATGATGAAGGGTGTTCATCAAAGGGGAAAACAAGATATTTGGATGATAAGGAGTATAATCGTGCCCACCTTTACGTGCTATCTAATTGTGACCTCTTGGAGTCATACGAAACACAGTTTGTTAATGATTTCATTCAGAGGAATCCTAATATAAGTAAGGATGATGTTTGGGACAAACATGAGGACCAATTTCCAACATGGTTTCAGAAACATGTAATTGAGTTGAATATTCAAGATGATTTGATAAGAAATTTGGCTTTTGGTCCTTCAAAAATGGTAAGAACGTGGAATCGATACTCGGTTAATGGGTTTAATTTTCAAACATTCAACCACGGTAAAGGTAAGGCTAGGTGCAATTGGGGGGCTACTATTTCTTCTCTTGATGACAACGAATACTATGGTATAGTTGAAGATATCTTTGAAATTAGTTATAATGGATGTGTCCGAGCTTATAAAACTGTCTTATTCAAGGTTGACGGGAAGGATAATTCTGTGGCTGGAATGAGAGTACATGAACAATACAAGCTTGTAGAAGTGAATCGTACTAGAACATACTCTAAGTATGATCCATTTATACTTGAACATCAGGCTCATCAAGTGTATTTTGCTACTTATCCAAGCACAATAAATGATAGAAATCAAAATGCGTGGTGTACAATCTTTAAGAAAAAGGCACGGTCACAAGTTGATACAACTTTTTTCCAAGAAGAAAACGTTTCAAATGAAACACTTTTGTCTCCACCCGATGAAATCAACTGTGAGTATGAGAATAAAGACGGTGAAGACATGGAAGAGGAAGAATATTATGATGTGGAAGAGAGACTGCCGGGGGAGGATGAGGCGGAGGAGGAGGAGAGAAGGGAAGAAGAGGAGGAGAGGAGGGGGGAAGAGGAGGTGAGGAGGAGAAGGGAGGAGGAGAAAAGGAGGAGGAAGGACGAGGGGTTTGGAGATGAAGATGATTATGATGATGATGATGACGATGATGAGGATGAGGATGAGGAGGCGGACGACGACGATGATGAGTATGATTAAATTGGTATAATTTTGTATTCCTCAAGAGTAAATAATTAAAGTTTAGAAGTCCGTATAATTTTCATTTATCATTATTTGTGTTAATTTTTATTTGTATTACTGCAGATGGCTGGAGCAGGTCGAGGTAGGAAGCGTGGAGGCTTCTCAGGTTCTAGTTCTGGACAGAGTACGCGTGCGGAGGAGGAGAAGTTTGTGCGCGAGGATCCGATGCAGACAGACGGTGACGGTGACGGTGAGGAGACTGACGCTACCAACGAGCCAGTACGGGTGCCGATACGGTACACTTCGGATCATCGGATGATTCTTGAGCCGGCGGGATTATGGTAAGTCTTATTCTTTATTAGTCTATTATTATTATTATTATTATTATTATTATTATTATTATTATTATTATTATTATTATTATTATTATTATTATTATTATTATTATTATTATTATTATTATTATTATTATTATTATTATTATTATTATTATTTTGTAAAATAATAATTGTTTCTAATTTTGCATGTTCAAAATAAATGCAGGTTTATGGATGATTGCGTGATACGAGGTGTCACGAAAAGCACGAAGACTAATTTCGTGGGTCCAATTCCTACATAATGGACACAAGCTTCTAATGACCAAAAGAGGCGTGGTTCAATAACTTTCGGGTATATATTTTCCGTAGTTCTTTGTTTTAGAAACCAAATAATTAATTTTGATAAATTTTTTAAGAACCAAGGTTAGACTTTTATTTTATACTGATATGAAATTTTGTCGCCTTTTTTTTGTAGGTATCATTTGCTTGGTCACCGTCTCAAGAACAGAATGTCCATAACAGGTACATTGACGTCGGTACTCGACGATATCGGGACGTGATCTGGAAGACGATCAGACGCCCGAAGGAGCCAAAGAACATGAAAGGTATTTAATTAACTTGTTTTGTTATTTGTATTAATTAGCATATACTCTCTTATATTATAAATAATATCAGTAACTTATTAGTTATGATTTCATATGTGTAATTGTAGGTGAGAAGTATGAAGGCTTAATAAAGCATACAAAAAGTGAAGCTTTTCAGAAGAAGTCTGAGCAAGCATCCCTCAACAAAAAAGGAGGAAAGGAAGATGTCGTGAACGAGCCTACTCATTACGGGGGATCACGATCGTTCTGGGATCGTGTATTGGGTGTAAGTTTGTCTATTATTTCACACTTTTTTTGGTTTTCAATGCAACATGTTTATTTTATGTTAGATTTTTTGTTGATTTTCTAACATGTATGTTTTTTTTTTTCATTTCAGAAAGGAAAGAAGAAATCAAAGCCGATTGCGACGGTACCGGAACAGTTTCTGGACACGCATTCCAGGGTTGACCACAAAGGGGTTAGAAGTTGGACTAAGCCAAAAGACAAGCAATTATATTTAAGTTTTCCGTAACACTTAATTTTTGTTAATTTATTCCCTTTTAAAATGTCGTATATAAGGTGGTTACCATATTAAGTTACAACCATTTGTTTAATATTGTAGGAAGCATTTGAACAAGAAAAAGCCGCCAATCCAGAAAAATCGGATAATGACATATGGTATGAGTTGGTGAATGGCTTCAAGAAAGGGCACGTTTATGGTACCAGAAGTTCAACACCGGCTTTCTATGAGAAAACGCGTAGGAGATCGACTTCAACAATGTAATACTCCGTATTTATAAGTCTTGGGGTACTCTATCGAGTAGGCCTTACTCTGTCGAGTAAGGGTAAGTTGCGTTTTAGAAAAGTTTCTGACCTGTAAGGGGGTACTCTATCAAGTAGCCTTAGGTACTCGATAGAGTAAGGGGGTACTCTATCAAGTAGCCTTAGGCACTCGATCGAGTAAGGGGGTACTCGATCGAGTACCTTGGGTACTCGATCGAGTGTCCGGTTTTACGGGGAGTTTTTCTCGGGTTTTGTTAATTACGCGATTAAGGTATTTAAACATATTCGTCATTGTTTTAAATCACTTTTGCAAAACCTAAAACCCTGTTTAAGAGAGAAAGCAGTCAGTTCATCTTCCTAATCGCATTCTTGACAATTCCCGGAGTTCAGAAGGTCAGTTCGTATCGTAGTTCGTGTCGTTAGATTCCTTGCGTCGAGGGTAAGCTTTTAATATAATTTCTATAATGTTTCGTTAAGATTGGTTAAACCCTAATTTAGGAATTGGGGGTTTTGGTGTGTAGTTTATGATGTGTAGTCTTTATGTGTTTGTATGATAGGAGGAGAATTCGTAGAGGAGCCGTTTTGATACAAACAGATATACTGCGTCTGCGTGTTGTGCTTTCCGGTAGGATTCCCTACTCGGTATTAGTCCCATAATGGGATATTGATGATGTCTTTGTAGTTAGTTGTTGATATGATGATTGTGATTGTGATTGTGATTGTGATTGGTTTCTATGGCTCTCGAGATGCGTTCTCGGCTGAGTGGGGTCACTTGCGGGAGTGACTTCACGCCCTAGTTTCGCCCTTCGTGGAACCCGCCACGAAAGGGGATGTGCACATTAATGGGACAGGGTTATCGCTCGTATGATGAGCGGGGCTTAGGTGGGAACGGCAGTGCGGTCCCCCACATTGTGGGTGTCCAAAGGGACGATCGATATTGAGATGATGGGGATTGGTTGGTGGTGTGCGTGTGTGTGTGATAGTTCAGCTGTCTGTTTGTCTTATTATTGATATATATATATAAGTTGTGTGATTAGTACTGACCCCGTTTAAATGTTTTAAAAACTGTGGTGATCCATTCGGGGGTGGTGAGCGATTTGCTTAAGCGGTATATCTTGGATACGCGTGGGATCTAGCTGGGGATGGAGTCATCACATATCAGAGTCTTTAGTCTTCCGCTGTGTTTATTAGAACAGTTCCTTTCAGTTGGTTTATAGTTTGAGGACAGTTGTACTTTGCTTACAGTTGGTTTTGTAATGTAATCACTTAAACTTATTTAATAAAGTATGTTTCTTCATTGTCTTATGATTATCATGCCTCGGGTAACCGAGATGGTGACATCCTCATACCCGAGTGGTCCCGGTAAGGCACTTGGAGTATGGTGGTGTAACAAATGGTATCGAGCGACGATCCCGAAACCTCGTAACCAATGAATCTAATGAATCTAGGGAGTCAATTAAAATGAACCCGGGGTAAAGGTTGTAGGAGCTAATGCAAAGACTTGGGAGACGTCCTAAAGTCTCGAACTCGCCCTACAATTTTGAACCGGTCACCATGGGATATGTGTCGGGATCGTTATGTGCTTATTGTGTCTTTGTGTGTATTTATGTAGTAGTATGTTGTATGAATTGATGGATGAAAGATGATAATGACGTGAATTGTATGTTGGTTGATTGTAAAGCATGAAAGTATAATTATTGATACATGTAATTTGACATGTTATAATTACGCAAGGAAAAGTGTTTTGTCTATATATATATATAAAGCGATGTGTAAGTATACATGTTGTTGTTGTCGTGTTGAGTAAAAGTACGAGAAGGTTAGGAGTATGAATTGAACATGTGCTGGGTGAATATGTTGAACGTATATGGTGGATAAATATGTGGTATGATGGATGAATTAGTGGAAAAGATGAATCATCGTGGTAGTAACATTTGAATAGGGGACTTGATCTCATGTATTTGTGATTTTGTTTACGAAAAGTGATAGAATAAAAACATGTGGGAAGTCATAATTGGCAAGTTAGATAAGCTAAGTGCATGATGAATGTTGTTGTTTGGCTTTTGAAAATAGTAACAGATGATTATGAATACTGGTTTTATGAGGTTTGGGTTGTTTTCGTTTAACTTGGTTGTTGTTTAAGTTGTTTGGAAGTAAAAATCAAATAATTATGTCGTCTGATTACAGCAAAGTTGTCTTTAAACTGTTATAACATGAGATGCGTAAATGATTTTAATGTGATTCCAATTGGAGGTGATAGCTTGTTCTTTTACGATTCTAACGATAGGTCACACGTCCAAAACGACCAAGAAATGAGTGAGTTATGACTGTTTTACGAAAACTGGACAGTGCTGAGAATTGGGGTACTCGATCGAGTATCCTTGGTACTCGATCGAGTAAGGGGGCACTCGATCGAGTACCTTAGCTACTCGATCGAGTAGCCCTGGTAATTTGTTTTACGTGCTTCTGATCTTCACCTACTCGATCGAGTAAGTCCCTTACTCGATCGAGTGGCCTGTACTCGATCTAGTGACCCCTATTTTGGGTCATATGTTTACCTTTTGACTTAGTTGCATATTATGTTTAATTCAAAGGCGTTATTTTGCTTCTTTATGCATTGTTTTACATGTATGTTGGTCTTGACGCGTAAGTTACCCAATTTTGTGGTGTAAAGAGTGGCACCTATGATGAGTATGAGTTCGGTGGGGAGGACATGATTTATATGTGTTGGGATAAGTAAGACTTAATTGAGGCATAGAGCATGTTGTGTGAGACGAGATGACTGACATGATTGTATGTTGAGTAATGAAAATGTAAGTGAATGTGGGCAAGGCATGATGTAAGTTTAAGGAACGTGAGAATGAAAAGATTGAAAGAAAGGATGTGGATAGTAGCAACCTGAGATGTATAATAAATTATGGAGGGAGATGGCTAGAAATAGTGTTGAGTAAGAACATATGTAATGAAAGGTCGTTTGGAAATAGTGGAATATAGCGAACTTAATGGGACATGTCGCGACGTGGATTTGCAGATAGTGACTGAGTTTGGAAATTTGTGTTATCGAGAGACGAAACTACTGTGTGATTTCCTTGGGTAATTAACGGTATTAAATGAATTATGATTTCTAGAGATGTAAAAAGGGGAGATGCAATTGTTTGAACATTAAACGTTGATTCTATGGATAGATTAGTGGCAAGTGTGAGTGATAGCATAATAAGAGAAGATCCATGGTAAGAAAGAGTGGGATGATGTCGGTAGAAAATAATGGAATTTGAGTTTTGGAGCAACGAAAGGGTAACTGGATTTCTAAAGAGTTAGCTAGAAGGAATAAGGAGTTGAACTATTAATTGGTATTATTGAGTGTAAAGAGAAAAGAAGGATAAAAGTAAGCTGAGGAAAATATTCACCGGAGTTATGTGATATAAAGGTAAGGAATCATCGAAATGTGTGATATTATCATGAGGATGTTAGTTAATGGTTATATGGGAGCTTCAGGACAACATGTTTAATAATAAGTTTCGAGAAATTAAGGAAAGTAAGAAGTTAGTAGAATATCTGCATGATATGAGATTTTGGTGGAAAAATGGATGATGATTCAATTAAGGAAAATATTGGGAAGAATGTTGAGGTAATTTTGTTCATGGATTCGATGTTCGTTGTTTGGGATGTTAACCAAAGATAGAAAAGAAATCATGATGTTTAGAGATGAGTGAAGAGGTTTGATGTCCTGGACAAAGTGGTAGTGTTATGGTCTTTGACTAGTGGTTAAGGTTAAGGGTATATTAGAAAAGTGGCAATTCTAAAGAGGCTGATTTTGTTAAGACTGAATTGATAAAAGTATGGTTGTCAGGAAGTATAAGACATAGTCTTAGGAGGTGGTTTCTCATAATGAGTGTTAGCTTTGTATGGTTATGTATGGCGGAAGGTCTTGGTGATGCGAATGGAAGAAT
Source organism: Silene latifolia (assembly GCF_048544455.1). NCBI lineage: Eukaryota > Viridiplantae > Streptophyta > Magnoliopsida > Caryophyllales > Caryophyllaceae > Silene > Silene latifolia. The sequence goes on along the minus strand of NC_133538.1, from coordinate 222,303,314 downwards.
GTGGTGAGGGGCATGCGAGTTAAGCTCGGACAACAGGTAACCTTTGTTGAGTGGTAACTTACGTGGTCAGGATTGACTAGTTGGTTGTGATTACGGGTCTATGATATGTGTAAATGTTTGTGTGAGGTTCTGACCTCACAAGAAGTGGTATGGTGTGATAATTATAAAGTCGTTTTATGAATGTTCTCAGAATATATATGTTGGACACGGTAGTTTAATTGAATGATATCCAAAAAGGTAATAATTTGATTAATTTGACATGGCTAGTTATAATTTTATGTGTATTAATAACACATGTGTATTCCGTGAAATGGTAGAGATGATGTTCATGAGATGCTTATCTGTTTAATTCATATAATATGTTGCGTTGTGATTGAGTAAAGTGGATTTGAGTAAGTTTTTTTTTTGTCCGAAAGGTTATTTCCGAATCAGTATTTATGGAATTGTATGTAGTTGTGATGTCTATCGATGTGGTTGTGGTGCCTCCGGTGGTGATCCGGACACGGTATTTAGTATTGTGATGCGGGTATTTTCGCATTGTGGTGTGGTGTTGGTGGCGGTGTTGTGATGCCGTCACCGGTTGTGGTGGAGTAGGCGGGATGATTATGATACGAGTTTTTCGAAAGTGCATACCAGTTATACATAGATTGTTGTTTTGTTTGCTGTTGTTCTTTGTGAGTTTTGGTTGAACATGTAGACAGTTGTCTTGCTTATTGATGTTTTCTTTACCAAGTTAAGTTAAGAATGAGGTAGAGTATGATATGAAATAGAGTTGAATATGTTTTCGTTGTCGTCATGGTATAGTGATGTTCTATTGATGGGACACGGTTGTGGGAGGTTGTTATTCTGATAATTTTGATCTTGTTCTAGATAAGGCTTTAGTAGACATGGTAATGGAAAATGATTCGTGGAACATGTGTTGTAATGATCTGAAAGCGGCAGGTAGTTCATAATCTTTTGTTGGGACAGTGAGTGTAGGGTGTTGGGGGAATTAGTGTCATATTAAGTTATGTATGAGTTTTGCGGTAATGAAGGAAAGAACTTGAGGATCTAGTGTGAGTATAAGTAACGAGTGTGGATCGGGAGTTATGCTTCTGGAAGATAAGTGCTTTACATAGCGAGGTATGCTGGTTTGCGGTGATAATGGAGAGTTAGTATGGTGATTTTGCTACGAGCCTTATGGTATAGGTTAGGGGTGTGCGATTGATTTGAAGTATGAGAACTGTTGAAGTAAGAGAGCCTTGAGAAATAGGAGTGATTATGGAAATGAGGTTATAGGCAGTTATCTTTGACATATGGTGGTGATGAGGATAATGAGATAATATAGCTAAGGGTTTAGTATTAGTGAGTTACGAGGACGTAACATTTGTCTTAAGAGGAGTAGGATGCAATAAAAGAGAGTTTCATGGTGGTGCATGCGGTAATATAATTGGAAGTAGAGTGTTAGCGTAGCGTAAAGGAGGGATTTGTTTTGTGGACAATACTTATAAAAGGCCATGGCCGTGCTTGTAGTAGTGTGATGCTTCAGAGTGTGGGAATATTTTATATAGTGTTGACAGTTGAAGGATGATGTTATGAGTCCGAGTAAACTTCGAGGACGAAGTTCCTTTTAAGGGTGGTAGAATGTAACATTCCGTTTGATGTCTAGGAGTGTCTTGATTTTGGATTTGATAGTGGATGATATTATGGAGCTAGCAGTGTTAGTGGATGGTGGTTGGTTATGTATGAAGTTGGTGTCGTGAGAGATATATATGTGGTGGATACGATATCGTGAGTCATGTTAAGGAAGTAAACATAGTTGGTGGAGTGGGTGTTAAGAGTTCATGTTTTATGTTTGGTCGAGTTGTTGAGTTCTTAGTTATGTTGTTGTGTCTGGGTCGAGTTAGTATGGTTGCTTTTAGAGTATGGGTTGAACTTCGGGGACGAAGTTCTTTTTAAGGAGGGAAGACTGTAATACTCCGTATTTATAAGTCTTGGGGTACTCTATCGAGTAGGCCTTACTCTGTCGAGTAAGGGTAAGTTGCGTTTTAGAAACTTTTCTGACCTGTAAGGGGGTACTCTATCAAGTAGCCTTAGGTACTCGATAGAGTAAGGGGGTACTCTATCAAGTAGCCTTAGGTACTCGATAGAGTAAGGGGGTACTCTATCAAGTAGCCTTAGGCACTCGATCGAGTAAGGGGTACTCGATCGAGTACCTTGGGTACTCGATCGAGTGTCCTGGTTTTTTTACGGAGAGTTTTTCTCGGGTTTTGTTAATTACGCGATTAAGGTATTTAAACATATTCGTCATTGTTTTAAATCACTTTTGCAAAACCTAAAACCCGTTTAAGAGAGAAAGCGATCCATCTTCCTAATCGCATTCTTGACAATTCCCGAGTTCGACGGTCGGTTCGTATCGTAGTTCGTGTCGTTGGATTCCTTGCGTCGAGGGTAAGCTTTTAATATAATTTCTATAATGTTTCGTTAATATTGGTTAAACCCTAATTTAGGAATTAGGGGTTTTGGTGTGTAGTTTATGATGTGTAGTCTTTATGTGTTTGTATGATAGGAGGAGAATTCGTAGAGGAGCCGTTTTGATACACGTTGTAGATACCGTCTGCGTGTTGTGCTTTCCGGGTAGGATTCCCTACTCGGATTAGTCCCATAATGGGATATTGATGATGTCTTTGTAGTTAGTTGTTGATATGATGATTGTGATTGTGATTGTGATTGTGATTGGTTTCTATGGCTCTCGAGATGCGTTCTCGGTGAGTGGGGTCACTTGCGGGAGTGACTTCACGCCCTAGTTTCGCCCTTCGTGGAACCCGCCACGAAAGGGGATGTGCACATTAATGGGACAGGGTTATCGCTCGTATGATGAGCGGGGCTTAGGTGGGAACGGCTGCGGTCCCCCATCGCGGTAGGCGGGTCCAAAGGGATGGACGGTCGATTGAGATGATGGGGATTGGTTGGTGGTGTGCGTGTGTGTGTGTGACAGTTCAATTTGTCTGTTTGTCTTATTATTGATATATATATATAAGTTGTGTGATTAGTACTTGACCCCGTTTAAATGTTTTAAAACTCGTGGTGATCCATTCGGGGTGGTGAGCAGTTGTTTAAGGTGTATATCTTGGATACGCGTGGGATCTAGCTAGGGATGGAGTCATCACATATGAGAGTCTTTAGTCTTCCGCTGTGTTTATTAGAACAGTTCCTTTCAGTTGGTTTATAGTTTGAGGACAGTTGTACTTTGCTTACAGTTGGTTTTGTAATGTAATCACTTAAACTTATTTAATAAAGTATGTTTCTTCATTGTCTTATGATTATCATGCCTCGGGTAACCGAGATGGTGACATCCTCATACCTGAGTGGTCCTGGTAAGGCACTTGGAGTATGGGGTGTTACAAACAATTCCCAAGCACCACGTATCAACCGGGAATTATTAGTCAACTTCAAGCTCAAGTAAGAGAGCGTGATGAACGTGAAGCCAAACGTGATGAAGAATTCCCCCAAATGAAGGAAAGAATGGCAATGTTTGAGAATTGGTGGCAAGGTTGTAACCCCGGACCTACATCCAACTACGATCTAAATGATCCGCATGGTCCCCAAGGGGGGAGTGGAGCCGGTGTTGGCTTCCAAATAAGATGATTTTAGCATGTAATCTTGTAAAACTTGAACTTTAGACTTGAACTTTAGAATAGCTTAGCTTGTAAAACTTTCATTTTCAATATATGAAATGAAGTTTGAGAAAATGGGTGGTGTTGGGTTGAAATGTATGGTGTTGTGTGTGTTGAAATTTGGGATGTATGGTGTTGTGGAACATCGGTTTGTATGCAGGTTGTAAATATTTGGCTATCAATGAAAACGAAAAAAACCACCAAAACATACAGTGGCTTTGGCGACTGAAAAAGGGATTTGGCGACTGAAATTCAGTCGCCAAATTGGTGACTGATTTAGGGTAGTCGCCAAAATGGCGACTGAATTTTAGTCGCCAAATCCCTTTTTTAGTCGCCAAATTTGCTCAGTGATATTGGCTACATCACCCAAATTTGGCGACTAAAAACAAATTTAGCGACTGAAATTCAGTCGCCAATTTGACGACTACCTCAAATCAGTCACCAATTTGGCGACTACCATTTCAGTCGCTATTTTTGTCATTTGGCGACTGATTTTTCAGTCGCTAAATTTGGTGACCGACATTAGTCGCCAAAGTTAGAAAAGGCGACTAAAGTCTTTAGCGACTGATTTCAGTCGCCAAAATCGGTCGCCTGTTTTAATTCTTTTTGTAGTGTATCACACTACACAAATTGAACAATTGACAAACTTAAACTGGACCCTTATTAACATTAGGGTGCCGTGTAAATGGGGGTGGATAGGTAGTTGGTTATGTTGTGTTCATTTAATTGAAGGGAACACAATCATAGCCTACTAATCATACAGTTGCATGCCTAGACTCTTGAGAAGAGAAACTTGAAAAAGCATTGGGCATTCTACCCTAGACCATTCCGGCCACCCCTTGTGAATTAGGAGAGTTTTTCTCTTCTAATTTACACAGTTCATTCTATATAGATTATGAGATTGATAATTTATTCCTCTCTCTAGTTTTTGTTGTGAACACACTAGAAAAAAATCTCACAAAACCGCCAATATTATTATACCATTACTAGTAGTAGTAAATAATAATATTAGTTGTTATTTTAAGGGCTCATATACTAATTCTAGTATTCAAATTAGTATATGTATTAAGGGTGATTATCTTGGTACAAATCATTAAGGAGTAGATTCTATTATTGAATCTATGGTTTTCTTGGAGCACTAAGATTTGCTTAAGAAGACTAATTTAGAAGGTGTCCAAATTAGAATACCCATTTCGGCCCTCCTTGTAAGTTGATTGATTTCTTCTTACTTTGTTTTAATAATGTTATGCATGCATAAGATCTTATTAGTTTATGACTAAACTAAACATATATAGTTATTAGAAATGTCTAATAAGAGATTAATTAATCTTACTTTATGTTAGTATCATGAGATGCCATGTTCGTAGCTAATTGATAACCTTTCCAAACGGTGGTTGAGTTGTATCGCCGTGAATGATAACTTCGAACTAGATATATATGTTTCGTAGTCATGTTGGAAACAAGTAATTTTCACACACATTTGGTTGATGCCGCTGCGATTCATTGACTCGTTCTTCGTTTTTTTCCCCAAAGTATATGCACATGTATACATATTATCTAAGTAATGTCAATGAGGTACTATGTTAGTTGTTAGTCTCAACGTATGTTCAAATTGTTTCGTGATGTCAAGATTGTGTAAAGTTATCATTTCGTATACTATTGGTAACTCGTCCTGAAGGTAAACTTCGGGGATGAAGTTCCTTTTTAAGAGGGGAAGAGTAATGTCGCATGAGGAAAAATGACAAATTATGACAAAAATATCATGTTTTGAGTAGACGGTGGTAAAACTTTATTATATTGTACTCCCTTTTGCTGCTTAAAATTTGAATTTTGGGTTATACGAAGGTACTGTACGTAGTTGTTAAGTGAAATTTGTTAGGTAATATGAATTGTTACATTGCTGAGTAATATGAATTTTGTGAAGATGATTTAAATAAATGTCGAACTATTGTTGTATAATTGACTGATAATTTACTATACTTTGGTGATTAGTAAGTAATTGTTATTAATGACTAACTGTTGGATGAGTAAGTAGAGTTGTTGTGCCAAGATGAGTATGACATGCAGTATTAAAATTCGGTTAGTAAGGTAGAAGTAACACTTGGTGTTAGTGTGTTTTCTCGTGTGTGATACGTGGTTGATGACTCGGTAGGAAGCTGTATCTTGTGATCATGTTTGCAGAGGTCGATGATGATGATGAGTGGTGGGCGTAAACCGATAGGTGGTATGAGTAAATGGTTGTGTTGTTCTTGTCGAGATGAGTTGGCGTCAGTTACCTTAGTTCTTCTTACACCTTGAGTCGTGGGGGGACGATGAGTTGAGCTTTGGGGACGAAGTTCTTTTTAAGGGGGAAGACTGTAATACCCGCTCTGTTAGGTACCCGTTGACCGTCGTTGACTAACCTTAGACATATACATCTAGACCTTTGGAAACCCTACGAGTTTAATCTTGTGACATAGTAACCTTTGGGTTTGGGAATCTCGATCTAGCGGAGGCTACTCGATCGAGTAGCTCAGTGACTCGATCGAGTAGAGGTCACTCGATCGAGTAAGTCCCATACACGATCGAGTAACGGCAGTTTAGCGGTAAGATATAAATCGTGGAATCGTGAAACCAAAATCATTTCATTTCATTTCTCCTAAACCTAACTGCCGTCACATCTCTCTCCTTCACCCATAGTCATCTCTTTGGAGCCTTTGTGGGTTGAGACGCCATGGGGATGGGAAGCATGAGTCGGGTAGCGGTCTTATCACCGGAACGCTATTTATAGCTATGTCATCATCATCATCATCATTGTAACACCCCCATACTCCAAGTGCCTTACCAGGACCACTCAGGTATGAAGACATTACCATCTCGGTTACCTGAGGCAATGATAATCAAACAACAATAAAGAAACAACGTTTATTATAAATAATTTAGTGAACAGATACAATCCTCAAAACCAAACCAAAAGTACGTTACATGATTTCAAACTGACTGTCTAACTGAAATGTAAATAAACTAAAGGCTACAACGGAAGACTCCTATCATCATGTCGTGGCATCCCAGCTATCCCAGTACTCATCTCGATACCTGCTCAATATCTACTCACCATCCCCGAATGGATCACCGCAGGTTTTCAAAACAACACCGGGGTCAGTACTAATCACACAATCAATATGTATAACAATAATAAGATAAATGCAAATGACTTAACTCACACACACACACACACACACAAACCAACTCCCATCATCTCAATCCGACGTCCCACCGGACCACCCCGATGGGGACCGCACCAGTACCCACCAAATCCCCGCTCCACATAGCAGCGATTAGCGATAACCCCGTCCATTAATGTGCACATCCCCTTCCGTGGCGGGTTCCACGAAGGGCGAAACTAGGGCGTGAAGTCACTCCCGCAAGTGACCCCACTCACCGAGAACGCATCTAGAGAACCATCAACGCAATCACAACCACAAACACAAGACAATCATTATATCAAACAACCAAATACAGCACATCACCAATATCCCATTATGGGACTAATACTGAGTATGAAATCCTACCTGGAAAGCACAACAGTCAGAGGGTATCAACAGCTGTATCAAAAAGCCTCTTCTACGAACCCTCCTCCTATCATATAACACATAGAGGCTACACATCACATACTACACGCAAAAACCCCCAATCTCTAAATTAGGGTTTAACCAAATCAAGGGAAAAACAATAAAAAGGGTACGTAGATCTTACCCTCGACGTAAAGAACTCAACGATACGAATAACGACAAGAACTGACCGTCTGAACTCCGGGAATTGCTAAGAATGCGATTAGGAAGATGAACTTGTTGCTTTCTCTCTTAAACAGGGTTTTAGGTTTTGTAAAAGTGATTTAAAACAATGACGACGATACTTAAATACCTTAATCGCATAATTAACAAAACCCGAGAAAACTCCCCGTAAAACCGGACACTCGATCGAGTACCCAAGGTACTCGATCGAGTACCTACTCGATCGAGTACCCCAAATGACTACTCGATCGAGTAACCAACAGTCGAAACTATTTTATTTCGCAACTTACCCTTACTCGATAGAGTAAGGGCTACTCGATAGAGTACCCCAAGACTTATAAATACGGAGTATTACAGTCTTCCCTCCTTAAAAGGAACTTCGTCCCCGAAGTTAAAACCACTACTAACAAAGGTACTCCCACAACATTCCCGACTCAAAAGCCAAACAAAATTTAACATAAAACATGATACTAACCCAACTCATCCCGACAAACCTACCGACACTACATATAAAAGGTGTATAAAACTCTTAAAACTGCTCGCGATCATCTCCTACCCCCGTAAAAGAAACAAGGTTACGTCCCCGTAACCATACATACCTGATCAAAGAGGAAAGGGTAACGCTCTTTCATAGCTTCCTCTGGCTCCCATGTAGCTTCCTCGGTCTCGTGGTTAGACCACAGGATCTTAAGCAAAACTGTCTCACCACTCCTAGTCTTTCTAATCTTTCGGTCTAGAATCTGCTTAGGCACCTCCAGATATGATAAGGACTCATCTAGCTCTAAGCTCTCTGCCTCCAACACATGTGACGGGTCACTCACATACTTCCGCAGCTGCGATACCTGAAACACATTATGCACTCTTTCTAACGCAGCTGGTAAAGCCAGACGATAAGCAACTTCCCCAACTCGCTCTAAGATCTCATAAGGCCCTATAAACTTCTGACTTAGCTTGCCTTTCTTCCCAAATCTCATAACTCCACGCATCGGAGAAACTTTCAAAAGAACCTTGTCCCCAACTTGAAACTCTATATCCCGGCGATGTAGATCTGCATAACTCTTTTGCCTGTCCTGAGCTGCTCTCATCCTTTCCCTGATCATCTTAATCTGTTCCACCATCTCATGCACCATCTCTGGTCCTAGAACCACTGCCTCCGCACTGTCGTCCCAACAGATTGGACTCCTACACCTCCTCCCATACAAAGCCTCAAACGGTGCCATACCTATACTGGTGTGATAACTGTTATTGTAAGAAAATTCTATCAAGTCCAACCTCTGCTCCCAGCTACCAACAAAATCCATCACACAAGCTCGCAACATATCCTCAAGAGTCTTGATTGTTCTCTCGATCTGCCGTCTGTCGCGGGATGAAATCTTTGTACTCATCTTCAAAGTTGTTCCCAACGATTCCTGCAACTCTTTCCAAAACCTCGATATAAACCTCGCATCTCTGTCAGACACTATGTCCTTAGGGACTCCATGTAACTTAAGCACGTTCTTTCGATAGGCCATAGCCAATTGTGCCTTAGTCCATGTATCTTTCATTGGAACAAAGTGAGCTGACTTGGTCAGACGATCCACTATCACCCAAATCATGTTGTTACCTTGTTGACTCTTAGGCAAACCCACAATGAAATCCATGGAAATGGATTCCCACTTCCACTCAGGCACCTCTAAAGACTGAATCTTACCTTGTGGTCGTCTCTGTTCCCCTTTAGCTCTCTGGCATGTCAAACAACGGGACACAAACTCAGCTGTCTCTTTCTTCATCCCAGGCCACCAAAACGTTTTCTTCAAATCCTTGTATAGCTTGTCTCCACCTGGATGAACTGAATATGGTGTGTAATGCGCCTCCGTCATGATCGTCTTTTTCAACTCCTCATCATTAGGAACACACCACCTACCATCAAACCTCAAACTACCATCTGTATGAATAGAAAAGCGGGACACTTCCCTTCCCTTTCTCTACTCCACTCTCCACTCAACTATCTTAGGATCCAAAGCCTCGCTTATCCCGAATATCATCATAAAACTCCGGATGTCTTTGTCATATCACCCATGGCATCTCCTTTCTGCATCATATGTATCCCAAAACTCGCTACCTCATCCCTCGGCCTCATCAAGGATAGAGTCACGATACGAGAATGTACACTCTTCTTACTCAAAGCATCAGCAACAACATTGGCCTTCCCTTCATGGTAGATGATCTCCATGTCATAATCGCCAATCAGCTCCATCCACCTCCTCTGTCTCATGTTCAACTCCTTCTGCGTGAAGATGTTCTTAAGACTCTTGTGATCAGAAAATACCTTAAAGATTTCTCCATAAAGGTAGTGTCTCCAAATCTTGAGAGCAAACACCACTGCACCCAACTCCAGATCATGAGTAGGGTAATTATCCTCATAAGGCTTCAACTGCCTAGAAGCATAGGCAATCACTTTACCATTCTGCATTAACACACATCCCAGCCCATTCTTCGAGGCATCTGTATAAACCTCAAAATTCTCGCTCCCTTCAGGCAATGCTAGGATAGGAGCTGTGGTCAAACGCTCCTTTAATGTCTGGAACGCCGTCTCACAACTCTCATCCCGACGAAACCTGTTCTCTTTCCTCATCAACGCTGTCATCGGTCTAGCTATCTTGGAGAAATCTTTCACGAACCGTCTGTAGTATCCAGCTAAACCCAAGAAACTCCTAATCTCATAAACATTCTTTGGTGCTTCCCACTTTGTCACCGCCTCAATCTTCGCGGATCCACAAACTACCCCATCTTTAGAGATCACATGCCCCAGAAAAGCAACTTTCTCTAACCAGAACTCACACTTGGACAGCTTGGCATACAACTCATGATCCCTCAAAGTCTGCAACACGATTCTCAAATGCTCCTCGTGCTCCTCCTTAGTCTTAGAGTAGACTAAGATATCATCGATAAACACCACTACAAACTGGTCCAAGAACTGTCTGAAGATTCTATTCATCAAATCCATAAACACTGCCGGCGCATTAGACAACCCAAACGGCATCACCACATACTCATAATGGCCATACCTCGACGTGAAAGCTGTCTTTGGTATGTCCACCTCTCTAATCTTCACCTGATGGTACCCCGACCTCAAATCAATCTTAGAAAAGACTGTTGCACCACTCAACTGATCAAACAGGTCATCTATCCTTGGCAAAGGATACTTGTTCTTTATCGTCACACGGTTCGGCTCCACCCTCATAATCTATGCACAACCTCAAGCTCCCATCTTTCTTCTTCACGAAAAGAACTGGTGCTCCCCAAGGCGATACACTTGGTCTAATGTATCCCTTCTCTATCAAATCATCCAACTGTTTCCTAAGCTCTTCCATCTCCTTAGGACTCATACGGTACGGTGCCTTAGAGATTAGCCCCGTCCCTGGCTTCAACTCAACGGTGAAATCTATCTCCCTCTTCGGTGGCAACCCTGGAATCTCCTCTGGAAAAACATCTGCAAACTCTCCCACCACTGGTATCTTATCAACTGTCGGAATCTCTATCCGGTCATCTCTCACATGGCACAGGATCAAAGGACATCCCTTCCTCAGATAAGACTTCAAGGTAACAGCTGCAATCAACTTAACTTTGGGTTTGACTAGAAACCCATGATAAGACACACTAACACCCTTTGGACCTCTTAAGGACACTTTCTTTTGATGACAGTCTATCTTAGCTTTATACTTTCCTAACCAATCCATACAAACTATCATCTCAAAACCGTTAAGAGGAAACTCTAGCAAGTCTACAGGGAAATCAACTTGCCCAACTATCAAAGATACATCTCTAAACAATCTCCCACACGATACAGACTCACCCGAAGGTATGAAGACTCGCTCACTAACAGATTCATATACTCTCAAACCCAACTGTTTAACATGACTCGAAGACACAAACGACTGAGAAGCCCCTGAATCGAACAAAACAAAGGTAGGAATACCATTAACAAGGAATGTACCGGTGATAACGTGCGCATCTTCCTCAGCTGCCTTCTTCTCTATCATGAATAACTTGCCACTGGTCTTCTGTCCACCTCCGTGGACAGTACTGGCTGATGCGGTCGGCTTAGCACCCGACCCTTGATTGTTATTGTTGTTTGTCGGTGTTTTCTGATAAGAATTACCGCCGTTGCGATTGCCTCCACTGCGTAACTCGACTTCCCGGTTTGGCCATGATCCAGCCGGCCCATTGCTCGCGGCTCGTGCGTGTCTCGAAAGGATCCCGGTGCACTCGTGCACTCATGTCTCTTGTGGCCTACACCACCACAACCATAGCAGGTCACTCCCCAACTATTACTCACACTTCCATGGCCGCGCCCAAAGGAAGCCCCAGCACTAAACCCAGACCCAGAAGAAAATCCTTTAGACTGATTGTGGTTGCCTTTCTTGTGATTCGATTGGCCACCACCCTCGCTCTCGAACTTCCTCTTCTCACCACCTGACCTCTCCTGAGCCATCTCCACCAATCTCTCCGCTCTCCCCACCCTCTCTCATAAGCTTCCTTAACATCGCAAGGATCCCCACGGGTAACTTATCCATAATCTTGGTGGTCAACCCCCTTTCAAACCTCAATGCCAAATTCTCCTCACTCAAACCCATGTCCTCAGCATACCTAGACTTCTCATTGAACAGCCTGTAGTACTCAGCCACAGACATCTCAGCAGTCATCTTAAAACCATCAAACTCTTCTCTCAACTTACTCCTCACATGTTCCGGTACAAACTCCTTTCTCACAGCCCTACGAAACTCCTCCCAAGGTATAGCAGGTAAGCCTTGGTTGGTATATATTTCCTTAGCACTCACCTTCACTGAATCCCACCACTTGCCTGCTGCCTCCCTCAGATAGAACACAGCCTGTTCCACTCTCATCTCATCAGGACAATGAACCAAGTCTAAGATGTTCTCCATCTCTCTCAGCCAACTATCAAGCAGATTAGGTTCCCCAACTCCCTTGTACTCTTTCGGGTTAAACCTCGCAATATAGAGGCTGATTTTAGAATGATCAACCTCCTTCTCCTTATTCTTATCCTTGTCCTCATTCACTCTCTTCAGGGTTAAACCTCGCAATATAGAGGCTGATTGTAGGAAAAATTGGTATACTTCCTCTAAAATTCGGATTATAACGAAATTATAATTATGAATAAAACAAGTCATAAACGAAATTACATAACCAAAGAGAGTAGAGATTAAGAATTAACCTTTGGTCCTAGCAAAATGGCCTAAGAACAATATCGAAATCGATATTCTCCTAATTGTTGCACCCAAAATGTTTTGAGAAATGTCTCTCAATTTGCTAGAATGAGATCCCCAAAATTAATAATTATTTTAGGGTTTTGTGTTTTGTTTGATGAGAGATTTAGGTCAAAAATTAAGTTAAGAAAAATGATTCCCCATCACTCCTTTAAACCGTGTAGATGAGAGAAATAAGGGAAGATTTTTCTTTTCCTTTTTTTTTTCGGCCAACTACCAAAATAAAAATGAGGAGAAAATCTTCTTATTTTTAGGTAGTTATCAAAATGTATAATATGTGTATATTTAATCAATTATCATTTATGTTGTCATGTATTAATAAGTCCACACACAACAACTTGTAGTCGATTTATTAATATCGGTCTGTCAACACTTATTATGACAATAACGCATAACATATACATTAACTATAAATATCGCATATTTATAATTTTCAAATTAAATGTAACTGGTTACGTTTAATTACGAATTAACATCTTAATTCGTTTAAGCTAACATTATATACATTTGTTAAATATAACAGTTTATATTCAATTTATGAATTTAACAATTAATTCGTCTCAGCTGGTATTATTTAATTGTATTAAATAATCGTCTCATCATCACATTGACTAACTGTTTAGTCAAATACATGGACTAACCTTTTAGTCAGGCATCAATGTGATTATATTTTCATACAATCACATCTCTCAAACACATTCTTTAGGTGTGACCTTTAGGGACCAGTTGATCACCGCCATCAGTATGATAATAACGTCAAACTTCTAGCAAGCCAACCGTTATTAAGTAAACGTTAATCAACTGATAAAATACGAAGTATACCCTTGTGAACCTATAACAGATTTATATATGTTATCACACTAACTGTGGAGGACACAAGCTCCAACAGATGCCTAACATAGCGAGTCACTCAGAGCCTACAGCTGCCTTGATTCCCAAAGGTTTCAAGCTCTCAACTGAGGATGGTAATACTTTTGATATCAGTCCGTCTTATATAAATTTGGTAGAAAGAAATCTTTATCGAGGTGTGGCGGGTGAAGATTCGCGAAAGCATATGGAGGTCTTTACTGACTACTGCTCTACCATTCCTGCCACTAAGGGAGTGACCCAAGACAAGATAAAGGAAGTCATGTTTCCTTTTTCATTGACTGACGGAGCCAGGGAGTGGCTCACCGATCTTGATCGCACTGCAGCTGGTATTACCAGCTGGGAAGCTCTTGCTCTTGCCTTCTATAAAAGGTACTTTCCTCCCCAACGTACTAATCAGCTGAGAGGAAAGATTACGAGTTTCAAACAAGCACCTGATGAAAATTTCTATGAGGCTTGGTGTCGGTTCCAGAAGTTGGTGAGGTCTCTTCCTCACCATGGATTTGATCAGTGATTTTTGTGCAACCAATTCTATAATGGGTTGTATGATGACCACCGTGCTATACTTGATGCCTCATCTAATGGGAGACTCCAAAAGAACATTGATGATGATAAGGGATGGGGCATTATTGAGGAGATGACGACCCATTGTGCTGAGTATGGGAACTCAAGGGACGATATTCGGACAGTATATTCGGTCGACAATGTTGTTGTGGCTCAACTGGAAGCCATGAATGCTCGTTTAGATAGGTTGGGGTTGCAGCAAGCTGGTGATCAACAAACGGTTCATTTGTTGACTAGACAGGAAACTATCACTTGTGAGAGATGTGGGAGCAATGACGGTCACACTGCTGTTGACTGTCTGACAGAGAAAGAACAAGTCCTTGCTTTTCAGCAATATAGGCAAGGAGGGGGTTCCTACTATAATAATCAAGGAGCAATCCATCCCAATTTGAGGTGGACAAGTCGGAATGATCTTAATTCTACTCCTCCACCACAGTAGCAGCAACCGTATGTCGCTCCTCATAAACCTCAACAAGGCTTCAAAAAGCCTCCTTCTTTTCCTCCACCGCATCAAGGAGCTTCATCTTCTAGTGGGGTAAGTGAGTTAACTGAGTTAAAGACAATGATTCAATCAATGACGAAGCAATTGCAAATGAGTGACCAACAGAAGGAAGCTTCAATGAAGTCACTTGAAACTCGAGTTGCTGAGTTGGCTGCAAGCCAATCCACGAGGAAACCGGGTCATTTTCCGTCTCAATCTGGGAAAAATCCGCACGAGACGATAAATTGTCAACTTTTGAGGACATATCGGACCCAAGGAGTTCTATTATTGATGATGAACAGGCGTCTAATGCTGAAAATATACCTAGCATGAAGAAAATACTCGATCGACTTATTTCTGGTGGTTGATCGAGTTGAAATGTTGAAAAATGCTCGATCAAATGGTTCTGGTGGTCGATCGAGTAAACTTGTTATTCAAGGAACTGATCGAGAGCTTGAAACCACTCGATCGAGTGGGAATTATGAAGAAATCATTCGATCGAGTAGAATTGTGCCTCGGTCGAACACTGTTGATATTGAAGAACTCGATCGAGAAGCTGCTAATGCTCGATCGAGTGAAAAGTCATCGGAAAGGCCACGATCTAGAGGTAAAAAGACTCGATCGAGTGAAAAAGAGTTTGAACCCGCTGAGACATTGGTAGAAAGGAATAAAGGGCTTGAAATTTCGATCACTGTGCCCTTTCCAAAGCGATTGCAGAACTATAAAACTAATCAACAGTTTGGGAAATTTGCCGAGCTCCTGAAAAGCTTACATGTTTCTGTTCCATTCGCCGAGTTGTTCACTCATGTACCCTCTTACTTAAAATTCATGAAAGAAATCTTGTCGCGTAATAGGCATATAAATGATCATGAGGCGGTAGCTTTAACCTAAGTATGGACTGCCTTAGTTCAAAATAAGTTGCCACCTAAACAGTCAGACCCGGGTATCTTCTCAATTTCGTGTCATATAGGAACACAATTGATTGATAACGCGCTATGCAATCTAGGTGCTAGCGTGAGCGTCTTACCTTTGTCTCTCGCTATGAGACTCGATCTGACCAAATTTAATTGCCCTAACATGACCGTTAAGATGGCCGACCGTAGCATATCACGACCACTAGGAGTTATAGAGGACATACCTGTCAAGATCGGGAGATTCTTTATTCCCTTAGATTTTGTAGTTCTTGACATCCCGGAGGACACTCACACCCCTATTATTTTAGGGAGACCATTTTTATTCACTGCTCGTGCAGTGATCGATGTCGGGGCCAAGACACTTACGTTTCAGGTCGGAGACGAGGAGCTGATTTTCCATCAGTCCAAATCTCGTAGGGCTCTTATGCAAGCTCAACCTTGCAATGTCCTATCCTCTACCAATTCAGATATAGACACTCCAGCAGAGAATGTTGAATTTTGTGCTGCAATCGTAACCCCTCCGCCTCAGACTGAGAGCGAAAACGAGGAACATTATTCTGTTTTCCTTGCTGCAGGTGCAGATGGAGTGGATGCTGGAGTCGATGATGGTCAGAGTGCGGTTAAAGTCAATCAGAATGGAGATACTGATGTTAATAGGAATGACAAAGGGAAGAAGAAAGTCTGTTCATACGTGGACATCAACTACTCTCCTTCCACTGGTTCAAATTCAAACTCATGGAGATCGAAGAGGATGGTCCGAAATGCTGAAGAGACCTCCTCCAGTCAGAAGCCCTCTTGTGGGCTACTGAAGTGTTTCAGGCAGTAAGCGGGGAATGCCCCGTGTAATAATTTGTAAAAATTTAAATTTCTGTTGGATTTCTTTATTGCATTTTTAGAACTGTTAGACTTTAGTTTAATTAGCTTAGCGAACATAAACTATAGACTGCTTATTGTGTGATTTGGTATTGTCGGGATATGTTTTTGCGTGTTTTTATGCAGGTTTGGGGAATTTATATCGCATTGGGATGAGTTGCAGGAGAAAACAACTCGTTCAAGTACCTTTTCTACTCGATCGAGGGGAATGCCCGAGGAAGTTGATCGATCGAGTGGTTAAAGCACTCGATCGAAATGGTAAAAATGAAGAATACTCGATCGAGAGGATTTCTATTCGATCGAGCAGATTGGAGGCCAAAGTTCTCGATCGAGTGATTTCAAATCACTCGATCGAGTGAATTTGCTTATTACACACAGGAAGTTACTTCTTTAACTTCTATTTTTCATTCTAATTTCATTCAACTCCTTATTTGCGATATTTTGTGCGATAATCTCCAATTTCCTCTATAATTCTTGCCCTAATACCAAATCAGCTACCCACATTATTTACCTTGCTAATAAATCGACCAAAGCCCTCATTCACCCCCTTAAAATTCGTCTTTCTTAGCGGTCAATTTGGGAATTAAGGTTTTGCGGGTTTTCGATCGAAAATCCGTCTTTTGCTGTTATATGTGTCGATTTTCTTGCTTATTCTTGTGGGTTTATCATCAAGTAAGTACTCCCTACATTTCCTTTGTTATTAATTGCTAGTTTTTCGACATTATTAAGGATTTAGGGTTTAGCAATTTGGTTCGAAAACCCGAATTATTTGGGGGTTTTTGTGTTTAATTTTTTTAATTGATTGAATTCCCCCATTGGTTGCTTGATTAGGATGGAAAGTAACTCTCTTCCCTCGACTAGTTCAACTGTTGTTCCATCCTCGACTGAGACGGTGGTCCCTGCTATTACCACGGTTACTCCGACTGTTAGTACCACTGTTTTGTCTGCTGTTTCCCCTACTGTTACTGTTGGTACTACTACTGCTGTCGTTGCTAGTTCCGCCTATGTCATGGCTAGCTCTTTTTCGGCCTCTATAGTTTTTGCTGCCCCTGCTGCGTGGTCACCAGCTATCACAGCCGCCTACCGGGATGCCTTAGTACCTCTTTCCATCACAAGACAGGCTTCTTCCTCTGGTACTAGAGACATGGGTCGTGGAAGGGCCGCACCTGCTGCTGGTCCGGTCACGATCTGTCTTGATGACTCACTTGACCCGCACCCCGACTACACCGAGGTGCGTTTCGTTTATGGTATGCATCGTACTCTTTTCTTTGCTTTAGAGAGCTGTGATTTTGCTTCGATGAAGTTTTTGTGTTGTAAGTCACTTGATAGGTTAGGTATTTACGAGCCCGTAGTTGAGATATTGAACGGGACGGGGATGTCGGGATTGATTCCCATGAGTGCCTTGACCTAAAAGGAGCTGACCCTCGAGTTTTTCAGCTCCTTTACCTTTTCTGTTGGCGCCTATGCAACTGACCTGGGTAGTTCTTGTGTCTCCTTCTGGTTATTTAACCGGACCACGAACTGGACCCTAGCTGATTTTGGCAGTAGGTTAGGTTTGTCTTCTACCGGTGAGTCTGAACCTCCTAGGAAGGTCATCCGCATGTTGTGGAGGACCTTGGCACAGACTAGTTATGAGAAGCGTAAGCTCGCGCATGTCCACCTTCCCCCGGCCCGTTACTTCTTGCGTCTCATTGGTGGGACCGTCTTTGACTGTAAAGAACTAAACAATGTGAACAACATTGAGTTGTCTATTCTTGGAGGTTACCTGAACATTGATAGTGAGGGACCTTTTGTGCTTAACATTGCATACCTGACTGCTCAGTATTTTCATAATGTGGGGCTGAAGACAACGGGCACCATTGTTTGCGGTGGCATAGCCACTTTTCTTGCCCGTTCTATCTTCCCCGTCTTCCCTCGTGACTTACAGCACCTAGACACTGATAGGTACCTTGACATTGCAACTATGTTGTTTATGTTTTGGCTTGCTTCTGACCAGCAGACATGGAAGATTAGTGGTTCCTTGTGTGTACCCTTACCTTGCACCACTTTGCCCCGTCTTGTTCCCCTGCCCCTTGTTAAGGGCAGGCTACCTCCACCACTACCCATGTTTCACCTCCCACTTGCTCCACCTCCTACCATGTCCGCTTCTCAGAAGCGGAAGAGACCTGAGACCGGAGAGGGACCCACACCTTCTACGGGTGGCCAGACTTCCACGGCCATTCCTACCCCGATCCCTACTCCTACTCCTACTCCTGAGCAGACACAACCGATCTATCCGGCTAATTTTATTCCACCTCCACCTTTTGAGGCGTCCGCGGTCCTAGACCAAGGGCGCCGTGACGGTTTACTTCTTGAGCTTCTTACCAGGCAGGCTCGTATGGAGCGGGATATTGCACTTGCTTTGTTCCCTCTATACGAGTATCACATGAAGAGAGGACATCATGTCCCTGAGGGCTGGCCGCACCCGTCTTTCTACCGGTACCTAGCTGAGGAGTACCCACAACCGGCCAGCGAGGCAGACACCGCTGAGAAGGAGGAGGAGAGAGTACGAGCTGAGGAGGGGAGGAGGATAGAGCAGCAGGTGGACCCAGACTACACGGTGGAGGACGTGGAGGATGACGGTGACGAGTTGTAATACTACGGTTTTATGAGTCTCTGGGTACTCTATCGAGTAGGCCTTACTCTGTCGAGTAAGGGTGTGTTGCGTTTTAAAAATAGTTTCTGACATGTTGGGTACTCGATCGAGTAACGTTGATACTCGATCGAGTAAGGGGGCACTCGAGCGAGTACCTCAGCTACTCGATCGAGTAGCCGGTTTACGGGGGATGATTTGTCGGGTTTTGTTAATAATGCGATTAAGTATATAATTACTTCCGTCACTTTTCTTTAAACACTTTTAAAACCTAATTGCTTTCAAAAGAGAAAATAAACTATGTTCTTCGCATCAATCGCATTGTTGGCAAATCCCGGAGCTTGGAAGGTCGGATTTTACCTTTCTTTATACCTTTGTGATCCTTGCGTCGAGGGTAAGATCTACGTACCGTTTTTATAGTATTTTGTTAAAGTTGGTTAAACCCTAATATTGGGATTTGGGGGTTTTGTTGTATTTCGTGATTGGTAGTGATTATATGTTTGTATGTTAGGAGGAGGATTCGTAGAGGAATCTTTTTGATATCAGCTGTGAGACCGTCTGATTATGTTGTTTTCCAGGTAGGGTTTCCCTACTCAGTATTAGTCCCATAATGCATTGTTTTTTTTTGGTAAAAGGTGAGTATATTATATCATGTAACAAAACATCACAATTACAAGAGAGTTATGGGTTCAAGACCCCTTTACATCACAAAAAAATAAATTCAAATCGCTCCAATGTTAATCAACCAATTCCTGACATTCTCCTCATCATTTCCTGCCAAATGCTGCCGAATTCTCCTCTTCATATCAGTCTCAATCTTGCAAGCTAGAACAGTAGGTCTCAGGATCCAGCCATTAACACGAGCATTATTCCTCTGAAGCCAAATATGATAAGTAATAGCATTGTACATAGCCACTCTAATTTTCCACTGAAGACTCTTCCTATCCCCTGCCAGTAAAGAGTGAACTTGCAGAGGACAGCCTCCAAACCAGGCCTGCAGCTCACGTTGCACCAATTTTGTATACTCACGCTTGTTGAAAATATGTTCAACGATTTGATCGAGCCTGACGGATGAGACATAGGTCATCGTGGGCCGCAACCCAGTCGTATAGTTTTGATTTCATTCATGCCATTCTCGCATTCTCGAGCCATGAAATGAGAGAGTGCTTTGGTGTGTTCCAGTTATTCCATACCAGGGAAGGCCATTCCACAGGGGGAACAGTGGGGCTAAGCCACTCATAACCACTCTTAATAGTATATCCTTTAGGATTTAAAGTCCAATTGCCAGCTATGAAACCATCCTTCAATTTATCCTTGACTTTGCATACATTTTTCCAGACCCAAGGGGCATCAGGTGGGGGGGAGTATTGGTGCCAATCCTGATTCTTAATGTACACATCATTTACCCATTTACCCATTTACCCATAATGCATTGTTGATGTTGTGTGATTGTTGAATATTATCATACTCGTATTGTGACGGTTGTTGGTTTTGATTGCTGCTTAATGGTTGTGATTGTTTGTCTCTGGTTCTCGAGATGCGTTCTCGGCTGAGTGGAGTCACTTGCGGGAGTGGCTTCACGCCCTAGTTTTTCCCTTCGTGGAACCCGCCACGGGAGAGGATGTGCACATTAATGGGATAAGGTTATCGCTCGGTATGATGAGCGGGGATTTGGTGGGTACGGCTGCGGTCCCCCACTGGCAGGGCTGGTCCAGTGGACAGTCGGTGACGGAGATTGATTGGAGTGGGTGTGTTTGTGTGTGTGACGTCGAGATGCTTGTTTACTGTGTTGTTGGTTTATATAAATTGTGTGATTAGTACTGACCCCGTTTAATGTTTTAAAAATTGTGGTGATCCATTCGGGGATCGTGAGCAGTTATTGAGCAGGTGTGAGTCGAGTTACATGGGATAGTTGGGATGTGCCACCGTCTGATGATAGAAGTCTTCCGCTGTAGCATTAGTAGTTTAATAAACATTTCATTTAGTTGATTAGACAGTTGGCTTTGAGAACTTATATTCGTATTTTGGATTTCGCTTTGGATTGTAACCTTTCACTAAAGTTATACTATTTAAATGTTATTTCGTTATTGTCTGATGATTATCATTGCCTCGGGTAACCGAGATGGTAACGTCCTTATACCTGAGTGGTCCTGGTAAGGCACTTGGAGTATGGGGGTGTTACAAAATGGTATCAGAGAGACGATCCTGAAACCTGTACCCAATGAATCTAATGAACCTAGGGAGTCTAATTAAAATGAACCCGGGGTAAAGGTTGTAGGAGCTAATGCAAAGGCTTGGGAGACGTCCTAAAGTCGCGAACTCGCCATACAATTTTGAACCGGTCACATGGTGGGTATATGTCAAGGTCTTATGTGATGCTTGTTAGCTTGTATGTGGATGTGATGATGTATGTTGTAATTGTTGGATGTTTGGAGTAGAAGGTTGAGATCGTGCATGAAAGGTTGGTGAAACATATAGAACGGTTGTTTGAACAAGAAGCATGTTGGATGTTTACTATGTGGCGTTTGATAATATGATATAGTTGTTTTGTTGATCATATGAAAAGCTTGGTAGAATTGCATGCTTAACTATATTATAATGTTGAGTTTATAATGTTGCATAGTGTGTTGGGATATGTGAGATAACATGCGGGTAGTATATACGAGTCAACATGACTCGATCGAGTAAGGGGGTACTCGATCGAGTAGGTGAGGTACTCGGTCGAGTGGGTCTGACTCGATCGAGTGGGTATTTGACGTTTTTACAACCAGAATCGTGTTTTTGGGCACTCGATCGAGTAGGGAGTCACTCAATCGAGTGGCTGTGCTACTCGGTCGAGTATGTTAGAGATTAGAAGGTCTGTTTTGGGTCTGATGTCGGGGCACTCGATCGAGTATGGTGGGCACTAGATCGAGTAGGATTAGGCACTCGATCGAGTGTGTTCTGGGCATTTTTCTATCGTGTTTTGAGGTTTTAGTGCGTATGTTTATATCTACCCTTTCTTATATAATTTCAAGATGCCGCCTAAGAGAAATGCTTTGTATACGAGAGCTGAGAGCATGAACATAGATGATATCGTTAAGATGTTGGAGCATCAGGATGCTCTTACGGAGGCCTTAAAGAAAGTGGGAAAGGACAAGGAGTTTGATCATTCTAAGATCAGCCTTTATATAGCGAGGTTTAACCCAAAAGAGTACAAGGGAACCGGAGAACCAAACCTTCTTGACAACTGGCATCATGAGATGGAGAACATACTAGACCTGGTTCACTGTCCTGATGAGATGAGAGTAGAACAAGCTGCGTTCTACCTGAGGGAAGCAGCTGGCGAGTGGTGGGATAAGGTGAAGGTGAGTGCTAGAGAGATGTATGCGAACCAGGACTTACCTGCTATACCTTGGGAAGAGTTTCGGAGGGCTATGAGGAAAGAGTTTGTACCGGAGCATGTGAGGAGTAAGCTGAGAGAGGATTTTGATGGGTTTAAGATGACATCTGATATGTTTGTGGCTTAATACTACAAGCAGTTTAATGAGAAGTCTAGGTATGCTGAGGATATGGGTTTGAGTGAGGAGAACCTGACGCTGAGGTTTGAGAGGGGGTTAACCCCTAAGATCATGGATAAGCTACCCGTGGGAGTCCTTACTGATGTTAAGGAAGCTTATGAGAGGGCTGGGAGAGCTGAGAGGTTGGTGGAGATGGCTCAGGAGAGAGTGGGTGAGAAAAGAAAGGCTGAGAGTGAGGGTGGTGGACAATCTAGTCACAAGAAAGGCAACCACAATCAAACTAGAGGGTTTTCTTCTGGTTCAGGGTTCAGTGCTGGGGCTTCCTTTGGGCGTGGCCGTATGAGTAGTAGTGGTAGTTGGGGAATGACCTGCTATGGCTGTGGCGGTGTCGGGCACAAGAGACATGAGTGCATGAGTATGCCTGGAGCTTTTCAGGGATCGGCTCCGGGAAGCTATTCTCAGGGACCTGCACAGAGTTATGCGAGCAATAGACCGTCTAGGTCATGGTCTAACCGGGGAAGTCAAAGCTATCAGGGTGGAGGTAACCGCAATGGCCGTAATTCTTATCAGAAACCAGCTACGAACAACAACAATCAGGGGTCGGGTGCTAAGCCGACCACATCAGCCAGTACTGTCCAGGGATGTGGACAGAAGACCAGTGGAAAGCTGTTCATGATGGACAAGAAAGCAGCTCAGAATGATGCACATGTTATCACTGGTACTTTTCTTGTTAACGGTATTCATACCTTTGTTTTGTTTGATTCGGGGGCGTCTCAGTCGTTTGTATCTTCAAGTCATGTTAAACGGTCGGGTTTGAGGGTATATGAGTCTGTAAGTGAGAAAGTTTTTATACCTTCGGGTGAGTCTGTATCATGTGGGAGGTTGTATAGTGATGTGTCTATGATAGTTGGGCAAGTTGATCTACCTGTAGACTTGCTATAGTTTCCTTTTGACGGTTTAGAGATGATAGTCGGGATGGATTGGTTGGGAAAGTATAAAGCTAAGATAGACTGTCAACAAAAGAAAGTGTCTTTGAGAGGTCCTAAGGGTGTTAGTGTGTCTTATCGTGGGTTTGTGGTCAAACCCAAAGTTAAGTTGATTGCAGCTGTCACCTTGAAGTCTTATCTGAGGAAGGGATGCCCTTTGATCTTGTGCCATGTGATAGATGACCGGATAGAGAGTCCGACAGTTGATCAGATACCAGTGGTGGGAGAGTTTGCATATGTTTTTCCAGAGGAGATTCCGGGGTTGCCACCGAAGAGGGAGATAGATTTCACAGTTGAGTTGAAACCGGGGACGGGGCCAATCTCTAAGGCACCGTACCGGATGGGTCCTAAAGAGATGGAGGAGCTCAGGAAACAGTTAGATGATCTGATAGAGAAGGGATACATTAGACCTAGTGTATCACCGTGGGGAGCACCAGTTCTTTTCGTGAAGAAGAAAGATGGGAGTTTGAGGTTGTGCGTAGACTACAGAGAGCTAAAACGAGTGATGGTGAAGAACAAGTATCCTTTGCCAAGGATAGATGACCTCTTTGATCAGTTGAGTGGTGCATCAGTCTTTTCCAAGATTGATTTGAGGTCGGGGTACCATCAGGTGAAGATTAGAGAGGTGGACATACCAAAGACAGCTTTCACGTCGAGGTATGACCATTATGAGTATGTCGTGATGCCGTTTGGGTTATCTAATGTACTGGCTGTGTTTATGGATTTGATGAACAGAATCTTCGGACAGTTTTTGGACAAGTTTGTGGTGGTGTTTATCGATGACATCTTAGTCTACTCCAAGACGAAGGAGGAGCATGAGGAGCATCTAAGGATTGTGCTGCAGACTTTGAGGGAGCATGAGTTATATGCTAAGCTTTCCAAGTGTGAGTTCTGGTTAGAGAAATTTGCTTTTCTGGGGCATGTGATCTCTAAGGAGGGAGTAGCTGTTGATCCGGCAACGATTGAGGCAGTGACAAAGTGGGAAGCACCAAAGAATGTTGCTTAGATCAGGAGTTCTTGGGTTTAGCTGGATACTACAGACGGTTCGTGAAAGATTTCTCCAAGATAGCTAGACCTATGACAGCTTTGATGAGGAAAGAGAACAAGTTTCGTTGGGATGAGAGTTGTTAGACGGCGTTCCAAACATTAAAGAAGCGTTTGACCACAGCTTCTATCTTAGCATTGCCTGAAGGGATCGAGAATTTTGAGGTTTATACAGATGCCTCAAAGACTGGGTTTGGATGTGTGTTGATGCAGAGCGGTAAAGTGATTACGTATGCTTCTAGGCAATTGAAGCCTTGTGAGGAGAACTATCCTACACATGATCTGGAGTTGGGTGCAGTGGTGTTTGCTCTCAAGATTTGGAGACATTACCTTTATAGGACAACCTTTAAGGTATTTTCGGATCACAAGAGTCTCAAGTAAATCTTCACTCAAAAGGAGTTGAACATGAGATAGAGGAGGTGGATGGAGCTGATTGGTGATTATGACATGGATATTATCCACCATGAAGGGAAAGCCAATGTTGTTGCATATGCTTTGAGTAGGAAGAGTGTACATTCTTTGTGTACAGCTTTATCTTTGATGAGGTTGATAGATGAGGTGGGGAAGTTTGGGATACATATGATGCAGAGAGGGGATGCCGTGGGAGATTTGACAGTACAACCTGATCTTTATGATGAGATTCGAGGTAAACAGGCGTTGGATCCTGAGATGGTTGAGTGGAGAGCTGGAGTAGAGAAAGGGACAGTGTCTCGATTCTCTATTCATACAGATGGTAGTTTGAGGTTTGATGGGAGGTGGTGTGTCCCTAATGATGAGGAGCTGAAAAAGATTATCATGACAGAGGCACATTGTACACCATATTCAGTACATCCAGGTGGTGACAAGTTGTACAAGGATTTAAAGAACACGTTTTGGTGGCCTGGGATGAAGAGAGAAACAGCTGAGTTTGTGGCCCGTTGTTTGACATGCCAGAGAGTTAAAGGGGAACAGCGATGACCACAAGGTAAGATTCAGTCTCTAGAGGTACCTGAGTGGAAGTGGGAATCCATTTCTATGGATTTTATCGTGGGTTTGCCAAAGAGTCAACAGAGTAACAACATGATATGGGTAATAGTGGTTCGGCTAACCACGTCAGCTCACTTTGTGCCAATGAAAGATACATGGACTAAAGCACAATTAGCTATGGTTTATCGGAAGAATGTGCTTAAGTTACATGGAGTCCCTAAGTACATAGTATCTGACAGAGATGCGAGGTTTATCTCAAGGTTTTGGAAAGAGTTACAGGAATCTTTGGGAACAACTTTGAAGATGAGTACAGCATTTCATCCTGCGACAGACGGTCAGACTGAGAGAACGATCAAGACTCTTGAGGATATGTTACGAGCTTGTGTGATGGACTTTGGTGGTAGCTGGGAACAGATGTTGGATTTGATAGAGTTTTCTTACAACAACAACTATCACACTAGTATTGGCATGGCACCGTTTGAGGCTTTATATGAGAGAAGATGTAGGAGTCCGTTTTTTTGGGACGACAATGCTGAGGCAGTAGTTCTAGGACCAGAGATGGTACATGAGATGGTTGAAGATTAAGATGATCAGGGAACGGATGAGAGAAGCTCGGATAGGCAAAAGAGTTATGCAGATCTACATCGCCGGGATATAGAGTTTCAGGTTGAGTCAGAAGTTCATCGGGCCTTATGAGATCTTAGAGCGGGTTGGAGAGGTTGCATATCATCTGGCTTTACCAGCTGCGTTGGAGAGAGTGCATAAAGTGTTTCATGTATCTCAGCTGCGGATGTATGTGAGTGACCCGTCACATATGTTAGAGGCAGAGAGCTTAAAGCTAGATGAGTCCTTATCATATCTTGAGGACCCTAAGCAGATTCTTGACCGGAAGGTTAGGAAGACTAGGAGTGGTGAGACAGTTTTTCTTAAGATCCTTTGGTCTAACCACGAGACTGAGGAAGCTACATGGGAGGCAGAGGAGGCCATGAGAGAGTGTTACCCTTTCCTTTTTGATCAGGTATGTATGGTTACGGGGATGTAACCTTGTTTCTTTTAGGGGGGTAGGAGATGATCGCGAAGAGTTTTTAAGAGTTTTTATACCCTTTTTATGTTGTGTCGGTATGTTTGTTGTGGTTGAGTCGGGTTGAGTTTGGGTTAGTAACATGTTTTATGTTGAGTTTTGTTTTGTTGTTGAGTCGGGAGTGTTGTAGTGTGTGTCTTTGTTTTGTTGTGGTTTGAACTTCGGGGACGAAGTTCTTTTTAAGAAGGGAAGACTGTAATACTACGGTTTTATGAGTTTCTGGGTACTCTATCGAGTAGGCCTTACTCTTTCGAGTAAGGGTGTGTTGCGTTTTTAAAATAGTTTATGACCTGTTGGGTACTCGATCGATTAACGTTGATACTCGATCGAGTAAGGGGGCACTCGATCGAGTACCGCAGCTACTCGATCGAGTAGCCGGTTTACGGGGGATGATTTGTCGGGTTTTGTTAATAATGCGATTAAGTATATAATTACTTCCGTCACTTTTCTTTAAACACTTTTAAAACCTAATTGCTTTCAAAAGAGAAAACAAACTACGTTCTTCGCATCAATTGCATTGTTGGCAAATCCCGGAGCTTAGAAGGTCGGATTTTACCTTTCTTTATACCTTTGTGATCCTTGCGTCGAGGGTAAGATCTACGTACCGTTTTTATAGTATTTCGTTAAAGTTGGTTAAACCCTAATATTGGGATTTGGGGGTTTTGTTGTATTTCGTGATTGGTAGTGATTATATGTTTGTATGTTAAGAGGAGGATTCGTAGAGGAAGCCTTTTGATATCAGCTGTGAGACCTTCTTATTGTGTTGCTTTCCAGCTAGGGTTTCCCTACTCAGTATTAGTCCCATAATACATTGTTGGTGTTGTGTGATTGTTGAATATTATCGTATTCGTATTGTGATGGTTGTTGGTTTTGATTGCAGCTTAATGTTTGTGATTGTTTGTCTTTCGTTCTCGAGATGCGTTCTCGGCTGAGTGGAGTCACTTGCGGGAGTGGCTTCACGCCCTAGTTTCGCCCTCCGTGGAACCGCCACGACAGGGGATGTGCACATTAATGGGATAGGGTTATCGCTCGGTATGATGAGCGGGGATTTGGTGGGTACGGCTGCGGTCCCTCACTGGCAGGGCAGGTCCAGTAGACAGCCGGTGACGGAGATTGATTGGAGTGGGTGTGTTTGTGTGTGTGACGTCGAGATGCTTGTTTACTGTGTTGTTGGTTTATATAACTTGTGTGATTAGTACTGACCCTGTTTAATGTTTTAAAAACTGTGATGATCCATTCGGGGATGGTGAGCTATTATTGAGCAGGTATGAGTCGAGTTACATGGGATAGCTGAGATGTGCCACCGTCTGATGATAGAAGTCTTCCGCTGTAGCATTAGTAGTTTAATAAACATTTCATTTAGTTGATTAGACAATTGGCTTTGAGAACTTGTATTCGTATTTTGGATTTGGCTTTATATTGTAACCTTTCACTAAAGTTATACTATTTAAATGTTGTTTCGTTATTGTCTGATGATTATCATTGCCTCGGGTAACCGAGATGGTAGCGTCCTTATACCTAAGTGGTCCTGGTAAGGCACTTGGAGTATGGGGGTATTACACGAGTAGCTACTGGTCTACCCACTTCCCCAGTTTTCTAGCTGGTTTGGGGAAGTTCATGTTTTGTATGTACATTCTTGCTCTTTTATTTATTTTTGTCTCCTTTTTATTTATTATTTTTCATGCATTTATCGGTTGTATTTTCCCGTTCTCCTGTATATATCTGCTGGTGTATGTTGGAGGACAATGAGGGTGTTGTTCGTTTTGGTTTGGGGAGGGTAATGCATCCTTTGAGTCTGCATTTGTATTTGTTTTTGCATTCACGTTCCCTTTTTCTACTTGCATTGTAATTATTTCTTTTAAAAATCATAAAAATTCAAAAAAATTAGAAAATTCAAAAAAAATCAGTATATATTCACGTTTCATTTTGCATATAGGTTGAGTCAGAACGGTTGATTTCCGTTATGATATTGCACTGTAACTTGTGATTTTTACTTGATCCTTGCATTTATATTGACAGTGATTTCCGTGTTTGTTCAAATTTAGCTGACTGTGTAGACTTGACCTGATAAATTGGCAACCTACTAACAATTTCTGAGATTTAGAGCCATATAACTGGTGACATTCAGGACCAGTTCATTAGAAATTGAGAGTAGTACTCCTTGCACAACATGTTCATCACTTTTGCACATTTATGAAATCCGATTTCTTGTCAAATGCATACATTCGGGTTTGTGGTTGGTGTCACATGCAGAGAGGCGCTTGCAAATTTTCCCTTTCTTT
Source organism: Silene latifolia (assembly GCF_048544455.1). NCBI lineage: Eukaryota > Viridiplantae > Streptophyta > Magnoliopsida > Caryophyllales > Caryophyllaceae > Silene > Silene latifolia. Next base: position 222,274,428 of record NC_133538.1, on the reverse strand, counting down.
CATTTTCACCCATTTAGCTCCACTTTAGCCAAATATAGCCATTTTGACCCATTAGATACACCCAAAATTTAGCCTCCCCAGTCAAGCTAGTTTAGTGTGACTTTTGCGGTATATTCATTTTTGTGCGAGTTCGGCCCGTTTTCTTTGTTTGGAGTTGGTGAAATGAGAAGGATGAGAAAAAGAAAGAAAAAGAATGAAACGTGTAGAATGAAAAAAAAAAAAAAAAAAAAAAAAAAATTGAAAAAAAAAAGATTGAGTCAGATGTGATGCAGGTAGAAAAAAGAAAGAAAAAATATATGAAAAAATCAGATTTCGAAAAATGAGACCGTGTTAAAAAAGGGAAGTTTGTGACGGTCTCACTCCTCTGTTCTTATTTACATCTTTTTTAGGAGATAGTGTATTTGGTTAGTGAGTTGCGTGCCAACGAAGGGTACTTGCACTTTATTTTCTAGTCAGCGGAGATTCAGATGGTCTTATTTGGTCTTGTTTAGGATCTGGCTTGACGCTTTACCTCCACATTTCCATAATCTGTTTTGCCTTTTCTCACCTATAGCCTCACTTTCCCATATCATTTGTAATCCTTCGGCTGTGACGGACATTGTTGGTTGGAATGTGTGTATAGTACTTGAATCGTCTATCATTTTTGTTGCATGCATGTTATGTAGGTCGCAGTTTAGGTGAGTGAGTGTTTCTCTTTCTCTCTTACACATATATATTTCACCCTTTGCTTCATTAGAGAAGAGTGACCACGTGAGAGTCCGATTTTGTTGGTCTTACAAGGTCGATAGGTCAGCTTTATTTATGGACATCATATAACTCGTTTGAGTATTGACTGCAGTAGCTATGACTGTTAATTTTCATTTGCATTAAATTGGTTCAAGTAGACAAGTTATAACTAGCTCCGAGTCTTCATTTCCGTTCCATTAGTTTGCATTTAGTTTACTCAAGGACGAGTAAAGGTTCGGTTTGGGGAGATTTGATACGTGCAATTTCTATAGTCTTTTTAGTCTTTTATTGCACGCATTTCTATGTCTTTTTGTATCGTTAGGTATTGCAAAATGCCCCGAATTGGCTACTTTGGCTTATTTTGTCTAATTTGCAAAAATAAACCTGAAAGTGGTGAAACCGCGCCCTTTTCGTCCTATTTAGCATGCATTATGAGGAGACGGGAGTTATTGGAGCAAGAAACGTGCCTTGGAGTGCGTGAAGGAAGGTCAAGGGAGCTGTCTAAGACGAGTTAGAGGCTGACTTGGTGGAAAAGCACTCGATCGAGAAGAACTGATGGTCGATCTAGTGGTTTGGCTGACATGAGGATTCGATCGAGTGATTCTATCTGCTCGATCGAAATGGTGATTATTGGAGTTCCTCGATCGAGAGCTTTATCTACTCGATCGAGAGGAAATGCTGGAGAAGACCTCGATCGAGTGGTCTGAATCTACTCGATCGAGAGGTTTATTAGCTTATGCGGGTTTACTAAGCCTGTGATGTTTTATTTTGTTAAGTATTACGCTTCCCTATTTAAGGAAGTCATAATTAGATTATTAATCATCTTTTCATATACTTTCTACTGTAAAAAAAAACTTCTGGATCTCTTAATTACTTTACTGCTTAATCTCTCAAACTTTTCTTTGCTTTTGGATTGTTCTCTACGCCGGATTTGTATCGATTATAATCATTCTTCTACTCTTCTTAATCTTAATACTTGTTTGCTTTAATTCTTGTTGTCCATTTATTACTCTTGCCCTAGCCTCGTTCATATTTATTTGTTATTGTTCCATTATGTCTCTAATTAGCATTCTTATCGTTATTATTGTTGACACCCTTAATAACATGAGTAGCTAATTCATTTTATGTTAGCATTAGGGAAACCATGGTAGGATTCTGACGATGTAGCGAATAGGCTAGATAATTTATATGTGAGAATCTGTCCCCACAGCAATTTAATTGTAACATCAATTTAGTTGATTGCACGCTTCTAAATTACATTAATCTAGTTAACTTTACTCCTGGATTGGAAGATTAGAATAAATAGACCTGCTATGAACAGTAGACTACCCTAATGAGGACGTAAGTTAAGTTAGTGGAAATCTAGGATAGAAAGTGGACCGAAAGGACCTTTCGTGTATCCTTCTCACAGTAGATTGTTCTGGCTATTTGCAGCTGAGTCGATAGACTACCATGGTGAACCGAAATCCTGGCATACTCCCTTTTCTGGTCCTCTATATCGTATTTTCTCGTTTTTATTGCACTCATTCTATTTCTCTTTCCTTTAATCTTTAGTAGTTTAGAAACCAAATTAAAACCCCACCATATTGTGACTTAAATAGACGGACCTTTAGACAGATATCTTGCCTCCCTGTGGAGAATCGACCATACTTATCACTAGCTTCTGTTAGTATATTTAGGTTTATTTTTGGTACACAAACGACAGTATCAGCTACATTAAAATTAACCAAGTACACGTCTTTATGGTACGAACATCTGAAGAAACATCTCAAGAAAGACAGAAAACCTATGATTGAAACTTGGAAAAAATTAAAGAAGCATCTTATTATGAAGAGGTTTCTTCCTAGAGACTACGAGCAAGATAATTACTTAAAGCTAACATATTTCACGCACGAAGGCTCGAGTGTTGCTTATTATATGAAAGAATTCGAGAAGTTGAGCATTGTTTGCGATTTGGAAGAAAAGGAAGAATTGAGAACCGCGCGTTTTATTCGTGGCCTCAATTCGAACCTATATTTCCTAATCCTAGTTTTATTTAGCTTCTACAAATATGATTTTTATTAGTTAATTATATAATAAGTTTCCTACTTACTTTAGGAAAGAGTTAGATAGCTTGGAAGACAAGTTCAGGTATTAGATCTCGAGTCAGATTTCAGATGTCGAGTAGGACTATAAATAAGGACCGATTGTGGCCTTATTTTCAGAATATTTTCAGAAATACAATAAAATTTACAGTTCGTAAAACTTGTGTCAATCTTGCGAGATTAGATTAGGACTCTTCCTTGCGAGACTGAGTTATAGCAAATCGAGCTATAACCTTGCGAGGTTAGAACAACATTCGCTAATCTATCCTGTTCTTTATTACAATTCACACGATATTAATCCTATTCAATAGAAACCTCACGTTGCATCATAAATCACAAACACAAATTCCGCTACAGGTTTACTAATTTCAAACTCGTTCGTTCTAAACGACCTAATCCTACATCAATAAACCAACTCGCCTAAACTAATACAGCTAGGGAAGTCGGGATCGTATCCACAAGGAGCCTATATATATTCTATTTGCTAAGAAAAGTCTGTTTAAGAAAGGGGTTGATTGATTTTGTTTTAACTAAACTAAAAGTAATAAGGAAAATGAAGCAAAAAGTATAAAATAGAACGTACTTTGTCAGAACCGTACATTACTCCGTAAGAACCATAGATTACTAATGTTGATCTACTTACAATTTATGATCTATAATGTTGATCCGCTTATGAATCGTCTTTAGTGCTTTCGATTAAAAAGACCGAATTGTTGATGTCGTTTTAATTGATGCAAGTTATTGTTGTTCCTTATTGACTAAATTCTTTGTTTATATCATTTGATCTTTTTATTAATAGGAGCTTCCTTTCTTCCTTGATATCTTTCCTTTTTTCCATGCAGGTAGATATCAATTTCAAATTCACCAAATATTGGGGACGGTTCATCTGGATTAGAGGAGCAATGTATACACACTTTCGGGAGCGCTAATTAGCTAGGATTTAATTTTTTAAAGACATTTTTTTATTTTTAATTTGGTCGTAAACCTTGGTAACTATGTTTTTCGTTTTTTCTTGATTATATGAAGTAATGACAATACTTTTTAGGATTTGGACATGTATTTAATTTGACAATGCAATTTGTGCTATGAAGTTCGGTTTTGGATACATAGACTCATCAAATTTCTTTGTTTTTATACTTCTGATTAGACCTAGCAAACAGATCGGGTAGTGTCGGGTTCGTGTTCGTGTTCGTGTCACATGTAAACGGATCACAAACCCTCCAACACAAACCCGACCCAATTAAATCTCGTGTCGTGTTCGTGTCGACCCACTTACGTAAATGGGTCAAAAAGTCTCAACCCTAACCCGTTAATTTCGTGTTGGGTTCATGTCGTGTTTTCGTGTCATGTCCATATTTGGAAAATTTAAGTATATTCATGTGATGGGAGATCAAGAAAAATTAGGATTAATTTAGTAAACAGGTCTTTCGTGTCGGGTTCGTGTTTGGAGAGCTTAACCTAAACCCAACCCAATTAAATATCGTGCCGTGTTCGTGTCGACCCACTTACATAAATGGCTCATTAGGTCTCAACCCAAACCCATTAATTTCGTGTCGGATTCGTGTCGTGTTTTCGTGTCGTGTCATTGTTTTCCAGCTCTACTTCTGATGATGTAATTTTTTAATCTATGATTATTATGTAATCTATCATTAAATAGAATGCTAGCAATTTTTTGAAAAATGAATGGCGGCAACAAAATTAGGATGATGGAAAAAAAAGCGCCGAGAAGAAGTACATCTTGATGTTTAAAAGCGTCGATATTTAAAAAGATTCTTAACACGAAAAAACGTTGATAATTCTTGACAGGATAAAGTGACAAGATCATTGACGCTAAAAAGCGTCACAAACTCCTGACGCTGCAAATATCCACGCTTTGGAAAGCGTCATAAATAAAATGGCGACGCTTTTAAGCGTCGATATAACCTTAAAAAAGCGTCGAGATTGTAAGGGATTTGTTGTAGTGTCTTGCTCCGTTGTGTTCAAAGATGTACTTGTCAGTATTGTATTGCTGATCCTTCCAGCCGATATTGTCCAATTCAAACTAGGGGAGTTTGATGTGATTTTGGGTATGGATTGGTTAGCTCGTTATGATGCTAGGTTTCAGTGCCGTCATTAGAAGATCGTGCTTAAAGGTCCTAGTGGTTCAAGGGTCTCTTAACAAGGTTCTAGAGTTACACCTACTGTCTAGTGGGTTTCCACTATGAAGATGGTTAACATGGGTAAAACAGGGTCATCAAATCTATCTCTGCGGTGTTCATGATGTTTCAGTAGAGTTGAATTTTGAAGATATCCCTGTGTTTAAGGAGTTTCCCGATGTCTTTCCCGATGATCTACCTGGTATTCCTCCTCATCGAAATTTAGAGTTCTCGATTAATTTGTTACCTGAAACTGGTCCCATTTTAAGAGCTCCATATCGTATGGCACCAGCTGAGTTACAGGAACTTAAGAAGCAACTTAAAAGGATGATCGATAAGGGTTTTATTCCACCAAGTGATTTGCCGTGAGGAGCTCCAGTTTTGTTCGTCAAGAAGAAGGATGGTACTATGCGGTTGTCCATCGATTACCGCGAGCTGAATAAGATTACTATCAAGAATAAGTATCCTTTTCCAAGGATCTAGGATTTTTTTTTATCAGCACGGTGGCGCTAGTGTGTTTCTAAGATCGATCTGAGGTCTGGCTACTATCAGATTCCGGTTAGGAAAGAGGATAGTCCTAAAACTGCTTTTCTTTCAATGTATGGCCACTATAAGTTCGTGGTGATGCGGTATGGGTTGAAGAATGCACCTGCAATTTTCATGGATCAGATGAACCGCACTTTCAATGAGTATTTAGATAAGTGCGTCGTGGTGTTCATAGACGACATATTGATCGACTCGAGGGATGAGGTTGAGCACCAGAGTCATCTTCGTATTCTTTTGTAGACTTTACGTAAGCAGAAATGGTTTGTCAAGTTCTCAAAGTGGGAGTTTTGGCTAAAGGAACTGACTTTCTTGGGTCACGTGATATCCGCTGATGGAGTTATGGTTAATCCGTTGAAGATTCGAGCTGTGGTTGATTGGGAGAGTTCGAAGAATGTGAAAAAGATTCAGAGTTTTCTTGGTCTTGGTGGTTACTATCGTCGATTCGTGCATGATTTCTCTAAGATATCGAGGCTGATGACTTAGCTAATCAAGAAGGAATCCAAGTTCATTTGGACAGAGGCTTGTGAATTTGCTTTCCAGGAGTTGAAGAAAAGGTTTTCTACCGCTCTTGTGTTGATTGTACTAGAAGAGGGCGTCGAGTTCGATGTTTACAGTGATGCGTCAAAGTCTGGTTGGGTTATGTCTTGATGCAGAAGGGTAAGGTTGTGGCTTATGCTTCCCGTCAGTTGAAAGATCACGAGGTGAATTACCTGACTCACGATCTTGAGTTGGCAGCAGTGGTGTTTGCACTTAAGCTGTGGCGTCACTACTTGTATGGAGTCTCTTGCAACATTTATACGGATAATAATAACTTGAAGTATATCTTAACTCATAGGGATCTTAACATAAGGCCGAGACGTTGGTTGGAGATGCTTATTGAGAATAAGATTGAGCTGCAGTATCATGAGGGTAACGCAAACGTAGTTGTCGATGCTTTGAGTCGCAAGGTGTGTCATGCTCTGAGATTTGTGTTGGTGTTACATGATGACTTGACTCGAGAGTTCCAGAAGATGACCCTAGAGGTAGTTATTCCTGGTACTTTATATTTGAGTGCGATGGTTGCTATACCCGAGATCCTTTACAAGATTCGAGTTAAGGAAAGAGAAGATGAGTTCCTAGAAGGAGTTAGAACCGCCGTGAGCAAAGGTTGCGCTAAGGGCTTCGACGTTGGACCTGATGATGGTATGAGATTCCGTGGTCGTTGGTGTGTACCTATCTGTGAGATCTTAAAGGGTAATATTCTCAAGGTGGCTCATAGTACTCCCTATTCGGTTCATTCTGGTGGCGATAACATGTAGAAGGATCTGAAGCTACGTTTTTGCCGGCCGAATTTGAAGAAAGAGATCGCCGAGTTTGTGAGCCGTTTCCTAGTTTGTCAAAAGGTCAAGTTTGAGCATCAGAGACCTGGTGGTCTACTGCAACCTTTGGAGATTCCCACATGGAAACGGGATTCAATTTCGATGGATTTCGTCATGGATTTACCAAGGTCCCTGAAAGGAATGAATGTTATTTGGTTCGTGGTTGTTCGTTTAAATAAGGTCGCTTATTTAATTCCGATGAAGGAGACTTGGAGTCTCGAGGAGCTTGCCAGCATCAGACCATTCGTCTTCAGGGAGTTCCTAAGAACATTATCTATACTCGTGATCTGGGGTTCTGTTCTCTACTTTGGAAAAAGTTACAGTTGGCTTTGGGCAGTGAGCTTATGAAGAGTACGGATTTTCATGCTGCAACCGATGGTCAGAATGAGTGTACTATTCACACGCTTGAGAACATGTTGCAAGCTTGTGCTTTGGAGTTCCAAGTTAGTTGGGAGAGGAGTTTTCTGCTTGTGTAGTTCTCCTACAACAATAGTTACCAAGCTAGTATTAAAATGGCTCAGTTGGAGGCACTTTATGGAAGGAAGTGTTGTAGTCCTTTGTGTTGGGATGATTCTAATGAGGCAGTCGTTCTTGGTCAGGAGTTAGTTCAGGAATCAATTGAGCAGGTAAGGTTGATTCATAAGAAGCTAAAGGCAGCACAAGATCGACAGAAGACGTATGCAGATTTGCGCCGTGGGCCGATTGAGATCGAGGTTGGCGATAAGATTTTCCATAAAGTTTCTCCAATGAAAGGTGTCAAGAGGTTTGCGATTAAGGGGAAGCTTAGTCCTAAGTACATTGGTCCCTATGAAGTGCTCGAGAGAGTTGGTGAGGTAGCCTATAGGTTACCATTACCTCCGTATTTGTCGAAGGTTCACGATGTCTTCTATGTGTCACAGTTGTGCCGTTATCACAATGATCCTTGTCAGGTCTTACAAGCCGATGTTATTAATATCGAGCCTAACCTGACTTATTAGTAACAAACTGTTCGTATTTTGGAATGTCAGGAGACGAGGTTAAGGAATAAGGTTGTACCTTTGGTTTGTGTTTTGTGGAGAAGTCAGAAGTTTAAACGAGAGACTTGGGAAACCAAAGTGTCAATAAGAGAGAAGCATCCACATCCTTTCGAGTGAGGTAGTTCTCTGATCATGTTTTGAGGACGAAACTTCTTTCTAGGCGGTTGTGATTTCATACTGTTGATTGATTCAGACGGTTGTTGATGTTGTATTGTGGTTGCTGTTTATCTGTCTGTGTTCTTCGGAGTGCGTCCCTGGCTGAGTGGAGTCACTTGCGGGAGTGGTTTCATGCCCTTGATTCGCCTTCTGTGGAACCCTGTAATACTCCGTATTTATAAGTCTTGGGGTACTCTATCGAGTAGCCCTTACTCTGTCGAGTAAGGGCAAGTTGCGAAATAAAATAGTTTCTGACCTGTTGGGTACTCGATCGAGTAGCTGGGGTACTCGATCGAGTAAGGGGTACTCGATCGAGTACCTTGGGTACTCGATCGAGTGTCCTTTTTTACGGGAGTTTTTCTCGGGTTTTGTTAATTATGCGATTAAGGTATTTAAACATAATCGTCATTGTTTTAAATCACTTTTACAAAACCTAAAACCCTGTTTAAGAGAGAAAGCAGCCAGTTCATCTTCCTAATCGCATTCTTAGCAATTCCTGGAGTTCAGACGGTCAGTTCTTGTCGTTGTTCGTATCGTTGAGTTCCCTGCGTCGAGGGTAAGCTTTTAATATAATTTTTATAATGTTTTGCTATGTTTGGTTAAACCCTAATTTAGGGATTGGGGGTTTTTGTGCGTAGTATGTGATGTATAGCCTATATGTGTTATATGATAGGAGGAGGATTCGTAGAAGAGGCGTTTTGATACAGCTGTAGATACCGTCTGCTTGTTGTGCTTTCCAGGTAGGATTTCCTACTCAGTATTAGTCCTATAATGGGATATTGGTGATGTGCTGTAGTTAGTTATTTGATATGATGATTGTATTGTGTTTGTGGTTGTGATTGTTGTTGATGGTTCTCGAGCTGCGTTCTCGGCTGAGTGGGGTCACTTGCGGGAGTGACTTCACGCCCTAGTTTCGCCCTTCGTGGAACCCACCACGGAAGGGGATGTGCACATTAATGGGACAGGGTTGTCGCTCGTACGATGAGCGGGGCTTAGGTGGGAACGGCTGCGGTCCCCCACTGGCAGGGCTGGTCCAATGGACAGTCAGTTTTGAGATGATGGGAGTTGGTGGTGTTGTGTGTGTGTGTGACAGCAGTTCAGCTGTCTGTTTATCTTATTATTGTTATCTATATTGATTGTGTGATTAGTACTGACCCCCGGTGTTGTTTTGTAAACCTGCGGTGATCCATTCGGGGATGGTGAGCAGATATTGAGCAGGTATTGAGATGAGTACTGGGATAGCTGGGATGCCACGACATGATGATAGGAGTCTTCCGCTGTAGCCTTAGTTTATTTACATTTCAGTTAGAACAGTCGTTTGAGAATATTGTATCGTACTTTGGTTTGGTTTTGAGGATTGTATTTATTCATTAAACTATTTATAATAAACGTTGTTTCTGTTTTGTCTATTTGATTATCATACCTCGGGCGACCGAGATGGTGATGTCTTCATTCCTGAGTGGTCCTGGTAAGCCACTTGGAGTATGGGGGTGTTACAAATGGTATCAGAGCGACGATCCTGAAACCTGTAACCAATGAACTTAATGAACATAGGGAGTCAATTAAAATGAACCCGGGGTAAAAGTTGTAGGAGCTAGTGCAAAGGCTTGGGAGACGTCCTAAAGTCGCAGGGGTCGCCCTACAACTTTGAACCGGTCACATGGGAGAAGTGTTTGTCGAGTCGTATGTGTGTTTGGTTAACTTGTTTACAAATGTGATGGAATGTGTTGATTGTTGGATGTTCGAATTGAAAGTTGAGGAGGTGAAAGAAAAGTGATGTTATGTATAGAAACTGTTGATGAAATGATAGCATGTTGAATGTTTTACAACGTGGCAATTAATAGCATGATTGTTATGATATAATATGTGATTTATAAAGTTAGCATGTTAGCATATGACGTAATATGCGGGTAGCTCTTACGAATTAGGGTTACTCGATCGAGTAGGGCTGACTCGATCGGGTGGGTTTTTGGCGATTTTGAGTCCAGAATCGAGTTTTGGGGCACTCGATCGAGTAACTAGGGGTACTCGATCGAGTAGAAAATCACTCGATCGAGTAGCCTAGATACTCGATCGAGTAGGAAAGAGATCGAAAGGTCCGTTTGGTTCTTGAGTTTGGGTACTCGATCGAGTACGTGGGGCACTCGATCGAGTAGCCCGTTACTCGATCGAGTGTGTTTGGGAACTCGATCGAGTGGGTTCTGGGCATCGTGTTTTCGTGTTTTGAGGTTTAGTACGTGTGTTTATGTTTACCCCTTTCTTATATAGCTTCAAGATGCCGCCCAAGAGAACTGCTTTGTACGCGAGAGCTGAGCTTATGACCGTGGATGACATCGTTAAGATGTTAGAGCACCAGGATGCTCTTCACCGAGACCCCAAGAGAGAGTGAATGAGGACAAGGATAAGAGTAAGGATAAGGAGGTTGATCATTCTAAAATCAGCCTCTATATTGCGAGGTTTAACCCGAAAGAATACAAGGGAGTTGGGGAGCCTAATCTGCTTGATAGTTGGCTGAGAGAGATGGAGAACATCTTAGACTTTGTTCATTGTCCCGATGAGATGAGAGTGGAATAGGCTGCGTTCTATCTGAGGGAGGCAGCCGGCAAGTGGTGGGATTCAGTGAAGGTGAGTGCTAAGGAGATATACACCAACCAAGGCTTACCTGCTATACCTTGGGAGGAGTTTCGTAGGGCTGTGAGGAAGGAGTTCGTACCGGAGCATGTGAGGAGTAAGTTGAGGGAAGAGTTTGATAAGTTTAAGATGACCGCTGAGATGTCGGTAGCCGAGTACTACAGACAATTCAATGAGAAGTCCAGGTATGCTGAGGATATGGGTTTGAGTGAGGAGAACCTGGCATTGAGGTTTGAAAGAGGGTTGACTACCACGATTATGGATAAGTTACCCGTGGGGATCCTTACCGATGTTAAAAAAGCTTATGAGAGGGCTGGAAGAGCTGAGAGGCTGGTGGAGATGGCTCAGGAGAGGTCTGGTGGTGAGAAGAGGAAGTCTGAGAGCGAGGGTGGTGGCCAATCTAATTACAAGAAAGGCAACCACAATCGCCTAAGGGGTTTTCTTCCGGGGTCGTGGTTGATCTTGGGGCTTCCTTTGGGCGTGGCCGTGGAAGTGTGAGTAGTAGTTGGGGAGTGACCTGCTTTGGTTGTGGTGGTGTAGGCCACAAGAGACATGAGTGCACGAGTGCACCGGGATCTTTCCAGAGACCTGCACAGAGCTTCGCGAGCAACAGACCGGCTGGATCATGGCCAAACCGGGGAAGTCAGAGTTACCAGAGTGGAGGCAACCGCAACGGCGGTAATTCTTATCAGAAGACACCGACTAACAACAACAATCAAGGGTCGGGTGCTAAGCCGACCGCATCACCCAAGATCTTGTCCAGGGAGGTGGAGGTGGAAGACCAAAGGCAAGTTATTCATGATGGAGAAGAAAGCAATGAGGAAGATGCGCATGTTATCACCGGTACATTCCTTGTTAATGGTATTCCTACGTTTGTTTTGTTTGATTCGGGGGCTTCTCAGTCGTTTGTGTCTTCGAGTCATGTAAAACAGTTGGGTTTGAGGGTATATGAGTCTGTTAGTGAGCAAGTTTTCATACCTTCGGGTGAGTCTGTATCGTGTGGGAGGTTGTTTAGAGATGTATCTTTGATAGTTGGGCAAGTCGATTTCCCTGTAGACTTGCTAGAGTTTCCTTTTAACGGTTTTGAGATGATAGTTGGGATGGATTGGTTAGGAAAGTATAAAGCTAAGATAGACTGTCATCAAAAGAAAGTGTCCTTAAGAGGTTCAAAGGGTGTTAGTGTGTCTTACCGTGGGTTTCTAGTCAAACCCAAAGTTAAGTTGATTGCAGCTGTCACCTTGAAGTCTTATCTGAGGAAGGGATGTCCGTTGATCTTGTGTCATGTGAGAGATGACCGGATAGAGAGTCTGACGGTTGATGAGATACCGGTGGTGGGAGAGTTTGCAGATGTTTTTCCAGAGGAGATTCCGGGGTTGCCACCGAAGAGGGAGATAGATTTCACCGTAGAGTTGAAGCCAGGGACGGGGCCAATCTCTAAGGCACCGTACCGTATGGGTCCTAAGGAGATGGAGGAACTTAGGAAGCAGTTGGATGATTTGATAGAGAAGGGATACATTAGACCAAGTGTATCGCCTTGGGGAGCACCATTCTTTTTTCGTGAAGAAGAAAGATGGGAGTTTGAGGCTATGCATAGATTACAGGGAGCTGAACCGTGTGACGATAAAGAACAAGTATCCTTTGCCAAGGATAGATGACCTGTTTGATCAGTTGAGTGGTGCAACAGTCTTTTCTAAGATTGATTTGAGGTCGGGGTACCATCAGGTGAAGATTAGAGAGGTGGACATACCGAAGACAGCTTTCACGTCAAGGTATGGCCATTATGAGTATGTGGTGATGCCGTTTGGGTTGTCTAATGCGCCGGTGTTTATGGATTTGATGAATAGAATCTTGTTCGTTCTTGGACCAGTTTGTGGTGGTGTTTATCGATGACATCTTTGTCTACTCTAAGACTAAGGAGGAGCATGAGGAGCATCGAGGATCGTGTTGCGGACTACGAGGGATCATGAGTTGTATGCTAAGCTGTCCAAGTGTGAGTTCTGGTTAGAGAAAGTTGCTTTTCTGGGGCATGTAATCTCTAAAGATGGGGTAGCTGTGGATCCGGCGAAGATTGAGGCAGTGACAAAGTGGGAAGCACCGAAGAATGTCGCTGAGGTTAGAAGTTTCTTGGGTTTAGCTGGATACTACAGACGGTTCGTGAAAGATTTCTCCAAGATAGCTAGACCGATGACAGCGTTGATGAGGAAGGAGAACAGGTTTCGTTGGGATGAGAGTTGTGAGACGGCGTTCCAAACATTAAAGGAGCGTTTGACCACGCCTCCCGTCGTCGCATTGCTCGAAGGGAGCGAGAATTTTGAGGTTTATACAGATGCCTCGAAGAATGGGTTGGGATGTGTGTTGATGCAGAATGGTAAAGTGATTGCCTATGCTTCTAGGCAGTTGAAGCCTTATGAGGAGAACTACCCTACTCATGATCTGGAGTTGGGTGCAGTGGTGTTTGCTCTCAAGATTTGGAGACATTACCTTTATGGAGCAATCTTTAAGGTATTTTCTGATCACAAGAGTCTTAAGTACATCTTCACTCAGAAGGAGTTGAACATGAGACAGAGGAGGTGGATGGAGTTGATTGGCGATTACGACATGGAGATTATCTACCATGAAGGGAAGGCCAATGTTGTTGCTGATGCTTTGAGTAGGAAGAGTGTACATTCCTTGTGTACAGCTCTATCTTTGATGAGGCTGAGGGATGAGGTAGCGAGCTTTGGGATACATATGATGCGAAAAGGAGATGCCATGGGTGATATGACAAAGACATATGGAGTTTTATGATGCCATTCGGGATAAGCAGGCTTTGGATCCTAAGATAGTTGAGTGGAGAGCTGGAGTAGAGAAAGGGACAAAGTGTCCCTGTTTTCTATTCATACCGATGGTAGTTTGAGGTTTGATGGTAGGTGGTGTGTTCCTAATGATGAGGAGTTGAAAAAGACGATCATGACAGAAGCGCATTGCACACCATATTCAGTTCATCCAGGTGGAGACAAGCTATACAAGGATTTGAAGAAAACGTTTTGGTGGCCTGGGATGAAGAAAGAGACAGCTGAGTTTGTGTCCCGTTGTTTGACATGCCAGAGAGTTAAAGGGGAACAGAGAAGACCACAAGGTAAGATTCAGTCTTTAGAGGTGCCTGAGTGGAAGTGGGAATCCATTTCCATGGATTTCATTGTGGGTTTGCCTAAGAGTCAACAAGGTAACAACATGATTTGGGTGATAGTGGATCGTCGACCAAGTCGCTCACTTTGTTCCAATGAAAGATACATGGACTAAGGCACAATTGGCTATGGCCTATCGAAAGAACGTGCTTAAGTTACATGGAGTCCCTAAGGACATAGTGTCTGACAGAGATGCGAGGTTTATATCGAGGTTTTGGAAGGAGTTGCAGGAATCGTTGGGAACAGCTTTGAAGATGAGTACGACATTTCATCCTGCGCGGATGATGGGCGACGAGAGAACAATCAAGACTCTTGAGGATATGTTGCGAGCTTGTGTGATGGATTTTGGTGGTAGCTGGGAGCAGAGGTTGGACTTGATAGAGTTTTCTTACAACAACAGCTATCACACCAGAGATGGTGCATGAGATGGTGGAACAGATTAAGATGATCAGGGAACGGATGAGAGCAGCCCAGGATCGACAAAAGAGTTATGCAGACCTACATCGTCGGGACATAGAGTTTCAAGTTGGGGACAAGGTTCTTCTGAAAGTGTCTCCGATGCGTGGAGTTATGAGGTTTGGGAAGAAAGGCAAGCTAAGTCAGAAGTTTATAGGGCCTTATGAGATCTTAGAGCGAGTTGGGGAAGTTGCTTATCGTCTGGCTTTACCAGCTGCGTTGGAGAGAGTGCATAATGTGTTTCATGTATCGTAGCTGCGGAAGTATGTGAGCGACCCGTCACATGTGTTGGAGGCAGAGAGCTTAGAGCTAGATGAGTCCTTATCATATCTTGAGGTGCCTAAGCAGATTCTAGACCGAAAGGTTAGAAAGACTAGGAGTGGCGAGACAGTTTTGCTTAAGATCCTTTGGTCTAACCACGAGACCGAGGAAGCTACATGGGAGGCAGAGGATATCATGAAAGAACGTTACCCTTTCCTTTTTGATCAGGTATGTATGGTTACGGGGACGTAACCTTGTTTCTTTTAGGGGGGTAGGAGATGATCGCGAGAGTTTTATACACCTTTTATATGTTGTGTCGGGATGTTTGTCGGGATAAGTTGGGTTAGTATCATGTTTTATGTTCGGTTGCTGAGTCGGGAATGTTAGGGGAGTACCTTTGTTTAGTAGTGGTTTGAACTTCGGGGACGAAGTTCCTTTTAAGGAGGGAAGACTGTAATACTCCGTATTTATAAGTCTTGGGGTACTCTATCGAGTAGCCCTTACTCTGTCGAGTAAGGGCAAGTTGCGAAATAAAATAGTTTCTGACCTGTTGGGTACTCGATCGAGTAGTGGGGTACTCGATCGAGTAAGTACTACTCGATCGAGTACCTTGGGTACTCAATCGAGTGTCCTGGTTTTACGGGGAGTTTTTCTCGGGTTTTGTTAATTATGCGATTAAGGTATTTAAACATAATCGTCATTGTTTTAAATCACTTTTACAAAACCTAAAACCCCGTTTAAGAGAGAAAGCGAAAACGATTCATCTTCTTAATCGCATTCTTAGCAATTCCGGAGTTCGACGGTCGGTTCTTGTCGTTGTTCGTATCGTTGAGTTCCCTGCGTCGAGGGTAAGCTTTTAATATAATTTTTATAATGTTTTGCTAAGTTTGGTTAAACCCTAATTTAGGGATTGGGGGTTTTTGTGCGTAGTATGTGATGTATAGCCTATATGTGTTATATGATAGGAGGAGGATTCGTAGAAGAGGCGTTTTGATACAAATTGTAGATACCGTCTGCTTGTTGTGCTTTCCAGGTAGGATTTCCTACTCGGTATTAGTCCTATAATGGGATATTGGTGATGTCTTTGTAGTTAGTTGTTTGATATGATGATTGTATTGTGTTTGTGGTTGTGATTGTTGTTGATGGTTCTCGAGATGCGTTCTCGGTTGAGTGGGGTCACTTGCGGGAGTGACTTCACGCCCTAGTTTCGCCCTTCGTGGAACCCGCCACGGAAGGGGATGTGCACATTAATGGGACAGGGTTGTCGCTCGTACGATGAGCGGGGCTTAGGTGGGAACAGTGCGGTCCCCCATCGCGGTGGTCGGGTCCAAAGGACGATCGATTTGAGATGATGGGAGTTGGTGGTGTTGTGTGTGTGTGTGATGCAGTTCAAATTGTCTGTTTATCTTATTATTGTTATCTATATTGATTGTGTGATTAGTATCGACCCGGTGTTGTTTTGTAAACTCATGGTGATCCATTCGGGGATGGTGAGCAGATATTGAGCAGGTATTGAGATGAGTACTGGGATAGCTGGGATGCCACGACATGATGATAGGAGTCTTCCGCTGTAGCCTTAGTTTATTTACATTTCAGTTAGAACAGTCGTTTGAGAATATTGTATCGTACTTTGGTTTGGTTTTGAGGATTGTATTTATTCATTAAACTATTTATAATAAACGTTGTTTCTGTTTTGTCTATTTGATTATCATACCTCGGGCGACCGAGATGGTGATGTCTTCATACCTGAGTGGTCCTGGTAAGGCACTTGGAGTATGGGGGTGTTACAAACCCACCACAGAAGGGATCTGCACATTAATGAACATGGGTTTATCGCTCAATGGAGATGAGCGGGCTTAGGTGGGAACGGTTGCGGTCCCCCACTGGCGGCGAGGAGTATCTGTTGCGATCGGTACTCTGGCAGGGCTACACACTTTAGTGTGTAGTCAGTTATGAGGTGATTGGAGATGGAGACTGGGATTGTGTGTGAGTTGTTTGTATGATTGTTTCAGTGTGGCTTTGATTGTGTAATTAGTACTGATCCCGTTTAAATGTTTTAAAAACTGTGGTGATCCATTCGGGGATGGTGAGCAGTTATTGAGCAGGTATGATAAGACGCGTATGGGATAGCTGGGATGAGTCATCACGTGGCATTTAGAAGTCTTCCACTGTGTCAGACGATGTTTTACAACTTTGATAGTTTTATCAGTAGATCGTCTGAGAACCTTGTATTTCAGTTTAACAGTTTTGGTGTTGAACATGTAATCACTTTAAACTATATTGTTATTTAAATTATGTTTCTTCATTGTCATTTGATTATCATTGCCTCGGGTAACCGAGATGGTGACGTTCTCATACCTTAAGTGGTCCTGGTAAGGCACTTGGAGTATGGGGGTGTCACAGATTTTGCTTCTGTGATATTCTTGGTTACAGTGTCACTATTCAGTGTCCGGCACAAAATTTGTACTCCATCCTAGTAGCTCATTTCTTCCCTCTTTTTCCTTTTTCATGGTAATCGGATTTTCTTTCCTCTTTCTTTTTTTGGAATGTTTTGTGTGGTCTAAATTCATTTGCATGTGAGGTAGAGCGTTTTGTGTGGTCCAAAATAAATTTCCTTATTTCTTGTGCAAAATGAAAGAGAAAGAAATGAGCGACTAGGAGGGAGTATTGTCATGTTTATGCCTTACATAGTTTTGTGATCTTTTCTTATACCTATCAGAAAGCACATTTGTACTTTTGTTGGTTCAGGCAACAAGTTGGAAGCTTGAAGAAGCTATTCAACTTTTTATGTGGGATATGAGTGTGGTGTGATGACATCGTCGACATATTTTTCATCAGAAGAAACTACATCCCTGCAACTCATAAGAGTTTCGGGTAGTATTTATGTTGAGTCTTTTAATGAGTTTTTATTGGTTGATTTATACTGTTTTATTATTCCTTTGTTATATCCTTCGTCCGATCCACACCAAAGGTAACACTTACCTAAAACGAACGATCCATACTAAAGGTAACATACTTTATTTGCCCACAACATTACGAAGTTGTCCCTTATACTTATTTCATATTTACACAAAATGTCATTACATACATACACCACATACCATCCCACAATTAAACCCACAATTACGTGGCCCACCTATTTTTTCCGTCTTTATCCTTACTTTTCCACCTTTTCTTAAATACTCCATCCCTTATGTTACCTTAAGTGTGGATCGGGGGGAGTATACAGTTCTCACATAAGAAGTCTAACACCTCTGACTTTGAATTAACATAAACTAGGTAGTATCCCGTACTTCACACGACCTGTTTTTATATTTTGTTGTTGAAATACTAAAATGTAACTTATATGGACAATACTTTTAATATCATTTATAAACTACTTAGTCAACACTCTTACTTCTCTCTAAAAAACCAAAAAAACCCTAAACTTTATCCTTTTGTTCCGTTGCCCCCCCCCCCCCCTTCTTCTTCTTCTACTCTGTCGCCGGAGTTGGGTCTATCTATGGCCCTTCTCCGGCGATCCATCACACCTCATTCGTCCTTTTAATTTCCAATTTTGGACCCCATGCTCCTTTCGACTCTTCTTATGGCTCCTAACTGTTCTTTTGCTGTCTTGTTGGTATTCTGATGTCCTTTACGATCCGTTCTCCCGACCTTCCTGTAACGCTTGCTTTTGACCCAGGGGTGTGATCCCCTATTTCCCACACCCCCTAGTAGGGCTATTATTCGTCTGATCTTGGTGATCTTTGCTAGGTTCTTGCCTTTTTTATACTGTCTTGGTGTTAGTTGGTTCTGTTCATCGGGTCGATATGGTGATCCCCTTGGCTTCGACTTCTTCCCAAACCTATCGTGTCATATGATTAGGCATAGAGCTTCATTTTCGTAACGTTTAATGTGTCACATCATTGGTTCGATTTCTGTCAGTTTTTGTTAAAGTGCCTTGCAGCCTCTTTGGGAACCTGCATTTCATTTAGAAATCCGTATTTGGCACAAATTCATTGTTTGGCAATCCTAAATCTTTGGATTTGGATTTGTTTCAAATCCAGGTCCAAATACTTGCCCGTTAAATTTAGCTTATTCTAAATAACACCCCAACTCCCTGTTATTTGCTAATCATCATTCTAAATTATAACTTTCAAATCGTGTGATTCAAATGAAATTAGTGTTGCCAAACGCTACCTTATGGTGTTTTTTGGGTCTTTTTTCATTTATGGATCGTCGTCTATAGCGAGTTGCATGCTTGTTTGTCCACGTTGGTATTAGGGTTTCTTTTGGGTCTCGTTGGTGGTCTTTTCTGCTGGAATCGACTGGCTCTCTGTTTGTCTCGGTTGGGTCAGTGGGTCGACCATTGTGGAGTGTGGGTCGGTGACGGATGTGGGTCGGAGTTTTGCGTAATCTTTCCTGTTTGAGGTGTTATTGGGTAGGTTCAAGTTAGAGTGGCAGTGATGTTCGAATGGTTGGATACGGTGGTTTTCAAATATTCTTTTATGCTATCTTTTAATTTCCTTGTGGTTAATTTAATTGTCTTGTTTTACTTTCTTAATAATACCCATGGTTTTAAGTTTTGTTATGGGTTAATAATGACGATTGTAACTTTCCATCCGGTTTGTGTTGTGCCCATCTCTTTCCGGCTTCCCGATATATTTATAGTTAAGAGACTGATGAAGTGGTTACTTCTTTTGCTTCCTACCTATTTACTCGCTCTTCTTGGCTTCGAAGTCCATGTCTGTAGGGAATGTTTTTCAAATTGTAGAAATTTTCTCTCCTCTAGAGGCAGACTTCTGTGGCCTGCATTCCGCCTTTCCTTTCTATGTCCTTGTCACGTAAGTGCACTTTTCTCATTTTCGATGGATCGTGGGTCTCGTTGGTTTCACGATGATATGTATCACAACCAAGGGGATGAATCTCCGAGAAACACTTTTGTGTCCTGTTGTAGGTATTTCTCCGAAGCTCTATCGTTTAAGATGAGTAAGGACTTGTTCGATCATTTGGTTGGATCTAGTCATTCCATCAAGATTGTTGTGGATATTGTAGTTGAATCCCGTGTTCAGCCGTCCGCATGTCGTCAACACATTTATGTTACCCGGTGTAGTTAATTTGTCGTCTTAGTTTTTAGTATTACTAAAATAAGTGCATTTGATCAAATGAGTCAAATGTCACCTGTATAAAAACTTTCTTTACGGCTGCGGAAAAAAAAAAAAAAAAAAAAACTACTTTGCCTGTTAATCGATAACGTATAAAAGAATGTGAAATAAATTGTTAATAACTCATATGATATGGTTTATCGGTCGTACGCATTAGTCTACTACTATAAAAACGAAAATTATAGACTGATACTTTGTAAAAAAAAGAAAAGTAAAGTAATACTATGACGGTCAACGGAGGTAGTAATACTGTTATTTCTTCGAGCTTTCCATTTCACTTTTATTTATGATTCTGCTGTGTAATTAGAAACAGTTGTTAAATTAACTACCATATTATCATAAAATAATTATATTCTCTCCTATTTACAATGAGCTGTTATTTTGATTTTGTATGTACCTTATGTCACAATTCAAGTTAGAATGTGAATTCTCATTAAGCTCAAAGTATCAAACATACATAAGAGTACAAAAACCATTAACCAGATCACACCACAACTAACCTCACTACTTAATGTCACACAATATAATCAATCAATCAATTTCATACCACTAAGCCACTGCTTATCTCCAGTACAAAATAGTACTTCCATCCTTAGAACATGCAATCTATACTTCTGGTATGACACCATCTACCCGTGCTTGATTCATGCACATCCAGAGTAAGTAAACCAAGCTAGCATAGCTAGCCATAACAGCCCGCCTTTTCAGAAGCCTTCTCTGCCTCCACTTCAGTAACCAAACCAATAGGAGTCCGTGATAGACAATGCCCAGCCACTTCTGCAAAGCTTTCAGAACGTCACAATTCTAAATATACATAGTTGTAAATTTTTTTGAAGTCTTTGTAAATAAAAAAAGGTAATTACTTTATTAAACTTTCAGAATTATTCACTTGTCTTAGACACAACGATAAACCTATTTTGGCCGGTAATTAGTTATCATACTACCCTTATGTTTTATAAACAAACCAACTAAAAGTTAATTCTAATATAAACCAAGTTATTGATATGATTCAGGAGACTTATTCCCTTTTCTTACCCATCTCTATTTAGGCCCTGTTTGGTAAACAACGGATTAATATTAGCAGAAGCAGATTTAGAAAGCAGATTTGACTAGCATAATGATTTAGCGGGTTTGACTAGCAGATTTATTTAGCAGAATTGTTTTAGAAGTGTTTGGTAATTGACAGTTTTAGATTAGCAGATTGTTTAGATTCTTTGTAAAATGACAAATAAGGATATGAATAAATTATTTATTAAATATATAAAAGTAATGTTAGTATTTTTTAAGGGGGTAAATATGACAATATTTTTTCATTCTAATCCGCTAACCTAATATGCTAGTAGGAGCAGCATATTGCAAAATAGCATATTGGACCCCAATATGCTATTTCAATATGTCATTAACCAAACGATCTAAATAGCATATTCGTAAGTCAAACATGCTAAACCTCTCCAAAATTACTTATTGCCCTAGTAGATATTTCTCCATAGCTACTACTCGGATTTCTTCCTTAACCGAATTCCCCCACTTCACCCCTATTTCTATTTTTCTCTTCAATGAATATTCATTAGTTGCATGATAATATTTGAACAAATAATTATCTGACAACCAAGTGGTGTTAGTCCAGTGATAGCCGGGTTAAACCTTGAAGCTTGCAGAAGTTCAGGAGTTGAGAGGTCTCGGGTTCGACTACCAGCTGGAGCGATTATCACTTGGCCATTACAGGCCCCAAAGGGGGTGGCTTACATGGTCCATGTGGTGGTGCGGGAATGCATGGACCCGGGGAGATTCAACCCCTCGTCATCAAAAAAAATAAATTAATAATAATAATTATCTGACGCACTATTATCAATAGGAAAATTGGTTTATAAGCCAATTAAGGATTTGTAAGCGAAAAATTCATGTATTCGTATTGTAGCAAGAAGAAACTAAATTTCTCATGACCTTAGAGAGCTCACTGAGGCACGAGATAGCTTTCTCAGTCAAAAAGCTAAATTGCAATGGTCTATAGATGGGGATTTAAATACTTCTTATTTCCACCACGCTATCAAGAAGAGAATCATGTTGAACAAAGTTTTCCAGATTGTGGATAAGAATGGGATACTGTGTAAGGAAGGAACTCAAATTCAGAATGCTTTTTTAGAATATTACATGGATTTGTTGGGATCACAAAAATCTACCATTCCAGTTCAGAATCATGTTGTGAGGAAAGGAAAATGCTGCACAATGGAACATTGGAATATTCTTTTGAGCACAGTAACAAAGGAGGAGGTGAAAGCTAGTATTTTCAGTATACCATCAGGAAAATCACCTGGGCCTGATGGCTATACTAGTCAGTTTTATAGAGATGCATGGGAGATTGTGGGAGATGAAGTATGTGCTGCTGTTATTGATGTTTTTGAGTCTGGGCAGTTACTGAATCAGATTAATGCTACTAGCATTACTTTAATTCCCAAAGTCGAGAGGCCTTCATCTGTCACACAATTTCGTCCAATTTCATGCTGCAATGTCTTGTACAAGGCAGTTTCCAAAATCATGTGCACAAGACTAGCTCTTATTTTGCCTGATATCATTAGTAAGAATCAAGGGGCCTTCATTAAGGGGAGGAGCATTCTTGAAAATGTCCTCATCAGTCAGGATTTGATCAGGCTCTATAATAGGGAAATGGTATCTCCTAGATGCATGTTCAAATTGGACCTGCAAAAAGCATATGACTCCATTGAGTGGCAGTTTGTGGATCAAATGCTTAGTGCCTTGAACTTCCCTGTGAAATTTCAGAAGTTGATTATGTTGTGTGTCACTACTCCTTCCTATTCTCTTAATCTAAATGGTGCTCAATTTGGTTTCTTTAAAGGAAAGAGGGGCCTTAGACAGGGAGACCCCATCTCTCCTTTGATTTTTTGTATCTGTATGGAGTATTTATCTAGGGTTATGGAGTATGCTGCTGATAATTGGTTTTTCAGATATCACCCTCTGTGTAAAAGTCTGAAGTTAACCCATTTATTGTTTGCTGATGATGTTTTGATGTTCTGTAAGGGGGATATTCAATCTATCATGCTGATTTTGAGAGTCCTGTCTACTTTTTCTGCTTCCTCTGGCCTGAAAGTGAATGCAACAAAGTCAGAAGTGGTGTTCAATGGCGTGAGGGATACTATTAAGCATGATATTCTTGAAATTTCTGGGTTCAAAGAAGGACAGTTGCCTTTTAAGTATCTGGGGATTCCAATTCAACCAGGTAGACTGTCAAAATCTGACTGTAACTTCTTATTGGAAAAGATTGTTAACAGGATTAGGGGGATTGGTGCCAGAAAATTGAGCTATGCCGGAAGAATTGTACTTATAAACTCAGTTTTGAACACTCTTCACAATTATTGGGCATCAGTCTTCCTCATACCCAAGGGGGTCATTAAAAGGATTGAGGCCATTTGTCGGAATTACTTTTGGAGTGGGGAGTCTGAATATACTCGAGTCCCTCTAGTGGCCTGGGAGAAGGTGTGTTGTAGCAAGAAGGAAGGTGGCCTGAATGTAAAGCAGGCATAGGTGTGGAATTCTGCTATTATTGGTAAACTGGTGTCTTGGATTCATTCCAAGGCTGATAGACTCTGGGTCCTATGGATTGACCATGTATATCTCAAAGGAGCTAACTGGCATACTTATGCTGCACCCTCTGATGTTAACTGGAATTGGAAGAACATCTGTAGGGTGAAGGATACTTTGAATGGTGGTTTTGTGAATGGCCAGTGGTTGTCTGCTACTGGCTATTCTGTTGGTTCTGCTTACCAATGGCTAAGGGGCACACACCCCCCTGTACCTTGGTATGGTTGTGTTTGGGGAAAATGGAACGTGCCTAAACACTCTCTCAATGGCTGGATGATAAAACATGAGGCACTCAACGTAAGAAGCAAGCTGTTCAGTATAGGAGTTTGTGACACTGATCAGTGTATTCTGTGTGAACAGGCTGTGGAGACTGATCTTCATTTGTTTACAACCTGTGAGTATAGTAAGCTAATCATCTCTGGATTGGAAAATTGGTTGCAGCTGCGTTTAAATACGAAAATGTGTTTCGTACTAGACTGCAGAAGAAGGTAATCAGAATGGTATTGTTAGCTGCTTGGTATACTATCTGGCAGCAAAGGAATACCTGCAGGCTTCAGTTCCATGTCTTAAAGCCTGATAAAGTGATTAAGGATATTATGATCTTGTTACAGTGTCGTATCAAGCAAAAGTTAGATATGTTTGTAACTAGGAGAGATAGAATATGGCTTCTAAATATAGGCATTGATGTTGTTTGATTGTAATTAGAAGGCCATCAGAGGACTTTAGATTTGAAGTATGTGTATTGTTTATCCTATTATCAATAAAAAGTGACTCACATTTTACCAAAAAAAAAAGAAGAAACTAAATTTTACTACGCCGTACTCTTTCGTGACTTGTGTAAGGAGATAAATGAATCCTATATGAATACTCCAAACTAATAGGCCACTTCTCAAAATACTCCAAACTTTAATTTAACTAGTAATATACCAAACTATTACACCCCTCCTCATTTATTAGAAGGGTTGGATAGGCTACCTGTTCCACCAGTTTTTTTGGATTTTACCTTTTTTTTTTCTTCCTCAAAAATCATTACCTTTATTTTTCTTATTAAAAACCATAATATACCATTTACCCTGCTATCTTCTCCTATACTCCCACTTCCTCTTCTCCTGACGGTGACTATGATAATGATGGTCTCCATGATTATCCTCGCCGGAAGACGACCAGTGCAGGTGATCAGCGCCGTCATCCTCCGCCTTAGACGGCGGCTTTTTCTTTTTGAAGTCATCGGAAGGGATGGTGAGGACGGAGAGGAGAGAGAAGAGATAGGTATATTGTTTCCAGATCTTCATTGATTCCAAGATATCGTGTTGCTCGAGTGCTCATTTTTTAGGTAAGGGAATTGTGGTTTTTACTGGATTACTAAAAGAAATCAACAAATAGTACAAGTTTCAAAAAAAAAAAAAAACAATCAACAAAGAGTACTTCGTATTCAATTTTATCAACAAATAGCACAAGTTTACAGATCTTCATTTTCTAGGGTGTATTCTATTGGAGTATTGGGTGTTTTTAATCTGGGTTTCAATTTGCCCAGGTGTATTCAATTGATCGGTATAATTACAGTGTATTCTATTGGAGTACGAATTAAATGTGACTACTCTCATACTATCCTCTTGTATGAAAGAGACGGCTGCCATTATCATGAGCTTGTATGAATCTCATATTGTCCTCTTGTGCGAAAGAAATTCTAGGCAGAGAGGAGAGGTAATAATGGAGGATTGGACAAAGAGGGCGGAAGGGAAGGGGATTAAAAGAGGAAGAAGATGAAGTTAGTAAAGGTGGGTCCCGAGTTGGGTTTTACCTGCTGCACCAGGTCATTAAAGGGGCAATTCTATTAAAAGAGAAGGGTTGTGATAGTTGGGTATATTGCTAGTTAAATTAAAGTGTAGAGTATTTTGAGAAGTGCCTAAATAGTTTAGAGTATTTCTATTAAATAACCCTTTATAGGTGCATACCCTGAAGAAACGTGTGTTAAATAGTTAATGTATACATTGTACTTGGATTAAGTGTCTTTGAGTGCTCTATATATGTTGAAAAACATGCATGGTGTTTGGAATTTAGTTTGAATACATATATATCTAGAAAATACGGAGTATAAATTTTATGTATAGGGATGATGCATGAATGCATGATAGCTTCCATTTATAATATAGGAGTACCATGAACGGATGTACCTTCATTCATGCTTATTCAATCTAATATCTTCGAAAATGGCTAAAATCACTTATTAATGTAAAATATTCTTGTAATTTTTTTTAAAAAAATAAATAAATTAAATATCACATGTCAAATCTTCAATTTCTCAATCCAACTTTATATATAGATATATGACTGTAAGAGTATTTATGTTTTGACTACTTCCTAGAACGTGAAAGGAATACGCCGGCCATACTCAATAATTCTTCAACAAAAGCTCGTTGATTTACAATAGTTTGCCGTCAATGCATGTTTTTATCATTCATCCACGTTGTTTTAATTAGGATAAAAAGTTGATGTTCAGTTTGTATTGTAGGTGAAACATGTTAGATATGTAGAATAATAATTTTACCATGAATACTTAATATATGAGTTTAAGCTTGAATATCTTATGTGTGAAACTCATAATGGTTAATATATATATATATATATATATATATATATATAGATAGATAGAGGCGGGATCTCGTGAGTTTGGTTCTTACGGTGAGTTGTGAGTTTTGTGTGCTCACAAATATCAGCCATAAGATCAAGCAAAACTAATGGCTGGGATTGAATTACAAAAATAAAACAAAGCAGCAGCAACGACCATGCTGCAAATCCCGAACTCGGGGTAAAAGTCTGAGTTTAATTCCCCCGCATCTTTTCATCACCAGCCACCATTCACACACCAATTTCATTTTATCATGATCACCATCATCAATCAACCATGGCTGCTTCCCCTCAATCCAGTACAACCATCACCATCATCAATTCAACCCGCCATAGCTTCCACATCCGCAAACATCACATTCATCTCCATCAAAACCCGAGTCCGGAGCTGCTCATTCGCCCCACCACCAACTTCAATTCCATCACTGATCTCTGCCACTCACCAGTCCAACACCACCATACATCACCTCCCCTGCTACTTATCACCCCACACGCATCATCAATTTCATTCCCCAATTCAGAAATCACATCTCCATCATCCTGTGCACGACAACCTGCAACAACACCACCACAACCACCATCGTCTATCAAGTGGCAGGGACAGAGACTAAACATCTTTTGACATTTTCAAAGATTTCTGCCGTATTTACGCGACCTATTTACCACCCTTTTTTGGTTTTATATATGTACAAATTCTCATCCGTCTTAAAAAATTTAAGACGGGTCAAATATACCCATGTAGGAAGAATAAGACAAAATCATGTCGGGGGTGTTGAACATTGTCCACCTTGGTTCGATTTTGCTGCTGTCGAGCACTATGTTTTACGACTTTTACCTAGTATTTTTCGAGTGACAACTCTGCGAAACTTTATATGCATAATTGCATAAGTTTCGACAACCCTTGCGACTAATTTGAACTTAATCAAATTAAAAGGTGTACCCAAAAGGCCAAAACTCGATGTGTGAACAAAATCTAGAGCATAAGAGACTAATGCCATAAACCTGCGAGAAAGGAGTGAGCAATGAAGATGGGTTCGGGTTTCGGTTCGCAAAAATCGAAATTGAAGATGGAGATGGTGACCGACGAAATGAAGGGGGTGATGCCGTGATGGAGGAGTCTTGTTTGGATGAGATTGGTGGTGTTGGCGCCTTGCAACAACTCGAGTTTCGACATTCCAAACTGTAAGCTGGAAACCCTGGTGATCAACATTCATCCTGGCTAAACCGTTAGGATTAAACTGTCGGTCAGATAGAGCTACTAAGGCCAGTTTGAGTTTGGAAGCGGGTTTTATCTCGAACCTAAAGCCGGTGTTGGTTGATGATGCGTTCTTGTTGGAAGATTCAGGTTTGTCAGTTGGTGTTTTGTTGAGAAATGGAGGTTGAATTCTTTTTCCCATCCATGGTTACGAATGGAATGGAGAAAAAGATGTTTGTTAAAGGGTTCTTGAGAAAGATGATTATTGTTTGGCAATGCGATATTTCCTGATTTTTAAACGTATTTTTCCAGTTTTGAAGTCATTTGTAGCATTTTGCATTTGGTAAGGAAAAAAGGTAAACGAATAAATCAAATAAATATTGCATCATAGAAATTCTGAAACCAATCAGGTACATGCAAATATTACATGACTCCATATACCATAAGACCATAACCAAGGACAATCCAATGATTTTACCTTTTTAATTTACCACACAGCTAGTCCGATCCACTACTACTAATATAATAAGTGACACCGGAATAACATCACAATAACACCAGAATAATAGCACAATAACACGTGGTAAAAAAATCAAAGTAGTAAAAAAAATCAAAGTGACACCGGAATAACATCATAATAACACCAAAATAACAGCACAATAACACGTGGTAAAATATAGTAAAAAATCAAAATAGTAAAAAAATCAAAGTGACACCGGAATAACAGCACAATAACAACAGAATAATACTAGAATAACAGCACAATAACAAGTGGTAAAAAAAAAGAGAGAAAAAATCAAAATAGTAAAAAAAATCAAAGTGGCACCGAAATAACATCACAATAACACCAGAATAACAGCACAATAACATGCGGTAAAAAAAAAGAGTAAAAAAATGAAAGTAGTAAAAAATCAAAAAGACGCCGAAATAACATCACAATAACAGCAGAATAACAGTAGAATAACAGCACAATAACACGTGGTTAAAAAAGAAAAAAAATCAAAGCCGCAAAAAAAATCAAAGTAACAGCAGAATAACAGCAGAATAACATCACAATAACAGCGGGGATAACAATAACAGCACAATAACAGCTGCTAAAAAAATCAAAGTCGTAAAAAAAAAAAAATCAAAGTAACAGCAGAATAACATCACAATAACAGCGGAATAACAATAACAACACAATAACATGTGGTAAAAAAAAAAATCAAAGTCGTAAAAAAAAATCAACGTAAAAAAAAAAAGCACAATAACAGCATAATAACACGAGGTAAAAAAAAATAAGAGTAAAAAAAATTTCAAGTAAAAAAAATCCGGTACAAAAAGAAAAAGAAAAAAAGGTAACATAATGAGTAAATTAAAGAAAAACATAAGAGAAAACAAAAATCAAAGTGATAAAAAAAGCATAATAACATGAGGTAAAAAAAAAAAAAAAAAAAAGAGAGAGAGAAAAAATTAAAGTAAAAAAAAAAGTAACATTAGAAAAAAGAGAAAATAAGTAAATGACAATGGTTTTATATGACATGTAAGATTTGATCTTGGCCACTCATCTCTAATATAATCTAGTGGCTGAGATTCCCCCAACTCACAACTCACCATAAGAACCAAAATCACCAAATCCAATCTCTATATAGATATATATATACTTTATAAATCTTAAAGTTAATTATACACCATAAATTGATTATTTTATTAGATTAACCAATCATTAAAAAAATATCAATTACTTCCTGCATCTAATTATTTATTTAATTTTGATTAAAATATTTCTCAACAAAAAGTTGGATAAAGGGAGTACAAAATTTTGAATTTCTCTCTATTTCTTAATACAAAAGTTATTCTTCATTTTATTAACCTCATTTATTCTTCTTACTCACATTTTGTTTTATTTAAATGATGCACATTATAATATAAAATTACAATATAAATAATATGTAAATTTTCAATGCAATATCTCTCATATTCTTTTAATGTTTGCTTATGTCCAAGTACAAATAACATGAGGTGTGTAGAAATTATTAACTTGTAGCTAGTAAAAATAAGAGAAGACAATGATATTATGAGAAAGCTTAATTTACTAAGATGAATAATACAACGTATATATAGTACAATACAACTAGGTTAAAGACGATAATTAGATTAAGAAAACTACAAGATATGAAAATAACAGTAAGATTACAAACTTGGCATACAAGGCAGTACAAGATATTTACGAGAAAAAAATATCTAATTACTGATTTCCTTAATACGCCCCCGCAAGATGGACGTTCCGAAGGAAAGATCAATCTTGGATAACAGAGAGAAAAACCGGGGTTGTGGCAGAGGCTTCGTTAAGGCATCCGCAAGTTGGTCATTTGTATGAACATATTGTACCGGAATAGTCTTATTGCGTACCTGCTCCCGAACAAAATTAAATGATAACGCGACATGCTTCATTCAGAGGGAAAAATAGGGTTCTCGGAGTAGTGAGTCGCACCAAGATTATCACAATAAATCATGGGTGCAGAAGAACAAGGTACGCTCAATATGAACCCACGCAAAAACGCTATGAAAAATACAATAAGAAAATGCGGAATTTTAGGAAATTTTGAAACTTTTAAAGTTTAAAGCGCGGGTTCAATAAAGCCTACAACATGGATAAAATATGCGGAAATAAAATTAAGTTTATACGACCGTGATAGTCAAAATGGGGAAAATAAATCCCTCGAATGAAAAGACAATAAAGGGTGAGTCTAAGCAATCCTAGTGAACAAACTACTAGTCCAAGGTGCTCGCTAACTCACATTACTAAACCCCATAAATGCATCTTCATCAACATGTCATTCATGTAAACATGAAAGCCAGAGTCAGTGGGGATTAACTCAAGGTTCTCCCAGCCACAAATTGTCGAAATAAACATAACAAGGAACTCAAATACGTAAATCATGTAAGATACTTACAAATGACATGAACAACGAATTTATATTTAAACATGTTAATTAAATGAGATGGAACAAGATAGATAAACATTAGCATAATAAAGACTCAACTATTCAGGTGAGATAATTAAATAATATGACAGACAAGAATACGGTCATTTATACAAAAGCACGCATTTCAAGAAAATATGAAATAGATATGAGATTTAGAATCCGAATCATATGAAGTAGATAAACAAGAGATCAATCAATACAAAATACGAAAATGGATACCATAGCCATTACTTTTGAAACCTCTTAACAAACATTGCACGGGACGTCGCTACTAATGTCACATTCATACTTATGGCTTTCATCTCACCATAAGAACGGATGGGAACATCAATCTCGGCGATCATATCGCAACTATAAGGCTTGCATCTCACTTCTAGTATCCGATAGAACCAAGACTCTCACATCCAAACAATGACAATATCTATAACCAAGAAAAACCTTTACTACTCATTAAATATAATTCCCCTAGTAGAACGACAATGATAATCACAAAGACTTAGTCCTAGTCTAAATCTGGCCAGACTCTCGGGACAGTACAATTCCCGATTCGACATGCGGCAGGACAGTCCACATCCAAGAGTCGAACGACAGATCGGAAGTCGAGAACCCCATAATCGGCAGGACAGTCCGAAAGAGGCGGAAGATATAAGCTAAACCCATACTTGGCAGATCGGCACAAGTAGGCGTAACGATAAGTCAAGCAGTAAGGTATAACACAAAGGCATTATCATAAGTATACGACTCACTAAAAGTAATCATTTATATTAATTCTTTCATACTTGTATTATTTTCATAAATATATCATTTCATAATTAAACATGTCGGTTAAATAAATTATAACAAGCGGTAATGAACTTATTGCAGTGGGTCATTCTTAAACATTCCCATGATAATGGGCTGGCCCAACCAAAAAAAGCATACAAGACCAACCAACAAGTGCACACAAACCCAACCAAAAAATATGCACGAGCCGAACCAATTGAACTTATTGAGCCCAACAATTAAAACATGATGGACCCAACACAAATACACTACAAGCCACAAAAGAAGGGGAGAAAGGAAAAATAAGTGCACAATCCATCCACCACCCGTGCTCACCATGACCACCATGAGTCGTGACTAGGCCGTGGCCATGCTGCCAACCCATGGCCAGCCACCACAACCACCCAGCCAGGCCCACGGTCAGCCCACGGACAGCCCAACAAACACCTCCAACACTCACCCAAATTAACAAAACATGTAAACCATAAGACGAAATTATGAGCATGCTTAAGACGGATATATATACACTAATTTTACCATACATATCAATCATCCTTTACCACCCAAAAACCAGCCCGAATCAGTCCATAAACGGCCTGTAAACAGACCACCCATGCACCCATCCCAAATCAGCCCGAAATACTATTCCGCCTGTCCCAAAACAGAGCACAAAGCCGCCATGTCACGGTTTTTAGGCCGAGTTCCAGCAACCCCATTTCAGCTTAAAACCAAGATGGTATTTGAAGCAAAGTCGAGACAGAATTAAGCCCGACTAGAACGTAAATAACCACTACAAAATCTACCATAAAGATGGTCAAGGAAAACCAGAAAAACAGCAGTCAACTCATCCACGAAAAACAGACGGTATACAGTCGAAAAAGCCACCATAATAGAGACCAATATAAAAACGAGCCAAGAAAGTACCCAAGTAACCATGTAAGATGACCACTTAACCACACATTCGACCACACATATGAGAGAGACATAAATAACTAAGCTTTACGACAAATAAGAGTGAAAACCGAGTAGAAAGGCGAAATATCGACACTTTGTCGAGTAACCTATCACCGTTACCTTTAAAGTGCTTTAATCTTCAAGAAAACTGTCCACAAAGCATGGGTCATCCTCGAATCCTTCATCAAGGTGCAAGAAAACGGAATATTGAAGCTAAAAATCAAAACTTTCATAAGACGGGTCATATCGAAAACTCAACAAAAACGGAACTTTCTAGGTGACGGAAAGAGGAGGAGAATGGCGCAAAAATTAAGGGAAACGATTGAGAAGCGAGGCCGGAATCTGAGCTTCAAGGTCGACTGTGGACATGGGCCACCTGCACACCAAGCCATTCTGTGGACATGCAGCGGTCTGAAAGCCACGCTCGGTGGCGTAAAACTGCTTTCGACCGGATTGTTTTAGATCGGTCGGTTTCGTCTCGGTAAAGGTCTCGAAACAATGTAGAGATGTTTAGAGTCGCCACCAAGCATTTAAGGGATTCTTGGAACCCATTCGAATCAACTTTATACCTAGGTCAATCAAGGCAAAAAGCGGTGCTTCCCATAGGTACTAAAGATAAGGACTCGTCCCCCTTTAGCATCATATCGCTAAAATGATTCTCGTATGCCCTAGATAAGGCCATCCACTATCCAAAGGTTCTGAATAAGGGGTGAGGGTACGTATTAGGAGGTTTTTTAATCGAACACCCAATCCCGCCCGCGTTAGCGGCCTCTACTGATCGATCGGTGGTTGTTTAAGTGCAAAAGTTGGTAAAAAGGTTTAAATGCATGAATGCGCATCCAAAAGTTTAACCTAACATGTGAAAGTTTTCTAAGTCGATTTGTTTATCCATATATCATGAATTGATATCAAAGTTGGATTTAAGGGTTGATTTGCATATAAAACGAAAATTAACCATCCATTTACCAAATTCGGGTTATGGTGCTTAACATGGTCCATTTATTTGAAAAGGTGTGTTTAAAGGATAAATTATAAAATGCAAACTCGTCAGTCTGATCCGTCACGTATTCGGGTTAACCGTAATCGGGATCATCCTAGACAATTTCCAAAATGAGACAGTACAGTGCAAGGCAGCCCCATTGGGGCGCGAGCCATTGGGCGAGGGAACAAAGCCTGTCCGGGTTTTGAAATATAAAAACAAACGGCCTCTTGGGGCGCGAGTCAGACGACGACCCAAGGGGTGTCTCCTGGTTGTTAAAAAGGTTGTTTAAAACCGTATTTGTGATTAAATGATTTGCATGACAGAATAATTAATATTATCTTAGTAATACTCGTTGTTGGATTTGCATGTTTGAAAAACATAGTTTACAAATAAAAATGTAAAATGTGTGATATG
Organism: Silene latifolia; assembly: GCF_048544455.1. Classification (NCBI taxonomy): domain Eukaryota; kingdom Viridiplantae; phylum Streptophyta; class Magnoliopsida; order Caryophyllales; family Caryophyllaceae; genus Silene; species Silene latifolia. The sequence goes on along the minus strand of NC_133538.1, from coordinate 222,241,247 downwards.
AACTAATATGTTAAGTTCATTTCTTTGTAATTAGTCAAGTTTGTCATCGTACTCGGATTAAACCGACATGGTATAAGGAACCAAAGATGATTATGAATTATGACTAATATGTTTACAAGTGTAAATATATGAGAAAAATGGTAAATAAAGGAAAAGAGTGTTATAATACCCTTTAAAATGTAATTAACAAAATAATATCACCGAGTCAGGGATAAAGCCGTCATGGTATAAGGAACCAGGGTGATTACGATTTATGGTTAAAATATTTGTCATAAAAATGAATTAAAGCGATAAAATCCGAAAAAGAAAATAAATGGAAAATGTTGCGAAAAGTTGAACACAAACACAGCTGGATTAAGGCCCGAGTGAGTTATGCATTGTTCATGCTAATAAACATGTAAAAAAGGTTTTGGCTAATTTCTCCTATTTTTCGATCGTGTTATGCATTGTTCATGCTTATAAACTTGTAAAAACGGTAAAGACATGAAATGAGTGAGTTGTTTACACCCTCAAACTTACGTGTATTGATGTTTGCGAGGTAGACGGTTCTCTCGTTGTGACTACTCGCGATCAAAGAAGTTTAAAAGAGTGCCTTAAATAAGGATTTTGTTTTGAAAATGAGCTGAAAATATGTTGTTGAAGAACATGTTGATTAATGTTGAGTTGGTCGAATGGGTCGGTCAAATGCACGGTGACGGTACCAAACAAAATGTGTAAGGCTTGTGTTTTCGATCGGTAGGTCGAAAACACGTGTCAATTTTTTGACTTAGGAAGTCGAGTCTAGAAGTTTAGGGGAGATGTGAGGGGGCGGACGCTCGCGTGAAGATTGTGGTGTGTTATGGTGGGTATTTATAGAGAAATGTGGGGTGGTAGGTCGGTTGAGTTTTCTTAGAGGCCAAGAAAGTAGCCTAAAGAGGTGCGAGCTCCCCTGCTATACAATAGGGTGCCTTGTCCTTTTCAATTTGGACGTGGCAGTTCCCCTATCTATTGTTTTGTTGGTTTGATTTGTGGTAATCAAATGAGATGTCATGTAACAATATTGGTATCTAATAAGATGATTTTTGGGTGTTATTTGGGGTAGGTATTTTGTGCTTGACTCGGGTTTGATCCGTGTTGAGTCGGGATTTGAATTTTGAGTCGGTTTTTGGCCCGATGTCAGTTTTGACTCTAATTAGGGTCATTTTAATGAAAGTATTGTCATAAAGCCATTCATGGCATTATTATTGACATTCGAGACTCGGGTTGACTCAGATTGACTCGAGTTGCGGGTTTCTGAGTCGGTTTTGGGTCTGAAGACTTATTTTAACTCTAAATACTGTTGTTTTAATGCAAATGAAGTTAGAAAACCAGTTTTGAAAACATTTTTCATATCCGAGTAATGCATTAAACCGCCTCATGTATAGCTAATCCATGCACGCATATCAAAAACAAGTTGCGATCATCATCGGGTAGATTTTGGAAGGTGTAGATACTGGATATCTACAGAGCCTCCACTTTGACTGAGATTTGGATGGGGAAAAATTCAAAGTATAGCCCCCAGTTCAATCGAAGATTACAACCAAAAGGCCATTGCGACGTCGAGGCGATTCAAAAGGGTTTGAGCCAAGGACCTGCCGTTGCGAAGGGCGACGTCAAGGCGACTCGGGGGTACGAGTCAAGGACCTATCGCCGGGAACAGTTTAAAGTTTGTCGAATGTCTATGTGGGTCGTTTTAAGTCCATTAGACTACGTACGAAGGCTCGCCAGCCATTGTAAAGAGTCATACCTGAGGCATCCTCTAGATATGTCCTTGAGTTGTCTCTTGTTTGTGCGCGAAGGCTTGCCAGCCGTGTTAAAGGTGTGTTTTGAGGCTCGCTAACCGTTTTGAAGGTGCGTTTTGAGGCTCGTCAGCCACGGGAAGGTGCGTTTTGACGCTCGCCAGCCATCGTTAGTCGAATGATTGACTGTGGGAAATAGCCTGAAACATCGGGCTTATTTCAAGATATTGTCTGGTAGTGACTTCCAACCAGGTTGACGTTGATAGGTTCGGCTAGGGAGTAACGAACTCCAACTTAATGAGGGTCCTGAACGAACTTCGTGGGGATATATCACCTAAACAAGGCTCTCTGGAAAACCATTAAGGGAGAGCATTGCGTCAGGATCATGAACGATGTTGCGGGGATCTTTGAAAGACCTGTATGACTTCCATTTGAAAATTGGCACTCGCTGGGGAGTTTGAAACTTCTCAGGACTTGCTAGGATATGAGTTGCTACTCGTTGGGAGGTAGCGTATGTCATGTAATCGACGGGGTTAAAGCCCTTTGACTTGATGGATCGGCGTTTGTTGGGAAGAACCTAGTACTCAGTCGAAGTGCATTTTTCTTCTCAAGATTATCTGTATGGTTAGTGACCACACAAATCCGTTGTCGCATAGGCAAGCACGTATCATGCAAGCATATAAGCACATAAGCATGTAAGCAATTAGCACATAATATCTCACATGAGGGGAGATAGGAGTTTTGAAAGTTGTGAAGCTTAATATTGAATCTTGTCGCTTGTAAATCCACGATTTGATAGATTGGAGACACGTGACCGTTGCGAAATTGATTCACACGGACGCATACTGACAGACTGACAAGCATACGGTCATGAACGTGATACAAACTCCGTATCGACACGACACGGGGGTGACTTTGACAGACTTTGCATATGTGTGTGCAGCTCCTTAGCCTAGAAATGGGTGATGACACACATCAAATCCTTGGAGTAGAAGGTCCGCTCGGCTGAGGAACACGAATTGATAATCTTATCCAGACATCTTTGTCTTTGTTCGCTTGTTGGAGATCCATTCTCGAGTTTTGATGATTCGGAGGGCGGAACCAAGACCTTGTCATTGTCCGACCGAGCACTAGGCTAATGGTGGTTTATTTTGGACTAGTTGAGACTCAAAAGATGTTTGAGGATAAAGGACGGGTGGCGTCTCGAAAGAGAAGCCCCTAGAGTGGGAAGATGGGAATTTAGCAAAATGGGGAATGGGCAACGTATTAGGAAGAAGCCCCCAGTAAAGAGGTGTAAGATTAGTTTATGCAGTTGGGTGGGCTACTTTTGAGGATTGATGTTGATAGTAGAGATTGAAATGGGGTATGCGGTTGTGTCCTTGTTGGGGGACTGCCTACGTATTCCCGTGTTTGCGAAATAAAACCAGATCGTAGTTCTGCTGGGTGTGAAAATGGATTGCAAATTAAAGGTGTGAAAATTGAAAGTGTGTGGGGGTGTGGTTGTGCTCTAGTAATAAGACTGCCTACGTATTCGCGTGTTTGCGAAATCAAACCAGATCGTAGTTCTGAGTGTATGTTGATAATTGATTTTGAGGTGTATGGTTGTGTCCTTCAAGGACTGCCTACGTATTCACGCGGTGTGTAATCAAACTAGATCGTAGTTCTGAGTATGTGTGCCTAAGACAATTGTTAGGACCTTAAAGTGTGAGGGTCACGACGGTAAAAGCCGTTTGGTGACTTGAAAATTGATTTGAGAGAATTCCCTCGATCATGAATCGAAGAGGTGTAATTTGTGAAAATGTTCCTTGTCTTATAAGCAAACTAAAAAGTGGACTAAGGGTAGATTGGGTATGTTTCGTTCTCGGTAGCAAATCATTCGAGGACTTTGTATATGGGTCAGTGTGAAAATGGCTTCGACATTATGGAATGTGGAGCTTGGTAATAATAGGTTTGTTTGACAGATAAAATTTTGGAGCTGAGGGTCACGACGGTAAATTCTCTTTAGTGACTCGAAAGTTGATTAGAGAGAATTACCTCTTTATCATGAATCGAAGAGGCATAGTTTATGAAAATGTTTTTTGTTACATGAGCACACTAAAAAGTGGACTCTATGAATAAAATGGGCATGTCCCGTTGTGGGGAGCAATGTTTTCGAGGACTCTGTATCTGGGTCAGGGTGAAAATGGCTTCGGCATTTTGGAATGTGAAGCATGGTAATAAGAGGTTTTTTTGACAAATAAAAATCTGGAGCTTGTGTTTGTGGTATTTGGGTCGATGGGTTACGACCTGCAATGTGGCGTGGAATGGGGTCTCAAGCTTGATGTGGTCCGAGCACGAAATGGTTGGTAAACAATATGGGATTAGAATCCCATGTCTGGACCTTACAGGTTAAGGTGTGATATTACGAGCTTGAGGGAATCCTCAAAAGCCTAGATAGGTCTCCCTGTAGTAGTCTCTAGAAGGACTTAGGGGTGAAGCGATGTTTGGTGATGATCTTAAGGGGAATCCCCAGGATCCTAGATAGGTCTCCCTGTAATAGTCTCCAGAAGGACTTTGGGGGGAAGCAAAGTTGGCTGTGTTGTAGTTGTCGAGTCTTGAGCTCTTATTTTACCTCTTTGACATCACGTTTTGGTGTTTTTATGTTTTGTACTTATTGGTCCGGGAGTTTGGAGGGAAGAAAAGTTGGCTGTGTTGTAGTTGTCTAGTCTTGAACTCTTATTTCAGCTCCTTGATGTCAGACTTTGTTGTTTTTCTGTTTTGGTGTTTTGGGCTTATTGGTCTTGGATTTGGTGTGTTGGACTCATTCGTCCTGGGCTTTGGACTTATTAGTCCTGGACTTGATGTTTTGGACTTATTGGTCCGGGGTTTTGTATGTTGGACTCATTGGTCCTGGGTTTTTTGTTTGAAAAGTGACGGTTTTTAATTCCGTCAGTTGATTCTTTGTGAAGATAACGAATTTGAATTTCGCTATTTCATTTTCTTGAACAATGATGGTTTTTAATTTTGTCGTTTGAAATTGTGAGAAAAGAACGAATTTTGAATTCTGTTATTTCATTTTCTTGAAAAATGACGGTTCTTTATTCCGTCATTTGAAATTGTGGCAGGATAACGAATTTAAATTTCGCTATTTCGTTTTTTGTTCGAAGAGGACGGTTTTTAATTCCGTCATTTTGGACGTGTGAGACAATAACGAATTTTGAATTCCGTTATTTCATTTTTGTTTGAAAAAGGGCGGTTTTTAATTCCGTCGTTTGGAATTGTGTGAAAATAACGAATTTTGAATTCCGTTATTTCATTTTATTGAAAAATGACGGTTTTAAATTCCGTCAATTGAGATTTGTGAAAATAGCGAATTTGAATCTCACTATTTTGTTTTTTGATTTGAAAATGACGGTTTTTATTTCCCTCGTTTGAAATTTGTTGAAATAGCGAATTTGAATTTCACTATTTTGTTTTTTGATTTAAAAATGACGGTTTTTATTTCCGTCGTTTGGAATTGTGAGAAAATAACGAATTTTGAATTCCGTTATTTCATTTTCTTGAAAAGTGACAGTTTTAAATTCCGTCATTTGAGATTTGTGAAAATAGCGAATTTGAATCTCACTATTTTGTTTTTTAATTTGAAAATGACGGTTTTTATTTCCGTCGTTTGAAATTTGTGAAAATAGTGAATTTGAATTTCACTATTTTGTTTTTGTTTTGGCTTTAGCCTTGGCTTTGGTTTGGATCTATTGGTTCATTGTCGTCCGTCGTTCGAGGAAGGTAAAGGTGCAAAAGGGGATGTACCCGTTGAGGAGAGGTTGATACTTGGTGATGGGATATTTTTGTCGGGAATGGGCTTGCCTTCCGTCATTGATCAAGAACAAGGAGACGTTCTGGTTTGTTATCTGGGTTCGTCATAGATTCCCTTTGATAAGAGCTCATTTTAGATTGTGTGCTAATGAAAGGTTTCTATTGCCAGACATTGAATAGGTAAAGAGAATGGACACGGAGTTTCGAGTCCTTTGGTTGCTCGGAGCGGAACGTCACTCGAGTGTACTCACGTTGAATTGGAATATGTTGTTTGTTTTAAATCAATTCTCAAATCAATTCTCGTTGTCAACGGGAAATGGTAAAGGGGAGAATATATGATAGTTGGAAATTGTGCTTTTATTTATATAAATAAGATGTTAGCAGAGACTCGATGAATACGTGTGACTCACGGGGACAGCCCCCAGTTTGTCACTTAGGAATAAAAGGACAGACACTAGGATAGATATCAGAAAGCGTAAGAGTCGGACTCGGACTCAATCGTAGATACAGACTGCTAATCATCACCTTCCTCCTCGAAGGTCTCCTTCGCAGCATCCAGCGGCTTGAATGTCTGGTCTTGAGCATTGACCCACTTGAGCACTTCACTCTCGTTGTTTGGGACGATATGAGGACAATAGTCCATGAGGCTTTCATCTCCTTGCAGAAACAGCTGTTCATTAGGGTTGTCTTCATCAATTGGTCGACCTAGGGATGAAGATATCAGATGATGGTTGTCGATCATATCTTGAATATCATGTTTCAGTTTGAAGCATGTTTCAGTGCCATGACCTTTTTTTTGATGATATTGGCAATAGGCATTGTCGTACCAGAAACGGGTTTTCCTGCATTCAAGCGGGTCCGGAGTGGCCCGATTGGTTGTAGCTTCCCTTCAGTCATGAGGTTTGGAGGAGCTGCGGCATAGGTCGTGTTGTGGTTAGTGAATGTCCTTTTAGAACGTTTGACTTTGCTGTTTGATTTGAGACATTCAGGAGGATTATCATGACTGAGAGGTGCAATTTTGATTTTGCAAGCTTTAGTCATATCTTGAATGGCATTCTTGAGTTTGAAGCAGGCTTCGGTGCCATGGTCGTTGCCTTGATGATATTGGCAATAGGCATTACCATCCCAGAATCGGGTTCTCATGTGTTCTGGTGGGTCCGTAGTCGGACCAAAGGGTTGCAATATTCCTTCTGAAGCAAGTATCCCCAGAGCGGTGCCATATGTTATTCCCAGATCTGTGAATACCCTTTGATGTTTTCCCATGGTTCCAACATTGGTGTTTTTTCGGACGTTTTTGTGAGTTTTGTTTTTGTTTTTGTCAATCCTGTGTAGAAACAGGATTTGGTCATTGTCAATTGACAGCTGTGAGGAAATTGCTTGGTATTTTGAAAGGGTTTTTGGTGAGGCAATTTCGTGTTCTTTGTTGGTGGGTTCATGGGTTTGAAAACCATTCGATGACTCCTCATTTTCAACAGCTGTTGGTTGGTGAATCAAGGGTTGGTCTTCTCCTTGATGGCCAGGTTCATTTTCGGTATTACCAAACCTTTTCTCCAAATTAGTTATTCGAGTGTTCAAGTCATCGATAGCCACTTGCAGCTTTGAGAATATGTTGTTGATAGAGATGCAGATCATCATTATAGCGCTTTGTATGCCATCTTCGTCAATTTCATGAATTTTCTCATTGTAAGGAGAGATGAGGTGAGAGCTATCCAGGGAAGATTCCTTGCTGTGTCCTATAGGGTTTTCTGGAGGGTTGTTTTTGTTGTTTGCTGAGGGACGTTGTGGTAATTCTCCCTTTTCAATCATATCATTGATGACACCTTTTAGGGGGAGGCACATTTCATGAATTTTCTCATCGTAAGGAGAGAAGGTAGGTACTAACTTCGGTAGTGACTCGAAGTTATCTAGACGACTTGACTTGAAATCGACACGACTCTAATCGACTCGAGGCTGAATCAGAAAGGTGGACTGATATGTTTGATGTCATTATTTAAAAAGGATTTTTAAAAATAGAAATTTTCAAAAAAAGCGAGATTTGCTTGAGGTTGTATTTCGAAAAATATTACGGTCATTTTCGGAAGACGGGTTTGAAATAAACAGGGGTTGCAACGGCTTAGAAAACATGACGTGGTTTTCAAAGGTGGGTTTCGAAATTCAGAATCACGGATTTGAAAATCGAGAATTGAAAAATTTGGAATCGGCTTCACAATGGCCATGAAAACGGTCAAATTTGTTTTCAAAGAATTTGAAATTGGGTTGGAAATTCGCAAACGATTAAATTTGTTTTCTAATGATTTGAAATTGAATTAAAATTTGAAAACGGTTACTTTTGTTTTCAAAGATTTAATTTTGAAGTGAAATATGAAAATGGTTAAATTTGTTTTCAAAGATTTGAAATTGGGAATTGTGAGGATTGAAGTCGTCATTACGACGGCTTAGAAAAGCCGTTTTAACCTTTGAAAAGACGGTATGCAAATCGAAAATTGTGAGAATTGAAATCGTCATTACGACGGCTTAGAAAAGCTACAATTTGGTTTCGAAAACGAGATTTGAAATTTGGAAAGTTATATGGGTTGAAATCGTCATTACGACGGCTTGAAAAACGTTTTTGTTTGAAAATTGATTTCGAATTTTGAAAATTCGAGGGTAGAATTCGTCATTACGACGGCGTAAAAGGGCGCTTGGAGAATGCAACGGTCGGCGAGAGACCGAGGTTTGAAACGGTTTGTGAAAACCAAGGTTTGAAATTGTCACTACGACGGCCTAAAAAGGTGCAACGGTCGGCAAAAGACCGAGGTTTGAAATGGCCATTATAACGGCGTAAAAGGGTGTTTTGAAATGGTTGTAAAAACCGGGCTTGAAAATCATCATTACTACGGCATGAAAAGGTGTGTTTTTGAAATGCAACGGTCGGCAAAAGACCGAGGTTTGACACGATCATTATAACGGTGCAAAAGTGGTTTTTGAAAGTTTGGAAATAACACGGAAGGACTTATGATCACATAACACATAAGCACTCACAGTTTCATTATATTATGCATAATGCTAACGCGGGTTTTTGCTTAAAAGGGTGGGTTACACACCAAGCGATCAAACCCCGATTTTCGAGAGGGATACCAATCCAAACAAAATGTGTAAGGAGGGTGCCCTAGCCTCGTGCGCGAAGGAAATGAAAGCTCTTTGACAAAACAGAAGTCTGTAACGTCAACGGTATGCTTGACGCAATCGGGATTTGAAACGCGAGGATGAGAAAACTCACGCCGATGGGACGAGCCAATTGGTCGATAATGGTTTGGTTGTGGGCCCGGACAAGGAACCCGACTTATGAATGTCATATCTATTAATGCACTTTAACCACAACCTCGTTCGAGTTTCACCTCTAAGGATCACAAAGTCACAAGTGTCCTAATTTCCCAAGCAGAGTCGCCAATCTGTGGACATGGGCCATCTGCACGCCAAGCCAATCTATACACATGCAGCGGTCTGAAAGCCACGCTCGGTGGCGTAAAAATGCATTCGACCGGATCGTTTTAGATCGGTCGGTTTTGTCTCGGTAAAAGTCTCGAAACGATGTAGAGATGTTCGGAGTCACCACCATGCATTTGCTGGATGCTTGGAACCCGTTCGAATCCACTTTATACCTAGGTCAATCAAGGCAAAAAGCGGTGCTTGCCATAGGTACTAAAGATAAGGACTCGTCCTCCTTTAGCATCATATTGTTAAAATGACTCTCGTACGCCCTGGATAAGGCCATCCCCTATCCAAAACTTCTGAGTAAGGGGTGAGGGTACGTATTGTGAATCTCTTTAATCGAACACCCAATCCTGCCCGCGTTAGCGGCCTCTACTAATCGATCGTAGTTGTTTAAGTGAAAAAGTTGATAAAACGGTTTAAATGCATGAATGCGCATCCAAAAGTTTAACCTAACATGTGAAAGTTTGCTAAGTCGGTTTGTTTATCCACATATCATGAAATTGATGTCAAAGTTGGATTTAAGGGTTGATTTGCATATAAAACGGAAATTAAACATCCATTTACCAAATTCGGTTATGGTGCTTAACACAATCCATTTAATTGAAAAAGTGTGTTTAAAGGATAAAGTATAAAATGCAAAATCATCAATCTGATGCATCACGTATTCGGGTTAATTGTAATCGGGATCGTCCTAGATAAGTACCAAAATTAGATAGAACAGTGCCAGGCAGCCCCATTGGGGCGCGAGCCATTTGGCGAGGGAACAAAGCCTGTCCAGGTTTTGAAATATGAAAAGAGACGGCCTCTTGGGGCGCGAGTCAGACGACAACCTAAGGGGCGTCTTCTGGTTGTTAAAAAGGTTGTTTAAAATCGTATTTGTGATTAAATGATTTCCATGACTCGGAATAATTATTATTATCTTAATAATACTCGTTGTCGGATTTGCAAGTTTGAAAAGCATAGTTTACAAATAAAAATGTAAAATGTGTGATATGAACTAATATGTTAAGTTCATTTCTTTGTAATTAGTCAAGTTTATCATCGTACTCGGATTAAAAAGACATGTTATAATGAACCAAGGATGATTATGAATTATGAATAATATGTTTGTAAGGGTAAATAAATGAGAAAATGGTAAATAAAATAAAAGAGTGTTATAATACCCTTTAAAATGTAATTAACCAAATAATATCACCGAGTCACGGATAAAGCCGTCATGGTATAAGGAACCAAGGGTGATTACGATTTATGGTTAAAATATTTGTCATAAAAATGAATTAAAATGGTAAATGCCGTAAAAGAAAATAAATGGAAAATGTTACGGAAAGATGAACATAAACACGGCTGGATTAAGGCCTCAGAGGGCATTGAGGCGTGAGGTCCCCTACTACAAAAGTAGCCACTGTCTCAGTCCAAAATCTTGTTTTGGCTCATTTCTCCTATTTTTGGATCGTGTTATGCATTGTTCATGTTTATAAACATGTAAAAACAGTAAAGACATGAAATGAGTGAGTTGTTTGCACCCTCAAGCTTACGTGTATTCATGTTTGCGAGGTAGATGACTTTAGAGGCAGCTTTCTCGTTGTGACTGCTCGCGATCAAAGAAGTTTAAAAGAGTGCCTTAAAAAAGGATTTTGTTTTGAAAATGAGTTGAAAATATGTTGTTGAAAAGCATGTTGATTAATGTTGAGTTGGTGGGTCGGTCGAATGCACGGTGACGATACCAAACAAAATGTGTAAGGCTTGTGTTTTCGATTTGTAGGTCGAAAACATGTGTCGATTTTTTAACTTAGGAAGTCGAGTCTAGAAGTTTAAGGGAGATGTGAGGGGGCGGTTGCTCGAATGAAGATTTTGGTGTGTGATGGTGGGTATTTATAATGAAATGTGGGGTGGTAGGTCGGTTGAGTTTGCTTAGAGGCTAAGTAGGAAGCCTAAAGAGGCGCGAGCTCCCCTACTATACAATGGGGTGCCCTGTCCTTTTCAATTTGGACGTGGCCTTTCCCCTATCTATTGTTTGGTTCGTTTGATTTGTGGTAATCAAATGAGATGTCGTGTAATAATATGGGCATCTAATAAGATAATTTTTGGGTGTTATTTGGGGTAGGTATTTTGTGCTTGACTCGGGTTTGATCCGTGTTGAGTCGGGATTTGAATTTTGAGTCGGTTTCTGGCCCGATGTCGGTTTTGACTCTAATTAGTGTCATTTTAATGCAAATTATGTGATAAAGCCATTCATAGCATTATTATTGACATTCAAGACTCGGGTTGACTCAGATTGACTAGAGTTGTGGGTTTCTTAGTCGGTTTTGGGTCCGAAGACGGTTTTAACTCTAAACAGTGTTGTTTTAATGCAAATGAAATCAGAAAACCATTTTTGAAAACATTTTTCATATCTGAGTAATGCATTAAACCGTGTCATGTATACCAATCCACGCACGCATATAAAAAACACGTTATAATCCGATCATCATCGGGTGGTTTTTGGAAGGTGCAGATACTGGGTATCTACATCGACAAAAATGGTACTTATGGTTCCTGCTTGATTTGTTGTTGTTTGTTGTAAGAATTTCGAAAAAAAGAAAGAAGGAGGAGAATGATTGGCCGGTCTATTATTTGTGAGGGGAGAGAGTGTGTTAAATAATTATTTTAGTTAGGTGCAAAAAGTGAGTAATGTGTTGTCAGTATGGGATAGGCCGGGATTAAACTAGTCTCACATGTGAAAATGTGACGATCTTTTGCTAGACGGAAATACGTCTTAAACCTACTATAATTTAAGATGGAATTTTATTATTATAATAATAATTATTATTGCTCGCAAGGGTGGAGTCTAGTGATTAAAACTTGGGTTAAATTCTCAGGAGACCCAGGTTTAAGCCTCCCCAAGAGCAAATCTTGTGGAGCATTCTTGGCTTGAGTCCATGCCTAATAGACTTCGAGTCTGTCACCCTCGGGTGGTTTACCTGGTATACGTGGTTTGCAGGCTATCACGTACACCCGCGGGTTTACCCAGTGCGCACCGAAGGTAGCGGCTGCGGGTTCCCTCGTTACCAAAAAAAAAAAATTTATTATTATTCCTATTTGACTAATATATATTTTTATATAAACAAACTTATAAGAATGTAACTTTTATAAAAATTATGTTTAAGAAATGAAATTAATGAAATTAAATAATTTAAAATATAAATAAAATAATAGAATGGTTAATTAAATTATAAATGCTTAAAATGGAAAATTCGCGGGTGTTACACTCAATGTAAGAAGTAAGGAACGAACCCATAACAATTCAGCAGTAACATCAGCTATTGCACGAAATTCAGTTTCAGTGGACGAACGGGCAATAGTGCGTTGTTTACAAGATACCCAAGTAATAGGATTACGACCAAGATAAACAATATAACTACTTGTTGAGATATAGTCATCCGGATCACGCACCCAGTCGGCATCACAAAACTCGGGAAGGGCAGATGAGGTGTTTGCATGTAACTGAAGGCCAAGAGTATCAATACCTTTAAGATAACGCAATAGACGCTTAAGTGTGGACCAATGACATTCCTTAGGATCATGGAGAAACTGAGCAAGTTTGTTAAAGATGAAGGTGATGTCAGGACGGGTTAGAGATAGGTACTGAAGCGAGCCAATTATAGCTCGGTAATCAGTATCATTGGTAATGGTTTGGCCATCGGACTTCGTGAGTGGCGGGTAAGGAGGAAGAGGTGTAGGAGTGGGTTTGCAGGTGAGTAGGTTATAGCGGGTAAGAAGATCAGTTATGTATTTAGTTTGAGCAAGAAGAAGACCTTGGGTATTGAGAGTGACCTCAATACCAATGAAATATGACGGGGGACCGAGATCCTTTAACGAGAAACGGGAATGTATACTAGCAAGGAAATGAGCATGATGGGAAGATGAGGAACCCGCGACAATAATGTCGTTGACATAGACAAGAAGGTAGAGGAAGTAAGTAGGCCGAGTAAGATAGAAAAGAGAAGGATCAGAGATTGAATTAGTAAAATCAAATGAGAGAGGGTAAGACCGTAATTCATTAAACCAAGCACGAGGAGCTTGTTTAAGACTGTAAATAGCTTTTTCTAATTTACAAACGTGGTTAGGAAAGGAGGTGTTTTGGAATCCATGTGGTTGAGACATATAGACGGTATCAGTAAGAGAACCTTGAAAAAATGCATTATTGATATTGAGATGCCGAAGAGCCCAGTGTTGAAAAATAACGAGAGAGAGAATTAGACGAATGGTGGCAGGCTTGACAACCGGACTGTATGTTTCGAAAAAATCAAGATCTGGACATTGATGGAATCCTTTAGCAACAAGGCAAACATTAAATTTATCAATGGAATTATCCGAGTTATACTTGACTCGAAAACCCCATTGCAACCAATAGTATTATAGTGAGGCTGAGACGATACAAGAGTCCATGTTTTATTGTTTTCGAGAGCTTCGAATTCAGCGTCAATAGCAGCACACCATCTAGGATCAAGATGTGCTTGTTTAACAGTTGTTGGAAGGATATTAGAGAAAGATGAGACAGAGGCAGTTTTTGCATACTTGGGATTTGGTTTGACAATATTATTTGTGAGACGAGTAACAACATATCGAGTTGGTACAATAGAGGTAGGGGCACAGCGGTTGTAGCTGCTATTTCAGTAGTGATATCTGTCAAGGCAAAGGACGGAAGAGTTGAGGGAGGAGTGCGGGCCGGAGAATTAATGGGAGTGTCAGGTGTGTCGTGTGGGGTATCGATATGAACAGAGGCACCAGAGGAAGGAGGTGTCGTAAGTGATGTGGGGAAGCAGGGGGTTGGAGAAGAGGAATAGAGAAGGTACACCAAGATGAAGGTGATCGTAATTCAGGGGCAAGAGTTGAAGTAAGAGCAGAGTAGGGAAAAGATAAAACAATGAATTTTACGTGATTGGAAGTATAAAGTCGGTGAGTTTTGGGGTTAAGGTAGTGACAAGAGTAGCCCATAAGTACGCAAGGAATAGATCATGGGGTGAGTTTGTGAGGAGTGTAGGGTCGAAGCCACGGGCAGCATAGACTCCCAAAGCTTCGAAGATTAGAGTAATTTGGTTGTTTTTTGAACTGTTTTAAGTAAGGTGAGATATTGGATAGAGTTGGGGTAGGCATTCGATTGATAAGATAGACAACGGTTGTAAAGGTATGTGGCCTAAAACTAGTTCGAAGATGACCATTAGTTAAAATTGCAAGACCGGTTTCTATGATATGACGATGCCGTCGTTCAGCATTGCCATTGTGTTCCAGTGTGCAAGGTGGTGTGGTAAGATGAGAAATACCGTCAGAAGAAAGAGTAGGAGTGAGTTTGAGGTATTCCCCTCCATTGTCGGAAAAAACTTAAATAATAGGTCTGTTAAAATATTTTTCAACTAATACTCGGAATCGAATAAAGGTTGCATAAGTGTCCGACTTATTTTTCAGGGGGTATAACCAAACATATTTAGTAAAATGATCCACAAAGATAACATAGTATTTGAACTTATCATATGATAACACTAGAGAAGTCCAAACATCCATAAAAATTAATTGTAAAGGTGCATTTGAATTAAAGGAGGAAATAGAGAACGGGAGCTTATGGCTCTAATTGATGTCACATGCTCGACAATCCGAGTGAATGGACGACTTGAAAGAAAAACTATCAATATTACTAATAAGACTAAGAATCTTAGATGCAGGGTGGCCTAGTCGATGATATCAGACGGAGGTAGAAAGAAGATGAATATAACAAGCTTGAGGAGGAGGATTTGGGAACCATTCGAACAGACCCTCCCGCTTAGTGTCATGGAGGAGGATAGTTCCCCTCTTGAGATCCTTTATATAGCAAGAAGAGGGTAAGAAAATGGCAGCAACATTATTATCTTGAAAAAGTTTTGGAATTGAAATTATATTACGTGAAATATGAGGATCATGAAGAACATCATTGAAATGTAAGGAAATATTTGAGTGAGAGTAAGAGAAAGCACCGGTATTCTGAATTGAAAGGGAAGAGTCGTCTCCAACTACCAGATCATCGACCCTGTCATATGGATTATGAAGGGTAAGATTATCGAGGTCACTCGTAATATGGTGTGTAGCACAACTATCAAGAAGATGAGAGCGAGAATTGGTAGGGGTATTGGCGATGACAATATTGGCTTGAGGTTGGGTAGTGGCGTGGCAAGGGAAGGCATGTAATTAGACATTGGGAAAGAGTCGTTTGAAGTCCCTAAACGCTTCAACATATTGGCCAATGTGTTTGCATCATTGAAACTTACCTTTGAAAGGTGTTCAGGGATTAGGGTCACCAGAGTTGGCGGTGGAGTGGAAAACAGGTGGTGTATAGGCAGGCGTAGTTAGACACAGTAGAAGGCCAGGGGTAGTGGAAGGGTTCGGTTTGTTGTACTTGCGAGGGTAAGATGATTGAGCATAATGAACCAAAGTGGGCAAGTCGGGTGTGGGAGGGGCAGGTTTGTAAGTTAAATCATGGTTAATCAGTTTCTCATGAAAAGCGTCAAATTAAATACGTGTGTCACGAGCACGTACCACGACAATTACGGGCTTATAGGACTCATAGTGAAGACCTTTAATTACCTGGGCGATTATATCCTCGGCATCCATAGGTTTGCCCAAGTGAGCAAGTTCATCAGTACATGTTTTTATAGTCTGCATATAATCAGTTAAAGACTTGTCACCTTTTGAGATAGAGCGGAGACATCCTTTACCTGAAGAATATGACAACGTGACGGATTGCCATAAGTACTATATAGCGTAGTCCATACTTCATTAGACGTTTTGGCTTGAAGCAAAAGAGGAGTAATGGAGGGATCAATTGTGCCAAGTAGAGCACCCTTTATTAGAAGATCTTGTTGGACCCAAGTGTGATAGGCTGGGTTCAGCACTTCTTTCTTCTCAGCGTTGGTGATAGTAGAAGCTGGACAGGGATGCGTGCCATTGACATAGCTTAAAAGGTCGAAGCCAATGAGCATGTCCTCTATTTGAGTAGACCACGAGCGGTAGGTGGAGAGAATTAGTTTGATGCATTGAGAAAAATTCAGAACAAGGATGGGAATTAAGGGTTCGTGTTAATTCGGGACGGTGGAGCTTTGTCATGCCATTGGGAAAAAAATTTAAACGAGATTGATAAATCGGAGGCTCGATACCATATAAGAGAAGACAATGATATTATGGGCAAGCTTAATTTATTAAAAGGAATAATACAAAGTATATATAGTACAATACAACTAGGTTAAAGACGATAATTAGACTAAGGAAACTACAAGATATGAAAATAATAGAAAGATTACAAGCTTGACATACAAGGCAATACAAGATATTTATGAGACAAAATATCTAATTACTAGTTTCCTTAATAGTAAATGTCTTAGATTAAATGATCCGTGTTTTTAGTGTTATTTATACATTAATTAATTAATACCTTAATTAATAATCAATCTTATATTAAATGTTTTTTTGTCACGTTTCAATCCACAATTCTTCTAACCCATTTTTATATATATATATATAGATGTGCAGGTTGTCTTTCATCATTACGTTTGTACCAGAACAATCTTTATATTATCTAGTTAATAATATAAGCAGGATTTTGAGATAGTCTTGGAGAAATTGAAAGGAGGTTCTCATACATTTGGGACAAAAGGAATCATCCATTTATCTTGAGCTCAAGAACAAGTAAGAAAGGTGTTCTTATTTGTGCCCTAAAAGCCGATTTTATATATTGTAAGGATCATTTTTCTTACCTTCTATATATAATTTGTTATGCATGCATCAGATTAATATCTTTTTTAAAGAGTAAATTAGATTAATAATTAAAAGAGTTTAATTAGAGGGTTATAGAATCCTTTCACGGATAAGGGTTAAACCCGTGTAAACCCATAATACAACCCCTTTAAACCACCCTCGAAAACACCATTCAAATACCCCTTTCATGTCGGTCAATGGTGGTCAAACGGAGGTTTGGCTACTCCCTGATGTTTCCCGGTCATGGTCATGGTCTCGGGCCAGTCAACGGCGTTCTAATTAATTAGTTATATAATTCTTAAGGTGTGTATGTTACGAGACGATTAGAAAATTACCTTGTGACGATCTCCTAGCTAGTTTTTCCTTCTCTTTTCTCTTATGTGAATTATTAGTGTTTTATGATGAATATGGTCTATTTATATAGCTCGGTCATAGGGTATAAGGAAGCAATTAGGAAACTATGTAATTATCATATTATTACTATTATACAAATACGAGTATTTTTAGTATTATTGTAATTACTATTATTATTAAAATTTTTATTTTATTAAATCTTGATACAATTCCCGACCAACACTCATACTAGGCCAATAAAAATTGGTCTACATACACATATGGCACACGGCCCAAAGCTCAACTACCTTTCAGTCCAAATCCCGACTTGCTTATTTATTTTATTATTTAATTAACGTCTTATTTGCGATTATTATTATAAATGTCATTATCATCATAAATTATTTTAATTACATAAATTATTCTCATAAATACTTATCAAATTACGGGGTATTACAGCTATTTGGGAGTATTTGCTTAAAAGGTTGGATAACTACTTCGCTAGATCATCTTAATGTGTATATTTATTGTGAGCATTGTGTGATGAATTAAATATAGCATTTGGCTGAATTGTGGTGTGAAATATATTTTATGATCAGTCATACTGAATAGTGAGTTGTCATCAGTTTATTATTTTAGTGTATGGATAAATATATATTGGAAGATCCGGGCTTTAGTCGCTGGAGGATTGTGTGACATATGGAAGGCGCTAGGCTTAGTCTCTGGTGGATAGTGTGAGAAATGGAAGACCCCGGGCTGTGTGTCTCTAGTGGATAATGTGATTGAGCTCAGTGACTTGTAATTTAATTCTTATTCAGTTATTTGGTTTGGTAAATTTGTAATAAGACCATTAAACATTTAAATTTATTTAAAGTAGTTTGGTTTCATTTATTTTTGTATTCACTGCCTCAGGAAACTGAGATGGTAAGAGCTCCTTTTATTTAGGAGTGCCTAATTAAGGCTCTTGGATAAATGGGGGTGTTACAAAGTGGTATCAGAGACAACATTTCTCAGGCCTAAACCAATGAAAAATAATGAATTTAGGTTGTCTCTATTAAAATGAACTCAGGGAGAAACTGTTAGGAGCCCCCTTAGGCTTAGGATGAGTAGGGGCCCCCTCACAACAAACTTCCGACCCTTTCAGTTTTGAACCGGTTACCTTAAGAGAAAAATTGAAGAGTGGGGTAATTAAAATGAAGTTGTATTAATCTTTAGGGTCAATTGTTTGCCTTAGGATGCGAATTGCTAACCTTATTGCAGGATGCGGATTGAGGTAAGTATTGTGAGATGGTATGAATGGCCTAAGACCGTGTGATATGGAAGTAATCTTGGAATTTTTGCAATTTGGATGATCATATAAATTGTGTGGCGGATTAAATTATCAATTTGTTTATATACATGAGAATGCAGATGCTAATAATATTAGTTGGATGTTTCATATGCTTGAATGTTGTGTGATATGTGTAGTAGAATTAACATGTCTAGTGATATGCGGATTTTATGACCCCGAAACCATGTTAGATAGAGATAATTGTTAAAGTATATGGTGTTAGTATCTATGGTGGGGGTGTTGGACTCACGGTTTTGCCGTGCGATAACTAAGGCCATGGTGGCCTGGTGTGGAATTACCATAGTTGGCTGGCCTTTTGCCAGTCCAGTCAACCACACGTTGTTTTGTTTGCAAGGATACTTATTTTAAACCTTGTGCCACATTTCTTAAGTGCAAGCTTTTGTGTTATAATTTGTTTTATAGAAACATGCCTCCAAAGAAATCCGTACCCACTACCATGTCCCAGGAGGAGATAGATCGTCTAATTGCTACAAATGAGGCCTTAACTGCTGCACTGAAGGCAAAGGGGTCAACTTTGGATCCATCAAAGATGAGTTCTACAATTGTGAGGCATAACCCAACCAAATATGATGGTTTGGAGGCGTCGTCTCTTTTGGGAGAATGGAGTCGAGAGTTTGATAATATCTTTGAGTTGTTGGGCTGTCCGGGAGAGCTACAAGTAGACCAAGCTGTATTTTATTTGAAAGGGAAAGCTGGTTTGTGGTGGACTCGTAAGAAGGAGGCCATCAGGGAAGCTGCTGCAAATAATGAGAGTGACTATGTGAAGTGGAAGGGTTTCAAGAAGATCTTGATGGCTACCTTTGTTCTTGAGCTTATCAAAAACAGGATGAGAGCGGAGTTTGATGTGTTCAAGAGGACAGACGATATGACAGTGGAGACTTATCACAACAGGTAGATGGAATTGGCTGAATATGTGTCTGGTCTAAACTTTACTCCGGAGATTCTATCATTGAGATTTGAGAAAGGATTAACAACTAATATTAAGAAGAGGCTTGCAGCTGGTGAGCCAAGCAACATGAATGGAATTTATCAGCGAGCTGGGCACGCTAAAAGAATTACCGATACGCTAAAAGTAGAAAAGAAGGATAAAGGTGAGAAAAGGAAGACTGAGACTACGAGTGAGAGTGTTGGGAGCAAGAAGAAGAATTTTAATCAATTACGGTCCTATTTCTTGAATAGCACCCCAGCTGGAGGTTCAGGCCGTGGCAGTATAGGTTGAACCTGGCCGATTGGTATTAGTTGGATCAATTGCTTCATGTGTGGAAAATTGGGTCATAAAATCATTGATTGTAAATTTAATCTGGGTGGCCAAGGAAGAGGGTATAACAACGTGAATCAAAGTGGGGGATTTTGAACTCCCATGTTGAGCTATGGGAATAATCAGAGGTCAGGAGGTGGAAGTTATCAGAGGACCAACAACAACTATTCTAATCAGAACCGTTCTAATAATAATCAAAGCAATGGGAATGGAGCTTTTCAGAAGATAATGAATGGAGGAAATCAGCAAAATGGGTCAACATCAGCTTGTCAGGGAGGAGCTAAGAGTAGTGGAAAGTTGTTTATGATGGGGAAGGAAGCAGCTGAGGAGGATGCTCATGTTGTCACGGATACCTTTCTTGTTAATTCTAAGCCTAACTTTATTTTGTTTGATTTGGGGGCAACCCATTCTTTCATTTCAAGTGAGCATGCTAGAGCCTTAGAATTAGACTTATTTGATGCTATTGAAGATGTTGTAACTATATACCTTCGGGGGAGTCTATACCTTGTAATCGAGTCTATACAGAAGTACCTATTAAGGTTGGAGAGGTTATTTTTCATTTTGACTTAATTGAGTTTTCCTTTGGAGATTTTGAGGTAATCTTAGGGATCGATTGGTTCGGAAAATATAAAGCCTTTATTGATTGTCACTAAAAGAAAGTCACCTTGAGGGGACCTAAGGGAGTAAGGGTGTCTTATAAGGGATATGTAGTGAAACCTAAGATAAAACTTATCTCAACTGTTACCTAAAAATCTTATTTGAGGAAGGAGGACAGTTGTTTCTATGTCATGTGAGGGACACCGGGGAAGAACAGGAATCGGCGAAATCTATATATGTAGTGAGGAATTTTCAAGTTGTTTTTCCCGATGAGATTCCAGGGTTACCACCAAAAAGGGATATTGATTTTGGCATTGACTTGAAACTTGGGACGAGACCTATTTCTAAAGCACCTTATAAGATGGGACCCTGTAGATACCCAACATCTTTAGAATCCTCAACAAACACCTGATGATTATCGGACTACAACATTTATGAGGTTGTCGCAACCCTATCAAAAATAAACCTAACTGGCCCTAATTAATATAGCAGAGGTAAGTCGGGTATCGTATTCTACAGGGAGGCTGCTTGTAGTCTACTCGTCTATCTTGGTCTGTCGATGTCAGTGGGGTTGTTTGTGTGTTTGAAGTACTAAACTAAAACAAAAAGTAAAAGCAATAGATAAACTAAAATCGTTGTAAAAGTAAGATGTGATCAAATAAGAGAGAGAAATGCAAGGATTATCGATTCACCATGGTTTTCTAGGGATCCAATCTAGGGTTAAAGGTTGGCATAAACTCGGTTTGCAAGGTAGTGAAAAGGTCCTTCCGGTCCGCTATTCGCCCTAACACATTACTAACTTAGCTTCCGCCCTCATCAGAATGCCCTAATGTTCAATGCAGGTCTTACCCCTTCCAATCTTCCGATCTAGTTTAGAGCGTACCAAATCAACTAACTAAATGCGTCGACTCAAGCAGTTAATAACTGTTAAACGTGGTGATTAACAACACAAACCTCATTCAGCCTAGCCTAATCACTAATCTTAATCTCCCTAATTACCATGGCTCCCCTATATCTTAGCACAAAGGAACTTAGCTATTCATAACATCAATAAAACTAACAACAATAGATAAAACAATGCTAAACATGGTATGAAGATGAAATAACAGACAAGTGAATTAAATGATTGCAAAAGGAAATAAAATTGTGAATTAAAGAGAGTAAGGAATTACACAATTTAGATCCGGAAACTGAAAGAAACATTGAACCAGTGTTAAAACTTAATAATGAAATATTAAAGATACCTAAACCTAATTAAGTCTCTCCTTTTATAGGCGAGGTATTTATTAACCTAATGCGATAACTTAAATAATAAGTTAATAAGTTTACGCAAGAAAATCTCACGTCAGATCTTAAGTTACTTGATCGAGCACATTAGCCAGCAAAACTACTCGATCGAGTCATCTGCGACTGCATCAGCCATAAGACGTATGATTTTAGCTTCGAAGGCGACTTCACGCATCCCGAGATAGTAACATTCTCGCTCAAAATCTTCCATCTGCTAAATGCAAAGCTAGAGTCAATTCTGCTTTTTTCAGGTCCATTCCTGCAATTAAAGCCAAACGAACCAAAGTAGACTATTCGGGGCATTTCATAGCCTAAAACTACGGGAATTGCATAGAAATGCGTGAAAATAAGACTTAAAAAGACTATATAAAATGCACGCATCAAACATGTTTCGGAATCGCTACATTTGATCGACAGTTTGTATAAATACGTGTTGGAAAGCTCGGAAAACGGTTTCGAAAATGAAAAACATTTTAAAACATTTGAAAAATACCTGGAGTGTTTTATGCACGACAACGGGATCGCAATGACACTAACTAGAGTCAGAACGGACAGTAGAGCAAAAACCGACACAAAATTCAAATACCGACTCCAACAACGAGTCAAACATGAGTCAAGCACAACAAACCCACCGTACATAACACCCACATAATAAGTATACAAGAAATACTTAGTAAGCAAGCACAAAACATATCCTAACAATACCTAGGATAGAACAAAACACAAATTCCAAATTTCCGAAAAGGACAGTACGGCCCATTGTCACGCCAATGTGCTCGCGCCTCTTTGGGTGGCCAGTATGGCCATGTCGCCCAAAATGCACAACACAACACATTCCTCTATAATACCCCCCCCCCCCTAGCACCCCATTTCCAAAGCACGCGAGAGTCCGCGCCCTCTTTCTCCCATAAAATTCTAGACCTCGACTTTTAAAGTAAAAAACCGACACGTGTTTTCGACCTACCGATTAAAAACATGAGCCTTACACATTTTTTGGTACCGTCATCGTGCATTAAAAACACTTGGCTAACCACTTCGACTAACTACACTCACACTAAAGCAAAGCAACACTCCATATTTACAAAACAGTTTTTCAAATCGAGCTTCACGTCTCATAAGTTTTACACTTTATCGATTTCTCATCAAGCAACCGAGCATGTAAGTATGACGGTGTAATTAATCCACTTATTTCATGTTCATTTTACTATTTTCATGAATTTCGCATCATAAAACATGCATAACACGATTCAAAACTTGGAAAGATCGAGCCAAAATCGAGTGTTAGCCTGAGACAGAAGCTCGTTGCCTCGCCTAGGGGCTCGCGTTTCATATGGCTTCTCAGGTCAGAACTCAACGTTTGAGTTCATCATTCATCAATGTTTTATTTCGTTTTTCTTTCCTTTCTTAAAACGATTTTTCACCATTTCAAATATTTTTTTTTGGTGTAAATCGGGGTGTCCACCGTCGATAACAGTGTATAATCCCCTCGTCGCAGGTGCTCTCACGAAGAGGTAAACGACTGGCCAAAGAGTTTGCTCCATTCCCATGGGCAAGGATAGAACCCCTGACCTCATGGTTAAGGGATAAAGTGAGCAACCACTACACCAAACCCATTTGGTTCTTTATACCATGACGGTTAATTCCGTGTTTCAGTGACATTATTTGGTTAATTACATTTTAGAGGGTATTTTAACACTCTTTTCCTCATTTCAACAATTTTCCTCTTTTATTCACATTTGCAAGCATTTTAGTCATATTCATAAGTATCCTTGGTTCTACATAACATGTCGATTTAATCCCGAGTATGATGATAAATCTTGGTTAATTACAATGCAATGAACTTAATATAATTAGTTCATATCAAGCACTTTCCATTTTATTTCATTTCATTTTTCCCCTTTTGTCTTAACCATATTGTATGTCACCCTTGGCTAACATACATGCTATATCAATTTAATTCGAGTACGGTGATGAAACGGTTGAGCAAATAAATTTTACATGTTTATTTACAAAACTATGAAGGAAAAGTAGATCTATATACTTACATATTCATATATGTTTTAATTTAATTTGTCATAAAATTAACTAATGATCTTATGCATGCAAACATTTAAACAAAATAAAGAAGAAACTTGTTCTTACATTGGAAATTTGGTTAATATGGGCACAAGAGAGATCACCTTTCTCTCTTGTTCTTGAGCTTTCCCTTTTGGATGAACAAAGACCCAAGTGTAGGATCTCTCCCAAGGATTTATACCCAAAGCTTACTCTTAATTAAAATTAATATTATAGTTACTAGTACACTATTAATCTTGTAGAAAAATGACCCAAAAATATTATAAAACACTTAATATTTTCGGTTTTGGGAGAGAAGAAGAAGAGAGCTTTTTTGTCTCTCTAGAATTCTTATTTTTTTGGATGAGTAAAGAATGAATGATACACTACAACATTTAGTGTGTTATTAGGTAAATAAGATGAAAAACCATAATGGTTTTTCCATCTCAAAAACCGGGTGGAAGGGGGAGATTTTAGGGAGCCAATGCATGCTTGTGTTGTTCTTTACAATAAGCAATAGGTTGCAAGGCTAGTCTATAATGCAAATGATTGTGTTTTCCACTAATATAAACAACACAATATTTTTCCTAATCCCCTCTTAATTTCGGTACACTCATAAAATGGAACCCATTTTATTTTTGTCAAATTTGTCAATATGTCACATGTCATATGTTACATAAATTTGTTATGTATTTTTAACATATTAAAAATCAACGTATTAACAAAGTACGTCATATACAAAAATCGACTTAGTAATTCATAATTACTTGTACCAAAATATTTCTCCAATTATAAATCACAATAAATTGTATTTATAATAATTCATTCAAATTTAATTGTTTCCTTAAACAATAATTTCATCTGAGTAATGATACAATTCGATTTAATGATCAATTAAGAGTAATTTAATTAACTCGCAACGTTATACGATTAATTAAATGATCAATTAAGAGTGTTGCCTTATAGGTATGACCTAGGGGGTCAACTGATCACCACCGTCCGTAAATGACAAGAATAATGTCAAACTCTAGTCAGCCAATCATTACCGATATATGTTGATCAGTTGACAGTAAAATATTACTTCCCAATTGTATTCTTTATAATGAGACTTAAACATGTGATCATCATGATCAACAGTTGTGATCGCATTATTGTCGGAGGACACATATTCCAACAATCTCCCACTTGTCCTCAACAAGTGTGCGTCACCAATTATCTTGTCCTATTACTATCTCCCACTCAATGCAAGGTGTCTTTCAGGTCGTACTTGCAAGTGATCATATCGAGAGTGGTTTCTTCGATCTGGAGAATAACTAATTGACCGGATTTATCTATCATAGATACCTTCCGAGCGTGGCCACGCATTTCCAGTTCAGTACTCCTCGAGTGGCCCTGAGATATTGTTATAACCCTGACTAGGGATGGACAATTCCTATCGCACTCATTCCCTTCGACTAGCCACAGCCATCATAACCCAAAATATGCCCATTTGACCCCATTTACGAAGGTCGTAGTAACACAAATCAAAGTTAATCTGAAACTGTGCCATCTTAGGCAAATAGTCTTTAGTCAAAAGAATCGACTCATTTGAATACTATAGCAGCTCTCGCCACGACCAGGCTATATAAATTTGCCAGAACTCTATAAGCGGTCATTAGGCCCGACAAAATGTTCCTAACAATCTGCCTATGTGATCGACTAGTCATCTCACATGACTCTATGGCACTTGAACTTGCCATCAATCGCATCACACTCTAGTCACTTTGAGACGTCACCTCATGTAAGTAACTATGGGAAAATACAATATTAATCCATGTTCACTTTAACGGGGTTCAATTGTCTCCACAACCCGTTTGGATATAACAATGTACAAGGTGAGTTAATAATAACTCAAACGACAAATGTCGACATCACACTCGGGTTGTCAATACCATATTACGACCTTGTGATGTATATCGTAAGTGTAAACACTTATTGATTGCAATAGAAGTTTAACATGCCATGTGTCCATGTGTTCAAACTTCTTATAATCGCATTTTCCTTTACATTCATGTTCTCTCTCATAGCATGAATCTTACCAAGTACACATCAAGGTTCCTGACCTCGGTTTTGGTTCTTTATCTTGAAAGAACTTCCTTATCGATTATCACATAACGAACGAATTTGTGGTGAATGATATAACTTGTACTGATCAAGTACTCCATCCATACACATTGCACTAGGTATATGTTTTGTAGAGTCTTACAACAATTTGTTAAGACGATTGATCTAGCACTTCTCACAAGTTCTAGCATATTAGGAAGGATTAGTTTTGAATAACTTCTTATTCAACTAAGTATCTTTCCAATAACCTCTTATTTTTCCTTTTGATTTGAAAAGTTTAGGATTTTCATAAATCTTTACGTGTGTTTGAACTTTCTATAATATGTGCAACCTCTTAACACATAATAGAGTATTCTGTTAAACACCGAAATCACTCATCGGATTCTACTTGAGAAGTCATGACGTTTCTATTATGGCTTACCAATCAATCATCATGCTCTTATGCATATGATTCATAATTGGACATGTACATGAATATTCTAATGGCGGAAACACTAGTTACTAATAATCATGAGATCAACCGTTCATAGGTTCAATGAACGACCATGACTGCTAATGGCAATTCCATTTTCATCTACATGAATAACCTATGTGAATGTTGATACGATGTGTATCTCTTAATACTAATCCAACATCCCTTGATGTAATTGTATTCATCATAGTCCATTTTCATCCAGAATTGAAAACTCAAATACTTCTTTATGAAAGAAGATATTAGCTCGTCATTCCTAATGAGTAATGAGTTGTAAACATTCAGAGGATGACAGCTCCCACTAAATCCCATGTCTTCACATGATAATTTGTAAACTCCCACTTAATTCCACATGTTTCGAAATTGATTACTCAATTGAACACATTTCAAAAATTTTGAATGTATGTTGCTTTGCAAAGTTATTAAGATGAAACCATATATGTTCCCATCATATCCTTTCAAAATTCCTATTTTGAAGAGGTCTCATTTTAACCTTATGGAAAGAGATTTTAAATCTCTAACACACTCATGTCATAATGATGTGTGGCAATGTCATTTATTAAATATAAGTAATATCTAATACACATCCTTCAAAATATCCCTTTTAGAAGGATGTTTAACCAATTCATTTTCATAATGAGGTTTAGTAATGACATCTGCGTGGTTTAAAACTTTGGCTATTGGAGATATCGGTATATCAATCCTTGTAACTTCTAGTGATAAATATCGCTTATTACTAGGATGTTACATTGATTCATTTAGGCTCTTAAGTAAATCTCAAGGTTGAAACTATTGGTCAAAAATTCATAAACTTAGTCAAAACTCTAGTTAAGACTTTACATTAGTCATTTTGTTCCAAAACTTTCTTTTGGTCTCCTCATGTAGTTATCTTAAGAACATGCTCTTATGATTACTTCACTTGGTCTCTTTAGTCATATAGAACTTACTTGAGACCATAGATCTCATCTATTTGGTATACTATGTGAATAGATATACCCTTTATTCAAATCATTCTACCTTGCGTAGATCTCATTTACACAAGTACACAAATTTTTCTTGTCTCGTGTGCTGTGTCCTCATTTTTCTCCCACTCTATCTTTAGAATAAATACACTATAGATTCAAAGATAACATATGAGACACAAATAATGATGTTGAAGTTATAAGGAGAACTATCTCATAGATTGACTAATAGTTTTAGATGTGTACTTGGTGATTGACATACCTTTAAGAGACTTCGTAGACTCAAGGTAACTTTGTAAATGATCATACACAAGCCTTAAGGATGTGGACATATAATGAAACCCGCCATTATATTTGTCTATCAGATCACTCTAAGTTATATGTTTCTAAGAGTAAGCATTTAAACATGAATTTTTAGAACAAAAGGATAAGATGATAAAACGGGTGACTTGGGTTGCAAACCAAGTCACCATTATCCAAAATACAAACCATTATCCAAAATACCTTTCCATGTCAAACACGAAAAATTAAGGTTCTAAAATCCATAACATGAATAAAATAAGACAATAAAAAGCAAAGCTCCATAAGAGCTATTCCTAGCTTCTTGATGGTATCTAATGCTTGCTTTTCCTTTCCCTAGTCTTTGCTTGGTGGAGGCCCTATTTACAATAAAAAGGGAGATACATTATCACAACTTTGTATCATAATACCATAGTTGAATTAGAAACATAAAAGAAAGGATAGTCATTTACCTCTTTGGAGTAATCTTTCCAAATTAATATCACCAAGGTATTTGGAACAATTTCTTTTCCAATGTCCCATACCATTACAATAATGGCATTTATCAAGAGGACCCTTCTTGATTTTTGAAGTGCTAGCTTCACAAGTCCTAGCTTTGGTGAATGTGGGAGCTTGTTTCTTACCCTTCCTCCCATTCTTCTTGAACTTCCCCTTACTCTTAGTGCTTATGTTAAGCACATCCTTGGGTGGGTTCACATTTAACCCCATGTCCCTTTCAGCTTGCACAAGTAACTTGCGCAATTATTCAAGAGACACATCCTTGTCTTGCATGTTAAAATTCACCCGGAATTGAACATACGCTTTCACTTTGGACAAGGAGTGTAGAATCCTATCTACAATGAGTTCTTTGGGGATTTCAACCTTTTGAATCTTCAAGGTCTTAACAAGCTCTATAAGTTTGAGCACATGAGGGCTAACCTTTTGGCCCTCTTTGAAGTCGAGATCAAAGAATGCCGCGACCGCCTCATATTGGACGATCCGCGGAGTTTGTGAAAACATTGTCACAAGTTTGGAGTAAATCTCATTAGCATTGCCCATTTTAAAGGCTCTCCATTGGAGGTCCGCCTCCATCGCAAATATCAAGACATTTTTCATTGCGGCGGACTCCTTTTGGTAAGCCTCATATGCTTCCCTAGTGGCGGCGGTCGACCTAGTAGTAGGTTCGGGAGGAGAGGCCTCGGTAAGGTAACGAAGCTTGTCGTCACCTTGGGCGGCCAATTTGAGTTGGGCATCCCAATCAGAGAAATTTGACCCATTCTTTTCAAGTTTACATCGATCCATGAAGGATCGGAGCCATGATGAACTATCAAGAGGCGTTGCAATAGGGGTTGATGTTGCCATTTGTTATGAAAAAAGTGGTCTACAAAACAAAATAGAAGGAGTAAAACAAATGTCGTTTTAATAATAATACTCGTAAAAATTATAATTTAAACAAGTTTTATGCATTTTTCTAGTGACCTCTACCCAACTAGAGAAATGATTCCAAGACCCAAATTCATATCGACTTAGGCACGGTAGGGCCGATTCATCCTTTATCAATATAACTCGGTGGATTAACGTTTAATCGATTCTACTTTTAGAACTCTTGGTCGATAAAATTACTCTAATAATTATCTATAGCCCAAAACACATCCGACAAGGGCACGGTATGGCCGATGAAACCCTTATCGAAAAACTTTTGTTGAGTTCAATCCAAATTTCGAATAAATGTGTCCATGATCCAAATCCACATCAACTCAAGCACGGTAGGGCCGATTCATCCCTTATCAACATGAATTCGGTGGATAGACATTTATCACCCACTTCCCCTACGTAACAAGTTTTGTACCCCGGTAGGGCCGAGTGCACTCCCTCACGAAATAGGTTTTCATGGTTTCTACTATTTGGTAAGGCTATGTCTCAGTTAATTGTTTTAGCGAGAGGTCATGTCAATTTATTATCTATCACGTTTTAAGTGAACTAAAGCGGTGAACTACGATAATTCTAATTGACACGGTCGATAAACTCGATGAAAGAAGATGATGCATGTTTTAGTTATGGCGATTTAGCGATGCATGTGACATAAAAATAAAATGCAAGCATAAAATAAATAAATCCTAGTATGGCCTTTCCTAAAATTGAAAAACTATTTAACTATTACATATTCGGAAACCAACTCCATAGGTCCCTTGAACTTCGGTTGTGGCACGCATCTCGAGGTAACACCGTCTTTGTGTATCGCCATCTTGAAGAAATCCGTCTTTAGGAACTCCGAGATAAATTAAATTACATAGCAAATTACATAATTTCCTATTATACATTTGTAACTAAGATAAAATAAAATAAATCTATTAAATTACAAAACGGTGATACGAGATCACAATAAAATTACAACCGAATCGATATTCCCATACATTTCGGGAAATATCAATTAAAAACTAAGGCCATACTAAGTAAAATTACATAATTCAAAAATTACATAAATTAAATTATGACAATCATAAATAAAATGCAGCATTATAATATGTATGAACATGCCCAATTTTATGCTAAATCGCCTTTAATTAGGCAATGTCGTATATTACTCGGTTTTTACGGATTTGCGTGATTTCAATATTTTATAATCACAAAAATTACATAAATTCATATTTATGCATAAGTTAATTACCTTAACCTCTTAGGACTCAAAATTTAGTCTTCACTAATAATTTGACCATAATTAACTCATATTTAAAAATTTGTTCATTAATGGACTAAAAATTTCAAAAATAAGCTATAAACTTCAAATAAATCACAAAATTTGAAATTTAAACTCATGAACATTCTGGAAAAATACCATGACACTCATAATGTTCAAAAAACTTAGGTTAAAAATTTCGAATTTTATCCGGAAAAACAATGTTGCGGTTTATCGGTTTTTAACAAAATAATCATAAAAACATGGAAAAATTATATTCATTAACTTTTCAATTTTAGATCTGAAATACATAATAAAAGGCAACATATGATGTTTTTCTTTAGTCATAGAGTATGTTTTATTAATTTTTCATTAATTAAGTCACTATTCATGCCATTTTTATTCAAAAATCCATAAATCATGCAAAAAGACTTCACTATAGCCCATTATTTTACACACATCTTGTAACATTGCATGTGACATCATACTAAATTTATATGACCAGATTCGAAATTTATCTCATATTAACCTATTTTTCACCTAAAACCGATTTTAATAATGAAAAATCCATTTTTCGAGCATAACATGTCCAAAAATTATGAAAATTTACAGGTTATCTCAAAATAATATATGTGACAACATATCCAAAAATCACTGGAAAATTCGAAGTATAGCTAATTTTAGGCCGAAAATGACATTTTTACTCATAAAATCATATTTAAATGCCATTGTTGTATAATATGAACAATAAAAATCCGTAAATTTAACCAAAATATCCTAAAACATTTTAGGACCATAAATTTAACATGCATAAATTAATTTCGTGATATATCATAATAACACAAATTATTCAAGTTATATATGTTATTCTTATAACGCGGAAAAACTTTTAACCGATTTGCATGCAAACAACCATGGCTCTTGATACCGATTGAAGGAAAAGTAGATCTATATACTTACATATTCATATATGTTTTAATTTAATTTCTCATAAAAGTAACTAATGATCTTATGCATGCAAACATTTAAACAAAATAAAGAAGAAACTTGTTCTTACATTGGAAATTTGGTTAATATGGGCACAAGAGAGATCACCTTTCTCTCTTGTTCTTGAGCTTTCCCTTTTGGATGAACAAAGACCCAAGTGTAGGAGCTCTCCCAAGGATTTATACCCAAAGCTTACTCTTAATTAAAATTAATATTATAGTTACTAGTACAATATTAATCTTGTAGAAAAATGTCCCAAAAATATTATAAAACACTTAATATTTTCGGTTTTGGGAGAGAAGAAGAAGAGAGCTTTTTTGTCTCTCTAGAATTCTTATTTTTTTGGATGAGTAAAGAATGAATGATACACTACAACATTTAGTGTGTTATTAGGTAAATAAGATGAAAAACCATAACGGTTTTTCCATCTTAAAAACCGGGTGGAAGGGGGGGATTTTGGGGAGCCAATGCATGCTTGTGTTGTTCTTTACAATAAGCAATAGGTTGCAAGGCTAGTCTATAATGCAAATGATTGTGTTTTCCACTAATTTAAACAACACAATATTTTGCCTAATCCCCTCTTAATTTCGGTACACTCATAAAATGGAACCCATTTTATTTTTGTCAAATTTGTCAATATGTCACCTGTCATATGTTTCATAAATTTGTTATGTATTTTTAACATATTAAAAATCAACGTATTAATAAAGTACGTCATATACAAAAATCGACTAAGTAATTCTTAATTACTTATACCAAAATATTTCTCCAATTATAAATCACAATAAATTGTATTTATAATAATTCATTCAAACTTAATTGTTTCCTTAAACAACAATTTCATCTGAGTAATGATACAATTCGATTACTCAGACCGTATCTCATTTAATCAAATTTAAATGTGATACGTAAATTTTTCCTCCAAAATCGTCCGTCAATTTTCAAGTAATTTAATTAACTCGCAACGTTATACGATTAATTAAATGATCAATTAAGAGTGTTGCCCTATAGGTATGACCTAGGAGGTCAACTGATCACCACCGTCGTATTTACAAAGAAATGTCAAACTCTAGTCAGCCAATCATTACCGATATATGTTGATCAGTTGACAGTAAAATATTACTTCCCAATTGTATTCTTTATAATGAGACTTAAACATGTGATCATCATGATCAACAGTTGTGATCGCATTATTGTCGGAGGACACATATTCCAACAAACTATTCATGTCAAGCTTGCAAATCCAAACCCGACAATGAATATAATCAATATAATGATGGGCACTTCGTGTCAAGCTTGCATGTGAGGTCATATAAAAATATGGCCTTGTGGCCAAACTCCCATCATAACTTTAACCGGTTTGGGGAAGTTTGATCATAACAATCCCGAGTTAATCTAAATTAGCTCTCCGAACAATAGAAAGCATGCATCATCTAGAATAGTTTAGCTTGTATCATTTGTAATATATTCCATGAAGTATGCATTTAGTGTTAAAATTCATGTATTTCATTTAATATCATGCATTTGCACTTGCACAATTTCCTACCGTTTTGTCCATTGAGGACAATTTCCATACTAAGTGTGGGGATGGGAAATTCTAACAATCTAACATCTAACATCTAACCTTATTTCAAAAATGATAAAAATTTAAAAAATTTAAAAATCCAAAAACATGTTCTCTTCTACTTTGTAGTGTAGAATTGTATATATTGTATATATTTGTTTGTTTATTTGTCACTCTTATCACATTGGGTCGACTACGCCACATTCGAACATGAGAGAAATAGAAGACCGCATGGTATAATCTTTCCAAACCTCCTTCCTCCTTCTATATGTTAATGACAATGTGGCTATATTTTGATTGATGCGGTATGAACCTATGTGTTATTAAGAGTTTGCATTTAGTTTACATGGCATATTAGCTGATAGTAGCATATGCATTAAAGTTGTATATATGTGTAACAATTTGGAAATTAAGGAAAGAGAAAGTACGGAATGTGAGGAAGTATGAGAGTTGAACAAAGAACTTTGGGATGAGTGTGACATTTTTAAAGGAACGTATACGGTAAACGAGCATGTGAGACGAGAGAGAGAGAGTACAAGAGAATCAGTGTGAGATTTGAGGAAAAGAGAGAGTGAGGTGAACTTCCAGGACGAAGTTCCTTTAAGGGGGTAAGATTGTAATACCCTATAGTTATAAGACCTGTACTCGGTCGAGTAAACCGAGTACTCAACCGAGTTGAACTCACTTGACCGAGTAAGGGACCGAGTGAGCCTGCAAAGTTGTTATTAACCCCTGATTGGTAGGCCACTCGATCGAGTGGGGGTTCACTCGACCGGTGGCGCCGCCACTCGACCAATGGAGCCGCCACTCGACCGAGTGAACCAAGCACTCGACCGAGTGCTGCGGGAACCGCTGAGTTTTCACGCGTGGGCTTTTCTTTTGATGGACCTTGACATATATATTCCCTCTATTTCAGATTTCTCCCATTTCCAAACCCTATTTCCTTCGCTCTAAAACCCTCCTACCTCTCTCTACAATCCCTACTTCTTAATATCCTAGATCTACAACTATGGGTGAAGATTTTGGAAGATTCATTCACATATTCTTGTTCCTTTTCATTGGTGAGTCTTATACTACCTTTTTCCCTTTAATTTGGATAACTCGTTTTAAGATTAAACTTTAGAATTTGGGGGTATTTAATGGGTGTTGTAAATTAGTGTTTTAATTAGTATTAGGAGTAATTAGTGGGTAATAATGAAGGGTTAATTTATAGTATTAGTTGTTGTAGGATATTTTGTGATAGTTGTTATGGTATTATGTAGGATGAGACGGTCTTATGATATGGATGCTTGGTGGTTTCGGATTTGCTTGTGAAGAATGCTAAAAGGTAGGTTAATCCTACTCAGTTTCAATATTATGGTTGTCACATGTTTTATTGTGGATATGGTAATTAGTCCCGTGTAATTAGATTAGTTGCATTATAACATGTTTAGTCACTAATTATGTCAGTAAGAGGTGATTATGGTGGTTATGATGTATTATAAGGCAATGTTGGTCAAGATGAGTCGGTATTTGGTACACTAGTGTGGGATTGCATTTGTCATTGGTTATCTTGTATAATGGTGGTTTGTGATGGTGTTGTGGTTATCGGAAGGTGGTTGGGAGACTGTATTCCACTTAGGTCGCCTTTTGGAGCTTTCCCACTCCAAGAGGGATGTGCACATTAATGGCTTGAGTTTGGAGGGACGTGTGTGGTTGAGATACGACGTCTGGCAGGGGATCCGGTTTGCTTCCTGACTCGGTACGTCTGGGCGTGTTCCGGTACCTGTTTGTGGTTATCGGTATGCCTGGGCGTGTCCCGGTACCAGTGTGATTGTCGGTATGTCTGGGCATGTCCCGGTACCGTGGTCATGGTTGTTGATGGTGGTTCATGCATATCATGGTCGTATTGTATGCTCATCCACTCGAGTCATGTCGCACTTTATTTATCGGTTGAAACTAACGTTTTGTTTGTCTGTGTCTTGTCACCTGTCTCTTTTGGAGTGGCCTGTGTCGATCCATATGATATCCTTTGGTCATATGGGGAGCAGGTTATGCTCAGGTTGTTTGGATAGTACGCGGGAGACAGGACGAGCTTGATGATATCACGAGACGAGTCTAGTTGGCTAGAAGAGTATAGATGTCACGAGTTGTATTTTATTTATCCATTTGTTTACGTTTATGTAATTCATTAAACATTATATTAATAAAATGTTCTTTGATTGGAGTTTTGAAACCCTACCTCGGAAAATTGAGATGGTAACGCTCCAATTATCTTGCCCGGATAGTTGGGGTGTTACAATATGTTAGTTGCATCATGGCATGTAGTTGCAATTTAGAAAAAATTTGTGAAAATGCCT
Organism: Silene latifolia; assembly: GCF_048544455.1. Classification (NCBI taxonomy): domain Eukaryota; kingdom Viridiplantae; phylum Streptophyta; class Magnoliopsida; order Caryophyllales; family Caryophyllaceae; genus Silene; species Silene latifolia. The sequence goes on along the minus strand of NC_133538.1, from coordinate 222,206,199 downwards.
ATTTGGGAAGAGTGACAAGTGTATATAAAGCCCTTTTAGATAATTTTTCTCCTTGAGACTTTGTTTACTAGAATGCTCTCTAGACACCCTAGGATGTGTCATACTAGTATCCTTTGACCCATGGACTAAGGCCAAGTCAAGAGTGTATTATGGTGTGATGAACTTCTTGGCTACCGTTTATTCCATGGTGACCCTTGATGCCATGCAACCGTCCTTACACTTCCGTCATCATATTTTGACAACAAAAAGGGAATGGGCACAAAAATGTCAAATTGAGTTCAAGTTATCAAATGTCAAATGTTTGCAATTGCATCAATGAAATGAGGAGCAAATATAGACTCATATGCTTTAATAGAAGTACCCTTGCTACATATGTGGTTATATTGAAAAATGTTCAAAGAAATGCAAAAGTTGAAAATGCCAAACATAAAAAAATGGCACAATGTTCTTAAATGTCGAATGTTCAAAAATAGGGGGGGGGGGGGGGAATAAACCCAAAAGCAAACTACCATCATGAAAATCATATACTTTGAATCCCTTTGTCCTTGATGAATCCTATCTTTGTTGCATGGTGGAGAGGGGACGACCCTTCTTCTTGTCTAGGCAAGAGGGGGAATTCCGCGATCCTACAATCTTTCCTAACACCATAGGGAATTAACTCTTGACAAAAGCATTAAGTGATTATGGACAAAGGTATCCTAGTTTGACACAACTTCAAGGTAACTTGTTTGCAACCTCTTGAACTTAGTAACTAGGAGAAACAATATCTATGGTGGAGTGTGTGCCCTTAAATTGCTTCCCTTGTAGGTGATTTCCACCACTTAGATGAGGAAAGTGGCTATTCTTTTTGTAGATGCATCCTTTACTTGTTTTTATGTGCTTAAACGTTAGGATGCATCGCCATTTTGGCAAGCCCCACCTTGCCTTGGAAGATCTTGCTTCGTAGATGTCTTGTTGTGAGTTCAAGGGGCGGAGTGAGACCCGTTAATCGTCTCACATCGGCTAGTAGTATTAATAAATGTCATGGTTTTACTCACCTCTTTACTCGGGACGAGCAAAGGTTCGGTTTGGGGATATTTGATGTGACTCATGTTTGCACACATTTAGTCTCTGAACTAGCCTCGTTCCTATGCTTTCTTGCATGTATTAGGGTCGTTTCTATCTTAAGCTTCCTACTTTGCATATTCTATGAGGTTTTATGCCCTTGGTAGGGAAGGAGCGCTAGCCTTGCGTGTATGGAGCAATACGGAGCTAAATTGATTGCATCTAACGACCGAGCATCAAAGAGGAGACCGATACTAAAGGCTTAAGTAGATAGAAAAAACAAATAGGCAATGATGAAGGACCCCCACGGCTCCTCAATGATCCCAACGGATCATGAGGCAGCCAAATGAAGAAGAAAGAAATCTAAAAGGAGAGACGGGCGTCCCGAGCACGGCCCGAGCGTCCCAAAGTAGAGGACGGGCGTCCCAAGACTCAGCTCGGGCGTCCTTCGAGCAGGACGGGCATTTTTCTATGCAGTATGAGCGTTCAACAAGTGCAATCCGGGCGTCTCCATGAAGGACTTGCAACGCATTAATCTTCATTTTTGGGACTTAGTCATCATTTAAGCCTTTTAGTTAACCTAATACTTGCACTTAGTATAAATGCTCTCTTGTAATAGAAGATTGGCATCAAGCCATTAGAGTAGATTAGATATCAATTAGCTTAATTATATATTAATCCTTCCTTAATTATTATTCAAGAATTCTAGATCTAGTGAGTAATTTGAAGATTATTTTGGGGATTATTGGAGAATTGACAACTCTTCATCATTCATCAAGTTTTCTTCTATTATTCTTTACTTATTATTTGCATCATCCTAAGTTGGTACAATTCCTGTTACCCTTTGCTTAATTATTGTTTGTTGCTTTACTCATTCATCATGTTTAGCCTTGTTAATATGATTGACACCCTTATTAGCATGTTTTCCATGATCATGAGTGAGTAGTCTCCTAGCTAAGGTTAATGGGGGGGTTTAAGGGAGTTAATCATGGGGTACATCTTTACTTAATTAGTTCATATGATTGCTTATTTGTTGTAGTTTTAACTTATGCACATGTTATGCTTGATGAAATGCTTGATTGACAACCTAGCATGAATCTCTTATCCATTCAATAAGACTTGTAAGACATAAACTAACTCAAGGCTTATGAGACCTTGCATATAGTTGAATAGGGATAATTAAGTCCACTTGTAGGAGTTGTAAAGTCTTGACCAACTCGGCTCCGAGATCCAAAACTTCCTACGAATTGTAAGATATAAACTAATTTGCTTCCATCTATGAAACTTTTTTATGTGATCTAACCATGATTGCCTTATGAACTCATGACACCCTAGTGCTTTTTATCAATTATTTACATCCCCATTTACTTTACTTGCTTCGTTTTCCACTTGTTTACTTTTACTTGTCTAGTAGTTTAGATAACCATCTCAACCTAAACTAATTTTTGACTTTAAAGAATAACTACTTGCAATCGATAACTTAATCCGTTACTCATCCCTTGGGATCCGACCTTTACTTACCGCTTTACTAAGGGTAGTTTGTGAACACTATAAATATTGTTTGAGGGCGTATAATGACACGACCCATGAACATGATTGAAGTACTTGACCATCAAGTATACTGTGTTTACTTAGCATGGAAGGTTTGTGATGTTTCTTTTTTGTTTTTGACTCGTTGTTGGAGTCGTGATTTGAATTTTGAGTCGATTTTTGGTTCGATGTCGATTTTGACTCTAGTTAGTGTCATTGCGACCCCGGCGTAATGCATAAAACACTAGGTATTTTTGAAATGTTTTGAAAATATTTTATTTTCGAAATCGTTTTTGAGTTTTCCAACGCGTAGTTTAAATAAAATGTCGATGAAGTGTAGCTATTCCTAAGCATGTTGTAGTCCGATAATCATCGTGTGTTTGTTGGGGATTCAACAGATATCGGGTATCTACACCCTTGCACTGGTGGTTGTGGGTACGTCTGGGCGTGTCTCGGTACCGGCGTAGTGGTTGTTTGATAGCGTCTCATTCATATCATAGTCATGTAGCATACTCACACACTTTGTGTCGTCTCTCACTTTTTTTACTGAAACTGGCGTGTTGTGTGTCTGTGTGATTGTCACCTATTTCTGTGGTGGCCTATTTCGATCAATATGATATTTCTGATCATATGGGTAGCAGGTTGAATACAGGTAGTGCTTGTTGACATGATCGAGATTCAGGCCGCGCTTCGGACTTTGGAGTCGAGTACATAGACACTAGGTGGATGATATAGTCATAGACAAGTTTTATTTCATTTATTCATTTGTTTACGTTTATGTAATCACTAAACTTGTTATTTATATAAAGAGTTTCTTAATTGTAATTCCGATTTCACTGCCTCGGGAAACCGAGACGGTAACATTTCCTAATTACCTTGGCCGGTAAAAAGGGGGTGTTACAAAGTGGTATCAAAGCGATGATTTTGGAACCTTCACCAATGAACCAAAATGAACATAGGTGTGTCTAATAAAATGAACCTGACATGAGTAAAGTAGGAGGTCGGTGTTGGGTGAGTAGGATCCCTCATCTCTAAAGTAGATCCTATTGTTTCGATTGGTCACTATGTGGGTAATTATGAGTATGGGGGAACGCTATGTGATATGTTGTGTGATTTCATGTGTGCAATGTTAAGTTGGAAAGTCATCGCATGACGTGGTTTTGTATGTGTTGATACGAGTTGATAGATTTTTTTTCTTCCTTGATATAACTCTTCGTTTAGCGTATGATAATATATGATATTTGAAAGGATGAAATGGAAATGTTTACTTGAGTTATGTATATGTGATATGAGTGGAGGATTTTTTCATGTGAAATGCATATGCTTGTATGAGCATTGCGTGTTTTTAATGTGATGAGTTTTAAAGCCATAATTTGCATGTGTGTTGTAGCCAGTTGATAGTTGATAGGCTTCTTGCATGATAAAATTGTTCTTATGATATGTGATAACATGTAGAAGTTTGTTGAAAGTAATGATACATATGACATGTTTTGAGAATGATTGTTCCGTGTTGGTGTATGAGGGGCGTTAACCTCGTCCTTTGGCATGTTAATACCGCATCTATATTTAGATTTCACTAGTGCCATAGTAGGGGGTGATTAGTAATAGTTGTCAGTAAAGTAGTTACTAGTATAAGAATAGTAATTCTTAGTCGGAAAGTGCAAACCATAGAGAGACACCCAACCGAGTGCGAGCTAGTACTCGACCGAGTTCCAGTCACTCGACCGAGTGAACCCTAGCACTCGACCGAGTGAACCATTTTCCAGAAATTTGAAATTTTTTGGAAGTGGGTCACTCGACGGAGTTGTGAAGGCACTCGACCGAATGGACTCAACACTCGACCGAGTGCCATTTTATGGGTTGTGAATTTCGCAAGGTTTGTATTATTATCTTATTTCTTGCATTTCTTCATCATTTCTCATAACAAAATACCAAAATATCTTTAAAATTTTTCCCAAAACTCCATTGTTGATGTTTGTTGCTTGGACATAAGCTTTCTACTCCATTTTATCCTCTTAATTCTTGCTAATTAAACAATGTGAGTGGTTTTCTCCAAGTTCTTATTTTCCCCAATTTGTTTCTGTTAAAGTCTACGCTAATTCCTTCAAATTTTGTCAATTAATTGCATGTTTTGTTTTATTCATGATATTAATCACCTTTTTACATCATTTATGATGTCAAGTGTAGAATTTTATGTTCAATTTTGCCCAAAATTTTGTGAACCCGAAAATATGTATTCTCGAGTCAATAATTTAATATGGGGTTTGTTGCATGGTTAATTGTCTAACAAGGGTAAAGTTTGGATGTTATTGCTAACTCTTGTCATACATTTGAAATCTTGTCTTGAAAATTTTGTCCTGGAAATTTTGAAACTTTAATGATCGTGCGTTAGTTTTGATTTTTCGTATTTAAAAACTTAGTTTAGTTGACTAATAAGGCTTAAGAATTTTGTCGTGCTTAAGTTTTGATTTTTCTTTGTCAGTAACAGCATGTATTAACTTGAATCGAAATTTCGTCTTAAAATGTTGTCCAAATCTTTTGAAATTTCATCTTACAACAAATGGTTTTTATCTTTGCACTTTAAACATGATCCAATAAATTCTTGGTACTTAGTTCTTGTTGATGTTGCATTGTGTTGTATTAAGCTAGCAGTTTTGCCATATAAAGCGTCAAACTCAAATATTGTTAAATGATGTTAGGCACGGTATCAAAATTTGAAAATCTTCTCTTAAAACCTTTCTTGATTCAATTGAGTAATAAGACTTCGATTTTGTTAATAATGCTACGTATTGTCTGAATCGAGAATCTTACCTTAAAATTTTGCCCTAATTTTTTTTACATATCATAGAGCATATGGCTAAATTTTAAATTTTGCACTTAAAACATAGTTTCATTCCACGTAATGTAATAATCTTTATTAATAATGTGTTGTTTTGCTTATCTGTGGGTTAATGCTTTGTTTGTCTTGTGGGTGGCATGGTTTTTATGAGTAAAGTCGTGTAGACGCACGTGGTTATGATTGTGAGGATATGAAACGAGAATAAGTCGACGAACTTATGACGGTAAATAGGCAAGTGCTAATAATGTGTTATGAGTGGTGTTACATCTTGAGAGTTATGAATGTGAAACATGCGTTTTATTGGGATGGATGTAAGTTTGTTCGTTTGATGTGGATTTGAACTGTGTCAGTTGGTAGGTGTATGATTCATGTTTGGAAATTAGGAGTAGAAGAAAGTGACTTTATCTTGCGTAACGTGTCTTGAATTGAGTAAGATAATTGCATGCGGTAATTATCGATAATGAGTGATGTGTGATATAGGTCGAACATTTGAACTTATGGATAGTGGATGAGGTTAGGGTTTCATGTTGAGGGATATTGTTATTGAGCATGATTTGGAAACTTTGGTTGATAAATAATTGATATATATGATGAAGGATTTAGTATTACCAAGTTTGTTTTTCGCGGTCATGAGAGTAAGAATGCGGCATGTAATGCTTGAGAATTCAATCATATTGTTGAGGTATTTGACCATTCGTGTTATAGTGTGTAACCGTTTAATTTAAGTGTGTATGCATGAAGTGTGAAAGTGGTTGAGTGGGACTCCCGACCCTATGAGTGGTAGTATAGATGTTGTTAGTAAAGTTGCCTCCCAATCGTTAGGTAAAGGGTCCATGGTATACATCGTGATCTTGTTATAGTGTCCATTTGAGGCGTGATGTTGTTATTATCCTTTGAGAATAATGGTAATTAGGGTCGTGTCCATGAGATAATGTAAGTGCTGTGGATACCATCGACGGGTGTGGGGGATGATAGAGTCAAATATGTCGTATCAAATTTTGTAAATTAGGATGTTTTATTCAAGTTGTGAGGCCAATTTTGTGCACTAATTTTTGACATACACCGGCCTATTCGATTTGCTTGTAGTTTGGTCACATTGAGCTCTCTCTTGGTTTACTCATCTCACAAGACAAAATAAAGGTTTTATGTCAATGAGTCGAAATAGAGATTTCATTTTCCACCAACCGCGACATCAAGCTCAAACTAACCAAGCAATATCAAGTGAAGACGGGTAAGCAAAGAATCAAGGTTATGATCGGATTTTGGAGAAGGACTCTTGTCCCGGGCGCAACCTGCGCGAAATTGTGTAGCCTGCGCAGCCTGTGCCTCTCCCCGGATCCTGTGCATTCTGAATGAAACACGGGCCTTAATTTCCGTGTTTGGGCTTTAGTATGATGGTTTAACCTAGGTTTTTGTGCAGCAACATAAATACCCCCAAGCGTTGAAGAACATTTTATCTTGGTTGTTATCCTTAATCTTGTAATAATTAGAACAAATCCTCTTTAATTTATGTTAAGAATTCTCAATTTGTGGGTTATAAGACAACTATGAGGAGCTAATCTTCTCTTTACTTGGTGTAATTTCATTCAAAGTTTCCAACTTTGATATTGTAAAACCCTCTAATCTCTCTTAATTTATCTAATTTTCTTTCCTTGTGCTTAGTTTCATATGTTGGAGGAGTTTATGTTTGGGTTGGCCATATATGCTTATTGTTGTTCAACTATTGCAAATCCTAGAGAAATGGTTTAATCTATCTAGGCTTGTTTGAAACAAGTTTGTTGTATGTTGATTTGGTTTAAAGGATTCATATAACAAATAGGAAAGTTTATGTCTTTTTCTCATTTGTATGGTTTAATCTTGTGAGTAATTGATCCTAGCTTCATCTTTTGGTCAAATCTTAATGCTCATGCTTAGTCTCTTTTCATTGTTTAATGACTTGTTGTATAAGCTTGAAGGGTGCATGGAGATGGTTTAATTTACGTGTATAAACATGTTAAGATGGTAGTATTGGGTGGATAATTCTAAGAGAGTCTTTTACATGTATCAACATCTTAAGATTGTCTCAATAGCACAATCTCCATTGTTACTCTTTTTCATGTTGTTTCCAAACCAATGCTTTCTCCTTTTATGTTTCCTACAAGTTGAAAATTGTTAATACCCATTCTTTGTGATTAGATCCAAATGTTGAGTTGAAATTATCATTAGTATCTTAATTAGTAGTAGAGTCTTAACTAAGTATTTAATAGTTTACAATTCAAGTATTTAGCTTTAAAGTCCTTCTCTTGGGTTCGACCTTTTTCTTCAACTTTAATATTGTCTTGCTTAGAGTTAGTGGAGTCAAGTTTAGGTTTACAAATTACTTGTTTGATAGGTTACTTCTAGCATTTACGACACCTAGTTATTTCTCTATCAAATTTTGGCGCCGTTGCTGGGGAAGACGACATAGCTAGAGTTTGAGTTGTGACTTATGCTTGGTTGTTCCTTATTGCATTTCTTGTTGTTAAAAGTAAGTGGTAGTTTTAATTTCTCTTGTTTAGTGTGAAGGTTTTATGCCTAGTTCTCAAGGGGAATTTGGCGATCAAGACTTAGACTCAAGTGCAAGAGAAACTTACGATTGGTTCTTTGCAAAGCCCTTCTACCAAAGGGCTCCAAGGGTAGAGTTTTAATACCCGCCCTGTTAGGGACCCGTTGACCGTCGTTAACTTACCTTAGATATATACATCTAGACCTTTGAAAACCTTAGGAGTTCAATCTTGTGACATAGTAACCTTTGGGTTTGGGAAGCTCGATCTAGCGTGGGCTACACGATCGACTAGCTTAGTGACTCGATCGAGTAGAGGTCACTTGATCGAGTAAGTCCTATACTTGATCGAGTAATGGGAGTTCAGTGGTAAGATATAAATCGTGGAATCGTGAAACCAAAATCATTTCAGTTCATTTCTCCTAAACCTAACTGCCGTCACATCTCCCTCCTTCACCCATAGTCATCCTTTTGGAGCCTTTGTGAGTAGAGACGCCATGGGGATAGGAAGCATGACTCGTGTAGCGGTCTTGTCACCGGAACGCTATGTATAGGTATGTCATCATCATCATCATCGTCTTCCTCGGTTTTTCTTATAGTTGTGGAAGTAGTGATGGTTGTCTAGTATGTTGATTGTATTGTTACTTAATTTTGGTCTGGTTGTTGGTAGTGTGGTTTGGTTGTAGTTGGTGGTTATGTGTTTGTCTCTGGTTCACGAGGTGTGTCCTCGGCTGAGTGGATTTACTTGTGGGAGTGGCTTCACACCCTTGATTCCCCTTTGTGGAACCCGCCACAAAGGGGATGTGCACGTTAAGGAACATGGGTTTGCGCTCAGTGTTGATGAGCGGGGCTTCAGTGGGAATGGCTGCGGTCCTCCACTGGCGGTGAGGATTACTAGTTGCGGCCGTAATCTGGCAGGACTGGACCTACGGGCAGTCAAAGGAGTGTTGTTGATTGGACGACATGTTGGTTGTATGTTTGTGTGTCTAGATTTGTATGCTCCTTCAGTTACTGACCTTGTGGTGTTGTTTGTGTTTTCTTCTTGTGTTTTGTTTGCCGTGATCCATTATTGTGAGCAGTCGGTCTTAGCAGGTTGATATATATGGAGTTAGCTGGGTGCGTTGGAGGGACGAGTCTACCACGAGTCATGGAACAGATAGTATTCCTCGGGCAACCGAGTTGCTAGATGTCATCAGCTCTATCTTTTATTTTGTTGAGTAACTTGTAATAAACTTAATTGTTCTTTTATTGACATTTGATATTTACTATTCCTCGGGCAACCGAGATGCTAATGCCCTTATCTACTGGGGAAGGTCTTGTTAAGGCTCCTTGGTAGATGCGGGTGTTACAAAGTGGTATCAGAGCAACGATTTTGGAACCTCTAACCAATGAGCCTAATGAACGTAGTGAGTCTAATAATATTAACATGGTGTATGCGTGTTGGGAGGCCCGGCAATTGCTTGATTTTGGGTGGGAAGGTGCCCTCATTCCAAAATCCTTGCCCCAATATGCTTAAACCAGCCACTTTGAACGGGAATGTTGAGTCAGGAATTGCGTGTGTATAGTTGTGTGTAGTATATAAAGTGGATATAGGTGTACTTGAGTCTAAGGTAATGTTTTGCATGTGCAAGTGGTAGTATAAGAATGTGTAAGTGTTGTGTAGTTGGGAATGTGTGTATGTATGATGTGACCATAATTAGAGCATATTTAGTCCCCGAATTAGCCTTGTTCCCATGCTTTTTAGTGCATATTTGGGTCATTTATTGTCTTTAGTCCTTTGTTTTGCATATTATTTGAGGTTTTGTGTCCTTGGTAGGAAAGGAGTGCAAACCTTGCATTTTCATGGCAAAATGAAGCTAAATTGATTGAATTCAATGACCAAACATCAAAGAGAAGACAAGATTAGAAGGCCTTTGTACATACTATAGTAGATGGGCAATGATGATAAAATATCCTTGCATCCCCGAGAAAATCTCCAAGGATTTTATGAAAAAAATGGAAGAAAAGAAGAAGGAAAGAAGTTGTAAGACAATCCGGGCGGATTGTCCTCAAGACGCCCGTCCAGCACCCACAATCCGAGCGTCTTCCTCCACAAGACGCCCGTCCAAAACTCCCAGAATCCGCCCGTCTTCCCCTTCTGGACGCCCGTCCAGAAACACCCAAATCCGCCCGTCCCGTGCCTAAGACGCCCGGATTCCCTTACAACCATTTCGTCTTCTACAAGCTTCAAGAAAGGATGCGCATCTTTTTCTAAGACCGGCGAAAAGGAGACCGGAGTCTCCCTAGAGACCGGCGATTCCTCAAGGACTTAATCGTCATTTAAGCCCTTAGTAAACCCTAATTTATGTAACTACTCCCCACTATAAATACCCCATTAGTCTAATTAGAAGAGCATGTTCTTCTTAGCAATCTTTAGTGTAGTTAATATCAATCAAATCTCTCTTTAATCTTGTAATCAACATTTAATCAAGTTTTAATACAAGTTTCATTTCCTTAATCTCTCTCTTGTTCATCCTTTGTTTTGGGTAATTGATGACTATTTGGGTTATTATTGGGAGATTGACAACCTTCCAATCTATCATCAAGTACTTCTATTATTCTTTGCTTTATTATTGGAATCATTAGTAGGTATAATTCTCTTAATCCCTTTTTAATTATTGTTATTCACTTTCATTTATTCATCATGTTTCACTTTGTTGGTATCATTGAAAACCTTGCTAGCATGTTCAACATGATAATGAGTGAGTAGTTTACTTAGCTAGGGTTAATGGGGAATTAGGGGAAACCAACATGAGGGATGATTCATTCTTAAATTAATATGTTTTCATAGTTTATTTGCTTGCTTGTTGTGATCTCAACTTATGCACATGTTATGTTTGATGAAATGCGAGCCTGTGAATCCTTGCATTTTTTACCCATCACCTATCTTTTCAATGAGACTTGTAAGACATAAACCAACTCGAGTCTAATTAGACCATGCATATAGTTGAGTAGGGAAGATAAAGTCGACTAGTAGGTGTTGTACAATCTAATCGATGCGGCTGCGGGAACTAAACTTTCCTAGGATTGTAAGATATAAACCAACTCGATCCATCACAACAATAATTGCTTGCTTATAATTTGAGAATATGTTTGTATGATCAATTCCCATGAATCCCCTATGACCCCATGACACCCTAGTGCCTTTTATCAATTGTTTACATCCCTTTCAATTCATCTTGCTTGTTTAAAAATATTGCTATTTAGTTTAGTGATCTTCTACTTCAAACCCCAAATTGTGACACCCTTAGACACCGCTAGTTGCAATAGAAAATCTCATCTCAATTCCCGTCCCTTGGGATCCGACCTTTACTTGCCTCTTTACTAATTGTAGAGTTGTTTGTGAAGCTATAAATTGTGTTTTGGTCTAGGTGCTCCTAACGACAAGTACCGGAAAGTAAACCTCATCGAGGGAACACGACTAATGTACGATGAGGAATGGCGGATGTGTGGAAGTTTGCATAAGAATATCTGATAATGTGACAGTTGGTAATGACATGCAAGTCCCAATATGTGCGTTAGATAGTATTAATTGTTAGGTAGTGCTATGGAATTTAACAGGTAAATGATTTTGTATACCCTTGTGAATAAGTATAACAATGTGAGTATATCTTCTGATTGTCAGATTGTTGTGATATGTCGAACAATAGAGTATATATGAGTAATAAGTCTTTGGTTGAATTCTTTGAATGGAATGTCTAATAAATTGTAGTCACAAATTGGATGATAGAATTTGGATGTGCGTAAGTAAAAACGGATATCTTGTTGTTGTTATATATATATATATATATATATATATATATATATATATATATATATATATATATATATATATATATATATATATATATATATATATATATATACATGTGAGTTGAAATATGTCATGGTTGGAATACATTGTAAATTGTGTGATACATGGTAGAATAGTATGTGTAGTGTTCGGTTGAGATAATCGTTTTATATATGATTTAGTGTTATGGATAGTAATTGGACGGAAATAATCCGTGACGAGTTCCAAGTATACCCTGGACTCGGAATGAGTTGTTGTTTTGCAGGGACCGTTAACCGAATTTGTAATCTCCGACTTGTTTTAATCTTATTCGATCGAGTACGAGTGCCTACACGACCGAGTAGACCTTATTCGATCTAGTAGTTGGGTCACTTGATTGAAATAGTAAGATCTGCCAGCGGAAACATGAGCGAGCAACCCCAACTCGATCGATTAAGTAGCTACAATGCCCGGATTAAGACGGGATTCAAACTCCTTATTTCTTTCACTTTCTTCTTATTCTTCTTATTAATCAAACCCAAAATCTCTCTTAAAACCTTTTCTCTCAAAGTTTTGGGTAAATTGTGATTAAATCGTCTTGAAATCTCCTTGATAATTCACTCAACCTATTTGCAACTCATTCAACGTAAAATTGCTACCCCTTTTTCTTTGTTTAAATCAATTAGTATATTTGGAACTTGGGGATTTTTCTAAAAAATTAGTTTTACATCCAAGTTTTTGCTTAATAGTTGTTATATTTTGGTAATAAGCACTTAAAATCATTGTTGTTGATGCTAGGAATTACAAAATCAAACCGATTTGTGAGTATGTTTGGGCCGAAATTTCAGGGTTTATTTTACAAATTTGATTTTTTTTCCATCTTTTGCATACCTAAAGGGGGGAATAGAGTAAGGAATGTTATTGGTATCATGTTTAGGGTTGATTTTGACTAATTTCACTCATAAAGTTCGTTTTAAACCTTCGTCTTAAAAGTGCCCCGAAACTGAATTTTTCCTCAAATTTTGTAATAATAATCCTTTTTGTGAAGCTATTTTTGAGGGCTTAAGATCAAAACATTCCTAGTAATTGTTAAAAGTTCGTGTTTTGAAGCTTTGAAACCGTCTTTTATGAAGTATGAGAGTAAGGTGGCTTGAAAAGATTTCCGTCTGTCTTATAAAGGTTTACCTTAAATTATTGTTTTTCTATCCATGAGTATGTTGAAAAGTTCATTTTGATCAAGTAAGCATCCGTTTTGTGTGGCTAAAAACGTGTTGAAACAGATTCTAAGAGCCGCAGTTGTGACCCGTCAGAGCAAGAGATCGAGGGCCGCTGAGCCTGAGGTGGGAGAGGGGAGTCATGGGCCTACCGTCCTACTAGTTTTTGAGTACCCTACCGTAGTTTTTGCTGACTTTAAGCAAAGAGATGCCTTTGTTGAGTTAATGAAACGGCATATGAAACCCACTAGGTGCATCGACACGAGAATTCTTGATGACCTGAAGATAGAGGTGGATGTGAGACATAACTTTGAGACCCTGGGTTTGGCGGGGTTGTATCATCTTAGGAAGCACTCTTACCCTTTCTTGCCCTTGGAGTTTATGAGCTCCTTTGCATATGATGCAGTAGTAAAGACCGTAAAATTTTGTCTTATGACCACCAGCTTTCTCTTGACCATGGACCAGTTTGCTTCTCACCTTAGATTGGCACGACCTGAGAAAGGATTTCCTAGAGATATCCCGACTGAGTGTGGGGCTAGTAGCTACATGCCCTATTTCACTGGTAGGCCTGCTCGCACTTCGAGTAACATGTTGATTAATGACGTCTAACATGTCACTCTAAAGATCTTCCTCCGAGCTTTGACTTGTTTATTTTATGATAGAAATGATGTGAGTAAGTTAAACTCGCATGAGGTTATGTTTTTAGTCACGTACCTAAACCCCACCCGAGTGCAGCGACTCTCCTTTAGCCCCCTCGCCATCGTTTGCGCTAGTTTGGCCTTGATGGCCATATCTTCGACCCGGTACTTCAACTGTGGTGTCATTGCCACCCGTTTAGCTTAGAAGTTTACTGACTTTAAGGCCACTTCGGATCTCAAGCCTATGGTTCCGGTTGTGCCTACTATGGACATGTCTTATTTCATCGACCAGAAATGGTTGAGGACTTTGGAAGGTGGTTGTAACACCCCCATTTATTCAGGAGCCTTTAGCTAGACATTCCCAAATAAATAGGACTGTTACCATCTCGGTTTCCCGAGGTAGTGAATAACAAAGTACAACAATACCAAAGTACTTTAAACTAAAACTTTAGTGAATACATGTTTATTACAATTTAACCAACTAACTTAATATGAAATACAATACAACTCGCAGCGGAAATAAATAAAGTGATATAATTATTCTATGTGATCTAGACTTCAACTACGGTCCAAGTCAAGCTCCCATCCCAATGCTCCCGAGTCAGCTAATCTTTGGTACCTGTCAAATCTGCTCCCCATAAAACGGTTCACCGCAGGTGTTCACGAATACACAGTCAACCGCGAGGTTGAGTAGGAATAAATACTAACAACAAAAACATACGATAAACAATCCAATTTCCTTTTTTATTGCACAACCCCCTGACAACGTGCTCCTTTCATTTACTATTCGTTACACTAATCATCCCGCCAATCCCCTGGTCGGGCAAAAAATTTCAACCCGAAGGTGAGTAAACACAAACTACATTACCAAAGGTAATGTCTGCCTCAACATATAGTTGATTAAATATCCACCAGATGGCCTGCAGACCAATCTGGGGCCTGCCTCGAGAAATCACGATTTAAAATCCTCTGCCAGAATAAATCTGAAATACGTCACCCGAAGGCTCTTACACGACGTCTGCCAATATAACCTCAATAATAATCTACATCACCACGAAGGGATGTCTGCCAGTATTAAACTGAATAACCAATGCAATAACAGTAACTCCATCATAGCTAATCCAACCAACATATATAATATAATTCTCCCTTCCAACAATTTCAATGATATCAACCAACACAATTCTCATATGATCAATTCACTTTAATATAAATCATCCAACAAACATTATCGAGTAAAAGTTGAGTAGGATTTATCCCTACCTGATAAGCAAGCACTCCAATTATGCAATCCAAGCAATTAAAGCAATCAATTAGAAATATTATTCTTCAATAAATCCGTTTTACCAATTCCGTCACCTAAACAAAATATTATAATTTAATTATTTATTCATTATTCAATTCATTATATTTATTTATTCGGTTACAATTTAACCATATTAATTATTTTGCGTTTAAGGTATTATTACATAAAAACCCGCTTCAATAAATAAATATAACAACCCATAAAGAAATACCCCCAACCCGACAATCACGTGAAACATCCTAAGCATACACTACCCGTGAAAACCCCACAAACACAACCCCATATAACCCGTCGAAACCGTGTTCAACACCCCACCAAAACCCGTCCTTCACGACTCCCCTAGCCACCATCGGCTCCACCCAAACCTACCACCTCCTAGCCCGCAACCCAACGCACCACGACAACCAACAACCACCAGCCAAAGCACCACCACCAACCCGCAACCCCACGCCCTAAACAGCTTCCTTAAACGCGACCTTGCCCTTACCACACATATACCCATCTTCCTTCAACACCACAGGCTACCACCATCACTACCCGACCTAGCCACCACCAGCTTGCAATCCAGCGCAACCAATTCACCCCTAAACACCAACTAAACCGCATCTAGCAACTCACAAACCCACGCCCTAAACCCCACGACAACTACCCCCGCTCTCCCCTGTTTCGCGAAAACCCGGCAACCACCAGCACCAACCACCACCAACCACCCTTTCAACACCACCAAACTGGCCGCCCACCTTCTCCCATCACAACCAACCCTGGCCCAGATCACGACGGGTCCAAATAAGGGTTCAATTATGCATCCCAATCCCCGCAACCAAAACCCGTAACCCCCTGACCAGCCACTTTTAACGGCCCCAAATACCACCCTAACAAGGTCAACGTCGGTCAAATAAGGTCAGGTCATAATCTCGACAGTCCAAACTTTCCTTACGTCCAAATCTCGAGTCCTATGGTGGTCTAATTATTGAGTTATAATAGGTTAAAGTGTATACATAAGATCGTCTGAAATATTACCTTGAGGCGAGAATTAAAATTAATCCTTTTGCTTCTCTCTTCCTTAATTCCTTTCTTCTTTCCTTTAGATTTCTTCCTTCTTATTTTATAAATTATTTCCCAGATTGATTATTGTGTATTTATAGTGTAGGATTAAAGAGCAAGCGAGGTCGATTAGGAAACTATCTTAATTTACCTATTCCAATTAATATAGGAATTACTATTATTATAATTATCATTATATCATTATTATCACAATTATATTATTATTATTACATATATCATAGGTAGGATTCCCTTATTTTATCTTTACTAATTTATCATTGTCATAAATTATTATTAGTAATAATATAATTACTACCTTTCCATATTATATTAAAATTATTTTCCGATGTAAATCCCGATTATACTCTAACCTTATTATCCTAAACTTCAGTCCAATTACTTAATGTCACATGGTCCAATACTCAATTATTAGCTAAGCCCAATTCCCGATTTGTTTTACTTATTTTATTATTTAATTATCGTCTTATTTGTAATTCATTATTAAAAGTGCCTTTAATTAATTATTAAATTACATAAACTATTCTCATAAGTTATCATTAAAATACGGGGTATTACAGTGGTGGGTTAGCTTGGAGGGTGTGGGGTATGAGTTGGATAAAAGTACCTTACCCAGAGTATCTTCCTGTGACTTAGCCTTTGATCGCGGTGGTGGTTGTCTCGGACTCAGATGACGATGAGGCCGCCCCTACCCGAAAGTACTACCTGATAGGTGAGGGTCTTTTGGAGGTGATGTCGGAGCCGACTGGGGAGACCAGGCTAGACCTGAGGACCAGGCACCTAGGGTGGGGAGAGGTCCCAGACGGGAGAGAGAGAGAGTTGGTGAGACTCAGCCAGTGCAGCTCGTGCCTCCACAGTACCAGTGTCCTAGCTACCCTTCCTCTTTTAGCCACGAGATGCAGGTGAGTGAGCTCATGGAGAGGGTGTCCAACGCCTTAGTGCTCCGAAACCTTCATGAGATGGCATACCTGCAGCGCATTGGGACCAACCTGGCCCAACCAGTTTGGTGGCGAGGTGTCGGGAACGTTAGTGGAATTTTTCACTCCTACAGAGTGGATCAGGCCACGTGGGGAGTCCCAGAGAGCTACCCTCATGCATGTCTGGCACCATGGAGAGCAGGAGGAGACACAGGTACGGGAGCTACCGTAGGAGGAGACACATCCAGAGCCGGCACGTCTGGTGGAGGAGGAGGATATGAGGAGATGGTGGAGGTTCGAGGTGGGGACCTCGAGTGATTGCTTCTTGTTGTTGTTGTCTAGTAGACTTATGATACGTGTTTCTTTGGTTTCTTCATACATTAAATTTGTTTTTGGGTTTCTAACTGGCCATAAGGCCGTATTTTTTCGGATTGTTTAGATTTGTAACGCAGGTGTATGATATCGGGTGAAACCCCGGAATTTGGCTTGGATTTCTTTACTTCTTATTGGCGTTTGAGGGTGACCTGGCCAGTGGATACTCGATCGAGTGCCCTCTACTCGATCGAGTATCTGCTAGGTGTGACCAAGGCAGTGTACTGACCTTTTGGTACTCGATCGATTACGCCTTACTCGATCGAGTACCCTATCTCGCACTCGATAGAGTGCCTTCAACTCGATCGAGTACCCCCTGCTGAAACCTATACTCCGCTCTTTCGAACATGTGAGAGGAATTGGATGCTCATATCTTATGCCGTGTATAGTAATCATGTTTCTATGTTCTTATTACATTACATGTGTTATTAAGGTGGCTTATGTGTTGGAGTATGTGTCCTCGACAATAATGTGATCACATGTTTAAATTTCATATTAAGAATGCATGAGGGAAAGTAATATTTATTGTCAACTGATCCACATTAATCGGTAATGATTGGCTGACTAGAGTTTGACATTACTGTCGTATGACGGTGGTGATCAGTTGATTCCTTAAGGTCGTACCTCTAGGGTAACACTCTTAATTGATTAATTAATTAATTAATTGTATATTGATACAAGTTAAGTAATTTCTTAAAATTGAACAAATGATTTTGTGAGTGAGAATACGTATCTTATTATAATTTGATTAAATAAGATTCGTGCTAAGTAATTAGATTGTTTTATTACTTAGGTTTTGTTATTGTTTATGAAATAATTAAAATAAGAATGAATGGTTTATTATAAATACAATTTGTTTTGAATTATAATTCTATGACCCATTTTAAGTACATGTAATCATAAATTACTAGTTAATTTTTGTATGTGACTTATTTTGTTAATATAATGATTTTTAATAAGTTAAAAATGCATTATTTAATAACATGTCTAGTAACATGCCCAATATATCACACTACACAAATTGAACAATTGACAAACTGAAAATGGACCCTTATTAACATTAGAGTGCCGTGTAGATGGGGGTGGATATGGAGTTGGTTGTGTTGTGTTCATTTGATTGAAGGGAACACAATCATACCCTACTAATCATAGGGTTGCATGGCTAGACTCTTGAGAAGAGAAACTTGAAAAAACATTGGGCATTCTACCCTGGACCATTCCGGCCACCCCTTGTGAATTGGGAGAGTTTTTCTCTTCTAATTCACACAATTCATTCTATATAGATTATGAGATTGATAATTTATTCCTCTCTCTAGTTTTTGTTGGGAACCCACTAGAAAAATAATCTCACAAAACCTCCAATATTATTATACCATTACTAATAGTAGTAAATAATAATAATAGTTGTTATTTTAAGGGCTCATATACTAATTCTAGTATTCAAATTAGTATATGTATTAAGGGTGATTATCTTGGTACAAATCCTTGACAAGTAGATTCCATTACTGAATCTAAGGTTTTATTGGAGCACTAGGATTTTCTTAAGAAGACTAATTTGGAAGGTGTCCAAATTAGAATACGCATTTCGGCCCTCCTTGAAAGTTGATTGATTTCTTCTTACTTTGTTTTATTAATGTTATGCATGCATAAGATCTTATTAGTTTATGACTAAAATAAACATATATAGTTACGAGAAATGTTTAATAAGAGATTAATGAATCTTACAATTGGTATCAGAGCAATGGTTGTTGCATGCATAATCGGTTATTGTTTTTCTGAGTTAAAATGTTAACATATAAAACTAGAAATTTGTGATTTATGAGGATAAATACCACGAAATTTTTGCATGAATAACATTCTAGTCCTAATTTGATTTTAGGTCATTTTGATGATTTATGGTATTAATATTGCTCTTTAATTTATTTTTAGTATTTTTATTACATTTTATTTGGTAAAATGACTTTTAAATACTAAAATATGTTAGACTATAATTCTGACCTTTAAACTTTAACATGACCTCACATGCATATTTTACTTATTGTATGTAAAATTTCGTATAAAAGTGTTTTATATTGCATGTTTTATGATTTTTACATGATAAAAATAGATTAAATGGAGGTATTTTCGTTAAAATTAGTTAGACTTCGTTTCTGTCCATGAAATTTTAGTATGTTGTCACATGTAATATTTACACAGTGTATGTAAATTTTGAGGTAAAATGGTTTTATTTTGCATGATTTATGATTTTTAGATTTAAAAATCATTTAAATAGTGACTATTTTAGAAAAAATAGCTAAAATGAATTTTATGGCATTAATTTTTTTTCCAATATTTTATATATGATATGGACATTAGATATAAAGTTTCATGTCAAATTTCGTTTGATTTGGATGTTTATTGATTTTTATATTGTAAAATTGATAAATAGCAAATTTAAATAGTCATAACCGTAAATTTGATTTTTGGGCTTGAAAATTTGTCATTTACAGGTTCTAGAAATTTATTTAGAATATTCAAAATTTTAATTTTGATTTTTTACATAATTTTATGTTTAATTTGGAATTAAGGGGTTTAAGTTACGTATTATGCTATTTATTTGTGAAATAGGTTGAATATATTCTATGGGCAATTTTTTATTAAAATTTTGGAATATTGGGAATTTTCCAGAATATAATAAATTATGATTTTGAAATTTTCGATTTTTTATGACTTATTGGGGATTATTTCTTTATTATTATGAATAAAAGTGTTTAAAGAGCAACAAAATAATATCAAGTTGAATTATTGTCAAATATTTAGTGAAGAATAAATTTTTGAGTCCTAAGAAGGTTGGATTAATTAACTTGGACATAGATTTGATTTATGCAATACGATTTTAATAAGTTAATAGTCGCAATTATCCATCAAATCGGACCGAATATACGATATTAGCTTAAATAGTGCGATTTGGCACATCACATGGCATGTTTCATACATATATTAATGCTGCATTTTTATTATGATTTTCATATTTTAATTTATATATAATTTTGAATTATGTAATTTGTACTTAGTATGACCTTAGTTTTTAATTGATATTTCTCGAAATGAATGGGGATATCGATTCGGTTGTAATTAATGTGATCTCGTATCACTTTTATTTTTATTTTTGTTTTTGTTTTTATAATGTATAAAGTAGAAAAGCTATGTAATAAAGACGGTGCCATTCGGGAAGGCGTTCCGAAAAAGACGGTGTTGCCTTGAAGTGCGTGCTAAATGAAGTTCAAGGGACCAAAGGAGTTGGTTTCTGAGTTTGTAAATAGTTTATTAGATTTACTATTTTTGGAAGGCCATACTAGGATTTTATCTTTTTGCTTTGCATGTATTTTATATGTTTGCATGCATAGCCAAATCACCATAACTTCACATGCATATTATTTTTTAATTGAGTCATCGACCGTGTCAATTATAACTATCGTAGTTCACCGCTTTAGTTCACTTAAAATAAGACAGATAATAAATTTACAAGACCTCTCACTAAATAATAATTGAGAATTAGCCTTACAAAATAGTAGAACCATGAATCCCAATTTCATAAGGAAGTAGGCTCGGCTCACCGGGGTGCTAAACTTGTTACGTTGGGTAAGTGGGTAGTAAATTGTTATTACATCGAAATTTGGATTGAGCTCAACGGAAGTATTCGCGACCGTAGACGCATGTGTTCCGGGCTTAAGATAAATATTAAAGTAATTTTATCGACCGAGAGTTTTAGAAGTAGAATCGATTAAAGATTTAATCCACCGAATTATATTGATTAGGGATGTATCGGCTCACCGTGCCCGAGTTAATATGAATTTGGATCTCAGGATCATTTATAATAGTTGGGTAGAGGTCACTATATAAATGGTAAAATATTTTTAAATGTTTTTAGATATAACGATGAATGTTTGATTTTCCCACTATTTCGTTGTTTTATGTTCTTTATTATCGCTCCTACTCATATATGATATCAATTCGATTGTAACACGAGTCTCCGCTAAACCACTATTACTTACGACAAATAGAATCTCTTTCTAAAATGAACCGTATCATAGGTTGTGGACTAGATCCATAGGAATTTTTCTATTCCATAGAACTCGATAGGAATCGTCCTATGCAACTATAAGATTAACATCTTAAAATTCCTTACATACCTATATTCTCTTGTGAAGAATATGAATAGAAGTAGTACTTGATCAAAATATGTTTTGATAATATCTTCTATGCATCCATGTTTCGAAAGTCTTATTGCTCAACCTAAACACTTGTCATCAAGCACTTAAGTTGTTAAGAATATGACAATGTTAAATTGGTAAATTGATTTGCTAGAAATTGGATTAACCAAATACCATAATAGAGTTCATCCTTATAAAGGATTAACTGGGAATTTATATGAAGATAAATCTTCATCAAGTATAAATTCTTGAAGTGAGTGGGAGCAATAAGAAGTAAAGTATCTATCTTAATTGTTAAGGATAGAACTAGGCTCGAAAGAGAAGGTGTTAGACACTAAAATAGAGACAAATCCCTAATAAGTAAAGATCAAGGAAGTTGGTCGTGTGACAGCAACATATTCCTTTTTGAATATGTATGACATTGATATAGCCTTCTTGCGAATTATCACGTCATGAGTATTTGATACAAATTTGTGAACAATGTTGGAAAATACCACATTTCTTGATTATGAAATATGGCAAAAGGATGTCAAAAACCACCTTTCTAAATGGGTTTTTAGAGGAGGATGTGTTCATAACGCAATCCGAAGGTTTTTTTTAAATCCTTAGAATCCTAACATTGAATTATCGTACGACGACTAGCAAGAATAAATTCCGAAATTTACATGAATAGAACTAGGGTAGTTGCCATTTCATCCATGGACATATAAGTGTTATAGTGTATTGATTTTAGTTTTGTATTTAGAATTGTACTTCAATAATTGTTATGATGTACACAAAGTCAAAATAAGAATATATTTCAAGTTTTTGTAGAAAAACGCAAAGGGTTTCACTATTGTGCAATTAAAACAAGTGTTGTGCCTTTACATATCACGATTAAGTTTATGGTGAGATCATACAAATCAAGGTAATTATATTCAAAGTAAAAATAAAATTTCATATATATATAACTCAAGTTAGTGATCCTAATCATTCTTCAATTCTTGATTGAAAATCGCATTTAGAAACTAGTTTTGACTAGTGTCTCAAACCATTTGATTGAGAATCTTTTGGTGTGTGCGAATCTTGTATTCAAAGCAAGTTAATTCATGACTTTTTTCTGGAAAAGGATTATGAATAGGGCAAAATATTCCCCTATTTACACTTTGAAGTGTATGGTCGAATATAATTTCAATTTGAGAAGGTTATTATTTCTTCATCTCTTTTACCAAACGAATTAGGTAAATACTTGGTATCCGCTTAATGAGGTAAGAAGAGAAATTGTTTGAACAAGTTCAATGAATGTTTTAAAGTATCAAAACCTAGAGATTATAACACCAAAGTATTAGTACTTTGTTTATATAGGGAACAATAAAGTAAAGACTTTTATTTGCACCAAAAGGAGTGTGATATGGTATCACAACTTCACCTTCATAAGCGCATAATATTAGATAAGATGCATTACAAAGTGTCAATTAATCCCATACGATATGATTCAATATTTACTATAAAATTGGAAGTGGTTTCTATTAAAATTTGTCTAGTATTTACTTATTCCACTAAAACAAAACATAATTAAAGCAATCATCTACATTTCATATGTGATATAGTTAGGCATGGTACCTAAATTGTAGCTTGTTTCGATAATGAACGTGTGGTCTCTCTTCCTACATGATCACAAGAATAAAGGGTTTGTGGTTCGTGATGCTGTCTATTAGAGAAAAGAGTATTATTTCATATAGACAGAGTGGGAGAAAATGTTCAGGAGCCACAAACTGAGAATAAGACGTAGGAAGATGTTCCTTCTTGGTCAAAATTAGTAATTATTTCTTCGAAATCTAAAGTGGATAGGAGTCATGTTATTTTTGAAAGTAACAAACCTGTAACTTATTAAGATGCTTTATCTAGTTTCAACTCCGCAAAAGTCCGATATGAACATAAACATGAAGATGTTTACTTAGCTTGGTTGATTGGTCGTAAAGGGTTTTGCACGCAACAACAACAACGCTTTATTGAATTCGTATATGATTTGACAGTTGGATTTCAAAATCATCTTGCATGAGTTTTGATAATCGCAACTATCTTAAGGTAGGATGCAAACTTAAAAGGCAATTTTAAGTAAAAGTCAAGGAGTTGAATTATATGTTTTGATCATGTGATAAACTTTTCTCGAATTTTCGAGTAATTCTGCTTATACATGGAGTTTAGTGGGAGTAATGTGGTGTTACTAGTCTTATATGTAAGGGACATATTGCTCATTGTGAATGATGGAAGACTTAGGAGAAGAATAATACATCTCTAAGGTATTAATTCATTACGCTAAGATGTATCACCATTATTAAACTTCGTATACTTGGAGTATTACGAGAAGTTATGAATCGAATCTTTGAGAGAAGTCTCTATATAGCCACATAGTTCATCAGTTAGTACTCAGGAAGTACTAAAGATATGAAGCTAAGTATTTAGAATTGAAATGGATTTATGTGCAAGGAGTTACACTAAAACCATGTTCTAAAAACACATAAGGATGGTTAGAGAACCATCTTGGCTATATTATTTAAGGAACAGATATGCTAGAAACATTCTAGGCAGTAGAACAATGAGGGATTAACAACGGAAATTGAGTACACTTGCAATAATGAGATATGCAAGAAGGAAGGGATGATATTAGGATTCGGTTTTATGAATTGGAGGAACTATGGTAGTTCGTTCTAGTAACCAAAGGTTCTATCCCATACAATGTGAGGACAGTGGGAGCTATCCTAAGGCAAGAGAGCCTATGTCTAAATTAGATTTAGACACGTACTCAAAAGTTTTATAATAAAGATTATACATAACAAAGGGAAAAAGCATATAGCAAGGTTAGAGAAAGTGCAATGTGTTGCTGAGACTTACTAACCAAAAGCCTTTTCACAGGTTAAACATGATAAGTCATGTCATTTCAATTGAGTTGAAATGTGCGACATATACAAAATGGAATATGGATTATAGATTATGTAGTAATTGATATTGTATCAATTTTACATATGTGATAATGCATTCATCGTTTGAGTTTTATATTAAACTCTATTATTACTTTGTTACATCCAAATGGGTTGTTGAAAAATATTGAACCCCATTAAAGTGAACTGGATTGACATAGTATTTGCCCCTAGTTGCTTATATGAGGTGACGTCTCGAAGTAACTAGAGTGTGATGCGATTGATGGCGAGTTCAAGTGCCATAGAGTCATGAGAGATGACTAGTCGATCACATAGGCAGACGGCATGGGACACTCTGTCGGGCTTATGACCGCTTATAGAGTTCTGGAAATTTTTATAGCCTGGTCGTGGCGACAGCTACTGTAGTATTCTTATTAGTCGATTCTTTAACTGAAGAGTGTTAGCCTAAGATGGCACGGTTTCAGAATGACTTTGATTTATGTTCTACGACCTTCGTAATTGGGGTGAAATGGGCACATTTTGGGTTATGATGAGCTGTGGCTATTCGAAGGGAAAAGTCAATAGGGGTTGTCCATCCCTGCCAGGGTTATCTTATATCTCAAGGCCACTCGGAGAGTAATGAACTGGAAATGCGTGGCCACGCTCGGAAGGTATCTACGGTAAATATTTCCGGTCAGACTATTATTCTCCAGATCGAGGAAACCACTCATGATATGATCAAATGCAAGTACGACCTGCAAGACACCTTGCATTGAGTGGGAGATAGTAATAGGACAAGAGAATTGGTGACGCACACTTGTCGCGGACAAGTGGGAGATCGTTGGTCTATGTGTCCTCGACAATAATGCGATCACATGTTTAAATCTCATATTAAGAATGCATGTGGGAAAGATATTTATTGTCAACTGATCCATATTAATCGGTAATGATTGGCTGACTAGAGTTTGACATTACTGTCGTATGACGGTGGTGATCAGTTGATCCCTTAAGGTCATACCTCTAGGGTAACACTCTTAATTGATTAATTAATTAATTGTATGTTAATACAAGTTAATTAATTTCTTAAAATTGAACAAATGATTTTGTGAGTGAGAATACATATCTTATTGTAATTTGATTAAATAAGATTCGTGCTAAGTAATTAAATTGTTTTATTACTTAGGTTTTGTTATTGTTTATGAAACAAAAAATATTAGAATGAATGATTTATAAAAAATACAAGTTGTTGTGATTTATAATTATGTGACCCATTTTAAGTACATATAATAAGGAATTACTAGTTAATTTTTGTATGTGATTTATTTCGTTAGTATAATGATTTTAATAAGTTAAAAATGCATTATTTAATAACATGTCTAGTAACATGCCCAATATGTCACACTACATAAATTGAACAATTGACAAACTTAAAATGGACCCTTATTAACATTAGGGTGTCGTGTAAATGGGGGTGGATAGGGAGTTGATTGTGTTGTGTTCATTTAATTGAAGGGAACACAATCATACCCTACTAATCATAAGATTGCATGCCTGGACACTTGAGAAGAGAAACTTGAAAAAGCATTGGGCATTCTACCCTAGACCATTCCGGCCACCCCTTGTGAATTGGGAGAGTTTTTCTCTTCTAATTCACACAATTCATTCTATATAGATTATGAGATTGATAATTTATTCCTCTCTCTAGTTTTTGTTGTGAACACACTAGAAAAATAATCTCACAAAACCTCCAATATTATTATACCATTACTAGTAGTAGTAAATAATAATATTAATTGTAATTTAAAGGCCTCATATACTAATTCTAGTATTCAAATTAGTATATGTATTAAAGGTGATTATCTTGGTACAAATCCTTGAGGAGTAGATTCTATTATTGAATCTAAGATTTTCTTGGAGCACTAGGATTTTCTTAAGTAGACTAATTTGGAAGGTGTCCAAATTAGAATACCCATTTGACCCTCTTTGCAAGTTGATTGATTTCTTCTTAATTTGTTTTAATAATGTTATGCATGCATAAGATCTTATTATTTTATAACTAAACTAAACATTTATAGTTATTATAAATGTCTAATAAGAGATTAATAAATCTTACATTATGTTAGTTTCATGCGGTGCCATGTTCGTAGCTAATTGCTAACCTTTCCAAACGGTGGTTGATTTGTATCGTCGTGTACTATTGGTAACTCGTCCTGAAGGTGAACTTCGGGGACGAAGTTCCTTTTTAAGAGGGGAAGAGTAATGTCGCATGAGGAAAAATGACAAATTATGACAAAAATATCATGTTTTGAGTAGACGGTGGTAAAATTTTATTATATTGTACTCCCTTTTGCTGCTTAAAATATGAATTTTGGGTTATACGAAGGTAATGTACGTAGTTGTTAAGTGAAATTTGTTAGGTAATATGAATTGTTACATTGCTGAGTAATATGAATGTTGTGAAGATGATTTAAATGAATGTCGAACCTATTGTTGTATAATTGACTGATAATTTACTATACTATGGTGATTAGTAATTAATTGTTATTAATGAGTAACTGTTGGATGAGTAAGTAGAGTTGTTCTGCTAAGATGAGTATGACATGCAGTATTAAAATTCGGTTAGTAAGGTAGAAGAAACAGTTGGTGTTAGTGTGTTTTCTCGCGTGTGATACGTGGTTGATGACTCAGTATGAAGCTGTATCTGATAATCATGTTTGCAGAGGTCGATGATGATGATGAGTGGTTGGCGTAAACCGATAGGTGGTATGAGGAAATGGTTGTGTTTTTCTTGTCGAGATGAGTTGCCGTCAGTTACCTTAGTTCTTCTTACACCTTGAGTCGTGGGGGGACGATGAGTTGAACTTTGGGGACGAAATTTTTTTTAAGGGGGGAAGACTGTAATACCCGCCCTGTTAGGTACCCGTTGACCGTCGTTGACTGACCTTAGACATATACATCTAGACCTTTGGAAACCCTACGAGTTTAATCTTGTGACATAGTAACCTTTGGGTTTGGGAATCTCGATCTAGCGGGGGCTACTCGATCGAGTAGCTAAGTGACTCGATCAAGTAGAGGTCACTCGATCGAGTAAGTCCCATACCCAATCGAGTAATGGGAGTTTAGCGGTATGATATATATCATGGAATCGTGAAACCAAAATCATTTCATTTTATTTCTCCTAAACCTAACTTCCGTCACATCTCTCTCCTTCACCCATAGTCATCTCTTTGGAGCCTTTGTGGGTTGAGACGCACGCCATGGGGATGGGAAGCATGAGTCGGGTAGCGGTCTTATTGTCGGAACGCTATGTATAGCTATGTCATCATCATCATCATCGTCTTCCATAGTTTTGATTATAGTTATGGTAGTAGTAATAGAGTTGTCACACTGTTTGTATAGGTGATTATGGCGGTTGCTTGTCGTCTTATGGTCGTATGCGGTTTTGCTGCGGGTTGCTAAAGGTAAGTTTTTCTACTAAGTACTGTTGGTTGTCTAGTATGTCGATTATATTGTTACTTGATTTTGGTATGGTTGTTGGTAGTGTGGATTTGTTATAGTTGGTGGTTGTGTGTTTGTCTCTGGTTCGCGAGGTGCGTCCTCGGCTGAGTGGAGTCACTTGTGGGAGTGGCTTTAGGACCTTGATTCACCCTTTGTGAAACCCACCACAAAGGGGATGTGCACATTAAGGAACATGGGTTTGCGCTCAGTGTTGATTAGCAGGGTTTAGTGGGAACGGCTGCGGTCCCCCACTGGCGGTGAGGATTACTGCTTGCGGCCGTAATCTTGCAGGACTGGACCTACGGGCAGTCCAAGGAGTGTTGGTGATTGGAGGACATATTGGTTGTATGTTTTTGTATCTAGCTTTATGTGTTCCTTCAGTTACTGACCTTGTGTGGTGTTGTTTATGTTTTCTTCTTGTGTTCTGTCTGCTCTGATCCATTATGGTGAGCAGTCGGTCTTAGCAAGTTGATATATATGGAGTTAGCTGGGTGCATTAGAAAGACGAGTCTACCACGAGTCATGGCAGAGATAGTATCACGTATTTGCTAGATGTCATCAGTTGTATCTTTTATTTTGTTGAGTAACTTGTAATAAACTTAATTGTTCTTTTCTTGACGTTTGATATTTACTATTCCTCGGGCAACCGAGATGGTAACGTCCGTATCTACTGGGAAAGGTCTTGTTAAGGCTCCGTGGTAGATGGGGGTGTTACAAGAGTCAAGTGAGGAGGAACCGGAAGTTGTATTTTATAAAAGTGAATGGGAAACCATTGAGGTTACACCTCTAAATATTCGCTTACCTCAAATAATGGCAAACGATACTAGGACTATTAGGGAACTAAGGGCAAGGAATTATGACACACAACCTTTATGAATTGCCAACCCACCCATGGGGGCTAATGCAAACTTTGAGTTGAAGGGCTACTTCATCCACAATCTACCAATGTTTCATGGGCACGCAGGAGATGACCCCAACCGTCATCTTTTCGAGTTCCACATGATGTGTGAGGGTTCAATACCCAATGGAGTAACGGAAGGCCAATTAAAATTGAGGGATTTTCCATTCTGTTTGCTAGATGCGGCCAAGGATTGGCTCTTTTACCTCCCACCGGGTACAATTCGCACTTGGAAAGCCATGAAGTCGGCATTTCTTGAGAAATTCTACCCCGATTCCCGACAGAATCATGCAAACAAGGCTATCACCTCTCCGGAGCAAGAAGTGGGTGAGAGCTTGTATGAGTATTGGGAGAGATTTAAACGGTTGGTTGCCCAATGTCCATATCATCGATTGAGTGGTGACGACCTACTTGTGAATTTTTGTGATGGCCTTACTCAACAAGACCAAAGAATGGTGAATGCCGCAACAAGTGTAGTGGTTGACAACTACACCGTGGCGGAGGCCATTGAGATTATAGAGAGGCTTGCTGCAAGCACAAGGAGTTATGAGAGAGGAAGCCGGTGGTCAAAGAACATCAACTCAATTGAAACATCCTCCTCCCCCAATCAAAAACTTGAAAAGAGTGTGGATCATCTCACCAAATTGGTAGCAATCTTAATGGGTAACACATAAGATGTGGGTGGATGACAAGGGCCTAATGTGGAGTGTAATTTTTGCAAATGACCACACCCAGTGGAGTTATGTCCCATTATACAAGAACAAGGCATAGGAATTGAGAATGTTAGTGCCATGGGACATGGCAACTACAATTCAAGGAACCCTACCGGGGGTGGTTACTACAAATATGTTCCAAATGTAAGCACTTACAATGTTGGCTCTAGGGATAATCCAAAACTTAGTTGGGGTGGAGATACTTCAAAGATTTTCCAAAATGGTCAATTCAACCACCTACGAAACCAAAATTCACAAGGACCAAACCCAAACTATCAAAGGAATCAAAACTTTCAATAAGGAAAAGGGGGTCTTTTCAGTTTGGCAACCAAGGAAAGCAAGGAAAGAACAAGAATTTTCAACAATGGGTAGGTCCCTCCTCTCAAGGGGATGATGACGTATCCACCAAATAAATGTTGAAAATCCTTGTGAAAAGGCAAGCCGATACAACTAGAAGGTTTGAGAAGATGGACTCCGATAAACTTTCAAGTGATGCAAGGGTCAAGAACCTTAATATCCAACTTGCCCAAATATCTCAAGAGATTACCAAAAACAATCAAAAGAACTCCGCATCCATCCTTTCCACAACTTTTCCTCCAATAGAAAATACAAGTGCAATGACATTGGGAAAGGGGAGAACTTTAGATACACCTCCCAAGAAGAAAAGTAAGGCAAAGTTAAGGGAAAGGGAATTGGAACAAGTTGGTGAGGATGAAGATGAACTAGTCGTTGAGCTTGGAAAAGATTCATCACCAAAGATCGTTGGGGAAGAATTCAGAAGCCCTCCAACAACAGGAAAAGGAAAAGAGCAAACAAGGAATTCAAAGGAAAAAATTGAAGAAATCACAAAAGAATAAACCGTGGAGGTACCATTTCCTCATGCTCTCACACATTCTAACAGGTTTGAAAGAGAGGAGGATCTATATGAAACATTTAAGAAGTGTGAGGCTAACATCCCCTTACTTACTTTGTTGAAAGGTGTACCTAAGTATGCAAAATTCTTAAAAGCATTATGCAGAACTAAGAGGAACACCAAGAAGGGCTCCCAAAGGGTGATGGTAAGTGAGCATGTATCCGCCGTTTTCAAAAAGCCACATCCTAAGAAGTGTGGTGATCCAGGCATGTTCACGATACCGTGCTCCATTGAAAAAAAAACAATTTGCTCATTCCATGCTTGACCTAGAAGCTTCTATAAATGTTATGCCCCATGTCATATATGAGACCTTAGGACTACCCCCATTGAAAAGGACCGATGTTGTAATCCAACTTGCAGACCGATCTAACATTCACCCAAAAGGGATGATAGAGGATGTCTTAGTGAAAGTAGATAACCTCACCATTCCAACCAATTTCTACGTCTTAGACATGGAAACAGATTCTAGTTCGACCCCTATTCTCTTAGGCCGACCATTCATGAAAACCTCTAACACAAAAATTGATGTTAAGAGTGGGGACGTAATTATGGAATTTGAAGGAAAGAAACTCGTCTATAATATATATGATCCCATGAAAAAACCCAATGACTTGCATTCATACTATTTCATAGATATATTTGAAACATTGGCACACCATGTGTATACCTTGTGTCACAAGGACCCCCTTGAGGTGGTTCTCACTAACGACTTGAGCCAAGAATGGTTGCGTTTTTTGTTGTCTCAAGATCTGTAGGAAAGCATAGGGGAATTGGATAAAGAAGAACCCCAAGATGAGGCTATGGAAATGGAGACAAGCAAGAAAGAGGAGCCGACACCAGCACAAAGTGAAGCTTGCGCAGAGGAGCGCAGCCTATGCAGAAAGGCGCAACCTGTGCTTTGGACTGGCATCCCACACAAATATCCTTTATCAAAACCTTTAGTCAAAATGGTACCTTACTACCTCTTTAAGCCAACCTCTAGAGACCACTCCCTTCGATAATAGAACCCCCTAAATGCAACCTCAAACCCCTCTCAACCCACCTTAAATACATCTTCCTTGGGGAGAATGATACATTACCTCTAATCATCTCCAACAAACTCCAAGATGATCAAGAGAAAAGGTTAGTGAGCATGCTCAAGAAACACAAAGGGGCATTTGGGTGGAGTATTGCCGATATCAATGGGATAAGTCCAAGCACATGCATGCACAAAGTTAGGTTGGAAGGATGAGCAAAGCCCGTGAGACAACCTCAACGAAGACTCAATCCATCCATGATGGAGGTGGTGAAAGAAGACGTCATAAATCTACTTCAAATGGGAATCATCTACCCCATTAGTGATTCCCATTGGGTAAGTCTAACTCAAGTTGTACCGAAAAAGGGCGGGGTGACGGTAGTCAAGAATACCCAAGGGGGATTGATTCCCACCCGTTTACAAACGGGATGGCGGTTATGTATTGACTATCGCCGTCTCAACCAAGTCACTCTAAAAGACCACTTTACCCTACCTTTTCTAGAACAAATGCTAGAAAGGTTAGGAGGAAAAGAGTATTATTGTTTTTTGGACGGGTACTCCTGATATTTTCAAATCCCTATTCAACCGGAGGACCAATCCAAAACAAATTTCACTTGCCCTTTTGGTACCTTTGCATACCGTCGAATGCCTTTCGAATTGTGCAATGAACCGGGAACTTTCCAACGTTGTATGATGAGCATCTTCTCCGATTATGTGGAGCGCATATTTGAAGTCTTCATGGATGATTTCATCATCCATGGATACTCGTTTGAGTCGTGTCTAAACCACCTAGCTATGGTCCTAACACGGTGTATAGACTCTCACCTCATATTAAATTCCAAGAAGTGTCATTTAATGGTGAGTAGTGGCATTGTGCTAGGACATATAGTGTCGAAAAGAGGGATTCAGGTGGATGTCGCAAAAGTGGATGTGAATAAAAGCTTGCCATATCCATCTAATACTCGAGACATTAGGTTGGAGCATGCCGGTTTTGTTAGGCGGTTTATAAAATATTTTTCCAAAATTGCTAACCCCCTTTGCAAACTCCTACACAAAGATGCGGAGTTTTTGTTTAATGATGATTGTAGGAAGGGGTTCGATCTACTCAAGGAGAGGCTTGTTTTGGCTCCTATCATCCAAGCACGAAAGTGGGACCATCCCTTTGAGATAATGACGGATGCAAGCAACTATGCTATTGGAGCCGTGATGGGAAAAAAAGAAGACAAAACTTCCTATGTGATCAAATACGCCTCCTCCCTTTTTAATGATGCTCAAAATAATTACACCACAAGCGAGAAGGAATTCTTAGCGATGGTGTATGCCCTTGATAAATTTCGTTCTTACTTATTGGGGGTTAAAGTAATCATTTACACCAACCACAAAGCCATCACTTAACTCGTGGGAAAGAAAGATACAAAACCAAGGCTTATGCGGTGGGTCCTCCTCTTGAGTGAGTTCGATATTGAAATAAGGGAAAAGAAGGGATTTGCTAATGTGGTGGCTGACCACCTTAGCCGGTTGAATCCTGAACAAAAGCAACTAGAGAGGATGGGTGAAGTGGATGGGAGCCTACCACATGACTCACTCTATGCATTATAAGCAATGGAGCCTTGGTATGCTAATTTGGTAAAATACTTGGTGACTAAGAAGTTCCCTAATTCTTTATCATCAAGTCAACGTAACAAGAACAAAGCTGATGCTACGTTCTACATTTGGGATGACCCCTATTTGTGGAAGATGTGCAAAGATCAAGTCATTCGCCGTTGTGTGCCGGATGTTGAAATTCCATCCATTCTCAAGCATTGTCACGAATATGCGTGTGGAGGTCACTTTGGACCTCAAAGAACGGAAAGGAAAATTCTAGAGTGTGGGTTTATTGGCCCCAAAATATTCAAGGATGCCCACATTTTCATCAAAACTTGTGATAGATGCCAAAGGTTTGGCAACATCTCAAGAAGAAACGAAATGCCTCAACAACCAATGCTATACTTAGAAGTTTTCGATGTGTGGGGAATAGATTTCATGGGGCTATTTCCCAATTTCTATGGATATCTTTACATCCTTCTAGCGGTAGATTATGTTTCCATGTGGGTGGAAGCCATCCCCACAAAAAGTGATGATGCCAAAACGGTGAGATTTCCACGACCTATCACCCAAAAACAAACGGCCAAGCGGAAGTATCCAACCGAGAGATTAAACGAATATTGGGGCGAACGGTCAATCCCGACCGAAAGGATTGGAGCAAAAGACTTGATGATGCCCTATGGGCTTATAGGATGGCCTATAAGACCCCCATCAATATGTCCCCATATAGGCTCATTTATAGGAATGGTTGTCACCTCCCCATAGAAGTTGAACACAAGGCCTATTGGGTGATAAAAGCCTTTAATAAAAATATCAATGAAGTTGGATTGCACCGGAAACTTCAAATTCAAGAGTTAGAAGAGCTTAAGCAAAATCCCTATGACAATGCAAGCATATACAAAGAAAAAGCCCGATCATGGCATGACAAGATGATGACCCGAAGAGTTTTTGAATAAGGACAAGAGATGTTGGTCTTCCAAAGCCGTTTCAAGAACTTTCCGGGCAAGTTAAGGTCAAGATGGTATGGACCTTACAAAGTTAGGAATGTTTTTTCACAAGGAGCAGTGGAGGTGGAAGACCAAACATCGGGAAAAGTAATCAAAGTCAGTGGACAAAGGTTTAAACACTTCAAGGGAATTGAGTTACATGGTGAAGAGGATCTTCTTGTGGAAGATCCGATTAACCAAGATTAACCCTTTCCAACAAGCACTAAGTCGAGCCATCGACATTAAATAAACGACAAAAGTTTCTACATACTCTATCCCTTAGAATAGACTTTACATGCTTTGGTAGAATAGTTTCCTTTCCGCACATTTACCTCTTTCCTAGCTAGTATGTACATTTCACATTTTTATAAGCGTCAAATTCGGATCATTTTGATGGTTTGTTGAGGTGTGTAGGGAGTCGGAAGAAGATTCTTGGGAAGCGTGTCAAAGCGGTAATGAGAGTTGAAATGACTCAGACCATCAACTACATGGGTCACATGAGAGAAAGGCACAAAGAAGGCAAGAAAATTCAACAAGGCAAGAAGTTGGGACTCAAGAATTAAGCACGGAATCCAGTCCAAAGCGCAGCCTGCGCCTTAAAGCGCAGTCTGCGCAAAAAGGCGCAGCCTGCGCTCTGAGCTGCTACGGGTTGAGTTTTAAGCCTATAACACAAACAATTTACCTTATTCTCTCATAATTTCGACAACCATTCATCCCCAAACACCATCTCCTACCAACCCCAAACCTCAAACACCCTTTCAAATCCCTCCACAACTTCAACAAACCACCAACTTCATCATCAAATTCATCTCCAAACAACTTACCACCATCAATCACTCAATTTTTGCATCAAAAATCTGAGTTTTTGCCCAATTTCGTCCAAAACCCTAACTTTTCAACCCTTTGATTTCAAGCATCTCAAGTGGTTTCTTTGGGTATTGGAGCATTCTTGGAGGGTTTATTGGTATTATACATCAATCATTAAGCATTTTAAGTGAAATCGGGAAGGTATAAGGCAACTTTTCCAAACTCTTTTTCTTTTGCTTTAGGAAATCCAAAATTAGCATCAATTTTTGTCATATTTTGGATTGTGAGTGTCACTTGTGGTGTATAATTGCTGGATTAAACTTTTTTTCTGAGTAAGGGCAAAGGAATCCATCAAACATCATTCACTTTTACCCATTTGAAGTAGTGCATAGAATGTGTTTGTTGAATTGCCTCTAAGAGTAAAAAACAGATTTGAGTGCTTTGTTGGTATTGTTATTGCTTCTTCTTACTAGGTACAATGGTTTTCAGTAAAAGAAAGGGCATCCAACAAGGGGAACCAAGTGCTCCCAAAGCTTTTATGGGATATGAGGGGTTGAATGCCGACCTAAAAAAGACCTTCAAAAAGATAGAAAAAGACCACCCCTTACCCATTACCAAATTTCTCCACCGAGAAACTCTCGAAAAATTAGGCATTGAGGAACTCACATTCCAACTTTTGAGTCGGATGGGGTTAGGGAGGTACATGGATATCTATGAGGACACATACCGGTCTTACACTTTTTAATTCCTCACCACAATCGCCATTACGGGGGAGGAGGCTAATGAGAGGGTAAATTTTACGCTACATAAAGTGTGGAACTCAATCACCTTTGATGAGGTCCGGGAATTATTGGGCATCACCAAACCCCCTTCCCTAGTTAACCCACCTTGAAGGAAGCTCAATGAAATATGGTGTCGCATCACGGGGAGCCAAATACAAGACCACAATGACAAGCTTTCTGTCATCACTAACTCCGTGATACGAATTTTGATAAGGTTTATAGCTTGTTTTTTCTTCTCTATGGGAGAACCAACAAAAGTGAGTGATGCGGTGAGGTAGTGTATTTGGACGATGCTTCCGGAAGAGGAGGATGTGTCGGATTGGGTATGGCTTTTTGTCAACTCATGCATCAAGCACCAGATGAGAAAAGGGGGTCCTATTAATAGTGGAGGTTTGGTCACTTTCTTTGTGGCAAAATATGTTGGGGACGTCCCGGATGATCAAAGCCCCGTTTGGGGAAATTATTTCTACAACACTCAAGTTTTGGAAGAAACCCACATGATCAAAGTCCTTGATCATATTAATTTTGGATGCACTTGGTTGGGAGTGGGAAAGACTCCATACATGTCCCTCCCTCGAAATGGCCCAATTCCTAGTGGCTAACATGCCGTTCATTTCTTTTGCCCTGCCTATGAGGAAGAACAATAAGAGCGAAGGGTAAGAAGAATAAGGGTAGCCACGCCCCCGATTTTCAATGTGGAGAGTGAAGAAGAATGGGAAATTCAGAGGATTGAGAGTAGCCCAACCATACACGATACACCAATGTATGAGGCAGGGGGAAGTTCAAGCACTCCAATCGCCCCTTGGCAATAAAAAATGTTTAATTACTTCAATCACACACGGGAGACATTATAAGCCATTAGTGGGAGAGTTGATAGTTCATATACTTGGCAACAACAACAAGGGCTAAGGCTAGAGAGCTTAGACCAATGGAGGGTGGCTAGTATGAAACATCAAAGGTTGAGTGTGGATGCCGAAGCGGCCCAGACAAGATGCTAAGAAAGATTTCTCAAAGCCAAGAAGAATCCTTTGCCTGACAACAACAACAAATGGAGCAATGGAGAGCAAATGAGGCCTTGTGGTAGGAGCAAAATGTTTGGCGGGGGCAAGTGACTGAGCAATTTGGGGTCCTTAATAAGCGCCATGCCCAATACATTGAGGACTCCTATGATGATGCGCAATAACAAGAAGACTCTCTTGGCATTATCTGTGGTCTTTTTGGAATGACCATCAACACCAAAAACCCCAACTACCGACCAACAATCAATCAAGAACAAGTGGATGAAGGTTTTGAGAAGGCAAGGAGGATTACAGAGAACCGTGAAAGGAGAAGGAGAAGCAATGGGATATACGAGCATGTCGGTGGCTCGGTGTCCCAAAACCTATGAAGATGAAGTTGGCACCTCCTCCACATTGAGGGCAATGTGGAAAACATGTGTAGGGGAGGATTTATCATTGTAATATATATATATATATATATATATATAGTTCCGTTTTGATGCACCAAAAAAAAAACGAAAATCCCGGCTAGTTGAAAACCCACAAGGGTGGGCGCCGAGGCAAAAATGGGAAGGTGGTCGAGGATGGAATAAAAACCCGAAAGGGCATTCCAGGCAAAATCAAAAATAGAGAAGCGAGCCACCATGAGACGAAAGGAAAGCTAAGGTGAAAACCCGAAAGGACACCTTAGGCAAAATGAGGGATTTTCACCAAAAAAATCAAAAAATTTTGAAAAAGAAAGAAATAATCTGGAAATAATTAAAAAATACAAAAAAAAGGATGGAGGGATAAGAAGGGAGCGATAATGAGTGTCTTGGAAGGAGGTTAGGTTAGGATTTAATTTCTTTTTTAGTCACAAAACTTTGCTCCAAATTGGTGGAAATATGTCGGCTACTTGGTTATGATTCTTTGCGGCGTTTGGCAAACCAAGTAACCATGATCTTACATTGAATGGAGTGATAAGGGGTTGCTATAAGGAGGTGAATTGATGATGTGTGAGGAGGTTGTATAGGACACTTTTCTATCACCTTGGTATAAGGTGAGAGTGGCTATCTCTTACTCGGTGAAACAAGAAGGGTGATGTTAATGTTGATGAGTCGGAGTTGGAGGTATGTAGTGTCTTGTAATGAGGGTGACATAAGGAGGGGGTGTGAGAGGAGAGTGAGTGTCAACATTTGAGTCTAGATTTTCTTCTTGTAATCGGTGGATTTGTGAAAGGGAGATATAAGAAGGAAGAGGTAAGAGAAGAGTCATCACTTACACCCATGCTCACCCATAGACCTATGTAAATTTCTTGTTTCGAGTTTTGCTCGGGATGAGCAAAAGTCTAAGTGTTGGGGTATTTGATAGAGTCAAATATGTCGTATCAAATTGTGTCAATTAGGATGTTTTATTTGAGTTGTGAGGCCAATTTTGTGCACTAATCTTTGACATACACCGGCCTATTCCATTTGCTTGTAGTTTGGTCACATTGAGCTCTCTCTTGGTTTACTCATCTCACAAGACAAATTCAAGCTTCTATGTCAATGAATCGAGATAGAGATTTCATTTTGCACCAACCGAGACATGAAGCTCAAACTAACCAAGCAATGTCAAGTGAAGACGAAGAAGCAAATAATCAAGGTTATGATCAGATTTTAAAGAAGGATTCCCGTCCCGGGCGCAACCTGCGCCAAATTGCGCAGCTTGCGCCTCTCCCCAGATCCTGCGTATTCTTAATGAAACACGGGCCTAAATTTCCGTGTTTGGGCTTTAGTGAGACGGTTTAACCTAGATTTTTGTGCAGCAATATAAATACCCATAAGCTTTGAAGAACATTTTATCTTGGTTGTTATCCTTAATCTTGTAATAATTAGAACAAATACTCTTTAATTTATGTTAAGCATTCCTCAATTTGTGGGTTGTAAGACTATTATGAGGAGCTAATATTCTCTTTACTTGGTGTAATTTCATATAACAAATAGGAAAGTTTATGTCTTTTTCTCATTTGTATGGTTTAATCTTGTGAGGAATTGATCCTAGCTTCATCCTTTGGTGAAATCTTAATGCTTATGCTTAGTCTCTTTTCATGGTTTAATGACTTGTTGTCTAAGATTGAAGGGTGCATATAGATGGTTTAATTTACATGTATCAATGATACCGCCATCAGGTACCAAAAATAAATACCTAAATACCACTAACAGAAGTCAGCGGTAAGTAGGGTCGATCTCCACAGGGAGGCGGTCACTATCTACTTGTCAATTTAATCCGTCTGAGGTCACAAGATGGGGGTTTGAATTGAATAAACTAAACTGAATGAGATTAAAGGAAGAAAGAAAAGAATAAGATGAATTAATAGAAGAGAGAGAGAACTAAGATTGTCGGGTCATCAATGAACGTCAGTTAATTGCAGCTAAGGTCACAGATCGATCAATTGTATCAGTCTAAGGGGCAAAGAATATCTCCTTCCGTTCTCAATTCGCCCTAAAATATTATTAGCTTAGCTTCCGCCCTCACTAAAGCATCATATTTTTCACTGCGGGTCTCACCCCTTCCAACCTTCAGGTCTAGGTTAAGGCTTACCAAGATTAATTAAGCTAAATGCATTGATTCAAGTAGCTAGTTACAGTTAATTGCAATGATTAACAACATAAACATGATAACAACGAAAGATCTGTAAACCTAATTAGCAACTAACAATAGTTCATCGAATCCCCTAAATCCTAGCAAGAGAATTAGCTACGCATACTACTAAATAAGGCAAGAGTGAAGGATAAAGGAATA
This sequence comes from Silene latifolia, assembly GCF_048544455.1. Lineage (NCBI taxonomy): Eukaryota > Viridiplantae > Streptophyta > Magnoliopsida > Caryophyllales > Caryophyllaceae > Silene > Silene latifolia. The sequence continues at coordinate 222,166,895 of NC_133538.1, read as the reverse complement.
ATCAACATAATAAAGAGATAAGAGAGAAAAAGGATAAAGGAGAAAGAGAGAGTTACAATGAATTAGATCCGAAAAAGAGAGAGAAACAGTGTTCAAAAGTCAAAAGAAAAGTAACGTATGTTGTGTTGTATGAAGTGATAATAAAACCTAATTACCCATCTCCTATTTATAGGAGAGGGATTTTATGATTCGAACTAAAACATAATACTAAAACAAAAACCCGCGTCCAACAGCTTATTACTCGATCGAGCCCTTTGGAAATGCTCGATCGAACATAATCCAGCAAAAACCTCTCGATCGAGTACTTTAGGTACTCGATCGAACACTTATAAAAAAGGCATATTCGATCGAGTAGAAAAAGGAGTCGATCGAACACTATAGTACTCGATCGAGTACTTTCCAGCGCACAATTCCTGCTTCTCGCACTGAACTTCAAACGGCTTCCATTTCTTCGTTACTTGGGAAAACAAAGCGTTTCCGGTGGCATTGGAAAGCTAAAAGGACAAGCTTTCATCTCCCATTGGAATAATCTGAAATGCGGTTGTAGAACTCGAGATATGGCTCTTCAAAGTAGGCACTAGTAAATTGAAGTTCTTCCTTTGCTCACCTAGCTATATTACTTCTTTGCGCATAATTAGTAGTTTCCAAGCTCCGATTCAACTTATCTCCTAAATGCATGCATAAGGACATGTATTAAGCTTGATTATGCTCCTCTCCGGTTCATACCTGCAAATAATACAAGACAAACCAAAGTAGACAATTCGGGGACATTTGTAGCTAAACACTACTAAATATGCATAGAGATGTGTGCAAATATGATACAAAAAGTCTATATAAAATGCACACATCAATCAAGATCTTAAGATGGTAGTATTGGGCGGATAATTATAAGAGAGTAAAAAGGGTCATGCTTTGCTAATTGTTGGTTACTAAGAGGAAGTTACACCAAGTTCTCTTTCATATTGAATTTTATTGCATACTACTTGTTTGTTAAATTGTCTCAATAGCACAATCTCCATTGTTACTCTTTTTCATGTTGTTTCCAAACCAATGCTTTCTCCTTTTATGTTTCCTACAAATTGAACATTGTTAATACCTATTATTTGTGATTAGTTCCAATTTTAGAGTTTAAATTGTCATTAGTATCTTAATTATTAGTAGAGTCTTAACTAAGTATTTAATAGTTTACAATTCAAGTCTTTATCTTTAAAGTCCTTCTCTTGGGTTCGACCTTTTACTTCCACTTTACTATTGTCTTGCTTAGAGTTAGTAGAGTCAAGTTTAGGTTTACAAATTACTTGTTTGATAGGTTAATTTTAGCATTTACGACACCTACTTGCTTCTCTATCAAGGGAGGAGGTAGAACGGTTGCGAAAAGAACTATGAAATGGTATGTTTGTGTCAGTAGTATGTCTCGGATATTTATCTTAATTGTGTAGTAATCATGACCATATGCCAAGAGTAGTTTTAAATTTGGTTGTTTGATGGTGTATTAATCACCACCGGAGTCTATTAGCATTTGTCTGATGAAGTAGGAAAGCTGGGAAGCAAGTTGGAGGACGAAAACCATCTGCCCAGGTGACACTCGACCGAGTGCACCATGCACTCGACCGAGTGGCCGCCTACTCGGCCGATTGACCTCCTACACTCAACCCAATGGTCTGCTTTGACCTTTGTTTTGTCAATACTCGACCCAAATATTGGGTGTATATCCTATTTCACGATTTATAATGGTTGCTTTGTGTCGGATGAACATGGTTACCCCATATGGATAAGATCTTGTTAATTGTTTACCTTATGTGGCTTTCGCTATTTAAGAGTGAAATTTAAATGAAAGTTGTTAATTGAGCTGTGCAATTGGATGACAAGAATGATATGGAGCTTGTGTGTGGTACACGTTAATTGCTGTGAATTCATTTTGGTATGATAACAATGTCCGTATTATGTGAATTTTGTTGTGATGTGTGTGTCGCATAGTAATCTTGAATGTATAATAAGTCTCATGATGTTATTAATGGAAGTATTGAGGATGGATGGGAACGAATGTGGAAACATATGTGTGATCATGTAGTGGATTTGACACGGTATATGCATGGCATGATGTCTGGAATTGGGAATGTTTCCGGGAGTTATACCCCGTGATTGATGTACATACATGTGAAGGTGTGAAATTTGACGTGATATAGATGTGTAATAATAATCGAATCATACCTCCTGATAGATACGTATACATATAACAAACTTTAATTGACAGTTATTTATGGGATTATAAATTGGAACCGTGGGTTTGACCTGGCGCTTGACCTTTTGGGAGGCTTGTACAGGGGGATTATATCGATGGAATTATAACTATACGAGATTTGATTACGGATTTGCAATGAGTATGAGTGGGGGTTGACTCTTGAACATAGTCATTGTGGAACTTGGTAATAAACGTATAAAAACACATTATGAGGTTTGACCGTTTAACTTCGGGACGAAGTTCTCTTTCAGGGGGAGTGGAAGTAATAATTCATAATATTAAGGAAGAAAAGTACGGAATGTGAGAAAGCAATGAGAGTGGAACAAAGAACTTTGAGATGAGAGTGATAATTAGAAAGAACGTATACGGTTGATAAGCATGTGAGGCGAGAGAGAGTGCATGAGAATCGGTGATGAGACTTGAGGAAAGGAGAAAGTAGGGCGAACTTCGGGGACGAAGTTCATTTTCAGGGGGAAAGATTATAATACCCCATATTTTATTACCTTGGCCAAAGGCTAGTCAACGGTAAATGGGTAAATATATTTTACAAAATTATATTATATTGTATTTATAGGAGTTATGTATAAGACGGAATAATAATAATAATAATAATAATAATAATAATAATAATAATAATAATAATAATAATAATAATAATAATAATAATAATAATAATAATAATAATACGCACACATATGTATTATATACACCCACCTTATATACTCCACCCTACCTCTTTTCCACTCACCTTATTCACCCACCTTATCCATTCACAATCACAATCACAACAAAATCCACCACACTTCTAAAGAGAGAAATGAGAGGAAGAGAGATTAGAAGAATGAAAGGATATTTTGTCCCTCCGCCTTGAGATCATAAGGTGACGGTTTTGTGACACGGTTTTATGAGACGGATCTTGCTTGTGTCGAGTAGTATGTAGATATGCTAAAAGGTAGATTAATCCTACTCAATTTCAATATATTTTAATGGTAATGTGAGTCGTGTTTTAGTGGTCAATGCATTATAACATGGTATTGGATAAGACGACTTGATGAGTCGGTAATTGGCATGTCATGTGGTATCTTGCATTATTTTGTTTGTCTTGTACATAGGAGGACATGGTAGATTATGTTGGTTGTTTGTTGTTGAGGAGACGTGAGGCGGTTGGGAGACCGTCTCACGCTCGGGTCGCCTTTTGGAGCTTCCCACTCTAATAGGGACGTGCACATTAATAACTTGAGTACGGAGGGACTCGTGTAGTTGAGATACGACGTCTGGGAGGGAACCCGGCTGGCTTCCGAGCCCGGTAAGTCTAGGCGTATCCCGGTACCTGTTTGCGTGGTTTGGTGTCGTGGGCGTTTACCTGGCACCGGTGGTTGTGGGTACGTCTGGGCGTGTCCCGGTACTGGCGTGGTGGTTGTTTGATAGCATCTCATTCATATCATAGTCATGGAGCATACTCACACACTTTGTGTCGTGTCTCATTTTATTTATTGAAACTGACGTGTTGTGTGTCGTGTAATTGTCACAAATTTTTGGGGTCGCCTGTGTCGATCCATATGATATTTCCGATCATATGGGGAGGAGGTTGATTACAAGTGTTTCTTGCTGACATAATCGGGATTCGGGCCGCGCTACGGACTTTGGAGTCGAGTACATAGCCACTAGCTGGATGATATAGTCATAGACGAGTTGTATTTCATTTATTTACTTGTTTACGTTTATGTAATCATTAAACTTGTTATTTATTTAAAGAGTTTCTTAATTGTAATTCCGATTTCACTGCCTCGGGAAACCGAGACGGTAACATTTCCTAATTACCTTGGCCAGGTAAGAAGCGGGTGTTACACTTAGCATTTATGATTCGGTTCTTGCTGCCGAGGCTGAGGAGTGTGCGAAGAGTAAGTTTGTGAAGAGGCCTTATGTTTTGCCTAGTGCTCCCTAGAAGAAGAAGAAGTTCGAGGCTCGTCCGTATGGTCCGCGTGATCAGGGTCAAGCTAAGAGGGATTTGACTTGCTTCAAGTGTGGAAAGGCTTACCACCCGGGTAAGTATTGTTACACTGGTAATCCGGTTATATGTTTCACATTAAAAGCTCCGGGACACAAGGCTGTCTATTGTCCCAAGAAGCCGAAGGTTGATGCTCCTAAGGCTGATGCTCTGAAGACTGGTCGAGTGTTCGTCATGTGTCGTAATGAGGTAGATGCTAATCCAGATGTGGTTACGGGTACTTTTCTGTTTCATTCTTTATCTGCTTTTGTACTTTTTGATACGGGTGCGTCGATGTCTTTCGTAACCGAATCCTTTTTCGTCCGTGCTAGACTTACTTCTTCATCATTCGTTGATACCTCTATTTCCCTTCTAATTAATTAAATACTCACTTTTTTTTTTTAACTAAAACCGCCATACACTGACCTCTCGACTTTCCTCTCGGCATCTTTACCTTCTAATTAACAAAATCAAACCTTTATTAACAATATTGTTCATCTTCCTTCTTAGTCGATTCCATTGTGATAAGTTGTCTCGCTCCAATATTATAGCTTTCGTGCACTGATAATCATCTTCATATCTATTTATTTATTGTACTCATCGATTTCCACACACTTTTGTTGGTAATCTAAGATATGTTTGTAATCTTGAAAATATTCTTAATTTTGTTGTTCAATTTATATAGTTTGTGCATTTAAATCGATCTAGCTTGTCTTTGATTAAGGTATGTACCTGCGGTTTTCGTTGGTTGGCTCTATATAACCATTACAATACCAACCCTAAATTTACAGAACCTATATTTTAACTTTCTTAATGTTATCTTTATTAACTTTACTATAATCTCCATGTTGGAGCTGTACCCATCAATTCTTCGTTGTGCTTCACTGATCGTCTTTCTTTTTTGTTAGTCCGAATTTTTGGATCTTATTTTAGTTTTTAATACAACTTTTGTGGATTAACTTAGAGTTCGTTTTTGGTGTGTGGGTCTACAATTTAGGTACACGGTCGAGTCGCAAGTTGGTATTGAGGTTGAAGTTCCTGAGGTGAGGTCCATCAGAATCCTATGAGAGGCTCAACTGTCTGACTGATCTAATTTTGTAATTAGGTAATAACATTGTAAAAACAGTAATGGTCTTAAAATATGGGTCAAATTATCTAGACAGATTCCCTATGGGTTGCAAATCTTACAGGTTTTTCATTCTTGTGTGTCTTTCTTCACTTATTTCCTTGCTAATTCTTTTGCCTCACTACTTCAATTATGAATGCAGACAGTCTTTCAAACATTTATAGGGACTTGTTGAATAGGGCTCTACTCTGAGAATACTAGGGAAAGCATATAGATATTATGTTTATTTCATGCAGTTCAGTTACAGAACATCTTTTCTTTTCAACATTTTGGATATTCTAGTGTGTAATTACTTATGCTAATTGCCTTGTATTACAGATGCTGCATTACTAGCCATAGAAAGATATAATCTTCACATTTTATAATCCTTGGATGTTTTGTATTGCAGGAAATTGACAAACAAGAGGGTTTCTGCAATTGGTGAAGGATGTCCTGATCTCAGACGCTTATAATTAACTACACCAAATGGTCTTTCTGGTGCCCGAATGGCTGCATCATCAAACATTGATTTGAATTAAATTCCACGTCCACTTCTCAGTTCATCAGCAGTTGTATATGAAACTCGTTCTGACAACCAGTCTAATATTCCACCATTATTAGTCCTCCTGGCATTTGGGTGGTATGAGCCATATTCACTTACTTATATGTTCCTATGTTTCTTTATTCCTTCTGTGTTCTAATTAATTTATACGCCCTCCATTCAAATCCCAAACACCCACTTACTGGTATTTGTTCAAGCGGTATAACTTTCTTACTTGTATCAACTCCACTTATTGTCGTGGATGGACAATAGGAGTTTAGACTATTATGAGACACTCAAGATATACATGCGATTATTTTAACCTTCTATGATTGTACATTAAATGAATAGCGGATACTCTCTTCATGTCGGGATTTTTAGATAGCTAATTTCATCATGGCAGGTCTTGATTTGTTGTGTTATATATTTCATCATGGTTGGGCATTTTCTTTTAAACTTAATTTTTTTTTGTTATATATTCCAGTTCAATTCAGTTAAAATTATTTCAGTGGCAAAACAGTCCGAAAGAACATGACACTTGATGACGTTTAATCAAACACACTTTTGCCTACCCTAAGTCGCTAGCGTTTCATGTCTTCACCATCATTTTAATTAAGTCTTGAAGTGATCCTTTCCAACCTTATTTGTTGTCTACTCTAGGTACCCGAAATTTATTGTTACCACACAGTTGGCGATTAATAGCTCATGTGATTGAAGCTTTTTTTACTGTTGGACTAAAGTTTATGTTTGCTTACTTGATACTTTCTATCTGATTTGTGAAGAAAGTTATTTTTTTTAGCTAACGTTTGATTGTTGGTTTTGCCTAAAATTGTCTTGGTTGAACTCCTTCAATGGATTTGTGACGAGGTTGTCGCAACCTATCAAAAATAAATGATGCGGGAGCATTGGAAGATAGCGAAAATAAAGTGCTCATTAGTCGAAATGTAACTCAAAGTACATAAGGTTTCAAAATGGGTTCGAGTTATGTGACAATGTTGAAATGGGAGAGCAATGAAGGTGGCGGAACTGGGAACACACTTCCCTAGGCCATGTAGGAGAACGGAATTTTAGCCGTGTAAGGAGACACAATTTCCTAAATCGTGTTTGATTAGCTATTAGTTTATTTTACTGTTTTCGAATAAAAGTAGGAAACTCTATATTTCATAATCCTAGTTTTATTTAGCTTCTACAAATCCGATTTTTATTAGTTAATTATAAAATAAGTTTCCTAGTTAGTTTAGAAAAAAGTTAGATAGCTTGGAAGACAAGGTGAGGAATTAGATCTCGAGTCAGATTTCAGACGTCGGGTAGGACTATAAATAAGGACCGATTGTGGCCTTATTTTTCAGAATATTTTCAGAAATACAATAAAGTTTACAGTTCCTAAAACTAGTGTCAATCTTGCGAGATTAGTTTAGGACTCTTCCTTGCGAGACTGAGTTATAGCAAATCAAGCTATAACCTTGCGAGGTTAGAACAAGAGTCGCTAATCTATCCTGTTCTTTGTTACAATTCACACGATATTAATCCTATTACAATAGCAACCTCACATTGCATCATAAATCACAAACACAAATTCCGTTGCAGGTTTACTAATTTCAAACTCGTTCCTTCGTTCTAAATGACCTATTCCTACATCAAGTGGTTACCCGAGCAAGGTTTTCGATTTATTATCTAATAAATCAGTCTTGGGAAGTCATGGCCATAGGAGATGAAGCCGGAAACAGCGACAATACAGCAAAACCATGAAAGGACGATATGGATGCGGCACGAGCAGAGATCGGCCCGATCTAGTATATTGTGAAGAACATAGCCACCACTTTGAATAAGAAAAAGAAGAAGCAGAACGAGGCTTATTCGGATAGCCAAGCCGAATCTGAGGAAGAAGAACAGCCAAAGGAGAAAAAGAAAAACAAGAACAATTATGACAGTGGCCTTAAACTTGACATACGAGTTTAATGGAGATCTAGATGCTGAAAAGTTTCTGGATTGGATTCGTCAAGCAGAGAGGATCTTCGAATACAAAGACTATGATGAGCATAAGCAATTTAAGGTTGCTACATTAAAATTAACCAAGTACGCGTCTTTATGGTACGAACATGTGAAGAAACATCTCAAGAAAGACAGAAAACCTAAGATTGAAACTTGGAAAAAATTAAAGAAGCATCTTATGAAGATGTTTCCTCCTAGAGACTACGAGCAAGATAATTACTTAAAGCTAACATATTTCACATAAGAAGGCTCGAGTTTTGGTGATTATATGAAAGAATTCGAGAAGTTGAGCATTGTTTGCGATTTGGAAGAAATGGAAGAATTGAGAACCGCACATTGTATTCGTGGCCTCAATTCGAGCCTAGCACAACGAGTGGAAATCCAGAATTATGATCGATTTAACGATGTTTGAAGGCTGGCTCTTAAATTCGAGAAGCAAGATAAGGGCAAGAAATCCTATGCTCATGATTATTCGAGGAATTCAAGAACTTACTCGAAACCAGCAGCTACCACGACCAGTAGCAAGGATATACGAAAAGAGGATCCAGAGGAAAAGGGCAAGGGTACAATGGTTGAAACAAAGGATGCGAGATTACGATGATGTTTCAAGTGCCAAGGATATGGGCACATTGCCATTGAACGTCCGCAAAAGCGAGCTCTGACGATTTAAGAATTGGTTGACTTAGTTCCTAACTTTGTGCTTCCAAAACCTGAATCCAAATCTGATTTGCGAGAGGAAGAGAGTGGCGCTGAAGAGGTACGTGTTGTTGAACCCTACAGGGACGAGGAAAAAGAGGTGTTGGTGCTTCGAAGCCTCCACACTGAGGCTGCTCACGTTGAAGAGGAGCAAAGGAAACGATTATTTTATTCTCGTTGTAAGGTAAACAATCAGATTTGCACTCTTATTGTCGATAGCGGATCTTGTACCAATGTCGTATCTAGAGAATTAGTTGATAATCTGAAGTTGCCAACTAAAAGCCACCCTAAACCATACAAATTGCATTGGCTTGACGGGAGTAAAGGGATATTAGTTAAGAAACGGGCCCTAGTATCGTTACAATTGGGATCGTATGAAGATAAGGTGCTATGTGATGTAATCCCGATGAATGCTTGTCATATTTTACTAGGTAGGCCGTGGTAATATGATCGAAAGGAAGAACATGACGGTAGGAGCAATGTTTATATTGTAACTAAAGGAAAAGCTAAATACCATCTTAAACCATTGTCACCAAGTAAACATAAGAAGCCTGTTGCAAAAGAGAGTTTGTTTTTAGAAGCAAGTGAAGTAGAGGAGGTACTCGCTCAAGGAAAACGAGCTTGTGTGCTGGTTGTCCAAGACTTGGAGTCCGATGGTGAGAGTTATCGCCAAGGAGTGCAGGGGTTACTTGATGAGTTTATGGATGTGTTTCGCGAGGTGTTACCTTATGAGTTACCTCCCTTGCGTGGAATTGAACATCGCATTAACTTAATTCTTGGAGCTGCATTGCCTAATAAACCAGCTTATCGGTGTAATCCCGAGGAAAGTAAAGAATTATAGAGGCAAGTACAAGAACTAATTGATCGAGGGTATGTACAAGAGAACTTGAGTTCGTGTGCAGTACCAGCGTTATTAGTGCCGAAAAAGGAGGGAACTTGGCGAATGTGTACTGACAGTAGAGCGGTGAACAACATTACAATCAAATACCAATTTCCTATGCCAAGACTTGACGATAATTTAGATGATTTTCTGGTTCGTGTGTTTTCTCTAAACTTTATTTACGGAGTGGTTATCATCATATGAGGATTCGAGAGGGAGATGAGTGGAAGACTACTTTTAAAACAAAAAGGGGTTATATGAATGGCTCATGATGCCATTTGGTCTATGTAACACTCCTAGCTCATTTATGAGGCTTATGAATGAAGTGTTAAGGCCTTTTCTTAACAAGTTTGTAGTTGTATATCTCGATGATATTCTGATTTATAGCAAGAATGAAGAAGAGCACAAACACCATTCAAGATCAGTGTTCGAAGTTTGTGAAAACAGAAGCTATTTGGCAAGCTTGAGAAGTGCACGTTTATGGTGCCGAGTGTAGTGTTTCTTGGTTACATTGTGGGCAAAGATGGTGTGAGCATGGACCCATCTAAGGTTGAAGAAATCCAGGCCTGGCCGGTTCCTAAATTGACTACAGAGGTGCGGAGTTTCCAATGAGTTATCATCATTCTATAGGCGATTCATTCAAGGATTTAGTTCGATCATGGCTCCAATTACAGAGCTAGCCAAGAAAGGGGTCTTCGTGTGGACTACTAGCGCCCAAAAGGCGTTTGAAGAAGTGAAGGGTAGGTTATGTTCTGGACCTGTTTTAGCACTTCCTAATTTCGATAAGTTGTTTGAGGTCGAATGTGATGCGAGTGGTGTTGGAATTGGTGCTGTATTGGTGCAAGAGAAGTGGCCTATTTCGTATTTTAGCGAGAAGCTAGGTGGTGCAAGGTTGAACTACTCAACTTACGACAAAGAATTATATTTGCCATTGTGAGAGCATTAGACCATTAGAGTCACTATTTGTGACCAAAGGCGTTTGTGTTACATTCTGATCATGAGGCTCTTAAGCATATACATGGGAGGGAAAAGTTGAATCCAAGGCACGCTAAATGGGTCGAGTTTATGCAATCTTTAACTTTCTTATCAAAGTATAAGACATGAAGTTCGAATGTTGTAGTTGATGCACTTTCTAGGAGGCATTGTTTGGTTGTTGAGCTTGATGCAAGATTGTTGGGTTTCGAGCATATTAAGGAGTTGTACAAGGCTGATCCATCTTTTGCTAAAGAGTTGATTAAGCCTACTGGAGCTTATACATTGCAAGATGGATTTTTATTTCAGGGAAATCGACTTTGCATTTCACAGATTTCGATTCAGGAGTTGCTTATTTGAGAGGCTCATGGAGGGGCGATAGCTGGTCACTTCGGTTTAAGACTTACGACATTGTAAGTGAACACTTTTATTGGCCAACGATGACCAAAGATGTGCAATACATAGTAGCAAAGTGCGTTGTGTGTCAAAAGGCGAAGAGCTCGTTCAATAAGGGGTTATACACACCCTTACTTATCCCAAAGCAGCCATGGAGCGAGGTTAGTATAGGTTTTATACTTGGGTTGCCAAGAACTCAGCGTGGTAAAGACTCAATAATGGTTGTTGTTGATCGGTTTTTGAAGATGGCTCATTTCATTCCTTGTCATAAAACCGATGATGCTACTAATGTTATTGATCTGTATTACAGGAAGTGGTTCGTTTACATGGAATCCCACTTACCTATGTATCGGATCGAGATGTAAAGTTTTTTAGTTATTTCTGGAAAACGTTACGGCGTTTGATGGGAACTAGGTTACTGTTTAGTAATTCTCACCATCCACAAATAGATGGTCAGACGGAAGTAACTAATCACACTCTTGGAAGTTTATTGAGAGGATTAGTTAGCAATAGCACAAAGGATTGGGATGTTAAACACGCACATGCCGAGTTTGCTTACAATCGAACTCCATCTGTTACTACTGGGCGAGATCCATTCGAAATTGTGTACGGGGTCAATCCATTTTTGTCTATTGACTTGGTCCCGATTCCGAAGAAAGATCTCATGAGTTTCAAAGCCAAAGATAGACAAGCTGCTTTTCTTCGTGCTTGTGAACAGGTGAGAGCTCAAATAGAAAAGGCAAATGCAAAATACATGGAGAAAGCGAACAAGCATAGAAAATAGCCTATGTTCAAGGTATGAGATGTTGTGTGGCTGCACTTAAGGAAGGAACGATTTTCGTCTAAGCGCAAAAATAAACTAATGCCTAGAGCTAATGGTCCGTTTAAGGTCCTAGAGTGTTATGGTTCGAGTGCTTACAAGCTAGATTTTCCAAGTGAGTATGGAGGTGTGAGCTTAACTTCCAATGTGGGAGATCTATCAACGTATCTCGACGACGAAAATTTGAGGTCAAATTCTCAAAAAGAAAGAGGGAATGATGCAGGAGCATTGGAAGATAGCGAAAATGAAGTGCTCATTAGTCGAAATATAACTCAAATTACAGAAGGTTTCAAAATGGGTTCGAGTTACGTGACGATGTTGAAATGGGAGAGCTATGAAGTGGCGGAGCTGGGAACACACTTCCCTAGGCCGTGTAGAAGCATGGAATTCCAGCCGTGTAAGGAGACACGATTTCCTAAATCGTGTTGGATTAGCAATTAGTTTATTTTACTGTTTTCGAATAAAATTAGGAAACTCTATATTTCCTAATCCTAGTTTCATTTATTTAGCTTCTACAAATATGATTTTTATTAGTTAATTATATAATAAGTTTCCTAGTTACTTTAGGAAAGAGTTAGATAGCTTGGAAGATAAGTTGAGGTATTAGATCTCGAGTCAGGATCCAGACGTCGAGTAGGACTTTAAATAAGGACCGATTGTGGCCTTTGTAACACCCGCGAATTTCCCATTTTGACATTTAAAATTTATTAAACCGTTTGATTACTTTATTTTACAATTTTGGATTATTCAATTTAATTAAATTTATGTCAGACACGATTTTTATAAACGTATTATATAAAAGCTCGTTTATATAAAAAATACGTACGATTAAATTATATCTTTAAGACATGATTTATATAATAATATATATACGTATTTTTGGTCGGATAATAATAGTGACGGTAATAATAATAATCTCTGTCTTAAATTCCGTCTAGCTATAGACCGTCACATTTCACTTTGTACATGCTTTAATCCGGACCAATCAAAATTCGACAACACGTCACACCCACCTAACATCGTACACTCTACTTGTAAAATATCTCTTTATTATATTATTATTATTATTATTATTATTATTATTATTATTATTATTATTATTATTATTATTATTATTATTATTATTATTATTATTATTATTAATGATGTTTGTGGTTGTTGTTCAAATACCCGTCCCCACCCCCCTTCATTTCCCTTCTTCTTCCTTTTTCACGCTGCAACACACACAGCAACAACAACAGCTAAAACGACAACAGCAGCCAACCACCATTTTCGCCATCCTCAACCCCCTTTTCCTCCCTTATTTCTCATCCAAATTTCATAATTCTTGCACCATTAGCTTCCTCTCTTCTTCCTCGTTCTTTTAAGGTAATAAAGCTTCTGTTTTGTTGAGGTTCGAAAATACCGTCTTAAATGACAACTTGATTTCTTGTCTTAATCGACTCGTTTTTCCTCCCTTTCTAGTTGAAGACCTCGAATACTGAAGAAAAGCTCTGTCTTGGGACGTTTTCACTCAGAATTCGAGAGCTACAGGTAACGGTGATAGGTTACTCGACAAATGTCGAATTTACTTGTTAATATGTCGATTGGTGTACTGATTTTCGTGTGTTGGATGTGCTGTTGTAGAAAAGCTTCACTCTTTATGAAATTTCGGCATTAATTTCGTATAAAATCGTTAATTTCGTTGTTTAAATTTCAGCTTGTCCATGTTTTAAAGGTCGTCTTAACCCGATTCGGTTTTGGGCTGCTTAGGCGTGAGAATAGAGTGCAACGGTACAGTTTTTGGGACGGAGTTTGGGGTGGTGTGAGCGGAGGTTTTGGGCAGTCGAGTAGTGGCATGTCACGGCTTGTTTCGGCCTGCATTGGCTACTTTTCACGGCTGCTATCAGTCCGGCTTGTAGGTTACTTGTATACGTCTTGGTTGGCTTTGCAGGTTGTACATGGTTGTTGTGGGCGACCGTGTGTAAGGTATTATAGGACTGATTGGGTGCCGTTGTGGAACCGTGATAGACGGGTTTCGAGCCGAATTGGGGCTTCTTGTGTTTTGGTTTTAAAACGTGATGAGGGACGTCAAGTCGTGGCTGTTGTATAGTCGGTAACACTTTTTAACAAATTGATATCCAATGACCTTGGTACTATAGAGTATAGAGTATAGAGTATATCATTTGTAAGTTTTCAGCATGTCATTTGCTTAAGGACTGATTTTGGTTGTTCTATGTTGGAAATGGTGGCTGGTAGTGAGGCCGCGTACGACGGATTGTCGGGTCATGAATAGGGTTGCCCAAATGGTTTCGAGTCGTGGGTAGGTGCTGTCCAAAATAGTTCTTGAGTCGTGTTTATAAATTGTTTTGGCGCTAGTTTGGGTTATTTAAAGTATAATTAAATATATATCCGTCTCATATTTTATATAACGTAATTCGTTAATATCGTTCGTTTACATATTATTTCAATTAGGCTCATATGAGATTAAAAGTTGGGCACATTTGGTTTTGTTTGTTGGGCTCACTACCTTAAGATTTTTGGACTCACCATGGTTGAATTATTAGGCTCACCTCATTTCTTTTGTGGACTTTATTTGATTCATTTGTTGGACTTCACATGATTACATGGTTGGGCTTTGCTTGATTAACTTGATGGATTTCTTGTGTCTTCAAGTATTGGTTTTTATAACTTGTTGATGGGCTCATAAAAGAGTCACTTGAGTCGGTCACATTTTATCCCGTATATTTCATATAACGTAAATTATTCGTTATCACTTGTTATATTTTGTTTAATCGGCTTGTTAAATTATAAAGAGGAATATTTATTAATATAATACAAGCATGAGATATTTATTATAAATATTTGTATGAGTCATATTCTTGATAATGCCTTGTATTGTTCTGTTGTGACAGTCTTGATCCTATCGGATACTAGGGGTGAGCTATAAGCCCTCTAGTTGCGATATGATTGTTGGGATTAATGTTCCCATCTGTACTTATGGTGAGATGCAAGCCATAAGTATGAATGTGACATTAATGATCCCGTGTCATATGATGTTTGCATGACCATTCTTACCCCTATTGTGACTCAAGTGTGACGTTTTACATTGTGTGACTACTTGACATTCCTTATTTACCCCTTTCGGACCTTTGGTTACGAGTGTGTGCCATGTTTCCGGATTGGGTTATCTTCCTTTTTCGGACCTTTGGTTACGAGTGTGTGCCATGTTTCCGGATTGAGTTATCTTCCTTTTTCGGACCTTTGGTTACGAGTGTGTGCCATGTTTCCGGATTGGGTTATCTTTCCTCTTTCGGACCTTTGGTTACGGGTGTGTGCCATGTTTCCGAATTAGGATATCCTTCCGCCTTTCTTCGGACCTTTGGTTACGAGTGTATGCCATGTTTCCGATTAGAGTTTACTCGACCTTTGGTTACGAGTGTGTGCCATGTTTCGAGTCTTGGATACGATTGGTATATCGTTTGTCGAATCGGGTGACGTCCATCCCGAGAGTCTGGATCCAGGTTTAGACTAGGACCGTATTATGATCGTCGTCCTACCAAGAGGTTGGAGTCTAAATGGTTGTCTTGTGAGTTCATACTAAGTATATGTCTTACACTTGTTGAGTCGGTCAATATGGGTTGGTCGACTTGGTGATTCTATTTCCTTGATTGCATATTCATGCTCATACACCCTGCCTATTCTACTAAGAAAGTATCATGCCTGTTTCACCACGATTGTTCATTATATCTCCTTATTCTTCATTGTTCACATATGTTACATGATTAATATGTTTGATTAAATGTTGTTTGTTACCTGCATTTCGACATATTGTGGCTGGGAGAACCTTGAGTTACTCCCCACGACCGTATGCGTTCATGTTTACATGAATGACAGGTGGTGAAGATGCTTACGTGGGGAAGACGTGTGGGCTAGCGAGAACTAAACCCTCGGACCTTAGTTTCTAGTTTAGAAACCTCTTATTTGTTTATTCGTGGGATATCTTTTCCCCGCCTTCTAGACTTGGGTTGTAATAACCTAAATTTGTCTATTATTGTTTTTGTTTCATTTCGTTTTTGGCACCCGCGTTTTAATCTTTAACTAATAATCTAAAAGTTTTTTAAATCTCACAATTTCCGCTTTAAATTTATTAGTTTTATTTTCCGCGTTATCGCGGGGTGTCACAGTTGGTATCAGAGCATATGTTGCTCCCGACGCACACACGTGTACCCCGAATTTAAATTGAACTTGACCTTGAATAATGAATGAGAGATGGGTAGACTTAAGGACCTAAGGTGGTAGTCTGTAGTGTGTTTGCTCTTTGTTAGGTTCTAACATGTTTGTTGTTTGTCACTTAATATTTGTTGTGCCCTTGGATCAATGACTGTAAACTTACCAATGTGGTGATCAAGATTTGGTGCCTATTACTGAGGATTGAAGAATGGTTCAACCTTTGAAAAATGCTTATACTTCCTCGAAGATGTTTCTCATTCTTTGCGTACTTTGCCCTGTTCTTTACTTCTTAATGCATATTCCTTCTTCTAAATCCTCTTTTCTCACTCCTTGTAAGTCACTCTTGTATTTCCTAACTTGTCTTTTGTTCCTTGCTTATCTTTCCTTAATGCCTTTTTATAGTACTCCCTCTTTTGAGGAATGTTAACCTTGGTTGGAAATTTGACTTTTGAGGAGATTGTTTGTATCTAGCCCTTAACCCTGGTTTTGAGAGGTTGTGATGTTACAAAGACTTAGGTAATGTGATGAGACATACTTGATGTTTCTTATACCTAGATCCTTGAGTAAGTGAGTATATTTGATTGGTGGATTCTATGTGTTAAGTGTGAGTTGCATTTGGTACTAAGGTTATAGGACTTGGCTTTGTTGTTTATGTTTTGGATTTGAAAGGCTTGGGAAGCGTAGTGAGACGTGTCTTGAGGTACTAGTACTTAGTACTTGACTTAGAATGGATGAAATTGAATGGATTTGAGGATGTAGGATTGACTAAGTAAGTCGAGTTTGTGATTGACTTTTGTAGTTGCTTTGGATATGAGGGTTTAATGTATATGTTACCACGTGATAAATGCTAATTGTGGGGTTATTAGTTGATCTAAGTGAGTGATCTTGTTTACTACTTGAGGTATTAGTATAGCTTTGTTGGAAACCTTGACCTTGATCTCGTGGAGGTTGTTTGTAGATGTTTGAGGATTTGGAGTGGTGAGATCACACTTATAGTGGAGTAACTTTTTTCGAGGAAGTTAGGATGAAGTAACATGAGTGTTTTGAGGAAATCTTTGGGAGTGTTGTGATTATAGGTTTTTTTGTTAAAAAGTTTTCAGAACCGTTTAAGATGATGTTGTTGTTTCAGGATTGAGTACCCGGCGTTTTCTTGTTGTCTAATCTCCCTTCTTCTTTGACCATAAGCGTTACCGTTCATACCTCCTTTCCTCGCTTCATCTTGCTCCTCCCTTAAGTTTGATGCTAGTGACCTATAAAAACTCTATCTTTGACATCCTTGTTGACCTTACTTCAATTCTTACCCTATGAAATTCATCGTAGCTCTTTTTGTTGGTTAAGTCTGGACCCTCTTAGCGTACTTTGTACTTATGTTGTCTAAATTGCTTTTCATTTCATACAATTTCTAAGTATTTCAAGCTACCAATTTGTTTCGTTGTTAAACGTTTATGTTACTTTTACAAAACCTTACCTATTTTAAAGGTTTGAAAATGAAGAAAATTGATTTAATTCCATATTTGTTCCTTGAGTATAGACTTCTTTATCATTATTTTTAAAACCCGAGATTTCTTTAAATTTTATCCAATTTCTGTTAACTTGGATCTATTTATGATTTCTTTGACAAAGTTTAATATCATATTTTCAGGAACTTGACTCCTTATTGAGTTTAAAAGTGAAATCTTCATTTCTATTTTGGCTTTTACAAGAGAAAAATTGAGTAAAGTACCTTTCTCTTTTGATTTTAACGTTGATCGGATGATAGAACTCGTTATTAGAGACGTTTAATAACTTGTTCTAAGCTTGTCGGCGAATGATTTTTGTTTTAAATTTGTCTTTGACTTGGAAAGTAAGCGTTCTTGTGTGCACGACAAGAGCAATTTCGTTCCATGAATGAGACTTACACTTTTGAAAACTTTTCGTTAATGTTTTTGAAAGTATTTTGATTTTCGATTTACACAAATGATTTGCTTTTGACCTTATTTTTGATTTGGAATGTGATATTCTTGAATACGTAACAAGAACACTTCCGTTCCTTTGACGAGAATCTGGTTCTGTAGGAAAATTTTATTTGAAACTTTTGAAAGAATTTTAATTCTTACGATAAGTAACCTTTTAAATGTTTTGGTTACCGATTCCAAAGTTCCAGTTTTATTTTTATAACCTTTCTTTTCTACCTTCAAGTTTCGAGGACGAAACTTTTTAAAAGATGGGGTGATTGTAAC
Organism: Silene latifolia; assembly: GCF_048544455.1. Taxonomy (NCBI): domain Eukaryota; kingdom Viridiplantae; phylum Streptophyta; class Magnoliopsida; order Caryophyllales; family Caryophyllaceae; genus Silene; species Silene latifolia. Next base: position 222,148,833 of record NC_133538.1, on the reverse strand, counting down.
ACCCGCGAATTTCCCATTTTGACATTTAAAATTTATTAAACCGTTTGATTACTTTATTTTACAATTTTGGATTATTCAATTTAATTAAATTTATGTCAGACACGATTTTTATAAACGTATTATATAAAAGCTCGTTTATATAAAAAATACGTACGATTAAATTATATCTTTAAGACATGATTTATATAATAATATATATACGTATTTTTGGTCGGATAATAATAGTGACGGTAATAATAATAATCTCTGTCTTAAATTCCGTCTAGCTATAGACCGTCACATTTCACTTTGTACATGCTTTAATCCGGACCAATCAAAATTCGACAACACGTCACACCCACCTAACATCCTACACTCTACTTGTAAAATATCTCTTTATTATTATTATTATTATTATTATTATTATTATTATTATTATTGTTATTATTATTATTATTATTATTATTATTATTATTATTATTATTATTATTATTATTATTATTATTATTATTATTATTATTATTATTATTATTATTATTATTATTATTATTATTATTATTATTATTATTATTATTATTATTATTATTATTATTATTATTATTATTATTATTATTATTATTATTATTATTATTATTATTATTATTATTATTATTATTATTATTATTATTATTATTATTATTATTATTATTATTATTATTATTATTATTATTATTATTATTATTATTATTATTATTATTATTATTATTATTATTATTATTATTATTATTATTATTATTATTATTATTATTATTATTATTATTATTATCATTATCATTATTATTAATGATGTTTGTGGTTGTTGTTCAAATACCCGTCCCCACCCCCCTTCATATCCCTTCTTCTTCCTTTTTCACGCTGCAACACAGACAGCAACAACAACAGCTAAAACGACAACAGCAGCCAACCACCATTTCCGCCATCCTCAACCCCCTTTTCCTCCCTTATTTCTCATCCAAATTTCATAATTCTTGCACCATTAGCTTCCTCTCTTCTTCCTCGTTCTTTTAAGGTAATAAAGCTTCTGTTTTGTTGAGGTTCGAAAATACCGTCTTAAATGACAACTTGATTTCTTGTCTTAATCGACTCGTTTTTCCTCCCTTTCTAGTTGAAGACCTCGAATACTGAAGAAAAGCTCTGTCTTGGGACGTTTTCACTCGGAATTCGAGAGCTACAGGTAACGGTGATAGGTTACTCGACAAATGTCGAATTTACTTGTTAATATGTCGATTGGTGTACTGATTTTCGTGTGTTGGATGTGCTGTTGTAGAAAAGCTTCACTCTTTATGAAATTTCGGCATTAATTTCGTATAAAATCGTTAATTTCGTTGTTTAAATTTCAGCTTGTCCATGTTTTAAAGGTCGTCTTAACCCGATTCGGTTTTGGGCTGCTTAGGCGTGAGAATAGAGAGCAACGGTACAGTTTTTGGGACGGAGTTTGGGGTGGTGTGAGCGGAGGTTTTGGGCAGTCGAGTAGTGGCATGTCACGGCTTGTTTCGGCCTGCATTGGCTACTTTTCACGGCTGCTATCAGTCCGGCTTGTAGGTTACTTGTATACGTCTTGGTTGGCTTTGCAGGTTGTACATGGTTGTTGTGGGCGACCGTGTGTAAGGTATTATAGGACTGATTGGGTGCCGTTGTGGAACCGTGATAGACGGGTTTCGAGCTGAATTGGGGCTGCTGTGTTTTGGTTTTAAAAACGTGACAGGGGACGTCCAAGCTGTGGCCTGTTGTATAGTCGGTAACACTTTTTAACAAATTGATATCCAATGACCTTGGTACTATAGAGTATAGAGTATAGAGTATATCATTTGTAAGTTTTCAGCATGTCATTTGCTTAAGGACTGATTTTGGTTGTTCTATGTTGGAAATGGTGGCTGGTAGTGAGGTCGCGTACGACGGATTGTCGGGTCATGAATAGGGTTGCCCAAATGGTTTCGAGTCGTGGGTAGGTGCTGTCCAAAATAGTTCTTGAGTCGTGTTTATAAATTGTTTTGGCGCTAGTTTGGGTTATTTAAAGTATAATTAAATATATATCCGTCTCATATTTTATATAACGTAATTCGTTAATATCGTTCGTTTACATATTATTTCAATTAGGCTCATATGAGATTAAAAGTTGGGCACATTTGGTTTTGTTTGTTGGGCTCACTACCTTAAGATTTTTGGACTCACCATGGTTGAATTATTAGGCTCACCTCATTTCTTTTGTGGACTTTATTTGATTCATTTGTTGGACTTCACATGATTACATGGTTGGGCTTTGCTTGATTAACTTGATGGATTTCTTGTGTCTTCAAGTATTGGTTTTTATAACTTGTTGATGGGCTCATAAACGAGTCACTTGAGTCGGTCACATTTTATCCCGTATATTTCATATAACGTAAATTATTCGTTATCACTTGTTATATTTTGTTTAATCGGCATGTTAAATTATAAAGATGAATATTTATTAATATAATACAAGCATGAGATATTTATTATAAATATTTGTATGAGTCATATTCTTGATAATGCCTTGTATTGTTCTGTTGTGAGAGTCTTGATCCTATCGGATACTAGGGGTGAGCTATAAGCCCTCTAGTTGCGATATGATTGTTGGGATTAATGTTCCCATCTGTACTTATGGTGAGATGCAAGCCATAAGTATGAATGTCACATTAATGATCCCGTGTCATATGATGTTTGCACGACCATTCTTACCCCTATTGTGACTCAAGTGTGACATTTTACATTGTGTGACTACTTGACATTCCTTATTTACCCCTTTCGGACCTTTGGTTACGAGTGTGTGCCATGTTTCCGGATTGGGTTATCTTCCTTTTTCGGACCTTTGGTTACGAGTGTGTGCCATGTTTCCGGATTGGGTTATCTTCCTTTTTCGGACCTTTGGTTACGAGTGTGTGCCATGTTTCCGGATTGGGTTATCTTTCCTCTTTCGGACCTTTGGTTACGGGTGTGTGCCATGTTTCCGAATTAGGATATCCTTCCGCCTTTCTTCGGACCTTTGGTTACGAGTGTGTGCCATGTTTCCGATTAGAGGTTACTCGACCTTTGGTTACGAGTGTGTGCCATGTTTCGAGTCTTGGATACGATTGGTATATCGTTTGTCGAATCGGGTGACGTCCATCCCGAGAGTCCGATCCGAGTTTAGACTAGGACCGTATTATGATCGTCGTCCTACCAAGAGGTTGGAGTCTAAATGGTTGTCTTATGAGTTCATACTAAGTATATGTCTTACACTTGTTGAGTCGGTCAATATGGGTTGGTCGACTTGGTGATTCTATTTCCTTGATTGCATATTCATGCTCATACACCCTGCCTATTCTACGAAGAAAGTATCATGCCTGTTTTACCACGATTGTTCATTATATCTCCTTATTCTTCATTGTTCACATATGTTGCATGATTAATATGTTTGATTAAATGTTGTTTGTTACCTGCATTTCGACATATTGTGGCTGGGAGAACCTTGAGTTACTCCCCACTGACTGTGGCGTTCATGTTTACATGAATGACAGGTGGTGAAGATGCTTACGTGGGGAAGACGTGTGGGCTAGCGAGAACTAAACCCTCGGACCTTAGTTTCTAGTTTAGAAACCTCTTATTTGTTTATTCGTGGGATATCTTTTCCCCGCCTTCTAGACTTGGGTTGTAATAACCTAAATTTGTCTATTATTGTTTTTGTTTCATTTCGTTTTTGGCACCCGCGTTTTAATCTTTAACTAATAATCTAAAAGTTTTTTAAATCTCACAATTTCCGCTTTAAATTTATTAGTTTTATTTTCCGCGTTATCGCGGGGTGTCACAGCCTTATTTTCAGAATATTTTCAGAAATACAATAAAATTTACAGTTCGTAAAACTTGTGTCAATCTTGCGAGATTAGATTAGGACTCTTCCTTGCGAGGCTGAGTTATAGCAAATCGAGCTATAACCTTGCGAGGTTAGAACAAGATTCTCTAATCTATCTTGTTCTTTGTTACAATTCACAGGATATTAATCCTATTACAATAGCAACCTCACGCTGCATCATAAATCACAAACACAAATTCGGCTGCAGGTTTACTAATTTCATACTCGTTCGTTCTAAACGACCTAATCCTACATCAATAAACCAACTCGCCTAAACTAATATAGCTAGGGAAGTCGGGATCGTATCCACAGGGAGCCTATATATGTTCTATTTGCTAACTAAAGTATGTCTAATAAAGGGGTTGATTGATTTTATTTTAACCAAACTAAAAGTAATAAGGAAAGAGAAGCAAAAAGTATAAATGAGAATGTACTCTGTAAGAACCGTACATTACTCCGTAAGAACCGTAGATTACTAATGTTGATCTACTTACAATTTATGATCTATAATGTTGATCCGCTTACGAATCGTCTTTAGTGCTTTCGATTAAAAAGACCGAATTGTTGATGTCGTTTTAATTGATGCAAGTTATTTTTGTTCCTTATTGACTAAATTCTTTGTTGATATCATTTGATCTTTTTATTAATAGGAGCTTCCTTTCTTCCTTGATATCTTTTCTTTTGGCCATGCAGGTAGATATCAATTTCTAATTCATCAAATATTGGGGACGGTTCATCTGGATTAGAGGAGCAATGTATACACACTTTCGGGAGCGCTAATTAGCTAGGATTTAATTTTTTTAAGACATTTTTTTTATTTTTACTTTGGTTGTAAACATTGGTAACTATGTTTTTAGATTTTTCTTGATTATATGAAGTAATGACAATACTTTTTAGGATTTGGACATGTATTTAATTTGACAATGCAATTTATGATATGAAGTTCGGTTTTGGATATATAGACTCATCAAATTTCTTTGTTTTTATACTTATGATTAGACCTGGCAAACAGATCGGGCCGTGTGGGGTTCGTGTTCGTGTCACATGTAAACGGATCACAAACCCTCCAACATAAACTCGACCCAATTAAATCTCGTGTCGTGTTCGTGTCGACCCACTTACGTAAATGGGTCATAAAGTCTCAACCCTAACCCGTTAATTTCGTGTTGGGTTCGTGTTGTGTTTTCGTGTCATGTCCATATTTCGAAAACTTAAGTATATTCATGTAATGGGGGGATCAAGATAAATTAGGATTAATTTAGTAAACAGGTCATTCATGTCGGGTTCGTGTTTAGAGAGGTCAACCTAAACCCAACCCAATTAAATATCGTGTCGTGTTCGTGTTGACCCACTTACATAAATGGGTCACTAGGTCTCAACCCAAACCCATTAATTTCATGTCGGATTCGTGTCGTGTTTTCATGTCGTGTCATTGTTTACCACCTCTACTTCTGATGATGTCATTTTTTAATCTATGACTATTATGTAATTTGTCATTAAATACAATTGTAGCAAATTTTTGAAAAATGAATGGCGGCAACAAAATTAGAATGATGGAAAAAAAGCGCCGAGAAAAAGTACATCTTGATATTTAAAAGCGTCGATATTTAAAAAGATTCTTGACACGAAAAAACGTTGATAATTTTTGACAGGATAAAGTGACAAGATCATTCACGCTAAAAAGCGTCACAAACTCATGACGCTGCAAATATCCACGCTTTAGAAAGCGTCAGAAATAAAATGGCGACGCTTTTAAGCATCGATATAACCTTAAAAAAGCGTAGAGATTGTAAGGGATTTGTTGTAGTGTCTTGCTCCGTTATGTTCCAGGATGTACCTGTTAGTATTGCATTGCTGATCCTTCCAGCCGATCTTATCCAATTCAAACTAGGGGAGTTTGATGTGATTTTGGGTATGGATTGGTTAGCTCGTTATGATGCTAGGTTTCAGTTCCGTGATCAGAAGATCGTGCTTAAAGATCCTAGTGGTTCAAGAGTCTTTTAACAGGGTTCTAGAGTTGCACCTACTGTCTAGTGGGTTTCTACTATGAAGATAGTTAACATGGGTAAAAAAGGGTTATCAAATCTATCTGTGCAGTGTTCATGATGTTTCAGCAGAGTTGAATTTGGAAGATATCCCTGTGGTTAAGGAGTTTCCCGATGTCTTTCCCGATGATCTACCTGGTATTCCTCCTCATCGAGATTTAGAGTTCTCGATTAATTTGTTACCTGAAACTGGTCCCATTTGAAGAGCTCTGTGTCGTATGGCCCCAGCTGAGTTACATGAACTTAATAAGAAACTTAAAAGGATGATCGATAAGGGTTTTATTCGACCAAGTGCTTCGCCGTGGGGTGCTTCAGTTTTGTTCGTCAAGATGAAGGATGGTACTATACGGTTGTCCATCGATTATCGTGAGCTGAATAAGATTACTATCAAGAAAAAGTATCCTTTGCCAAGGATCTAGGATATTTTTTATCGATACTGTGGCTCTAGTGTGTTTCTAAGATCGATCGAAGGTCTGGCTACCATCAGATTCCGGTTAGGAAAGAGGATAGTCCTAAAAATGCTTTTCTTTCGATGTATGGCCACTATAAGTTCATGGTGATGCGGTTTGGGTTGACGAATGCACCTGTAGTTTTCATGGGTCAGATGCACCGCACTTTTAACGAGTATTTAGATAAGTGCGTCGTGGTGTTCATAGACGACATACTGATCTACTCAAGGGATGAGGTTGAGCACGAGAGTCATCTTCGTATTATTTTGGAGACTTTGCGTAAGCAGAAATGGTTTGCCAAGTTCTCAAAGTGGGAGTTTTGGCTAAAGGAACTGACTTTCTTGGGTCACGTGATATCCGCCGATGGATTTATGGTTAATCCGTCAAAGATTCGAGTTGTGGTTGATTGGGAGAGTCCGAAGAATGTGAACAAGATTCGGAGTTTTCTTGGTCTTGCTGGTTACTATCATCGATTCGTGCATGATTTCTCTAAGATATCGAGGCCGATGACTTAGCTAATCAAGAAGGAATCCAAGTTCATTTGGACAGAGGCTTGTGAATTTGCTTTCCAGGAGTTGAAGAAAAGGTTTTCTACCGCTCTTGTGTTGATTGTACTTGAAGAGGGCGTCGTGTTCGATGTCTACTATGATGCGTCAAAGTCTAGTTGGGTTATGTCTTGATGCAGAAGGGTAAGGTTTTGGCTTATGCTTCCCGTCAGTTGAAAGATCACGAGGTGAATTACCCGACTCACGATCTTGAGTTGGCAGCAGTGGTGTTTGCACTTAAGCTGTGGCGACACTACTTGTATGGAGTCTCTTGCAACATTTATAGGAATCATGAGAACTTGAAGTATATCTTCACTCAGAGGGATCTTAATATGAGGCCGAGACGTTGGTTGGAGATGCTTATTGAGAATAAGATTGAGCTGCAGTATCATGAGGGTAACGCAAACGTAGTTGCCGATGCTTTGAGTCGCAAGGTGTGTCATGTTGTGAAATTTGTGTTGGTGTTATATGATGAATTGAGTCGAGAGTTCCAGAAGATGAGCTTAGAGGTAGTTCTTCCTGGTACTTTAGATTTGAGTGTGATGGTTGCTATACCCGAGATCCTTAACAAGATTCGAGTTAAGGAAAGAGAAGATGAGTTCCTAGAAGGAGTTCGAGCCGCCGTGAGTGAAGATTGCACTGAGGGCTTCGACGTTGGACCTGATGATCGTATGCAATTCCGTGGTCATTGGTGTGTACCTATCTGTGAGGTCTTAAAGGGCAATATTCTCAAGAAGGCTCATAGTACTCCCTATTCGGTTCATTCTGATGGCAATAACATGAAGAAGGATTTGAAGCTACGTTTTTGCTAGCCGAATTTGAAGAAAGAGATCGCCGAGTTTGTGCGTTGTTGCGTAGTTTGTCAAAAGCTCAAGTTTGAACATCAGAGACCTGGTGGTCTACTGCAACCTTTGGAGATTCCCACATGGAAATGGGATTCGATTTCGATGGATTTCGTCATGGATTTACCAAGGTCGCTGAAAGGAATGAATGCTATTTGGTTCGTGGTTGTTCGTTTAAATAAGGTCGCTTATTTAATCTGATGAAGGAGACTTGGAGTCTCGAGGATCTTGCCAGCGTGAGACCGTTCGTCTTTATGGAGTTCCTAAGAACATCATCTCTACTCGTGATCTGAGGTTCTGTTCTAAAGCTTTGGAAAAAGTAACAGTTGGCTTTGGGCAGTGAGCGTATGATGAGTACGGATTTTCATGCTGCAACCAATGGTCAGACTGAGCGTACTATTCAGACACTTGAGAACATGTTGCGAGCCTGTGCTTTGGAGTTCCAAGTTAGTTGGGAGATGAGCTTTCTGCTTGTGTAGTTCTCCTACAACAATAGTTACCAAGATAGTATTAAAATGGCTCAGTTTGAGGCACTTTATGGAAGAAAGTGTTGTAGTCCTTTGTGTTGGGATGATTCTAATGAGGCAGTCGTTCTTGGTCAGCAGTTAGTTCAGGAATCAATTGAGCAGGTAAGGTTGATTCATAAGAAGCTAAAGGCAGCCCAAGATCGATAGAAGACGTATGCAGATTTGTGCCGTAGGCCGATTGAGTTCAAGGTTGGCGATAAGATTTTCCATAAGGTTTCGCCAATGAAAGGTGTCAAGAGGTTTGCGATTAACGGAAAGCTTAGTCCTAAGTACATTGGTCCCTATGAAGTGCTAGAGAGAGTTGGTGAGGTAGCCTATAGGTTGCCTTTTACCTCCGAATTTGTCGAAGGTTCAGGATGTTTTCCATGTGTCACAGTTGTGCCATTATCGCAATAATCCTTATCTGGTCTTACAAGCTGATGTTATTGATGTCGAGCCTAACCTGACTTATGAGTAACAAACTGTTCGTATTTTGGAACGTCATTAGAAGAGGTTAAGGAATAAGGTTGTACCTTTGGTTCGAGTTCTGTGGAATTGTCAGAAGTTTAAATGAGAGACTTGGGAAACCAAAGCGTCAATGAGAGAGAAGCATCCACATCCTTTCGAGTGAGGTAGTTCTCTGATCAAGTTTTGAGGACGAAACTACTTTCTAGGCGGTTGATTGTAACACCCCTAATTTCCGTACATTATTTATTTAATTTATTTTCTCATATTCATATTTTAATTTGCGGGAAAATACACTTTTTCATATTTTATTGGCTTTCCTAACTCGATATTGGTGAAAATCCGCTTAGGTCTTGGGTTTCACGTGATACTAGAGTATATGGGTGAGTTTTGGGTCTAAGCTTAGTTTAAACCCATGAGTTCTTCTGTAAATAAGAGTGGAAACTAAACCCTTGCATTCTTTTCCACATAATTCCGAAAACCCTAACCCTAATTCTCTCCTCTCTTCTCTCCTCTGGTGCCGTGTGGTTTTGTAGGAAATATCGGTATACTTCATCAAGAAATTCGGATTATAACGAAATTATAATTATGAAATTGCTAGTCATAAACGAAATTGCATAAACAAAAAGGGTAGAGATTAGAATTAACCTTTGGTCCTAGCAATTAGGCCTAAGAACAAATATCGAGATCGATATTCTCCTAATCGTTGCACCCAAAATGCTTTGAAAAATGCCTAATTTTTGCTAGAAAAGTGAACCTTAATTTCTAATGATTTTAGGGTTTTCAGTGATGAGAGTTTTAGGTCAAAACAAGTGAGTAAAAATGATCCCCTTTCACTCCTCTTAACCGTGTAAAAGAAGGAGAATAAGGGAAGATTTTTTCCTTCCTTTTTTTTCGTGTAACAACCGAAAAAAATAAGGAGAATATCTTCTTATTTTCGGTTGTTCTAATATTGTATAAAATGTGTATATATTTCAATTGTCATTAATGTCGTCACGTATTTAATAAGTCCACACACAACAGCTTGTAGTCGATTTATTAATACCGGTCTGTAATTATTTATTATGACAATTTCGTATAATATATACATTAACTATAAATATAACATATTTATAATTTGCTAATTAAATATAACCGTTTACGTTTAATTACGAATTAACATCTTAATTCGTTTAAAGCTAACATTATATACAATAATTAAATATAACAGCTTATATTCAATTTACGAATTAATAATTAATTCGTCTCAGCTAATATTATTTAATTGTATTAAATAATCGTCTCATCATCACTTTGACTAACCTTTTAGTCAAATACATGGACTAACCTTTTAGTCATATAAGGCATCAATGTGATTATATTTTCATATAATCACATCTCTCAAACACATTCTTTAGGTGTAACTTTTAGGGACCAGTTGATCACCGCCATCAGTTTGATAATAACGTCAAACTTCTAGCAAGCCAACCGTTATTAATAAACGTTAATCAACTGATAAAATACTAAGTATACCCTGTGAACCTATAAGAGATTTATAAATGTTATCACACTGACTGTGGAGGACACAAGCTCCAACAAACTCCCACTTGTCCTCACAAGTGTATGTGTGATAACCGATTCTCATATCCTAAAATTTCTCCCACTCAATGTAAAACTATTTGCAAAATCCGTATTCACAAAGGTCGTATTTTACAAGTGATCAATATCAAGAGTGGTTTTCCCGACTAGAGAGTAACTTAACTGATAAATGAATCATCATTCGAGCATGGCCATGCATTTCAGTTACAACTCCTCGAGTGGCCCTGAGAAATAACTAAACCTGATAAAGGTTGGATATTTTCTTCAACTCGAATCCTGCAAATATAAGCACAGTATGAAATGACCCAGTGAAAATCTGCTTAGCCTCCTTTTACGGTCGACCATGAGAAAGAAACCAAAGTCACCCAAAAACTACCTTAATCTCAAGAGACAGTCGATAGTCGAAAGAATCGACTCTAGGAACACAATGGACGTCCAATCCACGACCTGGCACCGAATGTTTTTAAACATTTAGGACTCCATTCCGTTGTCACAATGTCCTACGAGGTATCGTTATAACTCGCATCTGTGATCGATCAGCCAACCGTTTGACTTATGGCTCGTTGAACCCACCATCAATCAACTTCACAAAATAATAGCCAGAGTTATCAGCTCATGTAGGCGATTACGGACCAAAACAAATATAATGTAATTCAGTTCACTTTGTGGCGTTCAATGTTGTCGTACAATCCACATGAAAAACAAAATATGAAATAATACGATGAAGTTATAAATAGCATATGAAAAATATAATGTATCGAATCCATTAGCAACTAGTACAACTCAGGAACACGTTTAATTCCCATGGAAATAACGTGCCCTTCATTCTTATCATATTTCAATGGTTTAGTGAGAGGATCCGCGATGTTGTCATCCGAAGCAATCTTGTCAATCACTATCTCCTCTTGCTCCACGTAATCACGGATCAGGTGAGCCTTTCGATGTACATGTCTAGACTTGTTGCTAGAGTTAGGCACCTTGGCCTGGAAGACGGCACCTCTATTGTCATAATAGATGGTGATTGGGTCACTCGAACTAGGAACTATGGTTAGTCCTTTTTAAGAATTGACGCATCCATATAGCTTCCTTTGCTGCTTCTGAAGTGGCATAGTACTCGGATTCAGTAGTAGAATCTGCTACAACTTCCTGTTTGGAACTCTTCCACCTGACCGCATGATGTGACCATAATTAGCGCATATTTAGCCCCCGAATTAGCCTTGTTCCCATGCTTTTTAGTGCATATTTGGGTCATTTATTGTCTTTAGTTCTTTGTTTTGCATATTCTTTGAGCTTTTGATCCCTTGGTAGGAAAGGAGTGCAAATCTTGCATTTTCATGACAAAACGAGACTAAATTGATTAAATTCAATGACCAAGCATCAAAGAGAGACAAGATTAGAAGGCCTTTGTACATATGATAGTAGATGAGCAATGTTGAGAAAGGATCCTTGCATCCCCGAGGAAATCCCCAAGGATTTTATGAAGAAAAGAAGAAGAAACCATGCTGAGCTACAATCCGAGCGGATTGTCCCGAATCCGACCGTCCTCCACAAGCACAATCCGTGCGTCTTCCTCCAAAGACGCCCGGATTAGCAGCCACAGAATCCGCCCGGATTCCCCTAAAGACGCCCGTCTTCCCCTGCCTGAATCCGCCCGTCCCGACTCCAATACGCACGGATTCCAAAGATGCAAAAAATTTCGTCTTTTCCAAGCTACAAAGAAAGAAGCCCTTCCTTCGAAAAATACCGGCTTCTCCCTGCTCAATCTAAAAAGTGTAATTACTAGTTTAGCCCTTAGTTAACCCTAATGCGTCCACCTAATTTCCACTATAAATACCCCATTAGTCTAATTAGAAGAGGATGTTCTTCTTATCAATATTTAGAGTAGTTAATATCAATCAAATCTCTCTTTAGTATTGTAATCAACAATTAATCAAGTTCTAATACAAGTTTTATTTCCTTAATCTCTCTTTTGTTCATCCTTTATTTTGGGTAATTGAAGATTATTTGGGTTATTATTGGGAGATTGACAACCTCTCAATCAAGTATCAAGTACTTCTTTTATTCTTTGCTTTATTATTGGAATCATTAGTAGGTATAATTCTCTTAATCCCTTTTTAATTATTGTTAATTACTTTTATTTATTTATCATGTTTCCTTTTGTTGGTATGATTGACAACCTTGCTAGCATGATCAACATGATAATGAGTGAGTAGTGACTTAGTTAGGGTTAATGGGTAATTAGGGGAAACCAACATGGGGAATGATTCATGCTTAAATTAATATGCTTTCATGGTTTATTTGCTTGCTTGTTTTGATCTCAACTCATGCACATGTTATGTTTGATGAAATGTGAGCCTATGAATCCTTGCATTTTTTACCCATCACCTATCTTTTCAATGAGACTTGTAAGACATAAACCAACTCGAGTCTCATTAGACCATGCATGTTGTTGAGTAGGGAAGACTAAGTCGACTTGTAGGTGTTGTACAATCTAATCGATTCGGCTCCGGGACCCAACTTTCCTAGGATTGTAAGATATAACCCAACTCAATCCATCACAACAATAATTGCTTGCTTATAATTTGAGAACATGTTTGTATGAACAATTCCCATGATTCCCCTATGACCCCATGACACCCTAGTGCTTTTTATCAATTGTTTACAACCCTTTTAATTCATCTTGCTTATTTACTTTCATTGCTATTTAGTTAGTGACCTTCTACATCAACCCAAATTGTGACACCCCTAATACACCACTAGTTTCAATAGAAATCTCATCTCAATTCCCGTCCCTTGGGATCCGACCTTTACTTGCCTCTTCACTAATTGTAGAGTTGTTTGTGAAGCTATAAATTGTGTTTTGATTCGGACGTGACCCAACGACAACATTTATTAAATTGTGAACACGAAAAGGACCGATCAAAAATGGCGCCGTTGCCGGGGACGGTGTTAACTTGATTTAGATTTTCTTATATTGTTATTAGTTGTGTTTTTCTTTGCCTTGGGGAAGTAAAACACCTCAAGGTTTGTTCTAATTATTTTCAAGTTATTCGATATTTTGCAAGATGGACCTTATAGATTGTTTTGTAGAGGACCACTTAAGTATACCTTTCTTCAAAGATCCCATGCAAGCATTGGAAGCCTTGGAAGCAAGTGAGGCTAAAAATATGTATTGGGAATTGGAGGTGGATCTTTTTGAGGCCGCTCTAGCTAACAAAGAACTTACTCATGCACAATCTGTATTGGTGCATAACAACCTTGTGGAAGCATGTCAACCCATAGAAGATGAGCAATCCATCTTAGAAGATATTTTACAAGCTCAAGAGCAAGAGGAACCCATCATGGAATTTGAATATGATGAGGTTGATGAGAATGAAGTTGAATATGCTATGAGAATGGAATGTCTAATGGAGAGCAAATTCTCAATGAAACTCCAAAGGAGGAAAGTGAGGTACAAATTCCTACTTTAAAACCCCTTCCCCCAAATTTGAAATATGCTTACCTTGATGAATCAAAGACCAAACCCGTGATTGTTAATGATAAACTTGATGAGAACCAATTGGGAAAATAGCTTGATGTGTTAAAACAACATGAAAAGGTTATAGGTTATAGTCTAGATGACCTTAAGGGGATAAGTCCCAACTTTTGCATGCATAGAATTCATCTAGAGGAAGACCATAGACCTACCATTCAACCCCAAAGAAGATTGAACCCCCACATGCAAGAAGTTGTCAAAGGAGAAGTTATGAAATTGCTTGATGTGGGAATCATATATCCCATATCGGACTCTTTGTGGGAAAGCCAAGTGGTACCTAAGAAAGGAGGTACCACGGTAGTGACAAATGAAAAGAATGAACTAATACCCACAATAATGATCACCGGTTGGCGTATGTGTATTGACTATCGAAAATTAAACTCCGCAACAAGAAAAGATAATTTCCCCCTACCATTCATTGGCAAAATGCTTGAGAGGTTAGCCTCCAACAAATTCTTTTGTTACCTTGACGGGTATTCGGGATTTTTCCAAATCCCTATACACCCGGATGACCAACAAAAGACCACCTTCATATGCCCTTATGGTACTTTTGCATATAGGAGGATGCCTTTTGGTTTATGTAATGCCCCCGCCACTTTCCAAAGATGCATGATGAGTGTCTTCTCCGATTACTTAGAGACCATAATGGAAGTTTTTATGGATGATTTTAGTGTTTATGGAAAGGACTTTGACTCATGTTTGCATAATCTTTCTCTTGTGTTGCAAAAATGTGAAGATGTTAGTCTTGTTTTAAATTGGGAAAAGTGTCACTTCATGGTCAATGAAGGAATTATTTTGGGTCATTTAATTTTGGAAAAGGGCATCGAGGTCTATAAGGCTAAAGTTGAGGTGATAGAGAAACTCCCACCTCCCGTGAATGTTAGAGGGGTGAGAAGTTTTCTCGGTCATGCGGGTTTCTATCGCCGTTTCATAAAGGATTTTTCAAAAATAGCGAAACCCCTCACTCAACTTTTGCTTAAAGATGCCCAATTCCAATTCACTGATGAGTGTGTTGAAGCCTTTAATAGAATCAAGGAAGCACTAATCTCGGCACCGATCATCCAACCTCCAAATTGGGAATTACCATTCGAGATTATGTGTGATGCTAGCAACTACGCCGTTGGAGCGGTTCTTGGCCAACGGGTAGGGAGAGCTCTTCACGCCATCTATTATATAAGCAAGACTCTTGACTCCTCCCAAGTGAATTATGATACCACCGAGAAGGAGCTTCTTGCCATTGTCTATGCTTTGGACAAATTCCGTTCCTACTTGCTTGCATCCAAAGTGATTGTATTCTCGGATCACCGTGCTCTCCGACATCTCTTGATAAAGAAGGAGGCAAAACCAAGATTGTTGAGATGGATTTTGCTTCTTCAAGAATTTGACTTAGAAATAAGAGACAAGAAAGGAGCCGAGAATGTAGTGGCGGATCATTTGTCAAGGATCCGGTTTCATGATGAAAAGGGAGAAACCCCGATCAATGACTCATTTCCCGACGATATTTTGATGGTCATTCAAACACAACTCGAAAGGCACCTCACCCCATGGTTTGCCGATTATGCTAATTATATTGTTGGAAAAGTACTCCCTCCAAATTTCAATCACAACCAAAGGAAGAGATTCCTATTCGAAGTGAAGAGGTACTTTTGGGACGACCCAAACCTCTACAAAGAATGTAGTGATGGGCTCTACCGGAGATGCATTCCTCAATGGGAAGTCCAAGGAATCTTGGAAGGATGTCACTCGTCACCTTACGGTGGGCACCATGGAGCAAGGAGGACCATTGCAAAAATTCTTCAATTGGGCTTCTATTGGCCTATAATGTTTCAAGATACAAGAGAATTCATCATTCATTGCGATGCTTGTCAAAGAACGGGGAATATCTCTTGGAGGAACGAAATGCCACAAAGGGGCATTCTAGAGGTGGAGATTTTCGATGTTTGGGGAATCGACTACCAAGGTCCCTTTGTGACATCCAATGGGAATAAGTACATACTTGTGGCCGTAGACTACGTCTCAAAGTGGGTGGAGGCCATTGCCACTCCAAATGATGATGCAAAAACGGTCACCAAGCTCTTCAAGAAGATAATCTTCCCAAGATTTGGAGTTCCTAGAGCGATCATTAGTGATGGAGGAACGCATTTCCATAAGAAGAAACTTGCATCTCTTGTGACCAAATATGGTGTTCAACATAGAACCGGCTTGGGATATCATCCTCAAACAAGCGGTCAAGTTGAAATTTCAAATAGAGAGATCAAACAAATCCTTGAGAAAGTTGTGAACAAGACCCGAAAAGATTGGAGCACAAAGCTTGATGATGCTCTTTGGGCTTATAGGACGACCTATAAGACTCCCATAGGAGCCTCCCCTTACAAACTTGTTTATGGAAAAGCATGTCATTTGCCAATCGAATTGGAGTACAAAGCTTTTTGGGCAATCCGAGCACTTAATCTTGATCTCAAATTGAGTGGTCAAAAGAGGATGATTCAAATTCAAGAGTTGGAGGAATTCCGACTACAATCCTATGAGAATGCAATGATCTACAAGGAAAGAACAAAATTACTCCATGACAAGAGAATTAGACAAAAGGCCTTGCACAAAGGAGACAAAGTCCTTCTATTCAATTCCCGCTACCGACTTTTTCCGAGAAAGTTGAACTCTAGATGGATGGGTCCCTATGTGATAACCGAAGTTGGAAAATATGGAGATTTTGAACTCAAGGCGGAAGATGGAAGCAAGTTCAAGGTCAATGGTCAAAGATTGAAGCCATATTATGAAGGAGCGTTCATTGGAGAGGTCGAAGTCACCTACCTCGGGCCTTCTCATCCTTGAAAGAACCATCAAAGGGAGAGTTTGGTGGAGTCCTCCCTAAACCACCACTTGTAAATATATTAACCCTCTAACTTGTATTTATAATTTTATTGCACTTCTTTTGATAATAAGCATGAACTCTTTTCATGAGAGTAAGTGAGGGAGGGTCACTAACGAATTTTTATGAAGGAAGGAACCAATTTTCAAGTGTGGGGAAGCATCTAGGAGAGGAAAGAAAGTCAAAGGAAGAATTCACAGCTTGAACACGTGCGTGTTCCCTGAAATCCGGCCGTCTTAACAGAATCCGGGCGGCCTGAGGAGAATCCGTCCGTCCTGCTACGCTAAGAATCTGAAGATTTTGGACTGAAGGAGAATCCGACCGTCCCAGAAGGGAAAACGCCCGTCCTGAAGAATCCGGCCGTCTTTGCAGAAAGACGCCCGTCTTTCTACCTGTGCATTTCAAGAAAAATTCCTGGAAGAGAATCCGCCCGTTTTCAGAAGAATCCGCCCGTCCCGATAAAAAGGAATCCGAGCGTCTCATGCTCGGGACGCCCGTCTTGTGGCCTAATATTTTTGGAAATTTAGCTGTGAAAGAATCCGGGCGTCTTACCCAGAATCCGCCCGTTCCGAGAAGCCTGAATTCGAGCGTCTTCTGCTCGAATCTTCCCGTCTTCCCACGTTGATTTGACCCGTCTTTTCTTAATTAAAATTACACCCCACCTCACATTTAGTGACACATCACCCCTCCTTCCACTTGCATTATAAAACCCACCTCCTTATGACCCCCAAGCACATCCAAATCACTCTTAAACCCACAAAAATAAAAAAGCCCCAATTTTCTAGGGTTTCCAAAGGCAACACTCAATCAACAAGGAGCATCTCTATTCCTTCACAAATCAAAGAATCCAGCTCTATAATCAAAGAATGGCACCAAGGAGATCCTCTTTTAGGGATAGGAGGAGACCAAGGATGAGGGGAAGTTCTTCTACCTCCCATGTCAACACATTAAGAAGGGAGCATGAAGAGATTGTAGAGCTCACATGGCTTGATGACTTCTCAAATGTGGAATTTGTCAATGATGTGCAAAGATTAGCCTTCCACCGGCTTCTAAGTAAGAATATTCTTCCCACTAAGTTTTTATGTCATGCTACCTTGAGGAAACTTGGGATTTATCACCAAGTGGAAGCTCTCTTTGAAGTATTTGGTCTATCAACCCTTTTTCGCATGTATGAACAAACTTATCGATCTCTTGTGCTTGAATTTTTGAGCTTTTTGAAGATTACAACCTTGAACAAAACAATTTGCATAGAGTTTAGGTTGGAGAATGTTTCTAGGATGATGACCCTTGTAGAATTCGCAAATGTACTCGGTCTCGATGTTTCGCCTACCCGAACATCGAAGCCAAAGGAGTATAGTGTTGAACCTTTGTGGAGGGCCATGACCGGCCGGGATTTCATACACACCAAGGAATGCCTCGCTTTTCATATCCAAAATCTGGTCATAAGGCTTACTTATCGGTTTCTTTCGGGCACTCTACTTGCCCGCCGAGATCCGGCCATAGTGAACCAATTAGACCTTGTGTTTATGGAATCCTACCTCAATATTCAAGGAAGAAATGTGTACCACTTCAATGCACCTCTAGTATTACTAGAGAAATGGGCAAAGTTTAGGAATGGTGACGATGATGGAATGAAACACATTGTGAATGGAGGACTCATTACTAGGCTTGCGAAGCATTTCAACCCGAGATTCAATGAGAATAATGAGTATGCTCCTCTTTTGGGAAACACGAGGATAAATGCAGATCTTCTTTTCATTCATCACCATTGGATAACCCTTGAGGAGGTCGATAAGCGGATCAAGTGGTTAACAAAAGGAAGCGATCCGATATATCTATCAATGAACAACCTACCACATATCTCCCCGAGAAGAGGATATTTGTCTCCAATTCCATCCTACCTCATCCCTCCAAATACAACCCAACCAAGACAAGCACCACCACCTCAAAATCCACCACCACAACAACAAGGACAACAAACTCAAGATGAGAAGATCAAAGTGCCTCTGTGACACCCTCGTTCATTGCGGAAAAGTAAACACATAATTCTAGATAAAAACTGCATGGATATGTTTGTAATAGGTTCATTTGGGTAAAAACCTGTAATTTTTAAAACCTTAACCTGTTATAAAAATATCCAAATGGGAAGGTGTCGAACATGCAAGGTCCAAAATAAATCTCATACATAAAACATCGCTAAAGTCGCGAAACAAAGTTATACAACCCAAATATGAAAAAGGGAGACATATGTCCCTAAAAAGTATATGACATAAAAGTGTTTAAGGGTCACAATAATATAAAGCCAATCTAGGTCCCAAGGTTACTTTGCTCGCTAGCTCGTCCATGTACCCCATATATGCATCACCTACCTGTCAATCGCATTTTATACAAATACGAAAGCCACAGTCAGTGGGGAGTAACTCCGAGTTCTCCCAGCCACGAAATGTCATAATTAATATAACATGTAAATATAAGAATATGAATACGAATCACACATAGCCTTAGCATATAGATGCTAGACAATCGTGCTTATCATGTGAACAACAATATAACAACACATAGTCCGAGCATGTGAATACTAGACCGACTCATACTACACTATCATGTGAATCACATAACATCCGGGAATCCAAACTCTATCAACCATAGCCGGCTTGCATCTCACCTTCTATGATTCATAGAATCATCAAACAAGAAAGGACAATATATCTAGAGATAGGCATAAGTTCTTAGGACAGTCAATAGTCACTCTGTAACTCGAGTCTATACCACGAGGTAAGGTAAACATCCTAGTCCTAAACCTGCGCAGACCTAGCGACATGCGGAAAGTACCGCATCCAAGACCCATGATCACACACACGAGTACCCCTAAGGAGTCCACCAAAGGGTTGGCTAGTACTTAAGCTGACCACATACTTCTAAGAGTACGTCAGGAGGTCATGCCCTAACTTGGATATAAGCCCACCAAGCTAAGACACAAAGGCTATTAAGCGGTGAACATATACTCGTCAACGACTATAAGTGCCTATCTATGACGAAGGCCGAAATACTCACCTAGGACCTAGTCCCAGCTTGAATACTTTAGCCCACACCACACTAGACAAGTAGGACACCCAATTAACCATAAGAGGGGCAAAGAGTCCAAACTTGCACACACAAACGATCATACACACCCTAGCATATGAAAGGCTACGCAAGAGCATATTCAGCTGACAATCCAACAATATCTCCACTATCAATATTAATCCAAATTCCAACTAACCAACAGTACCATAATCTATGAGAACAAGCTAAAATGGCAAAGAGGCAATACGACTCAAGCATAAGGCATCCAAAGCATCCAACAACCAACATGTGGAATGATAATTACAAATATCAAGGCATAAACATAAAACATCCAATAACAACCAAACTAACCTCAAAGACAAACCCTCGACCCTAGTCCCGCGACGGGTCATTGGTCAAATCGAGGCTGACCGGTTTAAACCTAGTTTGACCAAACTCGTTCGGTCAATCTGGCCCAGCTCAGAGTCTTGGCCTATTTTTGGCCCAAATCATGATATTCATTACAATATCTTTCTCATGCATCATTCTAATTTCTATCATGTGAATAATTTCAACATAATTAAAAATAACCAACTTATAAAATGATTATCTCAACAATATTCTATCATAATAAAATTGCTCATTTTGGCCTAACTCAACCAATTATCACAATGTCATTCTCATGCTAAATTTCAATTCTTAACATGTGAATGCTATCAAACTAAAGACTTTATTTTAATTTACAAAAATGGCTAATTCAACATAATTTTAGTATAATAAAACTAATCACATGCTAAAAGTACTACCACGCTTAAATACATACTCCAAAGAACTCAAACATTCAACATTAGACCCCAAAACCCGACCCCAAAGTCACGGACCAACCCCGGGTCAAGCACGGGCCTGCCGCGGCCCGTCACGGGTCTGTTTCACTGCTGTGAACAGTACCACGGGTCTGTGAACAGTGCCTGTTTTCACGGTTTTCACACAAGGGTAAACTTTTCTATAAATTTTATCGATAAAACGACGCCATTTACTCATACGGACTCCGAATTGAGTGATTCAAGTGGCTAAACCACCTAATTTTTCAATGCCGTTCAATCTGTCATATTTTTGGAAACATTGGAAAACGTCTCGGTCTGGTACTGACGCGTTCCAGCCAACACGCGGACTTGTCACAACACATAATTCCTCATCCAAATTTGTTCTAAACAATAATATACAAATGGTTAACATAAATTAAACATAAGCATACTCATCTTACTCCATTCATTCATGTATCAACAAGATCGTCTCAAACAACAACAACAAACAATAACAAACAACGAATACAACTACTAATGTGACATTAATTCGTCTAGTAACTCGGAATAGTTACCTTAAGCTAGCAAAGAGACAAGTAATAACTTGAGAAAGCTTCTAAAACCCAAAATTACTCTTCATCTTCAACAACATATGAGTCACCTAACTCATCTTCAAATTCTTCACTTATAAGAACAACAAAAACACAATTATTAAGCTTAAATTCGAAACCCCAAAAAAAAGTGTCTTAAACAAAATTTGGAGGAAATGAAAATAAAGTTTACTAGTAGATGAGCATTGAAGAGAGGATTCCGAATATATAATTTTTATGCGATTTGGTGGAGAAATGAAGAAGTTATGGTGGATTTAAGGATTGTAAGGAGGATTTTTAGTGGGTTTTTAATGTTTGAGAGGAGGAGATAAATTGAGTTATGGAGGAAATGAAAATTGGAAGAGGAGAAAAATGGAGGGTAGGTGGCCAGCCAAAGGCATAGGGAGATGGGTCATTTGTTTACGTTTTGGTTCGTTTCGACGGAAATTAGAAATATTCGTCGAACGCGATTTCCGAGAAAATTAAAGTTCTTAAACACGATTTTACTAAAAGATTAAGTACTCATATGCCCAATATCCAAACTCGTTTACCCAACGACCATAAGAAATGGGAAAATCCCGATTTTACGACTTTTATCCGAAATCTATTTTATCAAAAGAAAATGTTTAAATATAGTTTAAATCACTTTTAAACATTTCTAAACTATCAAAAATAATTACATTTCTTCAAAATAAAATAAGATTATATTTTATCAAATAGATTTTATTTCAAATAAATTAATATTAAATTAAAATAGATTAAAATATTACTTTTAAAATATAATAAAGGTCTTCAAATTTACGGGGTGTTACAGCCTCCCTACCCATTTCCTTACCAACCGTACAACCATCCAAATCCCTTCATCCTTCCACGTGACGACTTTGTCACGGGAATCTTACAAGATTTGCACTACCGCCAATACGAAACCAACGTGGATATTTACTATGCACTCTATCCTCAATACCACGATATGGTTCAAAAGAGAAAGATTAGTGAGGAAGGAGCATTTCCCTCATGGGCTCAAATGGACCTACTCTTCCCCAATTCGGAGAGAGCAAATGAAGGAGCAAACGGGAGACAAGAGGAGGGAAGCAACAATTCTTGTGGGGGAGACACGGTGGAGGTTGAAAGTGAAGAGGACGAGTTCATGGACCCAAGTTTGAGTGAAGAGGACGAGTTCATGGACCCAAGTTTGAAAGTGTGTGCATGAACTACACCCATCCTTGGACATTAGCAATAATGTCTAGTTCGGTTTGGGGAAGTTAATGCATACACAACGGGAGGTAATCTAAATTATCCTCTCCGTCATAAACAAAAACCATGCATCATGTAGTATAGATTAGTGTAGCTTGCATTTAGTGTAGAAATCATGCATCATGTTTGCATAATTTCCCATCATTTTGGCCATTGAGGACAATGCCCATATTAGTGTGGGGATGGGGAATTCTAACTTAAATTTTATTCAAAAAACCAAAAAATTGAAAAATTTCAAAAAAAATCCATAAAAATTTGAAAATTGAAAAACCTAAAAACATGTTTATTCCTTTTGTAGTGTAGTTATATATATATATATATATTGTATATATTGTTGTATATATTGTGTTTGTTCTATCCTTGTTCACATTGATTGACTACGCCACATCCGAGACATGAGGATCATGAAGACCGCATGGTATGATCTTTCCAATCCCCTTTTTCCTCTTTATGTTAATGACTATGTGGCTTTATTTTGATTGATGCGGTATAACAATGTGAATTTAGGACTTGCATTTAGTTTATATGTCATATTAATTGATAGAATCACTTGCATTAGGATGTATATACTAGTTGCATCATGGAATGTAGTTGCATTTAGATAAAGCATTTTGAAAAGTGCCTAATTGAGAACTTTGACAAGAGCAACTAAGCCATTACAAATACTTTTTCAACTTAAGACTTTGCCTACTAGAATGGTTGTAAAACACCCTAGATAGTGTCATACTAGTGTCTTTTGACCCATGACCCAAAGCCTAGTCAAGGGTTTGCATGTGAGTCACCTATCCAACCCCGTGATGCGATGTGGACTTGGTTAACTTGTCTAGGTGACCTTGATTGACCTTGTGGTAAGGCAACCCAAAAATACTTTCTATCAATAAGTTTGAAGTGCTCATTTCAAAGAATTTTGTCATGTGGAAGTAATTTATTGCCAAGGAAACCTCAAATGTTATGAAATGTTGAAATGTTGAGAAATTTAGTTGTTTTGATGGAGGCGTACCACTTCGATGTGCTTTGGAGCGGGATCCATTGAATTGGGCCCCCACACGGTTGTGAATTCGGCCGCCCAGAGACAGAGTGAATATCACCCCCGAAAAGCTATTGTCTAGAGGTTAACCGGTTGCCTAATAAGCGATTGGCGAAAGCAAAGGACACTAGCCCGGAAGGGACAAACCCCATCTTAAATTTTTGAAATGTGAAAGTTAAATGAGGACAATTTTGAATACTAGTCATATCCACCCTTTGTTTATAAAGATTTGAGCATTTCATTCCCAAAAAATCTTTTGTCAAGCCACTTTGTCGAGCTTGGGACGATCCATGACCTTTACTTTTGTAGAGAATTCGAGACTTGTCATGTCATATGCTACTAGCATCATAGGGATCATCATTCCACCACCATCTGATCGCTCTTGACGAAAGCATTTGGAAATTGAGGACGAAAGTAGTCTAGTTTAACACCATTTGGTGGTGATTTAGTGCCATCCTCTTAGCCTTATCAATTTGTTGAACTAGTATTTGTGAAGGATTACATGCTCTTAAATTTGTTCTCTTTTGGTTGCCTCCGCCACTTGATGAGGAAGTGGCTATTCCTTTTGTAGATGCATCCATTATTTGATTTTGTGTGCTTAATGTTTGGATGTGTCGCCATTTTGGCAAGACCCACCTTGCCTTGCAAGAAGGCATCCTACCTCATGGTCGTCTTGTTGTGAGTTGAAGGGGCGGAGTGAGACCCGCTAATTGTCTTATATCGGCTATGTTATTAGGTTAGTTTAAATAATGGTCCTAGTCTTTGTCACCTCTTTACTCGGGACGAGCAAAGGTTCGGTTTGGGGATATTTGATGTGACCATAATTAGCGCATATTTAGCCCCCGAATTAGCCTTGTTCCCATGCTTTTTAGTGCATATTTGGGTCATTTGTTGTCTTTAGTTCTTTGTTTTGCATATTCTTTGAGATTTTGATTCCTTGGTAGGAAAGGAGTGCAAATCTTGAATTTTCATGGCAAAACGAGACTAAATTGATTAAATTCAATGACCAAGCATCAAGGAGAAACAAGATTAGAAGGCCTTTGTACATATGATAGTAGATGAGCAATGTTGAGAAAGGATCCTTGCATCCCCGAGGAAATCCCCAAGGATTTTATGAAGAAAAGGGAAGAAAAGAAGAAGAAACCATGCTGAGCTACAATCCGAGCAGATTGTCCCGAATCCGCCCGTCCTCCACAAGCACAATCCGTGCGTCTTCCTCCAAAGAAGCCTGGATTAGCAGCCACAGAATCCGCCCGGATTCCCCTGAAGACGCCCGTCTTCCCCTGCCTGAATCCGCCCGTCCCGACTCCAATACGCACGGATTCCAGTACAGTGAAATTTCGTCTTCTCCAAGCTACAAAGAAAGAAGCCCTTCCTTTGAAAAATACCGGCTTCTCTCTGCTCAATCTAAAAAGTGTAATTACTAGTTTAGCCCTTAGTTAACCCTAATGCATCCACCTAATTTCCACTATAAATACCCCATTAGTCTAATTAGAAGAGGATGTTCTTCCTATCAATATTTAGAGTAGTTAATATCAATCAAATCTCTCTTTAGTATTGTAATCAACAATTAATCAAGTTCTAATACAAGTGTTATTTCCTTAATCTCTCTTTTGTTCATTCTTTATTTTGGGTAATTGAAGATTATTTGGGTTATTATTGGGAGATTGACAACCTCTCAATCAAGCATCAAGTACTTCTTTTATTCTTTGCTTTATTATTGGAATCATTAGTAGGTATAATTCTCTTAATCTCTTTTTAATTATTGTTAATTACTTTCATTTATTCATCATGTTTCCTTTTGTTGGTATGATTGAAAACCTTGCTAGCATGATCAACATGATAATGAGTGAGTAGTGACTTAGCTAGGGTTAATGGGTAATTAGGGGAAACCAACATGGAGAATGATTCATGCTTAAATTAATATGCTTTCATGGTTTATTTGCTTGCTTGTTTTGATCTCAACTCATGCACATGTTATGTTTGATGAAATGTGAGCCTATGAATCCTTGCATTTTTTACCCATCACCTATCTTTTCAATGAGACTTGTAAGACATAAACCAACTCGAGTCTCATTAGACCATGCATGTTGTTGAGTAGGGAAGACTAAGTCGACTTGTAGGTGTTGTACAATCTAATCGATTCGGCTCCGGGACCCAAACTTTCCTAGGATTGTAAGATATAACCCAACTCAATCCATCACAACAATAATTGCTTGCTTATAATTTGAGAACATGTTTGTATGAACAATTCCCATGATTCCCCTATGACCCCATGACACCCTAGTGCATTTTATCAATTGTTTACAACCCTTTTAATTCATCTTACTTATTTACTTTCATTGCTATTTAGTTAGTGACCTTCTACATCAACCCAAATTGTGACACCCCTAAGACACCACTAGTTTCAATAGAAATCTCATCTCAATTCCCGTCCCTTGGGATCCGACCTTTACTTGCCTCTTTACTAATTGTAGAGTTGTTTGTGAAGCTATAAATTGTGTTTTGATTCGGACGTGACCCAACGACAACACCTATTAAATTGTGAACACGAAACGGACCGATCACCGCAGCACCATTAAGAGTAAAGACGAATCAAGAGTTGTACAAGGCTGATCCATCTTTTGCTAAAGAGTTGATTAAGCCTACTGGAGCTTATGCATTGCAAGATGGATTTTTATTTCAGGGAAATCGACTTTGCATTTCACAGATTTCGATTCAGGAGTTGCTCATTTGAGAGGCTCATGGAGGGGCGATAGCTGGTCACTTCGGTTTAAGACTTACGACATTGTAAGTGAACACTTTTATTGGCCAACGATGACCAAAGATGTGCAAGACATAGTAGCAAAGTGCGTTGTGTGTTAAAAGGCGAAGAGCTCATTCAATAAGGGGTTATACACACCCTTACTTATCCCAAAGCAGCCATGGAGCGAGGTTAGTATGGGTTTTATACTTGGGTTGCCAAGAACTCAGCGTGGTAAAGACTCAATAATGGTTGTTGTTGATCGGTTTTTGAAGATGGCTCATTTCATTCCTTGTCATAAAACCGATGATGCTACTAATGTTATTGATCTGTATTACAGGAAGTGGTTCGTTTACATGGAATCCCACTTACCTATGTATCGGATCGAGATGTAAAGTTTTTTAGTTATTTCTGGAAAATGTTACGGCGTTTGATGGGAACTAAGTTACTGTTTAGGAATTCTCACCATCCACAAATAGATGGTCAGACAGAAGTAACTAATCGCACTCTTGGAAGTTTATTGAGAGGATTAGTTAGCAAGGGCACAAAGGATTGGGATGTTAAACTCGCACATGCCGAGTTTGCTTACAATCGAACTCCATCTGTTACTACTGGGCGAGCTCCATTCGAAATTGTGTATGGGGTCAATCCATTTTTGCCTATTGACTTGGTCCCGATTCCGAAGAAAGATCTCATGAGTTTCAAAGCCAAAGATAGACAAGCTGCTTTTCTTTGTGCTTGTGAACACGTGAGAGCTCAAATAGAAAAGGCAAATGCAAAATACATGGAGAAAGCGAACAAGCATAGAAAATAGCCTATGTTCAAGGTATGAGATGTTGTGTGGCTGCACTTAAGGAAGGAACGATTTTTGTCTAAGCGCAAAAATAAACTAATCCCTAGAGCTGATGGTCCTTTTAAGGTCCTAGAATGTTATGGTTCGAGTGCTTACAAGCTAGATTTCCAAGTGAGTATTGAGGTGTGAGCGTAACTTCCAATGTGGGAGATCTATCACCGTATCTCGACGACGAAAATTTGAGGTCAAATTCTCAAAAAGAAAGAGGGAATGATGCAGGAGCATTGGAAGATAGCGAAAATGAAGTGCTCATTAGTCGAAATATAACTTAAATTACAGAAGGTTTCAAAATGGGTTCGAGTTATGTGACGATGTTGAAATGGGAGAGCTATGAAGATGGCGGAGCTGGGAACACACTTCCCTAGGCCGTGTAGGAGCATGGAATTCCAGCCGTGTAAGGAGACACGATTTCCTAAATCGTGTTGGATTAGCAATTAGTTTATTTTCCTATTTTCGAATAAAATTAGGAAACTCTATATTTCCTAATCCTCGTTTTATTTATTTAGCTTCTACAAATATGATTTTTATTAGTTAATTATATAATAAGTTTCCTAGTTACTTTAGAAAAGAGTTAGATAGCTTGGAAGATAAGTTGAGGTATTAGATATCGAGTCAGATTTCAGACGTCGAGTAGGACTTTAAATAAGGACCGATTGTGGCCTTATTTTCAGAATATTTTCAGAAATAACATAAAATTTACAGTTCGTAAAACTTGTGTCAATCTTGCGAGATTAGATTAGGACTCTTCCTTGCGAGGCTGAGTTATAGCAAATCGAGCTATAACCCTGCGAGGTTAGAACAAGATTCGCTAATCTATCTTGTTCTTTGTTACAATTCACAGGATATTAATCCTATTACAATAGCAACCTCACGCTGCATCATAAATCACAAACACAAATTCCGCTGCAGGTTTACTAGTTTCAAACTCGTTCGTTCTAAACGACCTAATCCTACATCAATAAACCAACTCGCCTATACTAATATAGCTAGGGAAGTCGGGATCGTATCCACAAGGAGCCTATATATGTTCTATTTGCTAACTAAAGTATGTCTAAGAAAGGGGTTGATTGATTTTATTTTAACTAAACTAAAAGTAATAAGGAAAGAGAAGCAAAAAGTATAAAAGAGAATGTACTCTGTAAGAACCGTACATTACTCCGTAAGAACCGTAGATTACTAATGTTGATCTACTTACAATTCATGATCTATAATGTTGATCCGCTTACGAATCGTCTTTAGTGCTTTAGATTAAAAAGACCGAATTGTTGATGTCGTTTTAATTGATGCAAGTTATTTTTGTTCCTTATTGACTAAATTCTTTGTTTATATCATTTGATCTTTTTATTAATAGGAGCTTCCTTTCTTCCTTGATATCTTTTCTTTTGGCCATGCAGGTAGATATCAATTTCAAATTCATCAAATATTGGGGACGGTTCATCTGGATTAGAGGAGCAATGTATACACACTTTCGGGAGCGCTAATTAGCTAGGATTTAATTTTTTTAAGACATTTTTTTATTTTTAATTTGGTCGTAAACATTGGTAACTATTTTTTTTTATTTTTCTTGATTATATGAAGTAATGACAATACTTTGTAGGATTTGGACATGTATTTAATTTGACAATGCAATTTATGATATGAAGTTCGGTGTTGGATATATAGACTCATCAAATTTCTTTGTTCTTATACTTCTGATTAGACCTGGCAAACAGATCGGATCGTGCCGAGTTCGTGTCACATGTAAACGGATCATAAACCCTCCAACACAAACCCGACCCAATTAAATCTCATGTCGTGTTCGTGTCGACCCACTTACGTAAATGGGTCATAAAGTCTCAACCCTAATCCGTTAATTTCGTGTTGGGTTCGTGTCGTGTTTTCGTGTCATGTCCATATTTCGAAAACTTAAGTATATTCATGTGATGGGGGGATCAAGAAAAATTAGGATTAATTTAGTAAACAGGTCATTCATGTCGGGTTCGTGTTTAGAGAGCTCAACCTAAACCCAACCTAATTAAATATTGTGTCGTGTTCGTGTTGACCCACTTACATAAATGGGTCACTAGGTCTCAACCCAAACCCATTAATTTCATGTCGGATTCGTGTCGTGTTTTCATGTCGTGTCATTGTTTACCAGCTCTACTTCTGATGATGTCATTTTTTAATCTATGACTATTATGTAATCTATCATTAAATACAATGCTAGCAAATTTTTGAAAAATGAATGGCGGCAACAAAATTAGGATGATGTAAAAAAAGCGCCGAGAAAAAGTACATCTTGATGTTTAAACGCGTCGATATTTAAAAAGATTCTTGACACGAAAAAACGTTGATAATTCTTGACAGGATAAAGTGACAAGATCATTCACACTAAAAAGCGTCACAAACTCTTGACGCTGCAAATATACACGCTTTAGAAAGCGTCAGAAATAAAATGGCGACGCTTTTAAGCATCGATATAACCTTAAAAAAGCGTAGAGATTGTAAGGGATTTGTTGTAGTGTCTTGATCCGTTATGTTCAAGGATGTACCTGTCAGTATTGCATTGCTGATCCTTCCAGCCGATCTTATCCGATTCAAACTAGGGGAGTTTGATGTGATTTTGGGTATGGATTGGTTAGCTCGTTATGATGCTAGGTTTCAGTTCCGTGATCAGAAGATCGTGCTTAAAGATCCTAGTGGTTCAAGAGTCTTTTAACAGGGTTCTAGAGCTGCACCTACTGTCTAGTGGGTTTCTACTATGAAGATGGTTAACATGGGTAAAAAAGGGTTATCAAATCTATCTGTGCAGTGTTCATGATGTTTCAGCAGAGTTGAATTTGGAAGATATCCCTGTGGTTAAGGAGTTTCCCGATGTCTTTCCCGATGATCTACCTGGTATTCCTCCTCATCGAGATTTAGAGTTCTCGATTAATTTGTTACCTGAAACTGGTCCCATTTGAAGAGCTCTGTATCGTATGGCACCAGCTGAGTTACAGGAACTTAAGAAGAAACTTAAAAGGATGATCGATAAGGGTTTTATTCGACCAAGTGCTTCGCTGTGGGGTGCTTCAGTTTTGTTCGTCAAGAAGAAGGATGGTACTATACGGTTGTCCATCGATTACCGTGAGCTGAATAAGATTACTATCAAGAAAAAGTATCCTTTTCCAAGGATCTAGGATATTTTTTATCGTCACTGTGGCGCTAGTGTGTTTCTAAGATCGA
This sequence comes from Silene latifolia, assembly GCF_048544455.1. NCBI lineage: Eukaryota > Viridiplantae > Streptophyta > Magnoliopsida > Caryophyllales > Caryophyllaceae > Silene > Silene latifolia. The sequence continues at coordinate 222,118,612 of NC_133538.1, read as the reverse complement.
TCTGAGGTCTGGCTACCATCAGATTCCGGTTAGGAAAGAGGATAGTCCTAAAACTGCTTTTCTTTCGATGTATGGCCACTATAAGTTCGTGGTGATGTGGTTTGGGTTGAGGAATGCACTTACAGTTTTCATGGGTCAGATGCACCGCACTTTTAACGAGTATTTAGATAAGTGCGTCGTGGTGTTCATAGACGACATACTGATCTACTCGAGGGATGAGGTTGAGCACGAGAGTCATCTTCGTATTGTTTTAGAGACTTTGCGTAAGCAGAAATGGTTTGCCAAGTTCTCAAAGTGGGAGTTTTGGCTAAAGGAACTGACTTTCTTGGGTCACGTAATATCCGCCGATGGAGTTATGGTTAATCCGTCAAAGATTTGAGTTGTGGTTGATTGGGAGAGTCCGAAGAATGTGAACAAGATTCGGAGTTTTCTTAGTCTTGCTGGTTACTATCATCGATTCGTGCATGATTTCTCTAAGATATAGAGGCCGATGACTTAGCTAATCAAGAAGGAATCCAAGTTCATTTGGACAGACGCTTGTGAATTTGCTTTCCAGGAGTTGAAGAAAAAGTTTTCTACCACTCTTGTGTTGATTGTACCTGAAGAGGGCGTCGTGTTTGATGTCTACTGTGATGCGTCAAAGTCTGGTTGGGTTATGTCTTGATGCAGAAGGGTAAGGTTGTGGCTTATGCTTCCCGTCAGTTGAAAGATCATGAGGTGAATTACCCGACTCACGATCTTGAGTTGGCAGCAGTGGTGTTTGCACTTAAGCTGTGGCGACACTACTTGTATGGAGTCTCTTGCAACATTTATACGAATCATAAGAACTTGAAGTATATCTTCACTCAGAGGAATCTTAATATGAGGCCGAGACGTTGGTTGGAGATGCTTATTGAGAATAAGATTGAGCTGCAGTATCATGAGGGTAACGCAAACGTAGTTGCCGATGCTTTGAGTCGCAAGGTGTGTCATGTTGTGAGATTTCTGTTGGTGTTATATGATGAATTGAGTCGAGAGTTCCAGAAGATGAGCCTAGAGGTAGTTCTTCCTGGTACTTTAGATTTGAGTGCGATAGTTGATATACCCGAGATCCTTCACAAGATTCGAGTTAAGGAAAGAGAAGATGAGTTCCTAGAAGGAGTTCGAGCCGCCGTGAGTGAAGGTTGCACTGAGGGCTTCGACGTTGGACCTGATGATCGTATGCAATTTCGTGGTCGTTGGTGTGTACCTATCTGTGAGGTCTTAAAGGGCAATATTCTCAAGGAGGCTCATAGTACTCCCTATTCGGTTTATTCTGATGGCGATAACATGTAGAAGGATTTGAAGCTACGTTTTTGCTAGCCGAATTTGAAGAAAGAGATCACCGAGTTTGTGAGCTGTTGCCTAGTTTGTCAAAAGCTCAAGTTTGAACATCAGAGACCTGGTGGTCTACTGCAACCTATGGAGATTCCCACATCGAAATAGGATTCGATTTCGATGGATTTCGTCATGGATTTACCAAGGTCGCTGAAAGGAATGAATGCTATTTGGTTCGTGGTTCTTCGTTTAAATAAGGTCGCTTATTTAATCTGATGAAAGAGACTTGGAGTCTCGAGGATCTTGCCAGCGTGAAAAAATTCGTCTTCATGGAGTTCCTAAGAACATCATCTCTACTCGTGATCTGAGGTTCTGTTCTAAGCTTTGGAAAAAGTTACAGTTAGCTTTGGGCAGTGAGCGTATGATGAGTACTGATTTTCATGCTGCAACCAATGGTCAGACTGAGCGTACTATTCAGACACTTGAGAACATGTTGCGAGCTTGTGCTTTGGAGTTCCAAGTTAGTTGGGAGAGGAGTTTTCTGCTTGTGTAGTTCTCCTACAACAATAGTTACCAAGCTAGTATTAAAATGGCTCAGTTTGAGGCACTTTATGGAAGGAAGAGTTGTAGTCCTTTGTGTTGGGATGATTCTAATGAGGCAATCGTTCTTGGTCAGCAGTTAGTTTAGGAATCAATTAAGCATGTAAGGTTGATTCATAAGAAGCTAAAGGCAGCCCAAGATCGACAGAAGACGTATGCAGATTTGCGTCGTAGGCCGATTGAGTTCGAGGTTGGCGATAAGATTTTCCATAAGGTTTCGCCAATGAAAGGTGTTAAGAGGTTTGCGATTAAGGGGAAGCTTAGTCCTAAGTAGATTGGTCCCTATGAAGTGCTCGAGAGAGTTGGTGAGGTAGCCTATAGGTTGCCTTATACCTCCGAATTTGTCGAAGGTTCAGGATGTTTTCCATGTGTCACAGTTGTGCCGTTATCGCAATGATCCTTATCTGGTCTTACAAGCTGATGTTATTGATGTCGAGCCTAACCTGACTTATGAGTAACAAACTGTTCGTATTTTGGAACGTCATGAGAAGAAGTTAAGGAATAAGGTTGTACCTTTGGTTCGAGTTCTGTGGAGGAGTCAGAAGTTTAAACGAGAGACTTGGGAAACCAAAGCGTCAATGAGAGAGAAACATCCACATCCTTTCGAGTGAGGTAGTTCTCTGATCAAGTTTTGAGGACGAAACTTCTTTCTAGGCGGTTGATTATAACACCCCTAATTTCCGTACATTATTTATTTAATTCATTTTCTCATATTTCATATTTTAATTTGCGGGAAAATACACTTTTTCATATTTTATTGGCTTTCCTAACTCGACATTGGTGAAAATCTGCATAGGTCTTGGGTTTCACGTGATACTAGAGTATATGGGTGAGTTTTGGGCCTAAGCTTAGTTTAAACCCATGAGTTCTTCTGTAAATAAGACTGAAAACTAAACCCTTGCATTCTTTTCCACATAATTCTGAAAACCCTAACCCTAATTCTCTCCTCTCTTCTCCCCTCTGGTGTCGTGTGGTTTTGTAGGAAATATCGGTATACTTCATCAAGAAATTCGGATTATAACGAAATTATAATTATGAAATTGCTAGTCTTAAACGAAATTGCATAAACAAAAAGAGTAGAGATTAGAATCAACCTTTGGTCCTAGCAATTAGGCCTAAGAACAAATATCGAGATCGATATTCTCCTAATCGTTGCACCCAAAATGCTTTGAGAAATGCCTAATTTTTGCTAGAAAAATGATCCCTAATTTCTAATGATTTTAGGGTTTTCAGTGATGAGAGTTTTAGGTTAAAACAAGTGAGTAAAAATGACCCCCTTTCACTCTTCTTAACCGTGTAAAAGGAGGAGAATAAGGAAAGATTTTTTCCTTCCTTTTTTTTTCGTGTAACAACCGAAAAAAATAAGGAGAATATCTTCTTATTTTCGGTTGTTCTAATATTGTATAAAATGTGTATATATTTCAATTGTCATTAATGTCGTCACGTATTTAATAAGTCCACACACAACAGCTTGTAGTCGATTTATTAATACCGGTCTGTAATTATTTATTATGACAATTTCGCATAATATATACATTAACTATAAATATAACATATTTATAATTTGCTAATTAAATATAACCGTTTACGTTTAATAACGAATTAACATCTTAATTCGTTTAAAGCTAACATTATATACAATAATTAAATATAACAGTTTATATTCAATTTATGAATTAACAATTAATTCGTCTCAGCTAATATTATTTAATTGTATTAAATAATCGTCTCATCATCACTTTGACTAACCTTTTAGTCAAATACATGGACTAACCTTTTAGTCATATAAGGCATCAATGTGATTATATTTTCACATAATCACATCTCTCAAACACATTCTTTAGGTGTGACTTTTAGAGACCAGTTAATCACCGCCATCAGTTTGATAATAACGTCAAACTTCTAGCAAGCCAACCGTTATTAATAAACGTTAATCAACTGATAAAATACTAAGTATACCCTGTGAACCTATAAGAGATTTATAAACGTTATCACACTAACTGTGGGGGACACAAGCTCCAACAAACTCCCACTTGTCCTCACAAGTGTATGTGCGATAACCTATTCTCATATCCTAAAATTTCTCCCACTCAATGTAAAACAATTTGCAAAATCCGTATTCACAAAGGTCGTATTTTACAAGTGATCAATATCAAGAGTGGTTTTCCCGACTAGAGAGTAACTTAACTGATAAACGAATCATCATTCGAGCATGGCTATGCATTTCAGTTACAACTCCTCGAGTGGCCCTGAGAAATAACTAAACCTGATAAAGGTTGGATATTTTCTTCAACTCGAATCCTGCAGATATAAGCACAGTATGAAATGACCCAGTGAAAATCTGCTTAGCCTCCTGTTACGGTCGACCATGAGAAAGAAACCAAAGTCACCCAAAAACTACCTTAATCTCAAGAGACAGTCGATAGTCGAAAGAATCGACTCTAGGAACACAATGGACGTCCAATCCACGACCTGGCACTGAATGTTTTTAAACATTTAGGACTCCATTCCGTTGTCACAATGTCCTACGAGGTATCGTCATAACTCGCATCTGTGATCGATCAGCCAACCGTTTGACTTATGGCTCGTTCAACCCACCATCAATCAACTTCACAAAATAATAGCCAGAGTTATCAGCTCATGTAGGCGATTACGGACCAAAACAAATATAATATAATTCAGTTCACTTTGTGGCATTCAATGTTGTCGTACAATCCATATGAAAAACAAAATATGAAATAATACGATGAAGTTATAAATAGCATATGAAAAAGAGAATGTATCGAATCCATTAGCAACTAGTACAACTCAGGAACACGTTTAATTCCCATGGAAATAACGTGCCCTTCATGCTTATCATATTTCAATGGTTTAGTGAGAGGATCGGCGATGTTGTCATCCGAAGCAATCTTGTCAATCACTATCTCCTCTTGCTCCACGTAATCACGGATCAGGTGAGCCTTCCGATGTATATGTCTAGACTTGTTCCTAGAGTTAGGCACCTTGGACTGGAGAACGGCACCTCTATTGTCACTATAGATGGTGATTAGATCATTTGAACTAGGAACTATGGTTAGTCCTTGTAAGAATTGACGCATCCATATAGCTTCCTTTGCTGCTTCTGAAGTGGCATAGTACTCGGATTCAGTAGTAGAATCTGCTACAACTACCTGTTTGGAACTCTTCCAGCTGACCGCATCACCACTAAGAGTAAAGACGAATCCAGAGTGAGATTTCGAATCATCTCGATCTGTTTGGAAGCTAGCATATGCGTAACCGATTGCACATAGCTTAGTATCTCCTCCATAAGTCAATACCCAATCCTTAGTCCTCCGTAGGTACTTAAGGATGTTTTTAACAGCCATCCATTGTGTTTCACCTCGATTGCCTTGGTACCGACTCGTCATACTCAATGCATATGCCACGTCTGGACGTGTGGATATTATGGCATACATGATAGATCCTATGGCTGATGCATAAGGAACATGACTCATGCGTTCAACCCCTTCAGGTGTCTTCGGTGACTGAGACTTGCTGAAATGCATCCCAGACGTCATTGGAAGGTTCCCCTTCTTGGAGTTTGTCATGCTGAACCTTTAAAGAATCCTATCTAAATAAGACTCCTGACTCAGTGATAACATCCATCGTGATCAATCTCAATAGATACGGATTCCCAATATGCGTTGTGCCTCACCCAGATCTTTCATCTGGAAATGGTTCTTCAACCATCCTTTTACCGAAGATAAGAGAGGAATGTCATTCCCAATCAAGAGTATGTCATCGACATACAATATCAAGAAAACAATCTTGCTCCCACTCGACTTGATATATAAGCATGGTTTCTCGACCGATCGAGTGAAACCACTCTTTTATCACCTGGTCGAAACGATGATTCCAACTCCAAGAAGCTTGCTTAAGTCCATAAATGGAACGTTTAAGCTTGCAAACTTTCTTAAGATTTTCAGGATCTATGGAACCTTCGGGTTGTACTATGTACAATTCCTCCTCCAAATAACCGTTTAAGAAGAAGGTTTTCACATCCATCTGCCAAATTTCATAGTCATGAAAAGCGGCAATCGCTAAGATTATCCGAATGGAACGCAGCATAACTAAGGGTGCAAAGATTTCATCATAATACAATCCGTGCACTTGAGTGAAACCTTTTGCCACTAGTCGTGGTTTATAGGTATCTGGTTGCTTGTCTACAGAATGCTTTATTTTGTAAAGCCATTTGCACTGAAGAGGTCGTACCTTGTTAGGTAAATCAACAAGATCCCATACGTCATTCTCATACATGGAATCCATCTCGGATCGCATGGCTTCAAGCCATAGCTTAGGGTCGGAACAGGTCATGGCACCTTTACAGGTAGCGGGTTCATTACTCTCTAGGAGCACAACATCATTTTCCTCGACCATACCAATGTATCTGTCAGGGGGATTAGAGACTCTACCCGACCTCCTAGGTTCCTGAGGAATGTTAACCGTATCATTAGTTGAAGGAACATCTTCCTCCATCTGTTCCTCGGTTGTTGGTTCTTGAATCTCTGACAGCTTGAAGGTTCTATTTCTTGACTTGTTCTCGAGAAATTCTTTCTCTAAGAACTTCGCACTAGCCGCAACAAAAACTCGATGTTCGGTAGGCGAATAGAAGTAATGACCAAACATTGCTTTTGGATAACCAATAAAGTATGTCTTGACCAATCGCGGGCTGAGCTTTACCTCGTGTCTCCACTTGACATAAGCCTCGCAGCCCCAAACCCGAATAAAGGACAAGTTAGGGACCGTTCCCTTCTACATTTCATATGGAGTCTTGTCGATAACTTTAAACGGACTTCGGTTAAGTATAAGAGCAACTGACAAAAGAGAAAACCCCCATAATGAATCAGGTACTACCGTGTGACTCATCATAGATCGAACCATATCAAGTAGTGTTCGATTTCTCCGTTCAGACACACCATTTAATTGAGGTGTTCCAGGTGGAGTTAACTGTAAAACTATTCCACACTCTTTAAGGTGTTGATCAAACTCATTTGAAAGATATTCGCCACCCCGATCTGAATGGAGTGCTTTAACCTTTCTTCCCAGTTGGTTCTCAACCTTATTCTGGTATTCCTTGAATTTTTCAAAAGACTCACTTTTATGCTTCATTAAGTAGACATATCCGTATCTACTCAAATCATCCGTGAAAGTGATAAAATATCTATAGCCGTCTCTTGCGGTAATTGACACAGGTCCACATACATCAGTATGTATGAGTCCTAATAGGTCACTAGCGCGCATTCCAACACCTTTGAAGGAAATTCGAGTCATTTTGCCGATAAGACATGATTCACACGTGCCAAATGATGAGAAATCAAATGTGGAGATAGTTCCACTTTCAATGAGTTTCTTTACATGTTTTTCATTTATGTGTCCCATTCGACAATGCCATAGATAAGTTTGATCTTTGTCACCAACCTTTAATTTCTTATTAATCACATGTAATGTATCTGTGGTTTGACCTAAGATATAAATTCCATTCATGGAAACTGCTTTGCCATAAACCATTTCATTAAAAGAGAAAATACAGCTATTGTCCTTTAATGAAAATGAAAAACCGTCTTTATCAAGTACAGAAACAGAAATAATATTCTTAGATAAACTGGGTACATAGTAACAGTTATATAAATATAACTCAAAACCACTCGGGAGCTGGATTACATATGTTCCATTTGAGACTGCAGCAACTCTTGCTCCATTCCCGACTCGCAGGTCCACATCACCCTTTGCGAGGGGTGTGATGTTTTTTAGGCCCTGCAAATGATTACACAGATGAGAACCACAACTAGTATCAAATACCCAAGTTCCGAAACTTGCATGGTTAATCGCAATCATATGAATATAAGATGACATACCAACAGGAGTGACGCGGCCTGCTTTTATGTCCTCGCGGTACACGGGACAGTTCCTCCTCCAATGCCCAGTCTTGTGACAATGGTGGCACTCAATGTTACCGTCCTTGCTCTTTGCCTTGCCTTGTGAGCCACTAGTCTCACCAGGCCTACTCTTACCGTTTTCTGATTTCTTAAACTTTGGCTTTCCTACAGTTAGGTCGCCGTGAACTTTGTCCTTACCCTTATTCTTGTTGGAAATCATGAGAACATCGTGCTTCATGCTCCCACTCAATTTCATATCCTTCTCGGCCTGTACGAGAAGTGAGTGTAGCTCATGAGGACTTTTCTTCATGTCATTCATGCAGTAATTTGCCCTAAAGAGGGCAAAACCATCATAAAGTGAATGAAGCATACGGTCAATGACTATGCTCTCGCTGATTTTGCAATCAAGTGCCTCCAGTTTCTCGGCATTCTCAATCATGTTAAGAATGTGTGGGCTAACCAGTTGGCCCTTCTGGAGTTTCGCATCAAAGAAGCGACAGGTATGCTCATAAGTAACGATTCTCGGTGCTTTTGAGAACTCATTAGTGAGCGTGGTGAAAATCTTGTTTGCACCTTGGGCAATGATGCGTCTTTGCAAATTGGTTTCCATTGCAAAAATGAGTACGTTCTTTATCGCACCCGCTTCCATGACAAAGTCACTATAAGCAAGTGACTCGTTAGCTCTTGCATTGGGGCATGGGTTTGGCGGTATTGGCTAAGTTAAGTACTTGAGCTTACCGTCAGCAATGGCAGCATTCCGTAATGATGCCTCCCAGTCCGCAAAGTTGGACCCGTCATTCTTCAGGCGGATGGACTGATTCATGTGGTCCATGAAAGTTTTGAGTCATGACTCGCGTGCAAGTGTGGCACTTGGCATAGGGATATCATTATTTCCAGCCATTTGTTGTAAGCAGTATTATCAATATAAAACGAATTCTACACTGCGAAAAAGAAGAAAAATATAATAAGCATACTCATCGTTATGATTTAAGTCTAATGCAAAACTGTTTTAAGCGAAGACTCAAGCATTTATACAATTGACCTCCCTCAAGAATTATATAAATGATCCCAAAACTCAATTATCTGTAAATTGATAAGCGAACCTCTTGGCTAATTCTACTATTAGAATTCTTGGTTGATAAATTTCTGTAAATTTTATCTATAGTTCATCATAATCACGAGAAACTCTTCGGATTATAATGTTGAGGTAAAATAAGTCAACACAAACTACTTACCCAACGTAGAAGGGGTCACATGGAGAGTAAGGTCCTATATGCCTACCGACGAAGTAGGGATTCATAGTTGTTTGCCCTTATAAAAACTAGTCTCAATTTTAGTTTTAGAGGAAGATCCCACCAACTTTATTTTAATTCATTTTAAGTGAACTAATATCTAGCATGCGTGAATGAATAAACTAAGATAATGGCTTAAAATTGTGTGACATCTTTATGTCCATGATAAGTAACATTCAATCTATATGAGTCAATTTTCATGCATATTAGTAGGTGGTTTGGTTTAGGCGGAATATGATGCACTAATTATCATGCGAAGAAAAGCAATCTGAATGTAAAAACGTAAAACAAAAACAAAGTCCTAGTGTGGCCTATCTACCAAAATGAACATAAATACAACTTTGGAATCCTTCCTATGACCCGAGAAGCTTGTCTTGATGTTTCATCTTGGTCCATGTAGCGGGAGTGAGCAATCCAATCTCCATATTTAGTCTTCTCAAAAATACAAATAAAATTACAAAATAAACCTTTTTACATTCTAATTTCAAAACATAATACTAAAGAAAAACCAAAGGAGATTCGAGATCTCAAATTACATCAAGACTATGTTTCCATCATTACGAGAACATAATCAACTAAGGCCACACTAGGTAATACAAAATTACAACCGATTGCAAAAATACGTAAATAAACCATTCAACAATTAATACAACTAAATAAAAATGCATCAACTATAAATTAATCATTTAAGACATAATTCCTTAATTATGTAGAGTAATTTATCCAAACCACCTATTTAAAATTATGTGACAATTCCTCAATTACTCACAATAATTCCAATCTTAATTCACATTAACTAGTGATATGAATTAATCCAACATTATTTTAAACCTCTTTAAAATAATTGGGTATCTAAAATTTGTGAACCTTTTCACAACAAACAATCATACATTATAAATTTAATGTATAATTATTATTGGCCAAAACAAACATAAAAAAAAAAAAAAAAATCTCTCGGCATTGTGCCAAAAAAACAAAAACAGATTTTTTTTTTACTCGGCATTTAGCTCTAAATATCGAAAAAAACATTTTTTTTTTCCTTTTTCTGCTCTCGGCATTCAGCCTAAAAACCAAAACCAAAAAATTTCTTTTCGAAAACATACCCTTTTAGATGAACAAATTTGTTTAATGTTGCTACTATAACAAGATTGGCATAATCATCAACTTTTAATTTAAACATAGATCCAAACTAGATGATTCAATTTAACCTCTTAAAAAGAATATCTAAATTATGATTAAATCGATTATCTGAATATTTGATTCATCACAATTGATTTGAACATTGTTAAATTAATTAATCATGATGCTTTAACAAGTATGGCAAAACTATATAGCAAAACAAATGAATATCATCAATCAAAACGATTTCCATTTACATTTTAATTTAATTCTCATTCAATCAAAACATCTACAAATTTATCATATTATCATCTTAACATATTAAAACAACAATATAAATAAATCAAATGGAAACAAAAATTCAAAAACCAAAAAAATAAAACCTTTCGGCAAAAAAAATGATTCGACCGTTTTTTTTCTTCAAATTTTTTTTTTGTTTAAATTCATTTATGAAAATCATATAAAATAATTTCGTGGCCTATTCTCTGATGGGGCATATTCTGCACCACTGACCAAGTCAACATATAGAGCAAGGTCAAGGATATCCACAGCAAAGTCAACGACTTAGACAGTCTAGCCGATGAAACCCATCGGCCTGTCACCTGGGGTCTCGGCCTGTCAACCAGCCAGCCGGGACACATATCCGCGTACTCATATCCAAGACCCTCGGCCGGCCTGCCACGGGTCCATCGGCCGAGGGTAGAACGGTCTTTCCACCTGCTAGCCACTTGGCCACTTGGCCACTACGTGACAAAAGGTGAAAACCTATAAATACTCCTCAACCTTCATTGAGGAAAGGATCGATAAATTAACCTAAGAATCACTATTCAACTTGTAATATCTTCCTTATCTCCCTATAATACATCCTTGGCCAAGTAATAACAACTTATCCCTCTAAGTTTACTGACTTGAGCGTCGGAGTGAGTACGCTTGGCACAAAGCCAAGCCCTCAGTTCGTTCATTGTTGCAGGAGAGGCCGAGAGGAACGATAGAGACGAGGGATCCAACTCAAGACATTATTCTAAAAGCCACGGGTGGTAACAATACTTGCTCTGGAATTACACCCGGAACAACTGGCGCCGTCTGTGGGGAAAGACACTAGAAGCTAGTCACATTCATTCCCAAACAAAAATATACACACAAAAAACCCACCCCAAAAGCCAAGAAGATGTCGAAACAATAAGAGGCATTCGTGACTGACGAAACCGAATTCTACCAAGATGATACCGTCCACAAATCTGGAGTTGTGCAACCCTCCGCTGGTCAAGTGATTCAACCGGAGTACGGGATGCCAATAATACCGGACACTCACGCCGCCGTCGACCAGGTCACCATCATGGGGCATGTGGTTGACGCAAAGAAAATCAAGATGCTCCGGACCTAATTGGGAGTACGCCCGCTCACACTGTCACGCCGACAAGAGCGGCGGAAACCGTCCAGGAGGCCAGGGCCCGAAACGTGACCCCAAGAAACTTGAACGGAGCATTAGGAGAAGCTGACCCTGTCAAGACACCGGAGGAGCCCAAAGTGGTCGTGGTAGACCTAAGTCCTTCTCGCACTCGTGAGAAGACTGCATCGCCGCGGCACGAACGAGGCACACCCCGAAGGAGCGAAAGAAGCCCAACTCGTCAGAGTTGGAGAAGAAGCCCGACTCACCAGAGTCGGAGGAGAAGTCCTTCTCGCTACGAGGAGAGAAGCCGGACTAGCAATGCGAGGAGCCGATCGCCGCGTGTCGTTCGACATGTGGTCAGACAGCCGCTCAGCGCCTACGTTCTAGATACCCCAGTGCCGACTAAGCTGAAGTTACCACCCATAGCATACAAAGGGGAAGGAGACCCGACCGACCACGTCGAGGCTTACGAGTCTCACATGTCGGTATGGGAGCAACTTTGATGAGGTTTGGTGCCGAATCTTCCCAACGACACTTTGCATGGGATGGCACGAGTTGGTACAAGGGGCTACCCGACGGGTCGGTATCTTTATTACGCCGACCTAAAGGACGCATTCCTAGCCCGGTATTCCCGCAACAAGAGGAGGGCCGTGGAGACATCGGACCTCCCGACTATCGACAGAGGGGGAGGCGAGTCCCTCCGGTTATGTGAAGAGGTTCGACGCGCAAGGTCCAACAAATTCGCGAGCCGAGCAATGAATCGGCGCCTTCGCGGCGATGAAGGCCTCCCAAGGGGAGACCTAAAAACGAGCTCATCAAAAGCGGCGGCTGACCTTGGACGCCGCCGAAAATTGGCCGATCAAGCCATTAAAGTGGAGGACTATCACAAAACCTGGTAGGCCCTAGCGAGGCCAAACCCTCGAAAAGAAGAGCGCCGGGAGGACAACCCGGATGAAGGGCGCCGTGACAATAATCGGTCACGGTGCGGCGAAAGACGCCGTGACAATAATAGGCCACGGTCGATAAATCTGCCGCTTGGGACTCGACGGGCGCCGGGTGGAGTTCGGGATCGTACCACCAGAGGCGGTATAATGATAAAACCCCCCTCGTCGTATCGGCCGCCGAGGTCTTCGCCCTGAGCAAAAACGAGGGCCAGAAGTGGGAAAGGCCCCCCAAGCCGAAGGGAGACGGTGACACGAGCCAAGATCGTGAGTACCACGGCCACACCGGTCACCTTATCGACAACCGCCGATCAAGAATGCCATCAAGAACGATCCGAAGGGGAGCCTCGGCAAGTACGTTGCCAAAGGCCAAAAGACCGACGCGGCGCTTCAGATAAGAAATCCGTCTTCGAACGGATAGGAGTGATCCATGTTGTCATTGGGGGCAACGAGAACGGAGGGTCCGCTCACGGGCACAAACGGCACCTGAACGAGCTATATCAGGCCATCAACTTTGTGCCCAACACAGCGATCCCCGCTTCCAACATCCCCGATATGACTATTGGAAGGAAGGACTACGAAGGAGTCATCGCTCCTCACAGCGACCCACTTGTAGTCAATTTGGACATATCCAACCACACAGTCAAGAGGTGCCGATTGACACAGCGCCTACACGAACATCATGTTCGGGGAGTGCTTCCTCGGCCTCGGTCTGAGAGTCAAGGACTTAAGCCCCCGCACCAATCCACTATACGACTTCTGCGGGGCCGGCCTGGTACCACCGGGTCAATCGGGATGCCTATGATATTCGGCGAAGGGAATGCGGCTAAGAATGTCCTAGCCGAGTTCGTGGTCATTGACGGCTCGTCCGCCTACAACGTTCTCATAGGCCGAGTCACTCTGAGCGAGGCCGACGCAGTGATGTCCATCCGGGCCCTAACACTGATGTACGTCTCGGACCGGGGGGAAGCGCATAAGCTCGTCTCCAAGGACGAGAAGGACGAGGTGGTCAACGTCCGTATAGCTGCCGCCGAGGATGCAACATGCAATCCCTCAAAGTGGCAAAGAAGTCGAAAAAGGAAAAAGTCCATCCTTACAACGGAGGGCGACCTCATGGATGCAACTAGCGGCCGATCGGGAAGGTGTGCCTTTGATGAGCCATTAGACGCCGGTAATCTCGGAAAACTTTGTATAGCGGCGGAGGTGTCCAAGATAGTCAGGCACCCCAAACGCATGTTTATACCTAATGAAAAATCGTCCAAGTCTTCCATCAAAGTGTCCACTTTTTCCCCATCATCATTAACGGAAGAAGATGCTTGCTCACACTTTGTCACACCGACAAGAGCGGTAGTCTCCATAAAGAGGCGAGCACCGTCGCAGTCACCCCAAGTAGTAGACGCCACGACAGTCACCCCAAGAGGTTTTGGCGCCGTCGCAGTCACTCCAAGTGGTAGATGCCACGGCCGTCATCAACAAATAGACGCCAGCTCACACTGTCACACCGACAAGAGCGGTAGTCTCCATAAAGAGGCAGGCACCGTCGCAGTCACCCCAAGTAGTAGACGCCACGGCAGTCACCCCAAGAGGTTTTGACGCCGTCGCAGTCACTCCAAGTGGTAGACGCCACGGCCGTCATCAAGAAATAGACGCCACTCACACTCGTCACACCCAAGAGAGCGGTAGTCTCCATAAAGAGGCAGGCACCGTCGCAGTCACCCCAAGTAGTAGACGCCACGGCAGTCACCCCAAGAGGTTTTGACGCCGTCGCAGTCACTACAAGAAGTAGACGCCACGGCCGTCATCAAGAAATAGAAGCCAGCTCACACTGTCACACCGACAAGAGCGGTAGTCTCCATAAAGAGGCAGGCACCGTCGCAGTCACTCCAAGTGGTAGACGCCACGGCCGTCATCAAGAAATAAGACGCCAGCTCACACTGTCACAACGACAAGAGCGGCCGTCATTACCAATAAGCGGCGCGCTCACTCACACCGCACACCGACAAGAGCGGCAATCACCCTCGGGAAGCGACGCACGGCGATTCACGGCCAGCGCAGTTGATACTCGCAGAAACGATCAAAACGCCTTAAAAGTGTTTAAACACAGTTGGGATGCGCACTCTAGACTGCCTCGGCCAGGCCGAGGCGGAAACAAAAAGGCAACTCAGACGAAGTTAAAAAAAAAAAAAAAAAAAAAAAAAAAAAAAGACCTCGGCCAAGCCAGAGGCAAAGTGAAGACGCTAAGTACAGTTGATACGCTCAACTATTAGCGCAAGGAAACTCAAAGTGAGGTAAAAACCTCGGCCAAGCCGAAGACAAAAGAAACGAACTCTTATTAAAAATGATAAGTTACAAGTGAGGAGAATACAGACGACGGCCGTCCCCATAAGGACAAGCCAGAACACAACCTACCAAAGTTGTACAAAATACAAGGAAAAGAAAAACAAAAGATTACCGGTATCAGTTGAAGCGCCAAAAATGGCAGGGAGGGAAGGCTTAATAATTGGCTCCCGAACAGCTGAAGCTATCCGAGACGCCGGGTGAGCCTGGTGACGACCGCCCGTCTCCCTATGCCTGTTGCTGCTTGTCATCAGCAGCGGTAGCAGCATCTTCTTCGATGGGCAACCCAATGGCGTTCTTAGCGACCTCGGCTTGGCAAAGACCTCGGCCTTAGCCTCGGCGCCTCAAATGCCCTTGCCCTCTCGGCTTCCTCCTTGGCCGCCTTAGCCTTCTCAGCAAGGGCTGCACTCTCCGCGGCCGCCTCTTTCTCTATCTTCACCCTCACCGCCTCCTTGGCCTTCTCCTCCATGGATTTCTCCTTAGCTTCGAGCTTATCGTCAAACAACTCAAATTTGCCCCACGGAAAGGAACCAAAGCAGAGGGAAGAGCTCCTCAATCACTTCCGTGGCGCTTCTTCGGCCGATCCGAATTCGGTGCACATGTTAGGGAGCATGACGGTTTGGAGCATCTCAATGTCCTCCTCCTTTTGTCTAATAATGGCCTCCTTGCTCCGAATCACCTTCCCCGGATCTGAAATTTGCCCCTAAATTCATTCCTCTCTGGAAATAAAGGTCGGCGTGCCTCGAACAAGGTCACACTTCTCCGGCCGGCTTTGCAACTTCGGCCGCAGCAGCCTCGGCCTTGGCTCTCTCAGCAAGGACCTCCTTTTCAGCGTCCTCCCTGAGTTTTCTCTCAGCCAAGAGCGCTTTCTCAGCATCTCCCCTAAGCCTCTGCTCATTGAGGAGATCCAGCTTCGCCTTCGCGGCCACCTCCTTAGTGGCATTAAGCTCAAGAGCGGGATCGAGCCACGACCTTCTCCCCGCTCTATAATACGAGCACCGGTCAGCTCGTTCCATCTCGCCAGCTCCTCGATCAACCTCGCGCGTTCCGCTACAAGCTGGGAGGGGGAAGCCTTCTGGGATGAAGAGTCGGTGGTGACG
The DNA here is from genome assembly GCF_048544455.1 of Silene latifolia. Classification (NCBI taxonomy): domain Eukaryota; kingdom Viridiplantae; phylum Streptophyta; class Magnoliopsida; order Caryophyllales; family Caryophyllaceae; genus Silene; species Silene latifolia. Next base: position 222,102,622 of record NC_133538.1, on the reverse strand, counting down.
TCTCGATCACCAACCTGCAGTCGGGAGGGGGAAGCCTTCTGGGATGAAGAGTCAATGGTGACGTTATGATCACCAGCCTGCGCGGGTTTCTCCTCCACTTGTCGCTCATTAAGAGCGACGTAAACAATGGGCGATCTCGCAAAATTTAACAAAAGCATCAGTTTCAACATGCATAGACATGCCAGAGAGCCCGTCATCAGCGGCGCCTAATGAACCGGCTAAATCTGAGCCGCAGAATAGATCAGTACCATGCTTGGCCTTCTTGGCCGGAGGACGCATTTCCTCGCCAGCAGCAGAAGCAACGACAGCGGTAGAGGCTGTCCCCTTTCTCTTACGGACAAGGGGAGACCCCTCCTCATCAGAGTCCTCCCCATTGGTGATATCAACGATCTCCACCGTTGCCTTCTGAACAGGGGGAATGGGAGGTGGAACTGAGGTCGACGCCATTGCCGCTGAAGACTTTGTTTTTCGATTGTGGCGCGGCATGTTACTAACAACCTTCGCCTGGGCCTCCACCACATTCAAGCTCTTCAGCTGCTGATCCATGAGATCATTCGGCGACGTCCTGCGGTCATGGGTTAGAGCCTTGGGATGCAAGTTAGCAACGGTTTTATCTTTGTGCAGCCCCATTCTCCGGAGGATATCCTTAGACAGGTCCAGTCCAAAGTGGTCTGCGAAGGAAACGAAGCAAGAGTTTAGTAGAAGAAATAAATCGAAGTTCGAGAAACAGGAACATTGAGAGCGGTGATGGGCCTCACACCGACCCCACTCACCCTGTGCTAGGGCCGGTATGAGGCCGACATGGCAGAGCGGCTCATCCTGGAGGATGATCTGCGTTGGGGGAATCCATCTTTTCGGCACCCCACTCTTGTCCGCCTCAAAGAGCCTCATCGCCAGCCTCTCGTCCTCCTTAAGAGGGACCTTGCTGGCATCCATCTTGAGTTTTTTCCGGGTGACCCATCTGTCGTGCTCCACCTTAGTCTCACACCGCAAATTAACTTGGTGCTGAAAGGAGCGGGGCAGCGGATAGTCATCCGGCAACTTAACGTACACCCACCGATCTTTCCAGTCCTTGCAAGAAGTAAGTTTGTCAACAGAGACATAACCCTGCTCCGTTTGCACACTGTACCATCCGACGCGGCCAGAGATTGATGGCCGGAGATGATGAAGCCGGCGGAATAAATTCACCGTTGGGGCCTCTCCCTTGAAGAGACAAAGCCAGACAAAGCCGACTATGGTCCTCATAGCCAACGGGTGTAGTTGGGCAACAGCAACGTTCATGGCCCTAATGATGGCCATAACGTACTCATTCAGCGGGAACCGGTGCCCGTACTCCAAGTGCCGCATGTATACGCCGGTGTAGCCCGGTGGAGGGCAACAGACGGCCTGACCCTCCTCAGGGATAACAATTTTGTACCCCCTGCCAAAGAAGAAATGGCCCTCGAAAAATGTCTCGCCGGAACAACTGGCGAACTTATGGGTCCAAGCACGGTCAAGGCGGACCTTACAGGCGTCACCGTGATCCATAACGTACTGCCTCCCCTCTTTAGGACGAGCCTTTTCAGCGTCATCACCAAAATCGTCTGCGTCATCATCGACATCATCGTCATCCTCCCATTCCTCTAAAATTTGAGGATCAACTTCAGGAGAAGGAGACCTAGGGCCCCCAGGCCTCATCAGGAGGGCATCTAGCTTCTCCTCCTCATCAAGACGCGACGGGGAACCCCCACGGCGCAGAAGTTTTAGCCCCGGCGTCAGCAGAAGACATGATAGCAATGACTACTTAACAAAATAAGAAGTGAGGAAATTTGCTCGTTTACCTTGAAGAAAAAAACACTCGCCGGAGTAACAACTCTGAAAATTAGAAGACAAAGAAGCCCTTGAAAGATTAGAGAGAAGAAAATTTTGGTGAATGAAATTGGTGGCCAATTTCACGGAATAACTGCCCTATTTATAGGGAAAAGCCCATGAAGAAGAACCAATCAGAGAACAGCCCATGAAGCGCCAGCCAATCACCTAACAGACACGTGTCAGACATGCAACCATGGAAAGTCAATCGTCGCAACAGTCAAACGTCAATCAATGCAACAGTGATCAAGCGTCTTCAACACGCCCCTTCACCTCTCTTCGCCCATTCATCTTCCTCAACAAATTCCTAGGTATCTGCTCTCCGCCGGCCACAAGATCAACCAAGCTAGGAAGCACCGGCCTGGGGGCAATAAAAAACAACCGGCACTCCCAACCCTGGTCTCGGCCAGCGTCACTTCCTTTTCCACATCGGATGCCCTTTACACATCCATGCGGAGGGGGGATATATATGGTACGGCCTAATAAGAACCAGGCCGAGATAGAAGAAGCCGATACAGAAAAAGTTTCAGAAATTACTTTCGCAGAATATACGCTCAGCATACATCGGAGACCATACCACGGCATAGGCTACGCTGGGGGCAAATTGATAGGGCATATTCTGCACCGCTGACCAAGTCAACATATTGAGCAAGGTCAAGGATATCCACAGCAAAGTCAACGACTTAGACAGTCTAGCCGATGAAACCCATCGGCCTGTCACCTGGGGTCTCGGCCTGTCAACCAGCCAGCCGGGACACATATCCGCGTACTCATATCCAAGACCCTCGGCCGGCCTGCCACGGGTCCATCGCCCGAGGGTAGAACGGTCTTTCCACCTGCTAGCCACTTGGCCACTACGTGACAAAAGGTGAAAACCTATAAATACTCCTCAACCTTCATTGAGGAAAGGATCGATAAATTAACCTAAGAATCACTATTCAACTTGTAATATCTTCCTTATCTCCCTATAATACATCCTTGGCCAAGTTATAACAACTTATTCCTCTAAGTTTACTGACTTGAGCGTCGGAGTGAGTACGCTTGGCATAAAGCCAAGCCCTCAGTTCGTTCATTGTTGCAGGAGAGGCCGAGAGGAACGATAGAGACGAGGGATCCAACTCAAGACATCATTCTACAAGCCACGGGTGGTAACAATACTTGCTCTGGAATTACACCCGGAACACTAATGATTTTAGGGTTTTAAGTGATGAGAGTTTTAGGTCAAAACAAGTGAGTAAAAATGATCCCCTTTCACTCCTCTTAACCGTGTAAAAGGAGGAGAATAAGGGAAGATTTTTTCCTTCCTTTTTTTTCGTGTAACAACCGAAAAAAATAAGGAGAATATCTTCTTATTTCGGTTGTTCTAATATTGTATAAAATGTGTATATATTTCAATTGTCATTAATGTCATCACGTATTTAATAAGTCCACACACAACAGCTTGTAGTCGTTTTATTAATACCGGTCTGTAATTATTTATTGTGACAATTTCGCATAATATATACATTAACTATAAATATAACATATTTATAATTTGCTAATTAAATATAACCGTTTACGTTTAATTACGAATTAACATCTTAATTCGTTTAAGCTAACATTATATACAATAATTAAATATAACAGTTTATATTCAATTTATGAATTAACAATTAATTCGTCTCAGCTAATATTATTTAATTGTATTAAATAATTGTCTCATCATCACTTTGATTAACCTTTTAGTCAAATACATGGACTAACCTTTTAGTCATATAAGGCATCAATGTGATTATATTTTCATATAATCACATCTCTCAAACACATCCTTTAGGTGTGACTTTTAGGACCAGTTGATCACCGCCATCAGTATGATAATAACGTCAAACTTCTAGCAAGCTAACCGTTATTATTAAACGTTAATCAACTGATAAAATACTAAGTATACCCTGTGAACCTATAAGAGATTTATAAACGTTATCACACTGACTGTGGAGGACACAAGCTCCAACAAGTTTTTCCACCCTTGGGGTTCTTGCCGCCTTTTGTTATTCCTCCCATCATCGTTTTTGAGCTTAGATCGATCCTATTTCTTGGACCTATCAATCCTCCTCGTAAGTTTTCTGTTTTAGGCGTTTAATTTAATAGTTTTATATATTGTTGGTATATTAATTAGATTCGCTCTCTTCTTTGGCACGTGTGATAATTTATTGACGGTGTGGAGATTTCACCTGGAGAAGATGTATATGTTGTTGCCGAATATCTCTAGATTTTTTTTTGCTAAAAAGGTAAATAAGTGTTTCTCTTTTAATTGTGTTTATACCAATTTATATGATCAATATGATTTAATGATTGTTTTGTATGATTGGTTCCATGTTGGATGATTTATAGTCATGAGTAATATGTTTTGTACGTTTGTATATGTTTTATTGTCTTAATTGTATATCGGTTGTTGCCTATGCGGTATTTTGGGCGTTGTTATGTGCAACTAGGGTTCACTAGTGAAACCCTAGAGGCGGCTTGACTCACGGTTAAGAGTAGGGCTCAAGGTTATAGCTGGAGTATGTATAACCTTGAAATATGAATCAAGGTTAAAGATGAAGCTAGAATAACCTTGAGTTATGACTCAAGTTATGGCTGAAATGGGTATAACCTTGGGAATATGAATCAAAGTTATAGATAAGTATGGTATAACTTTGAAGCACATGTTAAGGTTATGGCTGAAACTAACGTAACCCCGAGTTATGACTCTAGGTTATGGTTGGAGCTAGTATAACCTTGAGTTTCGTGTCAAGGTTATGGTTGAGGTTAGTATAACCTCAAGTTATATGTTGAAGTTATAGTCGAGGTTAATGTAACCTCGGATTCGGAGTTTACGTTATGATTAAAGTTACTTTAACCTTTTTTGTTAATACTTGTTTCATATGTTGTGTCGATTCAATTATAGTATAACACTATGTGGTTTGACTTGTATAACTGAATATGTTGTGTTGCATTTAGTTACGCAAGAACTCAAAAGTGTTTTGACTTGTATTTTCTCTGCAGTAAATTAGATGAAGTTTGTAAGCATACAAACTTTACATTTTCCATATTCGTTCTAGTTCATGTTGAGCTTTAATCGATGTTCTCTTTGGGTGGATTTTGCTCATGTGACATTCTTGGGTACAGTGTCACTATTCAGTGTCCGGAACAAAATTTGTACTCCATCCTAGTCACTCATTTCTTCCCTCTTTCCTTTTTCATGGTAATCGGATTTTCTTTCCTCTTTCTTTTTTTGGAATGTTTTGGGTGGTCTAAATTCATTTGCATGTGAGGTAGAGTGTTTTGTGTGGTCCAAAATAAATTTCCTTATTTCTTGTGCAAAATGGAAGAGGAAGAAATGAGCGGTTAAGAGGGAGTACTGTCATGTTTATGCCTTACATAGTTTTGTGATCTTTTCTTATACCTATCAGAAAGCACATTTTTACTTTTGTTGGTTCAGGCAACAAGTTGGAAGCTTGAAGAAGCTATTCAACTTTTTATGTGGGATAAGAATGTGGTGTGATGACATCGTCGACATATTTTTCATCAGAAGAAACTACATCCCCTCCAACTCATAAGAGTTCCGGGTAGTATTTATGTTGAGTCTTTTAATGAGTTTTTCTTGGTTGATTTATACTGTTTTATTATTCCTTTGTTATATCCTTCCTCCGATCCACACCAAAGGTAACACTTACCTAAAACGAACGATCCATACTAAAGGTAACTGATGAGCTCCTATTTCTACTACATTTTGGCACCTTTTTGAGCTCATTTGGTAGCACTTGGTGACGGTTTTTGACGTTTTTGACGTTATTTAGCCAATTCCATATGCTTCACCATTTAGCATAAATTCAAGTGAAGATTAAGAAGCCAAAAGATCGAGAGAAGTGTCCAAGGAAGAGCCAAGAACAAGCTTGAAGAAATGCCACAAGAAAGCCTTCCAAAGGATCAAAGGAAGAACGAAAGAAAGACGCACTCCAGCAGCAAAGCCGCACGGTGCGAGTTTCCCAGCTACAGAACTCGCACCGTGCGAGAAATATGGGTTTGATGGCGTTTTGTATTACGGGCCTTCCCTTTATTAAGCCCATTAATTATTAGGTTTTGGTAGATATAAATAGGAAGTTTGCAATTAGGTTAATCATCTTTTGTTCACTTTAATTAATCAAATTGTAATTTGGGAATATTTTCATCTTTGGAATTGGGGTTTAGATCTAATTATGGAGAACTAATCTCCTTTCTTAATCCGACTCAAGGCTTAATCTTTGGTTGTAAGACTCTTTAATCCTTCCTTAATTATTATTATTGTTCTTAATCTCTTTTGTTTAATTGCTTAATTTTGGAATCCTTGTTAGATTATTATGATTAAGTGTGATTTCCTTATTATATAATCTTTCCAAGTTCCTTAATTTATTGTTGTTGGGATTATTAAGTGTGATTTCCTTGTAATTACATGTTGCAACAACTTATTATTAGACTAATGAATGTTATTTCTTCTTGGTTTAATTAACATTAGAGAGAATAAGTTGTAATTGTTCATTAATTGTGATTTCACTATGAGTAATTTCACCTATTAGATTCCTATTGCTCCATCTTCTTATTAATGAATCTATGTGTGTGATTTCCACTAGAGGAATTGATAAGTTGGGTCAATTATTAAGTGTGATTTCCTTGTGATTGACTTCTAATTAAGGGAATTTGGAGATTTAATCTCACTAATAGGACAATAATATTGATTAGAAGGATTGATTGAGGGGTTTTGTCAACTAAAGTGCCAAACTTTGGGTCGGGTTAAGTCTCTGTCAATATTGATTAATTTCCATCTTTAAACTCTTGTTTGATTGCTTGCCTCATACTCTTGTTTGAATTTCCTTTACTTGTTATTGAAAACCAACCCAACCCCCCCCCCCCTTTTTTTTACATAATTGTTGTTACTTTTTTCACAATTGTTCTAATTACTCTTTTAATTTCACTATTGCAAAACCCATCTTCTCTTGGTTTCGATCCCTTGCTTGCTATTTTACTAGTTTATAATTAGTGCTAATTAATGTGTTTAGTGGTATATAAATTGTTAATTTGGCTGTCTTTTAGCGCGACGTTTTAGGCGTGTCAAATTTTGGCGCCGTTGCCGTGGAAGGTAACGGTTTTGCTAGTGTGTTATTTGTGTTTTAGAATAGTTGTTTTAGTTACTCTTTGTTTCTTGTTGTTAGTGTCTTGTTCATCACTTGTGTGAACTTTTTGATTGTGTGCTCTTGTGTATAGTTGTTTATGGTCAATACTAGGAATTCAAGTGAACCACTTTTTCCTTTCAATCCGGAGATTCAAAGATCACTTGCTTGGATAGGAGGAGGTATTAGAAGAGACAACCCGGTTATTGAAGAAATTGATCCCGGTTTTCAACAAGACCAAAGAGAAGATCACAACATCCCTTTTGAACAACCCATACCCATACAAATCATCATGGGTGATCGTGAAGACGGGGATCCACACCGAGATGGTGAGAGGGAGAACCCACCACGGCCAAGAACTATTAAGGAACTTACCGCCCCGGATCTTACACAAGTGCCCTTGTGTATCTCCTTTCCGGCCTTGGCGGAAAATGCTACCTTTGAATTGAAGTCCGGGCTCATTCACCAATTGCCCCAATTTCATGGACTTAGCACGGAAGATCCCAACAAGCATCTAAAGAAATTTCATGTTGTTTGCTCAAGCATGAAGCCTAATTGGGGTTACCGATGAGCAACTTCAACTAAGGGCCTTCCCTTTCTCACTCAAGGACGCGGCAAATGATTTGCTTTATTATCTCCCTACCGGGAGCATCACCACTTGGAATCAAATGAAGAAGGCTTTCTTAGAAAAGTATTTTCCCGCTAGTCTCTCATCTCATTTGAAGAAATAAATAAGTAATGTTGAACAAATGGATGGGGAGAACTTGTACGAGTATTAGGAGAGGTTTAAATAACTTCTTGCTAGTTGCCCATACCATGGGTATACCAATCACGACCTTCTCTTGAACTTTTGTGGTGGTCTACTTGAGGATGATGCTAGAATGATTAAAGCCGCCACCCAAGGTGGAATTGAATACATGTCGGTCCAAGAAGCAAATGAGTTGATTGAAAGGTTGGTAGGAAGCTCTAGGATTTTTGGGTGGAGAATTAGGAAGACAAGTGGGACATCCTCTTAAAGGCAAAGCTCCAACCATATGGAGGAGAAAGTTGATTTTCTTACCAATTTGGTCAAGGAACTTACAAAAGGAGGTGGGAGTGCTTCTCATGCGAAATTTTGTGGTCTTTGTAATGACCCAACTCATCCCACCAATGGGTGTCCATCTTTGCAAACGGAGGAGGCAATTGAAGCGGTGAAGGCTATTGGGTTTAGGAAGTTTGACCCCTATTCTAACACTTACAATGAAGGTTGGAAATCTCATCCAAATATGGGATGGGGTGGAAACCAAAATCAAAGCCAAAATCATAACCAAAATCAAAATCAAAAATTAAAGGGGCTTCAAACTCTTCATTTCAAAAGCCAAATCAAAATCAAAACCAATCCCAAAATTCCTTGGAAGAGATGATGAAAACACTTGCTATGAATCAAATGACAATGCAAAAATAAAGTCAAGTCTTGCTACAAAATACCAAGGAATTTCAAAATGCCGTGCTTCAACAAAACCGACTCACTGACTCTAGGTTTGTTAACCTTGAGACCCAAGTTGGTCAAATCCTCACTACACTCAATTCTAAACCCACCCAAGGAGGGAGTCTCCCATATCACACCATTCCTCCACCCACCAAGGAACAAGCAAAAGCGGTCTCTTTGAGGAATGGTAGAGAGTTGGTAGAGGCACCCAAGGCTCCTAAGAAGACAATACCACTTCCTATTGTTCATGAAGTGGAGGATGTGATTGAAGATGAAATTGAAGTGGTAGTGGAATAAGGGGAAGCATCTACACCTCAACAAGTAATGGTGAACGAACCACTTCCGGAATATGAGCCACAAGCTCCATTTCCAAGTGCTTTGAATGATACAAGGATAATTGACAAGAAGACTTCAGGCCTTTATGATATCTTTCGTAAAGTGGAGGTAAACATTCCTCTCCTTGATCTTCTTAGTAGTGTTCCCAAGCATGCAAAATTTTTGAAAGAGTTGTGCACTACTAAGAGGACCAACAAGGCAAAAAGCATGAAAAAGGTAAGGGCTAGTGAACATGTGTCGGCAATTTTTCAAAAACGGTTGCCACAAAAATGTAGTGATCCGGGCATGTTCACTATTCCTTGTAAAATTGGTCTTGTATTGTCAACATGCTATGCTTGATTTAGGTGCATTCATTAATGTCTTGCCCAATTACCTTTATGAGTCACTCAAGTTAGGGCCTTTGAAACCGACTCGTACGGTCATTTCTTTGGCCGATAGGTCCAATATCTATCCTAAAGGGGTTGTGGAGGATGTCTTGGTGAAGGTGGGGGAAATGCTTTTCCCCGCCGACTTCTATGTGATTGAAATGGAACCCGAGAAAGGCTCCACTCCCATTTTGTTGGGAAGGCCTTTCATAAGAACTTCCTACACCAAGATTGATGTATCTAGTGGACGCCTCACAATGGAATTTGAGGGGGAAAAGATTGAGTATAGCATACATGAGGCTATGAAATACCCATCCGAGACTTCATCTTTGTGCTTTCTTGAAATTTTTGAGCCAATTGTGCAAACCGTGTATGAATTGTGCAAAGTTGATGCATTAAATGTTGTTTTGACTAATAGATTGGTTGGAGAGGATACGGGGTATGCTTTGTCTTGTAATTTGCAGGAAACAATCAAGGACCTAGAGGAAAATCCCCCAATGGAAGAATGGGAAGAAAAGGAAGAAATCCGGAAGGCAGCAGAGAACTCGCATGGTGCGAGTTTTCCAGCTCCATTTCTCGCACCGTGCGAGATGTCCCCTGTCCAGGAAATTTTCTTCCTTTCTTTGAAATTATTAGAAGAGCTACCAAAAGAGAAACCCGTTCCCTGTATTGTCAAGCCTCCTATTGTTGAATTGAAGCCCTTACCAAGCCACTTGAAGTATGCATTTCTAGGAAATGAAGAAACTTTACCGATAATTATTTCAAGCAAGCTTACTAAGGAGCAAGAAGAGGCTCTCATCCGGGTTCTTAAGCAACACAAGGAAGCAATTGGGTGGACAATGGCCGACATCAAAGGCATTAGTCCCACTTTATGCATGCACCGGATTCTTCTTGAAGATGAAGCAAAGCCCGTCCGACAACCACAAAGACGTTTGAATCCTCCAATGATGGATGTTGTGAAGAAAGAGGTACTCAAACTCCTCCATGTAGGTATGATCTATCCTATCTCAGATAGTCAATGGGTTAGTCCAACCCAAGTTGTCCCAAAGAAATCCGGGCTAACGGTAGTCGAGAATCATGAAGGTGTTTTGACCCCCACTCGAGTTCAAAATGGGTGGAGGGTATGTATCGACTACCGTAGGCTCAATGCCGTGACCCGAAAAGATCACTTCCCGCTTCCCTTCATGGATCAAATGTTGGAGAGGTTAGCGGGAAAAGCTTTTTATTGTTTTTTGGATGGCTACTCCGGTTACTTTCAAATCCCAATTGCACCCGAGGACCAAACAAAAACAACCTTCACATGTCCCTTTGGAACGTTTGCCTATAGAAAGATACCTTTCGGTCTTTGTAATGCTCCGGGAACGTTCCAAAGGTGCATGATGAGTATCTTTTCGGATCATGTTGAGGACTTTATTAAAGTATTCATGGACGATTTTACCGTTCATGGCCAATCTTTTGAGGATTGTTTGAGTCATCTTACTTGGGTCTTGCAAAGGTGTATTGATACCAATCTCGTTCTCAACCATGAGAAATGTCATTTCATGGTTGATGAAGGAATAGTCTTGGGACATGTGATCTCCTCTAGGGGGATTGAGGTTGATAAGGCAAAGGTCGATACCATTCGCACCTTGCCTTATCCTACTAATGTGCGTGAAGTGAGATCTTTTCTAGGTCACGCCGGGTTCTACGGCGTTATATTAAGGATTTATCCAAGATTGCCGATCCTCTATGCAAGCTACTTCAAAAGGATTGGGAATTTGTCATGAGTGAAGAATGCAAGGGAGCTTTTGATATGATCAAGGAGAAGCTTATTTCAGCACCTATAATTCAACCTCCCAATTGGAGTGAACCTTTTGAGATAATGTCGGATGCAAGCAGTTATGCCCTTGGAGCGGTACTTGGCCAAAGGGTAGGAAAAGCACCTCATGTTATTCAATATGCGTCGACGATGATGAATGAGGCTCAAAGAAATTATACAACCACCGAGAAAGAATTCCTTGCGGTGGTGTTTGCTTTAGAGAAATTTCGACCTTATATTCTTGGAGCCAAGGTCATCATCTTCACGGATCATGCCGCCTTAAGGCATTTGGTGAACAAGAAGGAGTCCATGCCCCGTTTGATGAGATGGGTGCTACTTTTGAGTGAGTTTGATGTTGAACTCAAAGACAAGAAGGGCACAACTAACACGGTGGCGGATCACCTAAGTAGAATTGTGCAAGAGTAGCCTTAAGAAATCTTGGAATCGGCAATACAAGCTTCCTTTCCGGATGACACACTCCTAGCATTGTCATCCATTGAGCCATGGTATGCACATATAGTCAAATTTTTGGTCTTACAAGAGTTTCCAAAGGGTCTTTCTCGCTCTCAACGGGACAAGATTAAGAGTGATGCCAAATACTATGTGTGGGACGACCCATATCTTTGGAAATTTTGTGCTGATCAAGTTATTAGGAGATGTGTCCCGGATACCGAAATCCTTCCAATTCTTAAGTTTTGTCACGAGTATGCTTGTGGCGGGCATTTTGGAGCCAAGAAAACGGCTAGAAAGGTGTTGGAAAGCGGTTTCTTCTGGCCCACATTATTCCGAGATGCTCATGCTATGGTGAAGACATGTGATAGATGCCAAAGAGTTGGCAACATTTCAAAAAGAGGGGAAATGCCACAAACTCCCATGATCTATTGTGAAATATTTGATGTGTGGGGTATTGACTTTATGGGACCCTTTCCCGCATCTTGTGGAAATATTTATATACTTTTGGCGGTGGACTATGTCTCCAAGTGGGTGGAGGCTAAAGCCACCAAGACCGATGATGCAAAGGTGGTTGGAGAATTCATCAAAACCAACATATTTTCTCGGTTTGGTTTCCCAAAAGCTTTGATAACCGACCGTGGCACTCACTTTTGCAACAAAGCCATTGGAGCTCTTCTCAAAAAGTATGGGGTACTTCATAAAGTCCGAACCGCCTATCACCCTCAAACCAACGGTCAAGACGAGGTTTCTAATAGGGAGATTAAGGCTATCCTAGAGAAGACGGTGAATCCCGACCGCAAGGATTGGAGCTTGAGGTTGGATGATGCCTTGTGGGCCTATCGCACGACTTTCAAAACGCCAATCGGGATGTCATCTTACCGCTTACTTTTTGGGAAATCATGTCATATACCCGTGGAGGTTGAGCATCGAGCTTATTGGGCGGTCAAGTCGTTCAACTTGCAAATGGATGAAGCGGGTCTTCATAGGAAACTTCAACTACAAGAATTGGAAGAAATCCGGAATGATGCTTATGAGAATGCTTCCATTTACAAGGCAAGAACAAGAGCATGGCATGATAATATGATTTCAAGAAGAGTGTTCCAAGTGGGAGATAAAGTCTTACTCTTTCAAAATCGACTTAGACTTTTCTCCGGGAAATTGAGGTCTAGGTGGATGGGACCATATGAAGTGGTTCGTGTCTTCCCATATGGAGCAATTGAAATCAAATGCTTGAAATCCGGGAAAATTTTGAAAGTGAATGGGCAAAGGCTAAAGCATTATCATGAAGGAATTGAAGTGGGTGAAGTGGAAACACTCCACCTTGTTGATCAAATTTACTCAAATTAATGAAGATGCAACTTTGTCGAGCCATCGACGTTAAATAAACGGCAAAAGTTTATAAATATTTCTTTCCCTTGCATGTTTAAATCCCGCATTGCATTTTCTTTATTGCATTTGTCATATTTAAATTCCGCATTGCGTTGTTTATATTGCATTTTGCATGTTTAAATTAAATCATTTGCATTTTCATTAATGTTTTTGGCATGTTAGGACGGTTTAATGTGTGTTTTAGTGATAGGATACCAACTCAAGGGCATATGTGAAGAAAAGAAGGAAGAATGATGGGTAAAATAATTGGCTATAGTGGAGAATTAAGCAACAAAAAAGTCACTTCCAGCATCAAAACCGCACCGTGCGACATTCCTGGGTGACAAATTCGCACCGTGCGAGTTTTTGAAGAATCCCGTTTTCAGCTAATTTTTCCCACGATATCCTCATTATTTCTTCCCCAATTCTCTTAACATTCAACATCTCTCTTCATCCAAACCCTAAACCCTTAAAAATCACCCATCAAAACCTTCTCAAATCATCCAAATCAAGCAATTTACCTTCAAATTTTATCAACTTTCATCTCCCAACATCAATTTGGGCAAGGTAAATTGCAGAAAATTCACGAAACCACCATCATTTTCGACCTAGGGTTTTGAAGAATTGAAGAAATTGAAGATTTTGGGTTGCAATTGGATTGAAGGGACGACTTTAAGCATTTGTGGTTAGCATTCATCAACCAACAACACAAACAAGGATCAAAGGGAGGTATAACACCTTATTCTTCTCCTTGTCATTTCTAGTTTACTAGATTTCGAATTTGAGTGCTTCAAAATCGAAATTTAGTTGTTTTATTGTGTTGAAATCGTCCTTGAATAATCCTTTAACTTGTGAGGTGTTTTTACTCCAACAAATAGCTAATTAGCACATCATTTTTTGTAGTGCATATTAGGTGTTTGATCAATTGCCTCACCCAAATCATTTCCACAAAAATTTTGTTTTCTGAAAAATAATTGTTCTCAATGGGTAAGGGTAAAGCTACCGAGGCTTCTTCCTTAAAAGGACCCAAGGGAGCCTCGGATTCTTATGCAAATGAATACTCGGGTAAGGAGGTCCTCCGAGACACGGCCCTCTCAAATTGGAAGAAGTTTGCCTCGGTGTCAACCGTGGCACAAACTAAGTTCCTTGATGAAAACCTGCTTACCGAGTTGGAAATGCTTCCCACAACCCGTATGCTATTAGAAAAGGTCGGACTTGAGGCCTACATTGGAATTGCCGAACCCACCCGAAGGGGTGTTACCTATGAGTTTTTGTCTTCGTTGGAAAAGGTTAAATTGGGAAGGGACAAAATCCCGGGGATCAAATTCCGGGCATGCCACTTTACCCATACATTGACATATGATGAGGTACGAGAGGCCCTACATATCACCAAAGCCCCCATTAAGGAAAATCTCACCAAAAAAATGATGAGTGCTTTTTGGAACAATATTACGGGAGATGTGCGTCATGGAAACACAAAGAATACCACCATCCCCAACCCGGTCTTACGCCTCCTAAGCCGTCATATAAACACAAACTTCTTGGTCATGACCGAACCAACAAAAATGCAATACCAACAAATTCAATGTCTATGTTCGATGACCCCAGAAGGGAGGGGAGTACCGGATTGGGTGGACTTGTTTGTGAGTGGGTGCCTTGAACTACAAAAGAATCCAAAAGGGACCATTTTTATTGGGGGCATGATCGAATTGATTGTGCAAAAGACGGGCGTACCTTCTCCACCCAATGCATATCCTCTTGATGGTAGTGGTCTCATAGACTACCATTACTTGAAGCACGCACACATTATTGAGGTGGTTGACAAAGTCGCCCCCTTGGTCATTTGGTGCATGGGTGGGCAAAACTCCAAGCATTACATGTATCTACCCCATCCCCTCGACTAACACTTGGGTTGGGGGAGTGCACAAGATTTCTACATGCCCCCCGACGATGCCTTTGTGTACCTTTGGGTTGATAGAGCCCAAGTAGTTGAGCCAGAAGAGGATGAGGGAGGAGAGCAACCGCAAGTGGGGGGGCTTTGACTTTTGGTGACATGCCTCATAATGATGCACCATTCGATGAACCCATGCCTAATGCCCCGTTTAATGAGCCCCATTTCACTCCTCCCCAAATGCCACAACAAACACAACAACAATATCCTTTTTCAGACCCTCAATTCAACTACCCGGCCTTCAACACATGGCAAACCAACATCACCAACCGTGTCTCAAACATTGAATCTACCCTCTCCCAAATGCAACTAACGGAGGAATGCTCGTTGGGGAATCACCGAAAACCGCTACCACTATTATCAAGAGGATTTGGAAGAGATGAATTATACTTCAAACGCAACTTTTAACATGGTGGCCGCGATGAATGCTCAATTCATGCATCAATTCCCCACCCAATACCAAGGGTATAGTGAGACTAAGGTTGAGGAAACAAGAGCCGAAATGGCTAGATTTCGAAGAAGGAGAAGAGAATCACGAAGAAGAGGAGGACCTCCGGACTTTGGAAGTGCCTCAAGCTCACACTCTTGAGAGAGTTTAGGGTGTTCACCTCACACTTTGGGGACAAAGTGAAGATTTAAGTGTGGGGTGGGCATGAGTTGGTATCATGTATATATTGTGATATATTCAATTCCATGCATTGCATTTCATTTCAAAAAAAAAAAGAAAGAAAAGAAAAATAAAACCCCGGCTAGGATGAAAACCCGAAAGGGCATCCTAGGCAAAAATGGGAAAGTGGCCGAGGCCAGTGTGAAAACCCGAAAGGGCGCTCCGGGCAAAATGAAGAAAAGTGTGCGAGCCACAAGAGTAGAGGTGAGGAAAAGAGCTAAACCGAAAACCCGAAAGCGCGGTTTAGGCAAAATGAGAGAAGTAGGAAAAAAAAATTGAAAAATCATGTGACCTCTTTGAAGCCTTGAAATCATGTCACATACATGACTATTTCCATTTGGAGTTGGTGACATAAGTGGTAGAGCTCTAGAAGGCCGGATGGGTAGGTTAGTAGTGTGCCAAGACTAGGAGGGGGATTTGGAAGCTTACTTTGTTACTAGTGCTTGGCACACTTGTTGTTGGGATTGTGTTGACTTGTATTATGCATTGTTGGAGAGGTTGTGTTTGAGTGTGGAGTTGTTGAGTTGTTGGAGAGTTGTTGAAATGGAGGTGTTTGAGGTTGCCAAAATGATAGATAGGAGAGGCTTTGATGACTATGGTAGCCTTGTATGAACCAAGTGGAGTGATAAGGGGGAGTAATAAGGAGGATGTGATGAGTTTTGGGAAAGGATGAATGGATGAATTGGTGGACTTAGGATCATCTTAGAAGATTGATGACATAAAGAGGGGGAGTGAGAGAAGAGCGGTTCTTATTGGTGGATTTTGGGTCACTTACTCACTTGTTGAAGCTATGAAGAAGAGGATCATGCGCTAGTCGAGGAACGATATAAGTAGAGAGAGCGAGATGAAGAGAGGGGAATTAGGAGTGCCCATACTTCTTGGCCTAGGTGGTGATTAGGTTTATTCTAGTTTGCTCGGGACGAGCAAAGGGCTAAGTGTGGGGTGTTTGATGAGCTCCTATTTCTACTACATTTTGGCACCTTTTTGAGCTCATTTGGTAGCACTTGGTGATGGTTTTTGACGTTTTTGACGTTATTTAGCCAATTTCATATGCTTCACCATTTAGCATAAATTCAAGTGAAGATTAAGACACCAAAAGATTGAGAGAAGTGTCCAAGGAAGAGCCAAGAACAAGCTTGAAGAAATGCCACAAGAAAGCCTTCCAAAGGATCAAAGGAAGAACGAAAGAAAGACGCACTCCAGCAGCAAAGCCGCACGGTGCTAGTTTCCCAGCTACAGAACTCGCACCGTGCGAGAAATCTGGGTTTGATGGCGTTTTGTATTACGGGTCTTCCTTTTATTAAGCCCATTAATTATTAGGTTTCGGTAGATATAAATAGGAAGTTTGCAATTAGGTTAATCATCTTTTGTTCACTTTAATTAATCAAATTGTAATTTGGGAATATTTTCATCTTTTGAATTGGGGATTAGATCTAATTATGGAGAACTAATCTCCTTTCTTAATCCGACACAAGGCTTAATCTTTGGTTTTAAGACTCTTTAATCCTTCCTTAATTATTATTATTGTTCTTAATCTCTTTTGTTTAATTGCTTAATTTTGGAATCCTTGTTAGATTATTGTGATTAAGAGTGATTTCCTTGTTACATAATCTTTCCAAGTTCCTTAATTTATTATTGTTGGGATTATTAAGTGTGATTTCCTTGTAATTCCATGTTGCAACAACTTGTTATTAGACTAATGAATGTGATTTTTTATTGGTTTAATTAACATTAGAGAGATTAAGTTGTAATTGCTCATTAATTGTGATTTCATTGTGAGTAATTTCACCTATTAGATTCCTATTGCTTCATCTTCTTATTAATGAATCTATGTGTGTGATTTCCACTAGAGGAATTGATAAGTTGGGTCAATTATTAAGTGTGATTTCCTTGTGATTGACTTCTAATTAAGGGAATTTGGAGATTTAATCTCACTAATAGGACAATAATATTAATTAGAAGGATTGATTGAGGGGTTTTGTCAACTAAAGTGCCAAACTTTGGGTCGGGTTAAGTTTCTCTCAATATTGATTAATTTCCATCTTTAAACTCTTGTTTGATTGCTTGCCTCATACTCTTGTTTGAATTTCCTTTACTTGTTACTGAAAACCAAACCAAAAACCCCCCCTTTTTTACATAATTGTTGTTACTTTTTTCACAATTGTTCTAATTACTCTTTTAATTTCACTATTGCAAAACCCATCTTCTCTTGGGTTCGATCCCTTGCTTGCTATTTTACTAGTTTATAATTAGTGCTAATTCGTGTGTTTAGTGGTATATAAATTGTTAATTTGGCCGTCTTTTAGCGCGACGTTTTAGGCGTGTCACTAACATACTTTATTTGCCCACAACATTACCAAGTTGTCCCTTATACTCATTTCATATTTACACAAAATGTCATTACATACATACCCCACATACCATCCCACAATTAAACCCACAATTACGTGGCCCACCTATTTTTTCCATCTTTATCCTTACTTTTCCACCTTTTCTTAAATACTCCATTTTCCCTTATGTTACCTTAAGTGTGGATCGGGGGGAGTATACAGTTCTCACATAAGAAGTCTAACACCTCCGACTTTGAATTAACATAAACTAGGTAGTATCCCGTGCTTCGCACGGCCTGTTTTTATATTTTGTTGTTGAAACACGAAAATGTAACTTATATGGACAATACTTTTAATATCATTTATAAACTACTTAGTCAACACTCTTACTTCTCTCTAAAAAAACTAAAAAAACCCTAAACTTTATCCTTTTGTTCCGTTGCGCCCTCCCTTCAACACCCCTCCCCCCCCCCCCCCCCCCATTTTCTACTCTGTCGCCGGAGTTGGGTCTATCTATGGCCCTTCTCCGACGATCCATCACACCTCATTCGTCCTTTTAATTTCCTATTTTGGACCCCATGCTCCTTTCAACTCTTCTCATGGCTCCTAACTGTCCTTTTGTTGTCTTGCTGGTATTATGATGTCCTTTACGATCCGTTCTCCCGACCTTCCTGTAACGCCTGCTTTTGACCCAAGGGTGTGATCCCCTATTTCCCCCACCCCCTGGTAGGGCTATTATTCGTCTGATCTTGGTGATCTTGGCTAGGTTCTTGCCTTTTTTTATCCTGTTGGTGGTCTTTTCTGCTGGAATCGGCTGGCTTTCTGTTTGTTTCGGTTGGTTCGGTGGGTCGACCATTTTGGAGTGTGGGTCGGTGATGGATGCGGGTCGTAGTTTTGCGTAATCTTTTCTGTTTGAGGTGTTATTGGGTAGGTTCAAGTTGGGGTGGCAGTGATGTTCGAATGGTTGGATACGGTGGTTTTCAAATATTCCTTTATGCTATCTTTTAATTTCCTTGTGGTTAATTTAATTGTCTTGTTTTACTTTCTTAATAATACCCATGGTTTTAAGTTTTGTTATGGGTTAATAATGACGATTGTAACTTTTCATCCGGTTTGTGTTGTCCCCATCTCTTTCCGGCTTCCCGATATGTTTATAGTTAAGGGACTGATGAAGTGGCTACTTCTTTTGCTTCCTACCTATTTACTCGCTCTTCTTGGCTTCGAAGTCCATGTCTGTAGGGAATGTTTTTCAAATTGTAGAAATTTTCTCTCCTCTAGAGGCAGACTTCTGTGGCCTGCATTCCGCCTTTCCTTTCTATGTCCTTGTCGCGTAAGTGCACTTTGCTCATTTTCGATGGATCGTGGGTCTCGTTGGTTTCATGATGAAATGTATCACAACCAAGGGGATGAATCTCCGAGAAACACTTTTGTGTCTTGTTGTAGGTATTTCTCCGAAGCTCTATCGTTTAAGATGAGTAAGGACTTGTTCGATCATTTGGCTGGATCTAGTCATTCCATCAAGATTGTTGTGGATATTGTAGTTGAATCCGGTGTTCAGCCGTCCGCATGTCGTCAACACATTTATGTTACCCGGTGTAGTTAATTTGTCGTCTTAGTTTTTAGTATTACTAAAATAAGTGCATTTGACCAAATGAGTCAAATGCCACCTGTATAAAAACTTTCTTTACGGCTTCGAAAAAAAAAAAAAAAAAAAAAAAAAACTACTTTGCCTGTTAATCTATAACGTATAAGTATTTATTACTCTTACTTTTTATATAAACAGTTCATTCGAATCTTCTACATAAACGTTTTTTGCAAAAACATTTACTCCGTATTAATTTTTTAGTAAATATATTACATGAAGGAAATCTTCCGCATGTCAAAGTTAATTTAAAAAGAAAAAAGAACTTCTTTCGAGATTATTATTGATGGAAAAACATTGTGTGTTTTGAATAATATCATTGTTGGCTTGGTAAAAGAGAATGCAAGATTTGAAGTAAATATCAAGAAAAAAAAATGTGTGAAACTTTTTAAAAAAATAACATGGAAAAGTATGAATCTTGGGAAAGAGATAAAAGAATGTGAAATAAATTGTTAATAACTCATATGATATGGTTTATCGGTCGTACGCATTAGTCTACTACTATAAAAACGTAAATTATAGACTGATACTTTGTAAAAAAAAAAAAAAAAAAAAAAAAAAAAAAAAAAAAAAAGTAATACTATGACGGTCAACGGAGGTAGTAATACTGTTATTTCTTCGAGCTTTCCATTTCACTTTTATTTATTTTTTTTCAATTTTGATTCTGCTGTGTAATTAGAAACAGTTGTTAAATTAATTACTATATTATCATAAAATAATTATATTCTCTCCTATTTACAATGAGCTGTTATTTTGATTTTGTATGTACCTTACGTCACAATTCAATTTTTGTTGGTAGAATGTGAATTCTCATTAAAGCTCAAAGTATCAAACATACATAAGAGTACAAAAACCATTAACTAGATCACACAACAACTAACCTCACTACTTAATGTCACACAATATAATCAATCAATCAATTTCATACTACTAAGCCACTGCTTATCTCCAGTACAAAATACTTCCATCCTTAGAACATGCATGCAATCTATACTTCTGGTATGACACCATCTACCCGTGCTTGATTCATGCACATCCAGAGTAAGTAAACCAAGCTAGCATAGCTAGCCATAACAGCCCGCGTTTTCAGAAGCCTTCTCTGCCTCCACTTCAGTAACCAAACCAATAGGAGTCCATGATAGACAATGCCCAGCCAGTTCTGCAAAAAGCTTTCAGAACGTCACAATTCTAAATATACATAGTTGTAAATATTAGAATATATTAATATCTTTATATTAATTATTCATATTGTGTAAATCATTGTAAATATAGTTAGCTAATATTATGGGATCATATCCTCTAATTTAGGTTAGTCAATATTAGTCCTCCTAGAATCATGGAATGATTGGAGCTAAATTAGAAATTGATGTAACTATATATTGCAATGTCGTGTAACCTTTGTATTCAGGGGAATATACAACTTTCATGGTATCAGCCTATTGATCCCCTGCTTCCGCAATTTCCCAATACACCTATCTTCTTCTTTCTTCCTCCTTGAGTCCTTCCTGTCACAATGACAAACGATTCCACCAAACCCGGTTTCCATCCCGCCTACTCTGTTTCCAACATCAAAAATTACGTGCAAATTACTCTCGAGACAGAAAACGTCCATTATGCGTCATGGGCCGAGCTTTTCCAAAATACTGCTCGTGCCTTTGATGTTCTTGACCACATTGCTCCCGCAAAAAACGCTGTCATCACCAAGGACGCCACCTGGGATCGTCTCGACGCCATTGTTAAGCAATGGATCTATAGTTCAATCTCTCTCGATCTCCTTCATACCATCCTTGAACCCGGTTCCACAGCCCAAAAAGCGTGGGATCACCTCAAAGACATTTTTAATGATAATCAAAATTCTCGTGCCGTAATGTTGGAACAACAGTTTACAAACATCCACACGGATAACTACCCAAATGTTTCCTCCTACTGTCAGGCTCTCAAAATGATGGCCGATCAGTTAGCCAATGTCGGGGCACCCGTCTCCGAAACCTGCCTTGTCCTCCAACTTGTGACCCATCTGTCTGATGGCTACGACGGCGTCGCTACCATCATACAGCAGAGTGATCCCCTTCCACCTTTTTACAAAGCACGCTCCATGCTTACCTTGGAAGAAACCCGACGCGCGAAAACTACCATAGCCTCCACTGATTCGGCCCTTGTAGCCAATCAGCCCCCATCACCCTCCAATGACTCAAAACAATCCCGCAATCAAAATCATGGTAACTCCTCAAACTCCAACAATTCCTGAGGCAAAGGTAAAAACAATCGCCATAATTATAAGGGTAAAAACCAAGGCGGCAATGGGTCGCAAAAACAGAATGGTCGACAGCAAGGCTCCGCCACACCCTCCACCTGGACGTGGGTCCCGTACCCACAGTGGCCTGCACCGCAGCAGCAAGGGTGGACACCTTCCCCTTGTCCATATCCCACTAATTCATGGACTGCTCCCTCAAATCGTTCCCCTGGCATTCTCGGCCCAAGGCCTCAACAAGCATTTATGGCACAGCCTACCATGGTCGGGACACCACAAGGAGCATTCGTCCCCACGGACATAGAAGCTGCAATGCAAACCCTCAATCTTCAACAGCCCGACGACAACCTTTACATGGACACTGGAGCGTCGTCGCACATGACCTCTAATAATGGTAATCTCGTCTCTTATTCTCTTTTGAGTGGTAATCGACATATAGTAGTTGGTAATGGCAATACGATTCCGATTCGTGGTATTGGTAACGCTTCTATCCCTTCTCACCATAAGACCCTCACGTTTAAGAACGTTTTACATGTTCCTGGCCTTATTAAAAATTTGGTATCGGTTCGAAAATTTACTATCGATAATTGTGTCTCTGTTGAATTTGACCCGTATGGTTTTTCTGTGAAGGATCTCAAGACGGGGACGCCGATTATGAGAAGTGATAGCACGGGGGACCTCTACCCTCTCCTACCAACCAAACCATCAACCGCCTCCTACCCTCAAGCCCTTACTGCCATTTCGTCCGATACGTGGCACGGACGCTTAGGTCATCCAGGTCCTAATATTTTTAATTCAGTTTGTAATAATAAGGACATTTCTTGTCGTCCTCGTAGTTCCGCGTCGTTATGTCACTCGTGCCAAGTAGGCAAGCATGTCAAACTTCCTTTTCATGAATCTTTATCTAATACTTTGAGTCCGTTTGATATTCTACATACCGACTTGTAGACATCACCTGTCGTAAGCACAAATAGTCACCGGTACTACATATTATTTTTAGATGACTTTACGAATTTTTTATGGACATTTCCTCTAATCCAAAAATCACAAGTTTACGACGTCTTTAATAAATTCCACAATATGATTAAGACTCAATTTAACTATCCCATTAAGACATTACAGTGCGATAATGGACGCGAGTTCGACAATTCTTCATTTCATAAATTTTTCTCTACTCACGGCATGCTATTTCGATTTTCTTGCCCTCACACTTCCCCACAAAATGGTAAGGCTGAGAGGAAAATTCGCACAATAAATAACCTTGTCCGAACCCTCCTCTTACACGCACATATGCCACCCTCCATGTGGCATCACGCACTAGCCATGGCCACGTATTTACACAACATTCTTCCTAGCAAAGCCAACAATCTCACATCCCCAACATCGAGCCTTTATCTCCGCTCACCCTCTTATAGCCACTTACGCACCTTTGGGTGTTTATGTTACCCACATACTCCCACATCGACCATACACAAACTTGCCCCTCGAGAAACCCCGTGCGTCTTCTTAGGCTACCCGTCTTCTCATCGCGGATACCGTTGTCTCGATCTTGCTACTAAGAAAATTATCATTGCACGTCATGTTACATTTGATGAGAATGTGTTTCCATTTGCTGGACCAAATCCCACGGCCCAACCCCACTATGATTTCCTAACACATGACCCAACCCCATATGTCTCTCATCAGCTACATAACATGGCCAATGACCCACAACCAGAAAATCATACCACTCCCACTACTGGACCTCATACGGCCCAACCAGCTGTGCATACGCAGCCCACTATAAATAGTCCCTCCCCAACCCGTGATCAGGCAACCCCCACAAATGATGACCCGCCCACACCACCAACCCGAGACCCATCCCCTTCCACCAACAGCGACCCGCATCTGTCACCCCAAATGACCACTCGGGCCCAGCATGGGATATTCAAGCCCAAACACATGTTTGACCAATGCACCACCACTTTATCCCCTGTTCCCAAATGCCCCAAAACAGCCCTCCAAGACCCGAATTGGAATCGGGCCATGAACGACGAATTCGATGCCCTCATCAAGAATGAGACATGTGTTCTTGTTCCTCGCCCTCCGGATGTCAATGTAACTCGTTGTCTTTGGTTGTTTAAGCATAAGTTTAAAGCTAATGGTGATTTAGAGCGATACAAAGCTCGTCTTGTGGTTAATGGCAGGTCTCAACAGGTTGGTGTTGATTGTGACGAGACGTTTAGCCCGGTGGTGAAACCCGCAACTATTCGCACAGTTCTCAGCCTAGCCGTGTCAAAGAATTGGCCCATTCACCAACTCGATGTGAAAAACGCCTTCCTTCATGGTCACCTTGCTGAGACGGTTTATATGCACCAACCACCTGGATTTCGTGACCGGTCTCAACCTGATCATGGGTGCCTCTTAAAAAAATCTCTGTATGGGCTTAAGCAGGCGCCACGGGCTTGGTATCAAAGATTTGCTAATTATGTCTCCACTATCGGGTTCACGCACAGCAAGTCAGACAACTCCCTCTTCATTTATCGAGACGGTGACAAAATTGCTTATCTTCTTCTTTATGTTGATGACATTATATTTGCTACCTCCACGGAAAAATTACGAGCTCATATCCTGTCCCTGCTCCGCTCCGAATTTGCAATGACTGATTTGGGTCCTCTGAATTTTTTCCTTAGGATTGCTGCAACTCGTCACCCTCACGGACTGTTTCTACACCAGTCCAAATATGCTCAAGAGATTGTTGACCGTGCCAACATGTCGTCTTGTAAACCGGCACAAACCCCAGTGGACACCAAGTCCAAACTCAGCGCTTCCGATGGCAAACCCGTTTCTGACCCTGCTTTATATCGGAGTCTTGCCGGCGCCTTGCAATACCTGACCTTTACACGTCCCGACATAGCCTACGCAGTCCAACAAATCTGCTTGTTTATGCATGACCCACGGGAAGAGCACCTCGGGGCACTTAAAAGAATTATACGGTACATTAAAGGAACACACAAATATGGCATTCACCTCACCACGTCGACCACCTCGTCACTCATTGCTTACACAGACGCCGACTGGGGGGGATGCCCTGACTCTCGCCGTTCCACTTCCGGGTATTGTGTCTACCTCGGTAATAATTTGATCTCATGGTCCTCCAAAAGACAACCCACTGTTTCTCGGTCTAGTGCGGAGGCCGAATACCGCGGTGTTGCAAACGTTGTCGCTGAATCATGTTGGCTCCGAAACTTATTACTCGAACTTCACTGCCCTATCCAACGTGCAACTATTGTCTATTGTGATAACGTTTCAGCCATCTACCTCTCGGGCAACCCCGTCAATCATCAACGTACTAAACATATTGAGCTCGATATCCACTTTGTCCGAGAAAAGGTTGCGTTAAATCAAGTCCAAGTCCGTCATGTCCCTTCACGCTATCAGTTTGCCGATCTCTTTACGAAGGGCCTGCCCAAAATTTTATTTGACGACTTCCGTTCCAGTCTCAACGTACGACCGCCTCCCGCTTCGACTGCGGGCGAATATTAGAATATATTAATATCTTTATATTAATTATTCATATTGTGTAAATCATTGTAAATATAGTTAGCTAATATTATGGGATCATATCCTCTAATTTAGGTTAGTCAATATTAGTCCTCCTAGAATCATGGAATGATTGGAGCTAAATTAGGAATTGATGTAACTATATATTGCAATGTCGTGTAACCTTTGTATTCAGGGGAATATACAACTTTCAGTAAAAAAATTTTAAGAGTCTTTGTAAATAAAAAAACGTATTTACTTTATTAAACCTTCAGAATTATTCACCTGTCTTAGACACAACGATAAACCTATTTTGGCCAGTAATTAGTTATCATACTACCTTATGTTTTACAAACAAACCAACTAAAAATTAATTCTAATATAAACCAAGTTATTGACATGATTCGGGAGACTTATTCCCTTTTCTTACCCATCTCTATTTAATAAACTATAGAACCCCGGAAAAATTACTTATTGCCCTAGATTTTGTGCCCGTGCGTTGCACCGTTTCTAAATAATGTTTTATTTTTAACTGAAGTGGTAGAATATGTAAGTTCTTGAATGTGAGAACGGTAAAATTTGCTATCGTAAAGTAATTAATGACTTTGAAAATAAGTAAAGTCGACGTTGTGAATTAATTTCAGTTAGTCTCTCTAATTTCAATTAGTCTTTTGTACGATTGTGTTATATACTGCTCCATATTACAAGGTCTTCATTGGCATATTATGAAATCTTGATTGTCATCTTAAATATGTATGATCGTGTTTGTCAGTATGTGGCTTTAATTTATATAGGTTGTGCCCTAATTATAATCAGCACGTCTCAATTGTGACAATGTTTTGTCTTAACTTAACACATAACCCGTCGCAAGTTTGTGATGGATATACCTGTTATAAATGAGAATATGTGAATTACAATATGATAAGGATTCCTATATGTCAAACTTTACCCGTGTAAAAAAATGCAATTAGTGAAAAACTTATACAATTATCTGGCATTGAGGATAAAAATAAAATAAAACGTAAAGAGAGCATATTATATAAAAAAAAATCGACCAATATAAAATCAAAGATTTGATTATATTGACAGGTATTTGTATGTTTTTGTGTAAATTGGGTAAATTTGTTATTGTAAAGTAATTAATGACTTTGACTTTAAACTCTTCATACAGTATCTATGTAATCTCACATTTTTCATTAGCATGCAATCTCATTTAAATATAAAATTCTAAAATTTTAGCAGTTCAAAAAAGTTACACACTAAATTGAATTTTTTCTCGTAAAAACCAATTTTAAGGACAATATGGTTCTACCTAGCCGACTAAATATATTTTAACAGGAATATCGCTAATATATGGAGTACTATTCCTGTAATCCTACGCCCGCTAAAAGTCTTCCCGTGTGTATACATGTGTTTGAAGTACTCATGAGATTAGTGTCGATTGGGGTCTAAACCTGATACGTGCATTTTATATAGTCTTATTAGCCTACTTTATGCACGTATTTCTATGCTTTTATCGTGGTTTTATGCTACGAAATGCCCCGAATATGCTACTTTGGTTTGTTTTGTCTTATTTGCAGGAATGAACCCAAAAGTAGTGAAATCAAGCCTTTTACCATCCTTTTAGCATGCATTTGGAGGAAGAGTGAATTTGGAGCGGGAATGAAGCTATTTTGAGATGCGCATTGGAGTAAGGAAGTTAGGCGAGCTAAGAGAGTGCTTCAATTTGCTAGTTCCTGCTTGTAAGAGCCATATCTCGAGTTCTACAACTGATATTCAGGTGATTCCAATTGGAGATGAAAGTTTGTCCTTTTAGCTTTCCAATGCCACCGGAATCACCCTGTTTGACCAAGTAACGAAGAAATGGCAGCCGTTTGAAGTTCAGTGCGCGAAGCAGGAATTACGCGCTGAGAAGTGCTCGATCGAGAACTACTTCTATTCGATCGAGAGCTACCTATTCTTGATCGAGTGATTTAAGGAAAAGAAGTCCTCGATCGAGAGGAATTGTGCTCGATCGAGAGGAATGCTAAGGAATATCACTCGATCGAGAGCCTTAAGTGCTCGATCGAGTGGATTTTGCTACTGGGCCGGGCTTTTTAGGTTTAATTCCGTCATTAGGTTTAATAAACCTTATTTTCTTATAAATAAGGAGTCAGTTTGTCATTGTAAACTCTCTTCTCTTCTCTTCTTCTTTTTCTCTCACACTTTTGCTACATTGCTGATTACTGTTACTCTGTTCTTATTTCCGGATCCTTAATTTCAGTAATTTCTTCTCTCTTTTCTCCCTTTTTATTTAATGGTTATTATTCCCTCTCCCTCTTTATTTATTGTTCTTATTAATTCCATGTCTAGCTAAATTCCCGTAGTATGTTAGGATTAGGGAAGCCGTGGTAGCGATGCTTTAATTGTATTAAATAGATTAGTCTTGCGATAAGAATTGTATTAGGCAATTTAACTGTTATCCGGTCGAATGAATGCATGCAGGAGACCATAAATTTAGTTAACCCCGACCTAGATCGAAAGATTGGAAGGGAAGGCTTGCTTAATTACAATAGGGTATTGCAGTGAGGGCGAAAGTTAAGCTGTTTACGCTCTAGGGCGGTTTAAGGACCGAAAGGTGACGACCATAACTCTTCTTATCAATAGTTTAATCGCCTTAATATTATCGATAGTATAAGATCTGATAGCTGCCACGGTAGACCGACTCCTAGCATACTACCCTTTTCCTTTTGTTAATTTCTTCATTCATTTCTCTCGCTTTAATCTCTAGTTTAGTTAAAATCAATTCAACCCCCATCGTGACATTAGACAGATAAATAGACAAATAGATAGTACACCGCCTCCCTGTGGAGATCGACCCTACTTGCCGCTGACTTCTGTTAGCAGTAATCTAGGTATTTTATTTTTGGTACGAAACGACAGTATCAAATTTTGGCGCCGTTGCCGGGGAGGCAATCTAGTTATTTATTTGTTTAAATTTTATTCTTTTTTTAGCCTCGGGGATTTTTCCTTGAGGCCGTTTTTAATCTTTTGTTTAGTGTCTTTGTTTTGATAGGCCTTACAGGTACTACCTAGACAGTTCTAGGTGAAAGACAGTCAAAGGGAAGGCTTGAGTACCTTTGACCCATCACCGATGTCCCATTATATGGAACAGCCGGTGATCTGCTACGGGAGATGTGGTTCTGCTGAGCACAATGCAGCTGTAGTTGTGCCGCCACATCCGCCCTATCAATGGCCACCGCAACAAGATTCCCCTGATATACAAGGAGAAGACATTGCGGAGCTGAAATCCTTGATGGAGGCACTTGCATTCCAAGTGCAAGAATATGTCTCGCGATTTGATGAGCTCGAGTCTGCAGCTTGCTCAATTAGCGGTGAGATGGAAGAGAAGAGATCGCAGAGTCGACATATTTAATGAGAATGCTTGTATCACAAATGCAAGAGAGTGATAGATATATGGACGCTCGAATCCCCGAACTGAGTCACAAATAGCTCGGTTAGCAGTGAGATGCAAGAAGAAGAGGTTTACCTTGCTGAGAGCGGTTTTTCTCCTGAGGAAACCATGTTGCCCAATGATGAGGATGACTTCTATGACTCGGACGACGAGTTCCTTTCATATTTCACTGCCCCACGTGAAAATTTCAGCTCTATGCAGGAAGAATCACTCGATCGAGTGACTTATAATGGTCGATCGAGTGAATTTCCGAAGACGATCCTCGATCGAGTAATATCCCTTCTCGATCGAGTGACATGCAGGAGGTTAGTTCTCGATCGAGTGATGTTGTTACTCGATCGAGTGAGATGCGGGAGGAAGTTGGCCGATCGAGTGATTATTCTGCTCGATCGACTGAAATGGCCATTGGGAGCTTTGGTTCGTCATTTTGGTTTGATTTGGATGACGAGTTTGACGATGATGAAGGTTACGGTAAACCTCCCCTATTCACAGCCGAGTCGGATACACTTGAAGCTGCGATTTACGGGATGGATTCCACTGAGGAGGTTGATGAAGAAGCAGTTGAGACGGTAATTGCTCCTAGCACGGAAGAGGTAATAAACTCTTTTACCTATGATTCCGTGGTCAAGAGCAACCAATCTGAGGTAGTAAACGATAATTTTATTATTGTTTGTCCTAATAGTATTTTGCCTCGTTTGACTCACTTTGTTTCTTTCGAGCTATACCCCCTCATATGTGGACGCACAAATTAACGATTTTTCACCGTCCTTATCATTATAAAATTGTTAATCTGAATTGGAGCCCTATATTATCGTCAATTGCTCCCGCGCTCCTATATTTTGTGGATAAATTTAGGAGCGCCCATAGGAAATTTGTTAGACTTAAATGTTTACATATCTTTATTTCCTACTTTGCTATTCCACTATGGTGCTACTTATCTTTGTTGTGTAGCACATGCGCGACTATTTGACAAAGTCTTTGCGCGCTTTGAAATGTTTTGATTGTGATTAATTAGAGGAGCTTGAAGAAAAGAAGGTCGAGCTGGGACCTGACTGAAGCTAGCGCTATCCGGGAGGCAACCCGGCGATTTTATTTTGCTTTTTTATTTATTTACTTTCAGTTGTAATAAATGGTTTTTATACCATAGACTATCTCGGTATGCTTGTTTACACGATTCATGGGTCTGTTTTTCATTGCATTTTGCAGAATACGCGAGGATCACTCGATCGAGTACTTGTTGTACTCGATCGAGCACTTTTGCTGCCAAATCCATTCGATCGAGCATTTCCTCTACTCGATCGACCACCTGCGAAAGGAGAACCACTCGATCGACCTAGTTACCTTTCGATCGAGCAGTTTTTGAATGCCCAGTTCACTCGATCAGCTACTATTCCTCTTGGTCGAGTGCTATTGACTTGGATTAGCTTCCTGAGACGGTTTTCCGGACCTTAGCAACCTCCCATTTCATGGTCGGTTTGGGGAGGTCCCCTTATTCGCGCATTTTGTGAGTTTTTCCGCTTTTACTCTCTTCCTCCTTTAGTTTGCATTTTCCTTTCCATGTTTTGGTACAATGGGGGCATTGTACGGTTTGGTTTGGGGAGGTTATGCATCCATATTTGTGTCTGCATGTTGTTTATTGCATTTCAGTAATCACGTTTAATTTTATGCTTGCATTGTTGTTTATCTTCATAAAAATTCAAAAATTCAATAAAAATCAGAAAATTGTTAAAAATTCAAAAAAATTTCACGTTTACTTTTGCATATAGGTTGAGTCGGAACGGTAGATTTCCGTGATGAAATTGCACTGCATTTGTCTTTTTGCTTAAGCCTTGCATTGAACTATTATTCTTTTAGCATTGTCTTATCGCATAATCTACGAGTTTATGTTTAAATTTAGCTGAACATATAGACTTGACCTGAAATTTTGGCAACCTACTTATAATTTCTAAGGAATTAGAGCCTTATAAACTGGTGTCATTTATGACCAGTTTCATGTAGGATTGTGAGTAGTTACTCCTTGCATAACATGTATCATCAATTTGCATGTATATGAAATTCAATTGCTTTTTGCCTACATACATTCGGGTTAGTGGTTGGTGTCACATGCAGGGAGGTGCTTACAAATTTCCCTTTCTTTCATTTTTACCCATTTAACTCCACATTAGCCAAATTTGCCTGTTGACCCTTAGCTACATTCCAAATTTAGCCTGCCCTGTCAAGCTAGTTTAGATTGTTCTGCGGTATATTGTCTATTGTATCGAGTTTGGCTTGCATCTATTGATTCGGAGTTGGTAATTTATGAAGAAAGGGAGGATGATGAAAAATGACGTGAAAAAGAAAAAAAAAAGTGAAAAAAAAAGAAGTTGAAAAAAAAAGGGAATTCGAAAATGAAAAAGAAAAAATTCGAAAAAGAAGAAAAAAGAAACCGAAGAAATGAAAAAAAATAGAAAAAGAAAAAGATGTTGTTTGTTAGTCGGTTTCTGCTCCTATGTTCTATCTTACATTATTTGAGGAGTATGTTGGTTTGGTTTGGTGAGATTTTATGCCAAATGAAGGGCATTGTGTTTATTTCATAATTGAGTTGGAATCGGATGTTGATATATGGTTTTGTTTAGGTACTAGCTTGATCACCTATACCTCCACATTCCCATAAATGTTTTGCCTTTTCTTACCCATTGCCTCACTTTACCATATTTTTGTAAGCCCTCGGGATGACAGACCTTGTTGGTTGGAATGTGTGTACGGTAGCTAGAATTGGCTATCATATTAGTTGCATGCATGTTTATGTGGGTTGTAGTCTAGGTGAGCGACTATTTTTCTTTCTCTCTTACATATATTTGTTCACCCTTTGCTTCATGAGAGAAGAGTGACCCGTGAGAGTCCATTGTTAAAGGTCTTGCAAGGTCGACGATTCGGCTTTATTACAAACATCTTATAACTCGTTTGCATTTGACTGTCTGCTATAAGTGTTAGTTTGCTTGCATTAAATTGGCTTAAGTGGGCATTTATAGCTAGCTCTGAGTTATCTTTTCCGTTCCTTTAGTTGCATTTTAGTTTACTCGGGGACGAGTAAAGGTTTGGTTTGGGGAGATTTTGATACGTGCATTTTATATAGTCTTATTAGCCTACTTTATGCACGTATTTCTATGCTTTTATCGTGGTTTTATGCTACGAAATGCCCCGAATATGCTACTTTGGTTTGTTTTGTCTTATTTGCAGGAATGAACCCAAAAGTAGTGAAATCAAGCCTTTTACCATCCTTTTAGCATGCATTTGGAGGAAGAGTGAATTTGGAGCGGGAATGAAGCTATTTTGAGATGCGCATTGGAGTAAGGAAGTTAGGCGAGCTAAGAGAGTGCTTCAATTTGGTAGTTCCTGCTTGTAAGAGCCATATCTCGAGTTCTACAACTGATATTCAGGTGATTCAAATTGGAGATGAAAGTTTGTCCTTTTAGCTTTCCAATGCCACCGGAATCACCCTGTTTGACCAAGTAACGAAGAAATGGCAGCCGTTTGAAGTTCAGTGCGCGAAGCAGGAATTACGCGCTGAGAAGTGCTCGATCGAGAACTACTTCTATTCGATCGAGAGCTACCTATTCTTGATCGAGTGATTTAAGGAAAAGAAGTCCTCGATCGAGAGGAATTGTGCTCGATCGAGAGGAATGCTAAGGAATATCACTCGATCGAGAGCCTTAAGTGCTCGATCGAGTGGATTTTGCTACGGGCTGGGCTTTTTAGGTTTAATTCCGTCATTAGGTTTAATAAACCTTATTTTCTTATAAATAAGGAGTCAGTTTGTCATTGTAAACTCTCTTCTCTTCTCTTCTTCTTTTTCTCTCACACTTTAGCTACATTGCTGATTACTGTTACTCTGTTCTTATTTCCGGATCCTTAATTTCAGTAATTTCTTCTCTCTTTTCTCCCTTTTTATTTAATGGTTATTATTCCCTCTCCCTCTTTATTTATTGTTCTTATTAATTCTATGTCTAGCTAAATTCCCCGTAGTATGTTAGGATTAAGGAAGCCGTGGTAGCGATGCTTTAATTGTATTAAATAGATTAGTCTTGCGATAAGAATTGTATTAGGCAATTTAACATATCCTGGCCGAATGAATGCATGCAGGAGACCATAAATTTAGTTAACCCCGACCTAGATCGAAAGATTGGAAGGGAAGGCTTGCTTAATTACAATAGGGTATTGCGGTGAGGGCGAAAGTTAAGTCATTTTACGCTCTAGGGCGGTTTAAGGACCGAAAGGTGACGACCATAGCTCTTCTTATCAATAGTTTAATCGCCTTAATATTCTCGATAGTATAAGATCTGATAGCTGCCACGGTAGACCGACTCCTAGCATACTACCCTTTTCCTTTTGTTAATTTCTTCATTCATTTCTCTCGCTTTAATCTCTAGTTTAGTTAAAATCAATTCAACCCCCATCGTGACATTAGACAGATAAATAGACAAATAGATAGTACACCGCCTCCCTGTGGAGATCGACCCTACTTGCCGCTGACTTCTGTTAGCAGTAATCTAGGTATTTTATTTTTGGTACGAAACGACAGTATCAAATTTTCAAAATTAGACACGTCTGTCGCGTACCTGTCAAAAATAACCAACTGGCCAACTAACTAATATAGCTAGGGAAGTCGGGTCGAATCCACAGAGAGGTAGGAATTTGTCGGCTGAACTCAAGTTCGTCTAAGTAACCAAATTGGGGTTTATAATTTGTGATTTCTAAACTAAAGAGAGCAAAGCAAAGAGAAATAAAGGAAAAAGGGATTTAACAAATAAAAGGGAATAGCTAAGACAAGCGGTTCACCACAATCGTCCGGTCGAGTAATCTAGGTCCCAGGTTAATGCAATACAGTCCAAGGGGTAGCGAACGTCACCTTTCGGTCCTTAATTCACCCTAAAGTGTAAACAGTTTAACTTTCGTCCTCGCTGCAATACTCTATTGCTCGCTACTAGTCTCCCCCTTCCAACCTTTCGGTCCAGGTCAAGGTCCACTAAGAATAAGGGTCTAATTGCGTCGACTCAATTAGGCAATTACAATTATATGTAGCATTTTAACAACATGGACGATACTAGCATTAACCCGGTAATTCGATTACTCTCCCTTCAAATCATGGGTCCCCTATAGTCTTAGCATGGGAAATTAGCTACTCATAATTATGGGGGTAACAATCATAATAACCAAACAATCAAAACTAAACATGATGACAAATATGGAAAGATGATTGAACGACTATAAATCAAGAGAAGAAAAGGAATTGAGAACAAATAAAAATGATTAAGAATTAAATGGATTGATAATACCGAAATTCGAGTAGCAAAGTAGTGAACAAAGATCCCAAGAACTGTCAAAAGTAACAAAAGGAAATCAAGCGTAGTGAAGGAGATAGGAGTAACGTAGTGTTCTCCTCGATCTTATACTTGTAAAAACATCTTAAACCTAACCCATGGACTGATTTTGAAAGGCCCATAAAAGATTAGGCGAAATTAAACTAGAAACACACGAGAAACCCCTCGATCGAGTAGAGAGACTACTCGATCGAACACCAAGTCACTCGATCGAGCTAGTGCATCCACTCGATCGAGCACTGCTGTGTGAACTTCCTCGATCGACTCCTCCAACCAGTCGATCGACCAGCATGGGTGCATGAAGCATTCGATCGAGCAGAGAGGCCACTCGATCGAGCTATATAAGTGCGTCAGGACTTGTGTTTCTCCCTTGCTCCGCTCATGCGCACTCTAGGTGTGAAATTCCTAAGCTCCGGCTCCCTATTTCCCATGAATGCATACAAATGGGACAATTAAGGCTCGTTTTAGCTTCTCTTCGGTCAATTCCTGCAAAATACAATAAACGGACCAAAGTAGAATATTCGGGGTATTTGTAGCCGATGCTGCTACATAAAAAGCACAAAAATGCGTGTAAAAATGAGGTAAAAACCTTATATAAAAGACACGCATCAAATCTCCCCAAACCAAACCTTTGCTTGTCCCCAAGCAAATATGAATGCGACTAAGGGTGAACAATAGAACGGGACCAACGCATCAGCTACAAATCATCCATCAGAACCAATTTAATGCAACAAAATGACAAAGTAGCAGCCGAAAAGTGCAACCGAGTTAAATTAATATTTCAAGCTTACTGAACCGTCGACCTCGCGAGATTCAAAGATGTCGGACTCTCACGGGTCACTCGTCACTCAAAATCAGGTACAGGGTGAGTATAAATGTGAAAGATAGGAAGAAGCAAGACACTCACCTAACTCGACCTATAAGAACATGCATGCAATTAACATGAATAGAGCCTCTACAACCGTACATAAGCATTCCAACCATACTAATGACCAAGACACGTGCCGAGGACTTACATTTGGGTTAGTGAGGTAATGGGTAGGAAAGGGCAAAAAGGAATTTGGATATGTGGGGTTAATAGCTAGGCTAGCAACAACGGATCCAAATATAGACTGCATCCCAACTTCGTACCCATTACAACAAGATGAAACGGTGCAAAACTATGCACTAAACTTCACAAATACCAAAAATCGTCAACTCCCCATAGGATATAAATAAGTCATGGGAGTGTGAAACAATGCACAATTCTCATTTTTTTTCTTTCAATTGAATTTTTCTTCTTTTCTTTCGAATTTTCTGTTTCTTTTTCCGCTTTCTTTTCTTTCTTTTCCGTTTCATTTTTTTTCACAATTCAACACATTTTTCTTTCTTTCCCCTTGATTCTTCCGCCAACTTCAAATCGATGAAATAACCATATTGCAATAACACATTCCAAGAACTACTCGTTACTAGCTTAGCTAGGGTAGGAAATATTATAGAAAGTAGTTGATAGGACAAAAAGGCAATTTGGCTATGTGAGGCTCATGGGCAAAATGAAATAAGGGGAACCGCCTCTCCTAACACGTGTCACCATCCACAGACCGAATGCATACAGGTATTAAGAAGACTAGACTCATGCTTATGCAAATTGATGTTACATGTCTTAAAGAGAGTACTACTCACATCCTAAATGAAACCGGTCATGAAAGTCACCAGTTTAATAAGCTCTAACCTCAGAATGTAGTGTAGCTTGCCGACATCAAGAATCAAGTCTATTCGTTCAGATAAGAGAGAAACAAAAACTCGTAGATTATGCACATAAACACGCCAGCTAAATGTCAAGAAAATGCAAGGCTCAAAATAAGGATTCAATATAGCGTCAATGTTCAAACGTTCCGACTTAATTTAAACATGAAAATTTTGAAAATTTTTTTTTAAAATTTTATGATTTTTGGAATTAATTAAACAACAATGCATGCGGAAATAAATAAACGTGCAAGCAAAAATGCAAGAAACATGCAGACACAGATATGGATGCATACCTCCCCAAACCAAACCGTACAATGCCCTCATTGTACCAAAAATAGGGAAAGAAATGCAAACTAGAAGGGAAAGGAGAAGTGGAGTCGGGAAACTTACAAGACGTCATATAGCGGGACCTCCCCAAACCGACCATGAACATGGGAGGTCAAAGAAAGTCAACGGCGGCCTTGCAGACGTAAAAACAGCGGCTGGAAGTCATAACTGCTCGATCGACCTCCTGGAACAGCTCGATCGAGTGAACCGTGTATGGGAAGGGTTCGATCGAATGACAAGCCACTCGATCGAGTAAGCCTTGTTATGGATCTGGTCGATCGAGGACAACATCCCTCGATCGAGTGGCAGGCACGTCGAAGCGCTCGATCGAGCTCAAAACCCTTCGATCGACCACTTTTAGCTTCGCAAAGGACGCATGGAAGCAAGGAAAATACAGAAATTGTTCCAAGCAGCGTCTAAATGTTAACTTAAAGTTTAAAGGGAAGCAATTAACGGAAAAACAAATAGTTCAGCAAAAACACAAATAAAACTGTCCGGGCTGCCTCCCGGAGAGCGCTGGTTTAAGAGGTCCCGCACGACCTTTCTGGTATCAAGTTACTGGCGCGTCGAGCTCGTCGAAGTGCAAAACTTCAACAGGCTTGTCCGCTTCACTCGCCTCATAGTAATGCTTCACATATTGGCCATTCACCTTGAATCTATGGCCCTCTGAATCTTCAAGCTCTACGGATCCAAATTTGGTAACACCCGTCACCGTGTATGGACCAGTCCACCTGGACTTCAGCTTGCCAGGAAATAGTCTCAACCGGGCATTGAACAGCAACACCTTTTGCCCCACATGGAACTCCCGAGGTAAGATTCTCTTGTCGTGCCATCTCTTCGTCTTTTCCTTGTAGATGCGCGAACTGTCATAGGCATTGAGCCTAAATTCTTCTAATTCATCTAGCTGCAAAAGACGATTCTGACCACACAGTTTAGGATCATAATTAAGCTCACGAATTGCCCACCAGGCCTTACATTCCAGCTCAACAGGTAAGTGACACGATTTTCCATAAACTAACCTATAAGGTGATGCACCAATTGGTGTCTTAAAGGCAGTTCTATAGGCCCATAACGTGTCATCTAGCTTAAGACTCCGATCTTTCCGTGACTTAGAAACTACTTTAGACAAGATCTCTTTCAGTTCACGATTAGAGACCTCTACCTGACCACTAGTTTGGGGATGATACCCCAAACCACGCCGGTGTTGGACACCAACTCTAGACAGTATGGAAGTGAGTTTCTTTTCTTTAAAATGCATTCCTCCGTCACTAATGACGACCCTAGGGACACCAAAACGGGGAAATATGATCTTTTTGAACATTTTAATCACGGTCTTACTGTCATGAATGAGGTGAAGCAATCGCTTCAACCCACTTTGACACATAGTCTACAGCTACTAAGATGTACCTGTTACCTTTACTGGATGGGAACGGTCCTTGGAAATCAATGCCCCAGACATCGAAAACCTCAACCTCTAGGATGCCGTTTTGTGGCATCTCATGTCTCTTCGAAATGTTCCCTGATCGTTGGCAAGCATCACAAGCTGAAACAAAAGACTTGGCGTCGGAAACAAAGAAGGCCAAAAAGCCGACCGAAGTACCTTAGCCACGGTGCGCGATGGACCGTGGTGACCACCATATGAAGAGGAGTGACAGCCTTCCAGGACTATTTTGGTCTCCCACTGCGGAATACACCGTCTGTAGAGACCGTCTGCACATTCCTTAAACAAGTAAGGGTCGTCCCGTATATCGCTTAGCGTTATAAAGAAAACGCTTCTTTTCTTGATGAGAAAGGTCAGGCGGCAGCTTGCCACTGACAACGAAGTTAGCTATATCTGCATACCAAGGTTCCTGGTCAACAATAGACGACACAAAAGCAATTAGACTATCGTCAGGAAAAGAATCATCAATGGGTAAAGAGTCTTCCCCTTCTTGTCGCATCAGCCGCGACAAGTGATCAGCTACAACGTTCTCAGCTCCTTTCTTATCTTTGATCTGCAAATCAAACTCCTGGAGGAGGAGTATCCACCTCAGTAGCCGTGGTTTTGCCTCCTTCTTAGCTAGGAGGTGCCTCGGAGCCGCATGGTCAAGAAAAAAAGAACTTCCGACCCAACTAAATAAGTACGAAACTTTTCTAAGGCATAAACTACAACCTAACAGCTCTCCTTCTCAGTGGTAGTGTACTTCACTTGAGCCTCATCCAGAGTTCGGCTCGCATAGTAAATAGCACTCAAGGCCTTGTCTTTCCTCTGGCCAAGCACCGCTCCTAGTGCGTAGTCACTCGCGTCACACATGATCTCGAACGGCAAGTCCCGGTTGGGGGCAGATGATCGGCGCGGAGACTAAGGCCTCGCTTTAACTTTGTTAAAAGCGAAAGACAAGCATCGATGAACACAAAAGGGGCATCTTTAAGCAACAGCTGTGTAAGTGGTTTAGCAATTTTGGAGAAATCCTTGATGAACCGGCGATAAAAACCGGCGTGACCAAGGAAGCTCCTCACCCCCTTAACATTAACAGGAGGCGGTAATTGCTGAATCACTTCCACCTTTGCTTTGTCAACTTCTATTCCCCTATCAGAAACCAAGTGCCCTAGGACAACTCCCTCGTTGACCATGAAGTGGCACTTCTCCCAGTTCAGCACAAGGTTAACCTCAATACAGCGCTGCAACACTTTCTCAAGGTTAGACAGACAATCAGAAAAATCACTTCCATATACACTGAAGTCATCCATAAAAACTTCCATGATAGACTCAATATACTCTGAAAATATCCCCATCATACACCTTTGGAAGGTGGCAGGGGCATTACACAAACCAAAAGGCATTCGGCGATACGCAAAAACGCCCTTAGGACAAGTAAATGTAGTCTTGGCCTGATCATCTGGGTGGATAGGGATCTGAAAGAACCCTGAATACCCGTCTAAATAGCAGAAAAATTTGTGGGAAGCTAACCTTTCTACCATTTGATCAATAAAAGGAAGGGGAAAGTGATCTTTCTTGGTGGCGGCATTTAGTCGTTCGTAATCTATGCACATCCGCCAACCGTTACTATTCGAGTAGGTATTAATTCATTCTTCTCATTCTTAACTACATTGTCCCTCCTTTTTTCGGGACCACCATCTGGACTTACCCATTTAGAATTACCGACGAATAAATAATACCCGCATCCAACAGCTTCATTACCTCACCGTCACGACATCCTCCATCTTCCGGGTTCACCAGCGCGACCCCGTCTGCAAGGTTTGTGATCCTCCTCCAACTCTATCCTGTGCA
This sequence comes from Silene latifolia, assembly GCF_048544455.1. Taxonomy (NCBI): domain Eukaryota; kingdom Viridiplantae; phylum Streptophyta; class Magnoliopsida; order Caryophyllales; family Caryophyllaceae; genus Silene; species Silene latifolia. The sequence continues at coordinate 222,063,318 of NC_133538.1, read as the reverse complement.
TACAAATATCGGGACTAATACCCGTGATATCATCCAAGAATAGCCCATTGCTTTCCTGTTTTTCCTAAGTACAACTAACAAAGAAGTCACTGCTCATCACTAAGCTTAGCACTAACAATGACAGATACTCGCTTCTGTGTCATCTAGAAAAGCATATTTAAGATGAGAAGGAAGAGGCTTACGTTCCGGTACCTTTACCTCAATGGAGCAAAGAGTGCTGATCATTTGTTCCACTTGCTCTCCCTCACGCTCATCTAAATCATCAACAAGCAAATCCAATGCAGCGTCATCGTCCTCTGGGCTATCGTACTGTTGCTCGATCCTCGCGTCCTTTAGACGACTCGGAAAAGGTACCCTGGTAGCGATGAGTGGTCCTGCGACCTTTCCTTTACCCTTATCAATTCGTGACGTCTCCACAGCAGGGGAAGATGACACGGTGGCGGTATTAATAAATAAATTAGGATTCCCGCCACTTACAGTACTGGATCGAACGTCTTCACTGGTCGATCGACCAGCTTCTTCCTCAATTTCATTCGATCGACCCATCCTGGCACTCGATCGAGTACTTCCTTCAGCCTCTTTACTCGATCGACCAACCTGGGCTCTGTACTTCTCGATCGATCGTCAATGTCACTCGATCGAGTGATCTGGTGATTAGAACCACTCGATCGAGTGGATATGCTTTGCTCGATCGAGTTGTTATTGCACACGCAGAAGCATTTCCCGAAACTCCTCTAAATCGTCCTCTTCATCACCGTCAACACCTCATTTTCTTCGTGAGTAAAGTCACTTTGGAAATTCATCGCTACGACGGAATCGCAAATTGGAGGAGTTTTGGCTTGGTCCGCCGCGAGTGTTAATCGCGCGACTTGCTCTCTCAACTCTGATATAACGGAATCCGATTGCAACATGATGGATTTCAGTTCGGCAATTGCTTCTCTTGAAGAAGGAGAACCCGGCTGTGATATCGGCGTAGAAGGGGTTGAAACGCTCTTTATCTCCTCATACAACTGGGAGAAAGGAACTCCCTGCTTGAACTTCTTGTATGCAATGGCACGCTCTACACCTGCCGTGCACTCATAAAGGTCATGCCCTTCCTCGCCGCATCTACCACATGGCTCGTATGTTCTGTAATCGTAGGCATCTTGACAAATAGACTCATATCCCGCAAAACTAATCAAAGCTTCGCGAAAATGAGATCAGTCTCAAGGAATGAATCCCTTGAGACGAAAGACAAACTTAATTAAAGCAACAAATATGAGCCACCTCCCCGAGAACGGCGCCAAAATTTGACACGTCTGTCGCGACTGTCAAAAATAACCAACTCGGCCAACTAACTAATATAGCTAGGGAAGTCGGGTCGAATCCACGAGAGGTAGGAATTTGTCACCGAACTCAAGTTCGTCTAAGTAACCAAATTGGGGTTTATAATTTGTGATTTCTAAACTAAAGAGAGCAAAGCAAAGAGAAATAAAGGAAAAAGGGATTTAACAAATAAAAGGGAATAGCTAAGACAAGCGGTTCACCACAATCGTCCGGTCGAGTAATCTAGGTCTCAGGTCAATGCAAATACGGTCTAAGGGGTAGCGAACGTCACCTTTCGGTCCTTAATTCACCCTAAAGTGTAAACAGTTTAACTTTCGTCCTCGCTGCAATACTCTATTGCTCGCTACTAGTCTCCCCCTTCCAACCTTTCGGTCCAGGTCAAGGTCCACTAAGAATAAGGGTCTAATTGCGTCGACTCAATTAGGCAATTACAATTATATGTAGCATTTTAACAACATGGACGATACTAGCATTAACCCGGTAATTCGATTACTCTCCCTTCAAATCATGGGTCCCCTATAGTCTTAGCATGGGAAATTAGCTACTCATAATTATGGGGGTAACAATCATAATAACCAAACAATCAAAACTAAACATGATGACAAATATGGAAAGATGATTGAACGACTATAAATCAAGAGAAGAAAAGGAATTGAGAACAAATAAAAATGATTAAGAATTAAATGGATTGATAATACCGAAATTCGAGTAGCAAAGTAGTGAACAAAGATCCCAAGAACTGTCAAAAGTAACAGTGGAAATCTGCGTAGTGAAGGAGATAGGAGTAACGTAGTGTTCTCCTCAGTCTTATACTGTAAAAACATCTTAAACCTAACCCATGGACTGATTTTGAAAGGCCCATAAAAGATTAGGCGACTTAAACTAGAAACACACGAGAAACCCCTCGATCGAGTAGAGAGACTACTCGATCGAACACCAAGTCACTCGATCGAGCTAGTGCATCCACTCGATCGAGCACTGCCAGTGAACTTCCTCGATCGACTCCTCCAACCAGTCGATCGACCAGCATGGGTGCATGAAGCATTCGATCGAGCAGAGAGGCCACTCGATCGAGCTATATAAGTGCGTCAGGACTTGTGTTTCTCCCTTGCTCCGCTCATGCGCACTCTAGGTGTGAAATTCCTAAGCTCCGGCTCCCTATTTCCCATGAATGCATACAAATGGGACAATTAAAGCTCGTTTTAGCTTCTCTTCGGTCAATTCCTGCAAAATACAATAAACGGACCAAAGTAGAATATTCGGGGGTATTTGTAGCCAGATGCTACATAAAAAGCACAGAAATGCGTGTAAAAATGAGGTAAAAACCTTATATAAAAGACACGCATCAAAACCCCTCATTCATACCAAAAAAAAAAAAAAATAAAAGATTAGTGTTGATTAGTGTATTTTTGCCTCCCAGTTATTGCCTTGATATAAATTGTATTCCCTTCTATTTTCAATAACTCTCCCTATTTATAAAGGACACAATAATTAAGGGAGGGAGTATTATATGGTAAAGTATTGTAGGTGGCGATAGGAGACTGGAGAGAGGGAAAGTATTGTGTGATATTATTGTGGGGTGAGGTGATTAAAATAAGTATTATTGTGGGGTAAGGTGGTTAAAATAAGATAAAGTATGAGTATTGTAGGGTATTATTGCACAAATATTATCCTACAACCAGTTGTATAATAGCATTATACAACCGCCTCAAAGTTGTTGAGCTCTTACACAAAGTTGTTGAGCTATTTTACAAGTTATTGAGCTATTTTGCGAAGTTATTGAGCTTAATAATTATTTTGTTAAGCTCAATAACTTTGTACCATAGCTCGATAATTTTGTTAATAGAGCTCGACAACTTTGTAACAACGCTCAATTACATTGACTAAGTTGTATATACAACCAGTTGTATAATACATTAACTGGTATTATTGTGGGGTGAGGTGATTAAAATAAGTATAAAAGTTTGTCAAATAAGGAATTAGGGAGAATATTATGATCGAATAGATAAAAAAGGAAATAGGGAGAGTTATTGAGAATAGGAGGGAGTATTCATTAAGAATTTTTCTACTACCTATTCCTCTTAGGGTGTCTCATTAATTTATTTACCTTTTCATATTAGATAAATTTTTATATGTTACTCCATATTACGTTAGGAAGAGTATATGAGGACGGCTACGTTGTTCTTAAATTATGCATAAAATGCTAGCTTTAAGCGCATAATATGCATCCGAGCTAATTATAAGTAGTAGTTTAGTCAAATACAAATGTTGGTTATATGATTTCTATTCAACTCAAGCATAGCCATTAGCCGTTGATGAATTTGTGGGTATAGAATTCTAGCATCAAGCAACAATTAGCTTTGATAATAAGATAATTATTTTAAAATAAAACTAATTATAAAATAAATAAATGTAATGTTGTACGAAACCGCTCAAGTTTCAAGTCTCACTGGTGAAAACTCGTTTCAAACAATCAATTAAGATAACAAATAGATTACGACTTATTAACAATCATTTGCACGCTACACTTTTGCTTTTAATCTGATTCCGGCGTGACGCTTTGCTTCCGCTTTTTGGGATGGAGCTTTTACACATTCAAAGTAATAAAAGGGTACATATAACAAAGGTATATAAAAAATGATCTCTTAATAAATTAATTATATACTAAAAAGATCGTCTTTCCTATTTTGTTGGTTTCTAATAAAAAATATATGCCTGTTAGATACTCCCTCTGGCTTTTAATTTTCTTCCCGTTTCTCTAATATATGTGAGGAGTATTATAATGAAATGGGAAGAAAACAGCAAGCCGGAGGGAGTATGTTGTTACTAACCTTGTATTTTACACCAATGAAATTTGCAACCAAGCAATAATTCATAGGAAGCATATGATTAGGTTTGCTCACATACAGAAAATATTCTCATATTTATAATGCATATAAAAATAATAAAGGTGAAAAACAGGAAATATTGCAAGTTGTACATATAAAAGAAGTCACTATTTTAAATTTTGTATTCTAGCTCTCCATGACTATGAATATAGGGTTCTTCATGATAATAAATCCCAAAAGAATTGCAATGAAATTATGCTCCCGTGAAACAAAAATATAAAAGGAGTCAATCAACCTTAACCAAAGTTGCAAAGTTGCAATAATGAAAAATAATTAAACGATAGATCCTCCAACATATTAATTAGTAAACACACATCAACAACAACAACAACAACAACAACAACAACAGAGCCTTAATCTCAAAATGATTTGGGGTCGGCTGACATGAATCATCCTTTCGAACCGTCCATGGGTGAACGCACGCCTCAAAATGCGAATAAAAAAGGGGAAGATAAAAAACAAAAGGGAGAACGAAAATGTAATGGAAAGTCAAGGTGAACTTAGGGGTTTTAAAATCGAATTCCGTCTTTCTTTTATAAAAACTTAAAATTTAAATCGAGAGAAAAGATTAAAACGATTTTTAAAAACCGAAATAGAGTTAAGGATCCGGAATGAACCAGGTAAAATCTATAAGAAAGTGGTTGTTGAAAAAGTGTGTAATAAAGGAGAGAAAAATAAATAAATTAATTTCTTTAAATTAAATAAATAAATAAAAACACTAAATCTATCAAAAAAACATCAAATACTAAAAATCCACATGTATCCTTTCCCTCCATTGTGCCCTCTCCGTCACCATACTCTCCTCAAGTCCCCGAACTCTCATATCGTGCTCTATCACTCTCAACCATGTCCTGTCTCGGTCTTCCTCTGCCTCTAGGGACCTTTTCTGTTCTCCAAGTCTCCAGCCTCCTAACTGGTGCGTCCATAGGTCTCCTTCTCACATGGCCAAACCATCTTAGTCGGTTTTCCATCATCTTGTCCTCTATTGGCGCCACTTTAACCTTTTCCCTAATCACCTCATTCCTTAACCGATCTTTCCTTGTATGTCCGCACATCCACCTCAACATGCGCATCTCCGCCACACTCATCTTTTGAATGTGACAATGTTTCACGCCCAACACTCGAGCGTAAAGTAGGGCAAGCCTAATTGCCGTGCGATAAAATTTTCCCTTTAATCTTTGGGGCATATCTTTATCGCATAGAAACCCTGAAGCACTCTTCCATTTCAACCATCCCGCTTTAATTCTGTGAGCCACATCTCCGTCTAACTCCCCATCTTTTTGAATAATAGATCATAGATATCTGAAGAAATCCGAACCCTCAACAACATTCCCATCGAAAATAACACTCCCCGCCTCTGTCGATCTCAACCCCGCCACCTTAGTGAATCGACACCTCAAATACTCGGTCTTACTCCCGCTCACCAACCCACGAGTCTCTAAAGTCCGCCTCCACAATTCCAACTTTCTCTCCACCCCCTCTTTTGTCTCATCAATCAACACAATATCATCAGCAAACATCATACACCAAGGGATGTCGTCCTGAATATCCCTTGTCAACTCATCCATAACTATAGCAAAGAGAAAAGGACTAAGTGCGGAACCTTGATGCACCCCGATGGTAATAGGAAATTCTTCCGTTCTCCCAACATTAGTGCGAACACTTGCACTAGCCCCCTCATACATGTCCTTTATGAGGTCAATATATTTTCGCGACACACCCTTTCTCGCCAAAGCCCACCAAAGTACTTCTCTTGGTACCCTATCATATGCCTTTTCCAAGTCAATAAAAACCATATGCAAATCCTTCTTCTTGTCCCGATGGTATTCCATCAACTGTCTCATGATAAAAATCGCATCCATAGTCGATCTCCCGGGCATAAATCCAAATTGGTTTTCCGAGATGTCTACATATCTCCTAAGCCTTTGCTCGATTACCCACTCCCATAACTTCATTGTATGACCCATAATTAGTAAACACACATGCAAATAGAAAATTAATCAATGTTGAGATATGAATGAATCAAAATAATTATAACGATAAGGATATGAAAAGTAAAATTTAGAGCTATTGAGTTAATAGGTTTCTTAAAACTGAACTGATCCACTTTATATAGGTGGTAAAAAGATGCATGTATTTATCTTTATTTTATCTTTTAAGGTTAAGATTTATTTTTGGTATTTATTAATATGGTACTTATCTTTTTAGATTACGATTAATATTTACAAATTCTGTTTTTTTTTTCTAAGACTAATATTATTATTTTAATTATAGTGTTTCAAAAACCTTGGAGTCTCTAGAATTGCCTGAAAAAGGCCTCTTTTATATATATACTAGATTTAATGCACGTGCGATGCACGGGTGACGAATTGTGTGAGTGAAAGCTTGTGTCTTTTTGTCTTAATAACTTAATTCCTCCTTTGAATGAAAATTTGTTGGTGGTCTTGTTGCTTGTTTTGAAATAGTTCTTGCTCAACGAAAGTTGGTAACCGCCTCTAGGACGAACCCTCACCCAAGACTCAAAACTTATCAACTAATCATGCCCACTAATCCTATTAGGCTCCCCTTAAACCCTAGAAGGGTAACTACTCACTCATGTTGGAGTTAATCATGCTAATAAGAGGAGAAGAACAAATAACAACGGGCCTACTTGTAATGTTCTATCGTGTATAGTATTGTAATTATAAAAAGTTAAAATGTATTACAAAATTTATGTAAACAATTACTTCACCTATATTAAGTGAAATTGCTACCTTTTTTCAAATTTCTTATTATATTCTGAGAGTGTAAACATTTGACAGTTTTTAATACCCTTGAAAAAGTTTCAAATGATCACTAACCTATTAGTTCCTCCGTCTCGTCAGTCATTTGTTTGCCTATTCCATTTTTAAGTGTCTTAGTTAATTGTTTAATTTTCTATTTTAAGAGTGCTTTTGATTGGCTATTGGATCATCCCCACTCAATTCTAGTATGAAAATAGAGCTTGGATTACTATTGTATCATTTGTATGAAGTTGTTACCCTTTTGTTTACCACTTGAATTCTGGTGGTTCGAAAAATGATCTTATTATGAGATTTTTTTGTCTTTTCTTTAGTCTTTTCATTATCTTCTTATAACTAGTCGTTGCGCCGCGCCCGTTAGGTGCCCCAATTTGATTTCTCATGTAGACAATCCCATAGTAGGTACCGTAGTTAAACTTGTTATTGCGAGTAACATTTGGTACGATTTTTTTAAGTAAACGGAATGGAAACTTCGAAACTAATAGCATTGTAGAAGGTGAACAATGCCACGTAGATTAGTAAAAACACGTCATGAGTATTGTAGTACAAACATCCTTCCCTTTCCCGTTCCTCCTCCCATATATCTTCTATGTCTCATCCTTTTCTTCTATACCCATCATTCCTCCTCTATCACTTTCTCTAATATTACTCCTCCCTTACGTTTCCTCGTACTACTCTAATCCTCTTATGAGCCAGACCTTTAATAAGAGAAACATAATTTGTACTCCAAACAATTGCTAGAATATGACCTCCGTCAAACCACATTAGTATATCCCCTAATTTTCAGAAATTATTTGCTGTTAATATTTGTTAAATTACTGTTGAATTTCATATGATTTAAATTGCCTGCAAACAATTATTATACAATATTCAGGCTAATTTAATCAAAATGAAATATCGTTAAATTTTGATAAACTATACAAATAATAATAAAGTTTAGATCCCGTGCATATATAGAGTTTTACCATTTTAGTGTATTATTTTTGAAATTTAAATTAACTATTCTTTTTTATTTTTACGTTTCTCATCGTTATATTTTGATTTGAAAATTAAAAATCAAAATCGTATCAAGCATGAAATGATTATTTCAATGAACGTTTTTCTTTTACCAAGAGATTAATAGTGTAATTTTATAAAATTTTACCGATAATATATTTTCAGCCGCAACTTTTTATCATAAGAAATCAATGAATTTTATCGTATGATTCTTTAAAAAAAAAATGAATTCGTTAATGACTGCAGATAAATTTGTATAAAATGTTAAATACTAAATGACATAAATATATAAATCAAAGATTATATGTATTATATCTCACCATACTTATAGAATATGCTAAAAAAAACGAAACCTTATTTTAGGAAATATTTTTAGGCGGAAAAATTTAAAGTTTCACCTATTCATTTAGTAAATAGGGGATGATAATGGTTCTGGATATAATATAGAAAGAAAGATTTGATAGAATATGACCATAGTCAAACCACGTTAGACACATTCTTAAGATATTAGCTTACATAGCAGTAGGTTTTATGTCGCAACTTGTCTATTGCGTCCAACCTACCCCACCCCCGTACTATTTGTCTAGTAGTCGTACATCCCTTTACTTCATTGCTCGTCTCCCTCATTTGCAATGACAGTGATACCCGTCGTTGTGAGTACCAAAGATAAAATTTATAATCTCCTATTAAGACTAACCTAGGCTAGTGGTAACAGGGTCGAACCACAAGGAGGCAGTTGTAAAGTTTAGTTGATTTATGTTCAGTCTGAGGTAACTATTGTGGGGGTTGAATTGAATTGGTCTACAGCTAAGAGTGAACAAAGATAATAAACTAAATAAACGAATTAAACAGATAAAAGAAGGGTACTAGGATGGTCGGTTCTTTATAGCTTCGGCGGCAGCAAACTAAGTCGGTCTGAATCAAACACAGGTAAGGCGGGAAATAAAGAGGTCCTCTCGGTCCACTCTTAACAAATAGCATCTTTCGATCTCGCTATAGGTCCCTAATATCACTAATACTGACTTTCGTCCTGAAAAGTGACTAACGGTCTAAACTATACCTATCTTTCGATCTTAGCACAGTTTAGTCGATTTAATTGATGGTCAAATAACTTTCCCTATCTTTCGATCTAACGGGTCGGTCACAAAATAGGTATCTAACTGGTCGCATGCATTCGATTCGTTAAACACAAGATTAAATTCAATTAAAACGAGGGAAAACCCAACGAGGTCGGTCGATCGACCGACAATGTCGGTCGATCGACCAACACGCGAGATACCGTATAAAATCTATTGCCGCCTATGCCATAAATCGCCTACATCCTAGCACTATAGAATTAGCTACTCATGATGAAAGTGATAACAACAATAAAACTAATAACGATTATCAATTCATGCTTAAAGTAAATAACAAACAAATGATAATACGATAATTGGCTTTCGGGATACTAACTATCAAATCTATACTAATGATGAAAGTAAAACAATAAACTGAATTAGGCGGAAGGAATACCGAGATTTCGGAGGAAAGATTAAGAACAAGAACAGAATTCCAATGCTAAAACGATGTTCCAAACCCTAATTACTCGAATGAATAAAGCTGAAAGTTCTTGTATGAAACTTAGATAAAAACTTCGATCCAAACTTCGATGATAAATCGAATGTTTTATGTTACGTTATATAGCAAATAACGTAACATCTTATTTCCTAAACCTAGCATCATGGGCTTGCGCTTTCTCGGTCTTCAAATTCTCGTCTGGAATAGCAATCTGGTCGATCGACTGATAAGGCTGGTCGATCGATCGCTCCTCAAGAAACAGTAGCTTCGAACCAACATTGGTCGATCGATTGAGGGTGATGGTCGATCGACTAATGGAGCTGCTACTTGACTTCTCAAAACATGTGGACTTGTCTTTTGGGCCTTGAATTGCGCACCAAGCTCGTTCCTTAAGTAATTCCTTTACGTCATTTGCAATGCAAATTACTCGGGGACGGATTTGGCTTGATTTCCTGTTGAATTCTCCATATTTCTGCAATAATGTACAAAATACGGAAGTAGACGGAAATAGGGAGAAATGTAGCAGAAACTACAAGAATGAGCTACAAATGCGTGTAAAATGGGATGTAAAACATCATATAAATAACACGCATCAAACTTCCCCAAACCAAACCCTTACTTGTCCCCAAGCAAGAACTAGACTCGATCTAATGACCTAATGGAACGAGTTCAATCTCGTGAGCGAAATGCAAACCGTTAAGCCTAAACCAATTTCTTCGCACAACCAACAATCAATTAGTAATGTGAATCATGCAAAAACGAGTTATGAGGTCGTTAAAGATCGCCGAGCCATCAACCGTAGAGACTTATCAAATTGGACTCTCACGGGTCGCTCAAATCACTCAATAAGCACAGGTGATATATATGTAAGATAGAAAGAATTAATTTTTGTAAAGACTCTCACCTAACTACGACCTATGAAAACATGCCAGCAATAAAATATGAAAATGACCTCTACGACCGTGCATACGCATTCCAACCAAACAGATGACCAATGACACATGCCGAGGTATATATGGGATATGTGAGGTATGGGTAAGAAGAGGCAAAACATTTTATGGTAAAGTGGAGGTACAGGTGATCAAGCTAGTACCAAAACGGAACCAAGTGGCAACATCCAGCTTCTTGCTCATAATCAAGCGAAACGGTGCTATAGCAAGCACAAAACTCACAATCTCCAAACTATCAAATCAATAAACTCCCCATAGGATATCAATGAAACATGGGAGCAAAAATCGCCAAAAGATAAGGATTACATTATGCGAATTGACTTCTTCCTCGAATCTCAGTCGATCGACCATATTTGGCAGTCGATCGACTGCATAAACAGTACAGAACCTCTTTTTTCATTTCTTTTTCGAATCCCTTTTTTTTCATTTTTTCTTTCTTTTCTTTTGTTTCTTTCTTTCCTTTTTTCATTTTCCAATCATCATCTCAACAGAGCAAAAGCCACCAAAACGAGTAACAATCCCAAGAACACAGACTACTAGCTTGACGAGGACAAAGCTAAATGTAGGATGTAGTAATGGGACAAAAAGGCTATTTTTGGCAGTGTGGAGCTTATGGGTAAAATGAGAAAAGGCAACCTCTACCACATGTGTCAACAAACCACAAACCGAATGCATACAGGTATTAAGTAGATCAAATTCATATTCATGCAAATTAAGGAAACATGTCTCATAAGGAGTACTACTCACATTCCTAAATAAACCGGTCATGAATGACACCAGTTATGGGCTCTAAATATTAGAAAGTATAAGTAGTTTGCCAATTATTAAAGTCAAGTCTCAAGTTCAGCAAATAATTTTAACGAAAACTCGTAGATATGCATTTACGATTCTACTAATAACATGTTAATCTAGCAAGGCTCAGGCAAAACTGGTGCAAATGCAAAATCATCATAGAAATACTACCGTTCCGACTCGACCTATATGCTAAAATAAACGTGCATTTTATGGAATTTTTTTTTTTTGAAATTTTTGAAATTTTTTTTTTTTTTTTGAATTTTTGTATATGACATGAAAAAGCAATGCAAAACAGAATGTAAATGTGAATGCAAGCAAATATGCGACGCAAAACCCTTCCCCAAACCAAATCGCACAATGTCCCCATTGTGCAAAATCATATAGTGAAGAAAAGAGAAATGGGAATTTGCGAGAAAATAAAAAAGCAAGACACAAAGGAAAGATATGGAACTCACAAGACTTTAAGCGCGCAGAGAGAAACCTCCCCAAACCAGCGTGAGCTAGAGGTTTCAAAGAGCTAGCATGCTACCAATAAGTACCGTAAGATGAAAATACCACGCATAAGGCTGAGAAAACAATTTGGAAGCGGTAAAATTGTGCGTAAATGAGAGAACAGAAGAAATAAGTAATATGACGGAAAGTAAAGAGGAGTAGAAAACTCCCTTAAGTCCGCATATCGACCAAACATAGCAGGAGAGAGGTCATGAACAAATACAAAGAAGAAGAATGGTCGATCGACCACCGAGATCGCCGATCGACCAAGTGAGTGTGAACCGTAGCTCCTGTAAACATGCGGATCGCCCGATCGACCATAAAGACCGGTCGATCGATCGAAAACACCGCCGCAACGTCTTATTTCTTCGTATTTGCTCAATGATTTGAGCTAACAAGCTCTAAATACCCGCAAGTACACAATAATACGCGCCAAAATTGCGCAAAATCCAGAAAAAGTCTAAAGTACTTGAAAATCCTAAGCAAACAAAATAAAAGCGAAGTTTTCGCGCACACAAAAAAAAAATAATAAAAGTGTCTTAACAAAGCAAATAAAATGAAGTTTATAACGAGATCGATCAACTAATAGTTGATCAAGAAGGACCACGGTATGGCCCACTTCGTCGGCTTCTCGCCTCTGGAGGTGGCCTCAATGGTGCTCATCTCATCACCGCACCCTTCTTAGCTTCGACAATGGAGGGCTCAACGGATCAACTTTGTCGCCTCCCAATCAAGGATTTCCTTGGGTTCAACGGAATCCAAGTCAGACCGTCTCACCTTGGTTGGCTCATCTGCCGCTTCCTCATCGGTCCCATAGCTTAGGCATCCAAGGCCTCCTCTTTGAATGATAGGCTTCTTTACTACTGCACAACTTGTAGCGCCTCCTTCCCCAAACCAGCTCTCCCGCATTATTTAAAACAACAGATTCTTCCTCCTTCTTGCTCCCAACTGGGGGCGGAGGGGTTAACACAAGAGAGTGATAGGGACAGCAATTCAGAAGCACAAAGTACGATTTCTTTTCAGAAACCGTGTTACAAGTAACAGGCCACATGGGATCCTTCTTTTTAGCAGGTTGGGCAAAGATGATAGAATGTTTCCCAACTTTGAAGGTCAAAGTTCCAGAGCCTACGTCAATAACGCACCAAAGAGGTGTACGTAAACGACCTTCCTAGGATGATCGGTATATGGGCATCCTCAGGCATGTCAAGGACAACAAAGTCAACAGGGAAGAAAAACTTCCCTATTTGGACGGGTATGTCCTCTAGGACTCCTATAGGCTCGACCGCAGATCGGTCAGCCATTTGAACTGTCATGTCTGTGATAGCAAACCGGGTCAACTTAAGCCTCCTAGCTAAACTCAAGGGCATGACGCTTATACTAGCCCCTAGGTCACACAATGCCTTCTCAATTGAGAAGGTACCTATTTTGCAAGGAACAGAAAAGCTACCCGGATCCTCTAACTTATGGGGCGCAGTTTGAGACAGATAGGAGCAAGACTCCTTGGTGAGTGCGACAAAGTGTGCACTCGTTTCAAGTGATCGCTTTTTGGACAACAACTGTTTCATAAATTTAGTATAAGCGGGCACTTGGTTAACTAACTCAAGGAAGGGGACTTGTACATTCAGACTACGGATAACTTTCTCAAACTTAGTGAAAGATACCTGTTCCTTCGTCGGCACGAGTCTCTCCTGATATGGGGCCGTGAGGAGTGCCTTAGCCCTCTCCTCCAATTCACGCGCACCAGCATCCTTGGACTTAGGCCGAAAGTCCGTCACCTTCTCTTTGTTGAAGCTAGACCCCTCCTCAGACCGTCTCAAATGAGAACCATTAACCGTCATTGGGTCGAACTTCGGACCGGATCGACCCATCAAAGACTCGGGTCTTGTCCTAAAATCTTCGGGACCGTGGTACCCCAAAACAAGTGGTCTCGTAGGTTATTTGGCATTAAAGGACGAAATTCTTCAAGATCGTGATCTCGCCGATCGACCACTCTCCTCGCCGATCGACCGAGATGTACATTCCGAAGCTCCTGTAACCCGTGCTTCGGGCCGATCGACTAGGTATATCGATCGATCGACCAAATACCCGCGACGTCTTTTCCTTTGATTTGTTCGTTGAAGCTTTCTCTTGACTTGTTTCCGGCTCATCTTTTTCAACAGCGTCCTCGACCATGGCAAGACCATCAAGGGTGGACCCGCTCCTCAAAGTGATGGCATTTAGGGTCTCCTTTTGTTCCGGTTGAGTAGGTATGTGTCCGGGAGCTCGAGTGTTACTTTTGCTAGCCGCTTGAGCAATTTGGCTCTCTAGTAACTTCATCCCGGCCTCTCTTGCTTGGGACTCCTTTAGCAACAGTTCTTAAGCTCGTAAAATTCATAATTCTGCGATTGTTGCTGCTGTGGCACATAAGGAGGTTTCTGATATTGTTGTTGCTTTTGATGAGGGGGTATATAGGGTTGTTGCTGCGGCGGAGCTTGAGTTGGGTTAAGGACATTTTGGCTCCTCCAACTCAAGTTTGGATGGGTGTTCGGCTCATAGTAGGTGTTGGTCCGCCTATAGTGTTGAAAGGCAAGACAAGATTCAAAGGGACTAGGGCGCTTTTTCGAGACATGGCCCTCACCTCCACACCTTTCACAGACGAAGGGACCGTCTGACACAGCATTGACTTGGTACATCCCACCTTTGGAAGCTCCTCCTAGCTCATACTTGTCAAATCTCGCGGTAAGAGCCTCAAGCGCAGCGACAGAGGAGGATTCAGCAGCTCTCTCCTCTCGTTCCCTCTAGAATTCCCATACTCGGCCTTGTGGGTAGCTAGATCGTCAATGTTCTTCCACCCCTTGGTTGCTCCCAAATTTTCAAAGAAATCTCCCGTTGGTCGCAAAGATCCAAAATGGCCCTCTGATCGTCGTACAACCCATTGTAGAAATGATTGCACAGACTCTATTTTTCGAACCCATGGTGCGGTATGGTTCGCACCAACTTCTTGAATCGGACCCATGCCTCGTGGAAATTCTCATCTGGCCCTTGTTTAAAGCCCGTGATTTGAGCTCTAATAGCGATCGTCCTTGAAGCAGAGAAGTACTTCTTGTAGAATGCCAATGCCAATGTATTCCAATCGATCCCTTGAACGGCTCGGTCCGATCTCTATACCACTCCTTGCAAAGATCACGAAGGGAGAAGATGAACATAGTCTCCTTGATCTGGTCTTGGGTCACGCCAGCTGGTGGGGGTATGGAACAGCAGTAGTCAATAAAGGTCTCCATATGCTTAGCTGCATCTTCATTTGCAGCTCCCCCAAACTGGTTTCTCTCAACCATAGTGATGTAGGCAGGCTTTGGTTCGAACTTCCTGGCATCACCTGGTAGCTCGAACCCCTTATATAAGTTATCGGCTGTCGGCTCGAATAACTAGCTATACTTGCTTCCTCGGCCATGACCGGAATTTCCGGAGAAGTAACTCGTCTCGAGTGAAGAAATGGAACCGGGCGAAGATGGTGGATTATCTTCAACAGCTTAGTTCTCGTGATAGCTTGACAGAGTACTCGCTCTTCCTCTCGGTAGTATCCTTTGTGTTCGTCTCAACTCGCGCAAGGATCTTTCAAGCTCAGGGTTCAACGGTACTAATTCTCCACCCTGTGACCTGCGCATAAGAAGAAACTACAAAAAGAAAATAATAAAAGTTTAAGGAACGGATGTCCCTTAAACTAAGAAAGACTAAAAATAAAAACAACTAAAATTAGGACTATTGCCTCCCCGGCAACGGCGCCAAAATTTGATACCCGTCGTTGTGAGTACCAAAGATAAAATTTATAATCTCCTATTAAGACTAACCTAGGCTAGTGGTAACAGGTCGAACCACAAGGAGGCGTTGTAAAGTTTAGTTGATTTATGTTCATCGAGGTAACTATTGTGGGGGTTGAATTGAATTGGTCTACAAATAAGAGTGAACAAAGATAATAAACTAAATAAACGAATTAAACAGATAAAAGAAGGGTACTAGGATGGTCGGTTCTTTATAGCTTCGGCGGCAAAGAAACTAAGTCGGTCTAATCAAACACGGTAAGGCGGGAAATAAAGAGGTCCTCTCGGTCCACTCTTAACAAATAGCATCTTTCGATCTCGCTATAGGTCCCTAATATCACTAATACTGACTTTCGTCCTGAAAAGTGACTAACGGTCTAAACTATACCTATCTTTCGATCTTAGCACAGTTTAGTCGATTTAATTGATGGTCAAATAACTTTCCCTATCTTTCGATCTAACGGGTCGGTCACAAAATAGGTATCTAACTGGTCGCATGCATTCGATTCGTTAAACACAAGATTAAATTCAATTAAAACGAAGGAAAACCCAACGAGGTCAGTCGATCGACCGACAATGTCGGTCGATCGACCAACACGCGAGACAAACCGTATAAAATCTATTGCCGCCTATGCCATAAATCGCCTACATCCTAGCACTATAGAATTAGCTACTCATGATGAAAGTGATAACAACAATAAAACTAATAACGATTATCGAATTTATGCTTAAAGTAAATAACAAACAAATATAATACGATAATTGGCTTTCGGGATACTAACTATCAAATCTATACTAATGATGAAAGTAAAACAATAAACTGGAATTAGGGCGTATGAATACCGAGATTTCAGAGGAAAGATTAAGAACAAGAACAGAATTCCAATGCTAAAACGATGTTCCAAACCCTAATTACTCGAATGAATAAAGCTGAAAGTTACTGTATGAAACTTAGATAAAAACTTCGATCCAAACTTCGATGATAAACTGAATGTTTTATGTTATGTTATATAGCAAATAACGTAACATCTTATTTCCTAAACCTAGCATCATGGGCTTGCGCTTTCTCGGTCTTCAAATTCTCGTCTGGAATAGCAATCTGGTCGATCGACTGATAAGGCTGGTCGATCGATCGCTCCTCAAAGAAACAAGAGCTTCGAACTCGAACATTGGTCGATCGACTGAGGGTGATGGTCGATCGACTAATGGAGCTGCTACTTGACTTCTCAAAACATGTGGACTTGTCTTTTGGGCCTTGAATTGCGCACCAAGCTCGTTCCTTAAGTAATTCCTTTACGTCATTTGCAATGCAAATTACTCAGGGACGGATTTGGCTTGATTTCCCGTTGAATTCTCCATATTTATGCAATAATGTACAAAATACGGAAGTAGACGGAAATAGGGAGAAATGTAGCACAAACTACAAGAATGAGCTCTGAAATGCGTGTAAAATGGGATGTAAAACATCATATAAATAACACGCATCAGACAGTCCTTCTAATAATCATGGATTAGCCCTCTACGTTCTTCCTACCATCCATGAAAATCGTCTTATTTCTCTTTTTTAAAGTAGCCTAACAACTCACCATGAACTTCAACACTCCTTACCCTATCTCCCTTGTGACTTATACCACTAACTCACAAACTTTGTCGCCCACTCAAAACCATATATCCCCAAAATGCACCTCTAATTTCCATTAATGAATGTACCTCTTTCTCCCGCCTTTTCCCCTCTCCCTCATCCCTTTTACCTCTTCACCATCTTCCTTCGACTCCTACACGTTCTCCTATCCATCGCTTCCTCTTCGTCCACCTAATTACCCTTTTTTTTTCTAATCTCTCTCTTTTCCCTCACTCGCATCCTTATTACTCCTCCTACTACTTGTCGTCCTCCTCTTTCCCCCTTTCACCCTGATCACCTTCTCTCTTCTCGTTCGCATCCTTTCATTACCTTCTACCTACCCGCTCTCACGCTTTTCATTCTTTTTCTCGACCTTTATTCATTTCCTCTTCACCTTTACTGCCTCCTTCTCTCCCTCTTCCCCCCTCTTTCGCCCCCTTCTACTAAATCTTAATATATTTTTCTTAAACAAACAAGTCACTTATCTGACAAAAGAGGAATACAGATAACTTTTCAAGGCCTTCTATGCATCGCTTCACTATCTCAGTAGTGGTAAATCCAATGCCGGTGATGAAGCCAAATCAATCGAATACATAATGATATTAAGACACTATCCATTGATTATATGAACCTAATATACCTAAATCGTTCATACGTAACCAAATCTGTATGGAAATACCCCATTTCCCATTTCACATTGCAGCCACCTTCACCACTTTTTCTCAGCGTAATGTAGCAGCTATTTGATGTTCTCTTGAAGGATGGTGAATTCAAATTGCAATACACAATTCATGCTACGCTTCTCTACAATAAAGTTTTGGTCCCTATGTATCTTCTTGAGAAGGTTCTCTTGCTCATGTAACTAATGATTTTAGAGACTCTTCTACAATTAATTATCCGATACTATGTTAATGGCAATATGTTTACTCGCCTTTGTCCTAATATATTACGGAGTAATAGCTTTTTTTTTCTTTTGGTTTTATGGTGTTTCTCTATTCTGATGGTCAAGGTACTCCAGAGAGACGGTCTCTCAATAGCGTTCTTGAGAGACCTCTTACATGATGGGGGTGAGAGACCCACTGAATTTCTTTTTTCCTTATTATGTCTCCCACTAAATTAGTGGGAGACGGTCTCTCATGAGACCTACTGTTATTTTAAAATGGTCATTTTCCTCCGTCCCACTTGTTTCTTTACGTTTGTTTTTTGGGACTATTCATTAATAAGAAGAATCTTCAATACAACTTCTAATATATAAGATAAAAAGATGGTCATATGATATCTTGTTTTAAATTGTCTCACTGAATAGATTATGAAAATCAAGCTTTTATAATTTTTAGTAACACGTAGCTAAAGATATGAACAAAAAAAAAACGTACATTGGCATATGTGCATAAAGCAAACATAAAGAATTAAATGGAATGTAAAAAGTAACACTTAAATGACACTAAATTACCATCCATCTTGTTGTCTTAAAAACAAAAATAAATAGGTGTATAATTGACTCAATCCCGCGCATTTTTACCCTTTTTCCGAGTATGCTCCTCTCATTTCTCCACCCCAGCCTAAAAAACAAGAGAGAAAAAGAAAAAGAAAAAGAAAAAATGGAGAACATACTTTAAACAACGGTTTCCTTCAACACCCACCACCACCAACCTACTCCCTACCCAATCCCACCGCTAGTCACCCTTACCCGCCCCTATCCCCGCGCCTATCACGCCTCCCTGCCCACATACCGGCGCCGACCACCTCAACCCCTCCTTGCGTCTGCATACTACAGAAACGACCACCGCACCCTCTGAGCACCCTACTCCGGCCGATTCGACAACCCCACAACCACCCCTTCAACAACCTAACTTTAGTTGTAATCGTCAATCAAAACCCTAATTTTAAAAAATAAACCATTTGTGAATTAAAAAATATTATTTAAATCGATTAAAACACAGTATTTAAAAAATTGTTGATAAAACGGAAAAATTATGTGATACGCGCGAATTACGATCTATTATTGTTGAAATATTAATGATTAATAAATAAATTGGTTAAGTTTTGAAAAAAGAGAAGGGTAGGAAGATCTATTAAAACGAAGGGCAATTATGGAATATTTGGGGCAAAATGCGCGGGATTTAGCAAGTCCCTTTTTTTTATCATGAAATATCAAATCCAAATTAAATACAAGGATGGGGTATATGTTGACAACCTATCGCCTGATTGAGCCCTACTCATTACCAACTAATTAATGACTGGACCTTACTAACTTAAACGACCAATACTCGTTCTGAACCAATATAACTTTATCCCCTTTAAGTTGACCCGGTTATCACCATTAACAATGTTCAAACTTCTCGTTTAAATAAATGGAAAATATTCTACAGTTTTAGAGTGATTGTTCATTGTATTTTTATAAACAACCAGATGATTATGAATCTCCAATACAAAAAGTAAGCATCAAGTAGGAGTACAGTTTACAATTTATAAATCTAGATGATCTATGACCAATCATTGAACTACTGCTAAAGATAGAAAGTCCAGTTACATGCTAGGTAGATATATATGGATGGCTAGACTCAACTACATCAAGCCTATTATGCAACCGATGTTTGTGCAGGGGCAATGCTTCAAGGGTCATCATATTATGCAATCTATCTGCCAATTTAATATGAACTGCCCTAACATGGTATGTAGTCGATCTGCTTCAGCGGTTTTGTGGCCTGTATTATTATCACGTGTTAGCTTGCTGAAGTGGCTAAGTTTTGATAGCTGAAATAATGATGGACGACACCAAAAACAATCAATATTGTTGCTGAAGTATAACCTGGAGCATATTCAAAGGAATAAGCAATCAAAAAACCCAATTCAGACTGAACCATGTTGGTTTGTTGGGAAATAAATACGAATATACCATTTCACAAGCAGGTGCCACTTAGCATTGCAAATGCAGTCAAGCAGTCATATAATGGTATTCCTAATACTTATGACCCGAGTTTGAAATCCCATCAGCACAAGGAAAAACAGTTCCACAACCACAATCAAATTTGTTCAAAGCTGTATATATATTCCCCAAGTCCTGAACTCCTTATCAATTTTATAAACTGAACGTAAAGAAATGACCGAGACACTCAACAACGAATACGTAAAGAATTAACAGAGACAGAGGGGAGTGAATTAAATATGTACAGATGCAAAATTAAGTAAGTTGCATAAATGAAAATTAACAAAGCTAAAATATTTACTCAAATAAGAAAAATGAAACATAAAGAATTCTTCAGGACAAAGGGAGTAATTTAAGGACAAAAAATGCCAAAAGGGGCACAATAGTACCCAACCCAAAACCAAACTAAGTTGACCATTTAAAGAAAGTTAAGTTAATCCCACAGCTAAAAAGAATTTTGACAGCAAAATACATGTTCTGTCTTGTCAGAGAACCTCTATCTCTAACAATCCCTTTAATAAAAGGCAAATAATAATATACTAAAATATAAGAATTTCAAAAGAAACATACACAATGCTAACTATATATACACGTTGACATTCGCCATAGTCCATTGTTGTCTGCCAAAGGAGCAACAGGCATGAACAAGTTAACCTATGCAGAATTCATTCCTTAATCTGTCTGCTTATACTAACTTATACCAAAATATAATAGAGAGGAGCGTTGCTAGAAATATATGTTACATAATCCATACCTTTTCAAGATCATCCTGTTGCTCCTTGAAATATCCATTGGCAGCAAGTTCCTTCTCCAACAAAATAGCATATTCTTGATAGAAGATAAGTGTAGCCTGCTACTATCATCTGCTACTTGATTGTCAACTCCATCTAATTGCAGTTTAGAAGTTAACTTTAATCAAGAGGGAAAAAGATGAACCTTTGTAGTAAAATGCTAGAACATTTTTAGAACTGAGGAGTACTAAAATAAGGTAAACAAAAGGAAGCTTATGTAGTTTAGGGGAATCTTTGGCCAGAAATTAAGAATAAGACAAGACAATGTCTACATTCAAAACATCATAGAAAGGTTTATAGATTGAAAGTAACAAGTAAAAGACCGTTTGAAACTGAAAACACTTTTTTGGGAAGAATTTGAAAATGTGCTCAATATCACAATCAAAATACCTACAATTACAACTGAGTAAAAATAGTGTGAACAAAGGCCCTGACTAATAGACCCTTAATACAGCGTTTGAGTAGCCATAAGCATTTGTCACGGGGAAAAAGAAAGACTAATAGATGAAAGAGCAAAGCTTATTTGCATTCTGATGATTGACGGACACCGTTGGTGTGGGAAATCTATCATTTCCACATTCTCGTCATCATCAATCTACATATCAAAATGAATAAAACAGGAAAGGCTGGCAGAGAACTGCACATTGCACCATCAAAATTGACAAAGGCTACTCGAATAAAAATGGAAGTATAAAAATGGAATACAAGACCCAAGCACCTAGGCATCAAGTAATCAATCAAAGTTACTAACACGGAATGCACCTAAAGAATTCCAGCCTAATGGCCTTCATCAATGGCACCCCTGGCCCCGTGACGCGTGGTAAAACACAAAGTCACCGGAAGAAAAGCCGAAAGACGCCCAAACATATGAAAGTCAAATAACCTGAAACGGCTGAAAGGAAACTAAAAGTTGTAAGAAATAAGCAAAGAGAAGTTGTCGGATAGGCACTGAATGGTATCCATGGAGGTAAAAAATGCTAGAAGATGCAGCACCTACATTCCAGCCCCAGGGTAGAAAAAGTAGTGTCCAATGCAATACTCATGAACTACACTAAAGATTCACATGATCGAAACACTCATAAAGTGATCGAAGCACTCACAAGGTACCCGCAAATATGCATAAATGCAATCACACAAAGAAAAAGTTATGATCTTTAACCTTTAAGAGCGTAATCACAAATACTCCTAATCCCAACAATAGCGTAACATTTGTGTATGAAAGGCTTCACTGTTATCTTATGAACCACTTAAAAGATGCTCATTTCTCAATCATAAACACATATAAGAATGAAATCATGAACTCCCTCAATCCCACTTTTAACGTCCCCTCTTATCCCAAAATTTATTCCAAATTAATTTTCCCCTTTTTAAATTATGGTAAATGAGTGAACTACCTATTTTGTCCCAAGGCCATTAGCTACCGCTCCCTCCATCAAATTGACTTTGTCCTTATTCTCTTTAACTAAAGGGTAAAGGTTGTTATTTTACCACTATTCCTCTAATCTTTCCCAAACTAGAAAATAAAACAATAAACTTGGAACGAAGGGAGTAATTTATATAACTGTAATCAAACCACTGAGGTCAACAATATATTGGCCAACAACGAAGAAATGTTGATAAAACAAAGAGAGTATTTACAGTTCTATTTTGGAGTTAGTGAGTCTAATCATCCGCAAGCTATTTCGATTTGCTCATTTCTCTCTCTAATGCTATAACCGAATTAGGAAAACTAAATTTTCATCTAAAATATAAAGATATAAACTATACCTAAACAGTGAATTTTATATTTATATCCTTGACCGTGAAACATGGTAGAATCCAAAACTAACAGCTCTACCAATAGTAATGAAAAGACTTAAAGAGTACCTCAATATTCTTGACTGAAATTCTTCAACCATTTACATGGCCTCTCCTCATCCACTTCGAGCTAAATTAGCAGCTACAACAGCCCATACAAAATATCCTAGTGCGAAATAATTTGCAGCAACAAGACCAGAGACATGCCTCACACTTGTACCAGGGAAATCTAAACCAGTTTCCAGGTCCAAGGGTATGTGCTCAACCCAACAAAGGGGCCTGCTTGAACAAACTATTATAAAAATTAGCCTGGAGACCGAATTATAAGCAGCATGAACCACAATCCAACTCAATAAGAACCCAACAAATAACTAAGAGAGACAGAATCCGATTATAGGTAACCCAAAAAAACACAGAATCTTATTTACAATGAAAATTCATAATTACAATTCTTGAGTTTTGGTTTCTCTATAGCCACAAGGCCTAATCGTAGTTTGAAGAGGCGCAAGGCGAACCGAGGCGATAAGTGGCTGAAGCAATGAGGCGCAAGGCGAAGGCGCGCACCTTATTTTTTTAGCTTTATTTTATTTTCGAAATAAAATTTTGGGCAACAATACTCCTTTTATGAGTTTTCAAGTTGACTTAACATCTAAAGGAGTAAAGTTTAGGAATGATGGTGCAAAGAAAAGGCATATCTAGAGATTTAAACGTGCTAATGAACCTCGCTTGGTGAGCCTTGTCGAAAAGGCGCACCTAAAGTGCACCAAGGCGTTTCGGATAGTGCATCATCCAAGGCACACCTTTTCAAACTAAGGGCCCAATATAGGAGAAACAATCTTCACACATAGTTCCAAGTCAGAATAAAAACCCGAGGAAAAACATATAACAGATGAGGGAGTTTGTATTAGCCAATTCAGAAACATTAATAAAGAGAAATCTCACATCCGTGCTTTCGTATATGAAAGATGAAAAACGACAAACAAAATATAAAACACTAAAAAATTGTTTCATCATACATAAACTTACTTTAGGGTAAAGATTCAGGTGAATAATTATGGATTTGAGACAATTTTAGACCATTAGCAGTAGCAAGTCGCTGACTAACCGCATATTCCTATCCCTAATTTAAAAAATTAATATTACCGTATATGATTAATGAGCTTAACACATAAGAAAACATATTAAGACATCTAATTATGCTTTATACGTACAATTCTATAATTAGTGTGTTAATTAGCCAATTAGGGGCGACCATTTTAATCAATTGGAGATTGTTATTGGGAGACCACTCCAATAATGACATATCCATTGTTTGAAACTGAAAACTCCTTTTTTTCGGAAAAAATTGAAAATGTGCTCAATATCACAATCAAAATACCCACAATTACAACGGAGAAAAAATAGTGTGAACAAAGGCCCCGACTAATAGACCCTGAATACAGCATTTGAGTAGCCATAAGCATTTGTCACGGGGAAAAAGAAAGACAAATAGATGAAAGAGCAGAGCTTATTTGCATTCTGATGATTGACGGATACCGTCTGTGGGAAATCTATCATTTCCACATTCTCGTCATCATCAATCTACATATCAAAATAAATAAAACGGGAAAGACTGCCAGAGAACTGCACATTGCCCCATCAAAATTGACAAAGGCTACTCGAATAAAAATGATAGTATAAAGTTGGAATACAAGACCCAAGCACCTAGTAATCAATCAAAGTTACTAACACGGAATGCACCTAAAAAATTCCAGCCAAATGGCCTTCATCAATAGCACCCCCTGCCCCATGATGCGTGGTAAAATACAAAGTCACCGGAAGAAAAGCAGAAAGACGCACGAACATATAAAAGTCAAATAACCCGAAACGGTTGAAAGGAAACTAAAAGTCGTAAGAAATAAGCAAAGAGAAGTTGTCGGTTAGGCACTGGATTGTATCTATGGAGGTTAAAAATGCTAGAAGAAGCAGCACCTACATTCCAGCCCCAGGGCCTTCACCAATGACACGTGAATAAGGGTAGCCATAACAGATTGAAAGTACCACAAGTAAGCAAAAATGCGTAAACAAATTACCACAAGCAACGAAATGTAGAAAAGACCTCTATGATTGCGCCCGAATCTGCAACATTCTGCATCACAAAGTTCGCCACCAGAAGGTGCTTGGACATGCATGAAGTCGGGTGGACCACAACCCATTAACCTGAAAGGAAACTAAAAGTTGTAAGAACTAAGCAAAGAGGAGCTGACGGAATACGGATAGCCATTGAATGCTAGGCCGGGGGATAAATATTAAATAAATGCTAAAAGATGCAGCATTCGAATTCCACCCCCAGGGCCTTCACCAATGGCACCCCTTAAGCGAAAATCGCGATCTTGCAGATGCAATATACCTCGTTGCCACCGCCACCGTCATCGCCATCACACGCAGCAATATGCCAGTATTATCGCTAGCACATCAACTCCTTATCGTCATCGACAAGACATCAACTCCATATCGTTTAACTCCTCAACAACTACACGCAATATAAACATCACAAACAAATTATAAACAGGAAAAGCAAAAACAAATTACTCAGGCATTGCACTATTTCCGGGCAGGTTACCTAGCGGACGGCTTTTCAAACGACTATTTCGGAACGGAGCCAACAATAAATAAGACACAAGTTCTACGAATATCTTCGAAGTAGGAATGAATGCAGGCTTCCAAAAAATAACACAGGATAAGGACATGATCAAAAGACAGAGACCACATGGTGATGCAGTCACCCTGCCGACTAAGAAACAAAAAAAAAATATCATATAAATTAGCGACCTCTTTCTGAAAAATCAACTTTAAAACGATGTTGGTCCTTAGTTTAAAAATGCGCAAGGCGCATTGAGGCCAAAGGGGCTGAGGTGACGAGGCACAAAGCGCAAGGCAAAGGCGCACGCCTTTTTTACACGAGGCGCCCTATTTTTTATAACAAATTTATAATTTCCAACTAAAATTTTGGCAACAATAGACTTTTTAGGAGTTTTCAAATTGCCTCACATGTCAAGGAGTGAAATTAGGAATGATGGGGAAAAGAAATGCCGAGCATTGTCTAAAAGATATGGAAAGTGCGTAGTAGTAAGCCTTGTTAGGCGAGCTGTGTGTAAAAGGCGCACCTAAAATGGACCGAGGCGTTTTGGCTATTGCCTCATCCAAGGCGTGCCTTAGGCGCACTCAAGGCGCGCTTTTTTAAACTAAGTTAGTCAGTTATGAAAGTTAGTTTTTCAACTAACTAATGACAGTCAGTCAGTTACCTATGCTACAACTAACTAATTAAAACCTCAAAAAATTGAGAATTTCAGTGTTAACGGGATCAAAACAACGAATGAGCAATCGAAAAACTGAATTCAGACTTAACCATGTTGGTCTGTTGGGGCATAAAAAAGAATAAACCATTTAACAAGCAGGTGTCACTTAGCTTTGCAAATGCAGTCAACCAGTCATATAATGGTATACCTAATACTAAAATATAAGAATTTCAATAGAGACATACACAATGCTAACTATATACACGTTGACATTCACCATAGTACATTGTTGTCTCCAAAAAAGAGCAAAGTGAGACGTAAACAAGTTAACCTAAAGAATTCCAAGCCTGGGGCCTTCATCAATGGGACCCCCCTGACCCGGTGACACATGCTCACATACAAAGTCACCGGAAGAAGAGAGAAAGACGGCAGCAGAAATCATAAACCCTAACATAAGAAAGTCAAACCCCATGAAACGCACTCGGAGTGCAAATTCTACAATCACCCTTCGAATTCCAGCCCCAGGGCCTTCATCAATGGAACATATTAAACTGGTCGTGCTATTGTCCATAACAGATTGAAAGTACTACATGTAACACCAATAGACACAGTAAAGGTAGCAGGAGCAGTACTTACAGACACGTCAACCACTGCCATCAGATGCGCCGTAAAAGATGCTGCCGCGGGTTTGGGGGGGCTAATGGAGGGCCGATAGTAATTAGGAGAATCACTCCTGGAAAGATATTGGGTAACAGTGACCTGTGCACATCAAGGAAAGTAACTGCATACATATTCTAACCAGACAATAACTAAAGCAAATACATAAGTCCAACATCGCCGTAATCTAACTAAAGGCAGTACTTCTGTCCGAACAAGTGCCAGGACATCATTGAAACCGCTTTGAAGAAAGACCGGTACCTGAAAGAAAACGTAAAGGCATTAAAACTATGCGTAGCGGAACAGACAGATAGTCGCGGTGCGCTCGGTGAAGGGAAAACCAATATTGCAAAATTCAGTACACACGTAAGCAACTAAAGACAAACAACCAGGGATCCAAAGATACTAAAAGTAAGAAAGTTTTGAGATTGAAGATACTACAAGTAATAAAGCGTATGTAAATGAAGATAAAACATAAAAAGGAGAAAAGAAACACCGGGATATAATAGCACGGCCAGTATAAGAAAATACAGAGCAGCTCACCACTCCAAATGGACTTGAAGGACCGGATCTGTAGCCTGGTTTTCAAAATCCTTGTCAACACCTACAAGCGCATAGAAAAAACCTTGATATTAGAATCATCCGTGAACAGAAACTGAAGATGAAAATAACTATAGCTAGGAAACATTAGAAAGAGAAAAGAGTAATCAGCACAAAGATAAAAGTAGTAATAGTAATAAGCACTGTAACTAAGAAACATTGACTCAATCAAAATCCTCGACACTTATATTACACAATACACTACCATATGAAAACAATGTGATATTCAATCATAATAACAACAATAACAATAATAATTTGTCTCGATAAATATAATGGGCCAAAAGCAATACATAATTTAAAACTCCAAAACCTAAACAAAAGTCGAAAACGATGAAATCGACCAAACAAACAACGAGAACAAAGTACCCCCCAAAACTAATTATCAACAAAGAAATCATTATACTCCGTAATACCCTAACACTAAAGAAATTATTTTGCTTACTTTAAGGTTTGATCTGGGTGGTGGCGGCGGCGGTAGCGGTGAGAAATAAAGTGATTGAAACTTAAAATAAATAGAATAGATGTAAAATGATTAAGAGGAAGGGTAGTAAAATGATGTAAAATGATTACGAGGAAGAGTAGTAAAAAGATGTAAAATTATTACGAGTCAAGATTGATAAGAGTAAATTAGAGTAGTAGCCACAGTAGAAAAATGGGAAATTGATAAAGTCAAAATGAATGCAATGGAAACGATGAAACTGGAAGAGAAAGAGATGGAGGAGAAAATGAGTGAGGGTAGAAGATGAGCAGATAGTGAGAGTTGGATGAAAATGGGTGGATTAGAACATACAAAGAATGACTAAAGGAGTGGCTGTGAGTGAAAGTGAAATGGAGAGATGAGATTTAAAGGGAGGAGAATCAACGGTAGGAGGGAGACTTACTTGTGTACTGTTCATAGCTACAGTATGCACAAGTTCTCCCTTTTTTAAAGGTTAGGGATTATAATTTTTAATAGTATTAAAAATAATATTGCAGCATGCTATGTAGTTTTTGCAATCATGGTAAACCATAAACTCTAAATAATCATTAATTTCATTATTATAGGAAATAGTAATTTAAAATCACACATCAAAGTTCAACTATAGTAGTAATATTGCGAACAAACACCAAGTTTGTGTAACACATGCATGTATACATTGGAAGTCCTTACTTGCAGGCTTGCAGACACGTCCATCCATCTAGGTTGTGTACTTATGTTAGTAATATTTGAATTAATCTATTACCAGTGTTAGGACTTAGGAGTATTTTATGTATTTTATTTTTTACATACTAATTCTCAATACCTCACAAACACTACATGGAGAGTCATCATCTTATTAACCAACCCTTATTATTTCACAAATTCTAGACTCTTAATATTGTTCGGAATCATTCAAAAAGTTGGACTCTATATTGTAATATCTGATAATTTATAAGTAACTCTTTAATCTATCAAATAAAAAATTCAGATAACTTTACATTATCATACTAATAACCTAGTATTGTTATTCTATCACACACTAATTTTTGGTCTCTACCTCTAGCTATAGGTCCACAAAATTCCATTTGTGAATATAAAAAAATTATTTATCATGCTTACAATTTTTAATCTAATACTTGATGGGAACTACTACATATAAAATAAGTATACACATAAGTAGTTCGTATTTGCTAAATCCCGCGCACAGTTTTGCTAAATCCTACACACTTTGTCCCTATTATTCCAATTCTACCCTTCTTCATAAAAAAACAAATAATTTTTTTCTCTTCTCGCCCCTTCAAAACTTAATCAATTATTAATCATTCGACAACTATGAATCGTAATTCGCACATATCACAAATAATTTAACCGTTTTATCAATAATTTTGTTAATACACGTTTTTAATTAATTGAATAATGAATATGAAAAAAGGGATTTTTACAATTAGGGTGTTGATTTTTTTTATTGGAGAGATTGGTTGTCGACCAATTATCCGTGAGCAATTGACCAGATTTACTAAAACATTTGAAACGACCAATTTATCAATGAGAACATGCGGCTTTGTTCATCAATTGTTGTTTATGTGTAAAGATTGATGATGAGAAGAGCGATGTCATGTTTTATGTACAGAAGGGATGCGAATAACTTGCTTTCTCAACCCAACTTGTTCATAAATCATTGACAAACAACATAACACCATCCGACATCCGTGACAACCAGTCCGTGACCGCCAATCCCCCATCTCCGACCACCCTGCGTTGTCGACCAACACCCCTTCTCCCCAGCCACCCAAGCACCGAATCTCGAAATTGAGTAAAATTTTGCGCGGGATTTAGCAACTCCCGTAGTAGTTATATAAATTGAGCTTTCTAATATGCTCAAAATTAGTTAAAGAAAATAATAATCCCACTAATAACTTTAAATTTTTAATAATCATCCTCTAAGCTGTCATAAGAAATGTGGTCTATGTATTATGCAAATACATACGGAGTACTAAACATCAAATATCACCGATTATTATATACGGAGTACAAACATGACCAAGTGTATGATTGGATTATCTTATTGACAATATCAGCAATAAACAATTTTATAACACTCGTAAACTCAAATTTTAATGAAAAACAATGCATGAGTAAAATAAGATCGTCCTGAATAGTGAATACCAATGTATACAATCCGTTTCAGAAAAAATAAATATAAAAGAGCCTTAATTGATATTTGTATCATACCGGAAATTAAGTTCAAGTCCGTAAGAGCTCTTTATATTACTAAACGTTGTGAAGAAGAAGCTGTGATGCACATATATTTGCTTATCTTTTGAGTAATACAACCCCTTATCTTTTCGTAAGCAAAGAGCAAGACAATTCCGTCCACAAATCGTTTACCTTGAACGAAGATGTGGTATGCAGTTTGAGGCTTGACTCTTGATGTCGTGTTTTTCCTTGCCTGTTGGTTCATCATATATATATATATATATTTTGACGGAAAGAGCAAAAAAATCGTATCTTTTTAAACACTCGTAAATTTCAGACATTATGAGAGACTCCAACTTTATTAAATCACTTATTTAATTTTTCGATATTGTAAGTAATTGGTTTGCTTGCCTTCTCATTAATTATCAACGTGATATATATACAAGAGGTGATTAACTAAACTCCTAGATTCTAGTTTGACTCATTATACAAAGCTTGAGACTAGGAAATACATTGACTATATACTACAAACAAGGAGGTAGGTACAACAATATTTAGCAAAATATCCTATGAAAAAAATTACGGATAATGTAACTATTACACGCCTGCAGTTTTAGCGGGAGGTTCTCGAATGCTAAGACTGGATCGGAAGTCTTCAAAAATAACATGTGGTATGCCTTTAGTAAAGATGTCCGCAATTTGATTTCGAGAGGGCACGTGAAAAACTCGGACTTGGCCACGAGTTACTTGTTCTCGCACAAAATGAATGTCGAGCTCAATATGTTTTGTGCGTTGGTGTTGAACGGGATTACCGGATAGATATATAGCACTCACGTTGTCACAATAAACAATCGTAGCTTTCTTTGGTCGAATGTGGAGCTCAAGAAGCAAATTTCGTAACCAACAAGACTCAGCTACCACGTTGGCAACGCCGCGGTACTCGGCTTCAGCACTAGAGCGAGAAAGGGTCGGTTGCCGCTTGGAGGACCAGGAGACCAGGTTTTCACCAAAGAAAATGCAATACCCAGATGTGGATCGTCTCGTGTCTGGGCAGCCTGCCCAGTCGGCATCGGTATAGGACATTAGAGTCGATCCCGGAGTGTTATATAAGTGGAGGCCGAATGAAATTATGCCTTTAACGTACCTAATAATACGCTTAAGAGCAGCCATATGTGTGTCACACGGTGCATGCATATGCAAGCAAATTTGCTGAACTGCGTAAGAGATATTGGGACGGGTGAAGGTGAGGTATTGTAAAGCACCTGCAAGGCTTCGGTAGAGAGTAGGATCGGAGAACAGGGGACCGGTAGTAGAACCAATTTTAGGATTGGTGTCTACTGGTGTGCTGCAAGGTTTACATGAAGCCATACCTTCTCTCTCAATGATTTCCTCGGCATATTTGCGTTGGCTTAAGAACATACCACCCGAATGTCGTGTCACCGCAATGCTTAAGAAGTAACTCAAGGAGCCCAAATCCTTCATTGCAAATTCAGAGGCTAGATGTTGCATGACGGATTTTCGAAGTGCTTCAGATGAGGTCACCAAGATGATGTCATCAACATATAATAAAATATATGCACTAACATTGTCGTGGTGATAAATAAATAATGAATGGTCACACTGACTATGAGTGAACCCGATACCGGAAATGTAATCGGCAAATCTCTTATACCATGCCCGGGGAGCCTGTTTCAAACCGTATAGAGATTTCTTAAGTAAGCAAACGTAGTCGGGGTGAGTTTTATCTCTGAAGCCAAGGGGCTGATGCATATAGACGGTTTCCTACAAGTGCCCGTCACGTCATGTTGATGGATGGACCTTGACCGAGATAAGGCAATACTAAGGAAAAGCCGGATAGTTGCCGGTTTAACCACTGGACTGAAAGCTTCATCACAATCGACGCCAACCTGCTGAGACCTGCTATCACACACAAGTCGGGCATTATGCCACTCAAAAGAACCGTCAGAATTCTTTTTATGGCGAAAAACCCACATAGCACCAATAATATTTTTATCATGTGGCCTCGGTACTAAATCCCAAGTCTTATTAGTAATAAGAGCATTATACTCATCAAGCATGGGCTCCTTCCAGTTCAAGTCGGACAATGCTACTTTCGGGTGACGAGGTAATGGTGATAGGGCAGTTATTGTGGCTAAGTTGAGTGGATGTTTGGGTTTGTAAATACCGTTCATTCCTTGTAACACCCCCATACTCCAAGTGCCTTACCAGGACCACTCAGGTATGAAGACATTACCATCTCGGTTACCCGAGGCAATGATAATCAAACAACAATAAAGAAACAATGTTTATTATAAATATTTAGTGAATAAATACAATCCTCAAACCAAACCAAAAGCACGATACATTATTTCAAACTGACTGTCTGAACTCCGGGAATTGCTAAGAATGCGATTAGGAAGATGAACTTGTTGCTTTCTCTCTTAAACAAGGTTTTAGGTTTTGTAAAAGTGATTTAAAACAATGACGACGATACATAAATACCTTAATCGCATAATTAACAAAACCCGAGAAAACTCCCCGTAAAACCGGACACTCGGGTACTCGATCGAGTACCCCCTTACTCGATCGAGTACCCCAGCTACTCGATCGAGTACCCAACAGGTCAGAAACTATTCTATTTCGCAACTTACCCTTACTCGACAGAGTAAGGCCTACTCGATAGAGTACCCCAAGACTTATAAATACGGAGTATTACAGTCTTCCCTCCTTAAAAGGAACTTCGTCCCCGAAGTTCAAACCACTACTAAACAAAGGTACTCCCACAACATTCCCGACTCAAAAGCCAAACAAAATTTAACATAAAACATGATACTAACCCAACTTATCCCGACAAACATACCGACACTACATATAAAAGGTGTATAAAACTCTTAAAACTGCTCGCGATCATCTCCTACCCCCCTAAAAGAAACAAGGTTACGTCCCTGTAACCATACATACCTGATCAAAGAGGAAAGGGTAACGCTCTTTCATAGCTTCTTCTGGCTCCCATGTAGCTTCCTCGGTCTCGTGGTTAGACCAAAGGATTTTGAGCAAAACTGTCGCACCACCCCTAGTCTTTCTAACCTTTCGGTCTAGAATCTGTTTAGGCACCTCAAGATATGATAAGGACTCATCTAGCTCTAAGCTCTCTGCCTCTAACACATGTGACGGGTCACTCACATACTTCCGCAGCTGCGATACATGAAACACATTATGCACTCTCTCTAACGCACTGGGTAAAGCCGACGATAAGCAACTTCCCAACTCGCTCTAAGATCTCATAAGGCCCTATAAACTTCTGACTTAGCTTGCCTTTCTTCCCAAATCTCATAACTCCGCGCATAGGAGAAACTTTCAAAAGAACCTTGTCCCCAACCTGAAACTCTATATCCCGGCGGTGTAGATCTGCATAACTCTTTTGCCTGTCCCGAGTTTGCTCTCATCCTTTCCCCGATCATCTTAACTGCTTCCACCATCTCATGCACCATCTCTCGGTCCTAAAACCATCGCCTCAAAGACTTTGTCGTCCCAACAGATTGGACTCCTACATCTCCTCCCATACAAAGCCTCAAACGGTGACATACCAATATTGGTGTGATAGTCATTGTTGTAAGAAAACTCTATCAAGTCCAACCTCTCGCTCCCGCCTACCACCAAAATCCATCACACAAGCTCGCAACATTTCCTCAAGAGTCTTGATTGTTCTCTCGACTGCCCATCTCTGTCGCAGGGATGAAATGTCAGTACTCATCTTCAAAGTTGTTCCCAACGATTCCTGCAACTCTTTCCAAAACCTCGATATAAACCTCGCATCTCTGTCAGACACTATGTCCTTAGGGACTCTATGTAACTTAAGCACGTTCTTTCGATAGGCCATAGCTAATTGTGCCTTAGTCCATGTATCTTTCATTGGAACAAAGTGAGTGACTTGGTCGACGATCCACTATTACCCAAATCATGTTGTTACCTTGTGGACTCTTAGGCAAACCCACAATGAAATCCATGGAAATGGATTCCCACTTCCACTCAGGCACCTCTAAAGACTGAATCTTACCTTGTGGTTGTCTCTGTTCCCCTTTAACTCTCTCGGCATGTCAAACAACGGGACACAAACTCACTGTCTCTCTTTCATCCTGTGCCACCAAAACGTTTTCTTCAAATCCTTGTATAGCTTGTCTCCACCTGGATGAACCGAATATGGTGTGCAATGCGCCTCTGTCATGATCGTCTTTTTCAACTCCTCATCATTAGGAACACACCACCTACCATCAAACCTCAAACTACCATCTCGTATGAATAGAAAAGCGGGACACCTTGTCCCTTTCTCTACTCCAACTCTCCACTCCACTATCTTAGGATCCAAAGCCTGCTTATCCCGAATATCATCATAAAACTCCGGATGTCTTTGTCATATCACCCATGGCATCTCCTTTCTGCATCATATGTATCCCAAAGCTCGCTACCTCATCCCTCGGCCTCATCAAAGATAGAGTCAGACACAAGGAATGTACACTCTTCCTACTTAAAGCATCAGCAACAACATTGGCCTTCCCTTCATGGTAGATGATTTCCATGTCGTAGTCGCCAATCAACTCCATCCACCTCCTCTGTCTCATGTTCAACTCCTTCTGCGTGAAGATGTACTTAAGACTCTTGTGATCAGAAAATACCTTAAAGATTGCTCCATAAAGGTAATGTCTCCAAATCTTGAGAGCAAACACCACTGCACCCAACTCCAGATCATGAGTAGGGTAATTCTCCTCATAAGGCTTCAACTCGCCGGAAGCATAGGCAATCACTTTACCATTCTGCATTAACACACATCCTAGCCCATTCTTCGAGGCATCTGTATAAACCTCAAAATTCTCGCTCCCTTCAGGCAATGCTAGGACAGGAGTTGTGGTCAAACGCTCCTTTAATGTCTGGAACGCCGTCTCACAACTCTCATCCCAACGAAACCCGTTCTCTTTCCTCATCAACGCTGTCATCGGTCTAGCTATCTTGGAGAAATCTTTCACGAACCGTCTGTAGTATCCAGCTAAACCCAAGAAACTCCTAACCTCAAAGAACATTCTTTGGTGCTTCCCACTTTGTCACGCCTTAATCTTCGCGGTCAACAGCTACCCCATCTTTAGAGATCACATGCCCCGGAAAAGCAACTTTCTCTAACCAGAACTCACACTTGGACAGCTTAGCATACAACTCATGATCCCTCAAAGTCTGCAACACGATTCTCAAATGCTCCTCGTGCTCCTCCTTAGTCTTAGAGTAGACTAAGATATCATCGATAAACACCACTACAAACTGGTCCAAGAACTGCCTGAAGATTCTATTCATCAAATCCATAAACACCGCCGGCGCATTAGACAACCCAAACGGCATCACCACATACTCATAATGGCCATACCTCGACGTGAAAGTCGTCTTTGGTATGTCCACCTCTCTAATCTTCACTTGATGGTACCCCGACCTCAAATCAATCTTAGAAAAGACCGTTGCACCACTCAACTGATCAAACAAGTCATCTATCCTTGGCAAAGGATACTTGTTCTTTATCGTCACACGGTTCGGCTCCCCTCGTAATCTATGCATAACCTCAAACTCCCATCTTTCTTCTTCACGAAAAGAACTGGTGCTCCCCACGGCGATACACTTGGTCCGATGTATCCCTTCTCTATCGATCATCCAACGCTTTCTAAGCTCCTCCATCTCCTTAGGACCCATACGGTACGGTGCCTTAGAGATCGGCCCCGTCCCTGGCTTCAACTCGACGGTGAAATCTATCTCCCTCTTCGGTGGCAACCCCTTTAATCTCCTCTGAAAAACATCTGCAAACTCTCCCACCACCGGTATCTCATCAATCGTCGGAATCTCTATCCGGTCATCTCTCACATGGCACAGATCAAAGGACATCCTTCCTCGGATAAGACTTCAAGGTAATAATGAATCAACTTAACTTTGGGTTTGACTAGAAACCCACGATAAGACACACTAACACCCTTTGGACCTCTTAAGGACACTTTCTTTTGATGACAATCTATCTTAGCTTTATACTTTCCTAACCAATCCATCCCAACTATCATCTCAAAACCGTTAAGAGGAAACTCTAGCAAGTCTACAGGGAAATCAACTTGCCCAACTATCAAAGATACATCTCTAAACAATCTCCCACACGATACGACTCACCCGAAGGTATGAAAACTTGCTCACTAATAGATTCATATACTCTCAAACCCAACTGTTTAACATGACTCGAAGACACAAACGACCGAGAAGCCCCGAATCGAACAAAACAAAGGTAGGAATACCATTAACAAGGAATGTACCGGGTGATAACGTGCGCATCTTCCTCACCGCCTTCTTCTCCATCATGAATAACTTGCCACTGGTCTTCCATCCGCCTCCCCAAGATCTTGGCTGATGCGGTCGGCTTAGCACCCGACCCTTGATTGTTGTTGTTGTTCGTCGGTGTTTTCTCGATAAGAATTACCGCTTGTTGCGGTTGCCTCCACTCTGGTAACTCGACTTCCCGGTTTGGCCATGATCCACCGGTCTGTTGCTCGCGAAGCTCATGCGAGTCTCGAAAGGATCCCGGTGCACTCGTGCACTCATGTCTCTTGTGGCCTACACCACCAAAACCATAGCAGTCACTCCCCAACTATTACTCACACTTCCACGGCCACGCCCAAAGGAAGCCCCAAGACTAAACCCGGACCCGAAGAAAATCCTTTAGATCGATTGTGGTTGCCTTTCTTGTGATTTGATTGGCCACCACCCTCGCTCTCGGACTTCCTCTTCTCACCACTTGACCTCTCCTGAGCCATCTCCACCAATCTCTCCGCTCTCCCAGCCCTCTCTCATAAGCTTCCTTAACATCGCAAGGATCCCCACGGGTAACTTATCCATAATCTTGGTGGTCAGCCCCCTCTCAAACCTCAATCCCAAATTCTCCTCACTCAAACCCATGTCCTCAAAGATACCTAGACTTCTCATTGAACAGCTGTAGTATTCAGCCACGACATCTCAAAGAGTCATCTTAAAACCATCAAACTCTTCTCTCAACTTACTCCTCACATGTTCCTAAGACAAACTCCTTCCTCACAAAATTTACGAAACTCCTCCCAAGGTATAGCAGGTAAGCCTTGGTTGGTATATATTTTCTTAGCACTCACCTTCACCGAATCCCACCACTTGCCTCGATGCCTTCCTCGGATAGAACGCACTGTTCCACTCTCATCTCATCCGGACAATGAACCAAGTCTAAGATGTTCTCCATCTCTCTCGGCCAACTATCAAGCGATTAGGTTCCCCAACTCCTTGTACTCTTTCGGGTTAAACCTCGCAATATAGAGGCTGATTTTAGAATGATCAACCTCCTTCTCCTTAGTCTTATCCTTGTCCTCATTCACTCTCTTCGTGGTCTCGGAAGAGCATCCTGGTGCTCTAACATCTTAACGATGTCATCCACGGTCATAAGCTCGGCTCTCGCATACAAAGCGTTTCTCTTGGGCGGCATCTTGAAGCTATATAAGAAAGGGTAAACATAAACACACGTACTAAACCTCAAAACACGAAAACACGCTGCCCATAACCCACTCGATCGAGTTCCCAAACACACTCGATCGAGTAACGGGATACTCGATCGAGTGCCCCACGTACTCGATCGAGTACCCAAACTCTAGAACCCAAACAGACCTTCTGATCTCTTACCTACTCGATCGAGTATCTAGGCTACTCGATCGAGTGACCCCCTACTCGATCGAGTACCCCTAGTTACTCGATCGAGTGCCCCAAAACTCGATTCAGGACTCAAAATCGCCAAAACCCACCCGATCGAGTCAGTCTCACTCGATCGAGTAACACTAATTCATAGAAGCTACCCGCATGTTACGTCATATGCTAACATGCTAAACTTTATAAACCACATTATATCATAATAAGCATACTACGCATCTTTTCTACTATCTACGAAACCATTTCATCATGTTATTAAATGCCACATTGTAAATCATCCAACATGTTATCATCTCATCAACAAGTTTCCTCATATCACCATTTTCTTTCACATGCTCAACTTTCTACTTTAACATCCAACAATTAACACATTCCATCACATTCGTAAACAAGTTAACCAAACACACATACGACTCGACAAACATTTCCCCCATGTGACCGGTTCAAAGTTGTAGGGCGACCCCTGCGACTTTAGGACGTCTCCCAAGTCTTTGCACTAGCTCCTACAACTTTTACCCCGGGTTCATTTTAATTGACTCCCTATGTTCATTAAGTTCATTGGTTACAGGTTTCAGGATCGTCTCTCTGATACCATTTGTAACACCTCCATACTCCAAGTGCCTTACCAGGACCACTCAGGTATGAAGACATTACCATCTCGGTTACCCGAGGCAATGATAATCAAACAACAATAAAGAAACAATGTTTATTATAAATATTTAGTGAATAAATACAATCCTCAAACCAAACCAAAAGCACGATACATTATTTCAAACTGACTGTCTGAACCTCCGGAATTGCTAAGAATGCGATTAGGAAGATGAACTTGTTGCTTTCTCTCTTAAACAGGGTTTTAGGTTTTGTAAAAGTGATTTAAAACAATGACGACGATACTTAAATACCTTAATCGCATAATTAACAAAACCCGAGAAAACTCCCCAGAAATGGACACTCGATCGAGTACCCAAGGTACTCGATCGAGTACCCCCTTACTCGATCGAGTACCCCAGCTACTCGATCGAGTACCCAACAGGTCAGAAACTATTCTATTTCGCAACTTACCCTTACTCGATAGAGTAAGGCCTACTCGATAGAGTACCCCAAGACTTATAAATACGGAGTATTACATTCCTCGTGTTGTAACAGTCAGGATGAGAGGAGGTTGTGGGCTTGATGGCGAGGGGTTAGGGTGAGGCTG
Organism: Silene latifolia; assembly: GCF_048544455.1. Classification (NCBI taxonomy): domain Eukaryota; kingdom Viridiplantae; phylum Streptophyta; class Magnoliopsida; order Caryophyllales; family Caryophyllaceae; genus Silene; species Silene latifolia. The sequence continues at coordinate 222,024,470 of NC_133538.1, read as the reverse complement.
TGGTGGTGTGTGGCGTGGTGTAGAAATGGGCAGAGGCAGGCGATGGGTAGCAGGGCGGGTACGATGAGGGGAGTGCAGGACAGTGGTGAGAGTGCCACGAGAAAGTGTGGAGGAAGGCTGGCTAGTGGTGGAAACAGGCGACCTATGGGAAGGGTCTGCTCGCGGCGTTGGGTTCACCTGGGAGGACTCCAAATGATGACGGAGGTAAGGCGAGAAGCCATCATCAAGGAAATTATAGGAGAAGGATACTGGTGAGTTGATTTTTGCAAATGGAAATTGAGATTCATCAAAAATCACATGGCGCGAGATAATAGTTTTACCACTAGACAAATCAAAACATTTGTAGCCTCGATGGTGTTGCGGGTATCCGAGAAAAACACAAGGGGTAGAACGAGGTTGTAGTTTGGTTATCGATGGGGAAGGAAAAAGGGGATAACATAAACAACCAAAAACCCGAAGATGTGTGTATAACGGATCCCGACGATAAAGAATTTGTGTGGGTGATTTGTTGGAAAGTAGCTTGCTCAGTAGTATATTTAGAAGATAAGTGGCCATTTGAAGGGCATGGTGCCAAAATGATGGTGGAACGTAGGCGTGGTGAAGAAGATTCCGAATGATGTTATTTATGGTGCGTATTTTCCTTTCGGCCTTACCATTTTGAGAGAAAGTGTGGGGACAAGAGAAACAAAAACGCATTCCATTTTGCTGACAAAAATTAGTAAAATGAGCATTATCGTATTCACGACCATTGTCACATTGAAAATATTTAATATCACGCTCAAAATGTGTTTTTATGAATTTACCAAAAGCAGAAAAAATATTGTAGACTTGAGATTTTTTTCCGATTCGAAAAGTCCATAAAAAATTAGTGAAATCGTCAAGAAAAGGATGTAATACTTGTGGCCTGCACTACTTAAAACAGGAGAGGTCCATAAATCACTATGGATAATATCGAAAGGAAATAGCGTTTTGGTACTAGAAGCAACAAATGGCAACTTAATATGTTTTCCAAAAATACAAGACCGACACTTAGAAGAACAATTATTTTGGGTGCCAGAAATGAAATTGTTATTTCTAAGACAAGCTAGGATAGGAGCTCCCGGGTGACCCAAACCACTATGCCACAAATCAGGGGCAAGAGCAGAGAAAGCCGCTGGTGATACATAGGTTGGAGAGGCGGGTGCAAGAGGATAAAGGTCGCATGTACTATTCCATCTCAGAATTGGTATCCCCGTCTGTAATTCCTTCACAGAAAAACCGAAAGGATCAAACTCAACAGAAACATTATTATCAATTGTGAAACGTCAAACGGAAACAAGGTTTTTAATAAGTTTAGGAGCATGTAAAACGTTTTGCAATTTTAGTGGTGGATTAGGCTTGGGTAAAGTAGTATGTCCATAACCTTAAATCGGAATTCCTTGACCACTACCAACGATAATATTTCGGTTCGTGCTCATATTAAAATAAGACGAGAGATTACCTTGGGACTGAGTCATATGAGATGTAGCGCCGGTGTCCATGTACCAGTTGGGATCAGGAGGAGTTAAACCCAGCGTATGCATCGCGGCTTCAATATCAGTGCGAGCATAATTGTATGTAGGAGGAGCGGAAGCGACGTGAGCTTGAGCCGTTGGTGGTTTACCCAGAATGATAGGACCACGATTGAGAGTAGGTCGTGTCCAAGAAGAGGTAGGATACGGGCATGGTGGAGTGCCCCACGCACCCCAAGGGAACCACGGTGGACAGAGTCCCCACGGCTGACCAGTAGGTTGAGAAGAGGGCGTACCAGCGGTGGTCTGAACAGTAGCCTGAGCAGGGGTAGGCGAGGATGAGTCTACTGAACCACTATTATTACCCTTACCACACTTTCGGTAGTTCTTTCCCTTCACATTATTACGGGTATTACCCCGTTTGGACCCACGATTGTTACCAGTAGTACTATCGAGTTTGGGTTCAGAAGTGTGATGGGAAGAGTAAAGGGCTGTACCACCACCAGTAGCCTGGGTAGCAGCATTAGTTTGCTTGGACTTGCGAGTTTCTTCCAAGACAAGGCGAGATCGGGCTTCATAAAACGTCGGCAGTGGAGTGCTTTGTTGTAGGAACGTAGCGACGTTATCATAGCTTTCATTTAGTCCCGCGATCAATTGAAGCACAAGCCTTTGATTTGAGACCGGTGCACCAACGTTCGCGAGTTGATCAGAAAGCTTCTTTAGCTCTTGACAATAGGCAGTGATGAAGTTGAAATCATCAAGAGCAACAGAAGTGAATTGATTCTCGAGATAGACGGCGTGGGTATTTTTATTGTCTTGGAAAATGGCTTCCAAGCTATCCCAAGCGTCTTTTGCTGACTGCTTCGGAGCCAGGATAGTGTGGATGAGATCCACAGATATCGTGCTAAAAATCCACTGTTTTACCAGGGCATCTAGGCGCGGCCAGAGAGCAGCGTCAGCAGCAGCCGTGGAGGAACATTCGGCTGAAGTTAGGTGGTCGTGCGCCAGGTATGCGCGGGAGTGGTTCTCAAAGAGGGCAACCCATGTGGCGTATTCGCCATTCTCCATTTCCAACGTGATTGGGATGAGATTTTTCACATTGGTAATGCTCAAAGCAGGGTGGAATTGGGCCATTTTTAGAGGAAAAGAAAAAAGATGAGGTAGCAGAGAGGAAATTGGGATGAATTTTGAGAAGCACGATGTTAACCTGATACCATGTAAGTAATTGGTTTGCTTGCCTTCTCATTAATTATCAACGTGATATATATACAAGAGGTGATTAACTAAACTCCTAGATTCTAGTTTGACTCCTTATACAAAGCTTGAGACTAGGAAATACATTGCCTATATACTACAAACAAGGAGGCAGGTACAACAATATAGTTAGCAAAATATCCTATGAAAAAGATTACGGATAATGTAACTATTAGATATTAATATCTACAATTATATCTCAACAACTCTATATTTATTTATTTATCAAAACAAAACAATTTTTTATCAAAACAAAACAAATTTTATCTTACAAATTTTATCTTATTGAGATGATAGAGTCCAAAAAGAATTTGGAGACTGAATGGAAATTGCACCAGAAGATTAGTTTGAGACGATGTTTATTGGTATCCTAATGCTACACTAAATTGCCAACTCTCTCTATCCTTACTACTATATAATAACATGGTTCATATAATTATTGTCATCATAAAACCTCTGTTTCCTTTTTTTGTTTATTTATGCTTTGAATTCGTTTTTATTTATTATGCAATTTATTTCTTTTCAATTAATTTTATTTATGATAATTTATATAATGGTGGTTAGTTAAAATGATTTTAATAATGAATTTTTTTTGTTATGTTGACAGGATGAAGATGTTCAGAACTATGAATTGCAAACGTGGAACGTTCCCCTCATCATTGCCCAATTAATCTCAGTGATCCCATCTTCTAGCTAAAGGTTTGATATTTTTCAAAGCTATTCCCTTTCCTTCATTTTTGTGATGAATTTATACTTTTATGATAATTCAAGTTCATTACTTTGTTGGGTTGTTTAATTTACGCATAAAGTTTCGATTCTTCTGTTATTTGTTACTCAAAGTCAACTTTATTGGGTTGTTTGATCGATTTGTGTGCGAAAGTTTCAATCTTTTGTGTTTTCATGTGCAGATTGAATTATGAGTTTCGGGGATTGTTGCATGGCATGCACTCCTGAAAGCTTAAGAACATAACATACTACTCCGTATCATGGCTATATATTTCTCTCTAAGAATCTGGCAGGATTATATGGGTCGTTTTAGCTTCATCGTCATTCATAATTAATTTACGTTCTACAGCAAGACAATAAAAAACACAAATAAATAATGAAACAAAACTAAATTTCGATGCACGGGTGGAACTTATTTCATATTAAAATCAAACCTATCTCCGTATAATCATAATACTCCCCTAATTACTTACGGTGGCTAAAATGAGTGGAGGAATACATTAATCCCAAGGACCCGGGTGGACCTTTGATTAAACCTATCTGTCATGTCCGGTGGAGGAATATGACTTTGGTTTTCTCTGCTTTTTTTAATTATAACTTTCAATCTGAAAGTTATTTGTTCTCCGTAGAGTGTCTTCTATGGGTGGAAAACCTTTCAAAGAGAAGATTAACAGTTACGTACATCGCATTCGTCGCATTGTTAACAAATCCCAAGGCTAGGAGTGTTGGATTGTCGCGTAAGACAATAAGGTGTTTTGACTTTAGTATCACATAACCTGCATAGTTAAAAGCTATATATGTGACAGTATAGAACTTCATCGCGAAACACCCTCAAAGTGATGACAGATTATACAAAGATTGACTAAATAAATTATAAATAAAGGTTTTTCTTTCTCTATAATTGTTGTTTGATACACAATTATGTACCGGTAGTTTTAGGAAAAAGGAAAGAGAAATTAAAATTAATAATAATAGGGTTAGGATATGTCGTATAAATAATTTTAAATAATTAAGAGTATTGGATATGTAAACATGTTATCGTCTTGTGAAACAATTTTACTTTTTTACATAATTTTTGAGTCATTTTAAATTCTCCAACTTTTATGAATTACATAGAAAATATTTTTTTAAAAAAAAAAATTTAACGATAATGGACTAAAATTGATTTTCTATTATCAAAATTGCATTAAAGATTGCATTGTTTTAAAACTTGTATCATATGTTTTTACGTGAAATATGAGCCTATGAGCTTAATTAGTTAATTAACATCCAACAGAATCTCTATGGACTGAGTCCGTCATACGCAAGTAACACAACTATACAAACAAGGCCTATATTTATTGGAATCAGATAGACACATATTTGGTTCCAATAGATAAAGACAAATATGATACGTATATACAAATATTACACGAAGAATAAGATTATATGCTTGCTAGGATCTCTCAAATTTAAATGTATTTAGGTTGAAACTTGGTATTAAGAAACTCAGTAACACTAAAACTCATCAAAATAATTGAAAAATAAGAAGAAAAAAATGCCATAGAATAATACTCCCTTAATTTTTTTATTCTCTTATTTTTTATATTTTAAGACGATTTCCCATCTTTTAATTCATTAATCAACTTCACTATTTTATTTGGATGAATTTGTCTCATCTTCCTAATCTATTAGGGAGTATAAAAGATCAAGTTTTCAATTGGTAAATCTCCAATGTAATATTAAACTTAATTGGACTCATGGATCATTGTACTGTAATCATTGTATGTTTATATATGTACAAACTCTTCCTTAGTTCCTCCTACAAAGATAATAATCTATGGATTTATTTCGCTAGGCATCTATCACATATTCACATGCTCTAATAATTCATCCACCCTATAACTATAAGAATATTAAATATTATGAAAATGACATTAACCCTACACAAATTAGTCGAATCACGCTAAAAGACGATTTACCGATTAAAAAGTAAATCATCCACTTAACTTACATGAAGTATATGGTGTTTGAAATTCAAATTTATCATAACAATTCACTATGCTTATACCCACAAGTTATAATATGGTCTCATAAAAATTGGTACCTATTAAAAATGTCACAAATACCATTAAAAAAGGGAAAGTGTGACTTTAACTTTTTAAAAACACTTAAATAGAATTAAATTTTTCTATTTTTATTTTAAAACTGATATTTTACCATAAACAATTCAAAGAATAATATCTTTGATCTCTTAACATAGGAAATTCAAAAGATAAGAATTTAATTAGAAAACAATATTTATAATAACTTTTCAAATAAGTACATAAATACGGAGTAACAATTCATATCATTTGTTAAATATATTTTCAAATAATTCCACCAAATAGGAGGTAACCCCTAACAAGTAAGAACATACATTTTTATAACCTCACGTAAAGCAAAACAATAAGTAATTTCCGTGCAACGCACGGGCATGAAATCTAGTACATTTAATATATCAAGGGTAAGTCTTCTGAAAGACGGAACACTTCGAAATAAAAAAATTGGTACGCTAAACTTTGAGTTAGTATCAACAATAAATAAAGGGATAACGAAAAACGTATAAAATGGTTCGGAAGAGCGATCTCTCAATAACTTGGTAAGACACCGTCTCTACCAAGTTTAATATCAAAATAAATTGCTTAGTATCCTAAAACAGTGTATACCTTTTCTATTTATATGTTACTCTATCCATCACCCACTGCATTCGGTATAGCAATCTGTTCACAATAAGGAAAAATTAATTAGTATGATAGACATACCCAAATGCACAATAAAGAGACATATAGACGCCTAATATGATCATATAGCTGAGAAAATTTACATACATACAGAACAATATAGTTAAATTAATAGTATAAACAACTATAATACAAAAAAAAAAAACAAACTAATCTAGCTAAAAGATCAAAACAAAAAAGTGAATTCAATAGTTATGGCGTGAAGGAGGAAGGAGTCTAAAAGGATTTAAAGGACTATATTTTTTTTTTTTTTGAGGAAAACCCACAAGGGCCTAATTCATATTATCACGATCGTACGCAGCCAACAAAACAATGTTCTGAGGTAAATCCTCGACCCAATCACGCGTACCAACAAACCACGCCACCACATGAGCAAAAGTGTGTGCCACCTTATTACAATTACGCTTAACAAAGGAAAACTCTACTAGCTGAAAAGAAGAACATAAAGTAAAAATGTCATCGTAAATAAGAAATAAGTCACTTCGACCCCGAGCTCGATTCTTCAAATCTTGGACGACCCCGAGACAATCGCTTTCCACCTCCACCCTCGTCAAACCCCTCCGTCTAGCCTCACTCAAACCCATCAAAATAGCTTCTGCCTCGGACAATTGCGGTCCTCGATCAACCAGCTCTTTCCTCGTAGCAGCCCACATAACACCCCCCTCCTCGTCCTGCACACCACTCCTAACCCCATCCCCAGCCCTTCCATTCGTCCCGTATCAACATTCACTTTGCTCCACCCTTGCCTAGGCTTCCTCCATCCTCCTCCTGTCACCACCTCCTCATCAACCTCCCTTCGACCAGTCCCTTCCTCCCTCATCTCTGCCACCAACTCACGCACCCGTCTTAGAACCGCATCCACGCTCCACTGCTTCCCCCTCAAACACCACCTACCTCCCAAATAGCCCATAGACCGGTTATGAATGTCACACTCTCACTAACACCCAGCTCCCTCACACTCTCAAATCCGACTTCCTTCAACACCTCAATCCCCAGCCCGTCCCAAATCCCCCCAACCCAGTTACAACCCCACACAACATGAAGGCTAGTCTCCTTGTTACACAAGCAAATCGGACATCCATCATCGAATTCACGTATCCGTTTAGCAATGTTACCTTTTGTAGCGATAGCGTCATTACAAAGTTGCCACACACAGACCTTTATGCGAGGTAGCACCGGTGCTTTCCAAATCTTGCCCCATAACCACTTCTCACGAAAATAGTCGGACTGCTCCACCATCTCACTTCCATCATCCACAAGAGCCCAATAAGCCGTTCTCACCGAGTACTCCCCATTCTTCGTCAAGTTCCAGCACCATTCGTCTTGTCCACCTGCATTACTTAAGCGGATATTCAAAATGCGCTCGGCCTCGAAAGAAAGAAACAGCTCCTCGACCAACCCATTATTTCATCTCCCCTCCCCCTCCACCATCAGCTCTTTCACCCTCATATCCACACTACAATTCTCTCTCGGAGAAAGGGCCCTCCTGTTCTTCGTGTTTGATATCCACGGGTCTCCCAATACTCGTGTATCTTTGCCATCACCAATTCTTTTTCGAGCTCCCAACTTCAACACGTCGCGTGCCTCCCAAATGCTTCTCCATGTATAACTCGGGTTTGTGCCAAGAGCTGACTCCATATAAGTGGTATCTGGGAAATATTTCGCCTTTAAAACTCGCACCATCAATGACTCCCTCTCCGTCATGAGCCTCCATGCTTGCTTGCCCAATAATGCCATATTGAACTTTTTAAAATCCCGAAATCCTAATCCCCCTCTTGACTTCGGCAGACATTGTTTGTGCCAAGCCATCCACGCCATTTTCCTTTTCCCTCCCTCGGTTCCCCACCAAAAACTCGAAACAAGCGATCGTAATTCATCACAAAAATTAGCCGGTAATTTAAAAACACTCATTGCGTATGTCGAGATTGATTGGGCAACAGCCATTATCAATATTTCCCGTCCCGCCATGATGAGTAACATTCCCCGCCATCCTTGTAGTTTCTTACTGATCTTGTCCCGTATTTTTTACACGACCTGCCTGGAGTGCCCCACTACAGTCGGGAGTCCCAAATACTTCTCCTGTACTCCCACCGCCCGTACTCCAAGAACTTCAGCCACCCGGTTTCTTCTCACTTCTCTTGTTCCCTTGCTAAAAGATACAATGGTCTTATCATAGTTAACAACCTGACCCGACGCCTTCTCATATGCATATAGTAGAGCTTTCACCCTACCTGCCTCCATTTCATTAGCCTTGACAAAGAAAATTCTATCGTCTGCAAAGAGCAAGTGAAATATCACAGGAGCGGTTGGGGCAATTCGAATACCGTGAATAGTATTATTTTCCACTTCTCGACGTAAAAGACTCGACAGCACCTCCGCACATAGGATAAAAAGATATGGTGAAATCGAGTCCTCTTGTCGAAGCCCCCTTTCCGGAGTAAATGTAGTAGAGACCGTGCCATTCACCAACACCTCATAATTGACCGTCGTCACACATTCCATTACCCTCTCAACCCACGACCCGTCGAAGCCCATCTTCATCAAAACAGCTTCCAAAATTTCCATTCTACCCGGTTATAAGCCTTCGATATATCAAGCTTAAGCGCCATGTGTCCTCCACCTCCCCTCGAATTTTTCATATAATGAAACAATTCAAAAGCCAATAATATATTATCGGTGATAAGACGGCCGGGGGTAAAGGCACTTTGATTTTCCGACACTATATCACCTAGGAACTGCTTCAGCCTATTCGCCAACACTTTTGAAACAATTTTATAGACCACCTTACACAAGCTTATGGGTCGAAAATCCACCATTTTGTTCGGCGCCTTCTTCTTCGGGATCAAAACAATTTGGGCTTTATTCAATTCAGCTGGGAGACGTGCGCCATTGGGGATATTCAAGACCTGTCTAGTAACGGAAGGTCCTACGATATGCCAGTTTGAAAAAATAGTCCATCGTCTGGTCCAGGCGCCTTGAGCGGGTTCATTTGATTCAATGCCATAATAACCTCCTTTCCTGTATATACGGCCCTCAGAATTTCGTTCATCTGACCTGTGACGCTACCTTCTACGCCCTGCAAGACATCATCAAATCCAATAGGGGATGTAGACGAGAACAACCCTTGAAAGTATCTAGTAGCAGCTTCCGCAATGTCACTCGTTTTCTCATAAACATGACCATCCTCTTCAACCAGCCTTTGAATTCGGTTCTTCTCCTTTCGCTGACTAGCTGTGCGGCGGAAAAATTTCGTTTTACAGTCTCCGTCTTTAAACCAAATTGCCCTAGAACGTTGACGCCAGAATTGCTCTTCTTGTCTCAACAATTTATTTATATCAGACACCAATTTCCTCCTCTCCTCTACTGCTCGTTTCGAACATTGCCCCTCATTCAAAATTTTAAGACGCCTCCTTTTTTTCGCCAGGTCCCTTGTTATCCCTCCAATATTAATTCCCTTCCATTTCAGCAGGTCTCTTGCACACCCAGAAATAGTCTCAATAATGTCCCCATCATCTCACTCCCAAGCCCTTCGAATAATATCTTCGCATCCTTCCTCCCCCACCCATACATGCTCAAATCTAAACTTTCTATTCGCTCCCATCCCCTCTCGTACACGTTTATCAATCACTACCCTCAACGGGGAATGGTCTGACCATTCTCTGTCAAGGTGAAGAAGCTTAGCATATGGAAAAAGATCAAACCAGTCCGTCGTACCCATTGCTCTATCAAGGCGGCACTGTCGATTATCAATACCTGCTTGCCCATTATCAAAAGTAAACTCATACCCTTCAAACGGAATATCTCGTAACCCACAATCGTCCACAACGTCCCGAAAATTATTCATCTGCCGCTGAGCACGATTTCCACCCCTCATCTCCGTAGAATACAAAATCTCATTAAAGTCCCCTACACATAGCCATGGATCATTCGACTGTGTAGCAAGTAACCGAAGTTGTTGCCAAGATAAGTGTCGGTCTTGTATAGCCGGCCAACCATAGAAACTAGTGATCCTACACTTCATCTCCCCGAACTCCACATCAAAGTCCATAACATGTACAGACGCGAGCCTCAGCTGACACCTTACTTCTTTACGCCAAAAGAACGCTAACACACCAGAACGCCCCCTACTATCTACAGCCACCCCTTCATATCCCCCTATCTTTCTAATAACAGCTTGCATATCTCTACTACACAACTTAGTTTCACAAAAAAGCACAATACTAGGATCCTCCCTCCTGAGCAAATGTTTAAGTCCGCCTACTGCATCGGGGTTGCCCAGCCCCCTGCAGTTAAGGCTCAAAAGATTCATGAGGCCCGGCGGGGTTGAGCGACCTCAACCTCCGCCTCAGGTGAACTTACACCCATGATAACAATACTTCTCCTTTTCAAAGCCACATCATCGTCTACAACTCCCTCCCGTTCTCTCTTACCCAACTGCCTCTCCTCCCCACTCCCACCTTCTCCTGTTGCACCCACCTCCCTAGCCAGCCTTTTCCACCAACTCACACTCCCATGCTTAACCCCATGCTCCAAAGACTCTCCCATTCCCTTATCGCAATCCCTCTTTCCCTCTCCAGACATCTCCCATCTCCCCTCAGTTCTAGAGATTACCCCTTCATCCACCATGTTAACCTCCTCAACTGAATGCACCTCGCTACTCCTTCTCCCTACCTCCTCCTCTCTCCTATCCCCATTGGTTTTTTCAACGACAACATCTACTTTGTGCGCCTTGTTTTTGTATGTTACTGCTATTTGTTGCAACTTTTCGATCATCTTCTCGATATCTTCCTTCTCCTTCCTCTCAACGTCCTCAAACTTATCAGCAGGAGACCTTGCTACCTTCGACTTTGACTCCACAACCGTAGTCTTGGTAACTTTCCATGGTGAAGCTCGCATCCATTCCCCAAACTTCAATTCCCCCTCATCGTATGGTCCCTCCTCGCAATCTTTCTCCCCATGCCCGAAGAGTCCACACCCGTAACAGAAATTAGGTAACCTTTCATACTTAACCGCAAACTTACTGGAATTCCCATTTGGCAACTTCACAACAACATCCTCCTTTAGGGGTTTTCTAGCATCCATTAAAACCCTAATTCTCACAGCTCTCTCCACCTCCGGATTTGGTAAATTGTCCATACATACATACGTCCCAATCTGTGACCCCAAGTAACGAAGGTTCCCTTCATTTGACCTCCCCCTTATCGGTAAATCATACACACGTATCCACATTGGAACACGAAACAGTGGCGTCTCAGAAATCTTTCCCATGTCACACGGTTCATTAAGGCACCATATATGTTGGTCGAAGTGCCACGGTTTCCCCTCTAAAACCCTACTCTTATCCTTAAAAATGGAAAAACGGAAAACAAAAATTTTCTCTTTAGGGTTTAGAACGTTACCAATTATAGTGCCCTTCGGATTCCACAGTTTCACCATCGTATCGATAGCTGCTTTTACGTTAATGGCCTTTGTAGTCCATAATTTCCCAAAAAGCATAAGATCCGACCATTGCTTCTCGTCGTCATCATCTCCAACATCCCAGACAAACTCCTCACTTCCATCATCTGACCCTCCAATCATGATCTACTTTCCAGCCCGTTGACGAACACGCTCGTCCATGTATCTCTCAGTGTAACAGTAAAATTAAGAAGAAATTAAACCCTAACAAACACCAAAGACGAAAGGAAAAGTACAGTCCAATGTCAAAGACACATGACGGAACCTTAAGCAAAAAGGATTAACAAAGACGACTCCGACGGACTCTCCGCTGGAAACCCTAGGAGCACTAATACGATGTGTTTTAAAGGACTATATTTATATATAGGAATAGTTAACAAATTGGTTTAGGATTTGTTAACAAATTGTAGTCCAACTGAAACACTTTTCGTTCAAAGACTAAAAAAATGGTACATGATCTAAACTGATTAAATAGTTTTTTGATTATTAAGTTTATGATTAATTAATGTTTAGTATTTGACAAAAGTTAGAGACTTTATAATCGCTCGAAAAAAGCTTCCTTTATTACCCTTATTAATATAGATAGATAGATATTGATTTCTCCATAGCTACTACTCGGATTTCTTCCTTAACTGAATTCCCCCACTTCACCCCTATTTCTATTTTTCTCTTCAATGAATATTCATTAGTTGTAAATCCAATTTTTGATATATATATATTACTCACATTTAATCAAAAAAAAAAGAATATTCATTAGTGGCATGATAATATTTGAATAAATAATTATCTGACACACTATTATCAATAGGAAAATTGGTTTATAAGCCAATTAAGGATTTGTAACCGAAAAATTCATGTATCCGTATTGTAGCAAGAAGAAACTAAATTTTACTACGCCGTACTCTTTCATGACTTGTGTAAGGAGATAAATGAATCCTATATTTATAGGTGCATGCCCTGAAGAAACGTGTGTTAAATAGTTAATGTATACATTGTACTTGGATTAAGTGTCTTTGACTGCTCTATATATGTTGAAAAACATGCATGGTGTTAATTTAGTTTGAATACATATATATCTAGAAAATACGGAGTATAAATTTTATGTATAGGGATGATGCATGAATGCATGATAGCTTCCATTTATAATACAGGAGTACCATGAACGGATGTACCTTCATTCATGCATATTCAATCTATTATCTTCGAAAATGGTTAAAATCACTTATTAATGTAAAATATTCTTGTAATTTTTTTTTAAATAAATAAATAAATTAAATATGACATGTCAAATCTTCAATTTCTCAATCCAACTTTATATATAGATATATGACTGTAAGAGTATTTATGTTTTGACTACTTCCTAGAACGTGACAGGAATACGCCGACCATACTCAATAACTCTTCAACGAAAGCTCGTTGATTTACATTAGTTTGTCGTCAATGCATGTTTTCATCATTCATTCACGTTGTTTTAATTAGGATAAAAAGTTGATGTTCAGTTCGTATTTTAGGTGAAACATGTTTACCATGAATAGTTAATATATTAGTTTAAGCTTGAATATCTTATGTGTGAAACTCATAATGGTTAATATATATATATAGAGGCAAGATCCGGTGAGTCTACCTATATTTTTGAGTCCCATGAGTCCACTTATGTATCACACGTTATACACAAGAATATCACGAATTGAATAAATAAGATAGAGTTGTGAAAATGTATGTCTATCGTTGTCTTATATTGTACCAGTTACGGAAACAGAGAATACAAGTCAATGACACATTTTAAGGGAATGCAAACAATTCAAATCATGTGTGGGAATGACACATTTTAAAGGAATGCAAAAAAATACGATACTGCCAATTAAGCCATTGATCGACACTGTACAATTCTGAAAGTATATTTTTGGGAAACTAAGCAGGTGAATGGATACAACGGGAAGACGAGACAATCGACAGCCTCATACAGAAATCTGAACATTGGAATCTTATTGACTGAAATGAAGGGAATATGTACCGTATGATCTTTCCAATCTGCTTTTTCCTCTTTATGTTAATGACTATGTGACTTTATTTTGATTGATGCGGTATAAACAATTTGAATTTAGGACTTGCATTTAGATTATTTGGCATATTAGTTGGTAGAAGCATATGCATTAGGATGTGTATATGTTAGTTGCATCATCGCATATATTTGCATTTAGGAAAATTTTTGTGAAACCGTCTATTTGGGAAACTTGACAAGTGTACATAGGCCCTAGTAGATGCTTTTTTTTCTTAAGACTTTGCTTGTTAGAATACTTGTAAAACACCCTAGGATGTGTCATGCTAGTATCCTTTGACCCATGGAATAAGGCCTAGTCAAGAGTACCTTGTGGTGTGATAACTCCTTGGCTACCGTTTATTCCAAGGTGACCCTTGAACCAATGCAACCATCATTCATCCATGTTCTACCATATATTTTGTCATCAAAGGGAATGGGCACAAAAATTGTTCAAATTTTAGAAATGAAATGAAAAGCCAAAAAGTTTGCAAATGCATCAAAAGAAAAGAGGAGTAAAAATAGACTCCTATGCTTCAAATATAAGGCACCCTCGTTACTAATTAGGGTAGTTTTGAAAATGTTCAAAAGAAAATGCAAAAAGTTAAAAGTTGTCAAGTATTGAAATGCCAAAAATCAAAAGAAATGGCAAAAACAAAGTGTTCTCAAATGTCAAATGCCACAAGAAATTGGAGAGAAAAACAACAACAAAAGCAAACTCCCAAATGAAACTCAATTACTATTAATCCCTTTATCCGTCATATTCATTTTTGTGCATGGTAGAGAGGGGACGACCCTTCTTCTTGTCTAGGCAAGAAGGGGAATTCCACGATCCTCCAGTGTTTCTAACACCATAGGGAGCCTATTCTTGACAAAAGCATTTAACGATTGAGGAAAACGGTACCCTAGCTTGACACAACTTGGAGGTGATTTATTGGTATCCTTCTAGGCTTAGTAGTTTGAAGAAACCATATCTATGAAGGAGTGTGTACCCTTGAATTGCTTTCCCTTTATATAATTTCCGCCGCTTAGATGAGGAAAGTGGCTATTCTTTTTGTAGATGCATACATTACTTGATTTTGTGTGCTTTAATGATTGGATGTGTCGCCATTTTGGCTAGACCCACCTTGCCTTGCAAGAAGGCATCCTACCTCATGGTTGTCTTGTTGTGAGTTGAAGGGGCGGAGTGAGACCCGCTAAATGTCTCATATCGGCTATATTAGTAGGATCGTTTAAATACGGGTCCTAATTTTGTCACCTCTTTACTCGGGACGAGCAAAGGTTCGGTTTGGGGATATTTGATGTGACCAATAATTGAGCATATTTAGTCCCCAAATTAGCCTCGTTCCTATGCTTTTTAGTGCATATTTGGGTCATTTACTATCTTTAGTCCTTTGTTTTGCATATTCTTTGAGGTTTTCTTTCCTTGGTAGGAGAGGAGTGCAAACCTTGAATTTTCATGGCAAAATAGAGCTAAATTGATCGAATCTAATGACCAAGCATCAAAGAGAAGACAAGACTAGAAGGCCTTTGCACATAATTTAGTAGATGGGCAATGATGAAGAAGATCCTTGCATCCCCGACACAATCCCGGAGGATTGTTAGAAGAAGAAAAGAAGAAAAGAAGATATGGCAAAGATCCGAGCGTCTCACCTATCGGGACGCTCGTCCAGAAGCTCCACAGGCCGCTCATCCAAGCTGCCAGGCCGCTCGTCCAGAAGCTATTCAATCCGCCCGTCCCGACCTTTTGGACGCTCGGATTGTCCTCCAGAGCAACATGTCCTCTTCCTTCTCCATTCGAGATGCGCATATTATTGAAAGACTAGCTAAAAGGAGACCCGCATCTTTTATTGAGAGGAGCGATTCCTCAAGGACTTAATCGTCATTTAATCCCTTAGTAACCCTAATTTGTGCACCTAATCCCCACTATAAATACCCCATTAGTCTAATTATATTATCATGTTCTTATTATCAATCTTTAGTGTAGTTTATATTATTCTAATCTCTCTTTAATCTTGTAATCAACTTTTAATTAAGTCTTAATACAAATCTCATTTCCTTAATTTCTCTATTGTTCATATTTTATTTTGGGTAATTAAAGATTATTTGGGTTTATTGGGAGATGACAACCTTCCATCAATCATCAAGTACTTCTATTATTCTTTGCATTATTATTTTGGAATCATCATTAGGTATAATTCTCTTAATCCCTTTTTAATTATTGTTAATCATCTTCATTTATTCATCATGTTTTGCTTTGTAAATATGATTGACAACCTTGTTAACATGTCAAACTTGATAATGAGTGAGTAGTTTCCTTAACTAGGGTTAATGGGGAAATAGGGGAAACCAACATGGGGATGATTCATGCTTAATTTAATATGTTCACATAATTTATTTGCTTGCTTGTTGTGATCTCAACTTATGCACATGTTATGTTTGATGAAATGCGAGCCTATGAATCCTTGCATTTTTTACCCATCACTTACCTTTTCAATGAGACTTGTAAGATATAAATCAACTCGAGTCTCATTAGACCATGCATATAGTTGAGTAGGGAGGATTAAGTCGACTTGTAGTTGTTGTACAATCTAATCGATTCCGCTCCGGGACCCATACCTTCCTAGGATTGTAAGATATAAACCAACTTGATTTTATCACAACAATAATTGCTTGCTTATAATTTGAGAATATGTTTGTATGATCAATTCTCATGAATCCCCTATGAACCCATGACACCCTAGTGCATTTAATCAATTGTTTACATGTCATTTTGGTCATCTTGCTTGTTTACTTTTATTGTCATTTAGTTTAGTGATCTTCTTATCTCAATCCAAATTGTGACACCCCTAGACACCACTATTTGCAATCGAAAATCCTACATCAATACCCGTCCCTTGGGATCCGACCTTTACTTGCCTTTTTACTAGTAGTAGAGTTGTTTGTGAAGTTATAAATATTGTTTTGGTCTAGGTGCTCTTAACGAGAAGTAACCGAAATCTAAGCTCAAAGAGGACCGACCAGAAGCCACTCCCGAAAGTGACTCCACTCAGCCGAGGGCACACCTCGCAAACCACATACAAACAAACACAATCAATTATAATATCAACAATACCAAATTAATTATGATATAATCAAATACCAACAACCAACAACAATCTCATAACCATATATATAATAACTGAGTAGGAAACCATACATGAAATGCAATCACTACAAATCGACACAACAGAAGATCAAAAGCAGTCCTCTACGAAATAACCTCCTATCAACATATAATCATATAATCACAATCCACAATAAATAATACTCTCAAAAATCCCCAAATTACCCAATTAGGGTTTAACCAAAACTAACGAATTAATATAAAAACTGTACTAAGATCTTACCCACAATACGACGATCTCAAAGGTGTAAAGAACTCTGTAATCCGACGACTCAAGCCCTTGGATTTGATAGCAATGTGAGAGAAGAATGAAACGTAGTTTTTGTTTTTCTCTTTGTAAAATGTTTAGAATAAAATAAAGGTAAAAGAAACTGATGAAAGTCCTTTATATATCATTCTCGTATTGCAATCAAAACCCGGCCAAAAAACACATAAGAACCAACGTAATCGATCGATTAATTGAGGTACTCGGTCGAGTTGCCCCTACTCGATCGAGTACCCATCAGGCAGAACACTGTCCAGAACGGAAAACTAACTTACTCGAAGAGTAAGCCTTACTCGATAGAGTACCCAACAACACATAAAACCAAAGTTCAAATCCATACTCAAAAACAAACATACTAACTCGACTACGACACAACAACGCAACAAAAACTCAAAAACAAAACCCAACCACAACTCATAAACTCAAAAACAAAACCTAACCGCAACTCAAAAACTTAAAAACAAAATGCAACCACAACTCATACCGACTCAAAACAACCACTAACTGTACCAAAACAAGCATAAAACCATACAAAAACCTTATGCAATCATCTCCTACCCCCCTAAAAAAAACGTGGTTACATCCCCGTAACCACACATACCTGATCAAAAAGAGACGGATACCGCTCCTTCATAACCTCTTCCGCCTACCAAGTCGCTTCCTTGACATCGTGATTAAACCATAAAACCTTAAGCAACACTGTTTCCCCGGACCTAGATTTGCGAACCTTGCGATCAAGAATCTGTTTTGCCACCTCTAGATAAGACAAGGATTCATCCAACTCGATGTTCTCCACCTCTAACACATGAAAAGGATAACTCACATTCTTCCGTAACTAAGACACATGGTAAACATTATGTACACGATCCAAAGCTGGTGGCAAAGCTAACCGGTAATCAACCTCTCCCACATGATCCAGAATCTCATATGCTCCAATGAACTTTTGGCTTAACTTCCCTTTCTTACCAAACTGCATAACTCGATGCATAGCTGACACTTTCAAAAGAACCTTATCCCAAACCTGAAACTCGATGTCCCGACGATGTAAGTCCGCATAGCTGTTTTGTCGATCCTGGGCCACTTTCATGTTTTGTCTAATCAACTTCACTTGTTCTATCATCTCCTGTATAATCTGTGGTCCTAAAACCACTGCCTCAGCTCTATCATCCCAGTAGATCGGACTCCTATACCTCCTCCCATACAAAGCCTCAAACGGAGCCATCCCAATACTCGATGGTAGCTGTTATTGTAAGAAAACTCGATCAAATCCAACCTATCTTCCCATCTACCACCAAACTCCATCACACAAGTCCTCAACATATCTTCCAAAGTCTTGATAGTTCTCTCTGTCTGTCCATCTGTTTCAGGATGAAACGCAGTACTCATCTTCAAGGTAGTTCCCATCATTTTTTACAACACTTGCCAAAACCGAGAAATGAACCTCACATCCCAATCTGACATAATGTCTTTTGGCACCCCATGTAACCTCACCACATACTTCCTGTAGCCATTAGCCAGTTGCACCTTACTCAATGTATCTTTCATTGGAATAAAGTGAGCTGACTTACCCAAACGGTCAACTATCACCTATATCATGTTATACCTTGCTGTCTCCTCGGTAAACCCACTATGAAATCCATAGAGATAGACTCTCATTTCCACTCAGGTGCCTCAAGAGACTGAATCTTACCTTGTGGTCTTTGCTGCTTCCCTTTGACTCTCTGATATGTCAAACACCTAGCCACAAACTCACATGTCTCCTTTTTCATCCCAGGCCACCAGAAAGTCTTCTTTATATCTCTATAAAGCTTATCACCACCCGGATGCACTGAATACGGTGTGCAATGAGCCTCTGTCATGATTACCTTTTTCAACTTATCATCCTTAGGTACACAACATCTCCCATCAAACCGAACACTCTCATCAGAATGAATAGAGAACCGAGACACTGTCCCTTTCGCTACTCTAGCTCTCCACTCCTGAATCTTAAGATAAAGAGTCTGCTTCCTACGAATATCATCATAAAGATCCAGCTCCACTGTCAAGTCTCCCCTAGCATCCCTTTTTTGAATCACATGTATCCCCATCTTACCCACCTCATCTCTCAACCTCATCAAAGACATCGCTCTGCATAGGGAGTGGACAATCTTCCCGCTCAACGCATCAGCAACAACGTTTGCCTTCCGTTCATGGTATATGATATCCATGTCATAATCCCCGATAAGCTCTATCCACCTCCTCTATCTCATGTTCAGCGCCTTTTGAGTAAAGATGTACTTTAGACTCTTGTGATCAGAAAACACCTTAAAGGTCGCTCTATAAAGATAGTGCCTCCAAATCTTGAGAGTAAACACAACTGCACCCAACTCTAGATCATGCGTCGGATAGTTCACCTCAAAAGGTTTCAATTGCCTAGAAGCATAGGCAATGACTTTCCCGTTCTGCATCAACACACATCCAAACTCGTTCTTTAAAGCATCTGTATACACCTCAAAGTTATTGCACCCTTAAGGTAAAGCGAAGCCTGGAGCTATGGTCAAACGCTCCTTTAATGTTTGGAACGTCGTCTTACAACTTTCATCCCATCGAAACATGTTCTCCTTCCTCATCAACGCGATTATAGGCCTGGAAATCTTTGAAAAGACTTTCACGAACCGTCAATAGTACCCTGCCAAACCTAAGAAACTCCTGATCTCAGCCACGTTCTTTGGTGCTTCCCACTATGCTATTGCCTATATCTTGTTAGGATCCACAGATATGCTCTCTTTAGAAATCAGATGACCCAAAAAAGCCACTTTCTCTAGCCATAATTCACACTTAGACAACATTGCCTACAGCTGGTTGTCGCTCAGAGTTTGTAACACCAACCTCAAATGCTCCTCGTGCTCCTCCTTAGTCATAGAATAGACTAAGATATCATCTATGAACACCACTTCGAACCGATCCAAGAACTGACCAAAGACCCGGTTCATCAAATCCATAAACACTGCCGGCGCATTAGACAACCCAAACGGCATCACCACATACTCATAGTGACCATACCTCGATCAAAAAGCTGTCTTTGGTATGTCTTCCTCCCGAATCCTCACTTGATGGTACCCTGATCTCAGATCAATCTTTGAAAAGACTACGGTCCCACTTAACTGGTCAAACAGATCGTCTATCCTTGGCAAAAGTTACTTGGTCTTCAGTGTAACACTATTCAGCTCTCTATAGTCGATAGATAACCTCAAGCTCCCATCTTTCTTCTTCAAAAACAAAACTAGTGCTCCCCACGGCGATACACTAGGTCTAATGTATCCCTTCTCTATCAAATCATCCAATTGTTTCTTCAGCTCCCCCAACTCCTTGGGACCCATGTGGTATGGGGCGTTAGAGATCGGTCCCGTCCCTAGTTTCAACTCCACACTGAAATCTATATATCTTTTTGGTGGTAAACCTGGTATCTCCTCCGGAAAAACATCTGGAAACTCCCCTACCACTGGTATCTCATCTGCTGTCGGCTCGACCATACTATGATCTTTGATATAGCATAGAATCAAAGGACACCCCTTCCTCAGGTAAGACTTCAAGGTCACCGCTGCAATCACTTTGACTTTGGGTTTGACAACAAACCCACGATAAGACACACTAACTCCCTTTGGACCTCTCAAAGAGACTTTATTTTGGGGATAATATATTCTAGCCTTGTACTTACCCAACCAATCCATACCAACTATCATCTCAAAACCATCCATAAGAAATTCTAAGAAATCCACTAGAAGATCAATCTGCCCAACTATCATTGATACACCACTATAAGACCTCCCACAAGACGCTGACTCTATCGACGGTATAAAAACTTCGTCTTTTATAGACTCAAACTCTCTCAAACCCAAAAAATTATCATGACTCGACGATACAAAAGAGTGTGACACCCCCGAATCAAACATAATAAAGGTAGAAACATCATTAAAAAGAAAGGTACAAGTGATCACGTGTTGATGTGACTCATATTTAAGTATATTTAGTCCCTGAATTAGCCTCGTTCCTATGCTTTTTAGTGCAAAATTGGGTCATTTACTATCTTTAGTTTCCCGTTTTGCATATTCTTTGAGGTTTTGTTCCCTTTGTAGGAAAGGAGTGCAAACCTTGCATTTTCATGGCAAAACGGAGCTAAATTGATCAAATTCAATGACCAAGCATCAAAGGGAAGATGATACTATAAGGCCTATGTAGATAATAAAGTAGATTGGGCAATGATGAAAGGATCCTTGAATCCCCAACAAGATCCCCGAGGATTGTTGATAAAAGAAGAAAAGAAAAGTGCTGACCCCCGATCCGAGAGTCTCCCTGCCCAGGACGAGCGTCTCTATGCCCACCAATCCGAGTATCCCGATGCGAAGACACTCGTCTTGAGGCAAACAGATCCGAGCGTCTCTCCCCTGATCCGCTCGGATTCCCTTGCAGAACCCACCGTGCTTACTGCCTAGACGCTCGGGACGCGCAGATTTCCTGAAGACTACCAAAACAAAGATGAGCATCTCCTTGGAGATGAGACCTTCCTCAACTTTTCTTAAGGGTCTTAATAGTCATTTAAGCCCTTAGTAACCCTAATCCTTGTACCTAATCTCTAGTATAAATACCCCATTGTACTACCTAGATTAGCATGTCATCTTAATAAGATCTTAATCTTATCTTAATCAAGTCTCAATACTATCTTAATCTTGTAATCAATTATTAATATAGCATTAATACAAATCTCATTTCTTAAGCTTTCCTTAATTTCTCTATTGTTCATCATTTATTTTGGGTAATTAGAAGATTATTTGGGTTTATTTGGAGGATTGACAACCTTCCATCAATCATCAAGTACTTCTATTATACTTTGCTTTATTATTTGGAATCATCTTTATAGGTATAATTCTCTCTTAATCCCTTTTTAATTATTGTTAATAATCTTCATTTATTCATTATGTTTTTCCTTGCTAGTATGATTGACAACCTTGTTTGCATGTTAAACTTGACAATGAGTGAGTAGTTTCCTTGACTAGGGTTAATGGGGAATTAGGGGAAACCAATATGGGGATTGATTCATGCTTAATCTAATATGTTTTCATAATTAATTTGCTTGCTTGTTGTGATTCCAACTTATGCACATGTTATGTTTGATGAAATGCGAGCCTATGAATCCTTGCATTTTTTACCCATCACTTACCTTTTCAACGAGACTTGTAAGACATAAAACAACTCGAGTCTCATTAGACCATGAATATAGTTGGATAGGGAGGATTAAGTCGACTTGTAGGTGTTGTACAATCTAATCGATTCGGCTCCGGGATCCAAACCTTCCTAGGGATTGTAAGATTGGTCGGACTATCGTTTTCGGTTACTTGTCGTTAGGAGTACCTAGACCAAAACAATATTTACAACTTCAAAAATTACTCTACTATTAGTAAAGAGGTAAGTAAAGGTCGGACCCCAAGGGACGGGTATTGATGTAGGATTTTCGATTGCAAATGGTCGTGTCTAAGGGTGTCACAATTTGGGTTGAGATAAGAGATCATTAAACTAAATAACAATGTAAATAAACAAGCAAGATGATTAAAATGAGATGTAGACAATTGATTAAAAGCACTTGGGTGTCATGAGTTCATAGGGGATTCATGGGAATTGATCATACAAACATATTCTCAAATTATAAGCAAGCAATTATTGTTATGATAGGATCGAGTTGGTTTATATCTTACAATCCTAGGAAGGTTTGGGTCCCGGAGCCGAATTGATTAGATTGTACAACACCTACAAGTCGACTTAATCCTCCCTACTCAACTATATGCATGGCCTAATGAGACTCGAGTTGGTTTATGTCTTACAAGTCTCATTGAATAGGTAAGTGATGGGTAAAAAATGTTAGAAATCTATATCTCATTATACTCAACAGATTCATATATGTTTCAATTTAATTTAGTCATAAAATTAATTTAGATCTTATGCATGCAAACATAAATAAATATAGAGAAGAAATCGTTTTCCTTACAATAAAATTTCGGATCAAAGGGCACAAGTAAGATCTCCTTCTTACTTGTTCTTGAGCTCTCCTAATATGGATGAACAAAGATTCAAGGGTAGAATCTCTCCCAAAGATGAATACCCAAAGTAACCCCTTAAAAGATTAATATTATTAATACTAGAACAATATTAATCTAAATAAATTTGACCCAAAATATTGAATTTGGTCTCTTGTTTTTCGGTTAAGAGAAGGGAGAAGAAGGAGTAATATTCTCTCTAAAAACTCTATATTTTAGATGTGTTGTAATGAATGAATATACACTAGTATGCATGTAGTGTATATTAGGAAAAAATAAAGAGCAAAAACCCTTGGCCTTGCACTAGGAAAACCGGGTAGGGGGGTGGTTATGGCCAATGCATGAGCTTCAATTCTTCCCAAGAATTATAGGCATGTAAGGCTATGTATTAGGTCTTATGATTATGCCTTCGACTTAAACATAATTAACACAACTAAGCCTAATACTCCCTCCTTATTTTCGGCACATATAGTGTAAAATGGAAAATCCATTTTACACATTATATTGTCAATTTGTCACATGTAACATGTTTCATGACATTAGGTATATAAAATGTATTTTTAACAATTAAAAATCAACATATTAATAAAATATGTCACTTATAAAGTTAACCTAGTAATTCATAATTACTTGTACCGTAATGGGTTCCCGAGTCATAAATTACAACATTCTGTATTTATAATAATCAATTCATTCCTTTTTAATTGTTTCCGTAAACAATAATTTCATCTAAGTAATAAAACAATTCGATTACTTAGACCGTATCTTATTTAATCAAATTACAATGAGACACGTAAATATTACTTCCAAAATCGCCCGTCAATTTTAAGTAATTTAATTAACACGTATCGTCATACGATCAATTAAATAATCAATTAAGAGTGTTTCCCTTTAGGTATGACCTAAGGGGATCAAATGATCACCACCGTTGCACGACAGTAATGTCAAACTCTAGTCAGCCAATCATTACCGATATGTGTGGACCAGTTGACTGTAAAAAATACTTCCCATATGTATTCTTAAAACGAGACTTAAACATGTGATCATCATGATCGACAGTTGTGATCGCATTATTGTCGGAGGAAACATATTGCAACAATCTCCCACTTGTCCTCGACAAGTGTGAGTCACCAATTCTCTTGTCCTATTACTATCTCCCACTCAATGCAAGGTGTCCTTCAGGTCGTACTTGCAAGTGATCATATCGAGAGTGGTTTCCTCGATCTGGAGAATAACTGATTGACCACATTTATCCACCATATATATCTTCCGAGCGTGGCCACGCATTTCCAGTTCATTACTCCTCGAGTGGCCCTGAGATATTGTTATAACCCTGACAAGGGGTGGACAATTCCTATCGCACTCATTCCCTTCGACTAGTCACAACCATCATAACCCAAAATATGCCCATTTGACCCCATTTACGAAGGTCGTAGTAACACAAATCAAAGTTAATCTGAAACTGTGACATCTTAGGTGAACAGTCTTTAGTCAAAAGAATCGACTCATTAGAATATTATAGTAGCTCCCGCCACGACCAGGCTATATAAATTTGCCAGAACTCTATAAGCGGTCATAAGGCCCGACAAAGGTGTTCCTAACAGTCTGCCTATGTGATCGACTAGTCATCACACATGACTCCATGGCACTTGAACTTACTATTAATTGCATCACACTCTAGTCACTTCGAGACGTCACCTCATGTAAGTAACTATGGGTGAATACAATGCTAATCCATGTTCACTTTAACAGGGTTCAATTGTCTCTACAACCCGTTTGGATGTAACAAAGTATAAGGTGAGTTAATAATAACTCAAACGACGAATGTCGACATCACATTCGGGTAGCCAATGCCATATTGCAACCTTATGATGTATATCGTAAGTGTGTAGACACTAGTCGATTGCAATAGAAGTTTA
Organism: Silene latifolia; assembly: GCF_048544455.1. NCBI lineage: Eukaryota > Viridiplantae > Streptophyta > Magnoliopsida > Caryophyllales > Caryophyllaceae > Silene > Silene latifolia. The sequence goes on along the minus strand of NC_133538.1, from coordinate 221,999,325 downwards.
ACATACCATGTGTCCATGTGTTCATACTTCTTGTATTGAATTTTCCTTTATATTCATGTTATCTCTCATAGCATGAACCTTACCAAGAACACATATAGGTTCCCAACCTTGGTTTGGATTCTTTATCTTGAAAGAACTTTCTTGTTGTTTATCACATAACCAACGAATTTGTGGTGGATGATATAACTTGCACTGGTCAAGTGTTCTACCAACTCACAATGCACTAGGTATACGTTTTGTAGGGTCTTGAAACAATTGTCAAGATGATTAGCCTAGCACTTCACATAAGTCCTAGTATATTAGAAAATATTAGTTTTGAGTAACTTCTTACTTTATTTAAGTATCTTTCCAAACTTCTCATTTCTCCTTTTAGCTTGAATAGCTTAGGATTTTCATAAATCCTTACGTGTGTTCGAACTTCAATATGTGCAACCTCTTGTCACATAACAGAGTGTTCTGTCCAACACTGGAATCGCTCATTATTTCTCCTCGAGAACTCATGACGATTCTTCTATGGCTTGCCAATGATTCAGCATGCACTTATGTATATGATTCATTAGTGGACATGTACATGATTATTCTAATGGCGGAAACATTAGTAATTTATAATCATGTGATCAACCATTCTTAGGTTCAATGAATGACCATGACTGCTTATGGCAATTCCATTTTCATTGACATGAATAACCTATGTTTCTCGTTGATTCGATGTGTATATCTCAATACCTATCCAATATCCCATGATGTGATTGGATTCATCATAGTCCATTTTCATCCAGAATTGAAAACTCAAATACTTCTTTGTGAAAGATAGTATTAGCTCATCATTCTCAATGAGTAATGAGTTATAAATATTTACAAGATGATTGCTCCCACTAAATTCCATGTCTTCACATGATAATTTCCAACTCCCACTTAATTCCACATGTTTCGCAATTGACTACTCAATCGAAACATTTCAAGAATTGAAATATATTTTGCTTTGCCAAGTTATTAAGATAAAACCAAATGTTCCCAACATATCTTTTCAAAATACCTATTTTGAAAAGGTTTCAATCTTAAACTTATGGAAAGAGATTTTTAATTTCTAACTCATTCATTTTATAATGATGCGTAGCAATGTCCTTATTTAAATGTGAATTTCATTTAATATACGTCCTTCTCAAAATACCCTTTTCCGGAAGGAGGTTTAACCATTTCATTTTCATAATGAGGTTAAGTAATGACACTAGCGTGGTTAACACTTAACTTAGCTCTTGTGGATATCGGCATATCATTCTTTGCAACTTTTAGTCATAAATCTCATTTACTTTCGAGGATGCAACTTTGTTTCATTTAGGCTCTTAAGTAAATATCAATATTGAAACTATTGGTCAAAGGGTGTTCATATACTAGCCAAATCTCTTGATAAGACTTTACATTAGTCATTCTTCTTCCAAAACTTTCTTTTGGTCTCCTCGTGTAGTAATCTTGAGAACATATTCTTTTGATTACTTTACTTGGTCTCTGTTGTCATGTAGATCTCATCTATTCGTGTACACTATCTATATAGGTATACAAATCATTCTTTCTTGCGTAGATCTCATTTACTCAAGTATACAAATTTGCTTTGTGTTCTTTGTGTCTTCATTTTTCTCCCACTCTATCTTTAGAATAAATACACTAGAGATTCAAAGAAAGATTATGAGATACAAATAATGATTTTTGAAGTATGAGGAGGACTATCTCATAGGTTGACTAATTGTTTTAGATTTGATAAGTGTACTTGGTGATTGACATTCCTTTAAGAGAGTTCATCAACTCAACATCACTTTATAATTGATCATACACAAGCCTTAAGCTTGTGGACATATAATGAATCCCATCATTATAGTTGTCTGTTAGATCACTTTAAGTGGATGATCATATGTTTCTATGTGCAAGCATATAAAGACGAATTTTTAGAACAAAGAAAATACGATAAAACGGGTGACTTGGGTTGCAAACCAAGCCACCATAATCCAAAATACAACAATTGTTTAGAAAGGATCAACCATTTCCATGTCGAACACGGAAATCAAAATAGTTCTAAAAATCCATAACATTAAAATAAAGACAATAATAAAAGCCAAGCTTTATCGGTAGCTACTCCTAGCTCCTTCATGATTTCTCAAGCTTGCTTTTCTTTTCCCTTGTCCTTGCTTGGTGGAGGCCCTATTTACAATAAAAACGGGATACATTATCACAACTTTGTATCACAATACCATAGTTGAATTAGAAACATAAAAGAAAGGATAGTCATTTACCTACTGGAGTGATCTTTCCAGCTTTGTTGTCACCAAGATACTTGGAACAATTCCTCTTCCAATGTCCAACACCATTACAATAATGGCATTTGTCAAGAGGACCCTTCTTGGTCTTGGAAGTGCTAGTTTCAAAAGTCTTAGCCTTGGTGAAAGTGGGTGCTTGCTTCTTACCCTTCTTCCCATTCTTTTTGAACTTTCCCTTGCTCTTGGTGCTTATGTAAAGCACATCCTTAGGTGGGTTAACATTTAACCCCATGTCTCTTTCGGCTTGCACAAGTAACTTGTGTAACTCTTCAAGAGACACGTCCTTGTCTTGCATGTTAAAATTCACCCGGAATTGAACATACGCTTTGACTTTGGATAAGGAGTGTAGAATCCTATCTACAATGAGCTCTTTGGGGATTTAAACTTTTTGAATCTTCAAAGTCTCGACTAGCTCCAATAATTTGACACGTGAGGGCTAACTTTTTGGCCCTCCTTAAAGTCGAGATCAAAGAATGTCGCGGCCGCCTCATATTGGACGATCCTCGGAGTTTGTGAAAACATTGTCACAAGCTTAGAATAGATTTCATTTCCGGTGCCCATTTTAAAGGCTCTCCTTTGGAGATCCGCCTCCATCGCAAAAATCAACATATTTTTCATTGTGGCGGACTCCTTGTGGTAAGCCTCATATGCTTCCTTAGTGGCGGTACTCGACCTAGAATTAGGTTCGGGTGGAGAGGCCTCGGTGAGGTAACGAAGCTTGTCGTCACCTTGGGCGGCTAATTTGAGTTGGGCATCCCAATCGGAGAAATTTGACCCATTCTTTTCAAGTTTACAACGATCCATGAAGGATCGGAGCCATGAAGCATTAGTGAGAGGTGTGGCGTTGGTGTTTGGAGCGGCCATTTGTTATGAGAAATAAAAGTGGTCTACAAAACAAAATAGAAGGAATAAAACATTTGTCATTTTTACAATAATAATACTTGTAAATTTAATTTAAACAAGTTTTATTGCATTTATCTAATGACCTCTACCCAACTTGATAAATGATTCCAAGACCCAAATTCATATCAACTTAGGGCAAGGTGTGCCGAAATACCCTTTATTAACATAACTTGGTGGATTAACCTTTTAATCGATTCAACTTTTAGAACTCTTGGTCGATAAAATTACATTAATATTTATCTCTAGCCCGAAACACATACGGAAATCGTCGTGAATACTTTCGTTGAGTTCAACCCAAATTTCGAATAAATGTGTCCATTATCCAAATTTATATTAACTTAGGGCACGGTGTGCCGAATTACCCTTTATTAACATAAATTCGGTGGATAGACATTTATCACTTACTTCCCCTACGTAACAAGATTTGTACCCCGGTGTGGCCGAGTGCACTCCCTCACGAAATAGGTTTTCATGGTTTCTACTCTTTGGTAAGGCTATGTCTCAATTGTTTATTTTTAGCGAGAGGCCATGTCAATTTATTATCTATCACATTTTAAGTGAACTAAAGCGGTGAACTACGATAATTGTAATTGACACGGTCGATAAACTCGATTAAAATGATAATGCATGTTTTAGTTATGGCGATTTAGCGATGCATGCGACATATAAATAAAATGCAAAGCATAAATTAAATCCTAGTATGACCTTCCTAAAATAGTAAATCTAATAAACTAATACAAATTCGGAAACCAACTCCATTGGTCCCTTGAACTTCGGTTTTGGCACGCATCTCGAGGTAACACCGTCTTTAATGGATCGCCTTCTTGAGTGGCACCGTCTTCAAGGATCTCCGGAATAATTAAATTACATAACAAATTACATAATTCCTATTATAAATTTGTAATTAAAATAAAATAAATATAAAAAATTACAAAACGGTCATACGAGATCACAAAAAAAAATTACAACCGAATCGATATTCCCATACATTTCGGGTAATAACAATTAAAAACTAAGGCCATACTAAGTAAAATTACATAAAATAAAATTACATAAAATAAAATTATGACAATCATAAATAAACTTCAGCATTATAATATGTATGAACATGCCCAATTTTATGCTAAATCGCCTTTAAGGAGCAAATATCGTATATTAATCGGTTTTTACGGATTTGCGTGATTTAACCCTTTAAAAACACAATAATTACATAAAATCATATTTATGTACTAGTTAATTACCCTAACCATCTTCGGACTCAAAATTAGTCTCCACTAACATATTTGACAATAATTAACTTATATTTCTTAAAATTGTTCATAAATGGACTCAAAATTACAATATAAAGCCATAAACTTCAAATAAATCATAAAAATTTCAAATAAATTTGACATTTGAAATTTAAACTCATGAACATTCTGGAAAAATACCATGACACTCGTAATATTCAAAAACATAGGTTAAAAATTTCGAAAATTATCGAGAAAAACAATGTTGCGGTTTATCGGATTTATCAATTATTATCATAAAATGTGAGAAAAATTATTTTAATTTACTTTTCACTTTTAGATCTGAAATAGGTGATAAAATGTAACATGTGACATTTTTCCTTAGTCATGAAGTATGTTTTAGCAATTTTTACTAATTAAAGTCACTATTTATGTGATTTTTCATCAAAACTTCATAAATCATGCATAAAGACTTCATTATAGCCAATTATTTTACACACATCTTGTAAAATTTCATATGAAAAAGAACTAAATTTCTATGACCAGATTCGAAATATAACTCATATTAACCTATTTTTCATTTAAATTCGATTTTATCATGAAAAATCCATATTTCGAGCATAAAACTCATAAAATTATGAAAATATACAGGTCATCTAAAGATAATATATGTTAAAACATATCCAAAAAACACTGGAAAAATCGAAGGTTAGCTAATTTTAGTCCAAAAATGACATTTTTTTTATCATAAAATCACATTTTAATGCCGTTATTATGTAAAATGAACAATAAAAATCCATAAATTAACCAAAATATCCTAAATACATTTTAGGACCAGAAACTTTAACATGCATAATTGATTTCGTGATATATCATAATAAACACAAATTTGTAAGTTTTATTTGTTAATCGTATAACTCGGAAAAACTATAACCGATTTGCATGCAAACAACCTAAGGCTCATCATACCGCTTGTTAGAAATCTATATTTCATTATACTCAATATATTCATATATGTTTCAATTTAATTTAGTCATAAAATTAATTTAGATCTTATGCATGCAAACATAAATAAATATAGAGAAGAAATCGTTTTCCTTACAATAAAATTTCGGATCAAAGGGCACAAGTAAGATCTCCTTCTTACTTGTTCTTGAGCTCTCCTAATATGGATGAACAAAGATTCAAGGGTAGAATCTCTCCCAAAGATGAATACCCAAAGTAACCCCTTAAAAGATTAATATTATTAATACTAGAACAATATTAATCTAAATAAAATTGACCCAAAATATTGAATTTGGTCTCTTGTTTTTCGGTTAATAGAAGGGAGAAGAAGGAGTAATATTCTCTCTAAAAACTCTATATTTTAGATGTGTTAGAATGAATGAATATACACTAGTATGCATGTAGTGTATATTAGGAAAAAATAAAGAGCAAAAACCCTTGGCCTTGCACTAGGAAAACCGGGTAGGGAGGGGGGTGGTTATGGCCAATGCATGAGCTTCAATTCTTCCCAAGAATTATAGGCATGTAAGGCTATGTATTAGGTCTTATGATTATGCCTTCCACTTAAACATAATTAACACAAGTAAGCCTAATACTCCCTCCTTATTTTCGGCACATATAGTGTAAAATGGAAAATCCATTTTACACATTATATTGTCAATTTGTCACATGTAACATGTTTCATGACATTAGGTATATAAAATGTATTTTTAACAATTAAAAATCAACATATTAATTAAATATGTCACTTATAAAGTTAACCTAGTAATTCATAATTACTTGTACCGTAATGGGTTCCCGAGTCATAAATTACAACATTCTGTATTTATAATAATCAATTCATTCCTTTTTAATTGTTTCCGTAAACAATAATTTCATCTAAGTAATAAAACAATTGGATTACTTAGATCGTATCTTATTTAATCAAATTACAACGAGACACGTAAATATTACTTCCAAAATCGCCTGTCAATTTGAAGTAATTTAATTAACCCGTATCGTCATACGATCAATTAAATAATCAATTAAGAGTGTTAAGGGGATCAACTGATCACCACCGTCGCACGACAGTAATGTCAAACTCTAGTCAGCCAATCATTACCGATATGTGTGGACCGGTTGACTGTAAAAAATACTTCCCACATGTATTCTTAAAACGAGACTTAAACATGTGATCATCATGATCGACAGTTGTGATCGCATTATTGTCGGATGAAACATATTCCAACAAAAAATGCAAGGATTCATAGGCTCGCCTTTCATCAAACATAACATGTGCATAAGTTGAGATCACAACAAGCAAGCAAATAAATTATTCGAACATATTAGATCAAGCATGAATAATTCCCCATGTTGATTTCCCCTAAGTCCCCATTAACCCTAGTTAAGAGACTACTCACTCATTATCAAGTTTAACATGCTAACAAGGTTGTCAATCATATTAACAAGGCAAAACATAAGGAATGAACGGAAATGATTAACAATATTTAAAACAAGGATTAAGAGAGAATTTATACCTAAAGATGATTCCGAAATAATAAGAAAAGAATAATAGAAGTACTTGATGATTGATGGAAGGTTGTCAATCTCCCAATAATACCCAAATAATCTTCAATTACCCAAAATAAATGATGAACAATAGAGAAATTAAGGAAATGAGATTTGTATTAATGCTTAATTAAGAGTTGATTACAAGATTAAGATGAGATTAGAATAACATAAAAAGAGTATATGAAGGATATGATAATCTAATTAGTACAATGGGGTATTTATACTAAGGATTAGGTAAATAAATTAGGGTTACTAAGGGCTTAAATGACGATTAAGACCCTTAAGAAAAGTTGAGGAAGTGCTCCTCTCGAGGGAGATGCGCATATCTGTTTTGGTGGTCTTCATGGAGTACGCTCGTCCCGAGCGGCTTGGCTGAGGGACGGTCTGCACTAGAGAGGAATCCGAGTGGATTGGCCATGGGACGCTCGGATTTTAGCAGGCCAGGACGCTCGTCCCATGCTCTGCGACGCCCGGATTATTAGCCAGTCAGCTTCTCCTCTTTTCTTTCTCCAACAATCCTCAAGGATCTTGTTGGAGATGCAAGGATCTTCTCGTCATTGCCCATTTACTTCGTTATTTACATATGCCTGCTAACCTTGTCTTCACTTTTATGCTTGGTCATTATATTCGATCAATTTAGCTCAATTTTGCCATGAAAATGCAAGGTTCTTACTCCTTTCCTACCAAGGGATCAAATCCTCAAAGAATATGCAAAACGAAAGACTAAAGATAGTAAATGACCCAATTATACACTAAAAAGCATAGGAACGAGGCTAATTCGGGGACTAAATATGCTCTAATCTGAGTCACATCAAATATCCCCAAATCGAACCTTTGCTCGTCCCGAGTAAAGAGATGACAAAAACTAGGACCCTTATTTAAACTAACCTACTAATATAGCCGATATGAGACAATTAGTGGGTCTCACTCCACCCCTTCAACTCACAACAAGACAACCATGAGGTAGGATGACTTCTTGCAAGGCTCGGTGGGTCTTGCCTAAATGGCGACACATCCAAACATTAAAGCACACAAAACAAGTAATGGATGCATCTACAAAAACGAATAGCCACTTTCCTCATCTAAGTGGCGGAAATTATCTAAAGGGGAAGCAATCTAAGGGTATACATTCCATTATAGATATGGTTTCTTCAAACTATTAAGCCTAGAAGGATACCAATAAATCACCTCCAAGTTGTGTCAAGCTAGGTTACCTTTGTCCTCAATCGTTAAATGCTTTTGTCAAGAATAGACTCCCTATGGTGTTAGAAACACTGGAGGATCGTGGAATTCCCCTTCTTGCCTAGACAAGAAGAATGGTCGTCCCCTCTCTACCATGCACAAAAGTGGATTCGATGGAAAAGGGATCAATAGTATTTGAGTTTCATTTTGCGAGTTTGCTTTTGTTGTTGTTTTTCCCCCCAATTTCTTGTGGCATTTGACATTTGAGAACACTTTCTTTTTGGCATTTCTTTTGATGTTTGGCATTTTCAACACTTGACAATTTCAACTTTTTCTTCCATTTCTTTTGAACATTTTCAAAGTCACCCTATTTGTTGCGAGGGTGCTTATATTTGAAGCATAGGAGTTTTTATTTTTGTTACTCCTCTTTTCTTTTGATGAAATTGCAAACTTTTTCTTTTCTTTTCATTTCTTGAACTCAAATTTTTGAACAATTTTTGTGCCTATTCCCTTTGATGACAAAATGTGGTAGAACATGAATGATGGTTGCATGGTTTCAAGGGTCGCCTTGAAATAAACGGTTGCCTTGTTTTTTTTTGTTTTTCCCCCCAATTTCTTGTGGCATTTGACATTTGAGAACACTTTGTTTTGCCATTTCTTTGATGTTTGGCATTTCAACACTTGACAACGTTTCAACTTTTCTTTGGATTTCTTTTTGAACATTTTCAAACACCCATATGTAGTGAGGGTGCCTTATATTTGAAGCATTAGGGGTCTATTATTGCTCCTCTTTTCATTTGATGCATTTTGCAAACTTTCTTTCACTTTTCATTTCATTGAACTCAAATCAATTTCTTTTTGTGCCCATTCCCTTTGATGACAAAAATGTGCTAGAACATGGATGAATGCTGAATGAATGATTTCAAGGGTCACCTTGGAATAAACGGTAGCCAAGGAGTTATCACACCACAAGGTATTCTTGACTAGGCCTTAATCCATGGGTCAAAGGAAACTAGCATGTCACATCCTAGGGTGTGTTGGAATATGTGTCCTCCGACAATAATGCGATCACGACTGTTGATCATGATGATCACATGTTTAAGTCTCATTATATAGAATACAATTGGGAAGTAATATTGTTACTGTCAACTGGTCAACATATATCGGTAATGGTTGGCTGACTAGAGTTTGACATTACTGTCGTGCGACGGTGGTGATCAGTTGACCCCCTAGGTCATACCTATAGGGCAACACTCTTAATTGATTATTTAATTAATCGTATAATGTTACGAGTTAATTAAATTACTTGAAAATTGACGGACGATTTTTGGAAGAAAAATTTACGTATCAAATTGAAATGTGATTAAATGAGATACGGTCTGAGTAATTGAATTGTATCATTACTCAGATGAAATTATTGTTTAAAGAAACAATCAAAATTGAATGAATTATTATAAATACAATCTGTTGTGATTTATAAATTGGTAAAATATTTTGGCACAAGTAATTGTGAAATTACTAAGTCGATTTTTGTATGTGACGTATTCTTATTAATACGTTGATTTTTAATATGTTAAAAATTACATAAAAAATTTATGTGACATAAGACATGTGACATATTGACAATTGACAAAAATAATATGGATTCCATATTATCCCATTGTGCCGAAATAAGGAGGTGGATTAGGATAATATTGTGTTTTATTAAGTTAATGGTAAACACAATGATTACCTATTAATCTAGCCATGCAACCCTATGGTGCATTGTGAAGACAAATAAGTCCATGCATTGGCTCCTCTCCACCTCCTCTTGGCCGGTTTTTTAGAGAGGAAAAACCACTTGATTTTCCTCTTATTTTTACATATACACTATAATGTTATGTGTGTATCATTCATTCTTTTCACAATCTAAAATAAGAGTTTTAGAGAGATAAAAACTCCCATCTTCTTCCTCCCCAAAAACCGAAACATACAAGTGTTTTATAAATATTTTGGTTCAATTTTCTACCTAATTAATATTATACTAGTTCTTGTAATATTAATTAAATTAAGAGAAAGCCTTGGGTATAAAGCTTAGGGAGAGATCCTACACTTGGATCTTTGTTCTTCCATAAGGGAAAGCTCAAGAACAAGAGAGAAAGGTGATCTCTCTTGTGCCCAATATAACCGAAATCTTCAATGTAAGGACATGATTTCTCCTCTATTTTTATCTTGTTTGCATGCATAATATCCATATTTAATTTTATGACAAATTAATTTCGACATATATGAGTATGTTAGTATGTATATGAATCTACATTTCTTTCAATCGGTATCAAGAGCCACGGTTGTTTGCATGCAAATCGGTTAAAAGTTTTTCCGAGTTATAAGAATAACAAATAAAACTTGTAAAATTTGTGTTATTATGAGATATCACGAAATTAATCCATGCATGTTAATATTTCTGGTCCTAAAATGTTTTAGGATATTTTGGTTAATTTTTCGGATTTTTATTGTTCATAATTTACAATAATGGCATTTAAATGTGATTTTATGAGTAAAAATGTCATTTTTGGTCTAAAATTAGCTATACTTCGAATTTTCAGTTGGTTTTTGGATATGTTGTCACATAAATTATTCTGAGATAACCTGTAAATTTTCATAATTTTTGGACTTGTTATGCTCGAAAAATGAATTTTTCATTATTAAATTCGGATTTAGGTGAAAAATAGGTTAATATGATTTAAATTTAGAATATGGTCATATAAAATTAATATGTTGTCACATGCAATTTTACAAGATGTGTGTAAAATAATTGGCTATAAAGAAGTCTTCTTGCATGATTTATGGATTTTTGAAGAAAAATAGCATAAATAGTGACATTATTAGTGGAAAATTAATAAAACATAATCTATGACTTGGGAAAAACGTCTAATGTTGCATTTTATTATATTTTTCAGATCTAAAATTGAAAAGTTAATGAAAATAATTTTTCCATGTTTTTATTATTATTTTATTAAAAAATCGATAAACCGCAACATTGTTTTTCCGGTAAATTTTCGAAATTTTTAACCTAAGATTTTGAACATTATGAGTTTCATGGAATTTTTCCAGAATGTTCATGAGTTTAAATTTCAAATTTCAAATTTATTTGAAATTTTGTGATTTATTTGAAGTTTAATAGCTTATTTTGTAATTTTTGGTCCATTTATAAACAATTTTGTAAATATGGGTTAATTATGGTCAAATTATTAGTGAAGACTAAATTTTGAGTCCTAAGAGGTTAGGGTAATTAACTTATGCATAAATATGAGTTTATGTATTTTTGTGATTATAAAATGTTGAAATCACGCAAATCCGTAAAAACCGAGTAATATACGATATTGGCTATTTAAAGGCGATTTAGCATTAAAATTGAGCATGTTCATACATATTATAATGCTGCATTTTCTTTATGATTGTCATAATTTTAATTTATGTAATTTTGAATTATGTAATTTTACTTAGTATGGCCTTAGATTTTAATTGGTATTTCCCGAAATGTATGGGAATACCGATTCGGTTGTAATTTTTATTGTGATCTCGTATCACCGTTTTGTAATTTAATAGATTTATTTTATTTTAGTTACAAATGTATAATAGGAAATTATGTAATTTGTTATGTAATTTTATTCATTCCGGAGTTCCAAAAGACGGATTTCTTCAAGAATGGCGATACATAAAGACGGTGTTACCTCGAGATGCGTGCCACAACCGAAGTTCAAGGGACCAATGGAGTAGGTTTCCGAATATGTAATAGTTAAATAGTTTTTCTATTTTAGGAAAGGCCATACTATGATTTATTTTTCTTTATGCTTGCATTTTATTTTATGTCGCATGCATCGCTAAATCGCCATAACTAAAACATGCATCCTTATTTTATCGAGTTTATCGACCGTGTCAATTCGTATTATCGTAGTTCACCGCTTTAATTCACTTAAAACGTGATAGATAATAAATTGACATGACCTCTCGCTAAAACAAACAATTGAGACATAGCCTTACCAAATAGTAGAAACCATGAAAACCTATTTCGCGAGGGAGTGCACTCGGCCCTACCGGGGTACAAACCTTGTTACGTAGGGGAAGTGGGTGATGAATGTTAATCCACCGAGTTCATGTTAATGAGGGTTTCATCGCCATACCGTGCCCAAGTTGATGTGGACTTGGATCATGGACACATTTATTCGAAATTTGGATTGAGCTCAACGGAAGTATTCGCGACCGTAGTTGCATGTGTTCCGGGCTATAGATAAATATTAGAGTAATTTTATCGACCAAGAGTTCTAAAAGTAGAATCGATTAAAACGTTAATCCACCGAGTTATATTGATAAAGGTTTCATCGGCCATACCGTGTCTAAGTCAATATGAATTTGGGTCTTGGAATCATTTATCTAGTTGGGTAGAGGTCACTAGAAAAATGCATAAAACTTGTTTAAATCATACATTTTACAAGTATTATTAAAACGACATTTGTTTTACTCCTTATATATTTTTGTTTTGTAGAACACTTCTTTTTCATAACAAATGGCAACATCAACACCAACTCCTAATGCTACACCACTCGCTAGTTCGTCTTGGCTCCGGTCCTTTATGGATCGATGTAAACTTGAAAAGAATGGGTCAAATTTCTCCGAATGGGATGCCCAACTCAAATTAGCCGCCGAAGGTGACGACAAGCTTCGTTACCTTACCGAGGCCTCTCCACCCGAACCCTCCACTAGGTCCACCGCGGCCACTAGGGAAGCATATGAGGCTTACCAAAAGGAGTCCGCCGCAATGAAAAATGTCTTAATATTTGCGATGGAGGCGGACCTCCAAAGGAGAGCCTTTAAAATGGGCAATGCTAATGAGATTTACTCCAAACTTGTGACCATGTTTTTACAAACTCCGCGGATCGTCCAATATGAGGCGGCCGCGGCATTCTTTGATCTCGACTTCAAAGAGGGCCAAAAGGTTAGCCCTCATGTGCTCAAACTCATGGAGCTTGTCGAGACCTTGAAAATTCAAAAGGTTGAAATCCCCAAAGAACTCATCGTAGATAGGATTCTACACTCCTTGTCCAAAGTCAAGGCATATGTGTAATTCCGGGTGAATTTTAACATGCAAGACAAGGACGTGTCTCTTGAGGAGTTGCACAAGTTACTTGTGCAAGCCGAGAGGGACATGGGGTTAAATGTGAACCCTCCCATGGATGTGCTTAATATAAGCACTAAGAGTAAGGGGAAGTCCAAGAAGAATGGGAGAAAGGGCAAGAAGCAAGCTCCCACATTCACCAAAGCTAAGTCTTGTGAAGCTAGCACCTCCAAAGTCAAGAAGGGTCCTCTTGATAAGTGCCATTATTGTAATGGCATGGGACATTGGAAAAGAAATTGTTCCAAATACCTTGGTGATATCAAAGCTGGAAAGATCACTCCAGTAGGTAAATGACTATCCTTCTTTTATGTTTCAAATTCAACTATGGTAATATGATGCAAAGTTGTGATAATGTATCTCCCTTTTTATTGTAAATAGGGCCTCCACCAAGCAAAGACAAAGGAAAGGAAAAGCAAGCATGAGAAACCATGGAGAAGCTAAGGATAGCTTTTATGGAGCTTTGCTTTTCATTGTCTTATTTTAAGTTGTGTTTTGGATTTTTAGAACTTTAAGTTTCCGTGTTCGACATGGAAAGGTATTTTGGATAATGGTTTGTATTTTGGATAATGGTGACTTGGTTTGCAACCCAAGTCACCCGTTTTATCATTTATCCTTTTATGTTCTAAAAATTCATCTTTAAATGCTTGCACTTTGAAACATAACATTAGTCACTTAAAGTGATCTAATGACGGGTATGTGTATGATCATCTATAATGACGGGTTTCATTATATGTCCACATGCTTAAGGCTTGTGTATGATCATTTATAAAGCGATTTTGAGTCTATGAACTCTCATAAAGGAATGTCAATCACCAAGTCCACATATGATATCAATAACTATTAGTCTATCTATGAGATAGTTTTCCTTATACTTCAACATCATTAATTTGTGTCTCATATGCTATCTTTTAATATATAGTGTATTTATTCTAAAGATAGAGTGGGAGAAATATGAGGACACAACACACAAGACAAGATAAAATTGTGTACTTGTGTAAGTGAAGATCTTCGCAAGAGAAAATGATTTGAATGAAGGTATATCTATTTACATAGTATGCCGAATAGATGAGATCTATTGTCTCAAGTTAGTTCGATATGACTAAAGAGACCAAGTACAGTTATCATAAGAGATTATTCTCAAGATAACTACACGAGGAGACCAAAAGAAAGTTTTAGAAGAAAAATGACTAATGTAAAGTCTTAACAAGTTTTTGACTTAGTTTATAAAATATTTGACCAATAGTTTCAACCTTGAGATTTACTTAAGAGCCTAAATGAATCAAAGTAACATACTACTTATGATCGAGTTGCAAAGATTGATATACCGATATCTTCAATGGCCAAAGTTTTAACCACGCAAATGTCATTGCTTAACCTCCCTATGAAATGGTTAAACCTCCTTCCAAAAGGGTAATTGTGAAGGACGTATTCTAGATATTGTTTATATTTGAATAATGACATTACTACACATCATTATGACATGAGTGTGTTGGAGATTTAAAATCTCTTTCCGTAAGGTTAAGATGAGACCTCTTCAAAATAGGTATTTTGAAAGGATATGATGGGAACATATATGGTTTTATCCTAATAACTTGGCAATGCAATTTATATTTCAATTCTCAATAAGAGTTTCGATTGAGAAGTCAATTTCGAAATATGTAGAATTGAGTGGGAGTTAGGAAATTCTCATGTGAAGACATGGAATTTAGTGGGAGCTATCATCCTTGAATGTATAAAACTCATTACTCATTAAAGAATGAAGCTAATACCTTCTTTCATAAAGAAGCTTTTGAGTTTTCAATTCTGGATGAAAATGGACTATGATGAATCCAATTACATCAAGGGATGTTGGGTTAGTATTAAGAGATGCACATTGTATCAACATTAACATAGGTTATTCATGTAGATGAAAATGGAATTGCCATTAGCAGTCATGGTCGTTCATTGAATCTATGAATGGTTGATCTCATGATTATTTGTAACTAATGTTTCTGCCATTAGAATAATCATGTACATGTCCAATTATAAATCATATGCATAAGAGCATGATGATTGATTTGTGAGCCATAATAGAAACGTCATGAATTCTCAAGTAGAATCCGATGAGCGATTTCAGTGTTTGACGGTATGTTCCATTGTGTGTTAAGAGGTTGCACATATTGTAGAAAATCCGAGCACATATGAGGATTTATGGGAATCCCAAATTCTTTCAAGCCTAGAAAGAGAAATGAGAAGTTTTTGGAAAAATGCTTGGTTGAATAAGAGGTTATTCAAAAATCAATCTTTCCTAGTCAAGCTAGGACTTGTGAGAAGTGCTAAACTAAATAATCTTGTCAATTGTTACAAGATTCTACAAAACATATACCTAGTGCATTGTGTGTGGATGGAGTACTTGATCAGTACAAGTTATATCATTCATCACAAATTCGTTCGCTATGTGATAGTCGATAAGAAAGTTCTTTCAAGATTAAAGAACCGAAACCAAGGTCGGGAACCTTGATGTGTACTTGGTAAGATTCATGCTATGAGAGAGAACATGAATGTGAAGGAAATTGCAAGTGTAAGAAGTTTGAACACATGGACACATGGGATGTTAAACTTCTGTTGCAATCAATAAGTGTTTACACTGATGATATACATCACAAGGTTGTAATATGATATTGACTACCCGAGTGTGATGTCGACATTTGTCGTTTGATATATTATTAACTCACCTTGTACATTGTTATATCCAAACGGGTTGTAGAGACAATTGAACCCCGTTAAAGTGAACATGGATTAACATTGTTTTTGCCCATAGTTACTTATATGAGGTGACGTCTCGAAGTGACTAGAGTGTGATGCGATTGATGGCAAGTTCAAGTGCCATAAAGTCATGTGAGATGACTAGTCGATCACATAGGCATACTGTTAGGAACATTTTGTCGGGCCTAATGACCGCTTATAGAGTTCTGGCAAATTTATATAGCCTGGTCGTGGCGAGAGCTACTATAGTATTCAAATGAGTCGATTCTTTTGACTAAAGACTATTCTCCTAAGATGGCACAGTTTCAGATTAACTTTGATTTGTGTTACTACGACCTTCGTAAATGGGGTCAAATGGGCATATTTTGGGTTATGATGGCTGTGGCTAGTCGAAGGGAATGAGTGCGATAGGAATTGTCTATCCCTAGTCAGGGTTATAACAATATCTCAGGGCCACTCGATGAGTAATGAACTGGAAATGCGTGGCCACTCTCGGAAAGTATCTATGATAGATAAGTCCGGTCAATCAGTTATTCTCCAGATCGAGGAAACCACTCTTGATATGATCACTTGCAAGTACGACCTGAAAGACCACTTGCATTGAGTGGGAGATAGTAATAGGACAAGAGAATTGGTGACGCACACTTGTCGAGGACAAGTGGGAGATTGTTGGAATATGTGTCCTCCGACAATAATGTGATCACGACTGTTGATCATGATGATCACATGTTTAAGTCTCATTATATAGAATACAATTGGGAAGTAATATTGTTACTCTCAACTGGTCAACATATATCGGTAATGGTTGGCTGACTAGAGTTTGACATTACTGTCGTGCGACGGTGGTGATCAGTTGACCCCCTAGGTCATACCTATAGGGCAACACTCTTAATTGATTATTTAATTAATCGTATAATGTTACGAGTTAATTAAATTACTTGAAAATTGACGGACGATTTTTGGAAGAAAAATTTACGTATCAAATTAAAATGTGATTAAATGAGATACGGTCTGAGTAATTGAATTGTATCATTACTTGGATGAAATTATTGTTTAAAGAAACAATCAAAATTGAATGAATTATTATAAATACAATCTGTTGTGATTTATAAATTGGTAAAATATTTTGGCACAAGTAATTGTGAAATTACTAAGTCGATTTTTGTATGTGACGTATTCTTATTAATACGTTGATTTTTAATATGTTAAAAATTACATAACAAATTTATGTGACATAATACATGTGACATATTGACAATTGACAAAAATAATATGGATTCCATATTATCCCATTGTGCCGAAATAAGGAGGTGGATTAGGATAATATTGTGTTTTATTAAGTTAATGGTAAACACAATGATTACCTATTAATCTAGCCATGCAACCCTATGGTGCATTGTGAAGACAAATGAGTCCATGCATTGGCTCCTCTCCACCTCCTCTTGGCCGGTTTTTTAGAGAGGAAAAACCACTTGGTTTTTCCTCTTATTTTTACATATACACTATAATGTTATGTGTGTATCATTCATTCTTTTCACAATCTAAAATAAGAGTTTTAGAGAGATAAAAACTCCCATCTTCTTCCTCCCCAAAAACCAAAACATACAAGTGTTTTATAAATATTTTGGTTCAATTTTCTACCTAATTAATATTATACTAGTTCTTGTAATATTAATTAAATTAAGAGAAAGCCTTGGGTATAAAGCTTAGGGAGAGATCCTACACTTGGATCTTTGTTCTTCCATAAGGGAAAGCTCAAGAACAAGAGAGAAAGGTGATCTCTCTTGTGCCCAATATAACCGAAATCTTCAATGTAAGGACATGATTTCTCCTCTATTTTTATCTTGTTTGCATGCATAATATCCACATTTAATTTTATGAAAAATTAATTTCGACATATATGAGTATGTTAGTATGTATATGAATCTACATTTCTTTCAGGGTGTTTTACAGGTATTCTAAGAAGCAAAGTCTTAAGAAGAAAACGTATCTACAAGGGCCTTATATACACTTGTCAAGCTTCCCAAATAGACGGTTTCACAAAATTTTTCTAACATGCAACTATATTCCATGGTGCAACTAACATATATACAACCTAATGCATATGCTTCTACCAACTAGTATGCCAAATAATCTAAATGCAATCATAATTTCACATTGTTTATACCGCATCAAACAAAATAAAGCCACATAGTCATTAACATAAAGAGGAAAAAGGAGATTGGAAAGGTCATACCATGCGGTCTTCAATATCCTCATGTCTCGGATGTGGCGTAGTCGATGAATGTGAAAAAGGGTGAAGAAACACAATATATACAAACTAATATATACAAGACTACACTACAAATGAAATGAACATTTTTTTTGGATTTTTGAATATTTTTGTACTTTGTTTAATGAAATTAAAAGACATCTTTTTGTATTTTTCAAAAAAAATTCAATTTTTATCATTTTTGTTTTAAAAAGGTCAAGTTAGAATTTCTCATCCCCAAACTACTATGGGCATTGTCCTCAATGGCCAATACGATAGGAAATTATGCAATTTATATGAAAATGCATGATTTTTAAGCTAAATGCAAATTATATGACATATAAACAAAAGTGAATGCAAACTAAGCTATGCTATATGATGCAAGGTTTTTTGTTATGGTGGAGAGCATAATTTAGATTAGCTCCCAATGCATATGCATAAACTTCCCCAAACCAAAATAGACACTATTTCTAATGTCAAAAATTTTGGAGGAGTTCATGCACAAAAATGCAATGCATGAAACTAAAATTTGTCATTTTGGATTTTGAAAATAGGAACAATAAAATGAACACCTCAATGGGACCAAGGTGTTAGTCCTCTAGATGATGCTAGGACTCCACAAATCATGATCAAGATAAAATTATAAGAAAAACAAGAGAAGTAGACAAACCATAAAGGAGGTGTAAGAATGTAGGATCCTCCCAAGAGTTTGCTAGTCCTTGCCCATTGCGTCATCACCATCATCATCAACCTTCTCACTTGAGGCATCATCAACCTCCATGGATGTGGAGTCATCACCACTCTCACTTGCACTTCCCTCCTCTCCTTCATTCTCTTCTTCTTCTTCACCTTCTTGCTCACCACTGTCATCAACAACCATCTCCTCTTCACCCGATCTACCACCTCTAGAAGTGCTAGGAAAGAAGACCTCCTTATCCGCCCAACTAGGCAAAGGATAAGACGGATCGAGAATTTCGTGCCTAGCAAGATGTAGGAGGGGCGGATATTGTGCTTTGTAAGCATTGACTCTATCTTCATAAGCTTGATTATGCATTTCCTTCATCAATAGAGTTAAGTAGTCGTTTCCCGCCTTAGCATTTTCGGGTTTAAATTCATGGTAGGTGAATGGTTAAGGTGGGGTGATAATGGAGGAGGAGGGCTCGACAACTTCTTCTCCTTGGTGTTGAATAATATATTCGACTTCCTCGGAGAGTGGGAGAAGGTAATTCGGCCTATGAACATTTAAGCGGAAAATTTTTCTAGGCAACATGAAGGATTTAGCTTCATTTGTCAACCACCCAAATTTGTTATCAAGAGTATCATTCTTGACCCATTTGAACTTTTGTACCATGGTGTGCAAATCAATAATATGGCCTCCCTTTACCGGTGTATATGTGTCATTCTTGTTGAAATCCCGGTTAAAGTGCTTAGCCAAATATGTCACTAATCCTCCATTGACAATAAAGGTCGTGCCTTCTTTGCCACAATCAACATTGAGCTATCTTTCAATCAAAAGTTGTAAAGCATTGTATGGCTTTGTGAACTCTCTTCCAATGTTCAAAGTCGACTCAAGAAGAATAAAGTCAAGTTCGGTGAAATGGTTTGTACCTTTTCTAGCAATCAAAGTATGCCCAATAACCTTGTGCCATACTCTTATGCCCAGATGATGGACTAAGAGAGCACGGCAATCATGATAAGATGCAAATTCTTTTCCGGTAATGGCTTTCCATAAGGGAGTTGGGTCATACTTGGTAGGTTCTTTGTATAAGTCGGATCATCACTAAGGCCAAATATTTTACCAAACACTCCATAAGACAAACATCTATAAACATTCTCGAGACGAAATTCAATATTGGTTCAGGTATCCACCTTGGTGACTTTCAAAGAGCTCAAAAACTCTATGGTGAGGGAAGAGTAGGTCAATTCTTGCATTTCCAACAATGTACTCAATCCCATAGACTCGAAAAAGGTCTTTGTTGCTCTAGGACACACAATAGTGTCTTGACAAATGAACTTGGTGGGCAAGATAGTTTTCTTAGCAAAGGAAATAAATTTATTCCTATGGGAGTTGGATGTGAAAATTACCTCCGGATAATAGGTTAGTTGTTCAACAACCGGAGTAGTAGAAGTAATAGCTTCCATAAGAGGATCTTGCTCTTGAATTTCCAACCTTGCATTATGAACTACCAATGCCTTTGATGCTTGAATAGCTTGAAGAGCTTGTTGTCTCCTAGAAAGGTTCTTCTTTTGGGGTGCCTTACTTCCACCTTTTGTTCTTGCCATGCTCCTTTACTTAGTAACACCAAAGAAAGCTTGAAATCTTCAATTTCTAGTAATACCCAAATCGATTTAGGATATTTGAATGTTGCCTTGTATCCCAAAAATCGACTCAAACCTTAAATATGTTGGTGTTTTAATCACTTGTTGTTGGTAAAGGAGTGATTTAATTTTGTTTTGAAGAAGTTTGGATTTGATTTGGTTGATTTTGGTTGAGAAATTTGTTGTTAGTTGATGGAGAGAATGAGGGTTTTGGGGTAGTGTTTATGTTTGAATGAATGAAAATGAATTGGGGAAAGGGGGTTTTTAAGACCCGTTGGATTTGAAAACCAGAGGGGAGACGAGCGGCCTGGCGTCGGGACGAGCGTCTTTTGCTGCAGAATTGGTTCAGAAAAATGTGATGGGGACGAGCGTCTTATCAGCAAGACGAGCAGATTATTGAGTTGGGACGAGCGTCCTAAGTTGGAGACGCTCGCATTCCTTTCCAGGGAGAAATCCTAAAAATTTCCAATGAAAAGACGAGCGGATTTCCCCTGGGACGACCCTCCAGGCAGAAACAAGCGGATTCTTTGGTAGGACGCTCGGATTCTCAGTCAGACCCAAAAGTTGCTTTTCCCAGCTTCTCAAGATGAGCGTCTTTGGCCCTGGACGCTCGGGTTCTCTTCAGGACGTGCGGATCCTCGTCGGGTTGCTCGGATTGTCCATCTGCCACACGGATTCAGGTCCATCTATGGGTGCTTCGTAACCCGTGTCATTTTTACCCTTCATTTCTTGTGGTCTTCATTGTGGGGGTACTACAAAGGCTTGGATAGCCTAGGCAAATGCTATCCCCACACTAAGGCAAAACACTACACATCAATAAACAATTGAGTCCCTCCCTCACTTCTCTCAAAATGATGAAAATCTTGATCAAGGCATAAAATTGTAAATCCAAAATTAACAAAAAAATGCAATACAATAATTAAAATGCAAGTTAGAGAGTTAGAATATATACAAGTGGTGGTTTAGGGAGGACTCCACCAAACACTCATACAATAATGAGATGTCAACGGGGCATGTTCAAGGTGTTGTTGATGTTGCTCAACACCTTGAAAAAGTAGTCGAAAGCTTGTTCATTGTTATGATAAAGATCTTCAATAGACCTTTGCACTTGTTGTTCTTCATGGTGGTCTTTGGTCATAGCATTAGCGATATAGGGATTGAATATACCTTCAAACTCATCATCCTAAAGACCACATACTTCATCTATTTGATCACTAAAAATGTTAAGAGTTGATGAAAACAAATCTCCTTCTTTCTTATCTTGGCCAATGAGGCCTTCTTCTTCACTTGTCATGGGTGAGCTTTTCAAGCTCTCTTTGTTGAGATTTATTTGCTCTTTGGATGGAGCATCATCCACTTTCTTCTTCCATTGAAATGCCAACTTCTTCCTATCATCTTGTCGGCTATAGTGATCAACCATAAAACATGGCTCATGTAATCGGGGAGCTCTCATTGTCTTGTCAAGATTGAAAGTGATGGTTTCATCTCCCACTTCAAGGGTGAGCTCTCCATGTTTTACATCGATCACCGCTCCCGCAGTGTGCAAGAAAGGTCTTCATAAGATAATAGGAATGTTGGAATCTTCTTCCATGTCAACAATAACGAAATCCACCGGGATGAAGAATTTGCCAATTCTTGCCGGCACATCTTCCCATACCCCTAAAGGTGTCTTTGTTAATCTATGCGCCATTTGAAGTGTGATATTAGTGCACTTTAGCTCTCCCATTCCTAGCCTCTTGCTTACCGAATATGGCATGACACTCACACTTGCCCCAAGGTCACATAAAGCTTTATTGATCGTAGTGTCGCCAATAGTGAATGGAATGGAGAAACTTCCCGGATCCTATAGTTTTGGAGGTGAACTCCCTTGTAGGATGGCACTACTCACTTTAGTGAAAGCAATAGTCTCAAGCTTCCGGATGGACTTCTTCTTTGTAAGAATGTCTTTCATATACTTTGCACAGGCCGGAACGTGATTGTTTAATTCCGTAAATGGAATCGAGACTTCCAAATTCTTCACAATATCCATGAATTTTCCAAGTTGGTCATCAAACTTAGGCTTAGCTTGACGACTTGGATAAGGGAGTCTAATCACAATAGGTTCCTTCTCTTTGGCCTTTTCTTCATCCTTCTTTGAAGCTTCTTGAATGGTGGGTTCTTCTTCCCTAAAGTTTTCCACAACTCTTTCCTTGTCACTAGTCTCCACAATGTCATCCTCAACTTGCTTTTTTGGCTCTTCATAGATTGTACCACTCCTCAAGTGGATGGCACTCACCGATTCTTGTCTTGGGGGATTATTTTGAGGTGGTAATTGTTGGAATATGTGTCCTCCGACAATAATGCGATCACAACTGTTGATCATCATGATCACATGTTTAAGTTTCATTATAAAGAATACAATTGGGAAGTAATATTTTACTGTCAACTGGTCCACACATATCGATAATGATTGGCTGACTAGAGTTTGACATTACTGTCGTGAGACGGTGGTGACCAGTTGATCCCCTTAGGTCATACCTAAAGGGTAACACACTTAATTGATCATTTAATTGATCGTATGACGATACGGGTCAATTAAATTACTTAAAATTGACGGACGATTTTGGAAGTAATATTTACGTGTCTTATTGAAATTTGATTAAATAAGATACGGTCTAAGTAATCAAATTGTTTCATTACTTAGATGAAATTATTGTTTAAGGAAGCAATTGCATTTTAATGAATAAATTATTATAAATACAATCTGTGATTTATAATTGGTAAAATATTTTGGTACAAGTAATTATGAATTACTAAGTCGATTTTTGTATATGACGTATTTTTGTTAATACGTTGATTTTTAATATGTTAAAAATACATAACAATTTAATGTGACATATGACATGTGACATTTGACAAATTGACAATTTGACAAAGATAAAATGGAGTCCATTTTATCCATGTTAGCCGAAAATAATGGGAGGATTAAGGAAATATTATGTTTATTGTGTGAGTGGTAAGCATAATGATTTCCCTAATATACTAGCCATGCAAACCTAGTGATCATTGTGAAGAACAACTTGTGCATGCATTGGCTCCCTCTTCTCCCCTCTTCCACCCGGTTTTTGAGAAGAAAAACACCTTGGTTTTTCTTCTTATTTTACCTAATATACACTACAAAATACATTAGTGAATATTCATTCATTCATCATCTAAAATTAGAGTTTTAGAAAGATAAAAATTCTTCCTTCTCTTCCTTCTCTCTAAACCGAAATATTAGAGAGTCCAATAATATTTTTGGGTCAATTTTAATACAAAATTAGTATTATTCTAGTAATAATAATATTAATTTTATTAAGTTGTTATCTTGGGTATAATACTTTTGGGAGGGATTCTCTTCTTGAATCCTTGTTCATCCACTAAGGAAAGCTCAAGAACAAGAGAGTAGGAGAACTCTCTTGTGCCCATATAAACCGAAATATCAATGTGAGATGATGATTTCTTCTTTATTTATTTTGTAGTTTGCATGCATAAGATCACCATTTAATTTTATTACTAAATTAAAATATAACATATATGAATATGTTGAGTATATAGATCTAGTTTTCTAACAAGCGGTATCAAGAGCCTTGGTTGTTTGCATGCAAATCGGTTATAGTTTTTCCGAGTTATACGATTAACATATAAAACTTGTAAATTTGTGTTATTATGATATATCACGAAATAATATTATGCATGTTAAAGTTTCTGGTCCTAAAATGTTTTTAGGATATTTTAGTTATTTTATGGATTTTTATTGTTCATCTTATAATATAATGGCATTAAAAATATGATTTTATGATTAAAATGTCATTTTCGGACTAAAATTAGCTAAACTTCGTATTTTCCAGTGATTTTTGGATATGTTATCACATGTTTTATTTTGAAATGACCTGTAAATTTTCAGAATTTTTGGAGTTATTATGCTCGAAATATGGTTTTTTCATGCTTAAAATCGGATTTAGATGAAAAATCAATACATATATATAAAGTAGAAACTTTTCAAGCGATATTAGAGAGTCCAACTTTTTTAGAAATCCTAACAATAGTAGCTTTCGAAACAAATTTACTAAAATTATCCTAAGACAAGTATATTTCTTAATATTTAAAATAAAATTTAATAAAATAATCCTAATCAAATATATTTTAGTAAAATTATTCTAATATAAGTAGATTACAATTATCAAACAGATAATAGACAATTATAATAGGTCAAGTTATCATTTTTATTTTTCTCACACTTATGGTCTCATACATTTGTAGTTTGTATTCCCGCATCAAAATTCAAGAAGCTGATGGATAAATAATGAATTTATTTGATTAAAGTGTTATGGTAAGATGATGTAGTTCGTAGTTACATGAATTATAAACTACGGTTACTTCATCAAAATATAATCACAAAATAATTATTGGAGTGTGTATATAAATCATACATGCCTCGATACACATCCATTCAAGTGATCAATACATATAAAATAATTCACTGATCTATTTACGTTACTCCCTCCCTCCCGGTCAATAGTTTATAATTACTTTATACACGACTATGAAGGTAATGAGAGAAGAATGAGTTTATAATTATTAAAAAAACAAAAGAAACACGAAATGAGGAGGAAATAAAATGGTACCCACCCACATGAGTTTGTTTATTCACTAGAAAAGAAAAGTGTAAACTATTTGACTTATTCACCTTAAATAGGAAAGTGTAAACTATTGATCTGGGAGTACTATTTTGTTTCATTAATTTATACTAAATAAGAATGTGTAGATCATTAGATCGTAGAGGAACAAAACCGAGAATAACCGAAGTAAAATTTTGTGGTTTGAACAACTTAAAGCTTGCAGCAACTCATAGTATTATTCATATATGATGAACTGATGATCAATTGTAATCTAACTATTACATAATATTGATTTCTTCTTAGATTCATATTGCAAGGATAGAATTTTACTTAATGCACATTTCTTCTTAACTTAATCACGGAGAACAAAAAAGTTAAGAATAGGTCTCATGAGAGACCGTCTCTCACTAATTTAGTGGGAGAAAAAAAATTAAGTGAGCCCCTCACCCCATTAAGTGAGAGGTCTCTCAATAATGATATTGAGAGACCATCTCTCCGGAGTTTTTGTGAAAAGTTAATTACAATGCAAAAAAATGAAACAGTTTTTAACCATTTAGAGTTTAAGTGTTGGACTCATAGAAATTTGGAAAGATTAAAAGAATAATAGTAAGTGGTATTCTAAATACACAATGTAACTAATTATATGGTATATTAATAACATACAAAGTACTTATTCATATACTATATCTCAGATTTCATTAGTCATCGTAAAATTGAAAAGTTAACTGAAAGCTAAAAAAAATAGCTTAAAAGGTAACTGAAAAGTAGGAGTTAATAAGCTAACTAAATGAATAAAAAGTGTTTGGAAAACTAACCGAAAGGTCGTGAGTTTTTAGTAAAATGACATAAAAGGACTTATAAGTACTCCATATTTAATGTTTTAAATTGAAGGATTAAAAATAAGAAACAAGTAACTTATTACTCACAAGCTACTCTTATTTTGGTAAATAATTTATCTACCAAATACTTATAAGAAATTAAGATAAATGAAATTTTGGTCAAATAAGCTTAAGCTTATTTCTTAGAAACAGAGCTTAAATGTGAGATTTCAAAAAATCTCCCGAGCTTACTCATGTCAAATTAATTTCTTATTTATGTCTGTCCATGTTTACTTGCTTTCTAACCTATTTTTAGGAGTTGATCTCAAGTTCCTTTTAATTTTATAAACTTGATTGATAGAATAAATAACTATTGGTTCAGAATAAATATTAGCAATTAGACATTATAACACAAATTACAAATATACTCTATAATAATCACGAGGAACAAAATAATAAGCAATTGGTTCAAAATAAATAAACTTTAGCTTTTTACATGAGAATAAAAATTGTTTGCTATATAATAAGAAGAAGCAAATTTGATAAAAAGGGAAAATCTATCGTAAGTGTCCAATTATGTCGCATTTGTCTTGGATGCAGCGAATATAAATAAAGTTTTAGACTCAAACTGAATTTTAAATGATGACAACCATGAGTGTTAGACATGGGTAAAAATATTATGAGAATTATTTGAGAAAGTTATAGAATGAACGAGTAAAGATCTCCACAAGTTGAGTCGGTTATAGTTTAGAAACTTTTTACCCGCGACAGAAATTATGACAACTAGGGAGCATGTAATTTTAGTTTTCGTTATGCAAGACTTGGCAGAATACTTTAGTAGAGTTAGACTTAAGGAGCAAAATTCATTATCTTTTATGAATTTCTCACACTAAATATACTTCATCCCTCTTCTCAATTATCTTTTGTATTGCTTTTACACAGTTGTCAATGCGGTAGTTTGACCATGATTTTCGACATTTTAATGATCAAAATTATAAAAGTTTGGCTCCTTAAGAATAAAGGTGGAAGATGTTTAAGAAGGTAGAGGAGTATATATAATACATTTTTAAATATAACTCATAATGGTAAGCTCTATCACAGTACCAGGTGTGGCATGTCAGTTATGTTGTTGAGGAACATTAACTCTGTAAGAACATTAACTCCATAAGAGGACTATGCCGGTTATGCCAGACCATGGTAACGTACACCGTTTTCAGCGATGCCCTAAAATACTAATTTGGTAACCCAACGATTTTGTTGATGCCATAAACTATTAAACGATATTGTCAAATATGATACTACTAGGTGCCCCTTGCATTTTATGTAATAGAATCACATATACTTTTGACTGATTATTGTTTAGACTACTAATTATATTAGAATTTAGTTTGGATTGATTTTGCGAGAAGTTTATAAGGATTAAATACTCTTAGTTGTATGTAGATAGTCAAGGTAGAATTATATTGATAGAGATCTAGCATTTTCTCTGAATACACTAAATTTATATAATTATGACACCTGTTCTTTTACGTAACATCATTATGTATTGCTTAGTTGTTGTTGGTGAAAATAAGTTGTAAAACTCATAAGGCATGTCTTCGTTATTAAGGGTTCCTTATGTTGTGCTACATCATGTATTATGGACATAGTGTTTTGTATTTAACTAAAACCGGATGTGCATGTGACAACGAAAAAGTTAAATACGTACTCTTGATATTATACCTATGAAGGATAAACTTTTCTTCTAAAAATAATAATAATTTATAGGTGATTAACTAGACAACTACGTACACCAACTACACATTTTTTTTTCATTAATGACTCAACATTGTTAGACTTTTTTTTTAAATCAAACTTAAGAGTATATTTTTCCAGAATATTCTAATGGGAGCCCCGTGCATCGCACGGGCTTTCCAACTAGTAGGTTAATATGAGAGAAGTTTCGAATCTGGTCATAGAAATTTAGTATGTTGTCACATGCAATTTTACAAGATGTGTGTAAAATAATAGGCTATATTGAAGTCTTTATGCATGATTTATGATTTATTGATGAAAAATAGTATAAATAGTTACTTAATTAGTGAAATATTGCTAAAACATACTCCATGACTAAGGAAAAACGTCACATGTTGCATTTTATTATCTTTTTCAGATCTAAAATTGAAAAGTTGATGAATATAATTTTTCTCATGTTTTTATGATTTTTATTGTTAAATCCGATAAACCGCAACATAGTTTTTCCGATAATTTTACGAAATTTTAACCTAAGTTTTTGAACATTATGAGTGTCATGGTATTTTTCCAGAATGTTCATAAGTTTAAATTTCAAATTTCAAATTTATTTGGAATTTTTGTGATTTATTTGAAGTTTATAGCTTTTTTATTGTATTTTTAGGTCCATTAATGAACAATTTTAAGATATATGAGTTAATTATGGTCAAATAGCTAGTGGAGACTAATTTTTGAGTCCTAAGAAGTTAGGGTAATTAACTTATGCATAAATATGAATTTATGTAATTTTTGTGATTATAAAACGTTGAATCACGCAAATCCATAAAAACCGTGTAATATACGATATTGGCTACTTAAAGGCGATTTAGCATAAAATTGGGCATGTTCATACATATTATAATGCTGCATTTTATTTATGATTGTCATAATTTTATTTTATGTAATTTTTGAATTATGTAATTTTTACTTAGTATGGCCTTAGTTTTTAATTGGTATTACCCGAAATGTATGGGAATATCGATTCGGTTGTAATTTATTGTGATCTCGTATCACCGTTTTGTAATTTAATAGATTAATTTTATTTTAATTACAAATGTATAATAGGATATTATGTAATTTATTTATTCCGGAGTTCCATAAAGACGGATTTCTTCAAGAAGGCGATACATAAAGACGGTGTTACCTCGAGATGCGTGCCAATAACTGAAGTTCAAGAGACCAATGGAGTTGGTTTCCGAATATGTAATAGTTAAATAGTTTTTCTATTTTAGGAAGGTCATACTAGGATTTATTTTTTTATGCTTTGCTTTTTGTTTATATGTTGCATGCATCGCTAAATCGCCATAACTAAAACATGCATCATCATTTTTATCGAGTTTCTCGACCGTGTCAATTAGAATTATCGTAGTTCACCGCTTTAGTTCACTTAAAACGTGATCGATAATAAATTGACATGACCTCTCGCTAAAACAATCAATTGAGACATAGCCTTACCAAATAGTACAAACCATGAAAACCTATTTCGCGAAGGAGTGCACTCGGTTACCCCGGGGTACAAACCTTGTTACGTAGGGGAAGTGAGTGATAAATGTCTATCCACCGAATTCATGTTGATGAGGGTTTCATCGGCTACCCCGTGCCCAAGTTAATATGGGTTTGGATCATGGACACATTTATTCGAAAATTGGATTGAACTCAACAAAAGTTTTTGATAAGGGTTTCATCGGCTACCCCGTGCCCTTGTCGGATTTGTTTTGGGCTATAGATAAACATTAGAGTAATTTTATCGACCAAGAGTTCTAAAAGTAGAATCGATTAAAAGGTTAATCCACCAAGTTATATTGATAAGGGTTTCATCGGCTACCCCGTGCCTAAGTTGATATGAATTTGGGTCTTGGAATCATTTATCTAGTTGGGTAGAGGTCACGAGAAAAATGCAATAAAACTTGTTTAAATTAATTTTTACGAGTATTATTATCTTTGAAAACGACATTTGTTTTACTCCTATTTTTGTTTTGTAGACCGTTTCTATTTCTCATAACAAATGGCAAATCCCAACACCAACGCCACGCCTCTCACTAATACTTCATGGCTCCGATCCTTTATGGATCTATGTAAACTTGAAAAGAATGGGTCAAATTTCTCCGATTGGGATGCCCAACTCAAACTAGCCGCCCAAGGTGACGACAAGCTTCGTTACCTCACCGATGCCTCTCCACCCGAACCTAATAATAGGTCGACCGCCGCCACTAGGGAAGCATATGAGGCTTACCATAAGGAGTCCGCCGCAATGAAAAATGTGTTGATCTTTGCGATGGAGGCGGACCTCCAAAGGATAGCCTTTAAAATGGGCACCGCTAATGAAATCTACTCCAAGCTTGTGATAATGTTTTTACAAACTCCGCGGATCGTCCAATATGAGGCGGCCGCGGCATTCTTTGATCTCGACTTCAAAGAGGGCCAAAAGGTTAGCCCTCATGTGCTCAAATTAATGGAGCTAGTCGAGACCTTAAAGATTCTAAAGGTTGAAATCCCCAAAGAACTTGTTGTAGATAGGATTCTACACTCCTTATCCAAGGTCAAAGCATATGTTCAATTCCGGGTGAATTTTAACATTCAAGACAAGGACGTGTCTCTTGAAGAGTTGCACAAGCTACTTGTGCAAGCCGAAAGAGACATGGGGTTAAATGTTAACCCACCTAAGGACGTGCTTAATATTAGCACCAAAAGCAAGGGGAAGTTTAAAAAGAATGGGAAGAAGAATAAGAGGCAAGCTCCCACTTTCACCAAAGCTAAGTCTTATGAAGCTAGCACATCCAAAATCAAGAAGGGTCCTCTTGTTAAATGCCATTATTGTAATGGTGTTGGACATTGGAAAAGAAATTGTTCCAAATATCTTGGTGATATTAAGGCTGGAAAGATCACTTTTGTAGGTAAATGACTATCCTTTCTTTTATGTTTCTAATTCAACTATGGTATTGTGATACAAAGTTGTGATAATGTATCTCCTTTTTTATTGTAAATAGGGCCTCCACCAAGAAAAGACAAGGTAAAAGAAAAGCAAGCTTGAGATACCATCAAGAAGCTAGGAATAGCTTTCATGGAGCTTCGCTTTTTATTGTCTTATTTTAGTTATGTTTTGGATTTTAGAACCTTTTAATTTCCGTGTTCGACATGGGAATGTATTTTGGATAATTGGTTGTATTTTGGATAATGGTGGCTTGGTTTGCAACCCAAGTCACCCGTTTTATCTTTTTATCCTTGTTCTAAAGTTCGTCTTTACATGCTTGCTCATAGAAACATATGATTATTCACTTAAAGTGATCTAATAGACAACTATAATGATGCGATTCATTATATGCCCACATGCTTAAGGCTTGTGTATGATCATTTATAAAGTGATATTGAGTTAATGAACTCTCTTAAAGGAATGTCAATCACCAAGTACACTTACAAATCTAAAACTATTAGTCTACCTATGAGATAGTTCTCCTTCTACTTCAAAAATCACTATTTGTGTCTCATATACTATCTTTGAATCTCTAGTGTATTAATTCTAAACATAGAGTGGGAGAAAAATGAGGACACAAAGAACACCAAGATAAATTTGTGTACTTGTGTAAATGAGATCTACACAAGGAAGAATGATTTGAATAAAGGTATATCTATTTATATAGTATACACGAATAGATGAGATCTATGGTCTCGAATAGATCTACATGACAAAAGAGACCAAGTGAAGTAATCAAAAGAATATGTTCTCAAGATAACTACACGAGGAGACCAAAAGAAAGTTTTGGAACAAGAATGACTAATATAAAGTCTTAACAAGAGTTTTGACTAGTTTATGATAAATTTTGACCAATAGTTTCAATATTGATATTTATTTAAGAGCCTAAATGAATCAAGTAACATCCTAGAAACTAAACGAGATTTATTACTAGAGGTTGCAAGGATTGATATACCAATATTGTCAATTGCTAAGTTATATTAACCACGCAAAAGTCATTACTTAACCACATTATGAAAGTGAATTGGTTAAACCTCCTTCCGAAAAGGGTATTTTGAAAGGACGTGTATTAGATATTATTTATATTTAAATAATGACATTGCTATGCATCATTATGATATGAATGAATTAGAAAGGTTAAGATGAGACCTTTTCAAAATAGGTATTTTGAAAGGATATGATGGGAACATATATGGTTTTATCTCAATAACTTAACAAAGCAATAAATTTCAATTTTTGAAACATCTCAATTGAGTAGTCAATTGCGAATCATGTGGAATTAAGTGGGAGTTGGAAATTATCATGTGAAGACATGGAATTTAGTGGGAGCAATCATCTTATAAAAATTTGTAACTCATCACTCATTAAAGAATGACGAGCCAATACCTTCCTTCACAAAGGAAGATTTGAGTTTTCAATTCTGGATGAAAATGGACTATGATGAATCCAACTAAATCATGAGATGTTGGATAGGTATTGAGACATACACATAGAATCAACGAAAAACATAGGTTATTAATGTAAATGAAAATGGAATTGCCATTAGCAGTCATGGTCGTTCCTTGAACCTAAGAATAGTTGATGACATGATTAGAAGTTACTAATGTTTCCGCCATTAGAATAATCATGCACATGTCCAAAATAAATCATATGCATAAGAGCATGATGGATCATTGGGAATCCATAGAAGAAACGTCATGAATTCTCGAGGAGAATCCGATGAGCGATTTCGGTGTTTGACAGAATACTCTGTTATGTGTCAAGAGATTGCACATATTAAAATTTAACCAACACGTAAGGATTTATGAAAATCCTAAGCTTTTCAGCTAAAAGGAGAAACAAAATTTTTGGAATAATACTTAGTTGAATAAGAAGTTACTCAAAACTAATTTTTCCTATAATGCTAGGACTTGTGAGAAGTGCTAGGCTAATCATCTTGACAACTATTGCAAGATTCTACAAAAAACATATACCTAGTTCATTGTGTGTGGGTGGAGTACTTGAACAGTACAAGTTATATCATTCACCACAAATTTGTTTGTTATGTGATAATCGACAAGAAAGTTCTTTCAAGATAAAGATCCGAAACCAAGGTTAGGAACCTAGATGTGTACTTGGTAAGGTTCATTTTATGAGAAGATATGTAACACCCCGGCCCAAACCGGGTCGGGAGCGGTTACTTATGATAGCTCACCAGGCTGTGTACATGGCCCACAGATCAACACGGGTCCTTTCCAACGCATTTTGTCCTCACTCATGCGTATCCCGGGAACCTTCCCAGAAGGTCACCCATCCTAAGACTACTCCGAGTCAAGCACGCTTAACTTTGGAGTTCTTTTGCATGGATAACCAGAAAAGAAAGTGCACTTTGTTGATATGAGTAGTACTTTCAATCCCTTTAAGCACTAGTCATTTAAGCCTATCAATGGACCTCTTCAATTAACATGGGGTGTTACAAGATAACATGAACGTAAAGGAAAATGCGATTATAAGAAGTTTGAACACATGGACACATGGTATGTTAAACTTCTATTGCAATCAAACAAGTGTTTACACACTTACGATATGCATCACAAGGTTGTAATATGGTATTGACTACCCGAGTGTGATGTCGACATTTGTCGTTTGAGTTATTATTAACTCACCTTATACTTTGTTATATCCAAACGGGTTGTAGAGACAATTGAACCCCGTTAAAGTGAACACGGATTAACATTGTATTTGCCCATAGTTACTTACATGAGGTGACGTCTCGAAGTGATTAGAGTGTGATGCGATTGATGGCAAGTTCATATGCCATAGAGTCATGTGAGATGACTAGTTGATCACATAGGCAGACTGTTAGGAACACTTTCTCGGGCCTTATGACCGCTTATAGAGTTCTGGCAAATTTATATAGCTTGATCGTGGCGAGAGCTACTATAGTATTCTAATGAGTCGATTCTTTTGACTAAAGACTATTTGCCTAAGATGGCACAGTTTCAGATTAACTTTGATTTGTGTTACTACGACCTTCGTAAATGGGGTCAAATGGGCATATTTTGGGTTATGATGGTTGTGGCTAGTCGAAGGGAATGAGTGCGATAGGAATTGTCCACCCCTAGTCAGGGTTATAACAACATCTCAGGGCCACTCGAGGAGTAATGAACTGGAAATGCGTGGCCACACTCGGAATGTATCCATGGTGGATAAATCCGGTCAATCAGTTATTCTCCAGATCGAGGAAACCACTCTCGATATGATCACTTGCAAGTACGACCTGAAAGACACCTTGCATTGAGTGGAAGATAGTAATAGGATAAGAGAATTGGTGACGCACACTTGTCGAGGACAAGTGGGAGATTGTTGGAATATGTGTCTTCCGACAATAATGCGATCACAACTGTTGATCATGATGATCACATGTTTAAGTCTCATTATAAAGAATACAATTGGGAAGTAATATTTTACTGTCAACTGGTCCACACATATCGTAATGATTGGCTGACTAGAGTTTGACATTACTGTCGTGAGACGGTGGTGACCAATTGATCCCCTTAGGTCATACCTAAAGGGTAACACACTTAATTGATCATTTTATTGATCGTATGACGATATGGGTCAATTAAATAACTTAAAATTTACGTGTCTTATTGAAATTTGATTAAATAAGATACGGTCTAAGTAATCGAATTGTTTCATTACTTAGATGAAATTATTGTTTAAGGAAACAATTGCATTTGAATGAATAAATTATTATAAATACAAGATATTGTGATTTATAGTTGGTAAAATATTTTGGTACAAGTAATTATGAATTACTAAGTCGATTTTTGTATATGACGTATTTTTGTTAATACGTTGATTTTTAATATGTTAAAAATACATAACAATTTAATGTGACATATGACATGTGACATATGACAAATTGACAAATTGACAAAGATAAAATGGAGTCCATTTTATCTACGTTAGCCGAAAATAATGGGAGGATTAAGGTAATATTATGTTTATTGTGTGAGTGGTAAGCATAATGATTTCCCTAATATACTAGCCATGCAAACCTAGTGATCATTGTGAAGAACAACTTGTGCATGCATTGGCTCCCTCTTCTCCCCTCTTCCACCCGGTTTTTGAGAAGAAAAACACCTTGGTTTTTCTGTAACACCCCCTCATACCAAGGTACCTTACCAGGATTACCCTAGCATGAAAGGTTGTTACCATCTCGGTTGCCCGAGGTTAGTATATATCAAAAGCGTCCGTCCTAAACACATTTATTAGAAGTACTGTAAAGTATTAATGTTTACAACAATCCAAATCCAAACCAAAACCAAAACCAATAAAGTGAATACAACTGAGGACAACTACAAAATCATAGCTAAGACTCGTGATTGTGATACTACAACTTGTGATGACGACTTCCCCATGACCGCCCAAGCTCACCAAATGCAATACCTGTCAAGTCTGCTCACCATCCCTGAACGGATCACCGCAGGTTTTACAAAACAACAACAACAACGGGGTCAGTACCATTCAATCAATGTAAGACAAACAAATAATGTAACCGACTGATCATCCTCCATAGTAACCGACTACACACCGAAGTGTGTAGCCCGCCATTACCCATCGCAACAATGTAATCCACTCCGCCAGTGGGTGACCGCAGCCCATCCCCACCA
The DNA here is from genome assembly GCF_048544455.1 of Silene latifolia. Lineage (NCBI taxonomy): Eukaryota > Viridiplantae > Streptophyta > Magnoliopsida > Caryophyllales > Caryophyllaceae > Silene > Silene latifolia. The sequence goes on along the minus strand of NC_133538.1, from coordinate 221,963,819 downwards.
AGTCCAGCTCATCAACGAGCGACTAACAATCCCTGTCCCTTAATGTGCACATCCCCTCCCGTGACGGGTTCCACGGAGGGCGAACTAGGGTGTGAAGCCACTCCCACAAGTGACTCCACCACAATCACACAACACCACAGCATCACAGCTATCACAACACCACAACCGTCACAACACAACCACATCACCACCGTCATCACAACACCCATACTCCGATGATCAGCAGATAACAACAATTACAACACAAGCACAGTCTTAAATCAATTAATAGTAACTGAGTAGGGAAACCCTACCTTTTCGCGATCCAAGCACACATAAGCAATCAATAGCAGTTCCTTATGACACCGTCACCTACATACAATAATCACATATAATTCCAATTACCACATCGCACAAAATCCCTTTCCCCCAAATCACCAATTAGGGCAAAACCCTAAAAGACCAATTAATGAAACTTACGAAAATAGAGGCTTACCGACACAATCGACATAAGGAAAGATGAACTAGACTCACGAACGATCCACACCTTAGGGGGAGATTTGGAGAAGATTAGAGCGTCGTTGAGTGATATGCTGTAGAACAGTGTAATTAGAAACTGATTTACGTTTTAATATAACCCTAATCATCTCCAAATCAAACCGCCGAAATAGTACCCGTCAGACCGAATACTCGGTCGAGTGTCGAGTATACTCGGCCGAGTACCCTCTACTCGGTCGAGTATTACTCATACTCGGCCGAGTATTCCTAGGCAGAAGCCAAACAGAATACCAACACACTTTAATCGACCGAGTAGGCCATACTCGGTTAGTACCGCCTATAAAATCCGTAGTATTACGTCTTCCCCCTTAAAAGAACTTCATCCCCGAAGTTCCAACCCAACCTATAAAACATGGACACCTAACATTAACTCCACCAACCACGCTTACTAGTTAACATATCCTCTCGATATTGACTCCATAATATTATCGAATAACCACAATATAACGTTCCTAACCTTGTCTCACTTCCATAACACTCACTAGCAACTCAATACCAAGACAATCCACAAAACAAGATCAACCATCGAAACGGAATGTTACATTCTACCACCCTTAAAAGGAACTTCGTCCTCGAAGTTTACTCACACTCATAACATCATCATCCAACTGTCAACACTATTGAAATATTCTCCCATTCCTAAACATCGAACTACTACAAGCACGGTCATGACCTTTAAAAAAATCAATCAAAACAAATATCCGTCATTTATGCTACACCAACACTCTACTTCCAATTATACTACCATATGCACAACCATCAAAATCTGTTTTATCGCATCCTACTCCTCTTAAGATAAATGTTACGTCCTCGTAACTCACTAATACTAAATCCTAGCTATATCGTCTCATTATCCTCATCACCACCGCATGTCAAACATAACCACCTATAATCTAAACAGTCGTCATGTATATATCCAAGGCTCTCTTACTTAAACATTTCTCATACCTCAACTCATTCGGCGCACCACCTAACCCATACCATAAAACTCGTAGCAAAATCACCATAGTAACTCTCCTTTATTACTGCAAAACAACATACCTCTCTATGTAAAGCACCTATCTCCCAAAAGCATAACTCACGATCCACACTCGTTACGAACACTCACACTAGATCCTCAAGTTCTTTCTTTTATTAACGCAAAACCCATACATAACTTAACATGACACTAATTCCTCAACACCCTACACTCACTGTCTCAACAAAGGATTATGAACCACCTGATCTTTAAGGTCATTATCACACATGTTTTACGAATCACTTGCCATTACTATGTCTACTAAAGCCTTATCAAGAACAAGATCAAAATTACTGTAACAACCTCTCACAACCGTGTCCCATCAACAGAATATCACTACACCATGACAACAACGAAAACATATACAACTCTAATTCATATCATACTCTACCCTCATTCCCAAACTTAACCTGGTAAAGAAAACATCAATAAACAAGACAACTGTCTATCTGCACAAACTGAAACTCGCAGGGAGCAACATCAAACAAAACAACAATCTATGTATAACTGGTATGTACTGTCGAAACTCGAATCAAAATCATCCCGCCTACTCCACCACAACCGGTGACGGCATCGCAACACCGCCACCAACAGCCGCACCGCAGTACAAAAATGCCCGCATCACAACATGAAGTACCATGCTCGGATCACCACTCGAGGCACAACAACCACATCGATAACATCACAATCACATATAATTCCCATAAACACTGACTCCGTATGACATTTCGAACAAGAAAACTCATTCAAAACCGTTTTACTAGATTATAACACAACATATTATACTGAATAAACTGACAAGAATCTCATGAACATCATCCTTACCATTTCACGGAATAAACATGTATCATCAATACACATACAATTTTAACTATCCATGGCAGATCAATCAAATTATTACCTTTTGAACCTCATTCCATTAGTATATCGTACCTAACATAAATTACAAAACATTCATATAGCAACTTTATAATTATCACACCCTACCACTTCTTGTGAGGTCATAACCTCACAAAACATTTACACATATCATAGACCCGTAATCACATCCAACTAGTCAATCCTGATCACGTAAGTTACCCCCCGATAAAGGTTACCTCTCGCTTGAGTTTAACTCGTATACCCCTCATAACACATTCTCCCATTCGCATATCCATCACCCCCTGCCAAAAGTAACCATACCATTAATACTCAATTACTAACAACTGCCTCATATAACAACATCTTATGCTATCTCACAACCATACATATCAACCTGGTCTCTACAAGATCAACCTCTTTAGAATTGCTACCTTTCTAATATACCATCACCCTTAACCACTAGTCACAAACGATAACACTACCATTGTCCGGACATCAACCTCTTACACTCATCTCTAAACATTACGATTTCTTTCCTAACTTTGGTTAACATCCCTAATAACGAACATCAAATCCATCAACAAAATTACCTCAACGTTCTTCCCAATACTATTCTTAATTGTATTATTACCCGACTCATCACCAAGATTTCATATCGTGCAAATTCTCTACCCAACTTTTACTTTACTTCATTCCTCGAAACTCCTGACTAATCATGTTGTTCTGAAACTCCTATATAACCATTAACTCAAATCCTCATGATAGTATCATAAATCTCGACGATTCCTTACTTTATATCACATAACTCCGGTGAACATTTTCTTAGTTTTACTCCCCTCATTCTTTTCTTTTTACACTCGACAAAAGCAATTAACCACTCAACTCCTTATTATCTCTTACCTAACTCTTTAATGCTCCGGTTACCTTCTCATTGCTCCAAAACTCACATCTCATTATTTCATATCGATATCATCTAACTCCTTCTTACCATAAATCACACGTTAGTTTCACTTCATGAAAACACCAATTCCCAAATTCGACCACTATCTACCCATCGCGGCATAACTCGCTCTCACTACACACCATTTGTTTTCATCCCTCTATAACGGCCTTTTCCCACATATATCCTTGACCAACACAATCCTAACCGTCTCCCTCCATAAATCCTTACACATACCACTATATCACTATTCATATCCCTCATCTCAATCTTTTCTTTCTCACGTTTCTTTACACCCACATCACCCTTGCTCATATATACTCACTTTTATATTACTCAACACACGACTATATCACTCACCATATCTCACAAAACATGCTCTTTGCCTCAATTAGCCCACATTCTTCCTTTTTCTTTTTCCACTATCTCTCACATGTCTTCCTTATCCAACACATGTCCCTCATAAGCCGGCATTCTCCCTATCATAGCATTTGGTAACTTACGTATCAAGACCGTCACATATATAAAAGAACGCTTCAGAATCAAAACATACATGTGTATATACCCTACGACTCAAAACAATGTAAAAACATAGCCACCGACTCAAAGTGGCCGCCCATGGAGGTACTCGGTCGAGTACATAACATACTAGGTCGAGTACAAGGTACTCGGTCGAGTAACTATATTACTCGGTTGAGTTTTCGACTCCAGAAGCAAACTCAATTGTCGCAGAAGGATTACTCGGTCGAGTATTGGGAATACTCGATCGAGTATAAAAGATACTCGGCCGAGTAGGGACTACTCGGTCGAGTATCGGCGCAGTTCTCAGCACCGTCCAGTTTTCGTAAAACAGTCATATCTCACTCGTTACTTGGTCATTTTGGGCGTGTGACCTATCATTAGAATTGTAAGAGAACAAGTTATCACCTCAACTTGGAATCACAGCAATATCATTTCCATAACTCGACTTATGACAGTTTTAAGATAACCCTTCCGTAATCGGTCTTTATACAAATCAAGTTTTCTAAGCCAAAACAACTTGAACATACATAAAGCAACCATTAGCAACTCAACACTTCTAAAACCAGTACATGGGTGAACTTTTATCATACCCACATGAAAATTAGACACGACATTCATGTATATAGACACATGCCCGTAACCATATGCTACTACCAACAATCAAGCATTATCATTATCATGTTCATATGCACATGTACCACTACCATACTTCATGCTCAATATTGTATTAAACAGGTAACATGATCACATTCTTCATGCTCAATATTAATCAGATACGAATTCACAATTCATCTTTCATATTTTACCATGCTCCAACACATAACATGCTAACATATTTCATACCAAATCCGTTTCAACAAATTTCACCATGTCTTACACATGTTTCCACACATCTCACTTCCTTTCACATGACTCAACCATTCAAGGTCCACATACCACACACACGCATCGAAAAGAATCACAACAAATTCCCCCTGGTGACCGGCTTGAGATTGTGAGGGCCATAGTGCTACTTCGGGACGTCTCCCAAGTCTTTGCGGTAGCTCCAAACAACTCTCCCCGGGTTCATTTTATTTAGACTCCCTAAGTTCATTGGGTTCATTAGTTTTAGGTGCCAGAATCTTCGGCTCTGAAACTACTTTGTAACACCCCCTCATACCAAGGTACCTTACCAGGATTACCCAAGCATGAAAGGCTGTTACCATCTCGGTTGCCCGAGGTTAGTATATATCAAAAGCGTCCGTCCTAAACACATTTATTAGAAGTACTGTAAAATATTAATGTTTACAACAATCCAAATCCAAACTAAAACCAATAAAGTGAATACAACTGAGGACAACTACAAAATCATAGCTAAGACTCGTGACTGTGATACTACAACTGGTGATGACGACTTCCCCATGACCGCCCAAGCTCACCAAATGCAATACCTGTCAAGTCTGTTCACCATCCCCGAACGGATCACCGCGGGTTTTACAAAACAACAACAACAACGGGGTCAGTACCATTCAATCAATGTAAGACAAACAAACAATGTAACCGACTAATCATCCTCCATAGTAACCGACTACACACCGAAGTGTGTAGCCCTGCTAGATTACCCATCGCAACAGGTAATCCACTCCGCCAGTGGGTGACCGCAGCCCATCCCCACCAAGTCCAGCTCATCAACGAGCGACTAACAATCCCTGTCCCTTAATGTGCACATCCCCTCCCGTGACGGGTTCCACGGAGGGCGAACTAGGGTGTGAAGCCACTCCCGCAAGTGACTCCACCACAATCACATAACACCACAGCATCACAGCTGTCACAACACCACAACCGTCACAACACAACCACATCACCACCGTCATCACAACACCCATACTCCGATGATCAGCAGATAACAACAATTACAACACAAGCACAGTCTTAAATCAATTAACAGTAACTGAGTAGGGAAACCCTACCTTTTCGCGATCCAAGCACACATAAGCAATCAATAGCAGTTCCTTATGACACCGTCACCTACATACAATAATCACATATAATTCCAATTACCACATCGCACAAAATCCCTTTCCCCCAAATCACCAATTAGGGCAAAACCCTAAAAGACCAATTAATGAAACTTACGAAAATAGAGGCTTACCGACACAATCGACACAAGGAAAGATGAACTAGACTCACGAACGATCCACACCATATGGGGAGATTTGGAGAATATTAGAGCGTCGTTGAGTGATATGCTGTAGAACAGTGTAATTAGAAACTGATTTACGTTTTAATATAACCCTAATCATCTCCAAATGAAACCGCTGAAATATTACCCGTCAGACCGGATACTCGGTCGAGTGTCGAGTATACTCGGCCGAGTACCCTCTACTCGGTCGAGTATTACTCATACTCGGCCGAGTATTCCTAGGCAAAAGCCAAACAGAATACCAACACACTTTACTCGACCGAGTAGGCCATACTCGGTCGAGTACCGGCCTATAAAATCCATAGTATTACATTTTCTTCTTGATTTACCTAATATACACTACAAAATACATTAGTGAATATTCATTCATTCATCATCTAAAATTAGAGTTTTAGAAAGATAAAAATTCTTCCTTCTCTTCCCTCTCTCTAAAACCGAAATATTAGAGAGTCCAATAATATTTTTGGGTCAATTTTAATACAAAATTAGTATTATTCTAGTAATAATAATATTAATTTTATTAAGTTGTTATCTTGGGTATAATACTTTTGGGAGGGACTCTATTCTTGAATCCTTGTTCATCCACTAAGGAAAGCTCAAGAACAAGAGAGTAGGAGAACTCTCTTGTGCCCATATAAACCGAAATATCAATGTGAGATGATGATTTCTTCTCTATTTATTTTGTAGTTTGCATGCATAAGATCACCATTTAATTTTATGACTAAATTAAAATATAACATATATGAATATGTTGAGTATATAGATCTAGTTTTCTAACAGTAATTGCCCCTTTTGTCTTTGTGAACTTGAAGATGCTAATTGAGACATTTGGGTCTCCAACATCTTTGTGTGAGCTAGTATGTTGTTAATGGTGATATCTTTTGCTTGGCTATCCTTTTGCATTTGAGTGAAAAACTCTTGTTGGTTCTTTTGTATTTGGAGGACCGCTCTTTGAACATCAAACCCTTGGTCATTTGTTTGATTGTATGAAGTTTGATTTTGGTAACCTTGGTTTTGGTTGTAAAAGGGTTTTTGATTTTGGTTTCTCATTGGAGGTGAGGTGTAAGTTGTTTGAGGGTTTTGAACATTTTGGCTCTTGTATGAGAGGTTGGGATGGAATTTGGTGTTTTCATTGTAATAATTGGAATAAGGGGTACCACTCTTGTATGCTTGGAAATCATTCACTTGTTCACTTGTTCCCCTACATTCACTTTGGTTATGTCCCAAAGTTCCACAACTCTTACATATTCCACTTGGAATTGATGAAGATGCCACCATGGCATTAACATGTTGCTTAGGTGATTTGGAGGCTTCTTCAAGTTTAGCCATAGCCTTCTCAAACTTCAAGTTGATGGTATCAACATGAGCACTAAGTTGAGCATCCAATTGAGTAATAGAGTCTACTTCACGCTTTCCTCCTCTAGTAGCCTTCCGAGGTCTACTATATTGTGAGTTATGGATCGCCATTTCAATATTGTTCCATGTTTGATTATCGTCAACTTCGGTGAACATACCATTTGATCCCATGTTGAGAATGTTTCGGGAGTCTTCATAAAGACCATTCCAAAATTGTTGTACCAAGAACCACTCGCTAAGTCCGTGACGAGGACATGAGCGACAAGTTCCTTTGAATCGCTCCTAAGCTTCATACAAAGATTCCTCGTCCCTTTGTTTGAATTCCGTGATTTGGGCTCTTAGCATGTTAGTCTTTTTCGGAGGGTAGAACTTCTTGTAGAAAGCAAGTGCCAATTTCTTCCAAGAGTCAATACCAAGAGTAGCCTTATCAAGGCTCTTTAACCATTGCTTCGCAGTACCAATCAAAGAAAAAGGAAATAAGACCCATCGAATTTGGTCTTGAGTCACTCCGGTTTGAGAAATCGCATCACAATAGTCACAAAAAGCCTCCATGTGAGAATGATGGTCTTCACTAGGCATCGCCACAAATTGGCTTCTTTTGACTATTTGGATAAATGCGGATTTTGGAATGAAATTACCGGTCAAATGTTGTGGTGTGGGAGTACCATTTGGTAGGTTCTCCTCGGTTGGTTCTCCTCGGTCTCATTAAGGTGTTTCTTTTATTGTTCCCACATTCAAAATCCAAAATGACAATTGTAGTTTCATGCATAACATCTTTATGCATGAACTCCCCCAATTTTTGACATTAGAAATAATGTCTATTTTGGTTTAGGGAAGTTTATGCATATGCATTGAGAGCTAATCTAAATTATGCTCTCCAACCAAAACAAAAAAATCATGCATCATATAGCATAGCTTTGTTTGCATTCACTCTTGTTTATATGTCATATAGTTTGCATTTAGCTTTGAAGTCATGCATTTTCATATAAATTGCATAATTTCCTATCGTATTGGCTATTGAGGACAATGCCCATATTAGTGTGGGGATGGGAAATTCTAACATGACTTATAAAAACAAAAATGATAAAAATTGAAAAATTTTGAAATTTTTTGAAAAATACAAAACATGTCTTTTTATTTCATAAATCATAAAAACCATAAAAATTTGAAAAACTTCAAAAACCCAAAAACATGTTCTTTTCCTTTATAGTGTAGTCTTGTATATATTGTATTTTTTCATCCTTTTTCACATTGATCGACTACGCCACATCCGAGACATGAGGATATTGAAGACCGCATGGTATGATCTTTCCAATCTCCTTTTTCCTCTTTATGTTAATGACTATGTGGCTTTATTTTAATTGATGCGGTAAAAACAATATGATTATAGGATTGCATTTAGATTATTTGGCATACTAGTTGGTAGAATCATACGCATTAGGATGTATATATGTTAGTTGCATCATGGCATATAGTTGCATGTTAGGAAAAATTTTGTGAAATCGTCTATTTGGGAAACTTGAGAAGTGTATATAAAGCCGTTGTAGATACTTTTTCTTCTTAAAACTTTACTTGTTAGAATACTTGTAAAATACCCTAGGATGTGTCATGCTAGTATCCTTTGACCCATGGATTAAGGCCTAGTCAAGAGTACCTTGTGGTGTGATAACTCCTTGGCTACCGTTCATTCCAAGGTGACCCTTGAAACCATGCAACCATCATCCATGTTCTACCACATTTTGTCATCAAAGGGAATGGGCACAAAAATTGTTCAAAAATTTGAGTTCAAGAAATGAAAAGAAAAGAAAAAGTTTGCAATTGTATCAAAAAAAAAGAGGAGTAACAAAAATAAAAACTCCTATGCTTCAAATAAAAGCACCCTCGCAACAAATGGGGTGACTTTAAAAATGTTCAAAAGAAATGAAAGAAAAAGTTGAAATTGTCAAGTGTTGAAAATGCCAAACATCAAAAGAAATGGCAAAAAGAAAAGTGTTCTCAAATGTCAAATTCCACAAGAAATTGGGGGGGAAAAACAACAACAAAGCAAACACGCATATTAAACTCAAGTTCTATTGATCCCTTTTCCATCGTATCCACTTTTGTGCATGGTAGAGAGGGCACGACCCTTATTCTTGTCTAGGCAAGAAGGGGAATTCCGCGATCCTCCAGTGTTTATAACACCATAAGAAGTCTACCCTTGATGAAAGCATTTAACAATTGAGGACAAAGGTACCCTAGCTTGACACAATTTGGTGGTGATTTATTGGTATCCTTCTAGGCTTAGTAGTTTGAAGAAACCGTATCTATGATGGAATGTGTACCCTTAGATTGTTTCCCTTGTAGATAATTTCCGCCACTTAGTTGAGGAAAGTGGCTATTCCTTTTTGTAGATGCATCCATTTACTTGTTTTGTGTGCTTTAATGCTTGGATGTGTCGTCATTTTGGCAAGCCCCACCTTGCCTTGCAAGAAGGCATCCTACCTTATGATTGTCTTATTGTGAGTTGAAGGGGCGGAGTGAGACCCGCTAATTATCTCACATCGGCTATATTAGTAGGATAGTTTGAATAAAGGTCCTAGTTTTTGTCACCTCTTTACTCGGGACGAGCAAAGGTTCGGTTTGGGGATATTAGATGTGACTTATATTTAAGCATATTTAGTCCCCGAATTAGCCTCGTTCATGTGCTTTTTAGTCCATAATTGGGTCATTTACTATCTTTAGTTTCCCGTTTTACATATTCTTTGAGGTTTTGTTCCCTTGGTACGAAAGGAGTACAAACCTTGCATTTTCATGGCAAAACGGAGCTAAATTGATCAAATTCAATGACCAAGCATCAAAGGGAATACGATACTAGAAGGCCTATGTAGATAATAAAGTAGATTGGGCAATGATGAAAGGATCCTTGCATCCCCAACAAGATCCCCGAGGATTGTTGAGGACAGAAGAAAAGAAAAGTGCTGACCCCCGATCCGAGCGTCTCCCTGCCCAGGACGAGCGTCTCCATGCCCACCAATCCGAGCGTCCCGATGCCAAGACGCTCGTCTTGAGGCCAACAGATCCGAGTGTCTCTCCCCTGACCCACTCTGATTCCCTTGCAGAACCCACTGTACTTACTGTCTAGACGCTCGGCACGCGCAGATTTCCTGAAGACTACTAAAACGGAGATGAGCATCTCCTTGGAGAGGAGCATTTCCTCAACTTTTCTTAAGGGTCTTAATAGTCATTTAAGCCCTTAGTAACCCTAATCCTTTTACCTAATCTCTAGTATAAATACCCCATTGTACTACCTAGATTAGCATGTCAACTTAGTAGGATCTTAATATTATCTTAATCAAGTCTCAATACTCTCTTAATCTTGTAATCAATTCTTAATTTAGCATTAATACAAATCTAATTTCTTAGTCTTTCCTTAATTTCTCTATTGTTCATCATTTATTTTAGGTAATTAGAAGATTATTTGGGTTTATTTGGAGGATTGACAATCTTCCATCAATCATCAAGTAATTCTATTATTCTTTGCTTTATTATTTGGAATCATCTTTATAGGTATAATTCTCTCTTAATCCCTTTTTAATTATTGTTAATCATCTTCATTTGTTCATCATGTTTTGCCTTGCTAGTATGATTGACAACCTTGTTAGCATGTTAAACTTGATAATGAGTGAGTAGTTTCCTTAACTAGGGTTAAAGGGGAATTAGGGGAAACCAATATGAGGATTGATTCATGTTTAATCTAATATGTTTTCATAATTAATTTGCTTGCTTGTTGTGATTACAACTTATGCACATGTTATGTTTGATGAAATGCGAGCCTATGAATCCTTGCATTTTTTACCCATCACTTACCTTTTCAATGAGACTTGTAAGACATAAACCAACTCGAGTCTCATTACACCATGCATATAGTCGGATAGGGAGGATTAAGTCGACTTGTAGGTATTGTACAATCTAATCGATTCGGCTTCGGGACCCAAACCTTCCTAGGGATTGTAAGATATACACTAACTCGATCCCATCATAACATTAAGTGCTTGCATCTAGTAGAGAACATGTTTGTATGATCAAATCCCATGAATCCCCTATGAACCCATGACACCCTAGTACTTTTAATCAATTGTTTACACCTCATTTTAATCATCCTGATGGTTTTCATTACTCTATTTGCATTATTGATTAGTTTAGTTGATCTCCTGCCTCAACCCAAATTGTGACACACTTAGACACAACCATTTGCAATCAAAAATCCTACATCAGTACCTGTCCCTTGGGATCCGACCTTTACTTACCTCTTTACTAAGTGTAGAGTAGTTTGTGAAGTTATAAATATTGTTTTGGTCTAGGTAACTTTTGACGACGAGTAACAAAACCGAAATCCGGCCACGTGTGCATCATCCTCAGCAGCTTTCTTGTCCATCGTAAAGAACTGGCCACTGGTCTTCTATCCACCTTCTTGTACTGTACTAACTGAAGTAGATGGCTTGACAGCTGACTCCTAATTGTTGTTAGCCGCCGGTTTCTGATAAGAATTACCGCTATTGCGGTTGGACCCACCGTTGTTGTTACCATGTTCTCCTTGATTATACCATGACCCAACCGGTCGGTTGCGAGCATAGCTCAGGGTCGGACCCTGCGAAAAGCTCCCCTGCGATGGTCTCTGAAAACTTCTTCCCCCGGCACTAGTACACTCATGACTCTTGCGGCCCATACCACCACAGTTGAAACACGATCCCGATAAATAAGCCCTTGCCTGGTTGTGATTACCTCTCTTGTAGCTAGACTGGCCACCACCCTTACTCTCAGCCTTTCTATTTTCTGGACCCCTCTCTTTGTTCTCTTTAGCCATCTCGACCATCCGCTCAGCTCATCCTGCCCTCTCATACAGTTCCTTAACATTAGTAAGGAATCCAACCGATAGCTTCTCCATGATCTGATAGGCCAACCCCTTCTCAAACCGAAGTGCCAAGTTCTCCAGACTCAGCCCCATGTCCTCAGCATATCTCGATTTCTCACTAAACTTATGAAAGTACTCTGCCATCGTCATATCCGAGGTCATCTTGAAAGAATCAAACTCCTCCCTTAACTTACTGCGAACGTGCTTCGGAATGAACTCTCTTCTCATCGCTCTCTTGAACTCAACCATAGGTATTGCTGACTTACCCTGCTTCAGATAAAGATCTAGGGCCCTCTCCCTCACCTTGTCCCACCATTCCCCCGCAGCATCTCTTAGGTAGAACGCAGCTTGTTCCACCTTAAAATCCTTGGGACAATGAAACACTCCCAAAATATTCTTCATCTCCCTATGCCAAATGTCGAGCAAAATTGGCGCACCAGTACCCATATATTCTTTTGGGTTGAAGCGAGATATCGTAGTGCTCATCTTGGCAAAGTCTACCTGGCATCTTTGTCTTTCCCAAAACTCTTAAGGGCCATGGTAAGCGCATCTTGATGCTCAAGCATCTTGGCAATCTCATCAACACTCATCTCCTGAGTCCTAGCATACATGGCAGATCTCTTTACCGTCATATCTTTGAGCTATTAAAAGGGCAGATAACCGTAAGCACATAGCCTACGGCTCAAAGCATATATGACCTGCACAGCACCTACTCGATCGAGTAACCACACCCACTCGATCGGAGGTCACTCGATCGAGTTGCCCACTTACTCGATCGAGTTCCCCAACTCCAGAACCTGATACAAAAACAAACTCAATCGAGTAGCCTCCACTCGATCGAGTACTCCCCTTACTCGATCGAGTCACACAAAACAGAAGCTACTGCCCAACGTTGTCATATACCCACTCGATCAAGTCCACCCTACTCGATAGAGTTACCTCCACTCGATCGAGTCATGCTGACGTTTCTAACTACCCGCATGCCTTTAACTTTATAACTTTTGGCAACAATAAAATACATGTATACAACACAACATCTCCTATTCACATGTTACTATTATCGCCACATAATAAATCAATTCATCATTCAACATACTTCACCGCAATCACATTATCATAGAAATTACCTTCACCATTTTCCACCACATCCTCCATCCAATCACATATGATCCATTCATCATATTCATATAAATGTTATTAAATACATAGCGATCTCATGACACTCCATAGTGACCGGTTCAAAGTTGTAGGGCGAGTTCGCGACTTTAGGACGTCTCCCAAGTCTTTGCATTAGCTCCTAAGAACTCCTACCCGGGTTCATTTTAGTTTGACTCTCTAAGTTCAATAGATTCATTAGTTACAGGTCACAAAATCAACGTTGTTATACCACTTTGTAACACCCCCATACACAAAGGTGCTTTACCACGACCACCTAATGCATGAGAGTGTTACCATCTCGGTTACCCGAGTCAATGAATATCAAATAGACCATAAAAGAACGTACTTTAAGTAAATAGTTTATGTGAATACATCAACCTCCAAAACTGTGAAGTAAGATATTGTTGGAATATGTGTCCTCCGACAATCATGCGATCACAACTGTCGATCATGATGATCACATGTTTAAGTCTCATTTTAAGAATACATGTGGGAAGTAATATTTTACTGTCAACTGGTCCACACACATCGGTAATGATTGGCTGACTAGATTTTGACATTACTGTCGTGCGACGGTGGTGATCAGTTGATCCCCTTAGGTCATACCTAAAGGGTAACACTCTTAATTGAATAATTAATTGGTTGTATAACGATACGAGTCAATTAAATTACTTAAAATTGACGGACGATTTTGAGAGTAATATATACGTGTCTCGTTGTAATTTGATTAAATTAGACACGGTCTAAGTAATCGAATTGTTTTATTGCTTAGATGAAATTATTGTTTACGGAAACAAATGAACTGAATGAATAATTTATTATAAATACAAGATGTTGTAATTTATAATTGGTAAAGTGTTTTGGTACAAGTAATTGTGAATTACTAAGTCGATTTTGTACATGGCGTATTTTATTAATACGTTGATTTTTAATACGTTCAAAATACATGACAATTTTACATGACTTATGACATGTGACAAATTGAGAAATTGACAAAGATAAAATGGAATGCATTTTATCTAATATGGACCGAAAAATTGGAGGGAGTATGGTGTTTAAATTATGTTTAATTAAATGAGTGGAAATAACATGATTACACTTCCAACACCTAGCCTTGCATGCCTATTTCTTGATTAGAGAATTAAGCCCATGCATTGGCTCCCCAATCCCTTCTCCCACCGGTTTCCTAAGACCAATTTAGAGAGTTTTTACTCTCTAATTTTCATTCATACTACACACAATTATTTCTAGAGTAAGAAATAAAATTTCCTCTCTACATCTCATAAAATTAGAGAGATAAGAACTCCAAAATTCTTTCCTCTATTTACCGAAATAATAGAGTACAAAATAAATATTTTGGGTCAATTTTAGTAAGATTATTATTATTCTAGATCAAGTAATATTAATCTATTAAGGGGTTATCTTGGGTATTCATCTTTGGAAGAGATTCTACCTTTGAATATTTGTTCATCCATATAAGGAAAGCTCAAGAACAAGTAAGAAGGAGATCTTACTTGTGCCCTTTGATCCGAATTTTAATGTGAGGAAAACGATTTCTTCTCTTTATTTATTTATGTTTGTATGCATAAGATCAATATTTAATTTTATGACTAAATTAATTCATCACATATATGAATATGTAAAGTAATAAGATATAGATTTCTAACAAGCGGTATCATGAACCTTAGATTGTTTGCATGCAAATCGGTTATAGTTTGTCCGAGTTATACGATTAACATATAAAACTTATAAATATGTGTTTATTATGATACATCAAGAAATCAATTATGCATGCTAATGTTTCTGATCCTAAAATGTATTTAGGATATTTTGGTTAATTTATGGATTTTTATTGTTCATTTTATATAATAATGGCATTAAAAATGTGATTTTATGATAAAAATGTCATTTTTGGACTAAAATTAGCTAAACTTTGATTTTTCCAGTGGTTTTTGGATATGTTTTCACATATATTATTTTTAGACGACCTGTAAATTTTCATAATTTTATGAGTTTTATGCTCGAAATATGGATTTTTCATGATAAAATCAAATTTAAATGATAAAATAGGTTAATATGATAAATATTTCGAATCTGGTCATAGAAATTTAGTATGTTGTCACATGCAATTTTAAAAGATGTGTATAAAATAATAGGCTATAATGAAGTCTTTATGCATGATTTATGTATTTTTGTTGAAAAATAGCATAAATAGTGACTTTAATTAGTGAATAATTGCTAAAACATACTTCATGACTAATGAAAAACGTCACATGTTGCATTTTATTATCTATTTCAGATCTAAAATTGAAAAGTTGATAAATATAATTTTGCTCATGTTTTTATGATTATAATTGATAAATCCGATAAACCGCAACATTATTTTTCCCGATAAATTTCAAAATTTTTACCCAAGTTTTTGAACATTATGAGTGTTATGGTATTTTTCCAGAATGTTCATGAGTTTAAATTTCAAATTTCAAATTTATTTGAAATTTTTGTGATTTATTTGAAGTTTATAGCATTTTATTGTAATTTTTGAGTCCATTTATGAACAATTTTAAGTAATATAAGTTAATTATTATCAATATGTTAGTGGAGACTAATTTTGAGTCCTAAGATGGTTAGGGTAATTAACTAATACATAAATGTGATTTTATGTAATTTATTATGATTTTAAAAGATTGAATCACGCAAATCCATAAAAACCGTTTAATATACGATATTGGCTTCTTAAAGGCGATTTAGCATAAAAACTGGGCATGTTCATACATATTATAATGCTGCATTTTATTTATGATTATCATAATTTTATTTTATGTAATTTTATTTTATGTAATTTTTACTTAGTATGACCTTAGTTTTTAATTGGTATTACCCGAAATGTATGGGAATATCAATTCGGTTGTAATTTATTGTGATCTCGTATCACTGTTTTGTAATTTAATAGATTTATTTTATTTTAATTACAAATGTATAATAGGAAATTATGTAATTTGTTATGTAATTTATTTATTCCGGAGAACCTTGAAGACGGTGTCACTCGAGAAGGCGATCCATTACGACGCCATTTACTTACCTCGAGATGCGTGCCAAAACCGAAGTTCAAGGGACCAATGGAGTTGGTTTCCGAATTTGTAATAGTTTATTAGATTTACTATTTTAGGAAGGCCATACTAGGATTTAATTTATGTTTTGCATTTTATTTATATGTCGCATGCATCGCTAAATCGCCATAACTAAAACATGCATCATCATTTTAATCAAGTATTTCGACCGTGTCAATTACAATTATCGTAGTTCACCGCTTTTGTTCACTTAAAACTTGATACATGATAAATTGACATGAACTCTCGCTAAAAATAAACAATTGAGACTTAGCCTTACCAAAAAGTAGAAACCATGAAAACCTATTTCGTGAGGGAGTGCACTCGGCTTTACCCGGGTACAAACCTTGTTACGTAGGGGAAGTGGGTGATAAATGTCTACCCACCGAATTTATAAAGATGAGGGTTGTTTTCGGCTTTACCGATGCCCAAGTTGATGTAAATTTTGATCATGGACACATTTATTCGAAATTTGGGTTGAACTCAACGAAAGTATTCTCGACGGCTGCTGGATGTGTTTCGGGCTAAAGATAAATATTAATGTAATTTTATCGACCAAGAGTTCTAAAAGTAGAATCGATTAAAGCATTAATCTACCGAGTTATATTGATAAGGGTTGTTTTCGGCTTTACCGATGCCTAAGTTAATATGAATTTGGGTCTTGGAATCATTTATAATAGTTGGGTAGAGGTCACTATATAAATGTTCATATCTTGTTAAATTTATTTACAAGTATGATTTAAAAAGACAAATGTTAATATTTCTTTTTCCTCCATATTTGTAGTTCATTTCAATGAATCCATCAAATGCTACCGCACCGATAACTATTGAGTCTTGCCACAATGTTTTTGACGACGTTAGCTTCAACAATGATTTCGACACTACTAGAGAAATTTCTTTTGGGATTGGTTCGGATGGAAACATAAACTTCATCACTTCTTCTAAACCTCAGACTACTACAAGATCTCTTGTGAGCCGGTCTCAGGAAGACCGCCTCATAAAATCTATAGGATCTTTGTCCTTGGAAGATAAAGATGCCAAAACTAGTGGGAGCTCAAGCAATCAAGTTCTTGCTTCAAAGGGCAAAAGGTTCAAGAAGAAGGGAAAGGAAAAAAAAAAAAAAACTTCAAGCAAGTTGAAGATGAGTGTCATTATTGCTATGGCATGGGACATTGGCTTAGGAATTGTCCCGTATATTTGCGAAATATAAGGGAGGGAATCATCGTTCCAAAAGGTAAAATTCCTAAGGAAATTTATGTTATTGATATAAATTATACTTCCACTACGACATGGGTACTGGATACCGGTTGTGGTTCTCACCTTTGTAATCATTTATAGGGTTTAAGAGACGTGA
The DNA here is from genome assembly GCF_048544455.1 of Silene latifolia. Classification (NCBI taxonomy): domain Eukaryota; kingdom Viridiplantae; phylum Streptophyta; class Magnoliopsida; order Caryophyllales; family Caryophyllaceae; genus Silene; species Silene latifolia. The sequence continues at coordinate 221,945,893 of NC_133538.1, read as the reverse complement.
AGAGGCTTAGCAAAGGAGATGTGGATCTACGCCTTGGAAATGGAGCTCTAGTAGCGGCCTAATCCAAAGGAACTTATGTATTAGCTTTGCCTAATGGATTTGAGTTGTATTTACATACTAGTTTTTATGTGCCTACACTCTCTAAAAACATTATTTCTATCGCTATGTTAGACATGGACGGAATTTGTTTTGTCATTAAGAACAATCGTTGTACTATTTCGAGGAACGACTTGGTTATAGGCCAAGCTTCTTCCATTAATGGCATTTACATTTTAGAAACCTCGAATCCGACTAATGATATCTATAACATTCAATCAAAGAAACTCAAATCAAGTGACCCAAATTAATCGTTCATTTGGCATTGTCGATTAGGTCACATAAACGAGAATCACATCAAAAGATTAATTTCGACTAATGTGATTACACCATTTGATTTTCAATCATATGGAACATGCGAATATTGCCTTCTTGGCAAAATGACTCGAAATCCTTTTAGTGGTAAAGGGACACGAGAAAGTGAACTATTGGGACTCATACATACCGATGTGTGTGGACCAATGAGTATCACCGCTCGTGGAAATTATGACTACTTCATAACCTTGACCGATGACTTGAGTAGATATGGGTATATCTATTTAATGAAGCATAAAAGTGAAGCTTTTGAGAAATTCAAGGAATTTCAAAACGAAGTAGAGAACCAATTGAACAAAAGAATTAAGACACTATGATCCGATCGTGGGGGGAAAATATCTTAACCATGAATTCGATTCACACTTGAAAGGTTGTGGTATTATATCACAACTTACTCCACCCGGAACACCATAACTTAATGGTGTTGCCGAAAGGAGAAATCGAACCCTACTTGATATGGTTCGATCCATGATGAGTCAAACCGAGTTACCAAATTCGTTTTGGGGATTTGCGATTCAAACCGCAATAAGATCTTTGAAAAATTGTCCCACCAAAGCCACCGAGAAAACTCCATTTGAGATATGGAAAGGAAGAGTTCCTACTCTATCCTACATGAAAATTTGGGGTTGTAATGCTTATGTCAAAACCAAAAATGACAATAAGCTAGCCCCACGATCTGAAAAATGCACCTTTGTAGGCTATTCTAACACCCGAGGTTATTACTTCTATAAACCTCAAGAAAACAAAGTGTTTGTGTCTTCTGAGGCTGTCTTCTTAGAAAGGAATTTTATTTCTAAGAGACAGAGTGGGAGAAATTTTGAACTTGATGAAATTCAAGAGCCACAAACCGAGGTAGAAACACAAGAAGATGTTCCTTCGTCGTCTAGCGCGGTTGTCCCTCCTCCTCTTAGAAGAACAGGCCGAGTTATTCGCCATCCCGATCGATATGTGGGACTTATAGAAGAAGATGGAACACTCGATGTGCTGCTTTTAGAAAGCGACGAGCCCGCTACCTACAAGGCCGCAATCTCTGGTCCTAATTCCTCCTTATGGCTTGAAGCCATGAAGTCCGAAATGGATTCTATGCATGAAAACCAAGTATGGAACTTGGTATATTTGCCTAAAGGAGCAAGACCTCTTCAATGCAAATGGATTTTCAAAGTCAAGAATGGCATAAAAGGACATGATGATGTCTACAAAGCTAGGCTAGTGGCAAAAGGATTTACCCAAGTCCAAGGTCTCTATTATGATGACACCTTCGCCCCCGTAGCCATGCTAAGATCCATACGGATTTTTTTAGCGATTGCCACATTTCATGATTATGAAATATGTCAAATGGATGTCAGAACCGCTTTTCTAAATGGGCATTTAGAAGAGGAAGTGTACATGATACAACCCGAAGGTTTTGTTGATTCTAAGAATCCTAACAAAGTGTGCAAAATTAAGAGATCCATTTATGGTCTTAAGCAAGCATCAAGAAGTTGGAATCATCGATTCGATCATGTTATAAAAGAGAATGGTTTCACTCGAAGTGTTGAGGAACCATTTTTATACATGAAATTTAGTGGGAGCAATGTTGTGTTCCTAATCTTGTATGTCGATGACATACTACTCATTGGAAATGATATTCCGATGTTATCTTCTGGTAAGAAGTGGTTAGGTGACCACTTCCAAATAAAGGATTTAGGAGAGGCACAACGCATATTAGGTATCCGGATCCATAGAGATAGATCCAAGAGGATATTGGCACTAAGTCAAGAGTCTTATGTTGATAAGATTCTTCGACGGTTCAGCATGGACAAATCAAAAAGGGGTTTGGTACCTATGGTAACTGGGACTATATTGAGCAAGTCTCAATCTGCCTCCGAACCCCATGATGTTGAACGCATGAAGATGATCCCTTATGCTTCCGTTGTTTGATCAATCATGTACGCCATGATATGCACACGTCCTGATGTCTTGTATGCCTTGAGCATGACGAGTAGATATCAAGGAAATCCAGGTGAGAGTCACTGGATAGCCGTCAAGAACATCCTTAAGTACTTGAGAAGAACTCAGGATTCTATCTTAGTGTTTGGAGGAGACACCAAGCTACGTGTTAATGGATACACTGACTCGAGTTTTCAAACGGATAGAGATGACATGAAATCACAAGCTGGTTTCGTTTTCATGCTCAATGGTGGTGCCGTTAGCTGGAGAAGCTTCAAGGAAGTTGTGACTGCGGATTCAACAATGGAGGCTGAGTACATTGCAGCATCAGAAGCTGCCAAGGAAGCTGTGTGGATCAAGCAATTCATGGAAGGTCTAAGAGTAGTACCTACCGCCAATGATCCCATCACTCTCTATTGTGATAATAGTGGGACGATCTTCCAAGCTAAAGAGCCTAAGTCTAGTAATAGATCTAGACATGTACTTAGAAAATATCATGTAATTAAAGATTTCATTGAAAGAAAGGAAATTGCGATATGTAAGGTTGGGACGGATGACAACATAGCCGATCCGCTCACCAAGCCTTTATCGCAGGCCAAGCATGATGGACATGTTGCGTCCATGGGACTTAAACGTGTACCAAGTTTTTGTTAGATTTTGAAATGAAATAAAAGTGTTGGTTTTAGTGACAAATTGAACCCCGTTAAAGTGAACACGGATTAACATAGTATTTGCCCATAGTCACTTACATGAGGTGACGTCTCGAAGTGACTAAAGTGGGATGCGATTGATGGCAAGTTCAAGTGCCATAAAGTCATGTGAGATGATTAGTCGATCACATAGGCAAACTGTTAGGAACACTTTGTCGGCCCTTATGACCGCTTATAGAGTTATGGCAAATTTATATAGCCTGGTCGTGGCGAAAGCTACTATAGTATTCTAATGAGTCGATTCTTTTGACTAAAGAATGTTCGCCTAAGATGGCACAGTTTCAGATTAACTTTGATTTGTGTTACTACGACCTTCGTAAATGGGGTTAAATGGGCAAATTTTGGGTTATGATGGTTGTGGCTAGTTAAAGGGAATAAGTGCGATAGGAATTGTCCACCCCTTGTCAGGGTTATAACAATATCTCAGGGCCACTCGAGGAGTAATGAACTGGAAATGCGTGGCCACGCTCGGAAGATATCTATGGTAGATAAATCCGGTCAATCAGTTATTCTCCAGATCGAGGAAACCACCCTCGATATGATCACTTACAAGTACGACCTGAAAGACACCTTGCATTGAGTGGGAGATAGTAATAGGACAAGAGAATTGGTGACGCACACTTGTCGAGGATAAGTGGGAGATTGTTGGAATATGTGTCCTCTGATAATGATGCGATCACAACTGTCGATCATGATGATCACATGTTTAAGTCTCATTTTAAGAATACATGTGGGAAGTAATATTTTACTGTCAACTGGTCCACACATATCGGTAATGATTGGCTGACTAGAGTTTGACATTACTGCCGTGCGACGGTGGTGATCAGTTGATCCCCTTAGGTCATACCTAAAGGGTAACACTCTTAATTGAATATTTAATTGGTCGTATAACGATACGAGTCAATTAAATTGCTTAAAATTGACGGACGATTTTTGGAGTAATATTTACGTGTCTCGTTGTAATTTGATTAAATTAGACACGGTCTAAGTAATCGAATTGTTTTATTGCTTAGATGAAATTATTGTTTACGGAAAAAATTGAACTGAATGAATAATTTATTATAAATACAAGATATTGTAATTTATAATTGATAAAGTGTTTTGGTACAAATAATTGTGAATTACTAAGTCGATTTTGTACATGACGTATTTTATTAATACGTTGATTTTTAATACGTTAAAAATACATGACAATTTTACATGACTTGTGACATGTGACAAATTGAGAAATTGACAAAGATAAAATGGAATCCATTTTATCTAATATGGACCGAAAAATTGGAGGGAGTATGGTGTTTAAATTATGTTTAATTAATTGAGTGGAAACAACATGATTACACTTCCAACACCTAGCCTTGCATGCCGATTTCTTGATTAGAGAATTAAGCCCATGCATTGGCTCCCCAATCCCTCCTCCCACCGGTTTCCTAAGACCAATTTAGAGAGTTTTTACTCTCTAATTTTCATTCATACTACACACAATTATTTCTAGAGTAAGAAATAAAATTTCCTCTCTACATCTCATAAAATTAGAGAGATAAAAACTCTAAAATTCTTTCCTCTATTTATTGAAATAATAGAGTACAAAATAAATATTTTGGGTCAATTTTAGTAAGATTATTATTATTCTAGATCAAGTAATATTAATCTATTAAGGGGTTATCTTGGGTATTTATCTTTGGGAGAGATTCTACCTTTGAATCTTTGTTCATCCATCTAAGAAAAGCTCAAGAACAAGTAAGAAGGAGATCTTACTTGTGCCCTTTGATCCGAATTTTAATGTGAGGAAAATGATTTCTTCTCTTTATTTATTTATGTTTGCATGCATAAGATCAATATTTAATTTTATGACTAAATTAATTCATCACATATATGAATATGTAAAGTAATAAGATACAGATTTCTAACAGATACAACTGTTCCAAATCCAAAAACCAACTAAAGTAAATGAAAAGTTCGATAACACAGCGGAAGACTTCTAATATACTCGTGATGACACATGCCTAGCTATCCCTCTCGCATCCAAATCATACCTACACAATAACTGCTCACCATCCCCGAATGGATAACCACAGTTTTAAAAACAATTAAACGGGGTCAGTTACTGCATACACAGTATAAGATAATACAATAGAAACAATACACACAGTTCTCCAACACCCTCACATCACCAATTACCTAAATAGCCTAAAGGTCTAGTCCTGCGAGATTACGACCTAAACCAGTAATCCACACCGCCAGTGGGGGACCGCAGCCGTTCCCACCTAAGCCCCGCTCATCTTTACTAAGCGCAAATCCATGTTCCTTAATGTGCACATCCCCTCTTGTGGCGGTTCCACAAGGGGTGAATCAAGGGCGTGAAGCCACTCCCGCAAGTCACTTCAGTTAGCCGAGGGCGCACCTCGCGAACCACACACAAACAACAACAACCAAATACAACATCAACAATACCAATTCAATTACGATATAGACAAATGCCATTAACCAACAATCAACAACCAATCAACTATCTCATATTCATGTAAACAATAACTGAGTAGGAAACCCTACCTGGAAATGAAATCACCACAATCGACACAAGAGATCAGAAACGCTCCTCTACGAAATCACCACCTATCAACATACAATCATACAATCACAACCTAATACCAACAATACTCCCAAAACCTCAAAATTACCCAATTAGGGTTTAAACCAAAGTTAACGAAATAACTTAAAAACTGTACTAGGATCTTACCCACAATGCTACGGTCTCAACGGTGTAAAGAACTCTGGAATCTGACAACACTAGCCCTTTGGATTGGATAGCAATGTGAGAGAGAAAAGCTACGTAACTTGATCTCTTGTGTAAAATATTTAGAATAGGGTAAAAAGTAAAAAAGAAACTGATAAAAATCCTTTATATACCAATCTCGCGTTGCTCTCAAAACCCGGCCAAAAACCCGTAAGAACCGGCATACTTGATTAAGTAAGTGAGGTACTCGATCGAGTGGCTCCTACTCGATCGAGTTGCCCCTACTCGATCGAGTATCCAACAGACAGAAATTGTCCAGAACACCAAAACACACTTACTCGAAAGAGTAAGCCTTACTCGATAGAGTGCCCAACAGCACATAAAACCGTAGTATTAAAGACCCGAATAACGTCTTCGGTTCAGTGGAGTATTACATACTCACCTAAGATGCTGGATTCACGTGATGCTCTCTCTCTCTCTCCTTATCTCTCTCTCTCTCTCTCTCTCTCTCTCTCTATATATATATATATATATATATATATATATATATATATATATATATATATATATATATATATATATATATATATATATATATATATATATATATATATAGAGAGAGAGAGAGAGAGAAGAGATCAAGTGAGTCCACCCAATTTTATTGAGTCCCTAAGTCCTCTTTAGGGCCATTGAAAAGATGAGATGAGGGGTTGAGATTGGAAGGGAAAAGGGAGTGATTAGTACTAAAATTAGGGGATCAATCCTAATTAATCACTTTCCCTCACTACCTTCACTAATCAAACCCTAATTTGACTATAAAACCCTTCTTTTTCCACCCACTTCTCTCTCATCTCACAATTATCTTTTCCCTCATCTCTCTAAAAACCAAAAAAATCTCAAATCCTCTCAAAAATCCAACAAAATTCAAAAACCAAATAATTCAAAAAAATTTCCCCCCTCTTCCTCACCTACCCGACCCCACGACCACCTCCACTACCACCAACCGCACCACCACCGACCCACCACCCTCACCACACCACGACATATGACCGCACCACCACCACTCACCCCGACTCCCACACTCCCACCTTCACCCACGAACACCACCACTCACCACCGCCACCTACCACACGCCCATTTTCAGACCCACCACTCCCACACTCCCACCTTCTCACACTCCCACCTTCCGCCATCCTCACCCACCACCACAAACCCAAAAAATTAAAAATTCCTCTCATCCTCACCCACCACCACCCCACCCCAACCACCCGCACCTCACCTATTTCTTTCTCCTTTCACCACTGCTATAACCGACCACTCCACTACCTCCACTACCACCACAACCACCCAAAAACAACACCAATAGCAACACCATCTCGCGCAACAAACACCACCACACCTCCACGTCCTCTCGACACCAACACCACCCAGGCCCCTTCCGGCAGGCACCACTCACGCACCCCACCACTCCAGATCTGCCATCACCGTCACCCCCAACAACCACACCCACCACCACGACGCCTCACGCCACTCCCCTTGCACCTTCTACTCGATTTTTTTTAAAAAAAAAACTCAGATCTGTAACTAATGACGGTCGTGCTTTGTTTAAATAATAAGAACTTAAAGCTTATGAATGATTGTTGCAGTGGTAATGATAAGGGTGATTGTTGCTGTGTATTTATTGTTGGTCGTTTATTTTTTTTTCTTTTTTCTTTTTTCTTTTTCTCAGAGAACGTGTTATGTTTTTATTCTTTCAATTTGTTTTATTTGTCTTGTGTCGCCTGTTCCTATCTTTCAATTTTGTTTTTATTCTTTCAATTTGTTTTGATGGGCCTGTGTTACACTTTGTCGTGACTTTGTCTTTCAATTTTATTTTATTTTTGTTTTATTTAATTTAATAGGTTATTGTTTGTTGTGGGGGTTATACATTTTTTGTTAAAGTTACAGATCTACTTTTTTTTATTTTTGTAGATCTATATTATACACTCATATTTCTTGTGTTTTTAGTTTTTTAAAGCTTTTATAAAATATTTTTTTTGTTTTGTAGTTTTTTTCGAGATCTATTAAATATATTTATTATACTCATATTTTTTTACATTTACAATCGTACTTCTCTACATTTACACTTATATTTCTTTACATTTACACGCATTGTTCAGATTTACACTCATATTTCTTTACGTTTACACTCATAATTCATTACATTTACACTCGTAAATCATTACATTTACACTCATATTTTCTCACATTTACACTCATATTTCTTTAAATTTACACTTGTATTTCCTCACATTTACACTTATATTTCTTTAAATTTACACTTTATTTCCTCACATTTACACTCTTTACATTTACACTCGTTAATATATAAATTTGCATTCATAGTTTTGGTGGATATGGGTTGGTGGTGGAGGACGACGTTGGTGGTGTTTGTTGGTAGTCGGACTAAAGTTTTACTCGTAAAGGACCAAAGTTACACTTATAAAGGACCAAAGTTACACTAAAAGGACCAAAGTTACACTCTTAAGCCTTCAAATTTACACTCGCAGACCTTCACATTTACACTCGTAAAACATCACATTTACACTTGGTAACATGTTAAGATTATATAAATTCAAATTTTTATATAGAAAATTCCCTAAAAAATTAAATTTACACTCTTAAAATATTTACATTTATACTCGTAAAACATCACATTTACACTTGTAAAATGTTAAAATTATATAAATTCAAAATTTCCGTCACAAAAAATCAAATTTACACTTTCAAAATATTACATTTACACTCGTAAAACATCACATTTACACTTGTAAAATGTTAAAATTATATAAATTCAAAATTTCCGTCACAAAAAACAAATTTACACTCTTAAAATGTTACATTTACACTCTTAAAACATCACATTTACACTTGTAAAATATTAAAATTATATAAATTCAAAATTTCCGTCACAAAAAATTAAATTTACACTTTTAAAATATTACATTTACACTCGTAAAACATCACATTTACACTTGTAAAATGTTAAAATTATATAAATTCAAAATTTCCGTCACAAAAAATCAAATTTTACACTCTTAAAATGTTACATTTACACTCGTAAAACATCACATTTACACTTGTAAAATGTTAAAATTATATAAATTCAAAATTTCCGTCACAAAAAATTAAATGTACACTCTTAAAATGTTACATTTACACTCGTAAAACATCACATTTACACTTGTAAAATGTTAAAATTATATAAATTCAAAATTTCCGTCACAAAAAATTAAATTTACACTCTTAAAATGTTACATTTACACTCGTAAAACATCACATTTACACTTGTAAAATGTTAAAATTATATAAATTCAAAATTTCCGTCACAAAAAATCAAATTTACACTCTTAAAATGTTACATTTACACTTGTAAAACATCACATTTACACTTGTAAAATGTTAAAATTATATTTCCGTCACATTTACACTTGTAAAACTCATACAACATTACATTTACACTTCTGAAATCTAAAACTCAAAACTGATTAATTAGGGGCTAGAGAGAGAAAGAAAAATTAATTAGTGTGTAGAAATTTGATTAGTGGTAATTTTTTTTGGTAATTTTCAATCTCAACCATCCATCTCAATCCAACCATCCACATTTTTTTCCTTTTCTTTTTAAAGGCCTTTAATCAAATTCATCTCAACCTTCCATTTAGTCCATCCAATGGCCCTTAGAGGGACTTATGGACTCAATGGCCCATGTTGGACTCATTAGATCTTACCTCTCTCTCTCTCTCTCTCTCTCTATATATATATATATATATATATATATATATATATATTAAGGAGTTCTTATGAGTCCTCCTCTTCCAGTTAGTCCCTAAGTCCATCTAAAGGCCATTGGATAAACTCAATGGATGGTTGAGGTGGATGGAGAGGAAATTGATTAAGAAGTACCAAAAAGAAAAGGAAAAAAATGTGGATGGTTGGATTGAAATGGATGGTTGAGATTGAAAAAAAAAAAAGAAATTATCACTAATCAAATTTCTATACACTAATTAAATTTTCTTTCTCTCTCTAGCCCCTAATTAATCAGTTTTGAGTTTTAGATTTTATGAGTGTAAATGTAATATTGTATGAGTTTTATGAGTATAACTTTGATTTTTTTCTTGACGGGAAATTTGATTTTTTTGGTGACAGATTTTATAGCGGTTTTAAATGCAAAAAAAATTGAATTTATATAATTTCAACATTTCAGATTTGGAAAGAGGATGTGACGGTGGCGGCCGTGTGTCGGTGGTGGTGTTGTGGGCTCAGATATGGAGAGAGGTGGTGGCGGTAGTAGTGGCGTGCGTGGGCGGTAGTAGTGGCGGGGAAGGGCGGTATGCATGGACTGGTGGTGGGATTGGGTGGTGGCGGGTCGTCGGAGGGGCAGGGGTAGCCGTCGCAGTCGTGGTGGGTTAGGGTGGTGGCGGGTCGTGGGGGTGAAGAAGTGGGTTTTTTTTTATGTTTTGATTTTATTTGGGTTTTGGTGAGAGGATTTTTGGGAGGTAGGAGAGAGAAGTGAGTGGAAAAAGAAGGCCTTATATAGTGAAATTAGGGTTTGATTAGTGATGGTAGAGAGGAAACGTGATTAATTAGCATCAATCCCCTCCTTTTAGCATTAATCCCCTACTTTTTTCATTCAATCTAAGCTTTCCATCTCCCACATCCAAGGGTCCTAAAGAGGACTTATGGACTCAAGGATTTTTTCTTTCAATCTAAGCCTTCCACCTCCCTCATCCAAGGGTCCTAAAGAGGACGTATGGACTCAATGATTTTGGGTGGACTCATCTCACACAATTATCCTTCCTCTGATCTCTCTAAAACCCAAAAACCCAAAAAAATAAATCCCTCATTCACCCCCACCCTCACCCACCCGACACCAGCACCCACCACCACCCCACCCGAAACCACCACCCGATACCCCAGCCCAACCCACGCACCACCCGAGACCACCACCTCTCATTTTCCACCACACAACCACCACAAACACCACAATTTCCTATCTTTTTTTTTCATGTCTGCCGCTGCCGCCATGCACCATGCACCACCACACATCACCACGCACCACTACCTTCCTTCTTCCTCCTTTTCTGTCACCCACATCCGCCACACCAAGCCACCACCCGATACCACCATTGCCGAAACCACCACCACCATCTCCTCTTATCCTTTCTCCACCAACCGCATCACACCACTACCAGTCGACAACAACAATAACACGACTACCTGTACGCAACCACCACGACCATTCACCATCCTCCTTTCCTTGTCTTCTTCCTCTGCTGCTTTTATCTCCTTGAGATCTACATTTGGTCTATAATTTTTTTGGTTATTGACGACTCTATTTGGTCTTTACACTTGTAAAACATTAAAGTTATACTCATAAATTAATGACTTTACACTTACACTCATAAAACTCGTGTTAAAATAACATAAACTCAACATATAATAAAATTTATGAGTGTAACTTATAATCAAATTTTTACTCGTAAAGCATCAATTTTACACTCATAAAGCATCAAATTTACACTTGTAAAATGTTAAAATTGTATAATTTCAAATTTTTAAGTACAAAATAGACATAAAAAATCAAAGTTACACCCGTAAAGTATCAAAGTTACACTCGTAAAATCTTAAAATTGTATACATTCAAATTTTATAATTCAAAACCGCCTTAAAAGACCAAAGTTACACTCATTAAATTCGTACAACATTAGAGTTACACTCATAAAATTTGAAACTCAAAAGTGATTAATTAGCGGGAAGAGAGAGAGAAAATTTAATTAGTGTATAGGAAATTGATTAGTGATAAGTTTTTTTTTTCCTTCAATGTCAACCATCCATTTCAATCCAACCATCCATATTTTTTTCCTTTTCTTTTTGGTAGTCTTTAATCAATTTCCTCTCCATTCATTTAGTCCATCCAATGGCTCTTAGAAAGACTTAGGGACTCAATGAAAGAGAAGGACTCATAAGAACTCCTCTCTCTCTCATAAGAGAGAGAGGAAGGATCCGGTGAGTCCACCTAAATATTTGAGTCCATGAGTCCAAGAAACAATATCACGCACTATACAAAACAATATCACGAATTTTTTTTTTCCTAATTTTTTTTTCTAATTTTTTTTATTGTAAGTTGTGATATTGTTTACCATAACGTGTTATATTGCTTAGTATAACGTGTGATATTGTCCAGTAAAAGAGTATCACAAGTTAGACAAAACAATACCATGAGGAATATTAAACAATATCATGAAAAAACAGTAAAAAAACGCTGAAAGTGTTTTATGTGACACTATTCGTCGTTCGAGGACAACAACCTACTCCAACGTTGGTGACATCTCCGAACACCCAAGTGACCCAAGTAATGTATCAAACACAGTCATCACCACGGCCAATCAGATTCAAAATCTCTCGTGCTCTGTTTGCGCTAAACTTTTCTTATCTCTAGTACTCTCTTCGCACTAACTTTTCTAAGCAAATAAAAAAACAAAAGTCAACATGCCAAAGACGATTGTGGTGTTGGTATTTATGGGATCGGTTGGGCTTTAGGTGGAATGTTTTGTCCTTATTTATTGCACTAATGGTATCTCTTGTGTGGTTCATCTCCTTCATATTTCCCTAGTTCGATTACACATCTTTTCATGTGTGATTGTTTTAGATAATGTTTTTTGTATGAGATTGATCATATTAAAATAAAAGGTGGTCAAATATATGAGGATGGCGGTGTTTGCCGGAGTTTCGGTACTATCATCGATTAGTGAGAACAAGTTTACGACAATATACGTCAAAAAAGCGGTTTTGACGTATATTATTTTGTTTTTTGAATTTCGAGACGAGTTTACGACATTTTAGTATTTTTAGAGTGTAACTTTAACAGAAAAAAGTGTAACTTTAAACTACGAAGCGGTTTTGACGGATACTATTTTGAAATTTTTTATTTTAAAAAAAGTTTACGACAATGTTACGTTTTTATGAGTTTAATTTTAGTCTTTCTCGAGTGATTTTGACGAATAATATTTTGAATTTTTGTAATTTTATCACAACTATAACTTTAGTCTTTTACGAGTGTAAGTTTAACAAAAAAAAGTGTAACTTTATTCTTTTAGAAGTGTAACTTTAGTCCATTGAAAATATAACTTTAGTCGAATAAGAATATAACTTGGTCTATTGAGAGCATAGCTTTACTCCATATTAAAAGTGTAACTTTAGTCCATAGAGAGTGTAATTTTAATCCATTGAGAGTATAACTTTAGTCATTGAGATGGTAATCTTAATAGAGATAAGTGTAACTTTAATGCAGATAAGTGTAATTTTAATGGAGAAAAGTGTTACTTTAATAGAAAGAACTATAACTTTAATAGTGTAACTTTAGTCCATTGAGAGTGTAATTTTAATCCATTGAGAGTGTAGCTTTAGTCATTGAGAGGGTAACTTTAATAGAAATAAGGGTAACTTTAATGCAGATTAGTGTAATTTTAATGGAGAAAAGTGTCACTTTAATAGAAAAAACTGTACTTTAATAGAGAAAACTGAAACTTTAATAATAGAGAAAAATGTAACTTTAATAGAGAAAACTAAAACTTTAATAATAGAGAAAAAATGTAACTTTAATAAAGAAAAGTGTAACTTTAACAGAGATAAAGTGTAACTTTAATAAATAGGAAAAAATGTAACTTTAATTGAGAAAATCGTAACTTTAATTAAGAAAAATGTAAATTTAATAGAGAAAACTGTAACTTTAATACAGCTGAAACTTTAATAGAAAAAAATGTAACTTTAATAGAGAAAACTGTAAATTTAATACAGTTGAAATTTTAATAGAATAAAATGTAACTTTAATAGAAATAAGTGTAACTTTAATAGGGAAAACCGGAAAAATATAACCTTAACTTTATTGGACAACATAAAAAATACCAACAATTCCCAAAATTTTAAAAATAAAAAACAGAAAAAATAAAAATAAAACCTTTACTTCCTGAAAAAAAATGTACATAATATAAATATAAGACACGAAATTTAAAAAAAAAAAACGAAACCTGATCTGTAAAGTTAGAAGAGGAAGGAAAAAAATACAAAACCAAATATAAACACAAAACGTTTTAAATCAAATATAAACACACAAAAATACAAAACCAAATATAAACACAAAATCAAATATAAACTAGATCTGGGAATGAAAAAAAAAACACAAACAACCAGATCTGGTAAGGAAGAAAGAAAAAAAAGGAAGAGAGGAGGAGGAGCGACAGTGGTGGCCGTGAGTGGTGGGCGTGAATGGTGGGCGTCTAAGTTGGTGGCGGTTGGCAGTGGTAAAAAAAAAAGGATGAAGGTCGGGGTAGTGGAGAGGATGATGGCGTTGTTGGTGTGGTTGTTGTAGGTGGCGGTGTTGGATGAGGCGAGAAGGGCGGCAGTGGAGGATGTGGGGGTACCATCTCAGCTCAGATCTGGAATAAAAAGAAGGGGAGGGAGGTGGTGGGGCCGGTGTATGTCAGGGTGGTGGAGAGGAAAATGGTATTGGTTACGGTTGGAGGTCGTGGTTTTTTGGAGGTCGTGGTGGGTTGTGGTGGTTGGAGATGAGGTGCGGGGGTGGGTGGTGGTGGTCGTGGGGGTGGGGTGGGGGCGGGTGGTGCCCGGTGGGGTGGGTTGGTGAGGATGAGAGGAGGATAATTTTTGATTTTTTATGTTTTGAATTTTTTTGGTTTTTGAGAGAGGGGAGGTTTTTGAGAGATACAATAAGTGAAATTGTGTGAGATGAGAGAGAAATGATTGTTTAGAAAAGTATATATATTAAATTAGTAGTTAATTAGGATGAGTTAGTAACTAATTAGTGTAGGTAGAGAGGGAGTGTGGTAAATTAGCTTATTAATGATCATTTTGGGTGTTTAATCTCAACCCTCCATCTTCATGATCCAGAGGCTCATAATGAGACTTATCCACTCACACTTAGGAGGTGGACTTAGTTAATCCCAATACTATATATATATATATATATATATATATATATATATCATATGTCACGTCAAATCTCACACAATCATATGGATGTGCATCAAATCACAACAATAAACGAACTCCATGAAACAATTAAGAAATGTCAAAACTACTTGTGATCTGACTCATCATCGATATAGTTTTTCACTCTACGGCCTCCCAAAGCCAAAATATAAGGTCAAATTCATTGTCTAACGTTATAATCCCCTAAGAAACTCACAACGCACGTTGGTTATATGTATATATATCATGTCATATCTCATAATCTCACATGTATGTACATTAAAACACAAAAATATGCGAACTCCATGAAATAATTAAAGAATGCCATAGTTATTTGTGATGTGACTCAACCATGCTCAACACTTCAATTTTCCGCATACACCAAGTCACGCTATTATCGCGTCAAATCCCCCACATGATCACACATGTGTTTCCATACTCGTTTCCATCCATCATCACAATTCTCACATATAAGTAAAATTACCATACTCAATCGCGTAAATAACCACTATATGACATATAATTTGCACCCATCACATAACATGAACATCACTATCACAAAATAAATCATGGTAAGTAATATGCACAATGCAAGCTTATCACATCCTCTTTATCGTCAAATTACTCATATCAAAACAATTTTCATTTAATTGCACCTTAAAATAGGAAAATGTCACATAATATGACCAAACGTAAACAACTCACAAGAATATCACCTCCATGGCTATCACGCTCATCTAAGCATAAGTTGACTAACATAAACTACAAAATAAAGGTATACACCTAATATTTGGTCGAATATTAACAAAACAAGGGTCGAGTGGGGTGGTCATTCGGCCGAGCAGACGACACTCGGTCGAGTGAACAGAGCACTCGGCCGAGTGTCTTCTGGGCAGAACTAGATTGTCCTCAAAATGGTTCTAAGCTTGCCTATACTACTATACAAACGTAGATAACTCCCAACGTAGACTAACACACCATCTATTAAACATATCGAAAGCAATATCTTGGCCTATGGCTGCGATTACAACACCATTAAAATAAATATCCAAGTTATATGATCGACATAAACATGATATTTCAAAATTCGCTTCACGACATCACAACTCAAATAGACACTCTGTAACACCCATATTTATTCAGGAGCCTTTAGCAAGACATTTCCAAATAACTGAGGCTGTTACCATCTCGGTTGCCCGGGGTAGTGAATAACAAAAGACAAACAAAACTTTATTATTACATCGGTACAATAGACTGTCTTAAACTGTATTACATAATACAATTAACAACTGAAAGATTAAGTATTACAATGTAAGTCTTAAGTTAATTAATGCAATGAATAACGTCATAAACTAAGTGAGACTCGTTAGTGATATGCGCCCTCCACATCCCATAAGAAATCCCAGAATCAATAAAATCACCTGTCAAAACTCACTGCTTACCATTTGCTAGCAATATCAAATGGATCACCGCAGACAAGTCAAAGAAACAAAACAAGAAGAAACCACACAAGTCAGTCACTAGCCACAATAGCATCTGATGACAGTATACGATACCATGCACAAAAACCACCACCACAACTTCATGTCCATCACATAAATCCAGATGTCTAGCGCCGCCTGCTACAAATCACAGCTAGCAACCCTAGAACATCCTATCACGGCGCCTGCTATAAATCATTTGTAGCAACCGTTAACTCATCATAATATGGCGCCCGATGTGAATCACGGATAGCAACCGTCTGCCGTGGCGCCCGACATAAATCACGGGTAGCAACCACAAAACCCAGACCACTAATGTGCACATCCTCCCTATGGGTGGAACATCCACAGGAAGCGATCCCGGGCAGAGCTAGCCTCCCAACTAGACTCCTCATCCTCCAACTCCATCAACAGTACCAATAACATCCAATACGTATCATAACATTATCACAATATGCACTATCAATTATTCTATCATAACAATACAACTACAACTAGGAACTGAGTAGGAAAACGCTACCTTTTAGCAAATCCTAGTGCTCAAGCCAAGTGAATAGTGATTTTCTATGAAGTCAGATCCTACAATTATAACATATATTAATAATTAATAACTAAATTAACAAATTTATGATATTGCTATATTCTAAATAAGTGGCTTAACTATTCTTCTTTTACTCGTATTTAGTTGTATATACATAATGTATACACCTGATTATACATGCATTCCCCTTTAACATGCTAATTCAACTTATTAATATAGTGAGCCTTGCACAAACTTGAACCAAATACTCACGCAACTTTGGGGGAAATGCCATACTACCTCCTACCCCACCATATCAGCAACTACCTACTCACCCGATACACTTACCAAGGCCACGGTTGGCTGCCACATATAACACTGCCAGGGCCGGCCTTTTACAAGTGCGGGTTGTGCGGTCGCACAGGGCCCCCAAAATATTAGGGCCCAATTCTTCCGTAACCCATTGTTCAATTAAAAAAAAACTAATAAACTTAGCGCTAAACGTCAGCCTTCTGAGCATGACTTGCGTCCTTCCTTTTCTCATAACTCCTAAATTCCCCCCTCCCGAGATTCTTTCATCATTATTTTGAGTAATCCCCAAAATCTCGCTTTTATTCTAAGCAACCCCCAAAATTCCAATAATTCTTCAAGAATCAAACGACTATTAACTTCTGATCATATAAAATCATCTCTGATTCTCTGCTTCGCAATTATCTTTCAAGTTGTCAATATTCAAGGTAAAGTTTTATTTTACGTCATCAAATTTATGTTAACTGAATTTTGTATCTTTTATACTTTCGTAATCCCTTTTCTGATTTTGATTTCACACTTGCAGGATACAATAATTACGAAATTTTTTTGCCGGAACTAGGATGAGTCTTCTTGCTACCTAATTGCCTAAATTAGGTGGTTTCTTTCCTTGATTTCTTAGGTTCTTATCTATTGAATTTTCATCTTTGATCTCAAGTTTTATGCATTTTATCAAGTGATAAGTTCATAATTATTTGTTAGTTGTTTTTCCTAATTGTGAAGTATTGAAAGAATGTCATCTAAAACTAGAAAATATGATTCGGGTTATGAAAAACGCAAGAAAAAGAAATGAATTGAAGAGTTAACTCGTTCTTAGAAATGAGCTCTTGATAAATTTATTCTTAAACATGGTAATAGTAATGATAATGTAAACATGGATGAAGATATTGATAAAGTTGCTGATAATGTTCCTTCAGTTGATGAAACGAGCACTCATAATTGTGATATACCAATTGAAAATGTACCAATCGGTGAAAATGATGGTGCGCCTACTGAAAATGTTGACAATGAAGATGTTAATGAAAATCCTGTTTCTTTTGATGAGAATGTTGATATTAGTTTAAGATGTGGTATCTAGATCCTAGAAATTGGGACAATTTGGATGCAGATTTGATAGATATATTAGCTGTTAAAGGTCCAAAAAGGGATTTGAGTATTGAAAATGGCCCAGATAAAGGAAATAGGCATTTTTCATCAAAGCATTATACTAGAATTTTGTCAAATGATGAAAAGTGGGATAGAGAATGACTTGTTTATTCAAAAGATCTTGACAAAGTATTTTGTTTTTGTTGTAAATTATTTAAAAAATGTCAAGGAAATGGTTATTTGGTAATAGGAGAATTCAATGACTGGACTCATCTTAGCATAAGACTCAAAGAGCATGAAATGTGTACGGAACATGTTAAGATTATGACCATTTGGTATGAATTACGCTTAAGATTGAACAAGAATAAAACAATTGATGAGGCGGCGCAAAAAACATTTACGAAAAGAGAAAGAACATTGGAAAAATGTTTTGTTAAGAATTATTTCAATTGTGAAATATCTTGGAAAACATAATCTGGCATTTCCTGGCACTAATGAGAAATTGTATGAGGATAGTAATGGGAACTTTTTGGGTTTAGTTGAGATGTTAGCTGAGTTTGATCCTTTTATTCAAGAGCATGTTAGTCGTATTGTAAATAATGATACTCATTTTCATTATTTTGGTCATAATATTCAAAATGAATTGATATATTTGCTTGCTTCTAACATAAAATCTAAAATCATCAACAACATTAAGAATCCAAAGTATTATTCTGTTATTCTCGATTGTACTCCTAACGTAAGTCATAAAGAGAAGATGACTATGATATTACGATATGTGGATACCTCTTCAGATGAATTTACAATTGAGGAATCATTTGTGGGTTTTTGAATGTGAATGACACTACTGGTTTAGGTTTATTTGATGCTATGCAAACTGAGTTAAAAGCAATTGATCATGATTTAGATAATATTAGAGGATAAGGCTACGATAATGGTTCTAACATGAAAGGTAAACATCAAGGCATGCAAAAGAGACTGTTCGATATGAACCCGAGAGCCTTTTACACTCCTTGTGGTTGTCATAGCTTAAACTTGACATTGTGTGATACAGCTAATACTTGTGGTAAAGCTAGAGATTTTTTTTTGGAGTCGTACAACGCATATACACAATATTTGCTCTTTCTACAAAGAGGTGGCAAATTCTAAAGGATAATATAAAAGGTTTGACACTTAAACCATTGTCATCCACTCGTTGGGAAAGTCGTGTTGATAGTGTGAAAGCCATTAGATTTTAGTTGGTAGATGTTTGTGAAGCTTTACTTGAAATAGCTGAAGTTGATAACGATTCTAAAATTAAAAGCGAAGCTAAGTCTTTAGCGATGAATGAGCTTGGTGATTTTGAATTTTTGGTATCATTAGTTATTTGGTATGATATATTGTCCATTGTTAATGAAGTAAGTAAACATTTGCAAACAAAAGACATGCTTATTGATGTTGCTATTTTACAGGTTAAAGCATTAGTATCTTATTTTGAGAAGTATAGAGAAAATAGGTTTTCAAAAGCTATAGATACTACTAAACAGATTGCCAAAGATATGAATATAGATCCATTTTTCCGTACAAGGCGAGAAATTAGAAGAAAAAGACACTTTGATGAGAACCCTGATGATTCTTCACAATTATCAGAAGAAGAGTCATTTAGAGTTCCCTACTTTTTATATCTAATTGATCAAGCGATTTCTTCGCTTAACAAAAGGTTTTGGTTTTATGTTCACAACAGATAAGTTGTATTCGTTGGATGATTCGACATTAGTGTCTTGTTGTGCTAATCTTAAAAATGCGCTGAAACATAACAAGCAGTCTCATATAGATGGAAATGCCTTATATATTGATCTAAATTTTTTTAAAGATTTCATGCAAAATAAAAAGATGGGTCCAATTGCTATTTTAAATTATATGAAACAAATTGGTGGTTATTTTCCTAATGCAGTTACAGTCTATAGGATATTGTTGACTATTCCCGTCACAGTTACATCGGCTGAAAGAAGCTTCTCTAAGTTGAAATTGTTGAAGTCTTATTTGCGTTCTACAATGTCGCAAGATCGCTTCAATGGATTAGCAATGATAACCATTGAGAATCATCTTTTGGAGAAAGTCCCGTACGATGAACTTATTGATGATTTTGCTTCAAAGAATGCTAGGAGAGTTGCGGTTTTCATGTGAATATTTGTAACTGTTGATTATGTTGGGAAATGTGTCCTCAACAATAGTGCGATCACATGATTTAAATATCAATATTAAATCTCATATAAAGAATACATGAGGGATGATTCAATTATATAGTCAACTGATCAACAATAATCGGTAACGATTGGCTTGCTAGAGTTTGACGTTACTGTCGTGGGACGGTGGTGGTCAGTTTATCCCTTAAGGTCACACCTAAAGGATGATGCCCTTATCTATAAAGTTAATTAATTGTATGTCGATACAAGTTGATTAATTCCTTAAAAATGAACAATTTATTTTTAATGAGAGGAAATATGTATCTTATTATAATGTGATTAAATAAGATCATATTTAGTGGATTAATATATTAATTCACTAAATTATGTTGAGGTTTTATAAAAGTTTCGAGGTAGAGGTAATTGGTTATTTACATTTACAAGAGGTTGTAAATTTAACTAACTAGCAATTATGGGACCCATTTTATGTTGATATATTGTTATAATATTACTCAATAAGTTGAGTGAATATATATTTATTAATTTGTCTCATAATTGTTGTATGATCAAATTAATATTTAATTATGTAAGATAATTAAATATAAGACTTATAAGCATTTGTGGGACAAATATGATAAGACAAAATGACCATAATAAGAGCATTGGACCGTTTTTTTTAGAGGATATAGGACACTTGTCCTAAGTCTTCTATTTTGTCTAAAAAGCTTATGACAACCACAACACTTGTCATGCTCACTCTACCATATATGAGACTATCAATAACGCATTTGTAAAAAGAGTTTTGAGAAGAAAAAATTACTCTTATTAAGTGCATAGGGCCGGACCACTTTAAGAGTGGAAGAGCTTTTGTTGTTCTTATTTTTCCCTCTATCATATTCTCAAAATAGGCAACATGCAAAAACCACTCACATATTCATCTTCTTCTTCATCAAAACATTAGTTTTTGATTCAATTTGTTCATAAAGATTACTAATATCATTAGTGTAATATATGAGTATTAGTAATCAATTTTAACGTAAACTACTAAACAAATATCTAGCTAATATTATTTAGTGGGGATAAGAGATAATCTTGGGTGCAATCAAGAGGAGTGACTTTTATAGTTGAGGTCTTTGGAGGATCATCCTAATACTCATAATAGCTCAAGAACAAGTGAAGGTAGGAGACCTTACTTGTGCCCATAAACCGAAATTTACAATGTAAGGGACATTGTTTTCTTATAAATCTTTCATTTTGTTATGCATGCACTAGATCTAAAGAACATATAATTAACAAGTTAATTTGTTCACTATTAGAGGAGTCTAATAATAGGTAGATGAACCTAACAAGTGGTATCAGAGGACTTACTCCGTTAAGTATACATGTTTGTAACTCACAAAGTTATCTCTCAAGAAGATAGATGTATTTCTGAGAGATAGAGTGGGAGTAGAATGTATCGTCAGAAATATCTCTTATAGTTGAAATGTTACTTTGTGAAAGTAATAGAATTATAGAGTGGGAGTTGGTATTGAACTATTATCTATGAAGATAGTATGAGAGCATAGTTCAGTGGGAGTCTATCGCACATGTCTTAGTGTTTAAAAATATTACTTTGTGAAAGTGATAGTATCATGACCTTATTACATACGAGACAAAGCATTACAATCCGAAAATTGTTGATCATGAGAAGATTTACCTTATTACATACGTAACATTAGCAATCGATTTCATGTAATCAACAACTTAATGGGTTTAGTGAACGACTATGATTCCATCATAGTAATTCCACTTTCATCATCATGAATAAGCCATTCAACTTTGTTGTTGTACAACAAATGTGAAATATCTTATCCTCATAGATTCTCAACTCTATGCCAATATTCTCTCACATAGATTCAAAATCTAGAATACTTTGCATCCCATTCCAAGTGTCCCAATTACTCTTGCCAGAAGAGAACATTGGTACATAATTCTCAATAAGTAGTATGTTATCAACATATAAGACATAGAGAAACAATTCTAGCTCCCACTTAACTTCATGTATATCATGATTCTTCAATCATGTGAATGAAACAATTCACTATAATCACATGAACGAAAAGTATAATCCTTTAATGCTTGCTTAAGATCATTCTAAGATCACTTAAGAAAGCTACACATAATATGTTAGAATTCTTAGATCTTCATCTAAGATTTTGTGTTTCAAACACTTCCTTCTCAAAATTCCCATTTTAGAAAAGCGAATTATATTTACCATTCTTCATTAAAATGAAATGCGGCAATTCCTAACACAATTTATCTTGATCAACATCTTCATGTAAATCTTATGTATTTGTGTACTCTAAAGCTCTATTTACATTTAAAGAGACCCTCACTTTAAAGTACATCTTCTCATGAGCAACAATTTTCGGATTGTAATGCTTCGGCTCGTATGTAATAAGGTCATGATACTATCACTTTCACAAAGTAATATTTTTAAACACTAAGACATGTGCGATAGACTCCCACTGAACTATTCTCTCATACTATCTTCATAGATAATAGTTCAATACCAACTCCCACTCTATAATTCTATTACTTTCACAAAGTAACATTTCAACTATAAGAGATGTTTGTGACGATACATTCTACTCCCACTCTATCTCTCAGAAATACATTTATCTTCTTGAGAGATACCTTTGTGAGTTACAAACATGTATACTTAACGGAGTATTAGGAGTTATCCAAGATAATGTATTAGCTTTCAAAAGGCCATCCTAACATGGCAACTTGATAATATTATATGACAGTCTCATCCATGTAATCTGGTTTAATAGACTCTCTACTCTAGGTATCTCAAGGTTGACCATCCGTTTAGAATAATCTGCCCATATGGTATCGTAAATTCCCTACTTGTTGAGTTCAGAAACTCATTACAACTTTAATTGATCTTACATAAGTAAGTTGTTACTTTAAGTAACAAAGACATAAGGAGAATCAGATTCATAGCTTATGAACATATAATGATCCCATCATCATAATCGTCTATTTGATCAATTTGAGTTGTTTATCTAATGTTTCTCTACGCAAGTAATTTATGATGATGATTTTAGAACAAATAACATAATAAAACAAGTGATTTGGGTTGAAAACCAAATCACCAATATCCAAAATACGACCCGTGTTTAAAGGATACAAACCAATTTCCAAGTCACACAAGGAAATCAAAATAGTTCTAAAACATGAAATACATCATAAAATTAAAGACAAATCAAATAAAAGCCAAGCTTCCATTGATCCATCACCATGGTCGGCTACTTTAGCTTCCCCAATGATCCTCTAGGCTTGCTTCTCCATGCCTTTGTCCTTGCTAGGAGGGGGCCCTATTTATAATAAAAAGGGTAATCATCACAACTTGTATCACATACTAATTGAGATTAAAACATAAAAGATAGGACTAGTTATATACCTAATGAAATAACCTTTCCAGCTTTGATGTCGCCAAGGTATTTGGAACAATTTCTTTTCCAATGTCCAACACCACAACAATAGTGGCACTTGTCCCCGGAGGGGGCACTGTACTTGGGCTTTGAGGAGCTTGCTTCATAAGTCTTAGCTATGTTCCTGTTGGGAGTTCGCTTCTTTCCCTTTTTCCCGCTCTTCTTGAAAGTTCCTTTGCTCTTATGATTGACATTGAGCACATCTTTGGTGGTGCTAACACTTAGCCCCATATCCCTTTCGGCTTGCACAAGCATTTTGTGCAACTCATCAAGGTAAACTTTCTTATCTTGCATATTAAAATTCACCCGAAATTGAACATATGCTTTGATTTTGCTGAGGGAATGAAGAATTCGATCAATTACGAGTTCATTAGGAATTTCCACCTTATGCATTTTCAAGGTCTCAACATGCTCCATCAACTTGAGCACATGAGGGCTCACCTTTTGGCCCTCTTTGGTGTTAAGATCAAAGAATGCGGAAGCCGCCTCATATTGAATGACCCTAGGAGCTCGTGAAAACATGTTCACAAGCTTCATATAGATCTCATTAGCGGTGCTAATCTTTATAGCACTTCGTTGGAGTTCGGCTTCCATAGCAAAGATCAACACATTTTTGATGGCGGCCGACTCCCTTTGGTAAACCTCATAGGTTTGCCTAGCGGCGGGGGTGGACCTAGTAGTAATTTCGGTGGGAGATGCCTCGGTAAGGTAACGAAGCTTGTCGTCACCTTGCGCGGCCAAGCGAAGTTGCGCGTCCCAATCGGCGAAATTGGACCCATTCTTTTTCTAACTTACATCAATCCATGAAGGATCGGAGCCATGACACATTGGTAAGCATGGCGGAACTAGTGGATGCGGACGTTATTGGAGTTGCCATTGCGATTGATAAAACAAATTTGACTACAAAATAGGAAATGAAGGAATTAATTATCATCTATCGTTTCAATAATACTTGTAAATTTAACTACAAGTATTGCATTTATATAGTGACCTCCACCCAACTACATAAATGATTCCGAGATCCAAATTCATATCAACTCGGGCACGGTGAGCCGATTCATCCCTTATTAATATAACTCGGTGGATTAACTCTTTAATCGATTCTACTTTTAGAACTCTCGGTCGATAAAAATTACTCTAATTTTCATCTTTATCCCGGAACACTTGCGACTACGGTCAACAATACTTCTGTTGAGCTCAATACAAATTTCGATGTAATAACTTTTTACTACCCCACTTCGCCAACGTAACAAGGTTTGTATTACGGTGAAGCTGGATTAACTCCCTTGTGAAATTGGTACTTCATGGGTTTCTACTTTTTGGTAAGGCTATTTCTCAACTATTATATGTGAGAGGTCTTCTCAATTTATTATCTATCACGTTTTAAGTGAACTAAAGCGGTGAACTACGATAATTATAATTGACACGGTCGATGACTCGATATGATATGCATGTGTGTTAAAGCGATTTGGCAATGCATGTAACATATTAAAAGAAATGCAAAGCAATAAATAAAATTCCTAGTATGGCCTTCCTAAAAATAGAAAATCAAATAATCTATTACATATTCGGAAACCAACTCCTTTGGTCCCTTGTATCTTCAAATGGCACGCCTCACAAGACACCGTCTTCGTCGGATCTCCTTTCCGAATGGCACCATTTTTGAAGATGCTCCATAATTACAAATAATAATAAAAATACAAAACTATTCCTATTATACATTTGTAAAATGAAAAACTTAATGGAATAAAAATAAAAGTGATACGAGATCACATTAAATTACAACCTAATCAATATTCCCTTTCATTACGGGTAATATTGATTAAATCTAAGGCCATACTAAGATAAAATTACATAATTCAAAATTATATAAATAAAAGACATTCAACAATTAAAATATGCAGCATTATAATATGTACCTATCATGCAAAATCATGTGCCAAATCGCCCTATTTAACTTATGTCGTACATATAACCCGGTTTCATGGAAATGCGTGATAATAACCTTTTAAAATCACTAATTAACACTTAAATCACATCTAAGCTAAATTTAATTATCCTAACACATTTTAGGACTCAAAAATCAGTCATCACTAAATTTTTGACAATAATTTAACTTGATTTAATTTTATGCTCATTTTTTACCTTAAAATCATAATATTTATGAAATATTATGATTAGTGGGAAATTAATGCAACTTAAAATAATTTAGATCTGATTAGTGGGAAATTAATGCAACTTAAAATAATTTTCTCAAGCCATGCAATACGTTTTAGCCAATTTTTACTAAAATAGTCACTATTTATGCCATTTTTACTCAAAAATCCATAAATCATGCTAAAGAAGATCTTTTGATCTAGTAATTTACATACACTCTGTAAATTATGCATGTGACATCATATTAAAATATCATGGCTTAATTCAATATTTAACTAATTTTAACCATTTTACCTCTTTTAATCCATTTTTATCTCATAAAAATCATAAATCATGCAATATTAATCAAATTAAAACGTCCTTTTACACACAACTTGTAAAATATTCATGTGAGGTCATATAAAATTTCCAAGGACAGAAACGTAGATTAACTATTTTTAGGATTTTAATTCCCATTTTAGTCATACAAATGTAATAAAATGACCAAAAATCCTTAAAATGAGCAATAAATTTCCATAAATCATAAAAATGACCTAAAAACATTGTAGGACCAGAATATATAACATGCATTGTGATTTCGTGGCTTATACTAATAAATCACAAATTTTTAAAGTTTTATATGTTAACCTTTTAACTCGGAAAAACAATAACCGATTATGCATGCAACATCCTTATGCTCTGATACCACTTGTTAGGTTCATATACCTATTATTAGACTCCTCTAATAGTGAACTAATTAACTTGTTAATTATTTGTTCTTAAGATCTAGTGCATGCATAACAAAATGAAAGATTTATAAGAAGAATAATGTTCCTTACATTGTTATGTGTTTCGAAATTATGGGCACAAGTAAGGTCACCTTCCTTCACTTGTTCTTGAGCTAAATATTGTGGATGATCCTCCTAAGACTCCAAGTTTAGAAGCCACTCCAATAAATTGCACCCAAGATTAATCCCAAAAATTCCTACTAATATTAACTAGATATGTAGTAGAAATATTACCTTAATAATACTAATGTTTTTGTATTACTACCTCTAGTAATATATGATATGTATTAGTATTTATGAGAGGACTTTGTTCTTGCATGTGAGGAAAATTAGAGTAAAAAACAAGTAAAACTAGAGACCCAAAAATGAGCAAAATTTTTGCCCATTTAAGGAGCCAAAACCGGTTGGCATAAGCAAAGTGGGAATCTTGCCCTTTTGTTTTTACTTGTTTGTATAGTGTAGGTAGAGTGTAGGAAGCCTAGGTGTAAGATGTAGCATGTAAAGGCTAGTGTGATGTGTCACAATCACACAATAACCAACATCAACATAAGACAAAAGAGCATCTTATGTGCTCTTATTATGGCCGAAAATTTGGTCCATTTTTGCCTTTTGTCATTTGTCCCACAAATGCTTATAAGTCATATGTTTAACTATCTTACATATTTAATTATTAATGTAATCATTTAACACTTATATATTACAAATAATAATATAATATACACTCTACTTTTTGAGTAGTATACTACCATTATATCATCATATAATGGATCCCATAATTACTAGTTAGTTAAAATTACAACTTCTTGTAACTTTAAATAACTAATTACGTCTACCTCAAAACTTATATAATACCTCAACAAATTTAGTAATATAACACTTAATTACTAAATTTAATCTTATTTAATCACATTAAAATAAGACGCAAAATTGCACTCCCATAATTAAGGAATTAATTAATTCGTATCACATACAATTAATTAAATATCTATTTGGGCCTCATCCTATAGGTGTGACCTAAAGGGATCAACTGACCACCACCGTCACACGACAGTAATGTCAAA
Source organism: Silene latifolia (assembly GCF_048544455.1). Lineage (NCBI taxonomy): Eukaryota > Viridiplantae > Streptophyta > Magnoliopsida > Caryophyllales > Caryophyllaceae > Silene > Silene latifolia. Next base: position 221,918,060 of record NC_133538.1, on the reverse strand, counting down.
CTCTATTTAGCCAAAAATCCTTAAAATGAGCAATAAATTTCCATAAATCATAAAAATGACCTAAAAACATTGTAGGACCAGAATATATAACATGCATTGTGATTTCGTGGCTTATACTAATAAATCACAAATTTTTAAAGTTTTATATGTTAACCTTTTAACTCGGAAAAACAATAACCGATTATGCATGCAACATCCTTATGCTCTGATACCACTTGTTAGGTTCATATACCTATTATTAGACTCCTCTAATAGTGAACTAATTAACTTGTTAATTATTTGTTCTTAAGATCTAGTGCATGCATAACAAAATGAAAGATTTATAAGAAGAATAATGTTCCTTACATTGTTATGTGTTTCGAAATTATGGGCACAAGTAAGGTCACCTTCCTTCACTTGTTCTTGAGCTAAATATTGTGGATGATCCTCCTAAGACTCCAAGTTTAGAAGCCACTCCAATAAATTGCACCCAAGATTAATCCCAAAAATTCCTACTAATATTAACTAGATATGTAGTAGAAATATTACCTTAATAATACTAATGTTTTTGTATTACTACCTCTAGTAATATATGATATGTATTAGTATTTATGAGAGGACTTTGTTCTTGCATGTGAGGAAAATTAGAGTAAAAAACAAGTAAAACTAGAGACCCAAAAATGAGCAAAATTTTTGCCCATTTAAGGAGCCAAAACCGGTTGGCATAAGCAAAGTGGGAATCTTGCCCTTTTGTTTTTACTTGTTTGTATAGTGTAGGTAGAGTGTAGGAAGCCTAGGTGTAAGATGTAGCATGTAAAGGCTAGTGTGATGTGTCACAATCACACAATAACCAACATCAACATAAGACAAAAGAGCATCTTATGTGCTCTTATTATGGCCGAAAATTTGGTCCATTTTTGCCTTTTGTCATTTGTCCCACAAATGCTTATAAGTCATATGTTTAACTATCTTACATATTTAATTATTAATGTAATCATTTAACACTTATATATTACAAATAATAATATAATATACACTCTACTTTTTGAGTAGTATACTACCATTATATCATCATATAATGGATCCCATAATTACTAGTTAGTTAAAATTACAACTTCTTGTAACTTTAAATAACTAATTACGTCTACCTCAAAACTTATATAATACCTCAACAAATTTAGTAATATAACACTTAATTACTAAATTTAATCTTATTTAATCACATTAAAATAAGACGCAAAATTGCACTCCCATAATTAAGGAATTAATTAATTCGTATCACATACAATTAATTAAATATCTATTTGGGCCTCATCCTATAGGTGTGACCTAAAGGGATCAACTGACCACCACCGTCACACGACAGTAATGTCAAACTCTATTTAGCCAATCATTACCGATTAATGACGGTCATCATCGTATAAAGAATCATCCCTCACGTATTCTTAGTATGAGATTTAATAATGATATTTAAATCATGTGATCGCACTATTGTTGAGGACACATTTCCCAACAATCTCCCACTTGTCCTCGACAAGTGTGCGTCACCAATTCTCTTGTCCTATTACAATCTCCCACTCAATGCAAGGTGTCTTGCAGGTCGTACTTACATTTGATCATATCTTGAGTGGTTTTCTCGATCTGGAGATTAACTGTCTGACCGGAATTATCTATCAGAGATACCTTCCGAGCGTGGCCACGCATTTCCAGTTAACTACTCCTCGAGTGGCCTTGAGATTTCAAACAACCCTGACAAGGGGTGGACAATTCCTATCGCCCTATTCGCTTCGTTCAGCCACAGTCCATCATAACCCAAAATATACCTAGTTTGACCTCATTTACGAAATCATAGATAATAAATCAAAGCTAATCAGAAGTTGTGCCAACTTGGGCGAATAGTCTTTAGTCAAAAGAATTGACTCATAAGAATACTATAGTAGCTCTTGCCACGACCAGGCTTTATGAATTACCAGAACTCTATAAGCGGTCATCGCCGACATGATTGTCCCATACAGTCTGCCTATGTGATCGACTAGTCATCCCATATGACTCTATGGAACTTGAACTTGCCATCAATCGCATCACACTCTAATCACTTCGAGACGTCACCTCATATAAGTAACTAGGGGTGAATACCATGTCAATCCAGTTCACTTTAATGGGGTTCAATTTGTCCCTACAACCCATTCGGATACGACAAGGTAGCGGGTGAGTTTAATAAAACTCAAACGATAAATGTGATTATCACATATGAACAGTCAATACACAATTACTACTTCATATTTTATAATCTTTAGTGTATTATAACACTAGTTAAAATGCAATACAAGCTTGGCAAGTGGATATACCCGATATCCATATATTCCAACTTTATTAATTGCTATTTCCTTCCATTCAATGTTATCTCTAATGACATGAATTTTGCTAAGTATATGTCTAGACTTCATACTAGACCTGAGCTCTTTAACTTGAAAGGAGCTCCCACTGTTATCGCATAACTTGTGATAAATTCATTTTAATGAAGAATGGCAAATAGAACCTGATTATAAATTGGAAATGGATAGTGGGACTACCAAGACCAAGACCAAGAAGGGTGCCAATTCCTATGAGGAATGTCATTATTGTAATGTCATGGGCCATTGGAAGTCAAATTGCCCCAAGTATTTGGAAGATATCAAAGTTGGGCTTGTTACTCCAAGTGGGACTCGGAAATGTGGAAAAGCTAAACAAGAGTGATATGAATCTCTGACAATGAAATGGAGCTCGGGTAGCCGCCACTTCAAGAGAAATTTATGTACTTGTTTTTGCTAAAAGCTTTGAGTTATAATTTACATAATTGTTATTATGTATCCACTTACTCTAAATCATTATTTACATTTCAATGTGAGACATGAAAGGATCTATATTTTGTCATCAAAGACAATTGTTGTATTTGATTGAAAATAGACTGGATGTGAGCCATGTTACTTATCTTAATGATATTCATGTTTTAGACACTTCCAACTCAAGCAAAGATATCTACATAATACGCACCAAAAAAAACTCATAACTAGTAATCCAAATGATTTGTACATTTGATTTTTCAATTAGGTTATGTAAATGAGAAACGCATTAAATGCTAGTGTCGACTAGAATTATTGGTTCATTTGATTTTCAATCATATGGAATGATGCAGGAGCATGTTCGGAACAAGCAAATGAGATCCTTATTAGTCGAAATGTAACTCAACTAGTAAAAGGATTTGAGCTTGGATCGAGTAATGTGTTGATGCTAAAATGGGAAGGCATGGGAGCGCATAACACGGCTCCGGAGCGCATATCACGGCTCCTAGGATGATTAGGATACACGGTTTCCTAAATCGTGTAGAATAATAAGTTAGTTAATTACTATTTCTAATAAAGTTAGGAAAGCTAGATTTTCCTAATCCTAGTCAAATTAGAATACCCTAAATCTGATTGTATTCTAGTTTTTAGTATTTTAATTACTTTCCTAGTTAGTTTAGGAAAGGGGAATAATTTTCCTAGTTAGTTTAGGAAAGGGAAAGATAGCTTAATTTCCAAGCTAGGGTTTGGGTCGAATTGTGACCTCGTTTAGGAGTATATTAGGCCGTGTATGATCAGAGAAACAACATCGAATTTCCAGCAATAAAATTGTTTACATTTGTGAGCATTATTCTGATTAGGTTTGCGAGCTTAATCTTTAGATCTTCCTTGCGAGGTTGATTGCGTGAATCTGCGTTTGACACCTTACGTGGTTAGGACTAGGAATTCACCATACTATCCGGTTACATCCTTAATCACGAAATATTCAGTCCAAACAAATCAATTTCCGCTGCAAATTTACTAATTATCACGACATACACAATCACAGAATTAACAAACTCAAAAGAACAGTTCAACGATCTGTTCATTCTCGTTTTTCCATACTGTTTTACATCAAATTGGTTACCAGAGCTAAGTTCAGATTTATTCCTTAATAGATCTCTCTTGGGACGTTGCTAATCATGGTTAAAGACGGTGAAGAAGGTCCGAAAACATGGGAAGATGGTCATAACGAGCTGAAGTTGGAGATGGCTCAGATGGATTATGTGTTAAAAAATATAGCAAGCATGTTGAAGGCTAAAGAGAAGAAAAAAAGAATCGGACACCCCACCCGAATCTGAAGAAGAGGACGAGCAGCCAAAGAGGAAGTCAAAAAATAAGAACGATGATGATCGGGGTTTAAAACTCGATATTCCTGACTTTGATGGCGAGATGGATCCGGAAAAATTTCTGGATTGGGTAAGACAAGCTGAAAGGGTTTTCGAGTATAAAGAATACGATGACAAGAAGCAATTTAAAGTTGCAATCTTGAAGCTTACAAAGTATGCATCTTTATGGTACGAAAATCTGAAAAAACAAAGAAGAAAGGAAGGCAAAGACAAGATCGAATCTTGGATCAAATTAAAGAAGCACTTGATGAGGCGATTCCCCCAAGGGATTATGAGCAAGATAACTACTTAAAGCTCCAATCTTTAGAGCAAGGAAGCATGTCGGTGATCAATATATCAAAGAATTCGAGAAGATGTCAATTGTGTGCGATCTTGAGGAGAAAGAAGAGCTAAGGGTGGCGAGATTCATCAAGGGCCTAACACCCGCTATTTCAACGAAGGTAGAAATCTAGAATTACGATGGATTTAGCGATGTTTGCAGATTGGCGTTGAAATTTGAGAAGCATGATAAGGCACGAAAACCTTATACTTATTCCAAGGGACAAAATTCGGGAACCAACTCATATTCCAGGCCAGCTCCTAGCAAGGCTAAAGAAACCCCGAAAGAAGAACCCAAGGACAAAGGAAAGGGTGTTGCCGAGGCAAAAGGGAGTTCTTTGAGGCGTTGTTTCAAGTGTCAAGGCTATGGTCATATAGCAAACGAATGTCCTCGAAACGAGTCCTAACACTCAAGAATTATGTGATATGATTCCGATTTGTCACGCCGAGAAGATGAAACAGTTCAAGAGAATGTTGAAATTGATGGTGAAGGGATAGTCTACGATTTGGATCTGTTGAGTGAAGAGGAGTGTTTAGTGCTGCGTAATTTACATATGGAAACGGGTTCAGCTGAGAATGAACAACGGGAGCAAATCTTCCATACTCGGTGCAAGGTAAACCGTAAAATTTTCAATCTTATTATTGATAGTGGATCGTGTGCTAATGTAGTAGCAAGGGACCTTGTTGATGAACTGAAATTGCAAACTAAAGACCGAGTTAAACCATATAAATTACATTGGTGAATGGGAGAATGGGATCCAAGTTAAGAAACAGGCCTTAGTTTCGTTGAGTCTAGGACCCTATACTGATGAGGTGTGGTGCGATATAATTCCTATGAATGCATGCCACATTCTATTGGGTAGGCCTTGGCAATTCGATAGAAAGGTTGAACATGACGGGAGAGCCAATGTGTATAGCGTGATGAAGGGTAATGTGAGATATAATCTGAAACCTATGTCACCTAATAAGATTAAAGGGTCTAAAACAAAGAAGGGGAGTATGTTTATGGAGGCTCGGGAGGTTGAAGAGGCTTTAGCTCGTGGGGAACGAACTTGTGTGCTGCTGGTTCGTGAATTGGGGTCCGTTGGTGTGTGTGATGACCGTGAGGTACAGGAGTTGTTAGAAGAGTTTCGGGATGTGTTTCCGGATGAATTACCGGATGGGTTACCTCCTTTACGTGGTATTGAACACCAAATAGATCTGATTCCGGGGGCGGAATTGCCTAATAAGCCGCCTATCGCCGTAATCCGAGGAAGCAAAGGAGTTACAGAGACAAGTCCAAGAATTGATAGATAGGGGATATGTTCAAGAGAGCTTAAGTCCATGTGCGGTGCCTGCGTTATTAGTGCCAAAGAAGGAAGGGACTTGGAGAATGTGCATTGATAGTAGAGCGGTAAATAACATTACAATCAAATATCGCTTTCCTATGCCAAGACTTGATGATATGCTTGACGAACTTTCTGGTTCGAGTGTCTTTTCTAAACTGGATTTGAGGAGTGGCTACCATCAAATGAGGATTCGAGAAGGGGATGAGTGGAAGACCGCGTTTAAAATGAAGCAAGGGTTATATGAATGGCTTGTGATGCCGTTTGGATTGTGCAATGCTCCTAGTTCGTTTATGAGGTTAATGAATGAAGTGTTAAGGCCGTTCCTTAACAAATTTGTGGTGGTCTATCTTGACGACATCCTGATTTATAGCAAAGATGAAGAGTCGCACAAACGACATTTGCGAGCTGTGTTTGAAGTTTTGCGAGATCAGAAGCGTTATGGTAAGTTGGAAAAATGTACTTTTATGGTCTCAAGTGTTGTCTTTCTTGGTTATATTGTGGGAAAAGACGGAGTAAGTATGGACCCATCCAAGGTCGATGCTATTCAAGCCTGGCGCCCGAAATCAACTACGAGGGTGCGAAGCTTTCATGGTTTAGCATCATTTTATAGACGGTTCATCCAGGGTTTTAGCTCGATTGTGGCTCCAATTACAGAGCTAACCAAGAAGGGAGAGTTCGTGTGGACTAACAACGCCCAAAAGGCGTTTGAAGAAGTGAAACGCAAGCTATGCTCCGGACCTGTTTTAGCACTACCTGATTTTAATAAATTGTTTGAAGTCGAGTGTGATGCAAGTGGTGTTGGGATTGGTGCCGTGTTAATACAAGAAAAGAGGCCTATTGCATATTTCAAATGAGAAATTAAACGGTGCAAGGTTGAACTATTCAACCTATGACAAGGAGTTTTATGCAATCGTGAGAGCATTGGATCATTGGAGTCATTATCTGCGTCCGAAGCCGTTTATTTTACATTCTGATCACGAGGCTCTTAAACACATCCATGGACAGCAAAAGTTAAATCAAAGACATGCCAAATGGGTAGAATTCTTACAATCATTCACGTTTTCTTCAAAATATAAGACGGGAAGTTCTAATATCGTGGCTGATGCATTATCACGAAGGCATTCGTTGTTGATTGAGTTGGATGCAAGGATTCTTGGTTTCGAACATATCAAGCAATCGTACAAGTCCGATCCAGAATTTTCAAAGGAAATCATTGATCCGACAGGTTTTGTATACTTGTTCGGGATGGCTATCTCTTCAAGGGTAATCGGCTATGCATTCCGAATGGGTCGATTAGGGAGTTGTTGGTACGAGAAGCTCATGGCGGGGCTATTCTTTGGACACTTTGGAGTTAATAAGACGAGTGACATCCTAAGTGAACACTTCTACTGGCCGAGAATGAATAAGGACGTGCAAGAGATTGTGGCGAAATGCGTGGTATGTCAAAAGGCTAAAAGCACGTTCACCAAGGGCTTGCATACACCTCTGCCGTGCACTGCATACTGCCATGGAATGAGGTAAGCATGGATTTTATCCTTGGTTTGCCGAGAACTCAGAGGGGTAAGGACTCGATTATGGTGGTAGTTGATCGATTCTCGAAGATGGCGCATTTTATTCCGTGTCACAAGACTGATGATGCAACTAAAGTGGCTGATTTGTACTATAGAGAGATCGTTCGATTACATGGAATACCTCTTACTATTGTTTCAGATCGAGATGTGAAGTTTCTTAGTTACTTCTGGAAAACGTTATGGCGTTTGATGGGGACTAAGCTTCTTTTTAGTACATCACACCATCCACAAACAGATGGTCAGACCGAAGTAACCAACCGTACTCTAGGGAGTCTATTGCGAGGATTGGTTAGTAAAAGCACAAAGGATTGGGATATCAAATTGGCGCATGCTGAATTCGCTTATAATCGTACGCCATCAATGACGACAGGACGAGCTCCATTCGACATTGTCTATGGCGTGAATCCATACCTGCCAATCGATTTAGTGCCCATTCCAAAGAAAGATGTGTTAAGTTTTGAAGCCAAAGAAAGACAAGCTGCATTTCTCCGAGTATGTGAACAAGTTCGAGCTCAAATTGAGAAGGCAAATGCTAAATACAAAGAGAAGGCTAATAAACATTGAAAGCAGCTTGTTTTCAAGGAAGGTGACCTTGTGTGGTTACATTTGAGAAAGGAACGATTTCCGTCCAAAAGGAAGAATAAGTTGATGCCGCGAGCAGATGGTCCATTCAAGATCCTCGAATGTTATGGTTCTAACGCATACAAGCTGGAGTTGCCGAGTGAATATGGTGGGGTGAGCGCGACATTCAATGTAGGTGACCTATCACCGTATCTAGAAGACGAGGATTTGAGGGCAAATTCTCAAAAAGAAGGAGAGAATGATGCAGGAGCATGTTCGTAACAAGCAAATGAGATCCTTATTAGTCGAAATGTAACTCAACTAGTAAAAGGATTTGAGCTTGGATCGAGTAATGTGTTGATGCTAAAATGGAAGGCATGGGAGCTGCATAACACGGCTCTGGAGCTGCATATCACGGCTCCTAGGATGATTAGGATACACGGTTTCCTAAATCGTGTAGAATAATAAGTTAGTTAATTACTATTTCTAATAAAGTTAGGAAAGCTAGATTTTCCTAATCCTAGTCAAATTAGAATACCCTAAATCTGATTGTATTCTAGTTTTTAGTATTTTAATTACTTTCCTAGTTAGTTTAGGAAAGGGGAATAATTTTCCTAGTTAGTTTAGGAAAGGGAAAGATAGCTTAATTTCCAAGCTAGGGTTTGGGTCGAATTGTGACCTTGTTTAGGAGTATATTAGGCCGTGTATGATCAGAGAAACAACATCGAATTTCCAACAATAAAATTGTTTACATTTGTGAGCATTATTCTGATTAGGTTTGCGAGCTTAATCTTTAGATCTTCCTTGCGAGGTTGATTGCGTGAATCTGCGTTTGACACCTTGCGAGGTTAGGACTAGGAATTCACCATACTATCCGGTTACATCCTTAATCACGAAATATTCAGTCCAAACAAATCAATTTCCGCTGCAAATTTACTAATTATCACGACATACACAATCACAGAATTAACAAACTCAAACGAACAGTTCAACGATCTGTTCATTCTCGTTTTTCCATACTGTTTTACATCATGGAATATGCGGATCTTGTCTCCTTTGCAATATGATTTGTACTTCCTTTAGTGGTAAAGGGAAATTAACAAGTGGTATCAGAGCATAAGGATGTTGCATGCATAATCGGTTATTGTTTTTCCGAGTTAAAAGGTTAACATATAAAAATAAAAATTTGTGATTTATAAGTATAAGCTACGAAATCACCATGAATGTTATATATTCTGGTCCTAAAATGTTTTTAGGTCATTTTTATGATTTATGGAAATTTATTGATCGTTTTAATGATTTTGGTCATTTTATTACATTTTTATGACTAAAATGGGAATTAAAATGCTAAAAATAGTTAAACTAAGTTTCTGACCTTGTAAATTTTATATAACCTCACATGCATATTTTAAAAGTTGTGTGTAAAAAGTCGAGTTAATTTGATTAATATTGCATGATTTATGATTTTTATGAGATAAAAATGGATTAAAAGAGGTAAAATGGTTAAAAATAGTTAAATCACGAATTAAGCCATGATATTTTAATATGATGTCACATGCATAATTTACAGAGAGTATGTAAATTTCTAGATTTAATGATCTTACTTTGCATGATTTATGGATTTTTAGAGTAAAAATGGCATAAATAGTGACTATTTTGGCAAAATTAGCTAAATCATATTGAATATCTTGAGAAAATTATTTTGAGTTGCATAAATATCCCACTAATCAGATCTAAAGTTGTAAAAATTATTGGATTAATTTTCGGATACTTTATGTATTTTATGAGATAAAACCGATAAAATGCAACTATATTTTCTCAAAATCAATTTCAAACTTTTAACCATGATTTTTGACATTATGAGTGTCATGGAATTATTCTAGAATGTTCAAAAATTTAAAATTCAAATTTTGAAATTTTTGTAATTTAATTTGGATTTATTTCATATAAATAATGATTGTAAGGTAAAAAATGAGCATAAAATTAAATCAAGTTGAATTATTGTCAAAAATTGAGTGATGAATTATTTTTGAGTCCTAAAATGTGTTAGGATAATTAACTTGAGCTTAGATGTGATTTAAGTGTTAATTAGTGATTTTAAAAGGTTATTATCACGCATTTCCATAAAACCGGGTTATATGTACGACATAAGTTAAATAGGGCGATTTGGCATATCATTTGGCATGATAGGTACATATTAAAATGCTGCATATTTCAATTGTTGAATATCTTTTATTTATATAATTTTGAATTATATAATTTTATCTTAATATGGCTTTAGATTTAATCGATATTACCCGTAATGAAAGGGAATATTGATTCGGTTGTAATTTAATGTGATCTTGTATCACTTTTATTTTTATTTCATTAGTTTTTCCATTTTACAAATGTATAATAGGAATAGCTTTGTATTTTTATTATTATTTGTAATTATGGAGCATCTTCAAAGACGGTGCCATTCGGAAAGGTGATCCGACGAAGACGGTATCTTGAGAAGCGTGCCAATTGAAGATTCAAGGGACCAAAGGAGTTGGTTTCCGAATATGTAATAGATTATTTGATTTTCTATTTTAGGAAGGCCATACTAGGAATTTTCTTTATTGCTTTGCATTTTTTTTAATATGTTGCATGCATTGCCAAATCGCCATAACAACACATGCATATCATATCGAGTCATCGACCGTGTCAATTATAATTATCGTAGTTCACCGCTTTAATTCACTTAAAATGTGATAGATAAAAAATCGACAAGACCTCTCACATATAATAATTGAGATAAAGCCTTACCAAATAGTAGAAACTCATGAAGTACCAATTTCATGAGGGAGTTAATCCGGCTTCACCGTAATACAAACCTTGTTACGTTGGCGAAGTGTGGTAGTAAAAAGTTATTACATCGAAATTTGGATTGAGCTCAACGGAAGTATTGTTGACCGTAGTCGCATGTGTTCCGGGCTAAAGATGAGAATTAGAGTAATTTTTATCGACCGAGAGTTCTAAAAGTAGAATCGATTAAAGAGTTAATCCACCGAGTTATATTAATAAGGGACGAATCGGCTCACCGTGCCCGAGTTGATATGAATTTGGATCTCGGAATCATTTATGTAGTTGGGTAGAGGTCACTATATAAATGCAATGCTTGTAGTTAAATTTACGAGTGTTATTAAAACGATAGATGTTAATTATTTCCTTCATTTTCCGTTTTTGTAGTTAATTATACGCAATGAATTCATCTAATACTCCTACACCAATCACCGTTGAAACATGGCTCTAATCATTCGATGAAATATGCTCTTATACGCCTAGGTGTAAGATGTAGCATGCAAAGGCTAGTGTGATGTGTCACAATCACACAATAACCAACATCAACATAAGACAAAATAGCATCTTATGTGCTCTTATCATGGCCAAAAATTTGGTCCTTATTTGGTCCATTTTTTTGCCTTTTGTCATTTGTCCCACAAATGCTTATAAGTTATATGTTTAACTATCTTACATATTTAATTATTAATGTAATCATTTAACACTTAAATATTACAAATAATAATATAATATACACTCAACTTTTTGAGTAGTATACTACCATTATATCATCATATAATGGGTCCCATAATTACTAGTTAGTTAAAATTACAACTTCTTGTAACTTTAAATAACTAATTACCTCTACCTCAAAACTTATATAAAACCTTAACAAATTTAGTAATATAACACTTAATTACTAAATTTAATCTTATTTAATCACATTAAAATAAGACGCAAAATTGCGCTCCCATAATTAAGGAATTAATTAATTCGTATCGCATACAATTAATTAAATATCTATTTGGGCCTCATCCTATAGGTGTGACCAAAAGGGATCAACTGACCACCACCGTCACACGATAGTAATGTCAAACTCTAGTTAGCCAATCATTATCGATTAATGACGGTCAGTCGACTGTATAAAGAATCATCCCTCACATATTCTTAGTATGAGATTTAATTATGATATTTAAATCATGTGATCGCACTATTGTTGAGGACACATTTCCCAACAATCTCCCACTTGTCCTCGACAAGTGTGCGTCACCAATTTTCTTGTCCTATTACAATCTCCCACTCAATGCAAGGTGTCTTGCAGGCCGTACTTACATTTGATCATATCTTGAGTGGTTTTCTCGATCTGGAGATTAACTGTCTGCCCGGAATTATCTATCAGAGATACCTTCCGAGCGTGGCCACGCATTTCCAGTTAACTACTCCTCGAGTGGCCTTGAGATTTTAAACAACCCTGAAAAGGGGTGGACAATTCCTATCGCTCTATTCCCTTCGTTCAGCCACAGTCCATCATAACCCAAAATATACCCAGTTTGACCTCATTTACGAAATCGTAGAGTATAAATCAAAGCTAATCAGAAGTTGTGCCACCTTGGGCGAATAGTCTCTAGTCAAAAGAATTGACTCATAAGAATACTATAGTAGCTCTTGCCACGACCAGGCTTTATGAATTACCAGAACTCTATAAGCGGTCACTGCCCGACAGATTGTCCCATACAGTGTGCCTATGTGATCGACTAGTCATCCCATTTGACTCTATAGCACTTGAACTTGCCATCAATCGCATCACACTCTAGTCACTTCGAGACGTCACCTCATATAAGTAACTAGGGGTGAATACCATGTCAATCCAGTTCACTTTAATGGGGTTCAATTTGCCTCTACAACCCATTCGGATACGACAAGGTAGCGGGTGAGTTTAATAAAACTCAAACGATAAATGTGATTATCACATATGAACAGTCAATACACAATTACTACTTCATATTTTATAATCTTTAGTGTATTATAACACTAGTTAAAATGCAATACAAGCTTGGCAAGTGGATATACCCGATATCCATATATTCCAACTTTATTAATTGCTATTTCCTTCCATTCAATGTTATCTCTAATGACATGATTTTCGCTAAGTATATGTCTAGACTTCATACTAGACCTGAGCTCTTTAACTTGAAAGAAGCTCCCACTGTTATCGCATAACTTGTGATAAAGTCATTTGTAGAGGGATTCACCCTTAATCCCTACGTTGACCATTTAATCACTATTTACTTAGAATCCCTTTTGTAGAATTTGCAATGCGTGAAACTAAAACACTTTTCTTAGTTTCTTACTCCTTAGTCAATAACATTAGCTTAGGATTTCATCAAATCCTTTTAAGCTTGGAAACTAAAGTTTGTGCAACCCTTCAACACCTAACTTAGTTTATCATCCAAACATGTGTACAAGTCATCAATTGTACTTTAAGGCTTTCACAAGCCAATCTTATGAATTAACTTATTATTGACTCATAATGTACCTAGCATATGGTACATCACAGCACGTGCGTCTGTTGGCATACATAATCGTTCTAATGGAGGAAACATTAGCAATCGATTTCATGTAATCAACAACTTAATGGGTTCAGTGAACGACTATGATTCTATCATAGTAATTCCACATTCATCATCATGAATAAGCCATTCAACTTTGTTTTTGTACAATAGATGTGAAATATCTTATCCTCATAAGATTCTCAACTCTATGCCAATATTCTCTAACATAGATTCAAAATCTAGAATACTTTTCATCCCATTCCAAGTGTCCCAATTACTCTTGCCAGAAGAGAACATTGGTACATAATTCTCAATAAGTAATATGTTATCAACATATAAGACATAGAGAAATAATTCTTCAATCATGTGAATGAAATAATTCACTATAATCACATGAACGAAAAGTATAATCCTTTAATGCTTGCTTAAGATCATTCTAAGATCACTTAAGAAAGCTACACATAATATGATAGAATTCTTAGATCTTCATCTAAGATTTTGTGTTTCAAACACTTCCTTCTCTAAATTCCCATTTTAGAAAAGCGAATTATATTTGCCATTCTTCATTAAAATGAAATGCGGCAATTCCTAACACAAGTTATCTTGATCAACATCTCCATGTAAATCTTATGCATTTGTGTACTCTAAAGCTCTATTTACCTTTAAAGAGACCCTCACTTTAAAGTAAATCTTCTCACGAGCAACAATTTTCGGATTGTAATGCTTCGGCTCGTATGTAATAAGGTCATGATACTATCACTTTCACAAAGTAATATTTTTAAACACTAAGACATGTGCGATAGGCTCCAACTGAACTATGCTCTCATACTATCTTCATAGATAATAGTTCAATACCAACTCCCACTCTATAATTCTATTACTTTCACAAAGTAACATTTCAACTATAAGAGATGTTTGTGACGATACATTCTACTCCCACTCTATCTCTCAGAAATACATCTATCTTCTTGAGAGATAGCTTTGTGAGTTACAAACATGTATACTTAACGGAGTATTAGGAGTTATCCAAGATAATGTATTAGCTTTCAAAAGGCCATCCTAACATGGCAGCTTGATAATATTATATGACAGTCTGATCCATGTAAACTGGTTTAATAGACTCTCTATTCTAGGTAACTCAAGGTTGACCATCCGTTTAGAATAATGTGTCCATATGGTATCATAAATTCCCTACTTGATGAGTTCAGAAACTCATTACAACTTTAATTGATCTTACATAAGTAAGTTGTTACTTTAAGTAACAAAGACATAAGTAGAATCAGATTCATATCTTATGGACATATAATGATCCCATCATCATAATCGTCTATTTGATCAATTTGAGTTGTTTATCTAATGTTTCTCTACGCAAGTAATTTATAATGATGATTTTAGAACAAATAACATAATAAAACAAGTGATTTGGGTTGAAAACCAAATCACCAATATCCAAAATACAACCCGTGTTTAAAGGATACAAACCAATTTCCAAGTCACACAAGGAAATCATAATAGTTCTAAAACATGAAATACATCATAAAATTAAAGACAAAGCAAATAAAAGCCAAGCTTCCATTGATCTATCACCATGGTCGGCTACTCTAGCTTCCCTCATGATCCTCTAGGCTTGCTTCTCCTTGCCTTTGTCCTTGCTAGGAGAGGCCCTATTTACAATAAAAAGGGTAATCATCACAACTTGTATCACATACTAATTGAGATTGAAACATAAAAGATAGGAATTGTTATATACCTACTGGAATAACCTTTCCAGCTTTGATGTCGCCAAGTTATTTGGAACAATTTCATTAAACTCCAATTATAATGACTTATAATGCCTAACAAGTGGTATCAATGATATTTAATTTTGCATAATATTTAAGCTATTATCTATGATATATAATTCCGGTCAGACAGTTAATCTCCAGATCGAGAAAACCACTCAAGATATGATCAAGTCTAAGTACGACCTGCAAGACACCTTGCATTGATTGGGAGATTGTAATAGGACAAGAGAATTGGTGACGCACACTTGTCGGGGACAAGTGGGAGATTGTTGGGAAATGTGTCCTCAACAATAGTGCGATCACATGATTTAAATATCATTATTAAATCCCATATAAAGAATACGTGAGTGATTATTCTTTATACAGTCGACTGACCGTCATTAATCGGTAATGATTGGCTAACTAGAGTTTGACATTACTGTCGTGTGACGGTGGTGGTCAGTTGATCCGTTTAGGTCACACCTATAGGTTGAGGCCCAAATAGATATTTAATTAATTGTATGCGATACAGATTAATTAATTCCTTAATTATGAGAGTGCAATTTTACATCTTATTGTAATGTGATTAAGTAAGATTTAAATTTAGTAATTGAGTGTTAAATTACTAAATTAGTTGAGGTATTATATAAGTTTTGAGGTAGAGGTAATTAGTTATTTAAAGTTACAAGAAGTTGTAATTTTAACTAACTAGTAATTATGGGACCCATTATATAATGATATAATGGTAGTATACTACTCAAAAAGTGGAGTGTATATTATATTATTAATTGTAATATTTAAGTGTTAAATGATTGCATTAATAATTAAATATGTAAGATAGTTAAACATATGACTTATAAGCATTTGTGGGACAAATGACAAAAGGCAAAAATAGACCAAAAACGGTCCAATATTTCGGCCAAATAAGAAGAGCAAAAGATGCTCTTTTGTCTTTGTTGTTTTATGATTAAAGCATGAAAGTGACATTACATACTAGCTTTAATCATTCCTACTCTTACATTTTACTACCTAGCCTAAACAAACAAGTAAAAACAAATGGGAAAGATTCCCCCATGCCTTTAGAGGCCACGGGTTTTGGTTCTCTTAAAATGAGCACTTGTTGCTCATTTTTAACTCCTCTTGTTTTGCTTGTTTTGCTTATGCTTCTCTCTAACTTTCCTCACATGCAAGATCATAAAAACTCTCTAAAAATACAAATACTCATCATCTATTACTAGAGGTAGTAATACAAGAACATTAGTATTATTAAGGTAATATTTCTACTAAATATCTAGTTAATATTAGTAAGAATTTTTGGGATTAATCTTGGGTGCAATTTATTGGAGTAGCTTCTATACTTGGAGTCTTAGGAGGATCATCCATCATATTTAGCTCAAGAACAAGTGAAGAAAGGTGACCTTACTTGTGCCCATAATTTCGAAACACATAACAATGTAAGGAACATTGTTCTTCTTATAAGTGGTATCATTTTGTTATGCATGCACTAGATCTAAAGAACAAATAATTAAAAAGTTAATTAGTTCAACAAATGGTTGCAATGCGACAATTATTATCAAGCTGAATTGCCTTTCATTAATCTTTATGATTTAATGTGGATTTATTTCATAAATATTATGATTTTAAGGTAAAAAATGAGCATAAAATTAAATCAAGTTGAATTATTGTCAAAAATTTAGTGATGACTGATTTTTGAGTCCTAAAATGTGTTAGGACAATTAACTTGAGCTTAGATGTGATTTAAGTGTTAATTAGTGATTTTAAAGGTTATTATCACGCATTTCCATGAAACCGGGTTATATGTACGACATAAGTTAAATAGGGCGATTTGGCACATAATTTTGCATGATAGGTACATATTATAATGCTGCATATTTCAATTGTTGAATGTCTTTTATTTATATAATTTTGAATTATGTAATTTTATCTTAGTATGGCCTTAGATTGAATCAATATTACTCGTAATGAAAGGAAATATTGATTTGGTTGTAGTTTAATATGATCTCGTATCACTTTTATTTTTATTCCATTAAGTTTTCCATTTTACAAATGTATAATAGGAATAGTTTTGTATTTTTATTATTATTTGTAATTATGGAGCATCTTCATAGACGGTGCCATTCAGAAAGGTGATCCGACGAAGACGGTGTCTTGGGAGGCGTGCCATTTGAAGATACAAGGGACCAAAGGAGTTGGTTTCCGAATATGTAATAGATTATTTGATTTTCTATTTTTAGGAAGGCCATACTAGGAATTTTATTTATTGCTTTGCATTTTTTTTAATATGTTACATGCATTGCCAAATCTCCATAACACACATGCATATCATATCGAGTCATCGACCGTGTCAATTATAATTATCGTAGTTCACCGCTTTAGTTCACTTAAAACGTGATAGGTAATAAATTGACAAGAGCTCTCACATATAATAATTGAGAAATAGCCTTACCAAAGAGTAGAAACCCATGAAGTACCAATTTCACAAGGGAGTTAATCCGACTTCACCGTAATAAAAACCTTGTTACGTTGGCGAAGTGTGGTAGTAAAAATTTATTACATCGAAATTTGGATTGAGCTCAACGGAAGTATTGTTGACTGTAGTCGCAAGTGTTCCGGGCTAAAGATGAAAATTAGAGTAATTTTTATCGACCGAGAGTTCTAAAAGTAGAATCGATTAAAGAGTTAATCCACCGAGTTATATTAATAAGGGATGAATCGGCTCACCGTGCCCGAGTTGATATGAATTTGGATCTCGGAATCATTTATGTAGTTGGGTGGAGGTCACTATATAAATGCAATACTTGTAGTTAAATTTACGAGTATTATAAAAACGATAGATGATAATTAATTCCTTCATTTCCTATTTTGTAGTCAAATTTGTTTTATCAATCGCAATGGCATCTACAATCACGTCCGCATCCACTAGTTCCGCCACGCTTACCAATGTGTCATGGCTCCGATCCTTCATGGATCGATGTAAGTTAGAAAAGAAGGGGTCCAATTTCGCCGATAGGGACGCGCAACTTCGCTTGGCCGCGGAAGGTGACGACAAGCTTCGTTACCTTACCGAGGCATCTCCCACCGAAACTACTACTAGGTCTTTCCCTGCCGCTAGGTAAACCTAAGAGGTTTACCAAAGGGAGTCGGCCGCGATCAAAAATGTGTTGATCTTTGCTATGGAGGCTGAACTCCAACGAAGTGCTATAAAGATTAGCACCGCTCATGAGATCTATATGAAGCTTGTGAACATGGTTTCACGAGCTCCTAGGGTAATTCAATATGAGGCGGCTTCCCCATTCTTTGATCTTAACATCAAAGAGGGCCAAAAGGTGAGCCCCCATGTGCTCAAGTTGATGGAGCATGTTGAGACCTTGAAAATGCATAAGGTGGAAATTCCTAATGAACTCGTAATTGATCGAATTCTTCATTCCAACAGCAAAATCAAAGCATATGTTCAATTCCGGGTGAATTTTAATATGCAAGATAAGAAAGTTTCCCTTGATGAGTTGCACAAAATGCTTGTGCAAGCCGAAAGGGATATGGGGCTAAGTGTTAGCACCACCAAAGATGTGCTCAATGTCAATCATAAGAGCAAAGGAACTTTCAAGAAGAGTGGGAAAAAGGGAAAGAAGTGAACTCCCAACAGGAACATAGCTAAGACTTATGAAGCAAGCTCCTCCAAGCCCAAGTACAGAGCCCCCTCCGGGGACAAGTGCCACTATTGTTGTGGTGTTGGAAATTGGAAAAGAAATTGTTCCAAATACCTTGGCGACATCAAAGCTGGAAAGGTTATTCCAGTAGGTATATAACTATTCCTATATTTTATGTTTCAATCTCAATTAGTATGTGATACAAGTTGTGATGATTACCCTTTTTATTGTAAATAAGGCCCCCTCCTAGCAAAGACAAAGGCAAGTAGAAGCAACCCTAGTGGATCATGAGGGAAGCTAGAGTAGCCGACCATGGTGATGGATCAATAGAAGCTTGGCTTTTATTTGCTTTATCTTTAATTTTATGATGTATTTCATGTTTTAGAACTATTTTGATTTCCTTGTGTGACTTGGAAATTGGTTTGTATGCTTTAAACACGGGTTGTATTTTGGATATTGGTGATTTGGTTTTCAACCCAAATCACTTGTTTTATTATGTTATTTGTTCTAAAATCATCATCATAAATTACTTGCGTAGAGAATCGGCAATTAATTAACTTTAAGGCTTGTTACTCCAAGTGGGACTTAGAAATGTGGAAAAGGTAAACAAGAGTGATATGAATCTCCGACAATGAAATGGAGCTCGGGTAGCCGCCACTTCAAGAGAAATTTATGTACTTGTTTTTGCTAAAAGCTTTGAGTTATAATTTACATAATTGTTATTATGTATCCACTTACTCTAAATCATTATTTCCATTTCTATGTGAGACATGAAAGGATCTATATTTTGCCATCAAAGACAATTGTTGTATTTGGTTGAAAATAGACATGGATGTGAGCCATGTCACTTATCTTAATGATATTCATGTTTTAGACACTTCCAACTCAAGCAAAGATATCTACATAATACGCACCAAAAAACTCATAACTAGTAATCCAAATGATTTGTACATTTGATTTTTCAATTAGGTTACGTAAATGAGAAACGCATTAAACGCTAGTGTCGACTAGAATTATTGGACCATTTGATTTTCAATCATATGGAATATGCGGATCTTGTCTCCTTTTCAATATGATTTGTACTTCCTTTAGTGGTAAAGGGACATTAACAAGTGAATTGTTGGGACTAATACATGCTGATGTATTTGTTCTAAACATGCATCATTGCAAAGGATACTTATGACTACTTCGTCACTTTTAACAATGAATTAAGTAGATATAGGTATATTTACTTAATCAAATATAAAGTGAAGCATTTGAGATATTTGAGAAATTTCTAAATGACGTAGAGAACCAATTGAATATAGTTCTAAGCATTACGATCCAATCGTAGTGGCAAAGATCTAAGTAATAAATTTGATTTATTAAAGATGGATTATGACCTAGTGTCACTACCCATAAGATCAAACTAATATGAGTCGATTTGAGTTGATGAACTAAATTTTGGGAATTTGCAATCCAATACGGACAAGTAATTCTAAACGGATGGTCAACCATGAGATACCTAGAATAGAGAGTCTATTAAACAGATGACATGGATAAGACTCGTATATTATCAAGCTACCATGTTAGGATGGCCTTTTGATAGCTAATATATAGTCTAAGTAAAACTCCTAATACTCCCTTATATATATATATATATATATATATATATATATATATATATATATATATATATATATATATATATATATATATATATATATATATATATATATATATATATATATATATATATATATGTTTGTGACTCACAAAGCTATCTCTCATGAATATTGATGTATTTCTGAGAGATAGAGTGGAAGTAGATTGTATCGTCACAAACATCTCTTATAGTTGACATGTTACTTTGTGAAAGTAATTGAATTATAGAGTGGGAGTTGGTATTGAACTATTATCTATGAAGATAGTATGAGAGCATAGTTCAGTGGGAGTCTATCGCACATGTCTTATTGTTTAAAAATATTACTTTGCGAAAGTGATAGTATCATGACCTTGTTACATACGAGCCGAAGCATTACAATCCGAAAATTGTTACTCAAGAGTAGATTTACTTTAAGGCGAGGGTCTCCTCAAATGTAAATAGAGCTTAACAGTACACAAATGCATAAGATTTACATGAGGATGTTGATCAAGATAAATTATGTTAGGAATTGCCGCATTTCATTTTAATGATAAATGGCAAATAAAATTCGCTTTTCTAAAATGGGAATTTAGAGAAGGAAGTGTTTGAAACACAAAATCTTAGATGAAGATCTAAGAATCCTAACATATTATGCGTAGCCTTATTAAGTGATCTTAGAATGATCTTAAGCAAGCATTAAAGGAGTATACTTCTCGTTCATGTGATAATAGTGAATGGTTTCATTCACATGATTGAAGAATCATGATTATACATGAAGTTAAGTGGGAGCTAGAATTGTGTTTCCATGTCTTATATATTAATAACATATTAATTATTGAGAATAATGTACCAATTCTCTCTTCTGGAAAGAGTAATTGGGAGACTAGAAAAAGGTGCAATATACTTTAGATTACCAAATTTATGTGAGAGTATATTGGCATAGAGTTGAGAGTCTTATGAGGATAAGATCTTTCGTATCTGTTGTAACATCAACAATGCTGTGATGAAACATATGCCTCGGGCATTATAAGTGAATAACAAGATAATTCCCATCATATGGCTTGTGAGAGCCTTAAAGAACATCCTTTAGATTCTTGAGAAGAATTAAGGATTCGTTCACATGTTTGGATGACAAACTAAGTTAGGTGTTGAAGGGTTACACAAACTTTAGTTTCCAAACCAAAAGGGATTTGTTGAAATCCTAGGATGTCTTATTGACAAAGGAGTAAGAGACTAAGAAAGGTGTTTTAGTTTCGCGCCTTGCAAATATCTAGAAAAGGAATCTAAGTAAGTTGTGATAAAATAGTCAACGTAGGGATTAAGGGTGAATCCCTTTACAAATGACCTTATCACTAGTTATGTGATAACAGTGGGAGCATCTTTCAAGTCAAAGAGCCCAAGTCTAGTTATAATCCTAGACAAATACTGAGAAATGAATTCATGTCATTAGAGATGACATTGAATGGAAGAAAATCGCAATTAATAAAGTTGGAATATATGGATTTCGGGTATATCCACTTGCCGAGCTTGTATTGCATTTTAACTAGTGTTATAATACACTAAAGATTATAGAATATGAAGTAGTAATAGTGTATTAACTATTCATATGTGATAATCACATTTATCGTTTGAGGTTTATTAAACTCACTCGCTACCTTGTCGTATCCGAATGGGTTGTAGTGACAAATTGAACCCCATTAAAGTGAACTGGATTGACATGGTATTCGGCCCTAGTTACTTATATGAGGTGACGTCTCCAAGTGACTAGAGTGTGATGCGATTGATGGTAAGTTCAAGTGCCATAGAATCATATGGGATGACTAGTCGATCACATAGGCAGACTGTATGGGACAATCTGTCGGGCAGTGACCGCTTATAGAGTTCTGGTAATTCATAAAGCCTGGTCGTGGCAAGAGCTACTATAATATTCTTATGAGTCAATTCTTTTGACTAGAGACTATTCGCCCAAGTTGGCACAACTTCTGATTAGCTTTGATTTATACTCTACGATTTCTTAAATTATATATGAAATATTTATAAGAAAATGACTTATAATGCCCTAGGCATATTTTTTCATTTTAATTAAGTGTTATATTAATTTAGTAATATTTCAGGTTGTTCTTATTTTAATTAAGTGTTATATTAATTTAGTAATTTCTAAAAAGAGTTTCATATAATGTAATCATTTAACACTTAATCGTAGAGTACAATTTGTTGAGGTATTATATAAAATACAACAAGTGGTATCAAAGCATAAGGATGTTACATGCATAATCGGTTATTGTTTTTCCGAGTTAAAAGGTTAACATATAAAACTAAAAATTTGTGATTTATAAGTATAATCCACGAAATCATCATGCATGTTATATATTCTGGTCCTAAAATGTTTTTAGGTCATTTTTATGATTTTTGGAACTTTATTGCTCATTTTAAGGTTTTTTGGTCATTTTATTACATTTTTATGACTAAAATGTGAATTAAAATGCTAAAAATAGTTAAACTTCGTTTCTGACCTTGGAAATTTTATATGACCTCACATGCCTAGTTTACAAGTTGTGTGTAAAAGGACGTGTTAATTTGATTAATATTGCATGATTTATGATTTTTATGAGATAAAAATGGATTAAAAGAGGTAAAATGGTTAAAAATAGTTAAATCTCGAATTAAACCATGATCTTTTAATATGATGTCACATGGAAGATTTAAAAAGTTTATGTAAATTTCTAGATTAAAAGATCTTCTTTAGCATGATTTATGGATTTTTGAGTAAAAATGGCATAAATAGTGACTATTTTAGCAAAAATTAGGTAAAACGTATTTCATTGCTTGAGAAAATTATTTTAAGTTTCATTAATATCCCACTAATCAGATCTAAAATTGTAAAAATTATTGGATCAATTTTCGTATACTTTATACATTTTATGAGATAAAACTGATAAAAATGCAACTATATTTTCTCAAAATTAATTCGTAAATTTTAACCATCATTTTTGACATTATGAGTGTCATGGAATTATTCCAGTATGTCCAAAAATTTTAAATTCAAATTTTGAAACTTTTATGATTTAATTTAGATTTATTTCATAAATATTATGTTTTTAAGGTCAAAAATGAGCATAAAATTAAATCAAGTTGAATTATTGTCAAAAATTAAGTGATGACGGATTTTTGAGTCCTAAAATGTGTTAGGATAATTAACTTGAGCTTAGATGTGATTTAAGTGTTAATTAGTGATTTTAAAAGGTTATTATCACGCATTTCCATAAAACCGGGTTATATGTACGACATAAGTTAAATAGGGCGATTTGGCACATGATTTTGCATGATAGGTACATATTATAATGCTGCATATTTCAATTGTTGAATGTCTTTATTTATATATAATTTTGAATTATGTAATTTTATCTTAGCATGGCCTTAGTTTTAATTAATATTACCCGTAATGAAAGGGAATATTGATTCGGTTGTAATTTAATGTGATCTCGTATCACTTTTATTTTTATTCCATTAAGTTTTCCATTTTACAAATGTATAATAGGAATAGTTTTGTATTTTTATTATTATTTGTAATTATGGAGCATCTTCAAAGACGGTGCCATTCGGAAAGGTGATCCAACAAAGACGGTGTCTTGGGAGGCGTGCCATTTCAAGATTCAAGGGACCAAAGGAGTTGGTTTCTGAATATGTAATAGATTATTTGATTTTCTATTTTAGGAAGGCCATACTAGGAATTTTATTTATTGCTTTGCATTTCTTTTAATATGTTGCATGCATTGCCAAATTGCCATAACAACACATGCATATCATATCGAGTAATCGACCGTGTCAATTATAATTATCGTAGTTCACCGCTTTAGTTCACTTAAAATGTGATAGATAATAAATTGACAAGACCTCTCACATATAAATAATTGAGATAAAGCCTTACCAAATAGTAGAAACCCATGAAGTACCAATTTCATGAGGGAGTTAATCCGGCTTCACAGTAATACAAACCTTGTTACATTGGCGAAGTGGGGTAGTAAAAAGTTATTACATCGAAATTTGGATTGAGCTCAACGGAAGTATTGTTGACCGTAGTCGCAAGTGTTCCGGTCTAAAGATGAGAATTAGAGTAATTTTTATCGACCGAGAGTTCTAAAAGTAGAATCGATTAAAGAGTTAATCCACCGAGTTATATTAATAAAGGTTGAATCGGCTCACCGTGCCCGAGTTGATATGATTTTGGTCCCGGAATCATTTATGTAGTTGGGTGGAGGTCACTATATAAATGTTAAAACTTGTTTAAAAATGTTTACAATTTTAATTAAAATGACAAATGTTAATATTTCCTTTACCTCCAAAATTGTAGTTGATTTATATCACAATGGATCCATCACAAGCAACAACACCAATTACCGTTGAGTCATGTGACAACTTATTCGACGAAATTTGCTCCAACCACCAACTCGATACTACTAGAGAGCTTCATTTTGGGATCGGTTCCGATGGAAATCTCAATTTCATCACTTCCTCCATACCTCCTACTATTACTAGGCCTTATGTGAATGCGTCTCAGGTAGACCATGTCACTAAGTCTATGAGGTCCCTATCTTTGAAAGAGAAGGATGCCGAAGTAAGTGGGAGTTCAAGCAAGCAAGTTCTTGCTACTAATGAGAAAAGGTTCAAAAGGAAGGGAAGAAAAGGGAGAAAAATCAACAATGGTAGAGGAGCCAAAGTTGATGATAAATGCCATTATTGTCATGGCATGAGACATTGGATGAGAAATTGCCTCATATATTTGGGAAATATAAGGGATGGACTTGTCATTCCACTTGGTAAAATTCCTTCTGAGATTTATGTTATTGATGTAAATTTCACTTCCACGACAACATGGGTACTAGATACTGGTTGTGGTTCTCACCTTTGTAATCATTTACTGGGGCTAAGAAACGTGGAAAAGCTGAACAAAGGCGATGTTGATCTCCGACTTGGAAATGGAGCTAGGGTAGAGGCCGCATCCAAGGGTACTTATGTACTCGTTCTAGCAAATGGATTTGAATTGTATTTGCATAATTGTTTTTATGTACCTACTCTTTCTAAGAACATTATTTCAGTTGCTATGTTAGACATAGATGGCTTTAATTTTGCTATCAAGAACAATTGTTGCACTATTTCTAGAAATGACTTGGTCATAGGCCGAGGTTCATCTATTAATGTTATTTATGTTCTAGAAACATCAAATCCAAGGAATGACATCTATAACATTCAAACCAAGAAACTCAAATCAAGTGATCCAAATGAGTCGTACATTTGGCATTGTCGATTGGGTCATATCAATGAGAATCGCATTAAGAGGTTAGTTTCTACTAACGTGATCAAACCATTTGATTTCCAATCATATGGTATATGTGAATCATGCCTCCTAGGTAAAATGACTCGTAATCCTTTTAGTGGTAAAGGGACATGAGCTAGTGAACTTTTGGGCCTTATACATACCGATGTTTGTGGACCAATGAGTATCACCGCTAGGGATAACTATGATTACTTCATTACCTTCACCGATGATTTGAGTAGATATGGGTATATCTACTTAATGAAATATAAGAGTGAAGCTTTTGAGAAATTTAAACAATTTCAGAATGAAGTTGAGAACCAATTGAACAAAAGGATAAAGACACTACGATATGATCGTGGTGGAGAATATCTCAGTAATAAATTTGATTCACACTTGAAAGATTGTGGCATTGTGTCACAACTCACTCCACCTGGCACACCACAACTAAATGGTGTAGCCGGAAGGAGAAATCGAACCCTACTAGATATGGTTCGATCTATGATGAGTCTAACCGAGTTACCTAACTCGTTTTGGGGATTTGCAATCCAAACTGCAATTAAATCATTAAACATTAGTCCATCAAAATCAACCAAAAAGAGACGATATGAGAGATGGAAAGGAAGGGTTCTTAATATATCCTACATGAGGATTTGGGGATCTGATGCTTACGTCAAGGTGAAGACAGACAACGAGCTAGCCCCACGATCCGAAAAATGCATCTTTATGGGTTACCCTACCACCACGAGAGGTTAATACTTCTACAAACCTCAAGAGAACAAAGTGTTTGTGTCTAATGAGGCTGTCTTCTTAGAAAGTGATTTTATTTCTAAGAGACAGAGTGGGAGAAATTTTGAACTTAATGAAGTTCAAGAGACACAAACCGAAGAAGAGACAAATGGAGAGGCACGTGAAGACGTTCCTTCGTCATCTAATTCGGAAGTCGTTCCTCAATTAAGAAGGTCGGGTCGAGAAATTCGCCATCCTGATAGATACGTGGGATTTATCGAAGAGGATAGGAGTCTTGATGTGTTGCTTCTAGAAAGCGATGAACCTACTACCTACAAAGCTGCAATCTCTAGTCCTAATTCAGCTTTATGGCTTCAAGCCATGGAATCCGAAATAAGTTCTATGCATGAAAATCAAGTCTGGAACTTGGTGGATTTGCCTGAAGGAGTGAGACCTCTTCAATGCAAATGGATATTCAAAATAAAGAATGGCATAGAAGGACATGATGATGTCTACAAGGCTAGGCTTGTTGCAAAGGGTTTAACCCAAGTTCAGGGTCTTCACTATGATGAAACCTTTGCTCCAGTAGCCATGCTAAGATCCGTTCGGATAATGTTAGCGATTGCTGCATTTCATGACTATGAAATATGGCAAATGGATGTAAAGACCGCTTTTCTAAATGGGCATTTAGAAGAGTAGGTGTACATGTTACAACCTGAAGGTTTTGTAGATATGAAAAATCCTAACAAAATATGCAAGCTTAAGAGATCCATTTATGGTCTTAAGCAAGCATCTAGAAGCTGGAATCATCGATTCAATCATGTTATAAGAGAGAATGGTTTCACTCGAAGTATTGAGGAACCATGTTTATACATGAAGTTCAGTGGGAGCAATGTTGTGTTCCTAATATTGTATGTGGATGACATGCTACTTATTGGAAATGATATTCCAATGTTATCCTCTGTCAAGGAGTATTTGGGAAATTATTTCCAAATGAAGGATTTAGGAGAAGCACAACGCATACTAGGTATCTGGATCTATAGAGATAGAACCAAAAGGATATTGGCATTAAGTCAAGAATCTTATATTGAAAAGATTCTTCGACGTTTCAGCATGGAAAAGTCCAAGAGAGGCTTGATTCCTATGGGTAGTGGAATCATTTTGAGCAAGTCTCAATCTCCTTCCAAACCCGAAGATGTTGAACGCATGAAGTTGATTCCTTATGCTTCCACTGTTGGATAAATCATGTATGCCATGATATGTACTCATCCAGATGTCTCGTATGCTTTAAGCATGACTAGTAGATATCAAGAGAATCCAGGTGAGAGTCACTGAATAGCTGTGAAGAATATCCTTAAGTACTTGCGAAGGACTAAGGATTCTATCTTAGTGTTTGGAGGTGACCCCGAGTTATGTGTTAAGGGTTACACAGACTCGAGTTTTTAAACAGATAGAGATGATATGAAATCCCAGGCTGGATTTATATATATGCTCAATGGTGGTGCCATAAGCTGGAGAAGCTTCAAAGAAGCTGTGATTGCGGATTCTACTATGGAGGCTGAGTACGTTGCAGCTTTAGAGGCTGCTAAGGAAGCCATGTGGATTAGGCAATTCATGGAAGGGCTAAAGGTAGTTCCCACCGCCAAAGATCCTATCACGATCTTCTGTGACAATAGTGGGGCGATCTTCCAAGCTAAAGAACACAAGTCTAGCAATAAATCTAGACACGTACTTAGAAAATTCCATGTAATTAGGGATTTTGTTGAAAGAAAGGAAGTAGTGATTTGTAAGGTTGGAACGGATGACAACATAGCGGATCCATTGACCAAACCTTTATCGAAAACAAAACATGACCATCATGTTGTATCCATGGGTCTAAGACGTATGCCAAATTTGTATTAGATTATAAGATATGAAATAAAAATTTGAGTTTTTGGTTCATATATGATAATCGCATTTGTCGTCTGAGTTTATTTATACAAACTCATTTATTTATACCCTTGTTCTATCCAAATGGGTTGTGCAGACAAATTGAACCCCATTAAAGTGAACTGGATTAACATGGTATTCACCCCTAGTTACTTATATGAGGTGACGTCTCGAAGTGACTAGAGTGTGATGCGATTAATGGCAAGTTCAAGTGTCATAGAGTCATATGCGATGACTAGTCGATCACATAGGCAGACTGTATGGGACAATCTGTCGGGCAGTGACCGCTTATAGAGTTCTGGTAATTCATAAAGCCTGGTCGTGGCAAGAGCTACTATAGTATTCTTATGAGCCAATTCTTTTGACTAGAGACTATTCGCCCAAGTTGGCACAACTTCTAATTAGCTTTGATTTATACTCTACGATTTCGTAAATGAGGTCAAACTGGGTATATTTTGAGTTATGATGGACTGTGGCTGAACGAAGGGAATATGGCGATAGAAATTGTCCACCCTTTGTCAGGGTTGTTTGAAATCTCAAGGTCACTCGAGGAGTAGTTAACTGGAAATGCGTGGCTACGCTCGGAAGGTATCTATGATAGATAATTTCGGTCAGACAGTTAATCTCCAGATCGAGAAAACCACTCAAGATATGATCAAATGTAAGTACGACCTGCAAGACACCTTGCATTGAGTGGGAGATTGTAATAGGACAAGAGAATTGGTCACGCACACTTGTCGAGGACAAGTGGGAGATTGTTGGGAAATGTGTCCTCAACAATAGTGCGATCACATGATTTAAATATCGTTATTAAATCTCATATTAAGAATACGTGAGAGATGATTCTTTATACAGTCGACTGACCGTCATTAATCGGTAATGATTGGCTAACTATAGTTTGAAATTACTGTCGAGTGACGGTGGTGGTCAGTTGATCCCTTTAGGTAACACCTATAGGATGAGGCCCAAATAGATATTTAATTAATTGTATGCGATACGAATTAATTAATTCCTTAATTGTAAGAGTGCAATTTTGCGTCTTATTATAATGTGATTAAATAGGATTTAATTTAGTAATTAAGCGTTAAATTACTAAATTAGTTGAGGTATTATATAAGTTTTGAGGTAGAGGTAATTAGTTATTTAAAGTTACAAGAAGTTGTAATTTTAACCAACTAGTAATTATGGGACCCATTATATGTTGATATAATGGTAGTATACTACCCAAAAAGTGGAGTGTATATTATATTATTAATTGTAATATTTAAGTGTTAAATGATTACATTAATAATTAAATATGTAAGATAGTTAAACATATGACTTATAAGCATTTGTGGGACAAATGACAAAAGGCAAAAATGGACCAAATAAGGACCAATATTTCGGCCAAATAAGAAGAGCAAAAGATGCTCTTTTGTCTTTGTTGATTTATGATTAAAGCTTGATAGTAACATTGCATACTAGCTTTAATCATTCCTACTCTTACACACTCTACCTAAACTAAACAAGAGAATAAAAACAAAAGAAAAATATTCCCTTAAAGCTTACAAGCCACCGGTTTTTGGCTTACAAAAGGGAGCATTAGTTGCTCATTTTGTTGTTGCTTCTTTACTTGTTTTTCCTCTCAAGCTTTTCCTCACATGCAATTGCTTAAATCTCTCTAAAATACTAATACACTCATCATATATTACTAGAGGTAGTAATGCAAGAACATTAGTATTATTAAGGAAATATTTCTACTATATATCTAGTTAATATTAGTAGGAATTTTTGAGATTAATCTTAGGTGCAATTTATTGGAGTGGCTTCTATACTTGGAGTCTTAGGAGGATCATCCATCATATTTAGCTCAAGAACAAGTGAAGGAAGGTGACCTTACTTGTGCCCATATTTTCGAAACACATAACAATGTAAGGAACATTGTTCTTCTTATAAATCTTTCATTTTGTTATGCATGCACTAGATCTAAAGAACATATAATTAACAAGTTAATTAGTTCACTATTAGAGGAGTCTAATAATAGGTATATGAACCTAACAAGTGGAAATACTAATACACTCATTTTATGATATACCTAACAAGTAAATCTACTATACAAACAAGCAAATTGACCAAAAATCTTTAAAATGAGCAATAAATTTCCATAAATTATAAAAATGAACTAAAAACATTTTAGGACCAGAATATATAACATGCATGGTGATTTCGTGGCTTATAATAATAAATCACAAATTTTTAAAGTTTTATATGTTAACCTTTTAACTCGGAAAAACAATAACCGATTACTTTCACAAAGTAATATTTTTAGTACTTGTTAGGTTCATATACCTATTATTAGACTCCTCTAATAGTGAACTAATGAACTTGTTAATTATTTGTTCTTAAGATCTAGTACATGCATAACAAATTGAAAGATTTATAAGAAGAACAATGTTCCTTACATTGTTATGTGTTTCGAAATTATGGGCACAAGTAAGGTCACCTTCTTTCACTTGTTCTTGAGCTAAATATTGTGGATGATCCTCCTAAGACTCCAAGTTTAGAAGCCACTCCAATAAATTGCACCCAAGATTAATCCCAAAAATTCCTACTAATATTAACTAGATATGTAGTAGAAATATTACCTTAATAATACTAATGTTCTTGTATTACTACCTCTAGTAATATATGATATGTATTAGTATTTATGAGAGGTTTTTGTTCTTGCATGTGAGGAAAATTAGAGTAAAACAAGTAAAACCAGAGAGCCAAAAATGAGCAAAATTTTGCCCATTTAAGGAGCCCAAAACCGGATGGCATAAGCAAAGGGGGAATCTTGCCCTTTAGTTTTTACTTGTTTGTATAGTGTAGGTAGCCTAGGTGTAAGATGTAGCATGTAAAGGCTAGTGTGATGAGTCACAATCACACAATAACCAACATCAACATAAGACAAAAGAGCATCTTATGTGCTCTTATTATGGCCGAAAATTTGGTCCTTATTTGGTCCATTTTTGCCTTTTGTCATTTGTCCCACAAATGCTTATAAGTCTTATGTTTAACTATCTTACATATTTAATTATTAATGTAATCATTTAACACTTAAATATTACAAATAATAATATAATATACACTCCACTTTTTGAGTAGTATACTACCATTATATCATCATATAATGGGTCCCATAATTACTCGTTAGTTAAAATTACAACTTCTTGTAACTTTAAATAACTAATTACCTCTACCTCAAAACTTATATAATACCTCAACAAATTTAGTAATATAACACTTAATTACTAAATTTAATCTTATTTAATCACATTCAAATAAGACGCAAAATTGCACTCCCATAATTAAGGAATTAATTAATTCGTATCGCATACAATTAATTAAATATCTATTTGGGCCTCATCCTATAGGTGTGACCTAAAGGGATCAACTGACCACAACCGTCACACGACAGTAATGTCAAACTCTAGTTAGCCAATCATTACCGATTAATGACGGTCAATGATCGTATAAAGAATCATCCCTCACGTATTCTCGCATGATGAGATTTAATAATGATATTTAAATCATGTGATCGCACTATTGTTGAGGACACATTTCCCAACAATCTCCCACTTGTCCTCGACAAGTGTGCGTCACCAATTCTCTTGTCCTATTACAATCTCCCACTCAATGCAATGTGTCTTGCAGGTCGTATTTACATTTGATCATATCTTGAGTGGTTTTATCGATCTGGAGATTAACTGTCTGACCGGAATCATCTATCAGAGATACCTTCCGAGCGTGGCCACGCATTTCCAGTTAACTACTCCTCGAGTGGCCTTGAGATTTCAAACAACCCTGACAAGTGGTGGACAATTCATATCGCCCTATTCCCTTCGTTCAGCCACAGTCCATCATAACCCAAAATATACCCAGTTTGACCTCATTAACGAAATCGTAGAGTATAAATCAAAGCTAATCAGAAGTTGTGCCAACTTGGGCGAATAGTCTCTAGTCAAAAGAATTGACTCATAAGAATACTATAGTAGCTCTTGCCACGACCAGGCTTTATGAATTACTAGAACTCTATAAGCGGTCACTGCCCGACAGATTGTCCCATACAGTCTGCCTATGTGATCGACTAGTCCTCCCATATGACTCTATGGCACTTGAACTTTCCATCAATCGCATAACACTCTAGTCACTTCGAGACGTCACCTCATATTAGTAACTAGGGGTGAATACCATGTCAATCCAGTTCACTTTAATGGGGTTCAATTTGTCTCTACAACCCATTCGGATACGACAAGGTAGCGGGTGAGTTTAATAAAACTCAAACGATACATGTGATTATCACATATGAACAGTCAATACACTATTACTACTTCATATTTTATAATCTTTAGTGTATTATAACACTACTTAAAATGCAATACAAGCTTGGCAAGTGGATATACCCGATATCCATATATTCCAACTTTATTAATTGCTATTTCCTTCCATTCAATGTTATCTCTAATGACATGAATTTCGCTAAGTATATGTCTAGACTTTATACTAGACCTGAGCTCTTTAACTTGAAAGAAGCTCCCACTGTTATCGCATAACTTGTGATAAAGTCATTTGTATAGGGATTCACCCTTAATCCCTACGTTGACCATTTAATCACTATTTACTTAGAATCTTTTTTGTAGAATTTGCAATGCGTGAATCTAAAACACTATTCTTAGTTTCTTACTCCTTAGTCAATAACATTAGCTTAGGATTTCATCAAATCCTTTTAAGCTTGGAAACTAAAGTTTGTGCAACCCTTCAACACCTAACTTAGTTTATCCTCCAAACATGTGTACAAGACATCAATTGTACTTTAAGGCTTTCACAAGCCCATCTTATGAATTAAATTAGTATTGACTCATAATGTACCTAGCATATGGTACATCACAGCACGTGCGTCTGTTGGCATACATAATCGTTCTAGTAGCGGAAACATTAGCAATCGATTTCATGTAATCAACAACTTAATGGGTTCAGTGAACGACTATGATTCAATCATAGTAATTCCACTTTCATCATCATGAATAGCCATTCAACTTTGTTGTTGTAAAACAGATGTGAAATATCTTATCCTTATAAGATTCTCAACTCTATGCCAATATTCTCTCACATAGATTCAAAATCTAGAATACTTTGCATCCCATTCCAAGTGTCCGAATTACTCTTGCCAGAAGAGAACATTGGTACATAATTCTCAATAAGTAATATGTTATCAACATATAAGACATAGAGAAACAATTCTAGCTCCCACTTAACTTTATGTATATCATGATTCTTCAATCATGTGAATGAAACATATTATACTTTTCGTTCATGTGATTATAGTGAATTGTTTCATTCACATGATTGAAGAATCATGATATACATAAAGTTAAGTGGGAGCTAGAATTGTTTCTCTATGTCTTATATGTTGATAACATATTACTTATTGAGAATTATGTACCAATGTTCTCTTCTGGCAAGAGTAATTGGGACACTTGGAATGTGAAGCAAAACAAATCACATTGGGCATGTTTGTACCCGGTTTTGGTCCCTTGACCGAAATAGGGTCCAAGTAAGAAATCCATCTAAGAAATAAGGAGCTTTTCGGCCTAGAAAGTCACCTATGAAGAGTCAAGAGCATTTTTGTCTAAGGGTTGGTGTCATGGGAAGGTGGTTGTCATAGAGCAAAGCTAAGGAACAAACCGAGTGGTCCCTTACACGGTTTACAACACCAAAGGACATGGGTCGCTTTCAAGTTTCCTTTTTCATCCAAGACAATCTCTTAAGCCTCTATTACATGCTTTAGCTCTTATATCCTTAAATGGCCGGATCTTTTTGAAGCTTCCAATGAGTTCTAATTATCATTGTCCTCATTAGTTTACTTTTCTTATTTTTCTTTAAGGATTTTAACTTGTGTAAGAGCTTGTGTAAGGCTTTAGGCCACCTTTTGAAACCGGTTTCCTAGGGGTCTTTTGGACCGTTAGATTGCTAGGTTAATGGATGGATAGGATTGTTTTGCTTAGCCTATAAAAGCAAGGCCTTCCTTAGTGTAAAAACCAGAATTTGATGAATGAACAAACACAAGTTAGAAACCATGATTTCTACTAAACCTCTTTTGCTTAGTGCTTAGAGTCGGGTATTCTTCTATGTTGTGTGCTTGAAGATAGTCCTTGGGTATTTTTCTTTGCTGTGTGCTTGAAAATTATCCTTTAGTCTTAACCTAGTGGCTGTGTGCTTGGGTTAATTCATATCCCAATCGCATCCTTTACTCTATTCGATTGTAGAGTTCTGGAACCGTGATTTTTAAACAGTTCCGTCGACTGTTCGATTGCAGTCTTCACAGTTTCTGTTGAGTTTTTATTCGTTTTTATCACAATTAAACAGTCCCTTTTACTGTCCAAATCGTGTCAGTTTCAGTCCAGATTTGAGTCGTGAAGGTTTTACTTCAAATTGGTTATCAGAGCTTTAGGTTTAGCACAATTCCATTGTTGTGCTAGTCTTGGGTTCAACCTTTGTGAGTTCATCTTCCTACCTACATCAAAAATACAAAAACAACCATGAGTGAAGAAAGGCTACTTGGAATTGAGACTCAAGTAACACAACTCTCCGAGAAATGCGACCTAATGATAGATTCCTTCAATGCTATCATGGCTAACATTCCAACACCACCAAGGGGCCGAGGAAGACATCCACCTTACCGTGGTAGAGGACGTGGCCGAGGTTTTGGAGCAAGAGACCACGAAGCCAACCATGAAGAGGAGGACGTACACTCGGATGAAGAAGGTTCTTTCATGGAGATCGAGCATGAAGAGCATCCTAAAGACGTAAAGGTAGAAATTCCGGACTTCCATGGTAGTTTAAATCCCGATGACTTACTAGATTGGTTTAGGTCAATTGAAAGAGTCTTTGAATTTAAATCATACTCGGATGCTAAGTCTTTCAAGGTTGCTATTTTAAAATTCAAAGGTTATGCATCTCTTTGGTATGAAAACATGAAGAGTCAAAGGAAGAGGGATGGTAAGGAGCCCATAAAATCTTGGTCGAAATTGAAAAAGAAGCTTAGTGACAAGTTTATTCCTAAAGAGTATACTCAAGATATGTTCATTAAACTTACTCAACTAAAACAAGATCAACAACCACTTGAGTCTTACATTAGGGATTTCGAACAACTCACTTTGCAATGTGAAATCAATGAGAAACCGGAACAAAAAATTGCTAGATTTGTTGAAGGGTTGGATGATAAAATTGCTAGTAGGGTCCGAATGCAACCATTGTGGTCTTTCAATGAAGCCGTGAACTTGGCTTTAAGGGTGGAAAAATGGGGCAAGGGGAAACCGTCCACTTCAAAATTGCCGACCAAAACAACCACCAAGACTACCTATGCCGAGACCAAACCCAAAGAAATCCACACCCCAACCGTGACCCCCACACTTGACAAAGGAAAAGGCATTGACTACTCACAAAGAAAGACCTTACCCCTAAAAAAATGTTTCAAATGTCAAGGTTATGGTCATTTTGCCAAAGAATGTCCAACTCAAAGAGCCCTTAGTAGCTTTGAAGTGGTTCATTGGGGAGAGGATGAGATTCTTGTGTGTGATGAGGATGAGGAAACCGAGGAAACTAAAGATGAGGAGGTAGTGTTGCCGGATTCCGGGATGAGTCTAGTCACTTGGAGAGTGTTGAGTGCTCAACCATTGGAAATGGATCAAAGACAACAACTTTTTAGGTCTAGGTGTACCATTGGAGGGAGAGTTTGCAACCTAATCATTGATGGAGGTAGTTGTACTAATGTGGCCTCTAGTGTCCTTGTTGAGAAACTTTCCTTAACCACCCAAAACCATCCATGTCCTTACAAATTAAGGTGGCTTGATAAGGGAGCCGAATTGAAGGTTGACAAACAATGCCTAGTATATTTTTCCATTGGCAAGAATTATGTTGATAAGGTTCTTTGTGATGTTCTACCCATGGATGCTTGCCATCTCCTACTTGGTAGACCTTGGGAGTTTGATAAGAGTGCGGTGCATCATGGAAAGGATAACACTTATTCCTTTGAATTTGACAAGAAGAAGATCACTCTAGCACCTCTTCCACCATCATCCATGCTTGAACCTTGCAAAGTAGTGATGCTAATCAAGGAGGCCGAAATGGTCCCCGAAAGAAGTAATGAGAAAGGTGTTCATGTTCACTTTGCCGAGAGTGTATCCAAGGAACAAGATGAAACAGTCCCTAGCATGGTCCAAAATTCGAACAAGTTCTTTCAAGGTGATCCACCTAATGTCAAGCATGTGTCCAAGGAGCAAGATGAGCCGTTCACTAAAATGGTTCGAACAAGGGTCGAGGTCCATGAAAATGTTCCTCCAATTGCTAATCCAAGAATGAAGGACGAGGCCTCTAAAAATCCTTGGTTCGACTATGGTGTCCATAAGTTCAAGGATAAACTAGGAGAGTGTTCAAAGGTAAAAGAAAAATCCAAGTGGAGTAATGACAATGATCGAGTCCAAGATGAGTTCTTTATCAAGATTGGAGCCGAGAGTACCATTGATGGGGCACAAGTTCATCATCCCGTCTTTCCCACCACTAATCCAATTAGGAATGAAGGCAAGGACAAGTCAATTGCCTACTTGAAAGATCAACGAGAAAGGGTCAAGAAACGGATTCAAGAAGGGGTCCTTAACAATGTCCAAACCGTGAGTGTCCAAGGTGGTGTGCATTGTGACTATTCCGTACTCCCTATTACAAGTTCAAATGGATATGAGCACAAGGCCAATGACATGGGCAGTGAGAATCAGACAGTCAAGGAGAGTGTTCACTCAAGCAAGCAAGGGAATGGTGTCAAAAAACGGGTTAAACAAGGGCTCACTCGTCACGATCAATTCATGGCCAACAAGGAAAGGTCCAAGAACTCCAAGCAAGGGACGAAATTCAGAATCGGGGATCAAGTTTGGGTCCGTTGGTGCAAGTTAGGAACCCTTACAAAAGGGGATAAGCTCATGCCAAGAGAAGGAGGTCCGTTCAAAGTCGCTAGTCAAGATGGGTGTGATAAGTATAAGGTCGATTTGTTGGGAATCCATGCCACATTCCATGCTAGTGAATTAAGTCTTTGTGAAGAAGAGCCTAGTGATGAAAATGCCGAGGATTTGAGGACAAATCCTTTTCAAGAGAAGGAGTTTGAAGCAAAACAAATCACATTGGGCATGTTTGTACCCGGTTTTGGTCCCTTGACCGAAATAGGGTCCAAGTAAGAAATCCATCTAAGAAATAAGGAGCTTTTCGGCCTAGAAAGTCACCTATGAAGAGTCAAGAGCATTTTTGTCTAAGGGTTGGTGTCTTGGGAAGGTGGTTGTCATAGAGCAAAGCTAAGGAACAAACCGAGTGGTCCCTTACACGGTTTACAACACCAAAGGACATGGGTCGCTTTCAAGTTTCCTTTTTCATCCAAGACAATCTCTTAAGCCTCTATTACATGCTTTAGCTCTTATATCCTTAAATGGCCGGATCTTTTTGAAGCTTCCAATGAGTTCTAATTATCATTGTCCTCATTAGTTTACTTTTCTTGTTTTTCTTTAAGGATTTTAACTTGTGTAAGAGCTTGTGTAAGGCTTTAGGCCACCTTTTGAAACCGGTTTCCTAGGGTTCTTTTGGACCGTTAGATTGCTAGGTTGATGGATGGATAGGATTGTTTTTCTTAGCCTATAAAAGCAAGGCCTTCCTTAGTGTAAAAACCAGAATTTGATGAATGAACAAACACAAGTTAGAAACCATGATTTCTACTAAACCTCTTTTGCTTAGTGCTTAGAGTCGGGTATTCTTCTTTGCTGTGTGCTTGAAGATAGTCCTTGGGTATTTTTCTTTGCTGTGTGCTTGAAAATTATCCTTTAGTCTTAACCTAGTGGCTGTGTGCTTGGGTTAATTCATATCTCAATCGCATCCTTTACTCTATTCGATTGTAGAGTTCTGGAACCGTGATTTTTAAACAGTTAAATCGATTTGTTCGATTGCGATCTTCACGGTTTTCTGTTGAGTTTTTATTCGTTTTTATCACAATTAAACAGTCCCTTTTACTGTCCAAATCGTGTCAGTTTCAGTCCCTTTTACTGTCCAATAAGTAATATGTTATCAACATATAAGACATAGATAAATTGTTTCATTCACATGATTGAAGAATCATGATATACATAAAGTTAAGTGGGAGCTAGAATTGTTTCTCTATGTCTTATATGTTGATAACATATTACTTATTGAGAATTATGTACCAATGTTCTCTTCTAGCAAGAGTAATTCGGACACTTGGAATGGGATGCAAAGTATTCTAGATTTTGAATCTATGTGAGAGAATATTGGCATAGAGTTGAGAATCTTATGAGGATAAGATATTTCACATCTGTTATACAACAACAAAGTTGAATGGCTTATTCATGATGATGAAAGTGGAATTACTATGATGGAATCATAGTCGTTCACTGAACCCATTAAGTTGTTGATTACATGAAATCGATTGCTAATGTTTCCCCCATTAGAACGATTATGTATGCCAACAGACGCATGTGCTGTGATGTACCATATGCTAGGTACATTATGAGTCAATACAAATTTAATTCATAAGATGGGTTTGTGAAAGCCTTAAAGTACAATTGATGACTTGTACACATGTTTGGATGATAAACAAAGTTAGGTGTTGAAGGGTTGTACAAACTTTAGTTCCCAAGCTTAAAAGGATTTGATGAAATACTAAGCTAATGTTATTGACTAAGGAGTAAGAAACTAAGATAAGTGTTTTAGTTTCACGCATTGCAAATTCTATAAAAAGGATTCTAAGTAAATAGTGATTAAATGGTCAACGTAGGGATTAAGGGTGAATCCCTCTACAAATGACTTTATCACAAGTTATGCGATAACAGTGGGAGCTTCTTTCAAGTTAAAGAGCTCAGGTCTAGTATGAAGTCTAGACATATACTTAGCGAAATTCATGTCATTAGAGATAACATTGAATGGAAGGAAATAACAATTAATAAAGTTGGAATATATGGATATCGGGGATATCCACTTGCCAAGCTTGTATTGCATTTTAACTAGTGTTATAATACACTAAAGATTATAAAATATGAAGTAGTAATAGTGTATTGACTGTTCATATGTGATAATCACATGTATCGTTTGAGTTTTATTAAACTCACCCGCTACCTTGTCGTATGCGAATGGGATGTAGAGACAAATTGAACGTCATTAAAGTGAACTGGATTGACATGGTATTAACCCCTAGTTACTTATATGAGGTGACGTCTCGAAGTGACTAGAGTGTGATGCGATTGATGGCAAGTTCAAGTGCCATAGAATCATATGGGATGACTAGTCGATCACATAGGCGGATCAGATGGGACAATCATCGGGCGATGACCGCTTATAGAGTTCTGGTAATTCATAAAGCCTGGTCATGACAAGAGCTACTATAGTATTCTTATGAGTCAATTCTTTTGACTAGAGACTATTCGCCCAAGTTGGCACAACTTCTGATTAGCTTTGATTTATACTCTACGATTTCGTAAATGAGGTCAAACTGGGTATATTTTGGGTTATGATGGATCGTGGGGTCGAACGAAGGGAATAGGGTGATAGGAATTGTCCACCCTTTGTCAGGGTTTTTTGAAATCTCAAGGCCACTCGAGGAGTAGTTAACTGGAAATGCGTGGCCACGCTCGGAAGGTATCTCTGATAGATAATTCCGGTCAGACAGTTAATCTCCAGATCGAGAAAACCACTCAAGATATGATCAAATGTAAGTACGACCTGCAAGACACCTTGCATTGAGTGGCAGATTGTAATAGGACAAGGGAATTGGTGACGCACACTTGTCGAGGACAAGTGGGAGATTGTTGGGAAATGTGTCCTCAACAATAGTGCGATCACATGATTTAAATATCATTATTAAATCTCATACTAAGAATACGTGAGGGATGATTCTTTATACAGTCGACTAACCGTCATTAATCGGTAATGATTGGCTAACTAGAGTTTGACATTACTGTCGTGTGACGGTGGTGGTCAGTTGATCCCTTTAGGTCACACCTATAGGATGAGGCCCAAATAGATATTTAATTAATTGTATGCGATACGAATTAATTAATTCCTTAATTATGGGAGTGCAATTTTGCGTCTTATTTTAATGTGATTAAATAAGATTAAATTTAGTAATTAAGCGTTATATTACTAAATTTGTTGAGGTATTATATAAGTTTTGAGGTAGAGGTAATTAGTTATTTAAAGTTACAAGAAGTTGTAATTTTAATTAACTAGTAATTATGGGACCCATTATATGATGATATAATGGTAGTATATTACTCAAAAAGTGGAGTGTATATTATATTATTATTTGTAATATTTAAGTGTTAAATGATTACATTAATAATTAAATATGCAAGATAGTTAAACATATGACTTATAAGCATTTGTAGGACAAATGACAAAACGCAAAAATGGACCAAATAAGGACAAAATTTTCGGCCATAATAAGAGCACATAAGATGCTCTTTTGTCTTACGTTGATGTTGGTTATTGTTTGATTGTGACACATCACACTAGCCTTTACATGCTACATCTTACACCTAGGCTTCCTACATTCTACCTACACTATACAAACAAGTAAAAACAAAAGGGCAAGATTCCCCCTTTGCTTATGCCAACCTGTTTTGGCTCCTTAAATGGGCAAAATTTTGCTCATTTTTTGGTCTCTAGTTTTTTTACTTGTTTTACTCTAATTTTCCTCACATGCAAGAACAAAAACCTCTCATAAATACTAATACATATCATATATTACTAGAGGTAGTAATACAAGAACATTAGTATTATTAAGGTAATATTTCTACTACATATCTAGTTAATATTAGTAGGAATTTTTGGGATTAATCTTGGGTGCAATTTATTGGAGTGACTTCTAAACTTGGAGTCTTAGGAGGATTATCCACAATATTTAGCTCAAGAACAAGTGAAGGAAGGTGACCTTACTTGTGCCCATAATTTCAAAACACATAACAATGTAAGGAACATTGTCCTTCTTATAAATCTTTCATTTTGTTATGCATGCACTAGATCTTAAGAACAAATAATTAACAAGTTAATTAGTTGTCCGTATTGGATTGCAATTTCCCAAAATTGAGTTCAACAACTCAAATCAACTCATATTAGTTTGATCTTATGGGTAGTGACGCTAGGTCATAATCCATCTTTAATAAATCAAATTTATTACTTAGATCTTCGCCACTACGATTGGGTCGTAATGCTTAGAACTTTATTCAATTGGTTCTCTACGTCATTTTAGAAATTTCTCAAATCTCTCAAATGCTTCACCTTTTAATTGATTAAGTAAATATACCCTTATCTACTTGAATCATTGGTAAAAGTGACGAAGTAGTCATAAATTCCTCTTGTGGTGATGCTCATTAGAACACATACATCGGCATGTATTAGTCTCAACAAATCACTTGCTTGTGTCCCTTTACCACTAAAGGAAGTACAAATTATATTACAAAGGAGAGAACATTCGCATATTCTATATGATTGAAAATCAAATGGTCCAATAATTCTAGTCGACACTAACGTTTAATGCGTTTCTCATTTACGTAACCTAGTTGAAAAATTAAATGTACAAATCAATTGGATTACCAGTTATGAGTCTTTTGGTGCGTATTATGTAGATATCTTTACATGAGTTGGAACTGTCTAAAACTTGTGTATCATAAAGATAAGTGACATGGCTCACATCCATGTCTATTTTCAATAAAATACAACAATTGTCGTTGATGACAAAATATAGATCCTTTCATGTCTCACATAGAAATGGAAATAATGATTTAGACTAAGTGGATACATAATAACAATTATGTAAATTATAACTCAAATCTATTAGCAAAAACAAGTACATAAGTTTCTCTTGAAGTGGCGGCTACCCGAGCTCCATTTCATTGTCGGCGATCCACATTACCCTTGTTTAGCTTTTCCACACTTCCAAGTCCCACTTGGAGTAACAAGCCCAGCTTTGATATCTTCCAAATACTTGGGGCAATTTCGCCTCCAATGGCCCATGACATTACAATAATGACATTCCTCATAGGATTTGGCACCCTTCTTGGTCTTGGTCTTGGCATTCCCACTATCCATTTCCATTTTATAATCAGGTTTGGGTTTCTCGCCCATTTTTGCCTTCCCTTTATTAACACCAATGCTCCTTTCATTCGCCCTAAAGTAAATCTAACAAGCCCATCTTTGATAGAATCTTTTCAATATAAGATTCTTGACTTAATGCCAATATCCTTTTGGTTCTATCTCTATAGATCCGGATACCTAGTATGCGTTGTGCTTCTCCTAAATCCTTCATTTGGAAATAATTTCCCAAATACTCCTTGACAGACGATAACATTGGAATATCATTTCCAATAAGTAGTATGTCATCCACATACAATAATCTTTGGTAAACCTTTCCAGCTTTGATGTCGCCCAAGTTGGCACAACACGACAGTAATGTCAAGCTCTTGCTAGAACCTAACAAGTGATTTTAATGAAAGATTTATCAGAGATAGATAAAAATATGTCTAGGGCATTATAAGTCATTATAAGTGGTATCAGATTCTAATAATAATAGGTATATTTCTAACAAGTGGTAAAGAAAAGGAAGTGTTATATTAATTTAGTAATAACCTAATTTAGTAATAATAATAGGTATATGAACCTATAAAAAATGATTACATTATACGAATTAATTAATTCCTTAATTATGGGAGTGCAATTTTGCGTCTTATTTTAATATTAGTTCCTTCTCTAAATCTCGAATTAAGTAATTCTAAACGGATGGTCAACCATGGGATACCTAGAATAGAGAGTCCATTAACAGATGATATGGATAAGACTCGCACATTATCAAGCTGCCATGTTAGGATGGCCTTTTGAAAGCTAATTGACAGTCTAGATAAACTTCTTATACTCCACCATATAAATGTTTGTAACTCACAAAGCTATCTCTCAAGAAATAGATATATTTCTGAGAGATAGAGTGGGGGTAGATTGAATCGTCACAAACATCTCTTATAGCTGAAATGTTACTTTGTGAAAGTAATAGAATTATAGAGTGGGAGTGTAGATGAACTATAGTCTATGAAGATAGAATGAGAGCATAGTTCAGTGGGAGTTTATCGCACATGTCTTATTACTTTGTGAAAGTGATAGTATCATGACCTTGTTACATACGAGCCATCGTATTACAATC
This sequence comes from Silene latifolia, assembly GCF_048544455.1. Taxonomy (NCBI): domain Eukaryota; kingdom Viridiplantae; phylum Streptophyta; class Magnoliopsida; order Caryophyllales; family Caryophyllaceae; genus Silene; species Silene latifolia. Next base: position 221,874,456 of record NC_133538.1, on the reverse strand, counting down.
CGAAAACTGTTGCTCAAGAGTAGATTTACTTTAAGGTGCGGGTCTCCTCAAAGGTAAATAGAGCTTTAGAGTACTCAAATGCATAAGATTTACGTGAAGATGTTGATCAATATAAATTGTGTTAGGAATTGCCGCATTTCATTTTAATGAAGAATGGCAAATAAAATTCGCTTTTCTAAAATGGGAATTTAGAGAACGAAGTATTGAAACACAAAATCTTAGATGAAGATCTAAGAATCCTAACATTTTATGCGTAGCTTTCTCAAGTGATCTTAGAATGATCTTAAGTAAGCATTAAAGGATTATACTTTTCATTCATGTGATTATAGTGAATTGTTTCATTCACATGATTGAAGAATCATGATATACATGAAGTTAAGTGGGAGCTAGAATTGTTTATCTATGTCTTATATGTAGATAACATATTACTTATTGAGAATAATGTACCAATTCTCTCTTCTGGCAAGAGTGATTGGGAGACTAGGAAAAGGTGAAATATACTTTAGATTACCGAATCTATGTGAGAGTATATTGGCATAGAGTTAAGAGTCTTATGAGGATAAGATCTTTCATATCTGTTTAACATCAACAAGGATGAATGGCTTATTCATGTTGATGAAAGTGGAATTACTATGATGGATTCATAGTGGTTCACTGAACCCATTAAGTTGTTGATTACATGAAATCGATTGCTAATGTTTCCGCCATTAGAACGATTATGTATGCCAACAGACGCATGTCTTGTGATGAAACATATGCCTAGGGCATTATAAGTCAATAACAAGATAATTCCCATCATATGGCTTGAGAGAGCCTTAATAAACATCCTTGAGATTCTTGAGAAGAATTAAGGACTCGTTCACATGTTTGGATGACAAACTAAGTTAGGTGTTGAAGTGTCGCACAAACTTAAGTTTCCAAACCAAAAGGGATTTGTTGAAATCCTAAGGTGTCTTATTGACAAAGGAGTAAGAGACTAACAAAGGTGTTTTAGTTTCGCGCATTGCAAATATCTACAAAAGGAATCTAAGTAAGTTGTGATAAAATAGTCAACGTAGGGAATAACGGTGAATCCCTCTACAAATGACTTTATCACAAGTTATGTGATAATAGTGGGAGCGTTTTTCAAGTTAAAGAGCCCAAGTCTAGCAATAAGTCTAGACAAATACTTAGAAATGAATTCATGTCATTAGAGATGACATTAAATGGAAGGAAATAGCAATTAATAAAGTTGGAATATATGGATATCGGGTATATCCACTTGCCAAGCTTGTATTGCATTTTCACTAGTGTTATAATACACTAAAGATTATAGAATATAAAGTAGTAATAGTATATTGACTATTCATATGTGATAATCACATTTATCGTTTGAGTTTTATTAAACTCACCCGCTACCTTGTCGTATCCAATGGGTTGTAGAGACATATTGAACCCCATTTAAGTGAACTGGATAGACATGGTATTCGCCCCTAGTTACTTATATGAGGTGACGTTTCGAAGTGACTAGAGTGTGATGCGATTGATGGCAAGTTCAAGTGCCATAGAGTCATATGGGATGACTAGTCGATCACATAGGCAAAATGTATGGGACAATCTGTCGGGCAGTGACCGCTTATAGAGTTATGGTAATTCATAAAGCCTGGTTGTGGCAAGAGCTACTATAGTTTTCTTATGAGTCAATTCTTTTAACTAGAGACTATTCACCCAAGTTGGCACAACTTCTTATTAGCTTTGATTTATACCCTACGATTTCGTAAATGAGGTCAAACAGGGTATATTTTGGGTTATGATGGACTGTGGCTGAACGAAGGGAATAGGGCGATAGGAATTGTCCACCCCTTGTCAGAGTTGTTTGAAATCTTAAGGCCACTCGAGGAGTAGTTAACTGGAAATGCGTGGCCACGCTCGGAAGGCATCTATGATAGATAATTCCGGTCAGTCAGTTAATCTCCAGATCGAGAAAACCACTCAAGATATGATCAAATATAAGTACGACCTGCAAGACTCCTTGCATTGAGTGGGAGATTGTAATAGGACAAGAGAATTGGTGACGCACACTTGTCGAGGACAAGTAGGAGATTGTTGGGAAATGTGTCCTCAACAATAGTGCGATCACATGATTTAAATATCATAATTAAATCTCATACTAAGAATACGTGAGGGATGATTATTTATACAGTCGACTGACCGTCATTAATCGGTAATGATTGGCTAACTAGAGTTTGACATTACTGTCGTGTGACGGTGGTGGTCAGTTGATCCCTTTTGGTCACACCTATAGGATGAGGCCCAAATAGATATTTAATTAATTTTATGCGATACGAATTAATTAATTCCTTAATTATGGGAGTGCTATTTTGCGTCTTATTTTAATGTGATTAAAGAAGATTTAATTTAGTAATTAAGTGTTAAATTACTAAATTAGTTGAGGTTTTAATATAAGTTTTGAGGTAGAGGTAATTAGTCATTTAAAGTTACAAGAAGTTGTAATTTTAACTAACTAGTAATTATGGGACCCATTATATGTTGATATAATGGTAGTATACTACTCAAAAGTGGGGTGTATATTATATTATTAATTGTAATATTTAAGTGTTAAATTATTACATTAATAATTAAATATGTAAGATAGTTAAACATATGACTTATAAGCATTTGGACAAATGCAAAAGGCAAAAATGGACCAAACATGGTCCAATATTTCGGCCAAAACAAGAGAGCACAAGATGCTCTTTTGTCCTTGTTTGTTTGGATAAAAGCATGATAGTGATTTGTCATATGAAGCTTTTATCATGCTATATCTTACACTATTGTGCCCTATACACTACATATGCTAAACAAGAGCTAAAAACAAAAGGAACAAGATTCCTTACTTGGGTAAGGCCAACCGATTTCGGCTCTTACTTATGGGCATTTTCTTGCTCATATTTTTTCCACTCTTGTTTTGCTTGTTCTTGCTTATGCTTCTCTCCAAACTTTCCTCACATGCAAGATCATAAGACTCTCTACAATACTAATACTCATCATCTATTACTAGAGGTAGTAATACAAGAATATTAGTATTATTAAGGATATATTTCTACTACATATCTAGTTAATATTAGTAAGAATTTTTGGGATTAATCTTTGGTGCAATTTATTGGAGTGGCTTCTATACTTGGAGTCTTAGGAGGATCATGTAACACCCTCATACTCCGAGTGCCTTACCAGGACCACTCAGGTATGAAGACATCACCATCTCGGTCGCCCGAGGTATGATAATCAAATAGACAAAACGGAAACAACATTTATTATAAATAGTTTAATGATGAATACAATCCTCAAAACCAAACCAAAGTACAATACATTATTCCAAACTATCTGTTCTCAACTGAAATGTAAATAAATGCTAAACTACAAATGGAAGACTCTATCGTCATGTCGTGGCCATCCCAAATATCCCAAAGTACTCATCTCTATACCTGTTCAATATCTGCTCACCATCCCCGAATGGATCACCGCAGTTTTACAAAACAACACCGGGGTCGGTACTAATCACACAATAAATATAAATAACAATAATAAGACAAACAGACAGCTGAACTGTCACACACACATACACACACCACCAACTCCCATCATCTCAATACTGACTGTCCACTGGACCAGCCCTACCAAATGGGGGACCGCAGTTTCCCACCTAAGCCCCGCTCATCGTACCAGCCGATAACCCCGTCCATTAATGTGCACATCCCCTTCCGTGGCGGGTTCCACGAAGGGCGGAACTAGGGCGTGAGATCACTCCCGCAAGTGACCCCACTCAGCCGAGAACGCATCTCGAGAACCATCAACAAACACAACCACAATCACAATCATAATCACAATCATCATATCAAACATCTAACTACAGCACATCACCAATATCCCATTATGGGACTAATACTGAGTAGGAAATCCTACCTGGAAAGCACAACACGCAGACGGTATCTACAGCTGTATCAAAACGGCTCCTCTACGAATTCTCCTCCTACCATACAACACATAGATGCTACCATTCAAATACTACTCATAAAAACCCCCAATTCCTAAATTAGGGTTTCATCAATCTTAACAAAACATTATAGAAATTATATTAAAAGCTTACCCTCGACGCAAGGAATCCAACGACATGAACTACGATACGAACTGACCGTCTGAACTCCGGGAATTGTCAAGAACGCGATTAGGAAGAAGAATAGTTGCTTTCTCTCTTAAACAGGTTTTAGGTTTTGTAAAAAGTGATTTAGAACAATGACGAATATGTTTAAATACCTTAATCGCGTAATTAACAAAACCCGAGAAAACTCCCCGTAAAAAACCGACACTCGATCGAGTACCCAAGGCACTCGATCGAGTACCCCCTACTCGATCGAGTGCCCCACTACTCGATCGAGTACCCAACAGTCGAAACTATTTTATTTCGCCACTTACCCTTACTCGACAGAGTAAGGGCTACTCGATAGAGTACCCCAAGACTATAAATACGGAGTATTACAGTCTTCCCTCCTTAAAAGGAACTTCGTCCCCGAAGTTCAAACCACTACTAAAACAAAGGTACTCCAAAACATTCCCGACTCAACAACCAAAACAAAACTCAATATAAAACACGCTACTTACCCAACTCATCCCGACAACCTACCGACGCAACATATAAAAAGGTGTATAAAACTCTTAGAAACTGCTCGCGATCATCTCCTACCCCCCTAAAAGAAACAAGGTTACGTCCCCGTAACCATACATACCTGATAAAAAAGGAAGGGGTAACGCTCTTTCATGATATCCTCTGCCTCCCATGTAGCTTCCTCGGTCTCGTGGTTAGACCAAAGGATCTTGAGCAAAACTGTCTCACCACCCCTAGTCTTTCTAACCTTTCGGTCTAGGATCTGCTTAGGTACCTCAAGATATGATAAAGACTCATCAAGCTCTAAGTTCTCGGCCTCTAACACATGTGACGGGTCACTCACATACTTCCGCAGCTGCGATACATGAAACACATTATGTACTCTCTCTAACGCAGCTGGTAAAGCCAGACGATAAGCAACTTCCCCAACTCGCTCTAAGATCTCATAAGGCCCTATAAACTTCTGACTTAGCTTGCCTTTCTTCCCAAATCTCATAACCCCACGCATAGGAGACACTTTCAGAAGAACCTTGTCCCCAACCTGAAACTCTATGTCCCGACGATGTAGATCTGCATAACTCTTCTCGTCGATCCCGGGCCGCTCTCATCCGTTCTCTGATCATCTTAATCTGTTCCACCATCTCATGTACCATCTCTGGTCCTAAAACCACTTTGCCTCAAGACTATCGTCCCAACAGATCGGACTCCTACATCTCCTCCCATACAAAGCCTCAAACGGTGCCATACCAATACCGGTGTGATAGCCGTTGTTGTAAGAGAATTCTATCAAGTCCAACCTCTCGCTCCCGGCCTACCACCAAAATCCATCACACAAGCTCGCAACATATCCTCAAGAGTCTTGATTGTTCTCTCGATCCGCCCGTCCTCGCGCATGATGAAATGTTTGTACTCATCTTCGATTTGTCCCCAACGATTCCCGCAACTCCTTCCAAAACCTCGATATAAACCTCGCATCTCTGTCCGACACTATGTCCTTAGGGACTCCATGTAACTTAAGCACGTTCTTTCGATAGGCCATAGCCAATTGTGCCTTAGTCCATGTATCTTTCATTGGAACAAAGTGAGATGACTTGGTCGACGATCCACTATCACCCAAATCATGTTGTTACCTTGTTGACTCTTAGGCAAACCCACAATGAAATCCATGGAAATGGATTCCCACTTCCACTCCGGCACCTCCAAAGACCGAACCTTACCTTGTGGTCTTCTCTGTTCCCCTTTAACTCTCTGGCATGTCAGACAACGGGACACAAACTCAGCTGTCTCTTTCTTCATCCCAGGCCACCAAAACGTTTTCTTCAAATCCTTGTATAGCTTATCTCCACCTGGATGAACTGAATATGGTGTGCAATGCGCTTCTGTCATGATCGTCTTTTTCAACTCTTCATCATTAGGAACACACCACCTACCATCAAACCTCAAGCTACCATCTGTATGAATGGAAAAGCGGGACGCTGTCCCTTTCTCTACTCCAGCTCTCCACTCCACTATCTTAGGATCCAAAGCCTGCTTATCCCGAATATCATCATAAAACTCCATTTGTACTGTCATATCACCCATAGCATCTCCTTTCTGCATCATATGAATCCCAAAGCTCGCTACCTCATCCCTCAGCCTCATCAAAGATAGAGCTGTACACAAGGAATGTACACTCTTTCTACTCAAAGCATCAGCAACAACATTGGCCTTCCCTTCATGGTAGATGATTTCCATGTCGTAATCACCAATCAACTCCATCCACCTCCTCTGTCTCATGTTCAACTCCTTCTGCGTGAAGATGTACTTGAGACTCTTGTGATCAGAAAATACCTTAAAGATTGCTCCATAAAGGTAATGTCTCCAAATCTTGAGAGCAAACACCACTGCACCCAACTCCAGATCATTTGTAACACCCCCATACTCCGAGTGCCTTACCAGGACCACTCAGGTATGAAGACATCACCATCTCGGTCGCCCGAGGTATGATAATCAAATAGACAAAACGAAAACAACATTTATTATAAATAGTTTAATGATGAATACAATCCTCAAAACCAAACCAAAGTACAATACATTATTCCAAACTATCTGTTCTCAACTGAAATGTAAATAAATGCTAAACTACAAATGAAGACTCTATCGTCATGTCGTGGCCATCCCGGCTATCCCAAAGTACTCATCTCTATACCTGTTCAATATCTGCTCACCATCCCCGAATGGATCACCGCAGGTTTTACAAAACAACACCGGGTCGGTACTAATCACACAATAAATAAATAAAATAACAATAATAAGACAAACAGATACAATTTGACACACACACACACATACACACACCACCAACTCCCATCATCTCAATATCGACCGTCCACCGGACCAACCCTCGCCAAATGGGGACCGCAGCCGTTCCCACCTAAGCCCCGCTCATCGTACGAGCGATAACCCTGTCCATTAATGTGCACATCCCCTTTCGTGGCGGGTTCCACGAAGGGCGAAACTAGGGCGTGAGATCACTCCCGCAAGTGACCCCACTCAGCCGAGAACGCATCTCGAGAACCATCAACAAACACAACCATAATCACAATCACAATCACAATCATCATATCAAACAACTAACTACAGCACATCACCAATATCCCATTATGGGACTAATACTGAGTAGGAAATCCTACCTGGAAAGCACAACACGCAGACGGTATCTACAGCTGTATCAAAACGGCTCCTCTACGAATTCTCCTCCTACCATACAACACATAGATGCTACCATTCAAATACTACTCATAAAAACCACCAATTCCTAAATTAGGGTTTCATCAATCTTAACAAAACATTATAGAAATTATATTAAAAGCTTACCCTCGACGCAAGGAATCCAACGACACGAACTACGATACGAACTGACCGTCTGAACTCCGGGAATTGTCAAGAACGTGATTAGGAAGAAGACTAGTTGCTTTCTCTCTTAAACAGGTTTTAGGTTTTGTAAAAAGTGATTTAGAACAATGACGAATATGTTTAAATACCTTAATCGCGTAATTAACAAAACCCGAGAAAACTCCCCCGTAAAACCGGACACTCGATCGAGTACACAAGGCACTCGATCGAGTACCCCCCTACTCGATCGAGTGCCCCAGCTACTCGATCGAGTACCCAACAGGTCAGAAACTATTTTATTTCGCCACTTACCCTTACTCGACAGAGTAAGGGCTACTCGATAGAGTACCCCCAAGACTATAAATACGGAGTATTACAGATCATCCATCTCATTAAGATCAAGAACAAGTGAAGGAAGGTGACCTTACTTGTGCCCACATTTTCGAACCAACCAACAATGTAAGGAATATTTTTTTTCTTATAAATCTTTCATTTTGTTATGCATGCACTAGATCTAAAGAACAAATAATTAACAAGTTAATTAGTTCACTATTAGAGGAGTCTAATAATAGGTATATGAACCTAACAATCACTATTAGAGAAGTCTAATAATAGATATGATATGCATGTGTTGTTATGGCGATTTGGCACACGAGCTCGAAATTTGGATTGAGCTCAACGAAAGTATTGTTGACCGTAGTCGCATGTGTTCCGGGCTAAAGATAAGAATTAGAGTAATTTTTATCGACCGAGAGTTCTAAAAGTAGAATCGATTAAAGAGTTAATCCACCGAGTTATATTAATATGGGATGAATCGCCTCACCATGCCCGAGTTGATATGAATTTGGATCTCGGAATCATTTATGTAGTTGGGTGGAGGTCACTATATAAATGCAATGCTTGTAGTTAAATTTACGAGTATTATTAAAACGATAGATGATAATTAATACCTTCATTTCCTATTTTGTAGTAAAATTTGTTTTATCAACCGCAATGGCAACTCCAATCACGCCCGCATCCACTAATTCCACCACGCTTACCAATGTGTCATGGCTCCGATCCTTCATGGATCGATGTAAGTTAGAAAAGAATGGATCTAATTTCGCCGATTGGGACGCGCAAGGTGACGACAAGCTTCGTTACCTTACCGAGGCATCTCCCACCGAACCTAATGCTAGGTCCACCCCCGCCGCTAGGCAAACCTATGAGGTTTACCAAAAGGAGTCGGCCGCGATCAAAAATGTGTTGATCTTTGCTATGGAGGCCGAACTCCAACGAAGTGCTATAAAGATTAGCACCGCTCATGAGATCTACATGAAGCTTGTGAACATGTTTTCACGAGCTCCTAGGGTCATTCCCTCAGCAAACTCAAAGCATATGTTCAATTCCGGGTGAATTTTAATATGCAAGATAAGAAAGTTTCCCTTGATGAGTAGCACAAAATGCTTGTGCAAGCCGAAAGGGACATGGGGCTAAGTGTTATCACCACAAAAGATGTGCTCAATGTCAATCATAAGAGCAAGGGAACCTTCAAGAAAGGCAGGAAGAAGGGGAAAAAGCGAACTCCCAACAGGAATATAGCTAAAGCTTGTGAATCTAGCACCTCCAAGCCCAAGTACAGTGCCCCCACCGGGGACAAGTGCCACTATTGTTGTGGTGTTGGGCATTGGAAGAGGAACTGTTCCAAATACCTTGGCGATATCAAAGCTGGAAAGGTTATTCCAGTAGGTATATAACTATCCCTATCTTTTATGTTTCAATCTCAATTAGTATGTGATACAAGTTGTGATGATTACCCTTTTTTATTGTAAATAGGGGCCCTACCAAGGACAAAGGAAAGGAAAAGCAAACCTAGAGGATCATATGGGAAGCTAGAGTAGCCTACCGTGATGATGGATCAAAGGAAGCTTGGCTTTATTTTGCTTTGTCTTTAATTTTATGATGTATTTCATGTTTTTAGAACTAATTTGATTTCCTTGTGTGACTTGGAAATTGGTTTGTATCCTTTAAACACGGGTTGTATTTTGGATATTGGTGATTTGGTTTTCAACCCAAATCACTTGTTTTACTATGTTATTTGTTCTAAAATCATCATTATTAATTACTTGCGTAGAGAAACATTAGATAAACAACTTAAATTGGTTTATTAGACGATTATGATGATGAGATCATTATATGTCCATAAGCTATGAATTTGATTCTCCTTATGCCTTTGTTACTTAAAGTAACAACTTACTTATGTAAGATCAATTATAAAGTTATAATGAGCTTTTGAACTCATCAAATAGGGAATTCACGATACCATATGGACACATTATTCTAAACGGATTGTCAACCATGAGATACCTAGAATAGAGAGTCTACTAAACAGATGACATGGATAAGACTCGTATATTATCAAGCTGCCATGTTAGGATGGGCTTTTGAAAGCTAATACTAGTCTAAGTAAACTCCTAATACTCCGTTAAATATATATGTTTGTGACTCACAAAGCTATCTCTCAGGAATATTGATATATTTCTGAGAGATAGAGTGGGAGTAGATTGAATCGTCACAAACATCTCTTATGGTTGAAATGTTACTTTGTGAAAGTAATAGAATTATAGAGTGGGAGTTGGTATTGAACTATTATCTATGAAGATAGTATGAGAGCATAGTTTAGTGGGAGTCTATCGCACATGTCTTATTGTTTAAAAATATTACTTTGTGAAAGTGATAGTATCATGACCTTGTTACATACGAGCCGAAGCATTACAATCCGAAAATTGTTACTCAAGAGTATATTTACTTTAAGGCGCGGGTCTCCTCAAAAGTAAAAGGAGCTCCAGAGTACTCGAATGCATAAGATTTACATGAAGATGTTGATCAAGATAAATTGTGTTAGGAATTGCCGCATTTCATTTTAATGAAGAATGGCAAATAAAAATTCGCTTTTCTAAAATGGGAATTTAGAGAAGGAAGTGTTTGAAACACAAAATCTTAGATGAAGATCTAAGAATCCTAACAATTATATGTAGCTTTCTCAAGTGATCTTAGCATGATCTTAAGCAAGCATTAAAGGATTATACTTTTCGTTCATGTGATTATAGTGAATTGTTTCATTCAAATGATTGAAGAATCATGATATACATGAAGTTAAGTGGGAACTGGAATTGTTTCTCTATGTCTTATATGTTGATAACATATTACTTATTGAGAATAATGTACCAATTCTCACTTCTGGCAAGAGTGATTGGGAGACTAGGAAAGAGTGCAATATACTTTAGATTACCGAATCTATGTGAAAGTATATTGACATAGAGTTGAGAGTCTTATGAGGATAAGATCTTTCGTATCTGTTTAACATCAACAAGGTTGAATGGCTTATTCATGATGATGAAAGTGGAATTACTATGATGGAATCATAGTCGTCCACTGAACCCATTAAGTTGTTGAATACATGAAATCGATTGCTAATGTTTCCGCCATTAGAACGATTATGTATGCCAACAGACGCACGTGCAGTGATGAAAAATATGCCTAGGGCATTATAAGTCAATAACAAGGGATAATTCCCATAATATGGCTTGTAAAAGCCTTAAAGAACATCCTTGAGATTCTTGAGAAGAATTAAGGATTCATTCATATGTTTGCATGATAAACTAAGTTACGTGTAGAAGGGTTACACAAAACTTTAGTTTCCAAACCAAAAGGGATTTGTTGAAATCCTAGGATGTCTTATTGACTAAGGAGTAAGAGACTAAGAAAGGTAATTTTTTAGTTTCGCGCATTGCAAATATCTACAAAAGGAATTTAAGTAAATTGTGATAAAATAGTCAACGTAGGGATTAAGGGTGAATCCCTCTACAAATGACTTTATCACAAGTTATGTGATAACAGTGGGAGCGTCTTTCAAGTTAAAGAGTCCAAGTCAAGCAATAAGTCTAGACAAATACTTAGAAATGAATTCATGTCATTAGAGATGACATTCAATGGAGGGAAATAACAATTAATAAAGTTGGAATATATGGATATCGGGTATATCCACTTGCCAAGCTTCTATTGCATTTTAACTAGTGTTATAATACACTAAAGATTACAGAATATGAAGTAGTAATAGTGTATTGACTATTCATATGTGATAATCACATTTATCGTTTGAGTTTTATTAAACTCACCCATTACTTTGTCGTATCCGAATGGGTTGTTGAGAACAAATTGAACCCCATTAAAGTGAACTGGATTGACATGGTATCCGCCCCTTGTTACTTATATGAGGTGACGTCTCGAAGTGACTAGAGTGTGATGCGATTGATGGCAAGTTCAAGTGCCATAGAGTCATATGGGATGACTAGTCGATCACATAGGCAGACTGTATGGGACAATCTGTCGGGTAGTGACCGCTTATAGAGTTCTGGTAATTCATAAAGCCTGGTCGTGGCAAGAGCTACTATAGTATTCTTATGAGTCAATTCTTTTGACTAGAGACTATTCGCCCAAGTTGGCACAACTTCTGATTAGCTTTGATTTATACTCTACGATTTCGTAAATGAGGTCAAACTGGGTATATTTTGGGTTATGATGGACTGTGGCTGAACGAAGGGAATAGGGTGATAGGAATTGTCCACCCCTTGTCAGGGTTGTTTGAAATCTCAAGGCCACTCGAGGAGTAGTTAACTGGAAATGCGTGGCCACGCTCAGAAGGCATCTATGATCGAGAAAACCACTCAAGATATGATCAAATGTAAGTACGACCTGCAAGACACCTTGCATTGAGTGGGAGAATATAATAGGACAAGAGAATTGGTGACGCACACTTGTCGAGGACAAGTGGGAGATTGTTGGGAAATGTGTCCTCAACAATAGTGCGATCACATGATTTAAATATCATTATTAAATCTCATATAAAGAATACGTGAGGGATGATTCTTTATACAGTCGACTGACCGTCATTAATCGGTAATGATTGGCTAACTAGAGTTTGACATTACTGTTGTGTGACGGTGGTGGTCAGTTGATCCTTTTAGGTCACACCTATAGGATGAGGCCCAAATAGATATTTAATTAATTGTATGCGATACAGATTAATTAATTCCTTAATTATGAGAGTGCAATTTTACGTATTATTGTAATGTGATTAAATAAGATTTAAATTTAGTAATTAAGTGTTAAATTACTAAATTAGTTGAGGTATTATATAAGTTTTGAGGTAGAGGTAATTAGTTATTTAAAGTTAAAAGAAGTTGTAATTTTAACTAACTAGTAATTATGGGACCCATTATATGATGATATAATGGTAGTATACTACTCAAAAAGTGGAGTGTATATTATATTATTAATTGTAATATTTAAGTGTTAAATGATTGCATTAATAATTAAATATGTAAGATAGTTAAACATATGACTTATAAGCATTTGTGGGATAAATGACAAAAGGCAAAAATAGACCAAAAATGGTCCAATATTTTGGCCAAATAAGAAGAGCAAAAGATGCTCATTTGTCTTTGTTGTTTTATGATTTAAGCATGAAAGTGACATTACATACTAGCTTTAATCATTCCTACTCTTACATTTTACTACCTAGCCTAAACAAACAAGTAAAAACAAACGGGAAAGATTCCCCCATGCCATTAGAGGCCACCGGTTTTGGTGCTCTTAAAATTAGCACTTGTTGCTCATTTTTCATTCCTCTTATTTTGCTTGTTTTGCTTATGCTTCTCTCTAACTTTCCTCACATGCAAGATCATAAAACTCTCTAAAAATACTAATACTCATCATCTATTACTAGAGGTACTAATACAAGAACATTAGTATTATTAAGGTAAACTTTCTACTAAATATCTAGTTAATATTAGTAGGAATTTTTGGGATTAATCTTGGGTGCAATTTATTGGTGTGACTTCTATACTTGGAGTCTTAGGAGGATCATCCATCATATTTTAGGAGGATCATACATCATATTTGGCTCAAGAATAAGTGAAGGAAGGTGACCGTACTTGTGTCCATAATTTCGAAACACATAACAATGTAAGGAAGATTGTTCTTCTTATAAATCTTTTATTTTGTTATGCATACACTAGATCTAAAGAACAAATAATTAACAAGTTAATTAGTTCACTATTAGAGAAGTCTAATAATAATAGGTATATGAACCTAACAAGTGGTATCAGAGCATAAGGATGTTGCATGCATAATTAAGGAATTAATTAAGGAATTAATTGCACTCCCATAATTAAGGAATTAATTAATTCGTATCGCATACAATTAATTAAATATCTATTGGGCCTCATCCTATAGGTGTGAACTAAAGGGATCAACTGACCACCACCGTCACACGACAGTAATATCAAACTCTAGTTAGCCAATCATTACCGATTAATGACCGTCAGTCGACTGTATAAAGAATCATCCCTCACGTATTCTTAGTATGAGATTTAATTATGATATTTAAATCATGTGATCGCACTATTGTTGAGGACACATTTCCCAACAATCTCCCACTTGTCCACGAAAAGTGTGCGTCACCAATTCTCTTGTCCTATTATATTCTCCCACTCAATGCAAGGTGTCTTGCAGGTCGTACTTACATTTGATCATATCTTGAGTGGTTTTCTCGATCATAGATGCCTTCTGAGCGTGGCCACGCATTTCCAGTTAACTACTCCTCGAGTGGCCTTGAGATTTCAAACAACCCTGACAAGGGGTGGACAATTCCTATCGCCCTATTCACTTCGTTCAGCCACAGTCCATCATAACCCAAAATATACCCAGTTTGACCTCTTTTACGAAATCGTATAGTGTAAATCAAAGCTAATCAGAAGTGGTGCCAACTTGGGCGAATAGTCTCTAGTCAAAAGAATTGACTCATAAGAATACTATAGTAGCTCTTGCCATGACCAAGCTTTATGAATTACCAAAACTCTATAAGCGGTCACTGCCCGACAGACTGTCCCATACAATCTGCCTATGTGATCGACTAGTTATCCCATATGACTCTATGGCACTTGAACTTGCCATCAATCGCATCACACTCTAGTCACTGCGAGACGTCACCTCATATAAGTAACTAGGGGCGAATACCATGTCAATCCAGTTCACTTTAATGGGGTTCAATTTGTCTCTACAACCCATTGGATACGACAAGGTAGCGGGTGAGTTTAATAAAACTCAAACGATAAATGTGATTATCACATATGAATAGTAAATACACTATTACTACTTCATATTCTAAAATCTTTAGTGTATTATAACACTAGTGAAAATGCAATACAAGCTTGGCAAGTGGATATACCCGATATCCATATATTCCAACTTTATTAATAGTTATTTCCTTCCATTCAATGTCATCTCTAATGACATGAATTCATTTCTAAGTATTTGTCTAGACTTATTTATAGACTTGGGCTCTTTAACTTGAAAAACGCTCCCACTGTTATCACATAACTTGTGATAAAGTCATTTGTAGAGGGATTCACCCTTAATCCCTACGTTGACTATTTTATCACAACTTACTTAGATTCCTTTTGTAGATATTTGCAATGAGCGAAACTAAAACACCTTTCTTAGTCTCTTACTCCTTTGTCAATAAGACACCCTAGGATTTCAACAAATCCCTTTTGGTTTGGAAACTTAAGTTTGTGCAACACTTCAACACCTAACTTAGTTTGTCATCCAAACATGTGAACGAATCCTTAATTCTTCTCAAGAATCTCAAGGATGTTCTTTAAGGCTCTCACAAGTCATATGATGGGAATTATCTTGTTATTGACTTATAATGCCCTAGGCATATGTTTCATCACAGCACATGCGTCTGTTGGCATACATAATCGTTCTAATGGCGGAAACATTAGCAATCGATTTCATGTAATCAACAACTTAATAGGTTCAGTGAACGACTATGATTCCATCATAGTAATTGTACTTTCATCATCATGAATAAGCCATTCATCCTTGTTGATGTTAAACAGATATGAAAGATCTTATTCTCATAAGACTCTCAACTCTATGCCAATATACTCTCACATAGATTCGGTAATCTAAAGTATATTTCACCTTTTCCTAATCTCCCAATCACTCTTGCCAGAAGAGAGAATTGGTACATTATTCTCAATAAGTAATATGTTATCAACATATAAGACATAGAGAAACAATTCTAGCTCCCACTTAACTTCATGTATATCATGATTCTTCAATCATGTGAATGAAACAATTCACTATAATCACATGAATGAAAAGAATAATCCTTTAATGCTTGCTTAAGATCATTCTAAGATTTAATGATCTTACTTTGCATGATTTATGGATTTTTAGAGTAAAAATGGCATAAATAGTGACTATTTTGGCAAAATTAGCTAAAACGTATTGCATAGCTTGAGAAAATTATTTTAAGTTGCATAAATATCCCACTAATCAGATCTAAAGTTGTAATAATTATTGGATTAATTTTCGGATACTTTATGTATTTTATGAGATAAAACCGATAAAATGCAACTATATTTTCTCAAAATTAATTCGAAAATTTTAACCATGATTTTTTAAATTATGAGTGTCATGGAGTTATTCCAGAATGTTCAAAAATTTAAAATTCAAATTTTGAAATTTTTGTAATTTAATTTTGATTTTCTTCATATAAATAATGATTTTAAGGTAAAAAATGAGCATAAAATTAAATCAAGTTGAATTATTGTCAAAATTGAGTGATGACTAATTTTTGAGTCCTAAAATGTGTTAGGATAATTAACTTGAGCTTAGATGTGATTTAAGTGTTAATTAGTGATTTTAAAAGGTTATTATCACGCATTTCCATAAAACCGGGTTATATGTACGACATAAGTTAAATAGGGCGATTTGGCATATCATTTGGCATGATAGGTACATATTAAAATGATGCATATTTCAATTGTTGAATATCTTTTATTTATATAATTTTGAATTATGTAATTTTATCGTAGTATGACCTTAGATTTAATCGATATTACCCGTAATGAAAGGGAATATTGATTCGGTTGTAATTTAATGTGATCTCGTATCACTTTTATTTTTATTTCATTAGTTTTTGCATTTTAAAAATGTATAATAGGAATAGCTTTGTAATTTTATTATTATTTGTAATTATGGAGCATCTTCAAAGACGGTGCCATTCGGAAAGGTGATCCGACGAAGACGGTATCTTGAGAAGCGTGCCAATTGAAGATTCAAGGGACCAAAGGAGTTGGTTTCCGAATATGTAATAGATTATTTGATTTTCTATTTTAGGAAGGCCATACTAGGAATTTTATTTATTGCTTTGCATTTCTTTTAATATGTTGCATGCATTGCCAAATCGCCATAACAACACATGCATATCATATCGAGTCATCGACCGTGTCAATTATAATTATCGTAGTTCACCGCTTTAGTTCACTTAAAATGTGATAGATAATAAATTGACAAGACCTCTCACATATAATAATTGAGATAAAGCCTTACCAAATAGTAGAAACCCATGAAGTACCAATTTCATGAGGGAGTTAATCCGGCTTCACCGTAATACAAACCTTGTTACGTTGGCGAAGTGGGGTAGTAAAAAGTTATTACATCGAAATTTGGATTGAGCTCAACGGAAGTATTGTTGACCATAGTCGCATGTGTTCCGGGCTAAAGATGAGAATTAGAGTAATTTTTATCGACCGAGAGTTCTAAAAGTAGAATCGATTAAAGAGTTAATCCACCGAGTTATATTAATAAGGGATGAATCGGCTCACCGTGCCCGAGTTGATATGAATTTGGATCTCGGATTCATTTATGTAGTTGGGTGGAGGTCACTATATAAATGCAATGCTTGTAGTTAAATTTACGAGTGTTATTAAAACGATAGATGTTAATTATTTCCTTCATTTTCCATTTTTGTAGTTAATTATACGCAATGAATTCATCTAATACTCTTACACCCATAACCTTTGAAACATGGCTCCAATCATACGATGAAAAATGCTCCGAGTATGAGAATGAAACGATTAGAGAATTACGCCCCATTAAAGTGAACTGGATTGACATGGTATACGTCCCTAGTTACTTATATGAGGTGACGTCTCGAAGTGACTAGAGTGTGATGCGATTGTTGGTAAGTTCAAGTGCCATAGAGTCATATGGGATGACTAGTCGATCACATAGGCAGACTGTATGGGACAATTTGTCGGGCAGTGACCGCTTATAGAGTTCTGGTAGTTCATATAGCCTGGTCGTGGCAAGAGCTACTATAGTATTCTTATGAGTCAATTCTTTTCACTAGAAACTATTCGCCCAAGTTGGCACAACTTCTGATTAGCTTTGATTTATACTCTACGATTTCGTAAATGAGGTCAAACTGGGTATATTTTGGGTTATGATGGACTGTGGCTGAACGAAGGGAATAGGGTGATAGGAATTGTCCACCCCTTATCAGGGTTGTTTGAAATCTCAAGGCCACTCGAGGAGTAGTTAACTGGAAATGCGTGGCCACGCTCGGAAGGCATCTATGATAGATAATTCCGGTCAGACAGTTCATCTCCAGATCGAGAAAATCACTGAAGATATGATCAAGTGTAAGTACGACCTGTAAGACACCTTGCCTTGAGTGGGAGATTGTAATAGGACAAGAGAATTGGTGACGCACACTTGTCGAGGACAAGTGGGAGATTGTTGGGAAATGTGTCCTCATCAATAGTGCGATCACATGATTTAAATATCATTATTAAATCTCATATAAAGACTACATGAGGGATGATTCAATTATATAGTCAACTGATCAACATTAATCGGTAACGATTGGCTTGCTAGAGTTTGACGTTACTGTCGTGGGACGGTGGTGGTCAGTTGATCCCTTAAGGTCACACCTAAAGGATGATGCCCTTATCTATAAAGTTAATTAATTGTATGTCGATACAAGTTGATTAATTCCTTAAAAATGAACAATTTATTTTTAATGAGAGGAAATATGTATCTTATTATAATGTGATTAAATAAGATCATATTTAGTGGATTAATATGTTAATTCACTAAATTATGTTGACGTTTTATAAAAGTTTCGAGGTAGAGGTAATTGGTTATTTACATTTACAAGAGGTTGTAAATTTAACTAACTAGCTATTATGGGACCCATTATATGTTGATATAATGTTAAAATATTACTCAATAAGTTGAGTGAATATATATTTATTAATTTGTCTCATAATTGTTGTATGATCAAATTAATATTTAATTATGTAAGATAATTAAATATAAGACTTATAAGCATTTGTGGGACAAATATTATAAGACAAAAATGGACCATAATAAGTGCATTGGACCGTTTTTTTTAGAGGATATAGGACAATTGTCCTAAGTCTTCTATTTTGTCTAAAAAGCTTATGACAACCACAACACTTGTCATGCTCACTCTACCATATATGAGACTATCAATAAAGCATTTGTAAAAAGAGTTTTGAGAAGAAAAAATTGCTCTTATTAAGAGCATAGGGCCGGACCCCTTTAAGAGTGGAAGAGCTTTTGTTGTTCTTATTTTTCCCTCTATCATATTCTCAAAATATGCAACATGCAAAAACCTCTCACATATTCATCTTCTTCTTCATCAAAATATTAGTTTTTGATTCAATTTGTTCATAAAGATTACTAATATTATTAGTATAATATATGAGTATTAGTAATCAATTTTAAGGTAAACTACTAAACAAATATCTAGCTAATATTATTTAGTGGGGATATGGGATAATCTTGGGTGCAATCAAGAGGAGTGACTTATATACTTGAGGTATTTGGAGGATCATCCTAATACTCATAATAGCTCAAGAACAAGTGAAGGTAGGAGACCTTACTTGTGCCCATAAACCGAAATTTACAATGTAAGGGACATTGTTTTCTTATAAATCTTTCATTTTGTTATGCATGCACTAGATCTATGTGAGAGAATATTCGCATAAAGTTGAGATTCTTATGAGGATAAGATATTTCACATCTGTTGTACAACAACAAAGTTGAATGGCTTATTCATGATGATGAAAGTGGAATTACTATGATGGAATCATAGTCGTTCACTGAACCCATTAATTTGTTGATTACATGAAATCGATTGCTAATATTTCCGCCGTTAGAACGATTATGTATGCCAACAGACGCACGTGCTGTGATGTACCATATGCTAGGTACATTATGAGTCAATAATAAGTTAATTCATAAGATGGGCTTGTGAAAGCCTTAAAGTACAATTGATGACTTGTACACATGTTTGGATGATAAACTAACTTAGGTGTTGAAGGGTTGCACAAACTCTAGTTTCCAAGCTTAAAAGGATTTGATGAAATCCTAAGCTAATGTTATTGACTAAGGAGTAAGAAACTAAGAAAAGTGTTTTAGTTTCACGCATTGCAAATTCTACAAAAAGGATTCTAAGTAAATAGTGATTAAATGGTCAACGTAGTGATTAAGGGTGAATCCCTCTACAAATGACTTTATCACAAGTTCTGCGATAACAGTGGGAGTTTCTTTCAAGTTAAAGAGCTTAGGTCTAGTATGAAGTCTAGACATATACTTAGCGAAATTCATGTCATTAGAGATAACATTGAATGGAAGGAAATAGCAATTAATAAAGTTGGAATATATGGATATCGGGTATATCCACTTGCCAAGCTTGTATTGCCTTTTAACTAGTGTTATAATACACTAAAGATTATAAAATATGAAGTAGTAATATTGTATTGACTGTTCATATGTGATAATCACATTTATCGTTTGAGTTTTATTAAACTCACCCGCTACCTTGTCGTATCCGAATGGGTTGTAGAGACAAATTAAACCCCATTAAAGTGAACTGGATTGACATGGTATTCACCCCTAGTTACTTATATGAGGTGACGTCTCGAAGTGAATAGAGTGTGATGCGATTGATGGCAAGTTCAATTGCCATAGAGTCATATGGGATGACTAGTCGATCACATAGGCAGACTGTATGGGACAATCTGTCGGACAGTGACCGCTTATAGAGTTCTGGTAATTCATAAAGCCTGGTCGTGACAAGAGCTACTATAGTATTCTTATGAGTCAATTCTTTTGACTAGAGACTATTCACCCAAGTTGGCACAACTTCTGATTAGCTTTGATTTATACTCTACGATTTCGTAAATGAGGTCAAACTGGGTATATTTTGGGTTATGATGGACTGTGGCTGAACGAAGGGAATAGGGCGATAGGAATTGTCCACCCCTTGTCAGGGTTGTTTGAAATCTCAAGGCCACTCGAGGAGTAATTAACTGGAAATGCGTGGCCACGCTCGGAAGGTATATCTGATAGATAATGGGAAATGGAATTATAGAGGAGTCTAATAAGCCATTCAATTTTTGACAGTAATAGAATTATAGAGTGGGAGTTGGTATTGAACTAAAGGAACTAATTAAATTGTTAATGATTTATCTTGATCAAGATAAAATCATGCATATTTTACAAGTTGTGTGTAAAAAGTCGAGTTAATTTGATTTATATTGCATGATTTATGATTTTTATGAGATAAAAATGGATTAAAAGAGGTAAAATGGTTAAAAATAGTTAAATTTTGAATTAAGCAATGATTTTTAAATATGATGTCACATGCATACTTTACAGAGAGTATGTAAATTTGGAGATTAAAATATTTCTTTTAGCATGATTTATGGATTTTTGAGTAAAAATGGCATAAATAGTGACTATTTTAGCAAAAATTAGCTAAAACGTATTGCATGGCTTGAGAAAATTATTTTAAGTTGCATTAAAATCCCAATATTCAGATCAAAAGTTTTAAAAATTATTGAATTAATTTTCGGATACTTTATGTATTTTATGAGATAAAACCGATAAAATGCAACTATATTTTCTCAAAATTAATTCGAAAATTTTAACCATGATTTTTTAAATTATGAGTGTCATGGAGTTATTCCAGAATGTTCAAAAATTTAAAATTCAAATTTTGAAATTTTTGTAATTTAATTTTGATTTTCTTCATATAAATAATGATTTTAAGGTAAAAAATGAGCATAAAATTAAATCAAGTTGAATTATTGTCAAAATTGAGTGATGACTAATTTTTGAGTCCTAAAATGTGTTAGGATAATTAACTTGAGCTTAGATGTGATTTAAGTGTTAATTAGTGATTTTAAAAGGTTATTATCACGCATTTCCATAAAACCGGGTTATATGTACGACATAAGTTAAATAGGGCGATTTGGCATATCATTTGGCATGATAGGTACATATTAAAATGATGCATATTTCAATTGTTGAATATCTTTTATTTATATAATTTTGAATTATGTAATTTTATCGTAGTATGACCTTAGATTTAATCGATATTACCCGTAATGAAAGGGAATATTGATTCGGTTGTAATTTAATGTGATCTCGTATCACTTTTATTTTTATTTCATTAGTTTTTCCATTTTACAAATGTATAATAGGAATAGCTTTGTATTTTTATTATTATTTGTAATTATGGAGCATCTTCAAAGACGGTGTCATTCGGAAAGGTGATCCGACAAAGACGGTGTCTTGGGAGGCGTGTCATTTGAAGAATCAAGGGACCAAAGGAGTTGGTTTTCAAATATGTAATAGATTATTTGATTTTCTATTTTAGGAAGGCCATACTAGAAATTTTATTTATTGCTTTGCATTTCTTTTAATATGTTGCATGCATTGCTAAATCGCCATAACAACACATGCATATCATATCGAGTCATCGACCGTGTCAATTATAATTATCGTAGTTCACCGCTTTAGTTCACTTAAATTGTGATAGATAATAAATTGACAAGACCTCTCACATATAATAATTGAGATAAAGCCTTACCAAATAGTAGAAACCCATGAAGTACTAATTTCATGAGGGAGTTAATCCGGCTTCACCGTAATACAAACCTTGTTACGTTGGCGAAGTGGGGTAGTAAAAACTTATTACATCGAAATTTGGATTGAGCTCAACAGAAATATTGTTGACCGTAGTCGCATGTGTTCCGGGCTAAAGATAAGAATTGGAGTAATTTTTATCGACCGAGAGTTCTAAAAGTAGAATCGATTAAAGAGTTAATCCACCGAGTTATATTAATAAGGGATGAATCGGCTCATCGTGCCCGTGTTGATATGAATTTGGATCTCGGAATCATTTATGTAGTTGGGTGGAGGTCACTATATAAATGCAATGCTTGTAGTTAAATTTACGAGTATTATTAAAACGATAGATGTTAATTAATTCCTTCATTTTCTATTTTGTAGTTAATTATTCGCAATGAATTCATCTAATACTCCTACACCCATCACCTTAATTCATAGCTCCAATCATACGATGAAAAATGCTCCAATTATGACAATGATACAATTTGAGAATTACGCGTTGGCTTTAGTGAGGATGGAAATCCTTGTTTTTTTTTTACTACTTCTTCACCTCCCACTCACATACTCATGCCTACCTCTCAAGTAAGAGGATCATATGAGGGGAATCTCACAGATTCTAAGATATCCTTGTTTGATGAAACAAGGAGAAATATCATATTAAGTGGGAGTTCTAGTAAGAGTGTCCTTGCAAATGAAAGGAGTATTGGTATTAATAAAGGAAAAGAAAAGAAAGGTAAGAAACCCAGATCCGATTGTGAATTGGAAGTTGATAGTGAGACTACCACAAAGCCAAGATGGGTATCCAATTCTACCATGAATATCATTATTTTAATGTCATGGGCCAATTAATAATACTAATGTTGTTGTATTACTACCTCAAGTAATATATGATATGTATTAGTATTTATGAGAGGTTTTTGTTCTTGCATGTGAGTAAAATTAGAGTAAAAACAAGTAAAACTAGAGACCCAAAAAGGAGCAAAATTTTGCCCATTTAAGGAGCTAAAACCGGTTGGCATAAGCAAAGGGGGAATCTTGCCCTTTTGTTTTTACTTGTTTGTATAGTGTAGGTAGAGTGTAGGAAGCCTAGGTGTAAGGTGTAGCATGTAAAGGCTAGTGTGATGTGTCACAATCACACAATAACCAACATCAACATAAGACAAAAGAGCATCTTATGTGCTCTTATTATGGCCAAAAATTTGGTCCTTATTTGGTCCATTTTTGCCTTTTGTCATTTGTCTCACAAATGCTTATAAGTCATATGTTTAACTATCTTACATATTTAATTATTAATGTAATCATTTAACACTTAAATATTATAAATAATAATATAATATACACTCCACTTTTTGAGTAGTATACTACCATTATATCATCATATAATGGGTCCCATTATTACTAATTAGTTAAAATTACAACTTCTTGTAACTTTAAATAATTAATTACCTCTACCTCAAAACTTATATAACACCTCAACAAATTTAGTAATATAAAACTTAATTACTAAATTTAATCTTATTTAATCACATTAAAATAAGACGCAAAATTGCACTCCCATAATTAAGGAATTAACAATAATTTCTTCATGGAAATTATGTTTCATTCACATTTCCCATTATATGTTGATATAATAGTAGTATACTACTCAAAAAGTGGAGTGTATATTATATTATTAATTGTAATATTTAAGTGTTAAATGATTACATTAATAATTAAATTTGTAAGATTGTTAAACATATGACTTATAAGCATTTGTGGGACAAATGACAAAAGGCAAAAATGGACCAAAATAAGACCAATATTTCGGTCATATTAAGAGCACAAGAGATGCTCTTTTGTCTTTTGTAGGTGTTGGTTATTGTGTGATTGTGACATATCACACAACCCTTTTCATGCTACATCTTACACACTTGTCTACTAAACTCTACCCATCATAAACAAACAAGTAAAAACAAAAGGGGAAGATTCCCCCTTTGCCTAATGCCAACCGGTGTTGGCTCTCTATATGGGCAATTTTGTTGCTCATATTTTTCCACCAGTTTTTTCTTGTTTTTGCTTATGCTTCTCTCTAACATTCCTCACATGCAAAATAGATAAAAACTCTCTACAATACTAATACTCATCATCCTATTACTAGAGGTAGTAATACAAGAACATTAGTATTATTAAGGTTATAATTCTACTATATATCTAGTTAATATTAGTAGAAATTTTTGGGATTAATATTGGGTGCAATTTATTGGAGTGGCTTCTATACTTGGAGTCATAGGAGGATCATCCACCATATTTAGCTCAAGAACAAGTGAAGGAAGGTGACCTTACTTGTGCCCATTATTTCGAAACACCTAACAATGTAAGGAATATTGTTCTTCTTATAAATCTTTCATTTTGTTATGCATGGACTAGATCTGAAGAACAAATAATTAACAAGTTAATTAGTTCACTATTAGAGGAGTCTAATAATAGGTATATGAACCTAACACGACAGTAATGTCAAACTCTAGTTAGCCACTCATTACCGATTAATGACGGTCAGTCAACTGTATAAAGAATCATCCCTCACGTATTCTTAGTATGAGATTTAATAATGATATTTAAATCATGTGATCGCACTATTGTTGAGGACACATTTCCCAACAATCTCCCACTTGTCCTCGACAAGTGTGCGTCACCAAATCTCTTGTCCTATTGCAATCTCCCACTCAATGCAAGGTGTCTTGTAGGTCGTACTTACATTTGATCATATCTTGAGTGGTTTTCTCGATCTGGAGATTAACTGTCTGACCGAAATTATCTATCAGAGATACCTTCCGAGCGTGGCCACGCATTTTCAGTTAACTACTCCTCGAGTGGCCTTGAGATTTCAAACAACCCTGACAAGGGATGGACAATTCCTATCGCCCTATTCCCTTCTGCTCACCACATCCTATCATAACCCAAAATATACCCAGTTTGACCTCATTTACGAAATCGTAGAGTATAAATCAAAGCTAATCAAAAGTTGTGCCAACTTGGGCGAATAGTCTCTAGTCAAAAGAATTGACTCATAAGAATACTATAGTAGCTCTTGCCACGACCAGGCTTTATGAATTACCAGAACTCTATAAGCGGTCACCGCCTCACGATTGTCCCATTCATCCGCCTATGTGATCGACTAGTCATCCCATATGACTCTATGGCACTTGAACTTGCCATCAATCGCATCACACTCTAGTCACTTCGAGACGTCACCTCATATAAGTAACTAGGGGTGAATACCATGTCAATCCAGTTCACTTTAATGGGGTTCAATTTTTCTCTACAACCCATTAGGATACGACAAGGTAGCGGGTGAATTTAATAAAACTCAAACGATAAATGTGATTATCACATATGAACAGTCAATACAATATTACTACTTCATATTTTATAATCTTTAGTGTATTATAACACTAGTTAAAATGCAATACAAGCTTGGCAAGTGGATATACGCGATATCCATATATTCCAACTTTATTAATTTTTATTTCCTTCCATTCAATGTTATCTCTAATGAAATGAATTTCGCTAAGTATATGTCTAGACTTCATACTAGACCTGAGCTCTTTAACTTGAAAGAAGCTCCCACTATTATCGCTTAACTTGTGATAAAGTCATTTGTAGAGGGATTCACTCTTAATCCCTATGTTGACCATTTAATCACTATTTACTTAGAATCCTTTTTATAGAATTTGAAATGCGTGAAACTAAAACACTTTTCTTAGTTTCTTACTCCTTAGTCAATAACATTAGCTTAGGATTTCATCAAATCCTTTTAAGCTTGGAAACTAAAGTTTGTGCAACCCTTCAATACCTAACTTAGTTTATCATCCAAACATGTGTACAAGTCATCAATTGTACTTTAAGGCTTTCACAAGCCCATCTTATGAATCGACTTATTATTGACTCATAATGTACCTAGCATATGGTACATCACAGCACGTGCGTCTGTTGGCATACATAATCGTTCTAATGGCGAAAACATTAGCAATTGATTTCATGTAATCAACAACTTAATGGGTTCAGTGAACGACTATGATTCCATTATAGTAATTCCACTTTCATCATCATGAATAAGCCATTCAACTTTGTTGTTGTACAACAGATGTGAAATATCTTATCCTCATATAATTCTCAACTCTAAGCTAATATTCTCTCACATAGATTCAAAATCTAGAATACTTTGTATCCCATTCCAAGTGTCCCAATTACTCTTGCCAGAAGAGAACATTGGTACATAAATCTCAATAAGTAATATGTTGTCAACATATAAGACATAGAGAAACAATTCTAGCTCCCACTTAACTTTATGTATATCATGATTCTTCAATCATGTGAATGAAACAATTCACTACAATCACATGAACGAAAAGTATAATCCTTTAATGTTTGCTTAAGATCATTCTAAGATCACTTAAGAAAGCTACACATAATATGTTAGAATTCTTAGATCTTCATCTAAGATTTTGTGTTTCAAACACTTCTTTCTCTAAATTCCCATTTTAGAAAAGCGAATTATATTTGCCATTCTTCATTAAAATGAAATGCGGCAATTCCTAACACAATTTATCTTGATCAACATCTTCATGTAAATCTTATGCATTTGTGTACTCTAAAGCTCTATTTACCTTTAAAGAGACCCTCACTTTAAAGTAAATCTTCTCATGAGCAACAATTTTCGGATTGTAATGCTTCGGCTCGTATGTAATAAGGTCATGATACTATCACTTTCACAAAGTAATATTTTTAAACACTAAGACATGTGCGATAGACTCCCACTGAACTATGCTCTCATACTATCTTCATAGAGAATAGTTCAATACCAACTCCCACTCTATAATTCTATTACTTTCACAAAGTAACATTTCAACTATAAGAGATGTTTGTGACGATACATTCAACTCCCACTCTATCTCTCAGAAATACATCTATCTTCTTGAGAGATAGCTTTGTGAGTTGCAAACATGTATACTTAACGGAGTATTAGGAGTTATCCAAGATAATGTATTAGCTTTCAAAAGGCCATCCTAACATGGCCGCTTGATAATATTATATGACAGTCTGATCCATGTAATCTGGTTTAATAGACTCTCTATTCTAGGTATCTCAAGGTTGACCATCTGTTTAGAATAATGTGTCCATATGGTATCGTAAATTCCCTACTTGATGAGTTCAGAAACTCATTACATCTTTAATTGATCTTATGAGATAAAAATGATTGGCTAATATTACAATTAATAATATAATATACCACTTGTTGTATTTTATATAATACCTCAACAGATCTAAAGTTGACTGACCGTCATTAATCGGTAATGATTGGCTAACTAGAGTTTGACATTACTGTCGTGTGACGGTGGTGGTCAATTGATCCCTTTAGGTCACACCTATAGGATGAGGCCCAAATAGATATTTAATTAATTTTATGCGATACAGATGAATTAATTCCTTAATTATGAGAGTGCAATTTTGCGTCTTATTGTAATGTGATTAAATAATATTTAAATTTAGCAATTAAGTGTTAATTTACTAAATTAGTTGAGGTATTAATATAAGTTTTGAGGTAGAGGTAATTAGTTATTTAAAGTTACAAAAGGTTGTAATTTTAACTAACTAGTAATTATGGGACCCATTATATGTTGATATAATGGTAGTATACTACTCAAAAAGTGGAGTGTATATTATAATAATAATTGTAATATTTAAGTGTTAAATGATTACATTAATAATTAAATATGTAAGATAGTTAAACATATGACTTATAAGCATTTGTGGGACAAATGACAAAAGGCAAAAATGGACCAAAAATGATCCAATATTTCGGCCAAAACAAGAGAGCACAAGATGCTCTTTTGTCTTTGTTTGTTTTGATAAAGCATGATAGTGACTTGTCATATGAAGCTTTTATCATGCTATATCTTACACTAATGTTCCCTATACTCTTACAACACACTACCTAAACTAAACAAGAGAGTAAAAACAAAAGAAAAATATTCCTTGATGCTCACAAGGCCACCGGGTTTTGGCTTACAAAAGGGAGCATTAGTTGCTCAATTTTGGTGTTGGCACTTGACTTGTTTTTTCTCTCAAGTTTTATCCTCACATGCAAATAATAAAAACTCTCTACAATACTAATACTCATCATCTATTACTAGAGGTAGTAATATAAAAACATTAGTATTATTAAGGTTATATTTCTACTACATATCTAGTTAATATTAGTAAGAATTTTTGGGATTAATCTTGGGTGCAATTTATTGGAGTGGCTTCTATACTTGGAGTCTTAGAGGATCATCCATCATACTTAACTCAAGAACAAGTGAAGGAAGGTGACTTTACTTGTGCCCATAATTTCGAACCTAATATCAATGTGAGGAACATTATTTTTCTTATAAATCTTTCATTTTGTTATGCATGCACTAGATCTAAAGAACAAATAATTAACAAGTTAATTAGTTCACTATTAGAGGAGTCTAATAATAGGTATATGACCTAAAGTGGCTCATTAATATACCTCGGTGGATTAACTCTTTATTGAAAGCTACACATAATATGTTAGAATTCTTAGATCTTCATCTAAGATTTTGTGTTTCAAACACTTCCTTCTCTAAATTCCCATTTTAGAAAAGCGAATTATATTTTACAACTTGTAAAATATTAATAAAGCATCTTGTGCTCTCTTTTAATCCATTTTTTTACCAAAAGGAGTCGGCCGCGATAAAAAATGTGTTGATCTTTGCTATGGAGGCCGAACTCCAACGAAGTGCTATAAAGATTAGCACTGCTCATGAGATCTACATGAAGCTTGTGAACATGTTTTCACGAGCTCCTAGGGTCATTCAATATGAAGCGGCTTCCGCATTCTTTGATCTTAACATCAAGGAGGGCCAAAAGGTGAGCCATCATGTGCTCAAGTTGATGGAGCATGTTGAGACCTTGAAAATCCATAAGGTGGAAATTCTCAATGAAGTCGTAATTGATTGAATTCTTCATTCCCTCAACAAAATCAAAGCATATGTTCAATTCCGGGTGAATTTTAATATGCAAGATAAGAAAGTTTCTCTTGATGAGTTGCACAAAATGCTTGTGCAAGCCGAAAGGGACATGGGGCTAAATGTTAGCACCACAAAAGATGTGCTCAATGTCAATCATAAGAGCAAGGGAACCTTCAAGAAAGGCGGGAAAAAGGAAAAGAAGCGAACTCCCAACAGGAACAAAGCTAAGTCTTATGAAGCAAGCTCCTCCAACCCCAAGTAGAGTGCCCCAACTGGGGACAAGTGCCACTATTGTTGTGGTGTTGGGCATTGGAAGAGAAACTGTTCCAAATACCTTGGCAACATCAAAGCTGGAAAGGTTATTCCAGTAGGTATATAACTATCCCTATCTTTTATGTTTCAATCTCAATTAGTATGTGATACAAGTTGTGATGATTACCCTTTTTATTGTAAATAGGGGCTCCTACCAAGGACAGGGGCAAGGAAAAGCAAACCTAGAGGATCATATGGGAAGATAGAGTAGCCGACC
Organism: Silene latifolia; assembly: GCF_048544455.1. NCBI lineage: Eukaryota > Viridiplantae > Streptophyta > Magnoliopsida > Caryophyllales > Caryophyllaceae > Silene > Silene latifolia. Next base: position 221,844,551 of record NC_133538.1, on the reverse strand, counting down.
GTGGTGATGGATCAAAGGAAGCTTGGCTTTAATTTGCTTTGTCTTTAATTTTATGATGTATTTCATGTTTTTAGAACTATTTTGATTTCCTTGTGTGACTTGGAAATTGTTTTGTATCCTTTAAACACAGGTTGTATTTTGGATATTGGTGATTTGGTTTTAGACCCAAATCACTTGTTTTACTATGTTATTTGTTCTAAAGTCATCATCATTAATTACTTGCGTAGGGAAACATTAGATAAACAACTTAAATTGGTTGATTAGACGATTATGATGATGAGATCATTATATGTCCATAAGCTATAAATTTGATTCTCCTTATGCCTTTGTTACTTAAAGTAACAACTTACTTATGTAAGATCAATTATAAAGTTATAATGAGCATTTGAACTCATCAAATAGGGAATTCACGATACCATATGGACACATTATTCTAAACGGATGGTCAACCATGAGATACCTAGAATAGAGTGTCTACTAAACAGATGACATGGATAAGACTCGTATATTATCAAGCTGCCATGTTAGGATGGCCTTTTGAAAGCTAATACTAGTCTAAGTAAACTCCTAATACTCCATTAAATATATATGTTTGTGACTCACAAAGCTATCTCTCAAGAAATTAGATGTATTTCTGAGAGATAGAGTGGGAGTAGATTGAATCGTCACAAACATCTCTTATAGTTGAAATGTTACTTTGTGAAAGTAATAGAATTATAGAGTGGGAGTTGGTATTGAACAATTATCTATGAAGATAGTATGAGAGCATAGTTCAGTGGGAGTTTTTCGCACATGTCTTATTGTTCAAAAATATTACTTTGTGAAAGTGATAGTATCATGACCTTGTTACATACGAGCCATCGCATTACAATCCGAAAATTGTTACTCAAGAGTAGATTTACTTTAAGGCGTGGGTCTCCTCAAAAGTAAATAGAGCTTCAGAGTACATAAATGCATAAGATTTACATGAAGATGTTGATCAAGATAAATTATGTTAGGAATTGTCGCATTTCATTTTAATGAAGAATGGCAAATAAAAATTCGCTTTTCTAAAATGGGAATTTAGAGAAAGAAGTATTTGAAACACAAAATCTTAGATGAAGATCTAAGAATCCTAACAATTATGTGTAGCTTTCTTAAGTAATCTTAGCATGATCTTAAGCAAGCATTAAAGGATTATACTTTTCGTTCATGTGATTATAGTGAATTGTTTCATTCACATGAAGTTAAGTGGGAGTTGGAATTGTTTCTCTATGTCTTATATGTTGATAACATATTACTTATTGAGAATAATGTACCAATTCTCTCTTCTTGCAAAAGTGATTGGGAGACTAGGAAAGGGTGCAATATACTTTAGATTACCGAATCTATGTGAGAATATATTGGCATAGAGTTGAGAGTCTTATGAGGATAAGTTCTTTCGTATCTGTATAACATCAACAAAGTTGAAAGGCTTATTCATGATGATGAAAGTGGAATTACTATGATGGAATCATAGTCGTTCACTGAACCCATTAAGTTGTTGATTACATGAAATCGATTGCTAATGTTTCCGCCATAAGAACGATTATGTATGCCAACTGACGCACGTGCTGTGATGTACCATATGCTAGGTACATTATGAGTCAATAATAAGTTAATTCATAAGATGGGTTTGTGAAAGCCTTAAAGTACAATTGATGACATGTACACATGTTTGGATGATAAACTAAGTTAAGGTGTTGAAGGGTTGCACAAACCTTAGTTTCCAAGCTTAAAAAGATTTGATGAAATCCTAAGCTAATGTTATTAACAAAGGAGTAAGAGACTAAGAAAAGCGTTTTAGTTTCGCGCATTGCAAATATCTATAAAAGGAATCTAAGTAAGTTGTGATAAAATAGTCAACGTAGGGATTAAGGGTGAATCCCTCTACAAATGACTTTATCACAAGTTATGTGATAACAGTGGGAGCGTCTTTCAAATTAAAGAGCCCAAGTCTAGCAATAAGTCTAGACAAATACTTAGAAAGGAATTCAAGTTATTAGAGATAACATCGAATTGAAGGAAATAGCAATTTATAAAGTTGGAATATATGGATATCGGGTATATCCACTTGCCAAGCTTGTATTGCATTTTAATTAGTGTTTATAATACACTAAAGATTATAGAATATGAAGTAGTAATAGTGTATTGACTGTTCATATGTGATAATCACATTTATCGTTTGAGTTTTATTAAACTCACCCGCTACCTTGTCGTATCTGAATGGGTTGTAGAGACAAATTGAACCCCATTAAAGTGATCTGGATTGACATGGTATTCGCCCCTAGTTACTTATATGAGGTGACGTCTCGAAGTGACTAGAGTGTGATGTGATTGATGGCAAGTTCAAGTGCCATAGAGTCATATGGGATAACTAGTCGATCACATAGGCAGACTGTATGGGACAATCTGTCGGGCAGTGACCGCTTATAGAGTTCTGGTAATTCATAAAGCCTGGTCGTGGCAAGAGCTACTATAGTATTCTTATGAGTTAATTCTCTTGACTAGAGACTATTAGCCCAAGTTGGCACAACTTCTGATTAGCTTTGATTTATACTCTACGATTTCGTAAATGAGGTCAAACTGGGTATATTTTGGGCTATGATGGATTGTGGCTGAACGAAGGGAATAGGCGATAAGAATTGTCCACCCCTTCCGAGCGTGGCCACGCATTTCCAGTTAACTACTCCTCGAGTGGCCTTGAGATTTCAAACAACCCTGACAAGGGGTGGACAATTCCTATCGCCCTATTCCCTTCGTTCACCACCCACACCATCATAACCCAAAATATACCCAGTTTGACCTCATTTACGAAATCGTAGAGTATAAATCAAAGCTAATCAGAAGTTGGGCCAACTTGGGCGAATAGTCTCTAGTCAAAAGAATTGACTCATAAGAATACTATAGTAGCTCTTGCCACGACCAGGCTTTATGAATTACCAGAACTCTATAAGCGGTCATCGCCGACGATTGTCCCATACATCCGCCTATGTGATCGACTAGTCATCCCATATGACTCTATGGCACTTGAACTTGCCATCAATCGCATCACACTCTAGTCACTTTGAGACGTCACCTCATATAAGTAACTAGGGGTGAATACCATGTCAATCCAGTTCACTTTAATGGGGTTCAATTTGTCTCTACAACCCATTCGGATACGACAAGGTAGCGGGTGAGTTTAATAAAACTCAAACGATAAATGTGATTATCACATATGAACAGTCAATACACTATTACTACTTCATATTTTATAATCTTTAGTGTATTATAACACTAGTTAAAACGCAATACAAGCTTGGCAAGTGGATATACCCGATATCCATATATTCCAACTTTATTAATTGCTATTTCCTTCCCTTCAATGTTATCTCTAATGACATGAATTTCGCTAAGTATATGTCTAGACTTCATACTAGACCTGAGCTCTTTAACTTGAAAGAAACTCCCACTGTTATCGCATAACTTGTGATAAAGTCATTTGTAGAGGGATTCACCCTTAATCCCTACGTTGACCTTTTAATCACTATTTACTTATAATCCTTTTTGTAGAATTTGAAATGCGTGAAACTAAAACACTTTTCTTAGTTTCTTACTCCTTTGTCAATAACATTAGCTTAGGATTTCATCAAATCCTTTTAAGCTTGGAAACTAAAGTTTGTGCAACCCTTCAACACCTAACTTAGTTTATCATCCAAACATGTGTACAAGTCATCAATTGTACTTTAAGGCTTTCACAAGCCCATCTTATGAATTAACTTATTATTGACTCATAATGTACCTAGCATATGGTACATCACAGCACGTGCGTCTGTTGGCATACATAATCGTTCTAATGGCGGAAACATTAGCAATCGATTTCATGTAATCAACAACTTAATGGGTTCAGTGAACGACTATGATTCCATCATAGTAATTCCACTTTCATCATCATGAATAAGCCATTCAACTTTGTTGTTGTACAACAGATGTGAAATATCTTATCCTCATAAGATTCTCAACTCTATGCCAATATTCTCTTACATAGATTCAAAATCTAGAATACTTTTCATCCCATTCCAAGTGTCCCAATTACTCTTGCCAAAAGAGAACATTGGTACATAATTCTCAATAAGTAATATGTTATCAACATATCAGACATAGAGAAACACTTCTAGCTCCCACTTAACTTTATGTATATCATGATTCTTCAATCATGTGAATGAAACAATTCACTATAATCACATGAACGAAAAGTATAATCCTTTAATGCTTGCTTAAGATCATGCTAAGATCACTTAAGAAAGCTATACATAATTGTTAGGATTCTTAAATCTTCATCTAAGATTTTGTGTTTCAAACACTTCCTTCTCTAAATTCCCATTTTAGAAAAGCGAATTTTTATTTGCCATTCTTCATTAAAATTAAATGCAACAATCCCTAACATAATTTATCTTGATCAACATCTTCATGTAAATATTATGCATTTGTGTACTCTAAAGCTCTATTTACTTTTGAGGAGACCCTCGCCTTAAATTAAATCTACTCTTGAGTAACAATTTTCGGATTGTAATGCGATGGCTTGTATGTAACAAGGTCATGACACTATCACTTTCACAAAGTAATATTTTTGAACAATAAGACATGTGTGAAAAACTCCCACTGAACTATGCTCTCATATTATCTTCATAGATAATAGTTCAATACCAACTCCCACTCTATAATTCTATTACTTTCACAAAGTAACATTTCAACTATAAGAGATGTTTGTGACGATTCAATCTACTCCCACTCTATCTCTCAGAAATACATCTAATTTCTTGAGAGATAGCTTTGTGAGTCACAAACATATATATTTAATGGAGTATTAGGAGTTTACTTAGACTAGTATTAGCTTTCAAAAGGCCATCCTAACATGGCAGCTTGATAATATACGAGTCTTATCCATGTCATCTGTTCAGTATACTATCTATTCCAGGTATCTCATGGTTGACCATCCGTTTAGAATAATGTGCCCATATGGTATCGTGAATTCCCTATTTGATGAGTTCAAAAGCTCATTATAACTTTATAATTGATCTTACATAAGTAAGTTGTTACTTTAAATAACAAAGGCATAAGGAGAATCAAATTCATAGCTTATGGACATATAATGATCTCATCATCATAATCGTCTAATCAACCAATTTAAGTTGTTTATCTAATGTTTCTCTCCGCAAGTAATTAATGATGATGACTTTAGAACAAATAACATAGTAAAACAAGTGATTTGGCTTGAAAACCAAATCACCAATATCAAAAATACAACCCGTGTTTAAAGGATATAAAACAATTTCGAAGTCACACAAGGAAATCAAAATAGTTCTAAAAACATGAAATACATCATAAAATTAAAGACAAAGCAAATTAAAGCCAAGCTTCCTTTGATCCATCACCACGGTCGGCTACTCTAGCTTCTCATATGATCCTCTAGGTTTGCTTTTCCTTGCCCTTGTCCTTGGTATGAGCCCCTATTTACAATAAAAAGGGTAATCATCACAACTTGTATCACATACTAATTGAGATTGAAACATAAAAGATAGGGATAGTTATATACCTACTGGAATAACCTTTCCAGCTTTGATGTCGCCAAGGTTTTTGGAACAGTTTCTCTTCCAATGCCCAACACCACAACAATAGTTAGCTTTGTTCTTGTTGGGAGTTCGCTTCTTTTCCTTTTTCCCGCCTTTCTTGAAGGTTCCCTTGCTCTTATGATTGACATTGAGCACATCTTTTGTGGTGCTAACACTTAGCCCCATGTCCCTTTCGGCTTGCACAAGCATTTTGTGTAACTCATCAAGAGAAACTTTCTTATCTTGCATATTAAAATTCACCCGGAATTGAACATATGCTTTGATTTTGATGAGGAAATGAAGTATTCGATCAATTACGAGTTCATTAGGAATTTCCACCTTATGCATTTTCAAGGTCTCAACATGCTCCATCAACTTGAGCACATGAGGGCTCACCTTTTGGCCCTCTTTGATGTTAAGATCAAAGAATGCGGAAGCCGCTTCATATTGAATGACCCTAGGAGCTCGTGAAAACATGTTCACAAGCTTCATGTAGATCTCATGAGCAGTGCTAATCTTTATACGAGATCACATTAAATTACAACCGAATCAATATTCCCTTTCATTACGGGTAATATTGATTAAATCTAAGGCCATACTAAGATAAAATTACATAATTCAAAATTATATAAATAAAAGACATTCAACAATTGAAATATTCAGCATTATAATATGTACCTATCATGCAAAATCATGTGCCAAATCGCCCTATTTAACTTATGTCATACATATAACCCGGTTTCATGGAAATGCGTGATAATAACCTTTTAAAATCACTAATTAACACTTAAATCACATCTAAGCTCAAGTTAATTATCCTAACACATTTTAGGACTCAAAAATCAGTCATCACTAAATTTTGACAATAATTCAACTTGATTTAATTTTATGCTCATTTTTTTACCTTAAAATCATAATATTTATGAAATAAATCCACATTAAATCATAAAGATTTCAAAATTTGAATTTTAAATTTTTGAACATTCTGGAATAAATCCATCACACTCATAATGTCAAAAATCATGGTTAAAATTTTCGAATTTATTTTGAGAAAATATAGTTGCATTTTATCGGTTTTATCTCATTAAATACATAAAGTATCCGAAAATGAAACCAATAATTTTTACAACTTTAGATCTGATTATTGGAATTATATTATATTATTAATTTTAATCACATAATGATAGGTATATTATGACAATGATACGATGATACGATGACTTATAATGACTTATAATGCCCTAGGCATATTTTTCATTTTAGTAGGTATATAACAAGTGAAAGTATATTGACATAGAGTTGAGACTCTGATACCACTTGTTAGAAATCTATATCTCTTTTCTTTATATATTCATATATGTTTCAAATTAATTTAGTCATAAAATTAACTTAAATCTTATGCATGCAAACTAAATAAGAAGAGATAAGAAAATCAATTTCTCACCATTAAAATTTCGGTCAAATGGGCACCAACAAGATCTCCTTCTTGTTAGTTCTTGATTTTTCCAATATTGGATGAACATTCATGACTTCAAAATAGAAGCCCTCCAATTAGTAGCACCCAAGACTATCCCTTAATCCCACAAACTAACATGTACTATATATTTGTAATGTGGTTTACCTTAAAATTGATTACTAATACTCATATACTACTACTAGTATTATTAGTAATTGATTCATACAAATTAGATTCATCGAACTTGATTTTATGATGAACAAGAGAGAGAAGGTATTGTTTTTATTAAACATAAGAAAAATGATAAAAATTGAGAAAAACTCTCTCAAAATCCCCTCCCAAAACCGGTGGCATTGTATGGTCTTATGACCATTTTCCATTTTCTTTTTGTCTTCGTAAGACAAATGTGTAAGTCTTTTTTCATAGTCATGTCACTATCAAGTGTCATGGACAAATGAATAAGACAAATGGAAAAAGACAAAACTTCTAAACATGCCACCTAATTTCGGTTTATATGTTGTAATATGGAGTCCATTTTATTTTTGTCAATTGTACAATTTTATGTTATGTGACATGTGACATGTCTCATGTCATGCTTTAATTTAAAATGCATATTTAACAAATTAAATATCATTTACAAATTAAATAAATCATATTTAACAAATTGACTTGTAATTTAAAATTACTTTCTCATAAAATGGTCATTTAATTACTAGTTAGCATAATTCACAACATCTTGTAATTATAAATAACTTATCATTCTCATCTCGCGTGTTTCACAGATCAACATTAATCGGTAACGATTGGCTTGCTAGAGTTTGACGTTACTGTCGTGGGACGGTGGTGGTCAGTTGATCCCTTAAGGTCACACCTAAAGGATGATGCCCTTATCTATAAAGTTAATTAATTGTATGTCGATACAAGTTGATTCATTCCTTAAAAATGAACAATTTATTTTTAAAGCGAGGAAATATGTATCTTATTATAATGTGATTAAATAAGATCATATTTAGTGGATTAATATGTTAATTCACTAAATTATGTTGAGGTTTTATAAAAGTTTCGAGGTAGAGGTAATTGGTTATTTATATTTACAAGAGGTTGTAAATTTAACTAACTAGCTATTATGGGACCCATTATATGTTGATATAATGTTAAAATATTACTCAATAAGCTGAGTGAATATATATTTATTAATTTGTCTCATAATTGTTGTATGATCAAATTAATATTTAATTATGTAAGATAATTAAATATAAGAGTTATAAGCATTTGTGGGACGAATATTATAAGACAAAAATGGACCATAATAAGAGCATTTGACCGTTTTTTTAGAGGATATAGGACACTTGTCCTAAGTCTTCTATTTTGTCTAAAAAGCTTATGACAACCACAACACTTGTCATGCTCACTCTACCATATATAAGACTATCAATAAAGCATTTGTAAAAAGAGTTTTGAGAAGAAAAAATTGCTCTTATTAAGAGCATAGGGCCGGACCACTTTAAGAGTGGAAGAGCTTTTGTTGTTCTTATTTTTCCCTCTATCATATTCTCAAAATATGAAACATGCAAAAACCTCTCACATATTCATCTTCTTCTTCATAAAAACATTAGTTTTTGATTCAATTTGTTCATAAAGATTACTAATATTATTAGTGTAACACCCCCTCATACCAAGGTGCCTTACCAGGACCACCTTACCATGAAAGTGTGTTACCATCTCGGTTGCCCGAGGTTAGTACATATCAAAAGCGTCTGAACTGAGCACATTTATTAAAATACTGTAAAGCATAAAGTTTACAACATCCCAAATCCAAATACTGGTTTAACAAAATACAATCTCCAAAGTTTAACAATAAAAGAAATCCAATCTAAGACTCAGACGGTGATGCTATGACTGGTGATGGCGATACTCCCCAGACAGTTCCCAAGCTCACACTAGCAATACCTGTCAAGCCTGCTCACCATCCCCGAATGGATCACCGCAGATTCCACAAACAACACGGGGTCAGTGTTACTCAAACATTTAGACAAACAAACGGAGAAATCCACTGATCATCGCCAATTCCCATTACTCTATTCTCACACAGTAACCGACTACACACTGAAGTGTGTAGCCCTGCCAGATTACCCATCGCAACAGGTAATCCTCGCCGCCAGTGGGTGACCGCAGCCGATCCCACCTAGTCCAGCTCCTCAACGAGCGACAACCATCCCTGTCCCTTAATGTGCACATCCCCTCCCGCGGCGGGTTCCACGGAGGGCGAACTAGGGTGTGAAGCCACTCCCGCAAGTGACTCCACCACAATCACAAACACAAGATACCACAGCCATCTCAACACCCTTACACCATCATCGTCACAACAATCTCCATATTCCGATGATCAACAGATAACAATAATCACAACAACATGTCTTACAATAACAGTAAACTGAGTAGGAAACCCTACCTTAGAAATCAACAGTGGGAATGAACTTGCACACTCAGAAAGGCTCCTCTACGAAGTCTTCTCCTATACCATAATCATATCACACAATTACACATTGCACAACCCCCATATTCCCAATTCCGTAATTACAGTAACCCCAACGAATACAAACAACATAAAATAAAACTTACCAACAGTAGGATGAGGAATTGTACGTAAGGACTCCGAAGGTTTCGCAAACAACAAAGCAGTGGGATGATTAGGGAGTGATTAGGGAGAGATTAGGGTTAACGTAAAATGATGAAGTAGAAATGATGTTTTGAAAACTGACGCGGGATATAAAATAAATCTTAAACGCTCCCTAATCAAACCGTCAAATAATACTCGCCAGACCGAATACTCGGTCGAGTAAAGTTATACTCGGCCGAGTATCCTCTATTCGGTCGAGTATTCACTATACTCGGCCGAGTATTCATCGGCAGAACCAAAACAACTCATAACAACAGCACTACTCGGCCGAGTAGGCTCTACTCGGTCGAGTAGTCACCAAAGAAAATCTGTAGTGTTACAATCTTCCCCCCTTAAAAAGAACTTCGTCCCGAAGTTCATACTCTACTATAAAACAAAGCACAACACTACAGCACAAGACTATACTAACCACATATAACAACACCAAGGAACTAAACAAGTCACAATAAAACGACAAACAAAACAAAACACAACCGCGACCATCTCCTACCCCCCTAAAAAGACAACGGTTACGTCCCCGTAACCAAACATACCTGATCAAAAAGGTGAGGAAAACGTTCTCGCATAGCTTCCTCGGGTTCCCATGTGGCTTCCTCCATATTATGATTAGACCAAAGGACCTTGAGTAAGACCGTCTCACCATTCCGGGTCTTACGAACCTTGCGATCAAGAATCTCTTTAGGAATATCGGCGTAGGACAAGGATTCATCAAGCTCGATGTTCTCCATCTCAAGGATATGCGACGGATCGCTCACATACTTTCGAAGTTGAGATACATTAAAAACATTGTGTACTCTATCCAAAGCTGGTGGTAACGCTAACCTGTAGGCCACCTCGCCAACACGGTCCAAAATCTCGTAAGGACCTATAAACTTTTGGCTTAGCTTACCCTTTTTCCCGAACCTCATAACACCTCGCATAGGTGACACTTTTAAAAGAACCTTGTCACCTACCATAAACTCAATGTCCTTGCGGTGCAAGTCAGCGTAGCTCTTCTGACGATCTTGGACTTCGGCATTTCCGGCCATACAAAGCTTCAAAAGGTGTCATCCCAATGCTTGTATGATAACTGTTATTGTATGAAAACTCGATCAAATCAAGCCTGTCTTCCCAACTCGCCCCCAAAGTCCATAACACATGCCCTCAAAGATATCCTCTAAGGTCTTGATGGTCCGTTACTGTCGACCATCGGTTCGCGGATGAAAGTCTGTACTCATCTTTAAAGTTGTACCCATCAACTCTTGCAGCTCTTGCCAAAACTTGGATATGAACCTCGCATCACGATCAGAAACGATATCTTTAGGTATACCATGTAACCGAACCACATGCCTCCTGTAACCTAATGCCAGCTGCATCTTAGACCAAGTATCTTTCATGGGGACGAAATGAGCTGACTTGGTTAACCGATCAACAATCACCCAAATCATATTGTTACCTTGTTGTGACCTAGGTAACCCCACGATGAAGTCCATGGAGATCGACTCCCACTTCCACTCGGCATCACAAAAGACCGAATATTACCTTGTGGTCTCCTTTGTTCACCCTTGACCTTTTGAAAGGTCAAACATCTGGCCACAAACTCAGCTACATCTCTCTTTATGTTTGGCCACCAAAAAGTCTTCTTAAGGTCTCTATAAAGCTTGTCTCCACCTGGGTGAACTGAATAGGGAGTGCAATGAGCCTCCGTCAAGATCACTCTCCGCAACTCTGCATCCTCAGGAACACACCATCTCCCATCAAAACGAACACTTCCATCTGGATGGATAGAAAACCTGGCAGCCGTTCCACTCTGTACCTTTGACTTCCACTCCTGAACCTTCGGATCAAGCTCTTGCTTACTTTTGATGTTCTCATACAACTCTGGCTCGATCGTCAAATCCCCGATGGTATCCCCCTCTCGAAACATAAAGATCCCCAAATTAGACATCTCATCCCTCAACTTCAAAGAAGGACATAGCTGTACATAGCGAATGAACGCTCTTCCTACTCAATGCATCTCGCAGAACATTAGCCTTACCCTCGTGATAGATGATCTCCATATCATAATCTCCAATCAACTCCATCCACCGTCTCTCCGCATGTTAAGCTCCTTCGAGTGTAGATGTACTTTAGACTCTTATGATCGGAGAACACCTTAAAAGTTGCTCCATAAAGGTAGTGTCTCCAAATCTTAAGAGCGAACACAACCGCACCCAGCTCCAGATCATGAGTAGGGTAGTTCTCCTCATATTGCTTCAGCTGCCTCGAAGCATAGGCTATGACTTTCCGTCCCTGCATCAAAACACAACCAAGACCATTCTTTAAAGCGTCGGTATATACCTCAAAGTTCTCACAACCCTCTGGCAAGGCTAAGATAGGAGCTGTGGTCAAGCGTTCCTTTAGGGTCTGAAACGCCGTCTCATAACTCTCATCCCAAACAAATCTAACTTCCTTCCTCATCAAAGATGTCATAGGCCGCGCTATGGTAGAGAAATCTTTCACAAATCTTCTGTAGTAGCCTGCAAGGCCTAAGAAACTCCGAATCTCAACAACATTCTTTGGCGATTCCCACTTGGTAACGGCCTCAATCTTACTAGGATCCACGGATACCCCTTTCTTAGATATTACATGGCCCAGAAAAGCCACCTCCTCTAACTTAACTCACACTTGGATAGCTTGGCATAAAGCTGATTATCTCTCAAAGTCTGCAGAACTATCCTCAAATGCTCCTCATGCTCTTCCTTAGTCTTAGAATAGACTAAGATATCGTCGATGAAAACAACCACAAACCTATCCAAAAACGGTGTAAAGATCCGATTCATCAAATCCATAAAAGCTGCTGGCGCATTGGTCAACCCAAAAGGCATCACCACGTACTCGTAGTGACCATATCGAGATCGGAACGCTGTTTTAGGAATATCCTCATCTGCTATCCTCAGCTGGTGATACCCCGACCTCAGATCAATCTTGGAAAACACACCTGCTCCACTTAGCTGATCAAACAAGTCATCAATCCTCGGCAACGGATACTTGTTCTTCACTGTGACCCGATTGAGCTCTCTGTAATCAATGCACAGTCTCATACTCCCATCTTTCTTCTTTACAAAAAGAACTGGAGCTCCCCACAGTGACACACTAGGCCTGATATAACCCTTGCCTAGCAAGTCATGTATCTGCTTTTTCAACTCTGCCAACTCTTTAGGTGCCATACGGTAAGGTGATTTAGATATAGGACCCGTTCCCGGCTTAAGCTCCACGCTGAAATCAACATCCCTCTTGGGAGGCAAACTCGGTATCTCCTCAGGAAAAGCATCTTCGAACTCTCTCACCCCAGATATCTCAGAAGCTCTCGGTGACTCTACTCGATGATCTCTCACATGACAAAGAATCAAGGGACACTTCTTCCTTAAACATGACTTTAAAGTCATTACAGCTATGAACCTACACTTAGGCTTTACCACAAACCCTCTATAGGACACCCTAACACCCTTGGGACCCTTTAAAGACACTCTCTTTTGTCGACAATCTATCCTTGCATCATACTTACCTAGCCAATCCATCCCGACAATCACCTCGAACCCATCCATAGGAAACTCTAACAGGTCTACTGGTAAATCTACCCCTCCAACTACCATGGATACTCCCTTATACAGCTTGAGACACGACACAGACTCCCCTGAAGGTATGAATACATCATCTTTTACAACCTCAAACTTTCCCAAACCCATAGACACAACATGACTCTTAGACACAAATGAATGTGTAGCCCCGGAATCAAACAAAACAAAGGACGGTACATTATGAACAAGAAAGGTACCGGTAACTACATGAGCATCATCATGTGCTTCCTGCTTGTCCATCATGAAGAGCTTTCCACTGTTTTTCTGTCCTCCACCCTGAACTGAAGCATTGGAGGTACTTGGCTTGGCTGCCGAATCTTGAGTGACGCTATTGTTCTGGCGCTGATAAGATCCACCACCTCCGCGGTTGTAACCGCCCTGGTTGCCCTGTCCACCTCTGTTGCCCCATGAACCTCCCGGTCGGTTACTAGCAAAACTCTGAGTCGGCCCCTGAGAAAAATTCCCTGACCGTGCTCCTGAACCAGTGTCGGGCTTGTAGCTCGTGCATTCCTGTCTTTTGTGGCCTATCCCACCATAGTTGAAGCAAGTAAGATTGGAGTTGTCACTCACAGCCCGACCTCCATTCTTTCCCCAACCACGAGATCCTCCCGAGAAACCAACTCCACCAGAAAAAGCCTTAGCATGGTTGAAATTCCCTTTCTTGTTGGTCGGCTGACTGTTGTTTCCACCATCAGCCTTCCTCTTTTCTGCAGTAGTCCTCTCGTCGATCTCTCTTGATAGATCTACCATTCTCTCAGCTTGACCCGCTCTCAAGTACACTTCCTTGAGGTTAGTAGCAACCCCGGCTGGCATACGACTCACGATCTTAGCAGATAAACCCCGCTCAAAACGGAGAGCCAAACCTCTCTGTCCTAGCTGCATATCTTCAACATAACGAGATAGCTCCAAAAACCGATGATAGTAATCGGTGGATCGTCATCTCCTCGGTCATGGTGAAGGAATCAAAGTCGGATCTCATCTTGTGTCGGATATGCTCCGGCACAAACTGCTCTCTCATAGCACTCTTCAACCCAGACCACGGAATAGCTCCTTCCGCCTGGTAGTACGCTCTAGCATCTTCCATGACATTTTGCCACCAAACTGCAGCCTCACCTCTTAGGTAGTACACTACCTACTCAACAATCATGTCCTCGGGGCACTGAACCATTTCCATGAGAGCTTCAATCTCACGGTGCCACTTCTCGAGTAGCTTTGGTTCACCTACCCCGTCATATGTGGGAGGGTTGGAGCGAGCAATGATGATGCTGAGTTGAGTTGCATCCATCGACTTCTCGTTCCCCTTTCCCACATTTTTGAGAGCTTCAAGGAGAGCCTCTTGTTGCTCAATCATACGAGCAACCTCATCAAGAGTCATCTCCGAAGCTTGGATCTGCGCGGGAGTTCTTTTGGGCGGCATACTGAACTGACAAGAAACACGGAAACGTAAACACGGAAACGTAAACACAAAAGCCTACAACCCAAAACGTAGTAACCTCCGCCAAAAGAACACTCGGCCGAGTATACCAACATACTCGGTCGAGTAACGACTACTCGGTCGAGTATCCTAGATACTCGGTTATATTTCGACTCCGAGCGAACTTCAAAAACTCAAAAACAACACTCGGTCGAGTAAAACAACACTCGGCCGAGTAGCCACTACTCGGTCGAGTATACCTCTTACTCGGTCGAGTTGTCACAAACAGATAGCTCTTTGCTACTCACCGCAAATCAATACTCGGTCGAGCTCTTGGTTACTCGGCCGAGTGCTCCCTACTCGGCCGAGTACACCTTACGCTCGGCGAGTCACGAGAATAGACGGGTATACACGATAAAGTTCCCCTATCATGCTCACTATTCCCCGCAAAGAAACACATAATATTACGAGTTTAAATGCCATGTTATAATCACATCAGCATGCAATTCATATATCAAGAACTTTAATGCCACATTAGAATCATATCAGCATACAATTCATACATATGCTAAATCCAACATGACCAACATTCACAACCCATCACATCCACCATTCCTCCCATCACAACATTTAGGAACTTCAACACACATACTTTCAACCATCAACTTTAACCAACATGCATCTTCACATACATGTACATACAAAACCTAGCTCTCATCACACTTCCCCATGTTAACGGCTCGAGTTAGTGAGGGTCAATTTGCGACTCCGGGACGTCTCCCGAGTCTTTGCGGTAGCTCCAAACAACTCTCCCCAGGTTCATTTTATTTAGACTCCCTAGGTTCATTATATTCATTTGTTTAGGTGCCGGAATCTTCGGCTCTGATACCACTTTGTAACACCCGCTCATACCAAGGTGCCTTACCAGGATCACCTTACCATGAAAATGTGTTACCATCTCGGTTGCCCGAGGTTAGTACATATCAAAAACGTCTGAACTGAGCACATTTATTAAAATACTGTAAAGCATAAAGTTTACAACATCCCAAATCCAAATACTGGTTTAACAAAATACAATCTCCAAAGTTTAACAATAAAAGAAATCCAATCTAAGACTCAGACGGTGATGCTATGACTGGTGATGGCGATACTCCCCAGACAGTTCCCAAGCTCACACTAGCAATACCTGTCAAGCCTGCTCACCATCCCCGAATGGATCACCGCAGATTCCACAAACAACACGGGGTCAGTATTACTCAAACATTTAGACAAACAAACGGAGAAATCTACTGATCATCGCCAATTCCCATTACTCTATTCTCACACAGTAACCGACTACACACTGAAGTGTGTAGCCAGCCATTACTCATCGCAACAGGTAATCCTCGCCGCCACAAAGGGTGACCGCAGCCGATCCCACCTAGTCCAGCTCCTCAACGAGCGACAACCATCCCTGTCCCTTAATGTGCACATCCCCTCCCGTGGCGGGTTCCACGGAGGGCGAACTAGGGTGTGAAGCCACTCCCGCAAGTGACTCCACCACAATCACAAACACAAGATACCACAACCATCTCAACACCCTTACACCATCATCGTCACAACAATCTCCATATTCCGATGATCAACAGATAACAATAATCACAACAACATGTCTTACAATAACAGTAAACTGAGTAGGAAACCCTACCTTAGAAATCAACAGTGGGAATGAACTTGCACACTCAGAAAGGCTCCTCAACGAAGTCTTCTCCTATACCATAATCATATCACACAATTACACATTGCACAACCCCCATATTCCCAATTCCGTAATTACAGTAACCCCAACGAATACAAACAACATAAAATAAAACTTACCAACAGTAGGATGAGGAATTGTACGTAAGGACTCCGAAGGTTTCGCAAACAACAAAGCAGTGGGATGATTAGGGAGTGTTTAGGGAGAGATTAGGGTTAACGTAAAATGATGAAGTAGAAATGATGTTTTGAAAACTGACGCGGGATATAAAATAAATCTTAAACGCTCCCTAATCAAACCGTCAAATAATACTCGCCAGACCGAATACTCGGTCGAGTAAAGTTATACTCGGCCGAGTATCCTCTACTCAGTCGAGTATTCACTATACTCGGCCGAGTATTCATCGGCAGAACCAAAACAACTCATAACAACAGCACTACTCGGCCGAGTAGGCTCTACTCAGTCGAGTAGTCACCAAAGAAAATCCGTAGTGCTACAATTAGTGTAATACATGAGTATTAGTAATCAATTTTAAGGTAAACTACTAAACAAATATCTAGCTAATATTATTTCGTGGGGATAAGGGATAATCTTGGGTGCAATCAAGAGGAGTGACAAAAGACTAGTGTGATGTGTCACAATCACACAATAAACAACATCAACATAAGACAAAAGAGCATCTTATGTGCTCTTATTATGGCCGAAAATTTGGTCCTTATTTGGTCTATTTTTGCCTTTTGTCATTTGTCCCACAAATGCTTATAAGTCATATGTTTAACTATCTTACATATTTAATTATTAATGTAATCATTTAACACTTAAATATTACAAATAATAATATAATATACACTCCACTTTTTGAGTAGTATACTACCATTATATCATCATATAATGGGTCCCATAATTACTAGTTAGATAAAATTACAACTTCTTGTAACTTTAAATAACTAATTACCTCTACCTCAAAACTTATATAATACCTCAACAAATTTAGTAATATAACACTTAATTACTAAATTTAATCTTATTTAATCACATTAAAATAAGACGCAAAATTGCACTCCCATAATTAAGGAATTAATTAATTCGTATCGCATACAATTATTTAAATATCTATTTGGGCCTCATCCTATACAATTATGAAAAATGCTCTGAGTATGACATTGGCACAAATAGAGAATTACGCATTAGCATTGGTCAGGATGGAAATTTTTGCTTCTTTACCACCCCAACTCCACCCACTCCTATATTATTGCCCACCACCTTGGAAAGAAAATCTTGTGAAGAAAAACTTACAAAACTCAAGGCATCCTTGTTTGAAGAAACAATGAGAAATATCAAATTAAGTGGGAGTTCTAGCAAGAGTGTCCTTGCAAATGAAAGGAGTATTGGTATTAATAAAAGGAAGGCAAAAATGGGCGAGAAACCCAAACCTGATTATAAATTGGAAATGGATAGTGAGACTACCAAGACCAAGACCAAGAAGGGTGCCAAATCCTATGAGGAATGTCATTATTGTAATGTCATGGGCCATTGGAGGCGAAATTGCCCCAAGTATTTGGAAGATATCAAAGTTAAGCTTGTTACTCCAAGTGGGACTTGGAAATTTGGAAAAGCTAAACAAGAATGATATGAATCTTCGACAATGAAATGGAGCTCGGGTAGCCGCCACTTCTAGAGAAATTTATATACTTGTTTTAGCAAATAGCTTTGAGTTATAATTTACATAATTGTTATTATGTATCCACTTAGTCTAAAACATTATTTCCATTTCTAACCGAGACATGAAAGGATTTATATTTTGCCCTAAAAGACAATTGTTGTATTTTATTGAAAATAGACATGGATGTGAGCCATGTCACTTATCTTTATGATACACAAGTTTTAGACAGTTCCAACTCATGTAAAGATATCTACATAATACGCACCAAAAGACTCATAACTGGTAATCCAAATGATTTGTACATTTGATTTTTCAATTAGGTTACGTAAATGAGAAACGCATTAAACGCTAGTGTCGACTAGAATTATTGGACCATTTGATTTTCAATCATATGGAATATGCGAATCTTGTCTCCTTTGCAATATAATTTGTACTTCCTTTAGTGGTAAAGGGACACAACCAAGTGATTTGTTGAGACTAATACATGCCGATGTATGTGTTCTAATGAGCGTCACCGCAAGGGGAATTTATGACTACTTCGTCAATTTTACCAATGATTCAAGTAGATAAGGGTATATTTACTTAATCAAATAAAAGGTGAAGCATTTGAGAGATTTGAGAAATTTCTAAAATGACGTAGAGAACCAATTGAATAAAGTTCTAAGCATTACGACCCTATCGTAGTGGCAAAGATCTAAGTAATAAATTTGATTTATTAAAGATGGATTATGACCTAGCGTCACTACCCATAAGATCAAACTAATATGAGTTGGTTTGAGTTGTTGAACTCAATTTTGGGAAATTGCAATCCAATACGGACAAGTAATTCTAAACGGATAGTCAACCATTAGATACCTAGAATAGAGAGTCTATTAAACCATATGACACGGATCAGATTGTCATATTATATGTATCAAGCTGCCATGTTTGGGATGGCCTTTTGAAAGCTAATACATAGTCTAGATAAACTCCTAATACTCCACCATATATATCTTTGTAACTCACAAAGCTATCTCTTAAGAAGATAGAGGTATTTCTAAGAGATAGAGTGGGAGTAGATCGTTATAAACATGTCTTATAATGTTACTTTGTGAAAGTAATAGAGCTATAATCTATAAAGATAGAGCGGGAGTATAGCTCAGTGGGAGTTTATCGCACATGTCTTATTATTTAAAAATATTACTTTGTGAAAGTAATAGTATCATGACCTTCTTACATACGAGCCGAAGCATTACAATCCAAAAATTGTTACTCAAGAGTAGATTTACTTTAAGGCGAGGGTCTCCTCAAAGGTAAATAGAGCTTAACAGTAAACAAATGCATAAGATTTACATGAAGATGTTGATCATGATAAATTGTGTTAGGAATTGCCGCATTTCATTTTAATGATAAATGGCAAATAAAAATTCGCTTTTCTAAAATGGGAATTTAGAGAAGGAAGTGTTTGAAACACAAAATCTTAGATGAAGATTTAAGAATCCTAACATATTATGCGTAGCTTTCTTAAGTGATATTAAAATGATCTTAAGCAAGCATTAAAGGATTATACTTTTCGTTCATGTGGTAATAGTGAATTGTTTCATTCACATGATTGAAGAATCAAGATTATACATGAAGTTAAGTGGGAGCCAGAATCATTTTTCCATGTCTTATATGTTGATAACATATTACTTATTGAGAATAATGTACCAATGCTCTCTTCTGGCAAGAGTGATTGGGAGACTAGGAAAGGGTGCAATATACTTTAGATTACCGAATCTATGTGAAAGTATATTGACATAGAGTTGAGAGTCTTATGAGGATAAGATCTTTCGTATCTGTTTAACATCAACAAGGTTGAATGGCTTATTCATGATGATGAAAGTGGAATTACTATGATGGAATCATAGTCGTCCACTGAACCTATTAAGTTGTTGATTACATGAAATCGATTGCTAATGTTTTCGCTATTAGAACGATTATGTATGCTAACAGACGCACGTGCAGTGATGAAAAATATGCCTAGGGCATTATAAGTCAATAACAAAGGATAATTCCCATAATATGGCTTGTAAAAGCCTTAAAGAACATCCTTGAGATTCTTGAGAATAATTAAGGATTCATTCATATGTTTGGATGATAAACTAAGTTACGTGTTGAAGGGTTACACAAAACTTTAGTTTCCAAACCAAAAGGGATTTGTTGAAATACTAGGATATCTTATTGACTAAGGAGTAAGATACTAAGAAAGGTGTTTTTTAGTTTCGCGCATTGCAAATATCTACAAAAGGAATCTAAGTAAATTGTGATAAAATAGTCAACGTAGGGATTAAGGGTGAATCCCTCTACAAATGACTTTATCACAAGTTATGTGATAATAGTGGAAGTGTCTTTCATGTGAAAGAGCCCAAGTCTAGCAATAAGTCTAGACAAATACTTAGAAATGAATTCATGTCATTAGAGATGACATTGAATGGAAGGAAATAACAATTAATAAAGTTGGAATATATGGATATCGGGTATATCCACTTGCCAAGATTGTATTGCATTTTAACTAGTGTTATACTACACTAAAGATTATAGAATATGAAGTAGTAATAGTGTATTGACTATTCATATGTGATAATCACATTTATCGTTTGAGTTTTATTAAACTCACCCATTACTTTGTCGTATCCGAATGGGTTGTTGAGAACAAATTGAACCCCATTAAAGTGAACTGGATTGACATGGTATCCGCCCCTAGTTACTTATATGAGGTGACGTCTCGAAGTGACTAGAGTGTGATGCGATTGATGGCAATTTCAAGTGCCATTGTAACACCCCCATTTACTCGGGAGCCTTTAGCTAGACATTCCCAAATAAATAGGACAGTTACCATCTAGGTTTCCCGAGGTAGTGAATAACAAAGTACAACAAACCAAAGTACTTTAAATTAAAACTTTAACGATTACATGTTTATTACAAATTTAATCAACTAAAACTTAATATAAAATATTTACAACTCGCAGCGGAAATTAGATAAGTGATATAATTACATTTGTGATCTAGACTCCTGCAGGTCCGAAAGCTCACACGCCCAAGCTCCCCATATCCAGCTAACTCAAAACCTGTTATTTAAATCTGCTCCCCATTTAACCGGAAATATTAAATGGTTCACCACAGGATGCCATCAATTAAACCAGGCATCAATTTTATTTTGACACAGAAGCAAACACGTCAACCAATGGTTGAGTAGGATAATCACACAATATTAAATATACAAACTAACAGATGTAAACACGTGGAATAAATACCACTACCAATTCCATCATAACCACACTAGTCGTCCCGGTCCTTGACCGAGGCTCCACCACACCGTCGTCCCGCCAACTCCTGGCCCGGGGATAAGCACAATTGTCGTCCCAGTTCGAGACTGAGGGTAATCTCATAACTCATCGTCGTCCCAGTCCGAGACTGAGGATAATCTCATAACAATCTCATATCCCGCAATATAAACACAACGCGTCTCTCGTCAAGACTGAGGATAACCGATAAAATAGTATGCCAATACGAATAATTCAATCCAATAATAAACAACCACAATAATCCAATAATAATAATTTATGCATCCATTTAATTTCACAAAAGTAGAGTTGAGTAGTTATCCTACCTGGCAAGCAAGCACTCCAATTACGCAATCCAAATAAATAAAGAAAATCCAATCCGATTATAATTCTTCACAATTTCCGTCACCTATATAATAATAACAATTACAACAATTATAATTACTAACTTTACTTATATATTCATTTATTTATTCCTTTTATTTAATTATTCAAATTAATTATTTATTATAATTATTAAAGGTTTATGATAACTAAAAACCCGATTCAATTACGAACCCGACTCACCCGAACTAATTAAACAATTTAAAACCCGCTCACAAAACAACACACACCCCACTATACACCGTGTTCAACACCCCTCCATAAACACGCCCAAAAACGCCACCACAAGCAACCACGACCACTTCCTAGTTCTGCCACCTCCTAGCCCACATCACGACGAGCACCCATGACCAAAACCACCAGCCAACCCGCTACCAACAGCCCACAAACACCCTGCCCTAACAACCCTCTTCAAACCGTCACAACCAACACCACTCTCTCACTCATCATCTTACACCATCACCACGACCACTACAGCCACTCCCACACATAACGGCCACCACTATTGTCATCCCTGGTCTATGATGGTTCTAATGGTACCCTCCATGCCCACTCACAGTCAGAAACACGGCTATAGTGGGCGTCTAAAAACAGCCGCGTCAAATCCTCTGTTTTCGCATTTTGCGGCCACCACCCACAAAAACCACCACCTGCCGCCACGCCAACACCAACAACATGGTCGACTACCTCCCCCCATCACAACCCTACCATGCCCAGGTCAAGACTCAGCCAATTAGGGGTTCAATTACCCACTACAAATACCCACGACCTAACCCGCAACACCCCCTGACCAGCCACCTTTAGCCGCCTGCCACCGCCACCCTAGGCCATCCCTGACACCACCACTACACCCATTCCAACCCTTGCAACCCCACGATCCACTTCCCAAAGTTTGGTCTCATTCCGTCAAGGTTTGGGTCAGTTTCTAAGTGTCTTAAGATCGTCTGACAATCAGCTGTATACGAAAATAAAACAAGATTAGAAATTGTTACCTATTAATTATCACTTGCTAATTCCGTCTCCAAAAGCTCCTCTTAATTTGTGATTTATTTCTCAGATTTAATAGGGTATTTATAGGGTAGGATTATAGAGAAAGCGAGGTCAATTAGGAAACCATGTAACTTTCCTTATTCTAATTAGTAGTAGGAATTGTCATTATAATTATATCATTATTATTTATCATATACTATTAATCCTAACATAACTATGATTTCCTCATATAATACTTACTAATTTATTATTGCCATAACTTTATTATTTATTATTATAATCATAATTACCTTTATATATTATTATTAATTCCCGATATAAATCCCGATTACACTAATACCAATTTAATAAATTCGGCCCATATAATAATACCACACAGTCCAACACTCGATTACCAACTAAGCCCAAAGCACAAATATTAGCCGAACCCAATTCATGACTTGAATTATTAATTTATTATTTAATTAACGTCTCACTTGTATTTATTATTAGAAATGTCATTTAATCAATCATTAAATTACATAAATTATTATTATAAATTATTATTAAAATACGGAGTATTACAGTCTTCCCTCCTTAAAATGAACTTCGTCCCGAAGTTCGCCCATAACTACTACAAGAACACTTATAAAATTTCTCAAAACGACTACCATCCAACACAATTATCCATTATGATTATCACCCGTATCAATCATATCACAAGGTATACAAATAATAACTCAAAATATTTGTACTATTACATTACTTCCCCCTAAAAATAAACTTCGTCCTCGAAGTTCGGAATAACAAACAATAGGAACAACCAAACCATTATTGTAACGTCACCAAAACATGAAACACACATTGTAATATAAGACAACTATTATTTCCAACACAATACCTTAATGGCTAAATGAATGAAAAAAATCTTTGATTTAGTTCTAAATAGCAAAACCACAACATACAGTATACTCGAACTAACTTTATTTAAACTCAACTATTTCACTTAACTACCGACGAATACGTTGCCAAGATAAATAACAATCTATAACAAAATACAGACAATTGTTTAGTCTTTTCTTAATAATGATATCTAACTTAAACATGGATACAATTATCGTGAACATATATATGGCTTAGGGCAACACGTTCCGCATATCACTAGACATATTATTATACTCCACATAGTTGGCAACATCAAAATAGAGAAAGTAAATGAACCATGAAAAAAAATCAAGTCAAAAACTCATAGGATCGATTTATAATGCATTTTACAAACTACTTGATCGAAACAGAAATTTTACAGCAACTTGTCAGAAACTTAGGTCAACTTGTAAAAATCACCATAAATTGTCAAAATATTTTCTTACAACGTGGCTTACCAATTTAGAAACATACATGAGTCTATTAAACATTGGCGTTGGAATTATAACAAATAATTACGTAGTTTTTAAATGGCAATTTTTACAAAAACATGGCGCGAAAACATCGCTGTACAGGAACATTTCGACTACTGTCCACTAAAATATTTATTTCTCCTAAACAGTATATTATTTGAACACGAGACCAGTGGAATATGAAAGCTAACTCATAAAGATATTAATCATAAATTTTGCATACGATAATTTTAAACAGGTAGTAAACGGCAGCCAAAACAATCAAGGGTAAAATTCCGGGAAATCAACTAAAATTACGTTCTTCACAATTTCACACAATTCCCTTAATACTTCACATGTTAATGCCAACATATTTATCTCATACATATATATATCAATGCTTAAAACCATATCACATCCCCTCTCCCTAAAGGAAAAGTTACGTCCCCGTAACCGCATTAATCAGTGAAACAATATTCAAACAAGGCAAACAAAACTATTAAGGCAAACAAATGTTTTCACTTTAGATTACCCCACACTCTCAAATATTCCCTCAGGGTTACCGGTTCAAAACTGAAAGGGCCGGAAGTTTGGTGTGAGGGGCCCTACTCATCCCAAGCCTTCAGTGGGCTCCTAACAGTTTCTACCCGGGTTCATTTTATTAGACACACCCTAAGTTCATTATTGTTCATTGGTTAGGCCCGAGGATCGTTTTGCTCTGATACCACTTTGTAACACCCCCATTTACTCGGGAGCCTTTAGCTAGACATTCCCAAATAAATAGGACAGTTACCATCTCGGTTTCCCGAGGTAGTGAATAATAAAGTACAACAAACCAAAGTACTTTAAATTAAAACTTTAACGATTACATGTTTATTACAAATTTAATCAACTAAAACTTAATATAAAATATTTACAACTCGCAGCGAAAATTAGATAAGTGATATAATTACATTTGTGATCTAGACTCCTGCAGGTCCGAAAGCTCACACGCCCAAGCTCCCCATATCCAGCTAACTCAAAACCTGTTATTTAAATCTGCTCCCCATTTAACCGGAAATATTAAATGGTTCACCACAGGATGTCATCAATTAAAGCAGACATCAATTTTATTTTGACACAGAAGCAAACACGTCAACCAATGGTTGAGTAGGATAATCACACAATATTAAATATACAAACTAACAGATGTAAACACGTGGAATAAATACCACTACCAATTCCATCATAACCACACTAGTCGTCCCGGTCCTTGACCGAGGCTCCACCACACCGTCGTCCCGCCAACTCCTGGCCCGAGGATAAGCAAAATTGTCGTCCCAGTCCGAGACTGAGGGTAATCTCATAACTCATCGTCGTCCCAGTCCGAGACTGAGGATAATCTCATAACAATCTCATATCCCGCAATATAAACACAACGTCGTCTCGGTCAAGACGAGGATAACCGATAAAATAGTATGCCAATACGAATAATTCAATCCAATAATAAACAACCACAATAATCCAATAATAATAATTTATGCATCCATTTAATTTCACAAAAGTCGAGTTGAGTAGTAATCCTACCTGGCAAGCAAGCACTCCAATTACGCAATCCAAATAAATAAAGTAAATCCAATCCGATTATAATTCTTCACAATTTTCGTCACCTATATAATAATAACAATTACAACAATTATAATTACTAACTTTACTTATATATTCATTTATTTATTCCTTTTATTTAATTATTCAAATTAATTATTTATTATAATTATTAAAGGTTTATGATAACTAAAAACCCGATTCAATTACGAACCCGACTCACCCGAACTAATTAAACAATTTATAACCCGCTCACAAAACAACACACACCCCACTATACACCGTGTTCAACACCCCTCCATAAACACGCCCAAAAATGCTACCACAAGCCACCACGTAGTTCTGCCACCTCCTAGCCCACATCACGACGAGCACCCACGACCAAAACCACCAGCCAACCCGCTACCAACAGCCCACAAACACCTTGCCCTAACAACCCTCTTCAAACCGTCACAACCAACACCACTCCCTCACTCACCATCTTACACCATCACCACGACCACTACAGCCACTCCCACACATAACGGCCACCACTATTGTCATCCCTGGTCTATGATGGTTCTAATGGTACCCTCCATGCCCACTCACAAATCGGTAAACACAAATGAGCATAGTGGGCGTCTAAAAACAAACCACAAATCCTCTGTTTTCGCGTTTTGCGGCCACCACCCGCAAAAACCACCACCTGCCGCCACGCCAACACCAACAACATGGTCGACTACCTCCCCCCATCACAACCCTACCATGCCCAGGTCAAGACTCGGCCAATTAGGGGTTCAATTACCCACTACAAATACCCACGACCTAACCCGCAACACCCCCTGACCAGCCACCTTTAGCCGCCTGCCACCGCCACCCTAGGCCATCTCTGACACCACCACTACACCCATTCCAACCCTTGCAACCCCACGAACCACTTCCCAAAGTTTGGTCTCATTCCGTCAAGGTTTGGGTCAGTTTCTAAGTGTCTTAAGATCGTTTGACAATCAGCTGTATAAGAAAATAAAACAAGATTAGAAATTGTTACCTATTAATTATCGCTTGCTAATTCCATCTCCAAAACCTCCTCTTAATTTGTGATTTATTTCTCAGATTTAATAGGGTATTTATAGGGTAGGATTATAGAGAAAGCGAGGTCAATTAGGAAACCATGTAACTTTCCTTATTCTAATTAGTAGTAGGAATTGTCATTATAATTATATCATTATTATTTATCATATACTATTAATCCTAACATAACTATGATTTCCTCATATAATACTTACTAATTTATTATTGCCATAACTTTATTATTTATTATTATAATCATAATTACCTTTATATATTATTATTAATTCCCGATATAAATCCCGATTACACTAATACCAATTTAATAAATTCGGCCCATATAATAATACCACACAGTCCAACACTCGATTACCAACTAAGCCCAAAGCACAAATATTAGCCGAACCCAATTCATGACTTGAATTATTAATTTATTATTTAATTAACGTCTCACTTGTATTTATTATTAAAAATGTCATTTAATCAATCATTAAAGTACATAAATTATTCTTATAAATTATTATTAAAATACGGAGTATTACAGCCATAGAGTCATATGGCATGACTAGTCGATCACATAGGCAGACTGTATGGGACAATCTGTCGGGCAGTGACCGCTTATAGAGTTCTTGTAATTCATAAAGTCTTGTCATGGCAAGAGCTACTATAGTATTCTTATGAGTCAATTCTTTTGACTAGAGACTATTCGCCAAGTTGGCACAACTTCTGATTAGCTTTGATTTATACTCTACGATTTCGTAAATGAGGTCAAACTGGGTATATTTTGGGTTATGATGGACTGTGGCTGAACGAAGGGAATAGGGCGATAGGAATTGTCCACCCCTAGTCAGGGTTGTTTGAAATCTCAAGGCCACTCGAGGAGTAGTTAACTAGAAATGCGAGGCCACGCTCGGAAGGTATCTCTGATAGATGATTCCGGTCAGACAGTTAATCTCCAGATCGAGAAAACCACTCAAGATATGATCAAGTGTAAGTACGACCTGCAAGACACCTTGCATTGAGTGGGATATTGTAATAGGACAAGAGAATTGGTGACGCACACTTGTCGAGGACAAGTGGGAGATTGTTGGGAAATTTGTCCTCAACAATAGTGCGATCACATGATTTAAATATCATTATTAAATCTCATATAAAGAATACGTGAGGGATGATTCTTTATACAGTCGACTGACCGTCATTAATCGGTAATGATTGGCTAACTAGAGTTTGACATTACTATCGTGTGACGGTGGTGGTCAGTTGATCCCTTTAGGTCACACCTATAGGATGAGGCTCAAATAGATATTTAATTAATTGTATGCGATACAGATTAATTAATTCCTTAATTATGAGAGTGCAATTTTACGTCTTATTGTAATGTGATTAAATAAGATTTAAATTTAGTAATTAAGTGTTAAATTACTAAATTAGTTGAGGTATTATATAAGTTTTGAGGTAGAGGTAATTAGTTATTTAAAGTTACAAGAAGTTGTAATTTTAACTAACTAGTAATTATGGGACCCATTATATGATGATATAATGGTAGTATACTACTCAAAAAGTGGAGTGTATATTATATTATTAATTGTAATATTTAAGTGTTAAATGATTGCATTAATAATTAAATATGTAAGATAGTTAAACATATGACATATAAGCATTTGTGGGACAAATGACAAAAGGCAAAAATAGACCAAAAATGGTCCAATATTTCGGCCAAATAAGAAGAGCAAAAGATGCTCTTTTGTCTTTGTTGTTTTATGATTAAAGCATGAAAGTGGCATTACATACTAGCTTTAATCATTCCTACTCTTACATTTTACTACCTAGCCTAAACAAACAAGTAAAAACAAATGGGAATGATTCCCCCATGCCATTAGAGGCCACCGGTTTTGGTGCTCTTAAAATGAGCACTTGTTGCTCATTTTTCACTCCTCTTGTTTTGCTTGTTTTGCTTATGCTTCTCTCTAACTTTCCTCACATGCAAGATCATAAAAACTCTCTAAAAATACTAATACTCATCATCTATTACTAGTGGTAGTAATACAAGAACATTAGTATTATTAAGGTAATATTTCTACTAAATATCTAGCTAATATTAGTAGGAATTTTTGGGATTAATCTTGGGTGCAATTTATTGGAGTGGCTTCTATACTTGGAGTCTTAGGAGGATCATCCATCATATTTAGCTCAAGAACAAGTGAAGGAAGGTGACCTTACTTGTGCCCATAATTTCGAAACACATAACAATGTAAGGAACATTGTTCTTCTTATAAATCTTTCATTTTGTTATGCATGCACTAGATCTAAAGAACAAATAATTAACAAGTTAATTAGTTCACTATTAGAGGAGTCTAATAATAATAGGTATATGAACCTAACAAGGAATGATTAAAGCTAGTATGCAATGTCACTATCAAGCTTTAATCATAAATCAACAAAGACAAAAGAAAAATATTCCCTTGAAGCTTACAAGCCACCGGTTTTTGGCTTACAAAAGAGAGCATTAGTTGCTCATTTTTTTGTTGCTTCTTTACTTGTTTTTCCTCTCAAGCTTTTCCTCGCATGCAATTGCTTAAATCTCTCTAAAATACTAATACGCTCATCATATATTACTAGAGGTAGTAATGCAAGAACATTAGTATTATTAAGGAAATATTTCTACTATATATCTAGTTAATATTAGTAGGAATTTTTGGGATTAATCTTGGGTGCAATTTATTGGAGTGGCTTCTATACTTGGAGTCTTTGGAGGATCATCCATCATATTTAGCTCAAGAACAAGTGAAGGAAGGTGACCTTACTTGTGCCCATATTTTCGAAATACATAACAATGTAAGGAACATTGTTTTTCTTATAAATCTTTCATTTTGTTATGCATGCACTATATCTAAGGAACATATAATTAACAAGTTAATTAGTTCACTATTAGAGGAGTCTAATAATAGGTATATGAACCTAACAAGTGCTCTTGTCGTCACCTTGCGTGGCCAAGCAAAGTTGCGCGTCCCAATCGGCGAAATTGGACCCATTCATGTTGCATGCATTGCTAAATGATTGGTGGTTACTCCAAGTGGGACTTGGAAGTTTGGAAAAGCTAAACAAGGGTGATGTGGATCGCCGACAATGAAATGGAGCTCGGGTAGCCGCCACTTCAACAGAAACTTATGTACTTGTTTTTGCTAATAGCTTTGAGTTATAATTTACATAATTGTTATTATGTATCCACTTAGTCTAAATCATTATTTCCATTTCTATGTGAGACATGAAAGGATCTATATTTTGTCATCAAAGACAATTGTTGTATTTTATTGAAAATAGACATGGATGTGAGCCATGTCACTTATCTTTATGATACACAAGTTTTAGACAGTTCTAACTCATGTAAAGATATCTACATAATACGTACCAAAAGACTCATAACTGGTAATCCAAATGATTTGTACATTTGATTTTTCAATTAGGTTACGTAAATGAGAAACGCATTAAACGCTAGTGTCGACTAGAATTATTGGACCATTTGATTTTCAATCATATAGAATATGCGAATCTTGTCTCCTTTGCAATATAATTTGTACTTCCTTTAGTGGTAAAGGGACACAAGCAAGTGATTTGTTGAGACTAATACATGCCGATGTATGTGTTCTAATAAGCATCACCGCAAGGAGAATTTATGACTACTTCGTCACTTTTACCAATGATTCAAGTAGATAAGGGTATATTTACTTAATCAATTAAAAGGTGAAGCATTTGAGAGATTTGAGAAATTTCTAAAATGACGTAGAGAACCAATTGAATAAAGTTCTAAGCATTACGACCCAATCGTAATGGCAAAGATCTAATTAATAAATTTGATTTATTAAAGATGGATTATGACCTAGCGTCACTACCCATAAGATCAAACTAATATGAGTTGATTTGAGTTGTTGAACATAATTTTGGGAAATTGCAATCCAAATACGGACAAGTAATTCTAAACGGATGGTCAACCATGAGATACCTACAATAGTGAGTCTATTAAACCATATGACATGGATGAGACTCTCATATTATATGTATCAAGCTGCCATGTTTGTGATGGCCTTTGAAAGCTAATACATAGTCTAAGTAAAACTCCTAATACTCCGTTAAATATATATGTTTGTGACTCACAAAGCTATCTCTCATGAATATTGATATATTTCTGAGAGATAGAGTGGGAGTAGATTGAATCGTCACAAACATCTCTTATAGTTGAAATGTTACTTTGTGAAAGTAATAGAATTATAGAGTGGGAGTTGGTATTGAACTATTATCTATGAAGATAGTATGAGAGCATAGTTCAGTGGGAGTTTATTGCACATGTCTTATTGTTCAAAAATATTACTTTGTGAAAGTAATAGTATCATGACCTTCTTACATACGAGCCGAAGCATTACAATCCGAAAATTGTTGCTCATGAGTAGATTTACTTTAGGGCGAGGGTCTCCTTAAAAGTAAATAGAGCTTTAGAGTACTCAAATGCATAAGATTTACATAAAGATGTTAATCAAGATAAATTATCTTAGGATTGCCGCATTTCATTTTAATGAAGAATGGCAAATAGAATTCGCTTTTCTAAAATGGGAATTTAGAGAAGGAAGTGTTTGAAACACAAAATCTTAGATGAAGATCTAAGAATCCTAACATATTATGCGTAGCTTTTTTAAGTGATATTAGAATGTTCTTAAGCAAGCATTAAAGGATTATATTTTTCGTTCATGTGATAATAGTGAATTGTTTCATTCACATGATTGAAGAATCATGATATACATGAAATTAAGTGGGAGCTAGAATTGTTTCTCCATGTCTTATATGTTGATAACATATTACTTATTGAGAATAATGTACCAATTCTCTCTTCTGGCAAGAGTAATTAGGAGACTAGGAAGAGGTGCAATATACTTTAGATTACCAAATCTATGTGAGTGTATATTGGCATAGAGTTGAGAGTCTTATGAGGATAAGATCTTTCGTATATGTTTAACATCAACAAGGATGAATGGCTTATTCATGATGATGAAAGTAGAATTACTATGACGGAATCATAGTCGTTCACTGAACCCATTAAGTTGTTGATTACATGAAATCGATTGCTAATGCTTCCGCCATTAGAACGATTATGTATGCTAACAGACGCACGTGCTATAATGAAACATATGCCTAGGACATGATACGTCAATAACAAGATAATTCCCATCATATGGCTTTTGAGAGCCTTAAAGAACATCCTTGAGATTCTTGAGAAGAGTTAAAGATTCGTTCACATAGTTTGGATGACAAACTAAGTTAGGTGTTAAAGTGTTGCACAAACTTTAGTTTCCAAACCTAAAAGGGATTTGTTGAAATCCTAGGGCGTCTTATTGACAAAGGAGTAAGAGACTAAGAAAGGTGTTTTAGTTTCGCGCATTGCAAAATTTTACAAAAGGAATCCAAGTAAATTATGATAAAATCGTCAATGAAGGGATTAAGGGTGAATCCCTCTACAAATGATTTTGTCAAAAGTTATGTGATAACAGTGGGAACATCTTTCAAGTTAAAGAGCCCAAGGCTAGCAATAAGCCTAGACAAATACTTAGAAATGAATTCATGTCATTAGATATGACATTGAATGGAAGGAAATAGCAATTAATAAAGTTGGAATATGTGGATATCGGGTATATCCACTAAGCCAAGCTTGTATTGCATTTTAACTAGTGTTAATAATACACTAATGATTATACAATATGAAGTAGTAATAGTGTATGGACTATTCATATGTGATAATCACATTTATCGTTTGAGTTTTATTTAACTCACCCGCTACCTTGTCGTATCCGAATGGGTTGTAGAGACAAATTGAACCCCATTAAAGTGAACTGGATTGACATGGTATACACCCCTAGTTACTTATATGAGATTACGTCTCGAAGTGACTAGAGTGTGATGCGATTGATGGCAAGTTCAAGTGCCATAGAGTCATATGGGATGACTAGTCGATCACATAGGCAGACTGTATGGGACAATTTGTCGGGCAGTGACCGCTTATAGAGTTCTGGTAATTCATATAGCCTGGTCGTGGCAAGAGCTACTATAGTATTCTTATGAGTCAATTCTTTTGACAAGAGACTATTCGCCCAAGTTGGCACAACTTCTGATTAGCTTTGATTTATACTTTACGATTTCGTAAATGAGGTCAAACTGGGTATATTTTGGGTTATGATGGACTGTGGCTGAACGAAGGGAATAGGGTGATAGGAATTGTCCACCCCTTGTCTGGGTTGTTTAAAATCTCAAGGCCACTCGAGGAGTAGTTAACTGGAAATGCGTGGCCACGCTCGAAAGGCATCTATGATAGATAATTCCGGTCAGACAGTTAATCTCCAGATCGAGAAAACCACTCAAGATATGATCAAGTGTAAGTACGAACTGCAAGACACATTTCATTGAGTGGGAGATTGTAATAGGACAAGAGAATTGGTGAAGCACACTTGTCGAGGACAAGTGGGAGATTGTTGGGAAATGTGTCCTCAACAATAGTGCGATCACATGATTTAAATATCATTATTAAATCTTATATAAAGAATACATGAGGGATGATTCAATTATATGATCCTCCAAGACTCTATATTAGGAGCCCTTAAGGGATCAACTAACCACCACCGTCCGACGACAGTAACGTCAAACTCTAGCAAGCCAATCGTTACCGATTAATATTGATCAGTTCACTATTTAATTTATCCTCACTTTCGTATTCTTAATATGAGATTTAATTATGATTTTAAATCATGTGATCGCACTATTGTTGAGGACACATACTCCAACAAACGCCTCTGATTTGACCTACCTTTTCAAGTTTGCAGGTATTTTTTTTTTTTTGTAATTTATGACTATTGGCGGAACCAGGATTTATTGTTAAGTTGCGAAATTAAAAATGAAAAAATTTAACTAAAAGTCTCAAACTTACCGCCGCTGCTAGCCCCTTTAAAATTAGATCTTGAAATGGGGTATTAGAATAAAGGTTTGTGATGATTTTGTGGTTTTTTTATAAGGTAAAAAAATTAGGTTAATCGAAATCAACCTATAATATGCTTGCGGATGAGAGCGGTAAAAGAAAGTAATAGACTTTTGTATACCATAGATCATAATAAGAACCAGAAAGAGGAGGGCAAAGATAAAGACTCTCATAAAGACAGTCTAAATAATCAAAAGCCCACAAGGAAAAAAAAAAAAAAAAAAAAAAACTTGAAGAAGATGAAAGAAAACAAGACTAACGATTCAATGATTCCAAGCTAACAAAAATGCAAGAATGACAAGAACAAAACAGAGATCCCTTTTTAGAAAAAGGGAAAAAAAATAAAAAATAAAAAACTAAAGAAAGGAAAAAAACTTTCAGTTTTGGAAAACCCTTTAATTTAAGAGGTTTTGGATCTTCCCAATGTTAACATTGTTTTGCTATAATCATCAATAAATGATAATAGAACTTGAAAATTTCTGGTAAAATTCTCGATTTAAACTTTCAATTCTCAAGATATATGACTAATAGTTCTCCTAGGCTAAAATGGAGATAAAAAAAAGTCAAATCTTATTAGAGAAGGTAGAATCAAGAAGATGGACTCAAGAAAGTTCTAAAAAAGAAGATGATGAATTAGATGGTGAAGAAAACAAGAAAGGGTTTCAGCACCCAAAATTCATTTTTGGGGATTTTCTGATTTTGGAAGAACTTTCTCCCTCTAGAGAGGATTTTGTGATGATTTTGTGGTTAATTAATCAATTGATGCTGATTTGTTTTATTGCTTGGTTATTTCATTATGTTGATTACTTTTATGGGTAAAATGTTAGATTATTAAGGGTGATTATTAATGTTGTTAAAGATGATGACTTTTTTCATTAGGTGTTGTAATTTCTGACCAATTTTTTTCCCAGATCTACGTAAAATTTACTAAAAGTTTATGGGATTCAGTTTTATTTGTTTCTCTGTCTCGATAGTTTGTTTGTCTTTGATTAAACTAACGCTTATAAAAATTAAAAGGGATATTCTCTTGTGTACCTTGAACTTTTTCGTTTTCTAAGGTGTATCCCTCGTTTTTCACAAAAAACTTTGACCGACAATAATTCTCTGTTACGATTTTAGAAATCGATAATTTTTTTTTCAAATCAATTATCTCGTAAGGCTTGAATTTGAAAAAAAAAAAACCACCGCTTTTTGAACTCGTAGCCGGTAGTTATGGTTGGTCAAAACTTTTTTAACCAATAAACTTTAACCGACCATAATTCCCGACTATGAGTTGAGACGTCGGTGAATTATTTTTTCAAACTGAAGACCTTTAAAGACAGTTAATTTGAAGAAAAAAAAAATTATCGTATTCTAAACTTTTACCCCAGAGTTATTAACGGTCAATGTTTTTTTGCTAGAAAAGAGGGGTACATCTTGAAAAATGAAAAAGTTGAGGAGTAGACGAGAGAATATCCAGTTGAGGAACTAGTAGGTAATTTGTATAGGAAATTATGTCGTTGTATTTTACTATTAGATATAGAAAGTTATAACCTACAGAAGAGGGATTATTAATTTTGGTATGTACCAAAAATGAATCAAGGACAACATATATGGGATTGATGATTTAGAGAAAGTACTCTTAGGGTGTGTTTGAATAGCAAAAAAGGAGGGAAAGGGAGGGGAGGGGGAAGGAGGGAAAGGAAAGGGAGAGAAGGGGGGGAAAGGGAGAATGGAGGAGGTGATTTTCCTTCCAAATCTTACCTTTGTCGAAGAGAAAATAAATTGGCTTGGAGGAGGGAAATGGAGGGATCCATTTTCCCTTCCCTCCAAATCTCTCCATCTCCATTTTGCTAACCAAACAATAGATTTCTCATCCCTTCAAAACACCCTCCCCTCCCTTTCCTTTCAAATCTTTCAATCCATACACACCCTTTGTGTTTAACAAAGATAATACTCCTTTTAGTAATACCTTTGTTTATGATGTGGGACATGACTTAGTACCCTTGGAAGAGCAATTACAAGGGGAGTGGGGTTCGAACATGTGAGCTCGTAATGTTCAAGGGTACGATAAGTTGTAATTGCAGAAATATATTATAAGTTTTGACCGTTCACCTGACTAAGAATTTTATATGTTTTGCTATTCTTAAATGATGTATATGCAGCTTTTTGTTGGTTAACTAATGTTCTTGATCTTTTAAAGAAGGAATATGTTGTGACGGTGAATTGTTTTAAATGTTCAGCGAACTTCTAGCCAGGAGTGTATATATAGTTCAAAGATATGTCCATAATGGGAATTGTTAATGTTGAATTTATGGATTCAAGTACCTAAGAGGGGGAGGGGGTGAATTAGGTACTATTTAAAAATTTATAACTTCAACTTTATTGAATTAAAGTGAGTTACGAGGACAAAAGAGATGAGAAGATACTTTGAATAATATTGAAAGACTAAACAAGTATCACGATGAATGTTTGCTGAAGTATGAAAGTAACAATCATTCATTTGTAGCTATTTGTCTCGGTTTGTGGAATACGGATTGCAGACCAAATGTGACAGTATGATGAACTGTTACTTCGAACGTTTAAGCAAAGCACGACAAACAATAATAAAAGAGCAGCGGAAATAAAGTAAAACAATTGAACACGAGATTTTTGAATTGGTTCGACAAGAAACTCAAGTGCCTAAGTCCAATCTACCTTTTTATTGCTTTCTTTTAGTGATCTACTCCGACAACTAAAAGACCCTTACAATAAAAGACACCAACCTACTCCGGTTGTAAACCTAGTACAAGAACTACTCCGTTCTTATGACAAACTAACTCGCAACCTACTCCGGTTGCCAAGAGTTAAAGACTACTCCGTCCTAAACTCTACTAACACACTTAGAATGTTATAAGATCAAGTTTCCACTAACATATTCTTAGCAAAGAATAGAGATGGACAACTTTTACAAGATCAACAATTCTTAAGCAAGAGAGTTTAGTATTATAAAGTAACAGTAGCCACGACTGTAACAACTTGAAGACTTTTAAAGGATTTTGCAAAGACTCACGATTTTTAAGCTTTAAAAACAATTTGCAAAGTTGGAAAATTATTTCAGAAAAGTCTTGGGATTTTATGAAAGAGAGGCACGTCTTATATAGAGAAGGTGAGTGAAGGGGTTGCTAGGGTTTTGAAGGGTCAAAGACCACACATGTGAAGGGCATTTGCAACCACCCAAAACTTGCACCAAAGAAGGCTCTTTTGCAAAGGCAAGAATAGAGAAAGAGTGTTTGAAAGATATCCTTAAAAGCTTATGCAAATTCAGAAAACAAAGAGAGAAAAGACAACTCACATGATGACAAGTTAACACTAATATGGTAAAAAGCAATTCTTGTTTTCTAAAAGACCAAAGGGTTGAATTTGCATAAAGAGGAAATATTTTTGAAATTAATAATAATTCAAACCACTCTTTATTGAATGCCAACTCCTAATAAAAATCTGAAGTTTATCTTTGAAAAATAAGAGTCACGTGAAAGGTTTTTGAAAGATAAAAAGGACTTAAAGTTTTACGAATTGTGGCAACAATCCAAGCAACTGTTTACTAATGAAAGCAACAGTCGACTTGACTGTTTCTATTACTCTAAGATACTCTACTTTCTCGCTTGTACATTAGATGACACTAAGACTCAATACAATGGGATGATTAACAACTTCAACACTTCTTAATCCATGCTTGATTTAATCATTAATCCTGAAAAGGTAAACTAAGATAGCACAAATCAAATGGGTATGTCATCATCAACCATAAGGAACCCAACAAATTCCCCCTTTGATGATGACAAGCCCCAAACGAATGTATAAGCAATGTAAACACCTTGATTCAAGATTTTAAACAAGAAAGATCAAATGAGAGAAGGGACAATATTACCTTACCTAAGGCAAGAGCTAAAATCAAACTAGCCAAGACAATTTTACATTGCCCCAAAACAAGATTCAAAACTAAGAAGGTTAGACAAGGCATTAGTTAATCAATATGCAAAGAGATTAAGAGCATGAGTTTACCTTTTCCCCCTCTTGACATTATCAAACGGATAGGGATGTCAAAAGCATTAGATTGCAAATAATCATAAGAAAACGCAAGAAGACACATGTAAGCGTGACAAGGTAACAAACTCAACATAAACATACGGTTTAAACATAAGTTCACCATAGTTCACCATGGCTAAATAGAGTTTAAAAACACACCACCAAGCATTAACATAACAAGTAAAGAAAATAATGTCTTAGAAGGGCACAATCATGGTGGGACAAAATTAAAAAGGGCACGGGCAAAGTCAAGGGGGACGAGAAGGAAGGGATAGGCTAAGGGGAGGAAGCTTGTTCACCATCCGAGCCACTACCCAAAGGATCATCATCCACATGAGCATCATCACCAATTTCCTTTGTTGACACGAGGGTGGAGATGATATCCACCTCACCACGGATGAGGTCCACTGTGGAAGCAAGGGCCGAGATAGCTAAATTTTTTTGATGAGCATCTTGCTTAATCCAAGCACTTAACTCAGCCACGGCTTGAAGAACTTCCCGCATACTACCCGTGTTCACTTGACTAGATGACCCACCCTCCGGATCCTTCTTAATTTTCACCGAGATTAATTCATCATTTTCAACTTTAATAAGCATTTTCCCCATTTGACCATCACTCATAATGTCACACATGTGTAATGACCCCAAGCTAGTACTCACTAGTACCCCATGTGCCTTGAGCACAACCGACAACCACATTCCATAGGGCAAGTGAAGCATGCTAGAAGAGGGTCTACGAAGTTTGGTCGAAATAAGGTGAAAGCGCTTAAACATTAACCCAATCAAGTTCACCTTTTTGTGAGTTGCAATATGGTAAATTAGGTATTGTTGGGCTATGGTGAGTTTTCCCCGATCACCCGAGGGATAAATTGATCAACACAACATATTAAAAATGATTCGAAGAGGAGGGGGTATTTGTGTATTACTCACTGGACCACAAGTGACGGCTTTGGGACACACGACTTGACCAACATTAAGGGGTGATGCATAAGGTAAAGCAACCCATGTTTCGGAGGGGAGTTTGTCATAACCTCCGGTTGGGATATCAAGGGCGGTAGCAAAATCAGATTGAGAAAGTTTTAGAGGCTTACCATTCACCTTAGCCGTGAGAAATTCACCCGATTTGTCAATACGAACGGTTGCAAAGAATTGAATCACCTCACTCACAAAGACCGGTTGACGCATTTCCAGTAATTTTTCCCAACCTTGAGCCAATATCATGTCACGGACAGTGTGAAAGGCGGGAGGCTCGAACCAAGTTTGGTTGTAAACCCGAGGAGAGTGGATGGCATTGGGATTCATCAGCCTCTCACAATTTTTGTAGATGGAGGTAGGGAGATCGATGCTTTCGAGGTGATCCCAAATAAGAGCCAAATCCCATTTAGAGTTTAGGGAAACCGGATCTGAGGGAGAAAGGTACACAAGTTTCTTCTTTAAGGGTTTCGATTTTTTCAAGGGTGGTTCACTGGGTGTTTCAACATGAGGGTCAACAGTAGGGTTTTCAATGTTGCTTTGCTCGACATTTTCAGAAATGGGGGGTAATTGGGACGAAGAGGCTTTTTCTTTCCTTTTGTTGTTTTTCTTCGCCGGAATCGGGTCGGACTCGGCGGACTTGGTTGGATTTTCATTCAAATCAAACACAGTTTCTTCAATATCCTCGACATTTACCATGACCGGTTCAGTGACAGTCTCGGATGAGGAGCCAGCGACAGAGGTACCCTTCTTTCGACCGCCTCGAGTACGACGCCCAACCATAGCTGAGATGGGGATGTCGTCGGATGGTGGTGGAGCAGTGGAAGGAGGATTTGGAAGAGGGTTAGGTTGTACTGGGTTTGGTTGAGGTGATGGAGATGGAGTCGAGGTTGAGGTTTGTGGAGGAAAGGCGTGGGAGATTTTTTGTGAGGGCATGGTTTGAGTTGTTGTTGTCGATGGGTTAGATGTGACAGGTGGGGATGTCATGTTTACTGGTTTGACGGGTATATGGGTATTGAAAGAGGTCTTGACCATGGTGGGTTAAGAGGTAGGTGAGATTTGAGGGAGTTTGTGGATTTGGTAGATGAAAAGATAAGTGGACGGGGGGAGTTAGGTGGGTTGTTCGAAGAAAATGGCCCAAATAATAAATGTGGGTGGTGAGGTAGTTGGCCCAACTAAACACATTTAATCACTCGAAATAAAAACGCAAGGTAGCATACAATAAACGTAAATTTAGATATGAGGTTGAGTGATTACCGACGCACAAATACGGTGTCAATTTTTTGTCTAAACATGATGTCAATGCACTTAGAATACTTAATAACATATATCCAATTTTAATTTAATCAATTAAGGAAATTTTTAAAACTTACACTAAAAATCACAAGCAATTAATTAACCCAATTTCTAGTCTAAATTTCTCAAAATGTTCTCTTGCAAGTGGCTTAGTGAAAATATCGGCAATTTGATTTTCGGTTTTGCAAAAAATAAGTTTAATATGTCCTTTTTCCACATGATCACGAATGAAGTGGTGACGAATATCAATATGTTTGGTTTTAGAGTGTTGAATAGGATTTTTGGAAATATTTATTGCACTCGTATTATCACACATTAAGGGAATGGAGTCAAAAATAATACCAAAATCCAAGAGTTGTTGTTTTACCCAAAGGAGTTGAGAACAACAATGTGCCGCACTAACGTACTCACTTTCGGCCGTAGAAAGAGCTACTGTGTTTTGTTTCTTTGAGCCCCAAGAAGTCAAGCAAGGACCCAAGAATGTTACAATTCCGGAGGTACTCTTTCTATCCACCGTGCACCCCGCATAGTCCGCATCCGAAAATCCTATGAGATCAAAAGGACAATGTAAGGGGTACCATAAGTAAATATTTTGTGTTCCAATCAAATACCGAAGAATTCATTTAACGGCTTTGAAATGTGATTCTTTCGGATTTGCTTGGAACCTAGCACATAAACAACCACTAAAGAGAATGTCGGGATGGCTTGCGGTCAAGTAGAGAAGTGAGCCTATCATACCTCTATACACCTTATCACTAACATTCTTACCGAGTTCATCTTTGTCCAATTTGGACCCGGCTACCATAGGTGTATCATGAGGCTTACCATTAGTCATCCCAAATTTCTTAAGCATTTCCTTAATATACTTTTGTTGATGGATCATGATTCCATCCTTTGATTGCTTAATTTGGAGCCCAAGGAAAAATCTTAGCTCACCCATCATGCTCCTTTCAAACTCCGATTTCATTAGTTCCGAAAAATATAAGTAAAGGAGTTCATTTGTTGCACCAAATATAATGTCATCAACATATACTTGTACAACCAACAGTTAAATCTGATCGTGACTTTAAGAACAATGTTTTGTCAACGGAGCCTCTTTTAAAACCATTTTCAATAAGAAATTTAGACAATCTATCATACCAACACCTTGGTGCTTGTTTTAAATCGTAAAGAGCTTTGTCTAGTTTGAAAATATGGTTAGGCAAGTCATTGTTCTCAAAACCCGGTGGTTGCTCTACAAAGACATCTTCTTCCAAATATCCATTTAAAAAAGCGGTTTTGACATCCATTTGGAAGAGTTTAATGCCTTTGTGAGCCGCAAAAGCTATAAGCAATCGTATGGCCTCAAGTCTAGCTACCGGTGCATAGGTTTCATCGTAATCAATACCCTCTTGTTGGTTATAATCTTGCACCACTAGTCTAACCTTGTTCCTTACAATTTATCCCGAGTCATCAACCTTGTTGCGAAAGACCCACCTAGTACCAATGACGGTACGATTAGGCGGTCTAGGGACTAAGTGCCATACCTCGTTTCTTTTGAATTGATTGAGCTCTTCTTGCATAGCAAGCAACCAGTCTGCATCAGTCAAGGCGACTGTTACATTTGAAGGTTCAATTTGAGATAGGAAGGCATTGTGGGCACAATACTCATTGAGATGAGCGAGATTGTTGAGGGATGATCTTGTTCGAATTCCCGAGTTGAGATCACTTGTGAGATTAGTGAGTGGATGAGAGCTTTGATGTTTCCACTTCTTTGGAACAATGGTTTCTTGTTCCCCCTCAACAACATCAGTCACAGTGACTATTTCTTTTGGCCTGGAAGGATCTTCATCCTCACTATTTTGGATTGCCTCAGTTCTGGAGGTGGAGGCAACAGTCGTTGGGTCTGTTGCTTCCAGAGAAGAAACAGTAGCAGAGGTGCTACGTGTTCCCCCTGAGTTGCTGATCTCCTTTGAAGGTGACAGTCCCTGTGTCTGTTGCAATTCAGCGTTGGGAGTTTCTTCATCCTCGAACACGAAGTCCTTTCGAACAAGACCAATCTCAAACTCATCATCCTCATCCTGATCATCATCATCCATGTTTTGTACCTGTCCAAGCACACTAGATTCATCAAAAATGACATGGATGCTTTCTTCAATTAACAAGGTTCGTTTATTGTAAACTTTATAGGCCTTGCTATGATCGGAGTACCCAATAAATACTCCTTCATCACTACGTGGATCGAACTTACCCAAGTTGTTTTTACCATTGCTATGAACAAAACATTTGCTTCCAAAACATCTAAAGTATGAAATGTTGGGTTTTCTTCCACGTAGCGACTCATAGGGAGTTTTATTCAATATACTCCTTATCATGACACGATTATGAATGTAGCAAGCGGTATTTACCGCTTCGGCCCAAAAGTTCTTAGGCAACTTACTAGATAATAACATTGTTCTAGCCATTCTTTCAAGGGTTCTATTCATCCTTTCAACCACACCATTTTGTTGTGGTGTTGTAGGAGCCGAGAAGTTATGGTCTACACCATTGTCATCACAATAAGCACCAAATGATGAGTTTTCGAATTCGGTTCCGTGATCGGTTCTCATTGAAACAAGTTTTAAACCAAGTTTATTTTGAATCTTTCTTAACCAAATTAGAAACTCATCAAATGTCTCATCCTTAGAGCTTAGGAAGAGTGCCCAAACGAACCTAGAGTAATCATCAACAATGACACACATATAACGACTACCACCTCTACTTCTAGTACTCATTGGTCCACACAAGTCGATATGTAAAAGTTGCAAAGGTTGAGATGTACTCATAATTCTTTTGGATTTAAAGGAACTTCTAACATGTTTGCCTCTAGCACATTCATCACACACTTTATCAAAATCAAACTTTATATTAGGAATGCCTTCAACTAGGTCAAGTTTTTTAAGGGTATTAAGAGTTTTTGTACTAACATGACCAAACCTTTTATGTCATAACCAAGGATCATTGTTCATTACACTCATGCAAGACATGGTGTGACCGGATAGAGAGTTCAAATTAGTTAAGTAAACATCTTTGACACGTCTTCCTTCGAGTATTAGTTCATTAGTAGTGGCATCAAATATTCGACACATATTAGCACTAAATTCTACAAAATTACCCTTATCACAAAGTTGAGAGATGCTAAGGAGATTATGTTTCAAACATTTGACAAGCCGCACATTGTCGACACAAAGTAAGGATGACTTACCAACTTTTCCAATGCCAATTACTTCACCTTTCTTGTTGTCACCAAACCTTACCGTGCCACCATCATATGCTTTAAGTGAGAGGAATTGGCTTCTATCACCCGTCATGTGACGAGAACATCCACTATCCAAGTACCAATTGCGGCCGCCTCTCACCAAGCCCTACACAAAATTAGTTTTTGAGTTTAGGAACCCAAATGAAT
Source organism: Silene latifolia (assembly GCF_048544455.1). Taxonomy (NCBI): domain Eukaryota; kingdom Viridiplantae; phylum Streptophyta; class Magnoliopsida; order Caryophyllales; family Caryophyllaceae; genus Silene; species Silene latifolia. The sequence goes on along the minus strand of NC_133538.1, from coordinate 221,800,973 downwards.
TTGGGTCCCTTTTTGTGATCAACATAACTTATGGTGTCTTTCTTAATGCTCATTTGCTTTAATGTTTTGGTATTCTTGTCAATGTCATCAAACCGTTTTGTACATCCATTGAAAACATGACCATTGTCACCACAATAATTGCAAATGATGTATTCGGGAAGACCCACGTATTTTCTTCCTCTAAAATCGGTTTTAGGCTTCTGGATGCAACAGTCAGCCTGACTGTTCCATTTGAAGCCCAAACCAGCAACTTTATCACATTTCTCGGTTTGATTCGTGAGGAAGTTTAACACGGTTTGACTTCCTTCCCATTTTTCAATGATGTTCTTAGCATTAACAAGTTCATTAGTCAAGTCATTGACACGTGAGAGGAGATGCAAATTCTTTTCTTTTTCTCTCTTGAGTTCATCATTGTTAACACTTTCTATGAACAATCTTTTCTCAATAATGAAGTCATGGGTGTGGTTATTGAGTTTAGACACGAGATATATGATTCTTTCTTTGGACTCTTCATATTTAGATGTCATCTCGTCAAGTCTTTGGTTTAGATCAACGATTTCATCGGATCTATGATGAGGAGAAGACCTAGAAGTGCTACATTCGGGCATACCTTTTTGAAAGAAAGTAAGTATATCATGGAGGACTTCTATTTCATTCTTGAGACAAACAACCTCACCCTTAAGACACATGTTTTCATTTTCCAAATATTCAATCTTTTCTTTAGACTTGTCTAAGTCCTTGTCAGAAGCAACAGTCTTAGACACTATTTCTCTTAAGTCTACAACTTCAACTACAAGGTCATAGATCTCATTCTCAAGAGCATCTTGGTCCTTCAAAAGATCATCACGTTCCTTGGTTAGTGAGGAAATTTGCATCACCAAGGTAGTGTTGACATTTTCAAGGTCAGAGACGTCCGTGGGTGTCAACTTAAGACGCTCTAGTTCTTTAGTCAAATGTTTGTTTAACTTGTTGACTCTTTTAACTTCATCATATGCCTCAGAGGTGACAGTGACGCTGTCTGTTGCTTTCAGTTCATTTTTCAGATTAATGTTCTCTTGAGCAATTTCCTCAATCTCATTTTGCATTACCTCGAGTTTATCATTTTGAAACCGACACTTATCAAAAATTTGGTCAAGAAGCTTACATACTTTCTCTTTGGAGTAAGTTCTAGCCTTGGCCTTTAGATGATTTACCTCGTTGTCGGAATCGGAGTCGGAATCGTCGGGGTTAGCCATGAGGCATCTTAAGTGTTCAAGTTTTGAGGTTTTTGAGACTTTTTCTTTACCATGATTTGTGTAACACCCCGTATTTTATTAAGTTGGATAAAATTCTTTTAATTGCTATTTTGAATTTAATTACATCATTTAACGATTTATATATATATGCTTAGCTAATTAATTAATTTCATCATAATTCGATACGTTAATTTTAATAATCATTAATAAGTTTATTTAAAGTTAGTTCGAGTTTATTGAAGTTAGTTCGAGTTTATTTATTTAATAATTTTCGTTTCTTTACGAGTCCTTATGAAAGTTGTTTTAAGTGAACCCGAGATGGATTTTGGGAACAAAACCGTCCAATTAGCTATTTTGAGCTTATTTCACTAAATTAGTAATTTTTATTAATATCCGTTAGTTTCGTAAAAATCGCTAATAATTCCGTTTCAAGCCGATTTCTTATTATTTCCGTTAACTATCTGAGTTTATTTTATTTTTCATTCTTTAAACTTATTTATTATTGATTCCGTTTCATTTATGAGACTCTTTCTTAAACCGGTTAAATTTAACTCGAAACGGTTTTAATAACTATCGAAGTTTCTTAACGACGAAGAAACGTACGTATAATAAATAGCAGTGGTGTCACCTTTTTTTGATTTCCCACGTCTCTTTCTTCTTTTCCTCTTCTTCGCCCTTCTTATTCCTCCTGTCTGTTACCTCTTCAATTTTTGTCTATAATCCGTCCTAGTGCTCCGTTTGTCATCCGTTTTCAACTATTTTTGTTCCATAGCGCTCCTCTCGTCGTTCTCGTCAATCCGTTGTAAGTAAAATTCATTTTTGTCATGTATTTTTACAAACCCATTTATATTTTCAGCTTTATTTTTTATAAGACGGTTGTATGTACTAAAATAGACGGTCTGGTAGAAGATTTGTTAGTCATAAATGATTAGTTCAATCGGAAAAAGGTAACAATGATAGGTTACTCAATATTACTTGTAAAATATGTTTATTTCGAATGCTGGTTAGTCTGTTTTATAATTAAGACGGTGTATAATTATATATAGGGATCCTTATGGATGTTAATTAGTCAGTTGTATAGTTGAGACGGTGTATACTGATATGTGGAGATGATTGAGACGGTGTATACTGACCTCTAGGGATCATTTGGGATGCTAGCTAGTAAGTGGTATATTTAAGACGGTGTATCTTTGACATGTATGGATTGTTTTGGGTGATAATTGGTGTGTTTTATAGTTGAGACGGTGTATACTGACATGTAGGGATTGTTTTGGACTAATTTGGACTCTGTGTTGGGGCGATTTTTGTAGTCTTTAGGGTCTGTTTTTGAGTTGCTTTATACTTGTGGATTTCCGCTCTAAAACCGTTTTAAATGCTGACTTAGTTGGCTCAGCTAGGACTGTTTTTAGGCGCGAGAATGGAGTCTTAAGGGGACGATTGGTACTCTGTTTTGGGCAGGGACGAGAGCTGTCATCGTGGGTTTTCACTTTGCATTTGAGGACTGGAGTTGGGGTCGAACTTAGACATCTTTTGGGTTCTGTTTTGGACTGATTTTTGGGCCAGGTTATGAAGTAGAGTGAAGGGTGGCTATGGGTAGTCGGGTGGTGGTCGTGTCGGACTCCTTGTGGCTTGCTTTTAGGCGAGTCTGATGGCCTGGCCGTGGCCTAGTTAAGTCACGAGTTTGAGGCCATGTGTAGTTGGTGGTTAGGCCGAGTTTGAGGTTGTCATAATAACTTTTGAGCCGTGTCCATAAATTGTTTTGACGCTAGTTTGGTTTATTTAAAATATAATTAAATTAATTTTCGTCTCATATTTTATATAAAGATAATTCGTTAATATCGTCCTTTCACATAATTATTTTAGGTGGCTCATATGTGGTTGAAGATGAAGAGTAATTTTGGGTTTTAGAAGCTTTCTCAAGTTATTACTTGTCTCTTTGCTAGCGTAAGGTAACTATTCCGAGTTACTCGACGAATTAATGTCACATTAGTAGTTAATGTTGTGCCTGTTGTTTGTTAAGTGTTTAGGTGATTGATAATGTGTTACTTTCGTTTTTCACATGATAGAAATTAGAAATAGCATGATAATTATATTGTGATAAATTTTATGATTTGGGCCAAAGTAGGCAAAGACTACGAGTCGGGCCGTTATTGACCGAACGAGTTTGGTCAAGCTAGGTTTAAACCAGTCAGCGTCGATTTGACCGATGACCCGTCGCGGGACTCGGGTCGAGGGTTTGTCTTTGAGGTGAGATTGGTTGTTATTGGAAGTTTTATGTTATGTCTTGATATTTGTAATTATCATTTCACATGTTGGTTGTTGGATGCTTTGGATGCCTTATACTTGAGTCTTCTTGCCTTGTTGCCATTTTAGCTTGTTCTCATGAATTATGAGATTAACGGTTAGCTGGAATTTGGATTATTATTGATATTGGAGATTTTGTTGGATTGTCAGCTAAATATGCTCTTGCGTAACCTTTCATATGCTAGGGTGTGTATGATCATTTGAGTGTGCAAGTTTGGACTCTTTGCCTCTCTTATGGTTAATTGGGTGTCCTACTTGTCTTGTGTGGTGTGGGCTAAAGTATTCAAGCTGGGACTAGCTGGGACTAGGTAAGTATTTCGGCCTTCATCATAGATAGGCCATTATAGTCTTTGACGAGTGTATGTTCACTGCTCAACAGCCTTTGTGTTCCTGACTTGGTGGGTTTATATCCAAGTTGGGGCATGACCTCGTTACTTATTTTGAGAGTAAGTGGTCAGCTTAAGTACTAGCCAACCCTTTGGTGGACTCCTTAGGGTACTCACATGGTTTTATAAAATTGTGGGTCTTGGGTGCGGTGGTGTGTATCCGCATGTCTAGGTCTCCTGCTTGATTTAGGACTAGGGTTGTGTTGTGTCTTGGCCATGTTTTGATAGAACCTCTGAGCCAAGATACCGGTTCGATTACCTTCCCTACCTCGTGGTATAGACTCGAGTTACAGAGTGACTATTGACGGTGCTAAGAACTTCTGCCTGTCTTTGATATATTGTCCTTTCTTGTTTGATGATTCTATGAATCATAGAAGGTGAGATGCAAGCCGGCTATGGTTGATAGAGTTTGGATTCCCGTGTGTTATTTGACTCACATGATAGTGTAGCTTGAGTCGGTCTAGTATTCACATGCTAGGACGATGTGGTGTTATATTGTTGTTCACATGATAAGCACGATTGTCTAGCATCTATATGCTAAGGCATTGTGTGATTCGTATTCATATTCTTATGTTACATGTTATATTAATTATGACATTTCGTGGCTGGGAGAACTCGGAGTTACTCCCCACTGACTGTGGCTTTCGTATTTGTATAAAATGCGAATGACAGGTAGGTGATGCATATATGGGGTACATGGACGAGCTAGCGAGCAAAGTAACCTTGGAACCTAGATTGACTTTATTATATTGTGACCCTTAAATACTTTTTATGTCATATACTTTTTAGGGACATGTCTCCCTTTCTCATATTTGGTTTGTATAACTTTGTTTCGCGGCTTTAGCGATGTTTCATTCATGAGATTTATTTTGGACCTTGCATGTTTGACACCTTCCAATTGGATATCTTTATAACAGGTTCAGGTTTTAAAAATTACAGGTTTTTACCCAGATGAACCTATTACAAACATATCCATGCTGTTTTATTCTAGAATTACGTATTTAATTTTCCGCGATAAGTGAGGGTGTCACAATTTGCAAGACATATTTTAGCCTCAAGTTCCTCCTCGATGAGTTCCTCATCTTCCTCGGAGTCGGACATTCCCCAAATAGCACTCATCACTCTATGTTTATAGTCCTTTTTAACCTTTTCTCTTCTTTCCTTTGATTTGATTTCTTCCCACTTGGGACATTCTTTAATTTGGTGAGTTTTATCACCATATTTAAAGCATCCCACGGTGGAGTTAGGTCGTTTCTTAGGAAAGCGTTTTTTTGAGTAATTATTAGTGAACCTTTTGTTTCCTTGTCCATTGACCAACCCGGCTAGATTCCTTGTGAACATAGCAAACTCGTCTTCCTCCTCATCTTCTCCATCACTTGGAGAGGATGTGAGGGCGAGACTCGTTCCCTTTGATGACTCACTAGAATGCTTATCGAGGTTAAACTCGTGAGCCATTAGTGATCCCATTAGTTCATGAAGAGATAGGGTTGACAAGTCTTTAGCTTCCTCTATGGCGGTGACTTTAGGTTGCCATTTAGGGGTTAGACTACGAAGGATTTTTCGAATGATGTCCTCGGACTCGAAATTCCTTCCTAGACTTTTAAGCTCATTAATAATACAAGAAAAACGTGAAGAGAAACTATTTAAGGACTCGTCTTTTGACATTTTAAACATCTCATATTGTTGCATGAGAAGATCAATACGGTGTTTTCTTACTTGGGACATCCCTTCATAAGCAAGTACAAGGGAATCCCAAATAGATTTTGCCGTAGGAGATCCGGAGATTCGACGAACTTCCCCCTCACCAACACAACGTTGAAGAATCGACATTGCTTTGGAATTCTTTTCGGCAAGCTTGAAGTCGTTTTCATTGTAATTTCTTTCCTCTTTTGTCTTGGTGAAACCGTTTAGAATATCGGTTTCCTCAATGGCAAGAGGTCCATTTTGGATGATGTTCCAACATTGATAATCAATACTTTTGATGTAATGTTCCATTTTGAGTTTCCACCATCCAAAATTCGAACCGGTAAAGACCGGGATCTTGGAGTGCTTCTCGGAATCCATTACCCACGAATCAAACTCTAAGGCGATTAGCCTTGATCAAGAGCACGAGGCTCTGATACCAATTGTTGAGTTTATGGATTCAAGTCCCTAAGAGGGGGAGGGGGTGAATTAGGTACTATTTAAAAATTTATAACTTCAACTTTATTGAATTAAAGTGAGTTACAAGGACAAAAGAGATGAGAAGATACTTTGAATAATATTGAAAGACTAAACAAGTCTCACGATGAATGTTTGCTGAAGTATGAAAGTAACAATCGTTCTGACTGTAGCTATTTGTCTCAGTTTATAGAATACGGACTGCAGACCAAATGTGATAGTATGATGAACTGTTACTTCGAACGTTTAAGCAAAGCACGACAAACAATAATAAAAGAGCAGCGGAAATAAAGTAAAACAATTGAACACGAGATTTTTGAATTGGTTCGGCAAGAAACTCAAGTGCCTACGTCCAATCTACCTTTTTATTGCTTTCTTTTAGTGATCTACTCCGACAACTAAAAGACCCTTACAATAAAAGACACCAACCTACTCCGGTTGTAAAGCTAGTACAAGAACTACTCCGTTCTTATGACAAGCTAACTCGCAACCTACTCCGGTTGCCAAGAGTTAAAGACTACTCCGTCCTAAACTCTACTAACACACTTAGAATGTTATAAGATCAAGTTTCCACTAACATATTCTTAGCAAAGAATAAAGATGGACAACTTTTACAAGATCAACAATTCTTAAGCAAGAGAGTTTAGTATTATAAAGTAACAGTAGCCACGACTGTAACAACTTGAAAACTTTTAAAGGATTTTGCAAAGACTCACGATTTTTAAGCTTTAAAAACAATTTGCAAAGTTGGAAAATTATTTCAGAAAAGTCTTGGAATTTTATGAAGGAGAGGCACGTCTTATATAGAGAAGGTGAGTGAAGGGGTTGCTAGGGTTTTGAAGGGTCAAAGACCACACATGTGAAGGGCATTTGCAACCACCCAAAACTTGCACCAAAGAAGGCTCTTTTGCAAAGGCAAGAATAGAGAAAGAGTGTTTGAAAGATATCCTTAAAAGCTTATGCAAATTCAGAAAACAAAGAGAGAAAAGACAAGTCACATGATGACAAGTTAACACTAATATGGCAAAAAGCAATTCTTGTTTTCTAAAAGACCAAAGGGTTGAATTTGCATAAAGAGGAAATATTTTTGAAATTAATAATAATTCAAACCACTCTTTATTGAAGGCCAACTCCTAATAAAAATCTGAAGTTTATCTTTGAAAAATAAGAGTCACGTGAAAGGTTTTTGAAAGATAAAAAGGACTTCAAGTTTTACGAATTGTGGCAACAATCCAAGCAATTTTTACTAATGAAAGCAACAGTCGACTTGACTGTTTCTATTACTCTAAGATACTCTACTTTCTCGCTTGTACATTAGATGACACTAAGACTCAATACAATGGGATGATTAACAACTTTAACACTTCTTAATCAATGCTTGATTTAATCATTAATCCTGAAAAGGTAACCTAAGATAGCACAAATCAAATGGGCATGTCATCATCAACCATAAGGAACCCAACAGTTAAGGAGATGAAAGATAGGATCGGTAACTTATTGAGACGAGGAGGGGAAGGGAAGTTTTGGCGTGGGAGATCAAGGTCGCATATCGCTCCTGATCAGGCCACACAGCCTGATGAAGTTGACCATGGTCAGTGGGCGAATTTGCCTCCGGAGTTGCTTTTGGATATAATTCGCAGGGTGGAGGTAAGTGAGACAACCTGGCCTGCCAGGAGTGTGGTCGTGTTTTGTGCTGCGGTATGTAGATCGTGGAGAGAGGTCACCAAGGAAATTGTTCAGACTCCTGAGCAATGTGGAAAACTTACTTTTCCCATCTCCTTGAAGCAGGTTCTGTGTGGTTTATAATCACTTAATTACTTGGTAATTTTAACATATTTGTGATTTTAGTCTTTCTCCACTGGTAATCTCTGATTGTTTTTATCTGCCTCTGTTATAGCCTGGTCCACATGATAACCATATTCAGTGTTTTATCAAAAGGGATCGGGCTACATCCACCTTCCGCCTCTTTTATGGATTGACGCCATGTAAGTCATTCCCATATTCTTACTTGTTAAGCGGCTTATAATTATAAAAACTTTTATGAAATCGTTCTACACAACACATAATGACTTTCTACTTAGGCGCATGCAGAAGATGCGGCAACAAGGGATTATAACTAATATCTCTTTCTACTTAGACACACAACTGTATGTGTATATCTCTAATTGATACGGAGTATATTGTTTATAAACTTTACAGCCGAAGATGAGAAAGATAAGTTGCTATTGGCTGCCAGAAAGATCAGAAAAGCAACTAGTACAGATTTTGTAGTGTCGTTGGTAGCAGATGACTTCTCAAGATGCAGCACGGCATATGTTGGAAAACTCAGGCAAGTTTCTCTTTCGTCATTCATGACTTGTATGCCCACAGTGATTATTGGGTTAACCACAATTGACAGCTGGTAAAGTCATTAAAAGGTGGTACTCATGGTTGAAGTCCGAAAACCATGAGTATGTAAACTATGTCGTTGTGGCTCCCTTTACAAAATTATAAAAAGAAAAAACTCCAGTCGGGGTAGCCTTCTAATAGTAACAAGCTATCATGATTCCAGGTCAAATTTTCTCGGAACCAAGTTTACCATATACGATAGTCAACCCCCTTGTGATGCAGCAGTCAAGACAAGTGGCCGACCTAGTCGGAGATTTCACTCTAAACAGGTATCTTCAAGGTTACCTGCATGCAATTACAGCATAGCAACCATCTCATATGAGCTTAATGTTCTCCGAACCCGAGTCCCAAGGAGACTCCATTGTGTCATACACTCGATTCCTCTTGCTTCAATCCAAGAAGGAGGAACTTCCCCGACACCAAAAGCTTTCCCTCACTTGACTTATGATAAGTGCCCACCGGCCCCACCTTCACCAAGCCTGCCAAGGAAGGAAGACCAAGGTTTAACTTCCAACCCGACCAGTCCACCTGAACCAACCCAGGTCGGTTCACGGGATCGACTTATGCTCAAAAACAAGTCTCCAAGGTGGCACGAGCAACTACAGTGCTGGTGCTTAAACTTCAAGGGTCGAGTCACTGTAGCTTCAGTCAAGAACTTCCAGCTCGTGGCAGCTATTGAGCCGCATCATGACATCCCAGCTTCTAAACGAGAAAAGGTAATTTTACAGTTTGGAAAGATTGGGAAAGACATATTCACCATGGATTATCGGTATCCACTCTCTGCTTTCCAAGCCTTTGCAATTTGTCTCAGCAGTTTTGACACAAAACCGGTATGTGAATGACTTGTAGGTCGCCTAATAATGCTCTATATACATCTGGCCTACAGTGGCCAAATTACCATCCTCAGACCCCATGCTCAGTTCGTGCGGTGCCAAAATTTGTATTGCAGAACACCGAGGATGTATACTGTAAACCATAAAAATTCGTATTGCGATAATAAATAAAGAGGTACAAAAATAATATGGAAAACAAGAGTATTTTATTAAAAGATTAAGGGTTACAATTTCCGTAACTCTCATGATTATTTAGGGTTTGATAGTACTACGGGTGTCTTATCGACTTAATCCCGCAGGGAGATGATGAGGTCGTTGGTCGTTGATGAGATCGACTTATTCCATTTAATCCCGCAGGGAGATGATGAGGTCGTTTTGTGACTTATTCCATCTAATCCCGCCATCTACCTACAATTTGGTAGTAGGAAGACGGGGTCGTTTATTTGACTTAATCCATCTGCTCCCCTCAAACCCTAAACACAACATTAGTATTTATAGTTCTAGTTGGCTTAGAGGGTAAGACGGAAATATTCTCTATTATCATAAGATATTATCACAATATTTAATGATAATTATCTCTAAAAAATAAAAATACCATCTAATAAATATCTACCAAAAATATAAAATTTCGGTGTCTATATATACTATTGGTGAAAGGCAAAAATGATCAGTGATGCTTCCATTTTCGGCAATATAAGAATTATGTAGTCCTGTCAAGTGATCCTGTGGTGCTTCTTGTAACTTTCTTTTCTCACCTGCTCCATATTTCTGAGTACTGGGGGCATAATGTAGTGTTAATGTATTCAGCAGTTGCCAACGCCTTTAAGTTCAATGACCTGCATAAATTTAGAAATCATCGAAAATCGAAATTGGTCTTTTTCTCGGAATATAATGAAACGGGTATCTGATCAATAGTAAAATGTTCGAGTCTGGAGGCATGCTATTCACTGTAGTAGCTTGATATTTTTTTCGGACAAGTATTTCATTAAGGAGCTAAACCAAAATTACAAAACAGAATTTAGAGTATCCTAGTGGCATGGCCGTACGTTGCACGGATTCTAAAGTAATTGGCTAAAAATATAGTAATGGTTGATGACATTTTAGCCTTTATTGTGTAAAGAGATTGTCTGACAATTTTAAGGCTAACATAGTGTTAGACCCCACTTACAAGCATTATGATTGATGATGAGAGTAACCGTGACCCGTACCTTTTGGTTAAATATTTCATAACCTCAGACAAACAATGGGATGTTTGTAAATTATCCAGTTTAGTGAATAACGATATAGTTAATCAGATTACTAACATTCTACTACCACATAATGATATTCCGGATACCTTTATTTGGGGTCTGTCCGCAGACGGAACTTTCTCTACCAAGAAAGCAACTTGGTTAGCGCAAGGTTTGTTCGATCAAGCTCTTGACAAATGTGAATTTCAGTGGATTTGGAAATTGAATATTCCCCCAAAATTGAAATTTTTTCTTTGGAAAACCTGTGTTGACGGTCTCCCAACGAAAAGTATACTTCTTGAGAGTCATATTGATGTCACATCTCATTGTGTTCTGTGCAACAATCCTATTGAAAGCAAAGATCATTTCTTTTACGAATGTCCCTTGATTGGATCTGTCATCCAAGATCTGAACATTATTAGTTTCAATGAGTTTGTATCAAAATATGATGATATTACAAGTCAAAGTTTTCTAAAGAAACTTATTTTTCTCAAAGATTTAATTTCAAAAGATGATTTCACTAAGATTATTTTTATTTGGTGGAATGCATGGTTTCATAGAAATGACATTATCTTTAATAATGTTAACTTAAGTATCAGCAAACTTATTACTTTATGTAATAATAGCATTAAGACCTGGAATATGACGAGATTTAAGGACCTCAACAATTCCGAGATAGAAGAGTCAGCTAGAAACAATCCTAGTAAGGAAGAAATTTGGTGGGAAAAACCTAGAAACGGTTTCCTAAAGCTAAATTTTGACGGATCGAGAATAGAAGGTAGTAAAGCTGCCTTAGGATATTCAATAAGAGTTCACAATGGTAAAGTCGTTTTGTTAGGAGCAAAAAAATGCGGTTCCAATAGTATCCTTGTTGCGGAAGCTCTCGCTTTAAAAGAAGGTATTTTAGCAGCTAGATATTTAGGAATCTCAAAGTTAATTGTGGAGGGTGATAATTTATGTGTGATTAACTCGGTTTGAGGTACCTGGAAAATTCCTTGGGAAAATTTCTAGTATTATTAAGGATGTGAAATTAGACCTTCATTTTTTCGATGAAGTGATAATTAAACATTGCTTTCGTGAAGCCAATAAGGTTGCTGACTTCATGGTTTCTATTGGACATTCATGTCCAACTCTTTCGAGGTGGTTCGATAGCCGGTGGGTTCAACTTACCTCCCTCATTCGAAAGGATGAGATAGGTTGGTCCTACCCTAGATGATCAACCTAGTTTTCTTACCTTATCACAAAAAAAAAATTAGTGTTAGACCCCTAGGACCGACAATGACTTTCTTCTAATCATTTTCATTGATTTTCTTAGTCTTTTGTCAACATTATTGAATCCCGTCCTTAAACACCTGTTAATCCAATCTATTAGGTCCCTCATGATCCGTTTGGCACAAAATTAATGTAGCCGCCTACTTTTGCGCTACTTCTCTTTTGGTAGTTATTGGTTGGGTTGTCCGTGATCATTTAGGGTCGTGTGTTGCACAGACTCTAAAATACATGGCTAAATGAATATGTGTAAGGATGTTTTAACCTTTATTGTGTAAACACGATTGTAGGACAATTTTAATGCTAACATAATTTGCTTGATGATCATTATTAATTAAACTTGTGAATTTATAAGCTAAACTGGTTGACACTTGGATGACACATTTTTTTCTTTAGATAGTAATTTTGAGAGATTTAATTGCTAAAACAAAATATAAATGACAATCTATTTATATTTTAATTCACTTAACATTGCTTTACATATAATATGTACATTTCTTCTCTTTTTCGATCTTTCTAACTAAAGTATGACTAATATAGATGCGGTACACCCTTAGGCCTCTCCTTTGTTTCTGGACCTCTCCTCCCCACCTCAACCACGCATTTGATGTCCTCTATTATTGTCAATGACTCTTGAAATTCTAATAATGAGTTTAAATTGTGTTGTTTTTTCCTTATCAAAATATTCTTGTTACTCATTTTCCCTTTAACTTCGTTCTAACTATTATATCAACTCTCGGTGCTCTTTTAAAAGTTTCTTTTTAAGCTTCTCATATTCTAAAGAGTGGTATTACCCTCACCTTACCCTTCTTTTATTACCCCAACCTTAAATGGTTCTACTCGTACCCAACACTATATTTCTCTTTTCTTGTGACTTTCTTTGTGTGGTATACTCTCACATATTGTTACCCTTTTCTCTTAGGGTTTGCCTATTTTACCTTCTTGTGACATGTGTCACCATCATTCTAAGAGCAACATACATCCATATTATGTGGGACTATCCCTCATTTCTTAATGTATAGGGTTAGTTTACCTTCTACTTAATCCTTTTATTTGTGTACAATTTTTGGTTCAATTTTTTTCATCTTTTAATTTTCATAATTGGCTAAATGTATCATGTGTGAAAACATTTTAGCTTTTATTGTGTAAAGGAGTAAAGGGAACCGTAGAACAATTTTAATGCTTTATAATATGAATAACGTTCATTATTACTTTAACATGTAATTCTATTAGCTATAATAATTGCACTTGGATAACACATTGTTTTTCCCCCTTTAGATAGTAGTTTTAAGAGATTTTATTGGTAAAACAAAACAAAAATGATAGTTAATTTGTATTTTAATTCACTTAACATTGAATGTGTTACATAAAATATGTATACGTCTTTTCTCTTTTGATTTTTGCATCTAAAATAGAGCTGTTCATGGGTCGCCCCGTCTATTGAACCAGACCCATCCCGCCCGCTAAATAAGCGGGTACGGGCATGGCATATTAAGAAAAATGAAATGGTGTAATACCCGCCCTTTTTAGAGACCCTTTGACCAGCGTTGACTCACCTTGGGAGCCGGATTAGTCTTAAAATGGCGTGCCAAAACCATCTTGGGTTGCGTGTCATGAGTGGTACTCGATAGAGTAGAGGCTACTCGATCGAGTAGCTAGGTTACTCGATCGAGTAGGGGGGCCACTCGATCGAGTATGTTGGGTACTCGATCGATTACCGAGTTTTCACCGAGGGTTTTATATCGCGTTTTGTTAAATCCGCAAATCATTTCCGCCACTTTCCTCCTATCCTTCAGTCGCCTCTTTCCCTTCCCTTCACCTCAAAACCTCCATGGAAGCCTTTTTGAAGATCCTTGTGCCTTAGGAGGGCGTCACTTGAGTCGGGTAACGGTCTTTTGCTGAGTTTCTCCCTATATGTATGTCATAATCATCACCCGTGTCCTTGTTCTTTGCAATTAGGGTTTGCTTGGTAGTAATAGATGATTGTGTTGTGCTTATAGGCTTTGCTTGATTTCTGGATATGTCATATGTTGGCATGGATTGGTTGCAGTTGCTTAAAGGTAGGTTCGCCTACTCAGTTTCTGTAGATGGTCTAGCGTGTCGGTCGTTGGGATTGTTTTGTGATTGCTTAGTGTCGTAATTGTATGGTGACGATTGTGATTGTGATTGTGATTGTTGTTTGTGGTTCTCGAGGCGTGTCCTCGGCTGAGTGGGGTCACTTGCGGGATTGGCTTCACGCCCTAGTTTCGCCCTTCGTGGAACCCGCCACGGAAGGGGATGTGCACATTAATGGACAGGGTTGTCGCTCGATACGATGAGCGGGGATTTGGTGGGAACGGCTGCGGTCCCCCACTGGCAGGGCTGGTCCAGTGGACAGTCAATGATAGAGTTGGGTTGGTTATCGTGACGGTGTTTGAGATTGATAGCATTGTTTTGTGTTGATAATTGTAGTTGCTGTCGTCGTATCTTATCTCAGTACTGACCTTGTGTGGTTGTTTGTTTGTTATGTGTCTGCCGTGATCCCTTATGGTGAGCAGTCGGTCTTAGCAGGTGTTGATGTTGTTGATAGCTGGAGTCCGGGCAGGGATGAGTCTTCACGAAGTTAAATAGTCATAGCGAGTAGTCTTTCAGTTGTATCTTTCATATTGTTTGTTGGTTTAAATCGCTTGTAATATAACATAACAGTTCTTTTATCGACATTTGATTATTACTATCCTCGGGCAACCGAGATGGTAACGCCCTTATATGCTAAGGAAGGCCTAGTTAAGGCTCCTCTGAATATGGGGGTGTTACAAAGTGGTATCAGAGCGACGATTTTGGAACCTGTAACAAATGAATTTAATGAACGTAGCGAGTCTAATAAAATGAACCTGGTGTATGTATAATGGGAGCCCCAGCTGATGCTAGGTTTTGGGTGAGTAGGCGCCCTCATTTCAAAATCTTGGCCCCATGACACTTAAGCCAGTCACATGGTACGGGAATGTGGAGTCCATGTGTCTATGTGTGATATGTATGTTAATTGTGCCGGAGCTACCTCCGGTTAAGTCTTTGTTAGAGTTAATAGGGGTGTGATAGTGGTATTTGGGCCGCGTATAGTAATCGTTGGTGAAATTAGTGGAGTTTTTGGAATGATTAGTGAGTTTATACGATGGTTATGAGATATGTGACGAAAGTTTATGTAATAGAGATGCGTGAAAACGTGGAATTGAATGTCGTGACATGAAGAGTGAACATGTAGGTGTTTGCTATAAGTTAATGATGACAGAAGTCATATACGAGTTTATAAATCCTACCGTAATTACTATGATGATAGTTATAGTATAGTTGAGTTATAATTCGAGACATAGCATATAGTAATGCGTTTATGCCTTATTTGTTGGTTGAAATTTTTCCGCTGCGTAATATTTGATCCGTGCAAGATGAATTGCTATGATGGAATGTAAGACATGATAAAATAATTTGTTTTGAAAAGTATGTATTTATATGATAAGTGAAAGAAAGAATTGATGTTAATTATATGCTTCAAATTGAAGTGAACACGAGTTTAGTAGTAACAAGTAAAGTAAGTTTAAGTGTAATATGATGGCGTGATTATGTTTATTGAAGATTCGGTAGCAGGTAAACCGAGTTGGGTAACTTGTATAGCGTAATGTGACGTACACCTTATTCGTTGAAGAATTACGTTTTGCGTGAGTAATGGTTGTAATCCGTGATGGAGTGTGATAATTCGTGCCGAATTCCGAACTTCGTTTGGAATCGACACGCAATGTTGTTTTGCAGGAATCTTCAAGTTACTTAGTATTTCTGACCGATACTTAACTATACTTGACCGAGTGCGAGTGCTTACTAGACCGAGTAGACCTCACTCGATCTAGTTAGGAAGCTATGATGTCGGGATGTGAGAAAAATTCCTGCAGATACTCGACGAATTAGCTCCTACTCGATCGAGTAGGGTGGTACTCGATCGAGTACCCTAGGCACTCGATCGAGTAGGTTACTGTACAGTGATTCCTACGGGTTTCTTAAAACCCCTAATCTTTCTATTTCTTATTCTTCTTCCCCTATATTTCGAAACACCTAAACACCCAAGCTACTCTCAAATCCTTATTTCCTCTCACATCCTCTCGTACTCTTGGGTTAGTGGTGATTCTTGGGTTGATTTCTTTGTTTAATTTCGTTTCTTTACTTTGCTACTCAATCAAGGTATGATTTCCTTCCTAAATTACATGGTTTATTAATTTGAATGTGTTAGAATAAGGGTGCAATTTGAAATTTTCGATTCATATGGATAGATTGTTGCTTTTAATAGTTGAAATATGATTCACATGCCTTCTTTCCTTGTTTGTTGGTGATTAATTATTGTAAATTAGATTAGAAATTGCAAAACTGAAATCGAGATTTCTAGGGTTACAAAAATCAAAATCGATTTTTGGGTATTTTACACGGATTAGATGATGAAATTGAGTGCTATACCTTGTTTATATCATGTGGAAGGATGGATTTTGATGATTTTCACCTTAGAAAGTTGCCTTAAAACTCCGTCTTAAAAGTGCCTCAAATGGAAATTCGTGATTTATAATTGGAATTTAGTGTTGTGAATGACATTATAAGTATAAGTTGAACTTCAATATGATGGTAGTGATGATAATTGATGAAAATATGCCAAAATGGTTACAGCTGTAAAGACCGTCTGAAAAGTTTACTTAAGTTATTTGTTTCTAATATGGAAGGTGATGATGATATGTTATAAGTTATTCTTTTTCATGAGTTAGTAAGTATGCCTCACATGTGAATAGGAGTTTGTATGGAACAACCTTAGGAGCATGCTAGGATATCCGAATTTGTTGAGCATGTACAATCACCATGATAAATTCTTCACAACCATGGCTTATAAGTAGTGGTAAACTGAGCTTGTATGTCAAATTGGGAAAGTGTTGGTGAATGCGTGTACATAGCTTAATATTCAAGGTTAATAGCATGAATTATGTGCTTCACATGCTGAAATTTGTTGGTGAATTGGTGTGCCTAACTGGGTATGTTGAGTTCAAATTACGCGAAGTAAATGTTTGCATGTTTATACAAGTTTGTTTGAACATATGCCGAAACAGATCCGAGACGAACATAGGAACCCGCCAAAGTAAACGGGGAGGGGTAATCCACGAGATGGGGAAGGGAGTGGACTGTGGTACCCGAGTTCAGTACCCTTCGATTGTTTTTGTTGATTTCAAGCAGAGAGAGCGTTTTATAGCCTTACAAAAATGCACAATGAGACCTACGAGGTGTATAGACACTACTTTGTTGGAGGAATTGGAGATAGAGACGGATGTCCGTCACATATTTGAGACTTTGGGTCTTCTTGGGTTGTATAGGCTGAGGAAACACACTTATCCTTTTCTTACCTTGGAGTTCATGAGCTCCTTTATCTATGACCCCGCTGGCCAGACCGTTGAGTTTCGATTGATGAACACTAGTTTCTTGCTTTCTATGGACCAATTTGCTTCTCACCTTGGGTTGGCCAAGCCTCCCAAGGACTCCATCACCGACATCCCTGCTGAGTGCGGTGTATGCCGCCTAATGCTTTGTCTGACCGCGAAACCAGCTCCTACCTCGAGTAACATGCTGATTAATGACGTTCAGCATGTCACATTGAGGATCTTTCTCCGTTCTCTCTCGAACCTCCTTTATGATCGACCGGATATCAGTAAGCTGAACGACCATGAGGTGTTACTTCTGATGTCTTACTTGAACCCGGAGCGGACCAGGAAAGTGGTCTTTAATGATCCTTCCATGGTTTGTGCCGCCCTTGCCTTGATGGCTACTGCCTCTTCCCGATACTTGAGTTGTGGCGCCATCGCCACTCGGATAGCTGAAAAGCTAACCTCTTTCGAGGCTTCTTCGGAGTACGTGCCTCTAGTTACCCCGGTGCCCACCATGGATCGTGACTACTATCTCGACTTGAAATGGTTGAGGACCTTGGCTGACGGTAGCCTAGCTTGGAGGGTGTGGGGCGTGAGTTGGATGAAGATTCCAGCTCCTGAGCACCTCCCACCCACGGAGCCCTTAGAGCCGACGGTAGTGACGGTGGACTCCGATGATGAGGAGGAGGAGGAGGAGGAGGATGATGATAGACCCCGCCATCTGCAGACTTACCTCATCGACGACACCATTCTCGAGGTGATGCCAGAGCCGAAGAAGGGAGAGAATGCGTCGGTCGTGGCTGTGGAGAGACCTAGGTTGGGGAGAGGGCCCCGTCGAGTGAGAGAGAGGACCTCAGAGACTAGGCCACGGCCGGTGGCACCACAGCAGCAGCAGCCTTTTCCGTGCTACCCTTACCTCGACACCCCGGAGACGCCATCCAACTACTTGGCGGAGAGAGTGTCATCTACCTTGACACTCCGGAACATGCACGAGATGGCGTACGCTCAGGGGATTGGGACCGAGGGACCGCATCCGGTTTGGTGGAGTGGAGTTGGGGACTACACATGGGTTTTCCATTCCTACGGGGTGGATCAGTCGACGTGGGGGAAACCTCAGTCCTTTGCTTACGGTGGCTTGACTACATGGTACGTGGGCCCGGGTGCAGGAGCAGGAGTGGACGCGGGGATTGGGTCATCGGGAGCAGGTGCTTCTGGCGGTGATGGAGATGATGAGGTGATGGTGGAGCAGCAGCAGCAGCAGCAGGAGGAGTGATACTCCTTGTTTTATCTTTGTTGATGGTAGTTGGTTTTAGTGGTTAGTAGTGTTGTTAGACTTTAGTAGTTGTTTTGTTGCGTATTTGATTTTGGGACTTGTATTGTTGGCCATAAGGCCGGATTTGATATTTTAACTTGTTGCAGGATGTTGGAAGTCGGGGAGTCGTCCCGACTCGATTTATATGACAAATATATGCATGTATGTTGCCTTATGACAGGTTGTATAGGGGAACTTGGCCTGTAGGTACTCGACAGAGTACCTCGTACTCTATCGAGTAGCTATAGGAAGGTGGGATAAAAAGCATTCTGACCTGTAGGCTACTCGATCGAGTAGCCAAGACACTCGATCGAGTAGCATGGCACTCGATCGAGTACCGCTACATACTCGATCGAGTAGCACTGTTACAGGAGATTTTCGAAAATTAAAAATGTTCAATTATTTTATAATTGCAAGTTTGATATTTAATGTGGTTATTAGTGCGTAGTAACACCTTAGAACCGTTAATTTCGTATGTTGGAAGTCGTGTTTGAAGTTTTATAAGCGTATTTGTCACAATTAGTGAAGCGGTAATAGTTTCTTGTTACTTTAATGTTGCATACGCCCTATTACGATATATTTATCGGAGTTGTAACTTCTTGTACACTTGTGCATACCATATTAACATGTATTGTCGACGGTGACTAGATATTCCAGAGGTTTGTGTATGATTTCTAATTTAACGAGTAAATAGTTAGTGAGTAATGTTCATAATAAATAATATGGTTTTATTTAATGTTATGATGCAAATAATAGGTAATATGTGTTGTAATTTTGGTGGTGAAATTCGGGGACGAAGTTCCTTTTTAGAGGGGAAGAGTAATGTCGCGAAAATTATCGCGAAATAAAAGGCTGATTTCGAAATTATGTTTTGTTTGCCTATAATGTTTTGGTGTTTAATTGCAAAATTTTGTTGTTTAATTGCAAAATTTTCTAGTACCTTGGTTACTTTACTTGTATGAAGTGTAATTGGTTACCTCAGTTTGTGGAGTAATTCATGCGTTGAAGTGAAAATGATAGAATGAATTGTAAAGGACCGTCATAAAGAGTCTTATCTCGGCGCGATGCGTCGTAATAGAATGAATTGAGTAACACGGTGGTGTTAATTGTGCAGTATGAGGTTGATAGTATACGTTTCGGGTTGATAAATTGTTGTCACATGATGAGCGATGGTTGTTCGTGTTGGCTCATATGGGAAAGTCGATGTTTGATACATAATCATTAGTAAGAATTGATGCATACATGTAGAGTGACAATTAACGGTGATAATGCTTGCATGATAGTGGTAAGAGTCGATAGGTATAAAGTGTAGACGGTGATGATGATGACATGGGGGGGGGGGGGGATGGTATTTCCAAGGAGTAATGGTTTGAGCGGGAAGATTGGTGAGGTCGTGTTGTTTCCGAGTCTTGAGCGGGAGATAGGTGAGTTGAACTTCGGGGATGAAGTTCTTTTTAAGGGGGGAAGACTGTAATACCCGCCCTTTTTAGAGACCCTTTGACCAGCGTTGACTGACCTTGGGAGCGGGATTAGTCTTAGAATTGCGTGCCAAAACCATCTTGGGTTGCGTGTCATGAGTGGTACTCGATAGAGTAGATGCTACTCGATCGAGTAGCTAGGTTACTCGATCGAGTAGGGGGCCACTCGATCGAGTATGTTGGGTACTCGATCGAGTACCGAGTTTTCAGCGAGGGTTTTATATTGCGTTTTGTTAAATCCGCAAATCACTTCCGCCACTTTCCTCCTATCCTTCAGTCGCCTCTTTCCCTTCCTTTCACCTCAAAACCTCCATGGAAGCCTTTTTTAAGATCCTTGTGCCTTAGGAGGGCGTCACTTGAGTCGGGTAGCAGTCTTTTGCTGAGTTTCTCCCTATAGGTATGTCATAATCATCACCCGTGTCCTTGTTCTTTGCAATTAGGGTTTGCTTGGTAGTAATATATGATTGTGTTGTGCTTATAGGCTTTGCTTGATTGCTGGATATGTCATATGTTGGCATGGATTCGTTGCAGTTGCTTAAAGGTAGGTTCGCCTACTCAGTTTCTGTAGATGGTCTAGCGTGTCGGTCGTTGTGATTGTTTTGTGATTGCTTAGTGTCGTAATTGTATGGTGACGATTGTGATTGTGATTGTGATTGTTGTCTGTGGTTCTCGAGGCGTGTCCTCGGCTGAGTGGGGTCACTTGCGGGAGTGGCTTCACGCCCTAGTTTCGCCCTTCGTGGAACCCGCCACGGAAGAGGATGTGCACATTAATGGACAGGGTTGTCGCTCGATACGACGAGCGGGGATTTGGTGGGAACGGCTACGGTCCCCCACTGGCAGGGCTGGTCCAGTGGACAGTCAGTGATAGAGTTGGGTTGGTTATCGTGACGGTGTTTGAGATTGATAGCATTGTTTTGTGTTGATAATTGTAGTTGCTGTCGTCGTATCTTATCTCAGTACTGACCTTGTGTGGTTGTTTGTTTGTTATGTGTCTGCCGTGATCCCTTATGGTGAGCAGTCGGTCTTAGCAGGTGTTGATGTTGTTGATAGCTGGAGTCCGGGCATGGATAAGTCTTCACGAAGTTCAATAGTCATAGCGAGTAGTCTTTCAATTGTATCTTTCATATCGTTTGTTGGTTTAAATCGCTTGTAATATAACATAACAGTTCTTTTATCGACATTTGATTATTACTATCGTACGGTAACCGAGATGGTAACGCCCTTATATGCTAAGGAAGGCCTAGTTAAGGCTCCTCTGAATATGGGGGTGTTACAAAAGGCCCACCCCACTAACCCGTCCCAAACCCGCTAACCCACTTATCGGTGGGCCAAAAATCAAACGTGAGCCCGACCCATGTCCGACCCAAGCCCACATTTAAACACCACTAATCTAAAGTATGATAATTGTATATAGATGTGGTACACCCGTAAGTCTCTTAGATTCCTTCTTTTTGGACCTCTCCTCCCCACCTCAACCATGTGTTTGATGTCTTCCGTTATTGTCAACGACTCTTGGAACATTTCTGACAGAGTTTAATTTGAGATATTTTTTCTTCTTCAAAATTCTTTTTACACATTTTACTTTTTACGCCGTTTTGATTGTTATATTAAGTGACGGTGCTCCTTTAGAAGTTTCTCCTTATGCCTCTTTTGTTCTCAACAGTGCTCTTACCCTCACCTTTACACCTGGCAAAACTATCTCAACCCGAATATTTCGCACCGAATAATCAGACCCGAACCCTACCTCAACCGAATTAAGGACCCTAATCTGTCCCGAAACTCGAATTGCCCCAACCTATTTAACCCAACTAGAATGTTTATTATCACAAACTGACCTGGACCCAAAATGACTCGACTCGACTCGGCCTGGCCCAAATTCTTGCATACTCGAACCCAAATTGTCTTGAATCGAATATTATCCGACTGACCCGTTTGTCAGGTTTACAAACCTTATCCTTCTTTTCTTGGTCCAACCTTAAATGGTTATAATCTACTTGTACCCAGCACCGTATTTCTCTTTTCTTGTGACTTGCTTGGTTGAATATACTCCCACATAATGTTACGCTAATCGCGGGGGGTTTGCCTACACTACGCCAATTAAGCAGTCTAACAACGGTTAAATATGGCCAACATGTAACACCCCACGTTAATTGAAGAGGTCCAATGATAGGCTTAAATGATTAGTGCTTAAAGGGATTGAAAGTACTATTCATATCAACAAAGTGCACTTTCTTTTATGGTCATCCATTCAAGAAAACTCCACAGTTAATCGTGCTTGGGTGAGAGTAGTCTTAGGATGGGTGACCTCGTGGGAAGGTTCTCGGGATGCGCATAAGTGAGGACAAAATGCGCTAAAAGGACCCGTGTTGATCTGTAGGCCATGTACACAGCCTGGCGAGTTATCGTGAGTGACCACTCCCGACCCTAAGTTTCGGCCGGGGTGTTACAAGTGGTATCAGATCAATGCTGCGACAGTGTGGTGATGGGAGGCAGTTGTTATACGCTCCTGGAGGCAGTTGTTATACGCTCCATTGTCATCACCCACCTACCGGGAGGGGGGGGATTATGGGTTAGCGGTTATGCTCCCAAGTGCAACAAGGACATTGCGTTCTTCAAGTGGGTGTGATTGTAACACCGCACGTTAATTGAAAAGGTCCAGTGATAGGCATAAATAACTAGTGCTTAAAGGGATTGAAAGTACTACTCATATCAACAAAGTGCACTTTCTTTTATGGTCGACCATGCGAAAGAACTCCAAAGTTAAGCGTCCTTGGCTTGGAATAGTCTTAGGATGGGTGACCTCTTGGGAAGGTTCCCGGGATGCGCATGAGTGAGGACAAAATGCGCTATAAAGGACCTGTGTTGATCTGTGGGCCATGTACACAGCCTGATAAGCTATCATAAGTAACCGCTCCCGACCTGGTTTGGGCCGGGGTGTTACAAGTGGTATCAGAGCAACCCTACGACCGTGTGGTGATGAGAGGCAGTTTTTATACGCTTCCGGAGGCAGTTGTTATACGCTCCATTGTGATCATCCACCTAGCGCGGGAGGATTCTGGGTTAGCGGTTATGTTCCCAGACGCAACGAGGATGTTGCGTTCTTCAAGTGGGGGTGATTGTAACACCCCACGTTAATTGAAGAGGTTCAGTGATAGGCTTAAATGACTAGTGCTTAAAGAGAGTGAAAGTACTACTCATATCAACAAAGTGCACTTTCTTTTATGGTCATCCATGCAAAAGAACTCCAAAGTTAAGCGTGCTTGGCTGAGAGTAGTCTTAGGATGGGTGGCCTCCTGGGAAGGTACCCGGGATGCGCATGAATGAGGACAAAATGCGCTATAAAGGATCCGTGTTGATCTGTGGGCCATGTACACAGCCTGGTGAGCTATCATAGGTAACCGCTCCCGACCCGGTTTGGGCCGGGGTGTTACACTTAGGGTGAGGATGTGGGTTTTACGGGTTATGTTATTAGATGGATTAGTGATTTGAGTCAGAGTCTTATAGGATATTATTAGTATATTGTGTTAATGTATTTATATTTTATACTAATATCTATTAGCTTAATTAGTAAAAAAAACACATATTAGGCCTTAGCTTAGGACGTAATACTAGATACTAGTTTAGTCAGTGCCATTACCCTTAGTTACCCTATTCGCTCAATATACAAATTCTAAAAACCTCACTTTTATAAGTATCGACTTCACTACACCTTTTCCCTATTAATTAACCAATTTAATATATAATTGAGACGGATATTACAATCTTTTTCCTTTAAAAAGAACTTCATCCTCAAAGTTTCAGCTTACACGAACCACACACTACTCAAGTTTACAAATACTAAGTCAAGTATTCGTCCATTTAAGCCCAAATTAATAGAAATTTAAATGTGTGTGACATTTTATCCCCTAAAAGAAAGGTTAAGTTCCCAAACTAAACTAATAACAGATCAAAAACATGTTGGTAAAGCTACTTCATAATATTCTCAACCTACCGATACCTTCCTTGACATTGTGATTTGACCGTAACAGCTTGACAAAAATGTTTCACATCTCCTTGTTTTCTTTACTTTCCTATCTAAAGATTCTTTGGCCATGCACCTATTCAAACAACCATCAAAAGGAAATTCTATCGAGTCAACAGTAGATTCTAATCCTCCAATGATATGATATAAAACGCAATCCATTAATCTTATCAGTCTTATAGTCAATACTAGTATGATGCACGTGCGTTGTACGGATTCTAAAATAATTGACTAAATGTAAAATGCGCAATGACGTTTTAACCTTTATTATATAAATGAGACTGCAGATCAATATTAATGATAACCATAT
Source organism: Silene latifolia (assembly GCF_048544455.1). Taxonomy (NCBI): domain Eukaryota; kingdom Viridiplantae; phylum Streptophyta; class Magnoliopsida; order Caryophyllales; family Caryophyllaceae; genus Silene; species Silene latifolia. The sequence continues at coordinate 221,776,631 of NC_133538.1, read as the reverse complement.
TTTATTAACAATAATTTATTACTTAGATAGTAGTTATTTCTAAACTAATCAAAATTTATTAGATAACATATTTTTCCCATAGATAGAAGTTTAGAGAGATTTAATTCATAAAACAAACAAAAAAATGACACTGCATTTGTACCCCCCCTCCCCTCCCCCCCCCTCCCCCCAACCATGTGTTTCATGTCTCTTTTATTATCAATGGTCTTGATTTACTTTGATCTTTTCTCTTTAATCATTTGGTGGTTTTGGCCAACTTAGTGTTAAACCCCTTGGACCCGTAGTGACTTTATTCTATTCATTTTCATTGCTGTTGTTGATCTGTTGCCAACACTCTTAAGACCTGTCCTCAAACACCTGTTAACTTAGACTATTAGGCCTTTAGGCCCCTCATAATTCCCATTGCATAAAATGAATGTAGCCGCCTCTTTTTGTGCTACTACTCTTTTAGTGTGTATTAGTTGGATTGCTCGAGATCATTTAGAGCAATGGTTAACCGATGGACTTTCAAGTGTACCACTTTTTACCCCTTTTGAGTGCACTACTTGCCATTGAGATTGACCTTCTCTAGGAAATCGTGTGGGTTGTTAAACTTGAAATATTTATGAAAAGGTAGTGTAAACTTGAAAGTATTTATGTTAAAATTTCCTTAAAAATGTCGTTTGATAATGTTTTTAAGATGTTTTTATAATTGATCAAACCGAATAAAATAATCCAACTGGCTTTACAATTTGACCACATAAACGCATGTTAACATATAAAGAAATGTAATTAAGAAAACATTTATCAACAAACGGGGAGAGAAAAATCCATCTAAGTGGTCATGAAGGCCCAATTTGAATCGAAACCTAATGAAATTTTGTTAAATTAGAAGAAGTCAATTCACAGTAATAAAAAGGCAATACAATTTGAGGTAAATAACTCATTTGGTTTTTGCATAGGATTGGGAAAAAAATATTAATTATACATATTAATGTGGGGTATGTGAAAAGATGTTAAATATGATGATTAACCTATATTTGTCTTACTTCTATTTATCTATTTTCGTCTCTGTTGTCAAAATCCCGATTCGATCCTACGATTCTACGATTTTACGATCTAAAAATGTTCGACCGATCCCAGATCTTACGGTTCTATCATGGTTATAGAATCTTAAGATCCTATTCATTGGAAAATTTCTAGAGATAGAATCATAATACGTTCCTACGATTTTACGATTTTACGATCCGATTCCATAGTAAAAATATTAATATATATTCTTATAAAATGACATCGTAAAATGCAAATTTTGGTAAAAGTTGTTGAATCATGTTCATACAATGATACTAAAATAATTATTATCAATATTTCATGGATAAATATTGATAAATCAGTTTTTAACTTTGGATTATATGTTTTTATCAAATAAAATACTATATTTAGTGAATTTGTGGAATCTTACGATTCAACGATCCGATTCAACCGATTCGATCCTACCGTCCCCATCGATCCAAAGTAGAATCCCGATCCTAACAACATTGATTTTCGTAGTATATGATTATTTTGAGAGATCCCATCAAAAGCATTATATTCTCTATCTATTTACGTTCTTTTGACTTATTTCATGTTTTTATTGCGTAGAAGATTCGAACATGAACTAATATGAGATATATGATATGGCCTACGTTATTATTTTCCTAAACTATACAACCGATATGATACATAATATATTGTGTAACTATTTGTGCAAGTCTTACTATTAAATAATATTGGTAAACTGAATTTTTCGATTGGATATGTTTTCTTTTATATATATTACGTATCGCTATGTTATATTAGTGTGACTTTGATTTTAGAGTTGAAAATTTTTCTATTTCCATTGGCGACACCGATCTTTCGCCAAATTTGTTTTATGTGCTAGGACCCCTTTGAATTGTTTTTTTATCTACATATTAGTCATTTTAGTAGCATAAACTTATTTTTGATAATCCCTATTTTTCGAGAACTTTATGAGAGTGTTAAAATTTATTTATTAATTTTTTTTTGGTGGAATGTGAAATATATTATAAATCTTAAATATGTAGTTCATTACAAATCATCGCACCAATCTAAAAATTACAAGTCCACAGACTCCTATCAATTAATCATACTTTCGTTTCCCATGGAAGGTGTTGAGGTTTGAGAGACCACTTTTTATCCTGGCAGCGCCTAAAAATAGCTTGTTTAACCTGCAGAATAAGAGTAGTAGGGGAAATGACCATAGCTTCCAATCGACAAATATTCCTAGCATGCCATATATGATACCATAATGCCACAATTGCAGCAAACACAATTTGCTTCTTCATAAGAGACTTGCACCGCCATTTTAAGCACCAGTCAATGAGGCCAGTAGTAGGGAGATCAAGCTCAAGCCAAGTCCTCATTTTAGTCCAGCACTGCTGACTAAAATGGCAATCATAGAGCAAGTGTTTGTGTCTCTCAAGATGATGATGACAGAGGAAACATAAACCATAAGAAATCACACCAAATTTGAGCAGACGATTCTTGGTCAGTAGTGTAATACCCGCCCTTTTAGAGACCCTTTGACCAGCGTTGACTGACCTTGGGAGTGGGAATAGTCTTAGAAGTGAGTGCCAAAACCATCTTGGGTTGCGTGTTAAGAGTGGTACTCGATAGAGTAGAGGCTACTCGATCGAGTAGCTAGGTTACTCAATCGAGTAGGGGGCCACTCGATCGAGTATGATGGGTACTCGATCGAGTACCGAGTTTTCAGCGAGGGTTTTATATCGCGTTTTGTTAAATCCGCAAATCACTTCCGCCACTTTCCTCCTATCCTTCAGTCGCCTCTTTCCCTTCCCTTCACCTCAAAACCTCCATGGAAGCCTCTTGAAGTTCCTTGTGCCTTAGGAGAGCGTCACTTGAGTCGGGTAGCGGTCTTTTTCCGAGTTTCTCCTCATAGGTATGTCATAATCATCGTCCGTGTCCTTGTTCTTTATAGTTAGGGTTTGCTTGTTAGTAATAGATAATTGTATTATGGTTATAGGCTTTGCTTGGTCGCTGGATAGGTTGTTTGTCGGCATGGATTGGTTGCAGTTGCTTAAAGATAGGTTCGCCTACTCAGTTTCTGTAGATGGTCTAGTGTGTCGGTCGTTGTGGTTGTATTGTGATTGCTTAGTATCGTAATTGTATTGTGACGGTTGTGATTCTGATTGAGATTGTGATTGTTTGTCTCTGGTTCTCGGGGCGTGTCCTCGGCTGAGTAGGGTCACTTGCGGGAGTTGCTTCACTCCCTAGTTTCGCCCTTCGTGGAACCCGCCACGGAAGGGGATGTGCACATTAATGGACAGGGTTATCGCTCGATATGATGAGCGGGGCTTAGGTGGGAACGGCTGCGGTCCCCCACTGGCAGGGCTGGTCCGGTGCACAGTCAGTGACGGAGGTTGGTTGAATTATTGTGATTGTGTATGAGAATGACAGCGTGTATTGTGTTGTTAATTGAAGTTGTTGTTGTCGTATCTTATCTCAGTACTGACCTTGTGTGGTTGTTTGTTTACTATGTGTCTGCCGTGATCCCTTATGGTGAGCAGTCGGTCTTAGCAGGTGTTGATATTGTTGATAGCTGGAGTCCGGGCAGGGATGAGTCTTCACGAGATATGATGGTCATAGCGAGTAGTCTTTGAGTTGTATCTTTTATATCGTTTGTTGGTTTAAATCACTTGTAATATAACATAATAGTTCTCTTATCGACATTTGATAATTACTATCCTCGGGCAACCGAGATGGTAACGCCCATATATGCTAAGGAAGGCCTAGTTAAGGTTCCTCTGCATATGGGGGTGTTACAAAGTGGTATCAGAGCGACGATTTTGGAACCTGTAAAAAATGAAAATAATGAACTTAGTGAGTCTAATAAAATGAACCTGGTATATGTGTAATGGGAGCCCCAGCTGATGCTAGATTTTGGGTGAGTAGGCGCCCTCATTTCAAAATCTTGGCCCCATGATACTTAAGCCAGTCACATGGTATGGGAATGTGGAGTCCGTGTGTATATGTGTGACGTGTATGCTAATCGTGTCGGAGTTACTTGTAGTTGAGCCTTGGTTAGAGTTAATAAGGATATGATAGTTGTATTTGGGCCGTGTTAAGTGAAGTTTTGGAATGATTAGTGAGCTTGTATGATGATTTTGAGATACGTGACAAAAGTCTATTCGATAGAAATGCGTAGAAGGTGAATGGGTGTGCTATAATGGAAGGATTAACATGTTGGTGTTTGCTGTAAGTTGATGGTGACGGTAGTCATGTACGAGTTTATAAACCCTACCGTGAGTAAGATGATGATAGTTATAGAATTGTTGAGTTATAATTTGAAACATAGCATATAGTAATGCGTTTATGCCTTGTTTATAAGTTGAAATTTCCGCTGCGTAATAATTGATTTGTATTAAATGATTTGCTTATGATTGAATGTAGAACATGATAGAGAAATTGGTTATGAGGATATACAATTATATGTTATAAGAAAGAATGGATTAGTGTTAATTATATGTTTCATGTTATTGTGAAAGCGAGTTTGGTAGCGATATGTTAAGACAAGTTTTGAGTATGATAGGATGACGTGACTAAGCTTCTGAGTGACTCGGTAGCAGGTAAACCGAGTTGGGTAGTTGTGTAGCGTAATGTGGCATACACCTTATTAGTGAGGCAATATGTTATGCGTGAGTAATGATTGTAAAACGTGATCGAATGTGATAATTAGTGCCGAATTCCGAACTTAGTTTGGGATCGACACGCGGTGTTGTTTTGCAGGTGTCTTCGATTTACTTTGTACTTCTGACCGAGTACTTAACTATACTTGACCGAGTGCGAGTGCTTACTAGACCGAGTAGACCTCACTCGATCTAGTTAGGAAGCTATGACGTCGGGATGTGGAAAGATTTCCTACGGATACTCGACGAAATAGCTCCTACTCGATCGAGTAGGGTGGTACTCGATCGAGTACCCTAGACACTCGATCGAGTAGGTTACTGTACAGAGAATCTTACGGGTTTCATAAAACCCCCATTCTTTCTATTCTTCTCATTCTTCTTCTATAATTTCGAACCCTAAGCCTTGTTTTCTCTCAAAATCTCTCATACTCTTGGGTTGGTGGTGATTCTTGGGGTTGATTTCTTTGTTTAATTTCATTTCTTTACTTTGCTACTCAATCAAGGTATGCTTTTCTTCCTAATTTACATGATTTATTGATTTGAATGTGTTAGAATAATGATGCAATCCGAAATTTTCGATTCATATGGATAGATTGTTGCTTTTAATAGTTGCAATATGATTCACATGCCTTCATTCCATGTTTGTTGGTGATTAATTGCTGTAAATTAGACTAGAAATTGCAAAATTGAAACCGAAATTTCTAGGGTTTACAAAATTGAAATTGATTTTTGATTGTTTTACTTTGATTAGATGATGGAGTTGAGTATTCTATGTTGTTTATATCATGTTGAAGGATGGATTTTGATGATTTTCACATTAGAAAGTTGCCTTAAAACTCCGTCTTAAAAGTGCCTCAAGTGGAAATTCGTGATCTATAATTGGAATTTAGTGTTGTATATGACTGTTTAAGTGGAGGTTGAACTTCAATATGATAGTAGTGATGATAATTGATGAGAAATATGCCAAATTTGTTACAGCTGTAAAGACCGTCTGAAAAGTTTATCTAAGTTGTTGTTTCTAATATGGAAGATGAAGATGATATGTTCTAAGTTATTTTCCATGAGCTAGTAAGAATGCCTCACATGTGTTTAGGAGTGTGTTTGGAAAAACCTTAGTATCATGCTAGGATATTCGAATTTGTTGAGCATGTGTATTCACCATGATAGATCGTTCACAACTGTGGCTTATGAGTAGCTGTAAACTAAGTTTATATATATATATATATATATATCAAATTTGGGAGACTGCTGGTGAATGTGTGTACCTAGCTGAGTATTCAAAGTTAATGGCATGAATTATGTGCTTCACATGTTGAATTTGTTGGTGAATTTGAGTGCCTAACTGAGTATGTAAAGTCCAAATTACATGAAGTATATGCTTTACGTGTTTATGCAAGTTGTTTAAGTCATATGCTGAAACAGATGCCGAGACTAAACATAGGAACTCGTCAAAGTAAACGGGGGAGGGGTAATCCGCCTGAGATTGGGGAAGGGAGTGGACCTGTGGTACCCGCAGTTCCGGAGTTCCCTTCTGTTGTTTTTTTTTTATTTCAAACAGCGAGAGCGTTTTGTAGTTTTACAAAAACGCAAGATGAGACCAACGAGGTGTATAGATACTACACTGTTGGAGGAATTGAAGATAGAGATGGATGTCCGTCACATATTTGAGACTTTGGGCCTTATGGGTTTGTATAGGCTGAGGAAACACTCTTATCCTTTTCTTACCTTGGAGTTTATGAGCTCCTTTATCTATGACCCCGCTGCCCAAACCGTTGAGTTTCGGTTGATGAACACTAGTTTCTTGCTTTCTATGGACCGATTTGTTTCTCACCTTGGGTTGGCCAAACCTTCCAAGGACTCCATCACTGATATCCCTGTTGAGTGCGGTGTCTGCCACCTAATGCCTTGTCTGACCGGGAAACCAGCTCCCACCTCAAGTAATATGCTGATTAATGATGTTCAGCATGTCACATTGAGGATCTTTATTCGTTCCCTCTCGAACCTCCTTTATGATCGACCGGATATCAGTAAGCTGAACAACCATGAGGTGTTACTTCTGATGTCTTACTTGAACCCGGAGTGGACTAGGAAAGTGGTCTTCAATGCTCCTTCCATGGTTTGTGCAGCCCTTGCCTTGATGGCTACTGCCTCTTCCCGGTACCTGAGTTGTGGCGCTATCGCCACTCGGTTAGCTGAAAAGCTAACCTCCTTTGAGTCTTCTTCGGAGTACGTGCCTCTAGCTACCCCAGTGCCCACTATGGACCGTGTCTACTATCTCGACCTGAAATGGTTGAGGACCTTGGCTGACGGTAGCCTAGCTTGGAGGGTGTGGGGCATGAGTTGGATGAAAATTCCAGCTCCCGAGCACCTCCCACCGACGGAGCCCTTAGAGCCGGCGGTAGTGACTGTGGACTCTGATGATGAGGAGGAGGAGGAGGATGTTGATAGACCCCGCCATCTGCAGACCTACCTCATCGACGACATGATTCTCGTAGTGATGCCAGAGCCGAAGAAGGGTGAGAATGCATCGGTTGTGGTAGTGGAGAGACCTAGGTTGGGGAGAGGACCCCGTCAAGTGAGGGAGAGGACCTCGGAGACTAGGCCACGGCCGGTAGCACCACAGCAACAGCAACATCCTTTTCCGTGCTACCCTTATCTCGACACCCCGGAGACGCGATCCAGCTACTTGGCGGAGAGAGTGTCATCTACTTTGACACTCAGGAACATGCACGAGATGGCGCACGCTCAGGGGATAGGGACCGAGGGACCGCATCCGGTTTGGTGGAGTGGAGTGGGGGACTACACAAGGGTTTTCCACTCCTACGGGGTGGATCGGTCGACGTGGGGACACCTCGGTCCTTTGCCTACGGTGGCTTAACCCCATGGTACGTGAGCCGGGAGCCGGGCGGGAGTGGATGCGGGGATTGGGTCATCGGGAGCGGGTACTTCCTGGAGGTGGTGGTGATGATGAGGTGATGGTTGAGCGGCCCGAAACGAAGAATGGGGAGGAGTGATACTCCTTGTTTTTATCGTTGTTTATGGTACATGGTCTTAGATGTTGGTAGTATTGTTAGACGTTAGTAGTTGTTTTCGTTGAGACTTGGTTTATGAATTTGTATTGTTGGCCATAAGGCCGGATTTGATATTTGACTTATTGCAGGACGTTAGAAGTCGGGGAGTCGTCCCGACTCGATTTATATGACGACTATGCGCATGTATGTTGGCTTATGACAAGTTGTATAGGGCAACTTAGCCCGTAGGTACTCGACAGAGTACACCGTACTTTATCGAGTAGCTGCAGGAAAGGGGGATAACAAGTATTCTGATCTTTGGGCTACTCGATCGAGTACCCAAGACACTCGATCGAGTAGCATGGCACTCGATCGAGTATCGCTATATACTCGATCGATTAGCACTGTTAAAGGAGGTTTTCGACAATTAAAAATGTTCAATTGTTTTATAATTGCAAGTTTGATGTTTAATGTGGTTATTAGTGCGTAGTAACACCTTTGAACCGTTAATTTCATATGTTGGAAGTCAAGTTTCAGTTTTATATGCAAATTTGTAACAATTAGTGAAGTGGTGACGGTTTCTTGATTGTTTTAACATTACATATGCCATATTACCATTCATTCATTGAAGTTACATTTCTTCGTACGTTGTGCATACGATATTAACGTGCTTTATCGATGGCGGCTAGTTATACCGGTTGTTGTGTATGATTTATAATTTAACGAGTTTATGCTTAGCGAGTAATGTCCACAATCAATGATATGATTCTAATTCATGTTATGAATCAAGTAATAAGTAATAAGTGTTGTAATTTTGGTGGTGAACTTCGGGGACGATGTACCTTTTTAGAGGGGAAGAGTAATGTCGCAAGATAAAAAGGCCGATTTTGAAGTTATGTTGTTATTCGTTTACAAGGTTTTGTGTTTTAATTACTAATTTTTCTAGTACGTTGGTCACATTGCTTATATGAAGTCTAGGTTGTTACTTTAGTTCGTTGAAATGAATGTGATAGTATGTTTTAAAGGACCGTCATAAAGAGCTAGTTGTGGTGCGATCTGTCGTAATAGAACGAATTAGTGAGTAACACGTGGTGTTAGTTGTGTATCATGAAGTTGATACGAGATACGTTTCGGGTTGATAGTTGTTATCATATGATGAGTGATGGTCGTTTGTGTTGGTCCGTATTGCGAGGTCGATGCTTGATATATAATAGTTTGTAAGAGTTGATGCATACATATAGAGTGACAGTTGATGATGATAATGTTTGTATGATAGTTGCAAGGGTCGATATATATATATATATATATATATATATATATATATATATCTATATATATATATATATATATATATGTATGAATAGAGCGTTAGACGGTGATGATGATGACATGGGGGATGGTATTTCCAGAGAGTAATGGTTTGAGTAGGAAGTTTGGTGCTGTCGTGTTTTTCCGTGTCATGTGCGAGAGATAGGTGAGTTGAACTTCGGGGACGAAGTTCTATTAAGGGGGGAAGACTGTAATACCCGCCCTTTTAGAGACCCTTTGACCAGCGTTGACTGACCTTGGGAGCGGGAATAGTCTTAGAAGTGAGTGCCAAAACCATCTTGGGTTGCATGTTAAGAGTGGTACTCGATATGATACATAATATATTGATATGGCCTACGTTATTATTTTCCTCAACTATACAACCGATATGATACATAATATATTGTGTAACTATTTGCAAGTCTTACTATTAAATAATATTGGTAAACTGAATTTTTCGATTGGATATGTTTTCTTTTATATATATTACGTATCCCTACGTTATATTAGTGTGACTTTGATTTTAGAGTTGAAAATTTTTCTATTTCCATTAGCGACACCGATCTTTCACCAAATTTATTTTATATGCTAGGACTCCTTTGAATTGTTTTTTTATCTACATATTAGTCATTTTAGTAGCATAAACTTATTTTTGATAATCCCTATATTTCGAGAACTTTATGAGAGTGATAAAATTTATTTATTATTTTTTTTGGTGGAATGTGAAATATATTATAAATCTTAAATATATAGTTCATTACAAATCATCGCACCAATCTAAAAATTACAAGTCCACAGACTCCTATCAATTAATCATACTTTCGTTCCCCATGGAAGGTGTTGAGCTTTGAGAGACCACTTTTTATCCTGGCAGCGCCTAAAAATAGCTTGTTTAACCTGCAGAATAAGAGTAGTAGGGGAAATGACCATAGCTTCCAATCGACAAATATTCCTAGCATGCCATATATGATACCATGATGCCACAATTGCAGCAAACACAATTTGCTTCTTCATAAGAGACTTGCACCGCCATTTTAAACACTAGTCAATGAGGCCAGTAGTAGGGAGATCAAGCTCAAGCCAAGTCCTCATTTTAGTCCAGCACTGCTGACTAAAATGGCAATCATAGAGCAAGTGTTTGTGTCTCTCAAGATGATGATGACAGAGGAAACATAAACCATAAGAAATCACACCAAATTTGAGCAGACGATTCTTGGTCAGTAGTGTAATACCCGCCCTTTTAGAGACCCTTTGACCAGCGTTGACTGGGAGCGGGAATAGTCTTAGCAGTGAGTGCCAAAACCATCTTGGGTTGCGTGTTAAGAGTCGTACTCGATCGAGTAGAGGCTACTCGATCGAGTAGCTAGGTTACTCGATCGAGTAGGGGGCCATTCGATCGAGTATGATGGGTACTCGATCGAGTACCGAGTTTTCAGCGAGGGTTTTATATCGCATTTTGTTAAATCCGCAAATCAGTTCCGCCACCTTCCTCCTATCCTTCAGTCGCCTCTTTCCCTTCCCTTCACCTCAAATCCTCCATGGAAGCCTCTTGAAGTTCCTTGTGCCTTAGGAGAGCATCACTTGAGTCGGGTAGCGGTCTTTTGCTGAGTTTCTCCTCATAGGTATGTCATAATCATCGTCCGTGTCCTTGTTCTTTATAGTTAGGGTTTGCTTGTTAGTAATAGATATTTGTATTGAGGTTGGTTGAATTATTGTGATTGTGTATGAGAATGACATCGTGTATTGTGTTGTTAATTGAAGTTGTTGTTGTCGTATCTTATCTCAGTACTGACCTTGTGTGGTTGTTTGTTTGCTATGTGTCTGCCGTGATCCCTTATGGTGAGCAATCGGTCTTAGCAGGTGTTGATATTGTTGATAGCTGGAGTCCGGGCAGGGATGAGTCTTCACGAGATATGATGGTCATAGCGAGTAGTCTTTGAGTTGTCTTTGAGTTGTATCTTTTATATCGTTTGTTGGTTTAAAATACTTGTAATATAACATAATAGTTCTCTTATCGATATTTGATAATTACTATCCTCGGGCAACCGAGATGGTAACGCCCGTATATGCTAAGGAAGTCCTAGTTAAGGCTCCTCTGAATATGGGGGTGTTACAAGTAGCCTCTCCTGGACAACCAACCAACCAATAAAGGAATGCTTGGGGATACTGGTTTTGTTCAAGACAAGGGGAAGCCAGGGTACCTTATTATGTTGCCTAAGTAACCACTTATAACCACTTGACATAGAGTATACCCCATTAGTAGCAGACCAGTTGCCATTAACATACCCAGCTTTCATAATGCCCTTCATCTGATAGATCTTGCGCCAAGTCCATCTTGAATTAGTAGTTGGAGTGTACTCTTGCCAATCCCTTCCTTTCATATAAACATGATCCACCCATTTAATCCACATGTGATCAGATATAGATGCTAACCATTAGGTGTATTTCCCTATAATTGCCTTATTCCAGAGTCTAGCATTAGCAATGTCCAAGCCCCCATATCTCTTCTCATTACAGATTTTCTCCTAAGCCACTACTGGGAATTTCAAGTATTGATCTGATCCTGACCCTAGGTAATTTTTGCATACTCCCTCTATCCTATCAATGGCAGTAAGAGGTATCACAAATACTCTAGTACAGTATGTGTGTAAATGAGTCAGGATAGCCTTAATGAGGATAAGTTTGCCTGCATAACTCAATATTCTAGCCCCCCTAACCCCTGATACTACCAACCACTTTTTTCACCAATCTGGTACAGTCCCCTACAACCATTCTCTTGTAAGACATAGGCATACCAAGGTAACGAAAAGGAAAAATTCCAACCTTAAACCCTGAGATATGCAGGATATCCCACCTCAGCAGGAGCCATACCATTAAAATATATCTCAGATTTCTCATTGTTCCTTGCAAGACCAGAAGCAACTGAGAAGGTAGCATAGACTCTAAGAAGGATAGAAATAGAGCCCATGTCCCCTCCGCATAACATCAAAAGGTCATCTGCAAAACATAAGTGAGTGAGGTGTAAGGCCCTACAGAGAGGGCGGTAATTAAAGTCCACCCTGCTAGTTATGTCAGCTAATACCCTGCTTAAATACTCCATAAAAATGGTAAAGTGTAGGGGGGACATGAGGTCTCCTTGTATAATTCCTCTCTTCCCCTCGAAATAGCCAAATGTTAAGCCATTAAGTGATAATGTAAACCAGGGAGTAGATACACACTCCATAATCCACCTCACCATCTTGTCAGGAAACTTCAAAGCTTGCAGCATTTGTTCAATAAACCTCCACTCAATATAATCATATGCTTTTTTCAAGTCCACCTTCATGATACACCTTGGAGAACAGGCTTTTCTTTTATAGAGTCTTACCAAGTCATGACATATAAAGATATTATCCACAATATCCCTACCTTTAATGAAAGCACTCTGAGTTTCATTGATAATACAAGGAAGGACAGCAGCAACCCTATTACAAATCACCTTTGAAATTATCTTATAGACAACATTGCAGCAAGAAATGGGTCTGAAATCAGCAACAGTCTCTTGTCTTGTTTTAATGGGTATAACTGTGAGGGTAGTATAGTTAATCTGCTTCAACATGTTCCCAGAAGTGAAGAATTCTTTAACAGCATCCACCACATCATTTCCAACAATCTCCAATGCATCCTTAAAAAATTGAGAAGTATACCCATCTGGGCCAGGAGCTTTATTAGCTGAAATAGAATTTAAAGCATCAAGAACTTCCTGGATTGTTATCTCCTTATTCAAATCAGAACTTTGCTCCTCTGAGATCAATCTCCCTTTCTGCACAGCATGGAAATGAACTGCCCTGACTTTCTTGCTAGTCCCCAGAAGCTCCTTGTAATAATCAATAAAAGCATTCTCTATATCCTCACTTTGATTACATGGAATCTCATTCAGATCTTTGATACATAGGATTCTGTTCTGTAGCCTCCTAGCCTTAATGAGACTATGAAAATAAGAGGTATTCTCATCTCCATTAGATATCCATTTAGATTTAGCTTTCTGACACAAAAAGCTCCTCCTAGCCTCCTCCAGTAATTTATAGTTATTAGAAGCAGCTTTCTCCTCAATTTGGACTTCCAGATTAAATGGGTCCTCATGAAGTTTCCTTTGCATAGAGTACATGTGCATTTGAGCCACTTTAGTAGATGTCTCAATATTAGCAAAAGCACTCCCATTAAGCCCTTTTAGAGGATGTTTAAGCCATTTGAGCTTCTTTACAAGCTGGAACATCTTATACCCCTCAACTTCAAAGTCCCAGACATCCTGAACAGTTTGTAGGAAGTCTGGATCCTTACCCCACAAATTAAAGTATTTGAAGTTTCCTTTTCTCCTTACCCCACTATTTGTCATAGTGATAGTACAGGGACAGTGGTCAAACAAGCCTTTAGGATGAAACATGATGCTTGCATCAGAATATTGCAGGAGCCAGTCATAATTGCTCATTACCCTATCAATTCTATTGAATACCATATCACCTGGTTCATGTTTATTATTCCGGGTAAAGTAGGCCCCCTGAGTCTAGACATCCACCAAGCCACAGTCTGCCACATTATTATCATGATTAAAATAATTCTTGATATACAACTTTCAAACTGAGTAATATTTAGTAATAAAATAATTATTAAAATAGCTTAATTTTTATTATTAGGTCAATATAATGGTGACGAATGAATATTGTCGAAACTTTAAATATAATTAAATTTCTTTTAAATAATTTGATTTCGCTTCTGAAAATGAGAAAAAAATGGGGGTTATATGATTTTTCCGACCTGTATTATACGATGACATAAACATTCAAGATATGAGTATAAACCAACCAATGGAAGAATGTTACTTATGAACCGAACATTAAAGAATTCTATGTACTCCAAATTTTTGCAGAATTAGAATAATACTCCTTGTAATTATAAAAATGTCTATAATCACTTTTAAAATAATACTCTAGATAATATAATTATCAAATTTCTAAAATGTTTAAAATAACCCAACCCGAATGTTTATGGTTAGAACTGACTACTATCCTTAAATAATGTGATAATAAACTATCCGAATATGATCCGAGCCTGAAGTAATCCGACCCATGGGCGGAGCCAGGAATTTACCCCAGCGGGGACGAAAAATCTAGGGGGGGGGGGGGGGGGATGGGTTATGGTTTAAGGGAAACTCGAAAAAAGTTAGAAAATTTTAACTAAAGCTTTGAAATTTCTGACCGCCCTCACCCCCGCTAGCCCCCTAACTCTACCACTTCCGCGACCCGACCCATTTTGCACCAAATTCTTGAAAACCTAAATTGGCCCAACCCCAAACCTGACCCTGTTGGCTCGTTTGCCAGGTCTATCTCCATCCCAATCATTTTTTTACAATTTTTTTACATTTGAGCAAAATATTACTAATATAAATTAAAAGGATAAATAAATGATGGGACGTGAGGAATGTCAAACTTTATTTTTCTAATCTAACTTATCGTGTACCTTTGAAGCAAACATCCTAAAAAAAACCTTTGTTTAATACGGAGTTACTCCGTGTGTAGTAGAGGTTGGATATCCCAAGAAATTTATGCAAATTCTGATGATAGATTGATATAGATAAATAAACAATTGTAGCAAAATTTGAACCGAGGGTCATGAAATTATTTTGATGGAATAAAATAGTCGTGATTGCTCTGATAATGATAAAATATGCAATGATAAAATAGTCGTGTAATGATCAATTTCAGCTTGTCATATGAAGCAATCAGGTCGCTTAACAAAAATTCTAGAATGATAGATTTTCTATGGAATTCATTTGCATTTTCGAAAGTAATTAGCTCTAAACAAAATTAAGTCACTCGGATTAATTATAAAGACTTGAGACTACTATTAAGTTATTAGATATAATATTTAAAATATGATGTTTAGCTAATTGCAGTATTAAACTCTATTCAATATTATTCTTATGTTAATTTTTATTAAACACTATTTTAATATGATTCTTTGTGTTAATTTTTAATTTTATTTTAAGTGTTTTAAAAGAGTTTGAGCCGACAGACATATTATGTTGTGAATTATCATATTGAATAATCCATAAAAAACTGGTGATTATGAATATATCTAAGTTTTTTTTTTTTTCTGTAGTGTATCGAATTTTTCATATATATAAATAATTACGAATATTAAGAAATAATCTTCTAATTCTAATAGAAAAGTTGGAAAAAGTTGTTTTAAAATAATAAGTGTACCAATATTACAAAATATTTTTCTAATTCTTATAGAAAAATTGTAAATGATTAATGATTTCCTAATTCTAATATAAAAATTGTATGAAATTAATTTTAAATTTTATTTATCTAATTCTAATAGGAAAATTATAAATGAGTAATTATTTCCTAATTCAAATAGAAAAATTTTAAGTAATTAATTTTAAAATTTATTTAAGTGTTTTTAAATTTAAAAAACTTAAATAATAAATGATTATTTGATTAGATTTAATATATATTTAGTAGATTTAATACCCGTGCGATGCACGGGCCTAAAAATAATATCGTCTTATTTAATCTTTTTTAAGGCTAGCAATAGGTTATACCATGAGAAAAATAGTTAATGATTGTTTGGAGTTTTTTTATTAAAATCACGTAAAACCGTATACATAAGCATTATTATAAAACCAAGTGGTTTTTTACCTAAAAGCTCTCCCCTAAACTAACTTCTACCAATAACTATTTTCCATCATGTAAGGGTATTACGGTCTTTTGTTTTATGATTTTACAAAGTGATATTGTAAAATCGTTTTACAGAAGATTTACTTCAAATTTAAAACAATCTAAGCCTTTATATACTAAAACAAACCAACATCATTGCTCAAATAATATTTGAATTTATTTGATCACCATCACTACTCATCAACGATATTCATAGGCAATAAAAAAACAATAGCGGAAATAATTACTATATAAATTTATGAATAATAATGAAAATGAATGTGGAGATAACGTTTAAGCAAGTGTTGGAGTATGTGTCCTCAACAATAGTGCGATCACATTATCAAATATCATAATAAGAATACATAAGGGAGGATTCAATTATATAATCAACTGATCAACATTTATCGGTAATGATTGGCTAACTAGAGTTTGACATTACTGTCGTTTGACGGTGGTGATTAGTTGATCCCTTAAGGTCACACCTAAAAGACGATTCCCAAACTGTAAAGTTAATTAATTGTATATCGATACAGATTAATTCCTTAAATTGAACAAATTTTATTTATAAGAGAGAGTTTTATATCTTATTGTAATATGATTAAATAAATTCAATTTAGTAATTAAAATGTTATATTACTAAATTGATTAATGTTTATGAAACATTGGAGATAAGAATAATTAATTAGCTATAATTACAAATTGTTGTAGATTATATTAACTAAATTCAAAATAACCCATTTTATATATATACAATTGTTAATTACTACTAAAATTGTTAAGTGTAATTAATTGATTATGTAATGATATTTAGTTTGTTAAATATGCATACATTGTCTAATAACATGTCATATGTCACATGTCACACTTTATATGACAATTGACAAATTGTGAAAGATAAAATGGAATCCATTTTATGTGAAATGGACCGAAAAATTGAGAGGGAATACTAGTGTTGTGGACAAATGTGTTTAAGAAGGTTAAGACACAATCATGACACTAAGAACATATTTTATTTCTAGGCCTAAACCTAGCCTTCTTGTTAAGACAAAAAGGAACCTCGAGAAGAAAAAAATGTTCTTCCCTAGGTCATGCTGTAATACTCCGTATTTATGAGTCTTTGGGTACTCTATCGAGTAGGCCTTACTCTGTCGAGTAAGGGTGAGTTGCGTTTTAAATTAGTTTCGACCTGTTAGGTACTCGATCGAGTAACTAGGATACTCGATCGAGTAAGGGGGCACTCGATCGAGTACCTTAGCTACTCGATCGAGTAGCCGGTTTACGGGGAGTTATTTCTCGGGTTTTGTTAATTATGCGATTAAGGTATATAATCTTTTCCGTCATCATTCTAAACACTTTTCAAAACCTAAATTACTGTCAAAGAGAGAAACCAAGTACGTTCATCCCTTTAATCGCATTGTAGCAAATCCCGGAGTTTGGAAGGTCGGTTTTCATCGTTTGTTATACCGTTGAGATCCTTGCGTCGAGGGTAAGATCTATGTACCGTTTTTACTGTTTTTCCTTTAAGTTGGTTAAACCCTAATATGGGGATTTTGGGGTTTTGTGTAGATTGTGATTTGGTAGTGTTTATGTGTTTGTATGATAGGAGGAGGTTTTGTAGAAGAGGCTTTTTGATACACCGTTGATACCGATCTGGATCATCATTTGTTGTGCTTTCCAGGTAGGATTTCCTACTCAGTATTAGTACCATAATGGGATGATTGATGATGTGTTGAGATTGACTGTTTGATATAATAATTGTATTGTGACGGTTGTGATTGTGATTGTGATTGTTGTTTATGGTTCTCGAGGCGTGTCCTCGGCTGAGTGAGGTCACTTGCGGGAGTGGCTTCACGCCCTAGTTTCGCTTTCTGTGGAACCCGCCACAGAAGGGATGTGCACATTAATGGACAGGGTTATCGCTCATTATGAGGAGCGGGGATTTGGTGGGTACGGCAGTGCGGTCCCCACTGGCGGGGCTCCGTCCAAAGGGACGGTCGGTGATTGAGATTGTTGGAGTTGGTGTGGTTGTGTGTGTGATGGTTAGGCTGTCTGTTTATCTTATTGTTGATATATATAAATTGTGTGTGTGTGCTTTTAAAAGATTGTCTAGTGCTGATAGTAATATCTTGGTGGATAAAATTGTTAAGAAAATTAGAGGGTGGGGCACCAAGAAGCTTAGTTTTGCTGGTCGGTTAGTTTTGGTAAGACATGTTCTTTCTCAAATGCACTCTTACTGGGCTAGGATCTTCTTGCTGCCCAAAGGAGTGATTGCTAGAGTTGAGGCAATTTGTAGAAACTACTTGTGGTCTCATTCTGAGAATTTTGCCAAAGTTCCTCTTATTGCTTGGGATCATTGTTGTTTACCTCAAAAATATGGTGGTCCAGGTATTCTTAATCTTTGGACTCGAACCTTGCCATGCTTGGTAAGTACGTCCGTGGGTGGCTCGGAAGAAAGACTCTTTGTGGGTCAAATGGGTGAATCACATATATATTAAGCATCAGGATTGGTGGGAGTATCAAGCTCCTAGTTATTCCAGCTGGTCTTGGCGTCAATTATGTAAAGTGAAGAGTAGGTTGCTACCTGGTTTTGTTCTTTGGTCTCGGCCCGATTATACGACTAGGGTGGGATATCGGTGGCTATTGGGTGCATCGAAGGTTCGATGGTTCTCCTATGTTTGGAATAGGGTGGCTCTCCCTAAGGTTTCCTTTGTTAATTGGTTGTTCATCCATCGATCGTTAACAAAGGATAGAATGGCCAGGTTTGGAATTCTGACTGATGGATTGTGCTTTCTTTGTGGGACTGCTGCTGAGTCCACAGCTCACCTTTTCTTTGAGTGTGGGTTTAGTAGGAGATGTCTTCAGTTAGTTCAGTTGTGGCTCCCTGCTCCTTGGCAACCAAATGTGGTTGAATGGCTTATTCAATGGAGATGTAGGTCTTTGTTGAAGAAACAGGTTCTAATGGCAGTAATTGCAGGACTTGTGTACTTGATCTGGGATAGTAGGAATGTTAGCCGTTGTGAGCACCGTGTTACCAGACCTGCTTGTCTTCTTAAGAGATTGCAGAGTCTAACAGCTTTACGAGCAAGAGGATTTGAGCAAATTATGGGTAGTCATAGAGAGCATGTTTGGTTTAAGAATCATATCCTAGTTCATTGAATGTACTAGTAGGAGTATGCTTGGTGATTGTAAGGTGATGATAATGTAACTTGATTAATTATTAATGCAATTTTCACATTTCACCAAAAAAATAAAAATAAATTGTGTGATTAGTACTGACCCCGTTTAAATGTTTTAAAAACTGTGGTGATCCATTCGGGGGTGGTGAGCAGTTATTGAGTAGGTATGATATGACGTGTATGGGATAATTGGGATGAGTGATTACGTGGCAGTTAGAAGTCTTCCGCTGTGTCAGGCGATGTTTTATGGCTTTGACAGTTTTAGCAGTAGACCGTCTGAGAATCTTGTATTTCTTTTTATCAGTTTGGAATTGCTATGTAATCACTTTAAACTTTATTTACTTTTAAAGTTGTTTTGTTATTGTCTTATGAATATCATGCCTCAGGTAACCGAGATGGTGGCATCCTTATACCTGAGTGGTCCTGGTAAGGCACTTGGAGTATGGAGGTGTTACACATGCAAACCGTCCTACCCATCAAAATGTGAGAGGGTTCTCATTTTCATTTCATTCTTATTCTTATGAAAACTTTCTCTTCCTCTCTCATAAAAATTGGTTTTTATGTTCAAAATTTGTGATAATATTCTAATAAAATAACAAGATTACTATGGTAGTAATTAGATTAATATTAGATTAAATTTAAGGTCACTAGTATACAATATCTAGTTAATATTTATACTAGTGTTTGGGTAAGTGTCTTGGGTGCAATCTTTGGAGGACCTCTACACTTGAGGTTTAGGAGGATCATCCTTTTGTGATATAGCTCATGACCAAGTGAAGGTAGAAGACCTTACTTGTGCCCTTTTTCGTGCCCTCCTCATTGTAAGGAAATCATTTTTCTCCTTATTCTCTTTATTTAGTTATGCATGCACTAGATCCATAGTGACTATATTAAAATGTTAATAAATCACTATTAGAAATTTACAATAATAGGTATATGAATCTAACAATTGGTATCAAGAGCTTAGAATGTTGCATGCATAATCCATTTATAGTTTTTTCGAGTTATAGTAACTTAAATAAAACTAAACATTTGTGATTTATTAGATAATATCACAAAATCATTTTGCATGTTGTATATTATGGTCCTAAAATGTATTTAGGTCATTTTAGATGATTTATGGAATTTTATTGCTCACTTTTATAATTTATTGGATAATAATAACATTTTAGTGAGTAAAATGGTTATTTAATAACTAAAACTAGTTATATATTGTTTATGGCCACGAAATTTTAATATGATCTCACATGCATATTTTACTTATTGTATGTAAAATTTGAGGTTAATGTGATTAATTTTGCATGATTTATGATTTTAATGGATAAAATGGAATAAATCGAGATTATATAAGCTAAAAATTAGCTAAAATGAAATTTATGGCATGAAACTTTTCCCCAAAGTTGCACACATATTTAGAACATCATATGTGAAAAATAAAAACTAAATTTGTTAATTTTGTGTGTTTATTGATTTTTATGTGATAAAATCGATTAAAGGCAACTTTATTAGTCATAAAATTAAATTCAAAATTTCTGAGTTGGATTTATGTTTTTCCAGGATCTAGAAATTATTATAGTATGTTCAAAAATTTGATTTTGAATTTTTCATAATTTTTGTGATTAATTTGGAATTAAGTTGTATAAATTATGTTTTATGCTTTTTATTCATGAAATAAATTAAATATGCTTTGTGAGCAATTTTTATTGAATTTTTGGGATCTTGATCATATTCCAGAATATACAAAATTTTGATTTCGAATTTTTTCAAATTTTTATGATTTATTGGGAATTATTTCTTAATTGTTAATATTAATACGATTATAATGAGCAATAATGTAAAACCAAGTTAGATTATTGTCAAATCTTCGTGTAGACTAATATTTGAGTCTGAAGACAATTAGGGTAATTAACCTGGGCTTAAATTTGATTTAAGTATTATTTTGGTGATTTAAATGAGTTAAAAGTCACGCATTTCCATAAAACCAAGCGATATATGATTTAATCTAGTAAGGCGATTTGGCACATTCATTTTTGCATGTTGAATACATATATAATACTGCATATTTTTATAAATGTATGTCATTTAAATTTATATAATTTTGAATTATGTAATTTTATCTTAGTATGGCCTTAGTTTTTATTGATATTACCCATAATGTAAGGGAATATCGATTTGGTTATAATTTTAATGTGATCTCGTATCACTTTTACTTTTACTTAGTTTTTCATTTTATAAATGTATAATAGAAAAGATATGTAATTTCATTACTATATTTGTAAAATTTTTAATACCGGAGTTCCTTCAAGACGGTGCCATTCGGATAGGCGTTCCGACGAAGACGGTGTTCTTGGGAGGCGTGCCACTTGAAGATCAAGGGACCAATGGAGTTGGTTTCCGAATTTGTAATAGATTATTTGATTTTCTATTTAAGGAAGGCCATACTAGGAATTTATTATTTGCTTTGCATTTCTCTTCATATGTTGCATGCATTGCCAAATCGCCAGAATTTTACATGCATATCTTTTCTTATCGAGTCATCCACCGTGTCAATTACAATTATCGATAGTTCACCGATTTAGTTCACTAAACGAGATAGATAAAAAATTGACATGACCTCTCACTAAATTTAAAATTGAGATTAGCCTTACCAAATAGTAGGACCCATGAATCCCCGTGACATTTGGGGTAGGTTCGGTTTTCCCGAGGAGCTTTCATTTTTCATTGGGTAAGTGGGGTAATAAAACGTTATTACACGCGAAATTTGGTTGGTCTCAATGGGATATTATGATTAGTCTTATGTTCCGGGGCTAGAGATGGGTTTTATGAAATTCATCAACTGAGAGTTCTAAAGTAGAATCAATTAAAGAGTTAATTCACCAAATTTACATAAGTATGGGGTGTATCGGTTTCTCCGTGCCCATACTTGTATAAAGATGGATCTCGGAATCATTTATTATAATTGGGTAGAGGTCACTATATAAATGTTGTAACTTGATAAAAGTTTTCATATATTACGATTAATGTTAGTTTTCCCACTATTTCGTTGTTTAAATTTGATTCTATATCTTTGCTCCTAGACATATACGATGTCATTTCGATTTTAACTTATGTCTCCATTAAACCACTATAGCTAAAGACAAATAGAATCTCTTTTCTAAAAGTCTCAATTGAACCATTTAAATAAGGCTTGGACTAGCTCCATAGGAATTGTTCTATTCCATAGAACTCCATAGGAGTTGTCCTATGTCATATAAGATTAGCATCTTAAATTCCTAACATGCCTACGTATGATTTCTTGTGAAGAAGTATGATTAGAAGTAATGATTAGTCAAAATATGTTTTGATAATATCTTCTATGCATCCACGGTTCAAAAGTCTTATTGCTCAACTAAACACTTGTCATCAAGCACTTAAGTTGTTAAGAACATGACAATGTTAAATTAGTAAATTAATTTGTTAGAAATTTTGATTAACCAAACACCACAATAGAGTTAACCCTTGTGAAGGATTAATTAGGAATTTAAATGAAGATAAGTCTTCATCAAGTAGAAATTCTTGAAGTCAGTGGGAGAAATAAGAAGTAAGTACCTATCTTAATTGTTAAAGATAGAACTAGGCTCGAAAGAGAAAGTGTTAGACACTAAAATAGAGATAAACTCCAAATAATTAAAGATCAAGGAAGTTGGTCGTGTGACTCCAACATATTCCTTCTTGAATATCTATGACATTGACATTATATTTATGCCAATTACCACATCATGAGTATTTGATACAAATTTGTGGATTTCATCATAATATTTGGCATTACCGTGTGACGACTAGCCAGAATGTAGTACAGTACTCATTTTAGTTTTGTATTTAGAAATGTACCTCAATAATTGTTATGATGTACAATAAGTCTAAATAAGAATAGAATTCAAGTTTTTGTATAAAACGCAAAGGGTTTATCTATTATGCAATTAAAACAAGCGTTGTGCCCTTACATACCACGATTAAGTTTATGGTGAGACCATACAAATCAAGGTAATTATATTTAAACTAGAAATAAATGTTATATATACAAGACTCAAGTTGGTGACCCCAACGATTTCTCAATTCCCAATTGAAAATCGCATTTAGAAACTAGTTTTGACTAGTGTCCCAAACCATTTGATTGGGAATCTCTTGGTATGCGCGAATCTTATATTCAAAGTAAGATAGTTCATGATCCTTTTTCCTTAAAAGGATTATGAATAGAGCAAGATATTCGCCCTATTTACACTTAGAGTGTATGGTCGAATACAATTTCAATCGGAAAAGGTTATTAGTTCTTCATCCCTTTTACCAACGAGGTAGGTAGATACTTGGTATCTACTTAATGAGGTAGGAAGAGAAATTCTTTGAATAAGTTCAATGAATGTTAAAAAGTATCAAAACCTAGAGATTAAAATACCAAAGTATTAGTACTTTGTTAGAATGGGAACAATAAAGTGAAGACTTTTATCTGCACCAAAGGAGTGTGATATGGTATCACAAGTTCACTTTCATTATGATATGATTGAATCTTTACAATAGAGTTGGAGGAAGTTTCTGTTATAAAAATGTGTCTGGCACTTAAATTTTCTACTAAAACAAAACATAGTTAAAGGAATCATCTACATTTCATATGAGATATGGTTAGGCATGGTACCTAAATTGTAGCTTGTTTCGATAGTAAACATGTTCTCTCTCTTCCTACATGATCACGAGAACAAAGGGTTTGTGGCTCGTGATGTTTTCTATTAAAGAAAAGAGGATTATTTCTTAAAGACAGAGTGGGAGAAAATGTTCAAGAGCCACAAACTGAAGATAAGACGTAGGAAAGTGGTCTTTCTTGGTAAAAAATCAGTAAATATTAATTCGAAACCTAAGTGGGCATAAGTCATGTTATTTTTGAAAGTAACAAACCTGTAACTTATTAAGATGCTTTATCTAGTTTCAACTCCGTATAAGTCCGAATTGAACATAAACATTAAGATGTTTATGTGACTTGATTGATTGGTGGTAAGAGGTTTACACCAATTCCAACGCTTCGTTAAATTCGGATTTCATAATATTTGACCGTTGGATTTTAAAAACATCTTGCATGAGTTTTGTAAATCGCAATTATCCTAAGGTAGGATACGAACTTAAGAAGAAATCTTAAGTAGAAGTCAAGGAGTTTAATGGTAGGTTTCAGTCATGTAATAAACTTTTCTCGATTTGTCGAGTAGTTTCGTTTATACATGATGTTTAGTGGGAGTAGGGTGGTATTACTAGTCTTATATGTGAATGACATATTGATCACTATGAGTGATGAAAGACTTAGGAGAAGAATAATAAATCTCTATCATATCCAGTTCGATGGACATTAGCATAAAGTTAATATTCTTATGTTAATAAGAATCTTGACAAGTTCAAAAGTATTGAACATGGAGAAATTGAATCCATTTGCTTCCGCTGCTGAATTAATTTATTATCCTAAGATGTATCTCAATTCTTATATTTCGTATACTTGGAGTATGACATGAAATTAAAATCGAATCTTTGTGAAAGTCAATATATAGCTATATAGTCTATCCATTAGTACTCAAGAAGCACTAGTGATATGTCTTCTATGTCTCATATATAGATAACATATTATTCACAGAGATTGATGGACCAATACTCTCCTCCGTGAAGGAGGGATTGGGAGACTAGGAAGAGATGCAAATCATCTTTAATATCCGAATCTATAAGTGATATATATGAGAGGATAAGTGTTTAGAAATAATTATTGGATTTATGTGCAATGAGTTACACAAAAACCATATTCTAAACACATAAGGATGGTTGGAGAACCATGTTGGCTATAATTTTGGAGGAGTAAATCTCAGAAATATACAATGGAAATTACATTGTCAACTGATCATCATTTATCATTAACGATTGGCTCACTAGAGTTTGACGTTACTGTCGTTTGACGGTGGTGATCGGTTGATCCCTTGAGTACACTTGAAACTATGAGATATGCAAAAGGGATGAATCCCACACACTGTGAGGACAGTGGGAGTTATTCCAAGGCTAAAGAGCCTATGTTCAGATTGGATCTGGACACGTACTCAAAAGGAGCTTATAATATAAGATTATACATAGGAATGGGAAATAGTATATAGTAAGGTTAGGTAAAGTGCAAACGTTGCTAAAACTTACTAACCAAAGCCTTTTCATACGCTGAACATGATAAGTCATGTCATTTCAATCGAAATGAAATGCACAATTATATACAATATTAAATATGGATTATATATTATATATTATGTAGTGATTGACATTGTATCAATCTTACATATGTGATAATGCATTCATCGTTTCAGTTTTATTCTAAAAACTCTTTTCTTTAATTACTTTGTTATATCCAAATAGGTTGTTGAGACAATATTGAACCCTATTAAAGTGAACTGGATTAACATAATATTCGCCCCTAGTTGCTTGTAAGAGGTGACGTCTCGAATTGACTGGAGTGTGAGTCGATTAATGGCAAGTTCAAGTGCCATAGAGTCATAAGGGATGAATAATCGGTCACATAGGCAGATTGTATGGGACACTCTGTCGGGTAGTGACCGCTTATAGAGTTCTGGTAATTCATATACAGCCTGGTCGTGGTGAGAGCTACTATAGTATTCTTTTGAGTCAATTCTTTGACTAAAGACTGTTCGCCCAAGTTGGCACAGTTTCTAATTGGCTTTAATTTATGCTCTACGACTATCGTAACTGATGTCAAATGGGTATCTTTTGGGTTATGATGAACTGTGGCTATACGAAGGGCATAATGCGATAAGAATTGTCCATCCCCTTGTCAGGGTTATGTAAAATCTCAGGGCCACTCGAGGAGTAGTGAACTGAAAATGAGTGGCCACGCTCGGAAGGTATCTACGGTAGATAATTCCGGTTAGACAGTTATTCTCCAGATCGAGGAAACCACTCTAGATATGATCAAATGCAAGTACGACCTAAAAGACACCTTGCATTGAGTTGGAGATGATGTAATAGGACAAGAGAATTGGTGACGCATACTTGTTAGGACAAGTGGGAGATTGTTGGAGTATGTGTCCTCAACAATAGTGCGATCACATTATCAAATCTCATAATAGGAATACATAAGGGATGATTCAATTATATAGTCAACTGATCAACATTTATCGGCAATGATTGGCTTACCAGAGTTTGACATTACTGTCGTTTGACGGTGGTGATAAGTTGATCCCTTAAGGTCACACCTAAACGGCGATTCCCAAACTGTAAAGTTAATAAATTGTATATCGATACAGATTAATTCCTTAAATTGAACAAATTTTATTTATAAGAGAGAGTTTTATATCTTATTGTAATATGATTAAATAAAATTCAATTTATTAATTAAAATGTTATATTACTACATTGATTGTTGTTTATGAAACATTTGAGATAAGAATAATTAGTTAGCTATAATTATAAATTGTTATATATTATATTAACTAAATTCAAAATGACCCATTTTATATACATACAATTGTTAATTACTACTTAAATTATTAAGTGTAATAAATTGATTATGTAATGATATTTAATTTGTTAAATATGCATACATTGTCTAATAACATGTCATATGTGACATGTCACACTTTATATGACAATTGACAAATTGTGAAAAATAAAATGGAATCCATTTTATGTGAAATGGACTGAAAAATTGAGAGGGAATATTAATGTTGTGGACAAATGTGTTTAAGAAGTTTACGACACAATCATGACAATAAGAACATATTTTATTTCTAGGCCTAGACCTAGTCTTCTTGTTAAGACAAAAAGGAACCTTGAAAAGAAAAATTTGTTCTTCCCTAGCTCATGCAAACCGTCCCACCCATCAAAAAGTGAGAGGGTTCTCATTTTCTTTTCATTCTTATTCTTATGAAAACTCTCTCTTCCTCTCTCCTAAAAATTGGTTTTTATGTTCAAATTTTGTGATAATATTATAATAAAATCACAAGATTACTATGGTAGTAATTAGATTAATATTAGATTAAATTTAAGGTCACTAGTATATAATATCTAGTTAATATTTATACTAGTGCCTTTTTTCTTGCCCTCCTCATTGTAAGGAAATCATGCTTCTGCTAATTCTCTTTATTTAGTTATGCATGCACTAGATCCATAACGACAATATTAAAATACTAATAAATCACTATTAGAAATGTCTAATAATAGGTATATGAACCTAACAACAAGTTCTTAACACGAGATCATCGAACACGAATACATTACTTTGTGCAACAAACTAGCTCTTTAAAATACTCGACATAATTTTGCAAAACACGACTCAAAGTATTAAAAGTGTTAAACGATTTTGCAAATTTACTCGATTAAAAGCTTAAATATTTTTCGATTTAAATCTTTGTGTTGAACACTTGCCCAAATGAAATTCGCATGTTATTTATAATGTCCAAGTAGTGTATACTTCACACATTAAAACATCACACAATCTAATTGTCCAATTATTAAAAATATTGTAAAAAGCTTGCTTGGGCAACTCTAGCAAATGGGACGGTTTCTTGCTCAAGTAAACCGAGACCCCATATGAAAGAATTTGGTTATTTGAATAAGTAATCTAGTTTAATTATCTAAGTAATCTAATTTAATTTTCAAAGTTGAAGAGTGTCATAGATAGATTCATGGTGTTGCAAGACATCCAAAGCTTTCTTCTCAGTTTAAATAATCAAACCAGATTTTTCTGAAGTGTATAAGGTTTGTCAAAAGTTTGGAAAACAATTTCCAAGAGTTTAAATATTTTCGAAATGTTTCTTTCAAAGACGAGCTAGAATTCATAGTGGACTACACTGTGTATTTTGAAGCACTTAGTTAAATACCCGAGTTTAATGATCTCTTACAACACCATGACTCTATCGATGACATTCTTCAACTTTGATCATCCATGTGCAATCTTCATTATTGATGGTTAGAGCTCTTGAGCTACAAGATTAAAACTTAAGAGGCATATGCTTAAATAAACAATGAGATTAATTCGGCTTAGGCATCATCAACATTAAAACTAATCAGACCGGGTTTCAACAATTTCCACCTTTGATGATGGTAAGACAAATAAAATTAAATGTGATTTTCCCCCTTAATCCATGGTCAAGATTCACAAGTCAAAGCATGATCAAAATAAGATGCATTTACAGAAAGATTGTACTTTTGGTCAAATTTTTACTTAACCTCGGTAGAATTTCTAATCGACAAGTTAACATAATTACGGTGTACGCAAGCCTAAGAGTAATTAGATCACACATGCATAATTTTAACAACTTCCCCCTCTTGACATCATTAAGTAGGAAGAATACGATAAATGTAGCAGATAGGGATTAGAGTGATACAAACAAATTGTACAATAACTAACAACATAACTGAGATTAGCATAAAACATAATTATTAAATTTAAAAAGCCAAGTGAGGAAAAGGATTAGGAATTGTTTGATTTTTGGCTTTGGTTTAGGCTCGACAAAATAGGGTTTAGAGTAGGCTTAAGTTGATCAAGGGGGTTTATGTAATACTACCCTATTCTGGTCCTTGAGTACTCGGTCGAGTGGGCCATACTCGACCGAGTAAGTGTCTTATGCGTTTTAAGCAGGATACTGCCTTGGGTGTACTCGGTCTAGTTTAGGAGACACTCGGTCGACTTGAGCGTTCTCGGTACTCGGTTGAGTTCCCGGTCTGACGAGTCGTTTTTCGGCGGTTTGACTAGGGTGATAAGTGACTATATATTTCGAAAATCATTTCAATAATCGGTTTATAAAAACTAAAATATCTCTCTAAAACCCCCCTAATCACTCTAATCATCAAGCCAGCAAGGATCTAGCCTTCGGTCGCCGGATTTCGTATTCTTGTGTCAATCGATTTGTAAGTATTAGTCTCATTTCATTTGCAATTAGTTTATATCCGTTGTAACCCTTATTTGGGTAAAGTTTAGGGGGTAATTAGTTGTTTAGTGATGTATTATGATGTATTATTACTTGATCACCATTATTTAGGTGAGGACTTCGTAGACGAGTCGTTCTAGCCTTGATTTCCACGCTTGCTTGGAATCGCTAGTCAGGTAGGGCTTACCTACTCAGCTCTTCTATATGATTAATTATGAGTGATGTGGTAATTATGTGATTGACAGTGATATAGTATCATGGTTATTTTATTGGCATCGTATAATTGTTGGTATTGCATGAATGATTTTGAAGCCATTGTCGGGAGATGGTCTTCGCCCCCATGTTTGCCCCTTGTGGCTCCCTTCATAAGGGGGATGTTGTAGATACTCAGTATCTGCTGAGACTCCAACAAACACCCGATGATTATCATACTACAACATGTTTTGGGATCGCAGCGTTTGATAGACAGTTTGTGTACAACTTTACGGCGGAGAACTTAAAACGATTTCGAAAACAAAACATTTCAAAACATTTCAAAAATACCTGGAGTGTTTAGTGCACAACGACGGGGTCGCAATGACACTAACTAGAGTCAAAACCGACACCGAGCCAAATACCGACTCGAAAATTCAAAATCCCGACTCCAACAACGAGTCAAACCGAGTCAACCACAAAAACAAAATATCTCAAGCCTTCTATACTAAGTTTTCCTGGATTCATGAATGGTCAAGTACCAAACATGTGACTACAAAACCGAGGATAGAACAAATCATGATTGCGTTTGTTGTGATAGTGACAACACAACTCGAAGTGCCGCGACGTGGCTCGCGCCTCTTTGAGCAGCCCAGGTGGCCACGTCCCTCAAAACTCACACAACCACTCATTCTTCTATAAATACCCCTCAAATGTCGCCCATTTGAGACTTACGCGAGTGTCCGCCCCCTCTTTTCTCCCTTAAAATTCTCGACTAGACTTCTAAAGTCACAACCCGACGCGTGTTTACGACCTACCGATCGTAAACACGAGCCTTACACAATGTTTGGTACCGTCATCGCGCATTAAACCACTTGTCCGACCACTTTGACCACTACACCATCACTAAACATTTAAAACACTCTTTTACTTACCAAAACGGTTTTAAACCGAGTTTTTTCCGATCAAACAAGTTGTTACACTTACGTCGGTCACTCGCCATAACCAAACATGTAAGTATGAGGGTGTAAAAATCCTCTTTTATTATGTTTTCTTTCGTTTCATGACTTGAACATGCTAAAACATGCATAACATGAACCAAAACATGGAATAAATGAGCCAAAACTGATTTTTGGTTTGAGGCAGAAGCCCCTTAGGTCGCCAACAGGCTCGCGCCTAAATGGGGTGCTCAGACCAGAGATCAACCGTGTTTGTTATCGTCATTTCCCTTAATCTATTTTCATATTTGTAATCGGTTTTTACCATTTCAAGTATTTTCGAAACCTTTTGTTTCATTTCACATGTTTTAACCGTAAAGCATTTTTCACCCTTGGTTCTTCATACCATGACGGTTAAATCCGTGTTTCGGTGATAATATTTGGTTAATGACATTTAAGAGGTATTTTAAAGCCTTTTATTTCATTTCTTTACATTTTCAAAACAAACATATTAGTCAGCAACACGAAATCATCCTTGGTTCTATATACCATGCCGGATTTTAACCCGGGTACGTTGATGAGTACCGACTAATTACATTCAAAATGGACTTAAAACAATTAGTCCATAATCATTTTCAAAACTATTCATGTCAAGCTTTTCAAATCGAACCCGACATCGAATATTATAACGTTTTCTAAACAACCAGAACACGGCATACAACCGTTGGCTAACCCGCGCCTCAACCAGGCCTCTTCTTTCTCATTTTCAAAACCAGAGGGAGGCCCCTTACACCGCCGGCTGGCTCGTGCCTCTTGTAGCCGTCTGGTACAGGGCCTGTTCCCTTCCAGCATTAGTCCAGGACGATCCCGACTCCGGTTAACCCGGATATAGGACGGATTAGATGACTATTTAAACCATATTTGCCAAATGCCTTACTAAGACAAATGGATCATGTTATGCACCCTAAACCTAATACGGTAAATGGATGTTTAATTTCCGTCTTGCATGCAAATCAATCATTAATCCAACTCGACATCTTATACTTGATACTTAGATTAAATCAACCGACTTAGAAAGCTCACATGTTAGGTTTAAATCATTGGATGCGCATTCATGCATTTAAACCGTTTTATCAACTTTTGCATTCAACCAACCAAGATCGATCAGTAGAGGCCGCTAAACAAGGGCGGGATTGGGTGTCTCATTAAAGGGCTTCCCAATACGTACCTTCACCTCTTACTCAGAAATTTTGGATAGTGGACGACCTTATCCAGGGCGTACGAGAGTCATTCTAGAGATAGTATGCTAAAGAGGGACGATATCCTTATCTTTAGTACCTATGTCAAACGCTGCTTTGTGCTTCGATTTGACCGAGGTATAAAGTAGAATTCGAACGGGTTCCAGGCATCCCACTAATGCTTGGTGGCGACTCCGAACATCTCTAATCGTTTCAAGACCCTTACCGAGACGAAACCGACCGATCTAAAGTGATCCGGTCGAAAGCACCTTTACGCCGCCGAGCGTGGCTTTCAAAAAGACCGCTGCCGTTGTCAACAGATCGGCTGGGCATACGCAGATGGGCCCATGTCCACAGATTGGCGACTCCGCTGTGGAAAACTAGGACACTTACGTCTTTGTGATCCCTAGATGGTGAAACTCGAACGAGGTCTTTGTTGGAATGCATTAATTGATATTACGGTCACGGTCGGGTTTCCTTGTCCGGGCCCACAACCTAACCCTTTTCGACCAATTGGCTCGTTTCGTCGGCGTGAGTTTTCTCATCCCCGCGGTTCGAATCCCGATTGAGTCAAGCATACCATTGACGTTACACATTTCTGTTTCGTCAAAGAGCTTTCATCACTTTCGAGCACGAGACTAGGGCACCCTCCTTACACATTTTGTTTGGATTGGTATCCCTTTCGCAAATCGGGGTTTGATTGCTTGGTGTGTACCCCACCCTTTTAAGCCAAAACCCGTGTCAGCATGATGCATAATATAATGAAACTGTGAGTGGTTATGTGCTACTTGATCATAAGTCCTTCCGCGTCATTTTGCAAACTTTCAAAACACCTTTTTGCGCCGTTATAATGGCCATTTCAAACCTCGGTCTTTCGCCGACCGTTGCACGCCTTTTTAGGCCATCGTAATGACGATTTTCAAACCCAGTTTTGTATAACCATTTCAACCCGCCTTTCTAGGCCGTCGTAATGACGATTTTCAAACTCGGTTTTGTATAACCATTTCAACACGCCTTTCTAGGCCGTCGTAGTGACAATTTTCAAAATCGGTTTTGTATAACCATTTCAAAATCACCTTTTTACGCCGTTATAATCGCCGCTTCTAGACACGGATTTTAACCCATTTCGCGCCGACAATGGCTCTTTCAAAACCCTGGGAAAGCACACACCCTTTTCTCGAGACACTTTCGGGATCCCGAGGACCATGCACCGTCCCCGAGACCTCTTCAAACATTTCAAACTCGATTTTCAAAACATACAATTTTGAATTTCAAAACCATTTTGGGAAGGAACACACCGTTTTCCGAGCCGGCTCAAACTCAAACCGTCTTTTGCAAATAAACTTAAGACAACCCTTTTCAACTGATCGACTTGCGGAGATTTCTATCTTCGGAAGCCTCCCTTTAAAGCGACAAATGAATCTTTTGAAAATTCCTATTTTCGAAAACTTCAGTCCACCATTCCAATTCCGCCTCGTGTCTATCGAGTCAAAGCAAACGTACTTATGGGTCTTTACTTATGAGTCGTCTCGCCACGAGACCCGTCCAATGGCGTCACGCCGTCATGTTGGACCCGTGTCAAAGGTTCGGTCAAACACCGTCACGTCATAAATCGAGTCAGCACCGAGGGACCACACACGGTTACCCCGTCTTGTTGAGTCGTTCTTGGTCTCGTCCTCTATGTTGTCTGCGTTCAGTCTTGGAACCGTGTCAAATTGAGTTGTAATGAGAGCCGTTTTTCTGCCTCAGAGCCATGGCCCCGTCTTCAGCTTCGTCCAACAACAACAATGATAACAACGATATGTCACAACCGATCGCCTAGCTTGACTTACTTACCGCTCTTAAGGTCACCCTGGATCGCGTCGAGACCCATATCGACGCCCTGGAAAACAAGGAAATTGGGGAACATAATACCCCACCTCTGACTGAGACTGAGAAGAGGCTGAAACTCTTGCAAGAACAACTCCTAGCCCGGGGTAACAACATCGACCTTGAAAATAACCGAAGGTTCGAACTGTTGGGGACCAGCATTCGACAACTTCACCCCGACTGATGTACCTAAATTCAAGGGAGTGGAGGACCCACTCAACCACATCCGTGCTTTCAAAGACTACATGGCCATTAAGGGGGTCAAACAGGAAATTTTCACCAGGATCTTCCCATCCTCTTTGGAGCCAATTCCTCGCCAATGGTACTACTCCTTGGACCCGAAAAACCTTACCACCTGGGACGAAATCGCAGTTGAGTTTCCAAACAAGATATCCGACAATGTCGAGATCCGTGGCCAACACCCGTACTCTCGAGGTGTTAACCCGGAAACGACAAGGAGGGATTCACTGAGTTCCTAACCCGTTGGAGGAGGGTGAGTACTCGGTTGGTTAGTAAGCCGAGTGAATCAACTCTGGTGGAAAAATCAGTCAACAACCTCCGCCCGGTTTATGCCAACCTGCTGAGGTATCAGAATATCAAAACTTTTCAGGATCTGCAGATTCTGGGGATGCGTATTGAGGACGACCTCCGAAAGGGTGTCTTAGCGAAGACCACAGGCAGGGGTTTTCAAGGATCCACCTCAACCGGATCTCGCCCTTACGGTTAGACAAACAAGATTGATGAGGTCAACCTCGTCGAACCATCTGCCAAGAAAATTGAACGCCCCCAGAGAGTGTTCACCAACATAGGGTCAACTTATGCGAGCACCTTGAAAAGTCTCATGGACCAAGGGAAGCTACAACCGATCGGGCCCACCTCGGACCCGGCCGACACCAAGAAATCCCGATTTTGGAATCCCAGCGCCTACTGCCAATATCATCGAGGGAAAGGGCATGATACCGAAAATTGCTTCAAACTCAAGCACCTCATTCAAGACATGATTGAGAAGGGAGATTTGCCTATACCCCCACCAACTAAGCCAAACAACAAGATGAATCCTCTTGGAATTCACGCCATCTCTGACGATGAGCCAACCCTTGACTGCTCTCATCTCATCTTGCCAATTGACTACGAGGTGAATGTTCTGGAAAAGGACCCTTCAAATGGAGTGTTTGTGTTCAGTGCTGCCACTATGCTCACTATGTTTCAGCAAGTTGAGGTGGCCATTACTAGCCTTTCTGATAGAATCACCCGACTCGACGATGCCTACCGCCGACTCATCTTCAATCCCCCGACACCACGTCCGCGGGAGAATTCCACAAGCGTTCAAAACTACCCACCCTAGGATGGATTGCTCACGCGACCGTTCTAGCATAGGCCCCACGAAAATCACCTTCAAAATAACCACCTTCACGAGAATTACCCTCAAAATAACTGCCCTGAAAATAACTACCCACACAAAAATCGCCCTCACAAAAATATTCCCCATAAGAACTACCCACCGAGGAATACCCCTCCGAGGTATCCTCGAGACCCTGAAATTAACGGCATATGGCGGGATGATGTTGAGGATGTCTATGTCGTCCCAGGAAAAGAGAAGCGGACAAAGGAAATCGGACATCTCACCCGGTCCGGACGTCCCTATCAGAATCCGAGCAACCCAGCGGTCGTTCCAACAACGAATGACCAAATCGTCCCAGAGGTGGACACTCAACCAAAGGCTCCCGAGAACTCAATCCTGAAGTAGCTCCAGAAAGCAAAAGCCGAGATCTCTATCTGGCAACTGATCGCAACGTCTTTTGAGCATCGACAGGCCTTGCTGCAGGCCTTGGGAAAATTAACCGTGCCCTCCACCTCTTCCCCAGAAGACATAGTGGCACACATGACAAGAGACGCCCCTGACCTGAGCAACCCGGTCGTTTTCTCCGACGAGGATATCCCCCTGTTCGGAGCCAACCATAACCTGGCCCTATACATCACTGTGCAATGCCTCCAAAAGAACATACCAATGGTCCTCGTGGATGACGGTTCCGCCGTGAATACCATTCCTCTCAAAACTGCCCAAAGGCTGGGTATTAAGGAATCTGATTTAATCCCAACATATCAAGGAGAACGCGCCTACGACGACACTAGAAAGACAAACCAGTTTCCAAGTGGTCGACATCGACGCATCCTTCAACATGCTCCTGGGACGTCCCTGGATTCACGCCGTCAAGGCAGTCACATCAACGCTTCACCAAAAGATCAGGGTCCCCTTTAACGGGAAAACGATCACGATCCCCGCTTCCCCAATCAAAGCAGTCATGAGAAAAGGGGTAGCCTCCCAAGCCATTGAGGAGGACGACAATGAAATGTGGGGTTTCCAAGCCGTGAACGCCATAACTGATGAGCTAACAACCTCTGAATGTGACCCATTCGCCAGCCTCACGATCAACCGTATCATGATGCGCCAGGGTTATTTCCCGGGTTTGCCGCTCAATCCGCTGAAGGACCCATTGCCTCCCTTGAAACAGGCTAAGGTCCCCAACATTCCCGTCGGGCTGGGATACGAACCTACCAATGAAGACATCCAGGAGATGAACCTCCTAATCCGAAAACGCAAAAAGCACGGAGTCATCCTCCGTCCCTACCACCTGACTCTCAACGGATACTTTGTCCCCGAGGGAGAGTCCAAGCTTTACCACGGCTTTTCGGAGCCTATCTATGACTCTGTGTTGAAGGCTAGATACCCGGAGGTGGAAGTCTTCCAGGACTGCTACTTTATTCCCGACAACATCGAAGCCGCATCAACCAAGTCCAAACCGTCACCATGCCTCGACGGACAAGCTGTCACACTACTCTTTGGGGAAGATAACATCAAACGCCTCGACTATGAGGACATCATCAACATCGCCCTGAAAGACAACCAGTTTGATCCAACCGCCTTGATCTCCGATCTCGACTGAGAAAGCCACCCAAGGCTGGAGGAAAACCATCAAGTGGACCGATCGCCAAGGCCGCATTCTCAAGATCACAATTGGAGAAGGCCCTATGTTCAAGGAGGAAAGTGCTGAAGGATCTGAGTCTGAGTCTGAGTCGGAGTCAGAGTCTGTTATAGCTCCTAACACTCCGGATGTCCCAGTCAAGGTCCTCTTCCCTCTGTTTTATCACAAAGTCGTGGTTGATTCAGAGGCTGAGTCTGCTAAGGTCACCCCCACTCCCATGAAAGGTGACAACCTGGAGCCTGTTCCGTGGGCCACTTCCTCTGTTGTGTCGCCTCTGACTGACCACGAGATGTCTGTCCTTTCCGAGCTTTTCGCTCGTGTCAACTTAATGAACGCTAAGTTTGCTTATGACTCGTCTCATTTTAACTGCAATGCAATTCTGAATGATCATGAGGAATTTGACTTAAGTAACTACCCACCTCACTTAGCCAAAGAACTTGACAAACGGGAAACCAGAACCCCCATCATTGAGGAAACCGAGCTTATTAACGTAGGAACCGACAATACACCTCAAGAACTTAGGATAGGGACAACCTTGGACCGCTCGGAAAGGCAACAGTTCATTGACCTCCTCCACGAATACAAGGACGTGTTCGCCTGGTCTTACAGAGACATGCCTGGGATTGACAGAGAAATTGCAGAGCACCGGATACCCATCAAACCCGGCTAAACTGTGAAATGAAGCTACGCCGGATGCGTCCTGAGTGGGCCTTAAAAATCAAAGAAGAGGTGGACAAACAGTTCAAGGCTGGGTTCATTAAAGTGTCTGAATACTCGGATTGGGTGGCCAACATTGTGCCGGTACCAAAGAAAGACGGACGAATTCGGGTTTGCGTCGACTTCAGGGATCTGAACAAGGCAAGTCCAAAGGACGACTTCCCTTTGCCACATGTTGACATTCTGGTAGACAACACCGCCGAGCATGCTCTCCTATCATTCATGGACGGGTATGCCGGGTACAACCAGATTAAAATGGCTGAGGAGGACATGCACAAAACTGTGTTCACCACACAGTGGGGGACATATTGCTACACGGTCATGCCTTTCGGCCTCATCAACGCCGGAGCGACCTATCAAAGAACCGCTACCACTCTCCTACACGACATGATGCACACGGAGGTAGAGGTATATGTCGATGACATGATCATCAAATCAAAATAACGGGACGGCCACATCAATGCCCTCCGGAAATTCTTCGCTCGTCTGCGGAAGTATAACATGAGACTAAATCCTCAGAAGTGTGCATTCGGGATCACCTCCGGAAAACTCTTGGGGCATGTCGTCAGCAAAAGAGGCATTGAGATTGATCCAACCAAAATCAAAGCCCTTCAACAAATGCCTTGGCCTAAGAACGAGAAGGAGATTCGGGGATTTCTCGGTCAGGTCCAGTACATCAGCCGGTTCATCGCCAAGCTCACTATGATTTGTGAACTAATATTCAAGAAGCTTCGCGCCTCCGATCACACCGATTGGGACGACGACTGTAAGAAGGCATTCGACAGGATAAAGGAAATCCTATCCAAACCTCCTGTTCTCATGCCACCTCAACCGGGGATTCCTCTATCCCTGTACCTGACTGTAACCAACACAGCCACGGGAGCGATGCTAGCACAAACAGTTGGCAACGAGGAGCGAGCCATCTACTACATCAACAAAAAGTTCATTGAGTACGAGACGAGGTATACCCAACTGGAAAAGACATGCCTTGCCCTAGTATGGTCAATAAAGAAGCTGCGGCATTACATGCTCAGCTACTCGGTCCACATCTACTCCAAGATGGACCCAGTCAAATACATCTTCGAAAAACTCGTACTAAACGGAAGGCTGTCTAGGTGGACACTCATGCTGTCTGAATTCGATCTCAAGTTTGTACCTCTCAAGGTTATCAAGGGAAGAGCGGTCGCCGATTTCCTAGCAGAAAATCCCGTCAACGAGGATCCAACGACCGACACTTGGTCACTTCCTGACGAAGACATCCTTTGTGCCGACTCTGACGCATGGGACCTATACTTTGATGGTGCATCTAATCTGAGAGGTTTCGGGGTAGGAATCCTTCTAATATCACCAGAGGGAGAACATGTTCCGATCTCGGTCAAGCTAGACTTCGTCGTCACCAACAACACCGCTGAATATGAAGCATGTCTCATCGGCTTACAAGCAGCCATCACACTTGGCATCAAGAGACTGAGGGTCCATGGCGATTCCTCACTCATCATCAATCAGGTATCCGGATCATGGAAAATCCGATCTGACAGCTTAGCTCCCTACCGAGCAAAGGTCAGTCAAGAGGCCGAGTTCTTCGACCAAATCGACTACTTCCACTTGTCGCGAGAGGAAAATCAATTTGCTGATGCCCTGGCAAAACTTACCGCGCTCGTCAACATACCTGACGACATGGCGTCGATGCCGCTATGTGTCGAAAGACAGAGCGAGCCAACTCACATTTGTGCCATTATCGACGACGAGGAAAGCCATGATGAACCTTGGTACCAAGTCATCCTCAATTACAAAACCAAAAACGAATTTCCTCCCAACTCTAATCAAAGAGGACAAAGAGCCATCCGTTTACTTGCATCACAATTCGTGATAAACCTAAATCAACTCTACAAAAGAACACCCCAAGGAATTCTCCTCCTTTGCATTGATCATCACAAAGCTAAGAAAGTCATGGGAGAAGTTCACGACGGAGAATGTGGCCCTCACATGAATGCAATGATGCTTACACGGAAAATAATGCGGTTAGGTTACTACTGGACAACCATGGAAGCCGATTGCCGTAACTACGTCAAACATTACCACAATTGCCAAATCTTCGCCAACATACAACACATACCACCATCCCTTTTATACACCATGACATCACCCTGGGGCATCGACATCATCGGGAAAGTCAACCCGGTAGGCACCAAGGGGCATTGCTTTGTCCTCGTCGCCAACGACTACTTCACCAAATGGGTGGAAGCACAGTCATATGCAGTCTTGACCGCCAAACAAGTGGCCAAGTTCATTCAAAACAACATCATCTGCCGATATGGGGTACCCCATGAAATCATCAGCGATCAAGGCTCTCACTTCCGGGCGGAAACTCAAGCTTTGCTGGACAAATACAAGATCAAACGACATCGATCATCCCCCTACCGTCCCCAAACCAACGGAGCGGTGGAGGCAGCGAACAAAAATCTTGTTACCATCATCAAGAAAATGCAAGACAACTACCGCGATTGGCCGAGCAAACTCCTATTCGCACTCTGGGGATACCGAACATCCATTCGAACACCGACAAGCGCCACACCCTTCTACCTAGCATACGGTATGGAGGCGGTTCAACCGGTAGAGTTAGAGGTCCCATCTCTACGCATTCTACTGGAGAGTCATTCCCTAAGGCGGAATGGACCCGTCGAAGGTACGAAAAACTCACTCTTCTAGATGAACGGCGACTCAACGCCTTGCACAACGTCCAACTATACCAACGACGTATACAATGGGCATTCAACAAGAAGGTCAAATCCAGAAACATCCGGGAGGGTGACTTGGTCCTCAAGTCAGTCCGAGCACCATTACCCGTCGATCCGAGGGGAAAATTCAAACCCAACCGGGTCGGGCCATACCTGGTCAAGAAAATACTTTCGGGGGGCGCAGTGAGATTGAGTGACCTTGACGGGGAGGACTTTACAAACCCAACCAACCTAGACCAACTCAAGAAATACTACCCTTGATCCCTATCAACAAACAACCAAGCCTAGTTTTACAACTAGCACCAACCTCAACCCTTTTAAAGTCAAGTTCCTCAATATGTTCTGATTTGAAATTGCATGTTTTATCGAGTCTAAGCTGCGGCACCTTACCCGTTTCAAATGTCCTTTGATCCGTCAAAGGCAACGTCCATTTGCACTACAAAAACCAAACCACTGAACTACGAGCATGGTTTGATTTCACCTCTTCAGGTGAATACGAAGGCAGTCTCTCTTATGCCTGAGGGATACAACCACAAAACCCAATTCAAATTCACAAAACATTTCGAAATACGATCATGGTTTGATTTCACCTCTCCCGGTGAATACGTAGGCAGCCCTTTCTTACACAAGAAGGATACAACCATCCCCGCATACAAAAAATCCCATAAAAAAAAACGGAAAGGGAAAACCACTCCCTTTCCCCACAAAATACAAAATGAGCCTTTCTCCCTTTCCACAAAATACCACTTTCCCAAGTGCAAACGTTTAGGACGATTCAAATCGAATTGCCTTTACCAAATGGATGGAAGAAACAAACGTTCACAATTTTCGACACGAGCAATCCTCTTATTTAATTAATAACGGGAGGGATTACAATTTCAACAAAAAATAAAGCTCGACGAGTCTACAACTTGTCAAAGCTAAGGTGTCCACTAACACACCTCACATAGTAAAACTAGCACAAAACACACGATAACTAGCTAGTACAACATAATAAAATCTCACAACAATAATACAACATAATAATAAAGTGGGTAATGGAGGTCTTCACTCTTCCATTCTACCCTTGCCTTTTCCCTCGGGGTACATCTTCCCCTTGTTCTTCTTGTTGGCCCGCCTAGCATGGACTTCCTCCTCGGAACGGAACCTAAACGGATCTAAGACGGCGACGGCCTCCGGTCTAGCACAAGACCCCATGTTTGACCCAAGACGAGCCAATGCGCGGCCCACCATACTCTTGGGGCCGGAATTCCTCCTCTTCGGTGGTCTCATCACATCGGGAGTAGCTCCATCAACATACTCTTCAAAGAAGGCACGGTTGGCCTTGTCAACCTCTCGGTACTTCAAGTCGACAACCTCGTCCTTACTGAATTTGGATCTCTCTTCCAAGGATGGAGCACGTGACCATTTGACATAAGCGGGCACCTTTTGTTGACGCCCCATTTGCCTCATGAGCCTTTCGGGATAAATGAAGGAAACAACCTCAAACCCACCACCATCAAAGAACAAGGACTAGCACCCGAAGCGGGCAACCCCGTGAAGGACCTCAAGTGCCACCACGGTACCACCCAACGGAGATGAGGACCATCCTCCTCCGCCAACCTTGCGGCCCAATAGGCCTCGGTGGAAGCAAAACTATCCGGGTACAACTTCTTCCTCATGGTAAGGTGACGGAAGGAATAAGAAGAAGGATTAACCGGAGGCTCTACATACCTTAGCCTCTCCATTAGCCACACTTGGAGGATCCTTGGCGATCCAAAAGAGGGAGCTTCTCTACAAGAGCCTTCCTTGTCCAAAGCTTGGATAATCTCTCCAAGCACCAACCACGATGGATCTCTACCATGCTCCATTTGCTCAATCACATGGATAAGGGTCATGCTATCATGGCATCTTGGCTCCTCCTTCTTCAAGACATCAACAAAGAGGTACACATGGACAAGGCAAAATGCAAGAGCCCTTCTCCTAGCAACCTCCGAGACATTAGCGTCTAACCGATTCGAGAAGATGTTGATAAGAGCAAACATATCCACACCATGTGGAGCAAGAAGAAAGTTGACTTGGCTTGTTGATAAGCCCAACATAGAACGAAATTTCTCCTTGTAGCACAACCGAGTCGGAGGAAGCACCGGAGTACAACCCGAGCACCCACCAATGGCTCCAACTTCTTCGACAAGAGGACAAATCTCGCCCTTTGGGAAAACGAAAACATGATGTTTCGAATCCCAAAACCGAGAACATGCTTCAAGAAACGAAGGTTGCACCTTGACTTGACGAAACACCAACAATTGACCAACTCCCATGCAATCGAGTTGATACTTCTCGGGAGGCGACAAATCCCGACACCATTGCCGCAAGGCGTTCTCAAAAGCATCCATGAAATATTTTTTTGTGGAAGAAGAGGAGGTTTTGTAGAGATGTTTTTGTGTTTCGGATGCTGAAACAATGAAGCGCAAACGTCTCTATTTATACAAAATGATCAGCGCATTTTTCAGAAAAAGGGGAGAGTCGGCTTCCATCGCCAAGCAGCT
Organism: Silene latifolia; assembly: GCF_048544455.1. Classification (NCBI taxonomy): domain Eukaryota; kingdom Viridiplantae; phylum Streptophyta; class Magnoliopsida; order Caryophyllales; family Caryophyllaceae; genus Silene; species Silene latifolia. The sequence goes on along the minus strand of NC_133538.1, from coordinate 221,734,611 downwards.
CGCGCCTCTTTGGGGCTTCTCCATGATTCCCGCTGTTGACTTGTCTCTTTCAACATGTGTTTTCTCCTGACACCTCAAACCTCCCGCCAGGAACCTCGCGCCTCTTCGGGATGATTCAGGAAATTTTGTGTTTCTTCACACTCACATTTCCTTGTTTCCGCGTTTTATGAAATCCGACACGGTTTCCATGACGCAGCTTTAAACATACAGATTTTTCTCTCTTTTTTTAAGGGGAGAAGGGCTAGTCGCCCCGATCCGCGACGGATCGTTTCCATGTCAGTCGAAATCCCGAAAATTTGTCGCTTTTTTCGCAAAACAAAAATCAAAATCGAAAATTGATAACACGACATCAGTTTTCCTCAAAACTCAAGCACTCACAAATTTGAGTCTTGACCTCAAAAGCCAAATATATTCGCAAAAATCCTTTTCTAAAATTCTTTCCTGACGGTTTGAGTTTTATTTTTTCGAGTCATTTTCGAAATTTCAATGCAATTTAATTCACGACACGAGTTAATTGCTCAAATTTTCAAATCAATTCCTTTTGAATTCCAAACGTGGCGATTTTGTCACGAAATTTTCAAAAATTCGTTTCAAAATTTCAAATTTTAACTTCAAGTCATCTTGGTTAATTTTGATTTTTCAAACAAATGCTTTACGTGATCAAATGCTTCTACGTGTTTACATGCTATCTGTTGCCTGTTTTTCTACACTAACGATGCAGGAACTGGTGCAAAGCAAAAGGAGAGTCGACAGCCAACAACGCTCCTCCGAAACACAACACAACACAAAAAAGCCAAAAATCACAAAACAACCCACAATCCAAAAACACATATATATACAAACCGCCTTACGCAAAATACATCAACAAAGGTCTGTCATACAGACACTGGCCTAAAACAAACGTCTATCATAAAGACACTGGCCTAAAACAAATGTCTATCATACAGACACTAGCCTAAAACAGACGTCTATCATACAGACACTGGCCTAAGACAACGAACTGGGGGCTATCCGCCACCTACCGAACTAAGCACTCCCTACCCTTCTGATCGGAAAAGAAAGGGAGCAACAGGAAACAGAGGAGCAACAGTGAAAGCAGAGGAGGTTACCATGGCGATAACCCCTCACTCCTGCTCCATGACAAAAAAGAAGACAATGTCTTGCAGATTTCGGACGATACGACAATTGAGGATTGTAGCTTAGTATGCTACCCCGATGTTAAACCCCGCTCAGCCGAATTCAACTGCGATCAAGGTCAACAACAGGGGATAACACACTCGTACTGACCCCCAATCATCAGTCGTCCTGTCCATGAGCCACGACGAAAAGGACAAACCAGCCATATTGGCCGCCTATCCGAATCTCTACAGACAACGACGAACGATCGATACCCGATCGTTGGCCGGACAAAGGCCGCCAGGGAGGAACACAACCAAGCCTGTAACAAAAAACAGTCGACACTTCCCCTCCGGGATCGACTTCCTCCTCCAAAGCCTCAACAACGGACCCCATCGGTCCCAAATGATATCCTGCAATAAAAAACAACAAAAAACGTCAGCCGAAATTTCGGCATTACGACGGCATGAAATGGACAAATCCAAAAACAACAAAAACAACCTGCAATACAAAAAACGAGGGGCAATCCCGCCCCCAAACCATTACAAACAAACAAAAAGGACTCGCCCCTCTTTTGAACCAAAAGACGAGTCAAAATCACAAAAAACGGCATTTCAAGACCCATACAAGGTCTGCCAACAACCCAAAATACATTCCCGACACAATGGGGATTTTTCTACGGTTCAAAAAGGCAATTCATACGCTAATTTGAGCCCGAGCCGGTCAAAAATTCAAAAACGACCGCAAAAAGGCAAACGTGATTTTATCACGCCTCAAGGTGACCCAAAATACCAATAAGGTCCATTTCAAGGCAGACTGACTCAATTCAAGCCCAAACAAGCGCTTATTTTGTCAGACGTAAGACCGTCGCAAAGGCAAAAATTCAATCTTGCCCACAAACATCCAATGAAGGTCCTTAAATGGCAAACACGGGTTTTCCCAACTACAATGCAACCTAGTGGGACCCACTACCCAAGCAAATAAACTTGGCATTGTGAAATGAGACGGTTTCTCGCCTCAATCACGTTTTTCGAGCATAGGGAGCGGGAACGGGGACCAAAATGCAAACTAAAAGCACCCCTATACTCCTAAACAGGTTTCTAACCTAATGCAAACATAAATTTTACTCAAAATTGGCTCAAGCAAAAACGCCCAATTCGATTTTTAGGGCAAAATCCGTCCTAATTCAATCTAGCTAACAATCAACAAATTTGAAAGGATTCAATGGGAAATACTTACCTTGAGATGACATTTGTTGACAATGGCACGGATGAAAGCAAGCTTGAAGGTCCGTCAATGCCGATTTTGGGCGAAATTGCGAGGTTGAAGATGAATATTCATCTGCAATTCAACCTCGCGTCTTTTTAACAAAAAATAGGGAAGCCGGCTTGTATCGCCAGGTGGCTCGCGCCTAAACCAGGCCTCCCCTTTCTTTTTCAGCGAAATTTGGGCTTTGGCCCAATTTTCCGCAACAGACTTCGAAATTTTCATTGACAATATCGAATATTGTCATTTCCTCGAAAAAAAGACAAAAACAAATGGCGAAAATTTAAAATCGCTATTTTCAAGCAAACGGCGGCAAATAAACCGTCACTTCAATCGATAGTGAAGATTCCAAATTCACTATTTCTTTCAACATGTCAACGGCGGCACATAAACCGTCACTTCAATCGATAGTGAAAATTGCAAATTCACTATTTCTTTCAACATGTCAACGGCGGCACATAAACCGTCACTTCAATTAATAATGAAGATTCCAAATTCACTATTTATTTTCAAAATTCAACGGCGGCACATAAACCGTCAATTCAAATCGAATGGTGAAAATTCCAAATTCACTATTCCTTCAAATGCCAGCAGGGGGCTTCCTCGCGGAACCCGCTCATTCCAGAAAAACAGTGATAGTGAGAATCCATACTCGCTATTTCCCCAGCAACATCACGAGTTCGCTACTTTCGAAACAAGCCCATTCGACGCGGCTATTCCCATGGTCCATTAACCGGCCTTTACCGTGGCTGGCGAGCCTTTGTCCGCAACCTTTTCAAGGATACATCGCGAAGATGCCTCGGGTACATTTCCTTACCACATCAAGGATACATGCCGAAGATGCCTCGGGTACATTTCCTTACCACATCAAGGATACATCCCGAAGATGCCTCGGGTACATTTCCTTACCACATCAAGGATACATCCCGAAAATGGCTCGGGTACATTTCCTTACCTTTCCAGGGATACATCCCAAAGATGCCTCGGGTATATTTCCTTGTCTCGGCTGGCGAGCCTTACAACGCACCGCGGCTGGCGAGCCCTCCTCACATACGCACCGCGGCTGGCGAGCCTTACAGCGCACCGCGGCTGGCGAGCCCTCCTCACATACGCACCGCGGCTGGCGAGCCTTACAACGCACCGCTGCTGGCGAGCCCTCCTCATATAAGCACCAAAGCTGGCGAGCATTTATCCGCAACCATGCAAGGACATATCCGAAGATGCCTCAGGTATGACTCCTTCTTATGGCTGGCGAGACTTTGTACGTATTCTAACGGATTTTAAACGACCCGCACAGTCAGTCGACAGACTCTAAACTGTTCCCGACGATAGGTCCTGGACTCGTACCCTCAAGTCGCCTCGGCGTCGCCCTTCCCGACGGCAGGTCTTTGGCCTGAATCCTTTCGAGCCGCCTCGACGTCGCTCGCGTCTTCAGGTTGTAATCTTCGATTGACCTGGGGACTCTACTTTGACTTTCGCCCTGTCCAAGCCTCAGTCAAAATGGGGGCTCTATAGATACCCGGTATCTGCTGAGACTCCAACAAACACCCGATGATTATCGGACTACAACATGTTTTGGGATCGCAGCGTTTGATCGACAGTTTTGTACAACTTTACGTCGGAGAACTTAAAACGATTTCGAAAACAAAACATTTTAAAACATTTCAAAAATACCTGGAGTGTTTAGTGCACAACGACGGGGTCGCAATGACACTAACTAGAGTCAAAACCGACACCGAGCCAAAACCCGTCTCGAAAATTCAAAATCCTGACTCCAACAACGAGTCAAACCGAGTCAACCACAAAAACAAAATATCTCAAGCCTTCTATACTAAGTTTTCCCGAATTCATGAATGGTCAAGTATCAAACATGTGACTACAAAACCTAGGATAGAACAAATCATGATTGCGTTTGTTATGATAGTGACAACACAACTCGAAGTGCTGCGACGTGGCTCGCGCCTCTTTGAGCAGCCCTGGTGGCCACGTCGCTCAAAACTCATACAACCACTCATTCTTCTATAAATACCCCTCAAATATCGCCCATTTGAGACTTACGCGAGTGTCCGCCCCCACTTTTCTCCCTTAAAATTCTCGACTCGACTTCTAAAGTCACAACCCGACGCGTGTTTACGACCTACCGATCATAAACACGAGCCTTACACATTGTTTGGTACCGTCATCGTGCATTAAACCACTTGTCCGACCACTTTGACCACTACACCATCACTAAACATTTAAAACACTCTTTTACTTACCAAAACAGTTTTAAACCGAGTTTTTTCCGATCAAACAAGTTGTTACACTTGCGTCGTTCACTCGCCATAACCAAACATGTAAGTATGAGGGTGTAAAAATCCTCTTTTATTATGTTTTCTTTCGTTTCATGACTTTAACATGCTAAAACATGCATAACATGAACAAAACATGGAATAAACGAGCCAAAACTGATTTTTGGCCTGAGGCAGAAGCCCCTTAGGTCGCCAACAGGCTCGCGCCTAAATGGTGTGCTTAGACCAGAGATCAACCGTGTTTGTTCTCGTCATTTCCCTTAATCCATTTTCATATGTGTAATCGGTTTTTACCATTTCAAGTATTTTCGAAACCTTTTGCTTCATTTCACATGTTTTAACCATAAAGCATTTTTCACCCTTGGTTCTTCATACCATGACGGTTAAATCCGTGTTTCGGTGATAATATTTGGTTAATGACATTTAAGAGGTATTTTAAAGCCTTTTATTTCATTTCTTTGCATTTTCAAAACAAACATATTAGTCACCAACACGAAATCATCCTTGGTTCTATATACCATGCCGGATTTTAACCCGGGTACGATGATGAGTATCGACTAATTACATTCAAAATGGACTTAAAACAATTAGTCCATAATCATTTTCAAAACTATTCATGTTAAACTTGTCAAATCGAACCCGACATCGAATATTATCAAACAATGATGATTATTCGAGTCTAGTTATTTAAATCAACAAATACGGTCTAACCGACCCTTTCAAAATCAAACCGGGTCCAAATACCCATTTTCACACATTTTATAACGTTTTCTAAACAACCAGAACACGGCATACAGCCATTGGTTAAACCGCGCCTCAAGAAGGCCTCTTCTTTCTCATTTTCAAAACCAGAGGGAGGCCCCTTACACCGCCGGCTGGCTCGCGCCTCTTGTAGCCGTCTGGTACAGGGCCTGTTCCCTTCCAGCATTAGTCCAGGACGATCCCGACTCCGGTTAACCCGGATATAGGACATATCAGATGACTATTCAAACCATATTTGCCAAATGCCTTACTAAGACAAATGGATCATGTTATGAACCCTAAACCTAATACGGTAAATGGATGTTTAATATCCGTCTTGCATGCAAATCAATCATTAATCCAACTTGACATCTTATACTTGATACTTGGATTAAATCAACCAACTTAGAAAGCTCACATGTTAGGTTTAAATCATTGGATGCGCATTGATCGAGGCCATTTCGTGTTCACAATTAAGCATATGTGGTCGTTGGTCAATGGTCGATACAAAACACAATTTATACTCCACAAACAACTCTACAATTAGTAAAGAGGGAAGTAAAGGTCGGATCCCAAGGGACGGGTATTGAAATGAGAATTCTATTGTAACTAGTAGTGTCTAGGGGTGTCACAAATTGAGTTGGTGTAGAAGGTCACTAAACTAAAATAGCAATGAAAATAAACTAGCAAGATGAATAGAATAAGGGGTGTAAACAATTGATTAAAGGCACTAGGGTGTTATGGGTTCATAGGGAAATCATGGGATATGATCATACAAACATGTTCTCAAATTATAAGCAAGCAATTATTGTTGTGATGGATTGAGTTGGGTTATATCTTACAATCCTAGGAAAGTTTGGGTCCCGGAGCCGAATCGATTAGATTGTACAACACCTACAAGTCGAATTAATCTTTCCTACTCAACACATGCATGGTCTAACAAGACTCGAGTTGGGTTATGTCTTACAAGTCAAGTTGAAAAGATAGAAGATGATAGTAAATGCAAGGATTCATAGGCTTAGCATTTCATCAAATATAACATGTGCATGTATTAAGATCAAAACAAGCAAGCAAATAAGATATGAAAGCATATTGATTTAAGCATGAATCATTCCCCATGTTGGTTTCCCCTAATCACCCATTAAACCCTAGCTAAGAGACTACTCACTCATTATCATGTTGATCATGCTAGAAAGGTTGTTAATCATACTAACATAATGAAACATGATGAATAAATGAAAGTAATTAACAATAATTAAAAAGGGATTAAGAGATTATACCTACTAATGATTCCAATAATAAAGCAAGAATAATAGAAGTACTTGAATCCTAGATTGAGAGGTTGTCAATCTCCCAATAATAACCCAAATAATCTTCAATTACCCAAAATAAAGGAAGAACAAGAGAGAGATTAAAGAACTAAAACTTGGATTAAAACTTGATTAATACTTGATTACAATATTGAAGAGAGATTTGATTGATATTAACTACACTAATTATTGATAAGAAGAACATGCTCCTCTAATTAGCTTAATGGGGTATTTATAGTGAAAATTAGGGAGGATGCATTAGGGTTAACTAAGGGCTAAACTAGTAATTACACTTTTTAAGTTGAGCAAGGAGGACCCGGTATTTTCTGAGAGAAGGGCTTCTCTTTTCGTAGCTTGAAGAATGAAATCCGTCTTTGTCTTCAAATCCGTGCGGATTAGAGTCGGGACGGCCGGAATTAACTGGGCAATCCGAGCGGATTCGGGAGAGGGACGCTCGGATTGTTGAGGGGGAATCCGAGCGGATTCCAAGGAGGGACGCTCGGATTGTTGAGGGGGAATCCGAGCGGATACCAAGGAGGGACGCTCGGATTGTTGAGGCTGGACGGACGGATTGTCTGCAATCCGTTCGGATTGTTGGTCAGCGTCAATTCTTCTTCTTTTCTTCCCTTTTCTTCATAAATTCCTTGGGGATTTCCTTGGGGACGCAAGGATCCTTTCTCAACATTGCTCTTCTACTATAATATGTACAAAGGCCTTCTAGTCTTATCTCTTCTTGATGCTTGGTCATTGAATACAATCAATTTAGCCTCGTTTTGCCATGAAAATGCAAGATTCTTACTCCTTTCCTACCAAGGGATCAAAATCTCAAAGAATATGCAAAACAAAGAACTAAAGATAAGAAATGACCCAAATAGGCACTAAAAAGCATGGAAACAATGGTAATTCGGGGGGCTAAATATGCGCCAATTATGGTCACATCAAATATCCCCAAACCGAACCTTTGCTCGTCCCGAGTAAAGAGGTGACAAAGACTAGGACCAAAACTAACCTATCCTAATAATAATAGCCGATATGAGACAATTAGCGGGTCTCACTCCGCCCCTTCAACTCACAACAAGACAACCATGAGGTAGGATGCCTTCTTGCAAGGCAAGGTGGGTCTTGCCAAAATGGCGACACATCCAAACATTAAAGCACATAAAATCACATAATGGACGCATCTACAAAAAGAATAGCCACTTTCCTCATCTAAGTGGCGGAAATTATCTACAGGGGAAGCAATTCAAGGGTACACAATCCTTCATAGATGCAATTTGTTCAAACTACTAAGCCTAGAAGGATACCAATAAATCACCTCCAAGTTGTGTCAAGCTAGGGTACCTTTGTCCTCAATCGTTAAATGCTTTTGTCAAGAGTAGACTTCCTATGGTGTTAGAAACACTGGAGGATCGCGGAATTCCCCCTCTTGCCTAGACAAGAAGAAGGGTCGTTCCCTCTCTACCATGCACAAAAATGGATACGATGGATAAAGGGATCAATAGATATTTGAGTTTCATTTTGGGAGTTTGCTTTTGTTTTTGTTTTTTTCCCCCCCAATTTCATTTGGCATTTGACATTTGAGAACACTTTCTTGCCATTTCTTTTTGATTTTTGGCTTTTCAATACTTGACAACTTTTTTGCATTTCTTTTTTTGAACATTTTCAAAGTCACCCCAATTAGTAACGAGGGTGCCTTGTATTTGAAGCTTAGGAGTTCTATTTTTGCTCCTCTTTTCATTTGATGCATTTTTGCAAACTTTCTTTCACTTTTCATTTCATTGAACTCAAATTGATTTCTTTTTGTGCCCATTCCCTTTGATGACAAAAATGTGGTAGAACATGGATGAATGATAGATGTATGCATGGTTTCAAGGGTCACCTTGGAATAAACGGTAGCCAAGGAGTTATCACACCACAAGGTACTCTTGACTAGGCCTTAAACCATGGGTCAAAGGATACTAGCATGACACATCCTAGGGTGTTTTACAAGAATTCTAACAAGCAAAGTCTTAAGAATAAAAAGCATCTACTAGGGCCTATATATACTTGTCAAGCTTCCCAAATAGACGGTTTCGCAAAATTTTTCTAACATGCAACTACATGCCATGATGCAACTAACATATACACATCCTAATGCAAATGATTCTACCAACTAATATGCCATATAAACTAAATGCAATCCTAAATTCACATTGTTTTTACCGCATCAATCAAAATAAAGCCACATAGTCATTAACATAAAGAGGAAAAAGGAGATTGGCAAGATCATACCATGCGGTCTTCAATATCCTCATGTCTCGGATGTGGCGTAGTCAATCAAAGTGAACAAGGATAAACAAACACAATATATACAAGACAATATATACAAAGGAAATGAACTTGTTTTTGGTTTTTCAATTTTTTCAATTTTTATGATTTTTGAAATTTTTCAATTTTTATGGGTTTTTGAATAAAAGTTAAGTGTTAGAATTCCCATCCCCACACTAATATGGGCATTGTCCTCAATGGCCAAAATGATGGAAATTATGCAAAGATGATGCATGATTTCTATACTAAATGCAATTCTACACTAAGCTATACTACATGATGCATGGTTTTTGTTATGACGGAGAGGATAATTTAGATTACCTCCCGTTGTGTATGCATTAACTTCCCCAAACCAAATAAGACACTATTGCTAATGTCAAGGATGGGTATAGTTCATGCACACACTATGCTATGCATGAAACTAGATTGTTATTTTGGATTTTACAAATGGGAACAATAAAGAACACCTCAATGGTACCGAGGTGTGAGTCCTTTGATGTTGCTAGGACTAAACCAACAATGATCAAAATGAAATAAAATACAAAGAGATATAGACAAACCATGGGAGTGTAGGAGTCTCCAAGGCTAGTCTTCCATCATGCTATCATCATCATCACTTCCCTCATGAGAAGTGGTCACATTGCCACTTTCCTTGGCACTTTCTTCATCACTTTCTTCATTATCTTGCTCATCATCATCTTCACCATCTCTTTCTCCATCTCCACTTGCTTCTTCCTCAATATTATCATCAATTTCTTCACCATTTCCAACAACCTCATTGTCTTCCACCACGTCCCTAGATGCACCCGGAAACAAGGCTTGTTTATCCGCCCAACTAGGCAAAGGACAAGATGGATCAAGGAGTCCTTGCCTAGCTAAATGTAAGAGGGGAGGATATTGAGCCAAATAAGCATTCTTCCGATCTTCATAAGCTTGCTTGTGCATGGCTTGCATAAGAAGAGTGACATAGTCTTTCCCAATTTCAACTCCTTGCGGTTTGAACTCTTCATACACAAAGGGGTAAGGCGGTATAACAATGGAAGAGGAGGGAGTTTCATGATCACCCTTTTGTTGTTGAATGATGTACTCGGCTTCTTCGGATAGGGGAAGTAGATAGTTGGTCCGGTGGACACTTAGACAACAAATCTTTGCGGGTAAAGTGAATGATCGAGCCTCACTAGTAAGCCATCCACACTTGGTGTCAAGGGGGTTTTGAGCAACCCACTTGAACTTGTTAATCATTATAGGCATATCAATAAGATGGCCACCTTCCTTTGCCTTGTACTTGCTATCCTTATTGAAATTAGGATCAAAGTGCTTGGCTAGGACCGTGACTAGGCCGCCATTAACAATAACGGTTGTACCCTTCTTCCCACTATCAACATGGAGCCATCTATCAACCAATAGCCTCAAAGAATTGAAAGGCTTGGTATGGATTCTTCCGATATTCAAAGCCGATTCAAGGAGAATAAAATCAAGTCTTGTGAAATGATTGGTGTCTTTCCTAGCAATTATGGTATTTCCCACAACTTTGTGCCATACTCTTATGCCCGGATGATGGACCAAAAGAGCACGACAAGCATGAAAATCATCAAATTTCTTCCCGGAGATTGCCTCCCAAAGAGGCTCGGGGTCATACTTTCCATAATGCTTAAAATATCTCGATTCATCGCTAAGACCCAAAATTTCACCCAATTCCTTAAAGGTAATGCGTCTACTAATGTTAGCTAGACGAAACTCAAGATTTTCCCTATTCTCAACTTTGGTGACTTTTAAAGAACTTAAGAATTCCAAGACAAGGGAAGGGTATGTCAATTCCTTTGTTTCAAACAATTTCTTCAAACCCATGGCATTGAAAAAGGCTTTTGTTTGTTCAAGAACACCCAATTTCTCCAAAGCATCTTTACATATGAATTTGGTGGATTGAATTGATTTCATAGCAAACTTGGCAAATGTCTTTCTATGGGTATCGGAAATAAAAGTTACCTCCGGATAATGCAAGAGTTGATCGATTACCGGAGTAGAAGGTGATGCTCCCATAGAAGTTTGTTGTTGTTGTTGTTGCACTTCCAAATTTGGTGTTGATACCACCATTGCCAAAGCTTTCTTTGTTTGGAGAGCTTTTTGCCTTTGAGAGAGAGCCTTTGCCTTTGGTGCCTTTGTTGCACCCTTTGTCCTTGCCATTTGATGAACTAACCAAGAAAAGAATCAAAAATCTTCAATTTGTAGAATGCCCAAATCGATTTGAAGGTGAAAGGCTTTGCCTTTATGAAAACAAAAATCGACTCAAAGGTTGAAGATTTTGTTCTTGGTTTTGATTTTTATTGAAGATGGAGTGATTGATTTGTTGTTTGAAGGATGGTTTGATTTGATTTTGGTGGATTTTGTTGAGGGTTTTTGTTTTTGTGATGGAGAGGATGAGGGTTTTGATGTTTAGGGTAGTGTTTATTTATGAATGATTGAAGGAATGAAGGTGGGAGGGTATTTAAAAGAGTCGAAATTTTCGAAAACGCAGGGGCAATCCGTGCGGATTAGGCACAATCCGTGCGGATTAGGCACAATCCGTGCGGATTCTGCAGCTTCAAAATTTTCAGAAGCTCGCCTAAAGACGGGCGGATTCTGGGGAATCCGCTCGGATTCTTCTGTGTAGGGACAGGCGGATTTGCTGCAGGACGGACGGATTTCAGTCCGAGAAATTTCTTTGTTTTCTTCAACAAAAGACGGGCGTCTTGTTCACAAGACGGACGGATTCTGTGAGACGGGCGTCTTCCCAGAAATCCGCTCGGATTCTTCAACAGTCAAGAAATTTTCAATTTCTGCTCAGCTCAGGACGGGCGTCTTTTGGTCAGGACGCTCGGATTGTTGAAGACGGGCGGATTTTCAGGAATACGCTCGGATTCTGGTCCTTTGTACCCGGATTCACTTCATTCGTGCACAATGCATTTCCCTTTACCATTCTTCCATTCTTCTTCATTTCTTGTGTTCTTCATTGTGGGGGCACTACTAAGGCATGAATAGCCTAGGCAATTCCCATCCCCACACTAAGGTAAAGCACTACACATCAATTGAAATCGTTAGTCCCTCCCTCACTTCTCTCTTACATGACAATTATTTTGATCAAAGTAAATAAAAATCCAAAAATGACAAAAAAAATGCAATACAAGAATTGAAATGTAAGTTAGGGAGTTAGAAATATTTACAAGTGGTGGTTTAGGGAGGACTCCACCAAACTCTCATTCTTGATGAGATGTCAAGGGGGCATGTTCAAGGTGTTGTTGATGTTGCTCAACACCTTGAAGAAGTAATCAAAAGCTTGTTCATTGTTATGGTAGAGGTCCTCAATAGACCGTGGCCCTTGTTGTTGATCATGATCGATGGCATGCCCAATGTAGGGATTAAAGATCCCTTCAAATTCGTCGTCCCAAAGACCACAAACTTCATTGAGTTGATCATTGAAAATCTCTTGCTTAGATGGAGACAACTCTCCCAATTTCTTTTCTTGGCCAATGAGGCTATCTTCTTCTTCCTTGGTTGATTTTGATGAGCTTTGCAAGCTCTCCTTGTTACAATTCACTTGCTCTTTGAATGGAGCATCTTCAATTTTCTTCCTCCATTGGAGTTCCGATTTCTTCCTTTCATCTTTTCGGCTATAATGATCAATCATGAAACATGGCTCATGCAAACGAGGAGCTCTCATGGTCTTGTCAAGATTAAAAGTTATGCTTTCATCTCCCACTTCTAGAGTGAGCTCTCCATGTTTCACATCAATCACCGCACCCGCGGTGTGTAGGAAAGGTCTTCCTAAGATGATTGGAATGTTGGAATCTTCCTCCATATCAACAATGACAAAGTCCACCGGGATGAAAAACTTCCCAATTTGCACGGGGACATCTTCCCATATCCCTAATGGTGTCTTCGTCGATCTATCGGCCATTTGAAGTGTGATATTGGTGCATTTAAGCTCTCCCATTCCCAACCTTTTACTCACCGAGTACGGCATGACACTCACACTAGCCCCTAGATCACATAAGGCTTTGTTGATCGTCGTGTCGCCAATGGTACACGGTATTGAGAAGCTTCCCGGATCCTTTAACTTTGGAGGTGAACTCCCTTGAAGTATTGCACTACTCACCTTAGTGAAGGCGATAGTCTCAAGTTTCCGGATCAACTTCTTCTTTGTGAGGATATCTTTCATGTACTTTGCATAGGCCGGTACGTGATTGATTAATTCCGTGAAAGGAATTGAGACTTCTAAGTTCTTCACAATCTCCATGAACTTTCCAAGTTGATCATCAAATTTGGGCTTGGCTTGACGACTTGGAAAAGGAAGTCTAATCACAATGGGCTCCTTTTCTTTGGCTTTGTCTTCATTTTTCTTTGAACTTTCTTCTTTTGATGATTCCCCTTCTTTGGGGCTTTGCACAATTTCTTCCTTTTCACTAGCTTTCACAACTTCATCCTCAACTTGCTCCTTCGGTGCTTCATATCTTGTACCACTTCTCAAGTGAATGGCACTAACCGTTTCATGTCTAGGGGGATTAATTTGAGGTGGTAATTGCCCCTTTTGTCTTTGTGAGCTTGAAGATGCTAGTTGAGTAAATTGTGTTTCCAACATCTTGGTACGAGCTAGAATGTTGTTGATGGTGGTGTCTTTTGCTTGGCTATCTTTTTGCATTTGAGTGAAAAATTCTTGTTGATTCTTTTGCATTTGGAGGACCGCTTTTTGGACATCAAAACCTTGGTCATTTTGGTGATTGTATGGATTTTGATTTTGGTAACCTTGGTTTTGATTGTAAAAGGGTCTTTGATTTTGGTTCCTCATGGGTGGTGGAGTGTATGTTGTTTGAGGGTTTTGAACATTTTGGCTTTTGTATGAGAGATTTGGATGGAACTTGGTGTTTTCATTGTAAAAATTTGAATAAGGGGTACCACTTTTGTAAGCTTGGAAAGCATTAACTTGTTCGGTTGTTCCCCTACACTCACTTGGGTCATGTCCCAAAGTTCCACAATTCTCACATATCCCACTTGGGATTGATGAGGATGCCGTCATGGCATTGACATGATGCTTTGATTTTTTTGAGTTTTCCTCAAGTCTAGCCATAGCTTGTTCAAACTTCAAGTTGATTGTGTCAATGTGAGCACTAAGTTGAGCACCCAATTGAGTAACGGAGTCCACTTCATGCTTTCCTCCTCTAGTAGCCTTGCGAGGTCTACTATATTGTGAATTATGGACCGCCATTTCCTCAATCTTGTTCCATGTTTGATTGTCATCAACTTCGGTGAACATTCCATTTGATCCCATATTGAGAATGTTCCTAGAATCTTCATATAAACCATTCCAAAATTGTTGCACTAAAAACCATTCGCTAAGTCCATGGTGAGGAGATGAGCGACAAATACCTTTGAACCGCTCCCAAGCTTCATACAAAGATTCTTCATCCCTTTGCTTAAAACCCGTAATTTGAGCTCTTAGCATGTTAGTCTTTTCCGGTGGGTAGAATTTTTTGTAGAAAGCTAGAGCTAACTTCTTCCAAGAATCTATTCCAAGGGTGGCCTTATCAAGGCCCTTCAACCATTGCTTTGCGGTGCCGATTAACGAAAAAGGAAATAAGACCCATCTTATTTGGTCTTGAGTCACGCCCGTTTGAGAGATAGCATCACAATAATCGCAAAAGGTTTCCATATGAGAATGAGGGTCCTCACTAGGCATTCCCCCGAATTGGCTCCTCTCAACTAGTTGGATGAAGGCGGACTTGGCAATAAAATTACCGGTGAGATGTTGCGGTGTAGGAGTACCATTTGGTAGATTCTCCTCGGTGGGTATAGAGTGTGACGAGAATTTAGGCATTGTAGGTGGATTTTGTGGGATATTGTGTAATGGGTTTTCTTCTCCTTCTATTGCGAAAGGATTGACAAACTCACTAGTGGGTTGAACAACTTCACCAACACCTCTCAAATTCCTCTTAACAAGTGTCCTATTATTCGTCAAGGTTCTTTCGATTTCACGGTCAAAAGGTAACAAATCACCTTGTGACCTTCTAGACATGCAAAATATCAAACAACTCGAAAACAATTAGAACAAGCCTTGAGGAGTTTTACTTCCCCAAGGTGAAAAAGATACAACTAATAACAATAAAAGAAATCTTGAATCAATTAAACACCGTCCCCCTACAAATCGGCGCCATTTTTTTTGATCGAGACCATTTCGTGTTCACAATTAAGCATATGTGGTCGTTGGTCAATGGTCGATACAAAACACAATTTATACTCCACAAACAACTCTACAATTAGTAAAGAGGCAAGTAAAGGTCGGATCCCAAGGGACGGGTATTGAAATGAGAATTCTATTGTAACTAGTAGTGTCTAGGGGTGTCACAAATTGAGTTGGTGTAGAAGGTCACTAAACTAAAATAGCAATGAAAATAAACTAGCAAGATGAATAGAATAAGGGGTGTAAACAATTGATTAAAGGCACTAGAGTGTTATGGGTTCATAGGGAAATCATGGGATATGATCATACAAACATGTTCTCAAATTATAAGCAAGCAATTATTGTTGTGATGGATTGAGTTGGGTTATATCTTACAATCCTAGGAAAGTTTGGGTCCCGGAGCCGAATCGATTAGATTGTACAACACCTACAAGTCGACTTAATCTTTCCTACTCAACACATGCATGGTCTAACAAGACTCGAGTTGGGTTATGTCTTACAAGTCAAGTTGAAAAGATAGAAGATGATAGTAAATGCAAGGATTCATAGGCTTAGCATTTCATCAAATATAACATGTGCATGTATTAAGATCAAAACAAGCAAGCAAATAAGATATGAAAGCATATTGATTTAAGCATGAATCATTCCCCATGTTGGTTTCCCCTAATCACCCATTAAACCCTAGCTAAGAGACTACTCACTCATTATCATGTTGATCATGCTAGAAAGGTTGTCAATCATACTAACATAATGAAACATGATGAATAAATGAAAGTAATTAACAATAATTAAAAAGGGATTAAGAGATTATACCTACTAATGATTCCAATATTAAAGCAAGAATAATAGAAGTACTTGAATCCTAGATTGAGAGGTTGTCAATCTCCCAATAATAACCCAAATAATCTTCAATTACCCAAAATAAAGGAAGAACAAGAGAGAGATTAAAGAACTAAAACTTGGATTAAAACTTGATTAATACTTGATTACAATATTGAAGAGAGATTTGATTGATATTAACTACACTAATTATTGATAAGAAGAACATGCTCCTCTAATTAGCTTAATGGGGTATTTATAGTGCAAATTAGGAGGATGCATTAGGGTTAACTAAGGGCTAAACTAGTAATTACACTTTTTAAGTTGAGCAAGGAGGACCCGGTATTTTCTGAGAGAAGGGCTTCTCTTTTCGTAGCTTGAAGAATGAAATCATGGTTGCATCAAATCCGTGCGGATTAGAGTCGGACTACGGCCGGAATTGGTGGGCAATCCGAGCGGATTCAGGAGAGGGACGCTCGGATTGTTGTAGGGGAATCCGAGCGGATTCCAAGGAGGGACGCTCGGATTGTTGAGGGGGAATCCGAGCGGATACCAAGGAGGGACGCTCGGATTGTTGAGGCCGGACGGACGGATTGTCCGCAATCCGTTCGGATTGTTGGTCGCCAATTCTTCTTCTTTTCTTCCCTTTTCTTCATAAATTCCTTGGGGATTTCCTTGGGGACGCAAGGATCCTTTCTCAACATTGCTCTTCTACTATAATATGTACAAAGGCCTTCTAGTCTTGTCTCTTCTTGATGCTTGGTCATTGAATACAATCAATTTAGCCTCGTTTTGCCATGAAAATGCAAGATTCTTACTCCTTTCCTACCAAGGGATCAAAATCTCAAAGAATATGCAAAACAAAGAACTAAAGATAAGAAATGACTCAAATAGGCACTAAAAAGCATGGAAATAATGGTAATTCGGGGGCTAAATATGCGCCAATTATGGTCACATCACGCATTCATGCATTTAAACCGTTTTATCAACTTTTGCATTCAACCAACCAAGATCGATCAGTAGAGGCCGCTAAACGCGGGCGGGATTGGGTGTCTGATTAAAGGGCTTCCCAATAGGTACCTTCACCTCTTACTCAGAAACTTTGGATAGTGGACGACCTTATCCAGGGCGTACGAGAGTCATTCTAGAGATAGGATGCTAAAGAGGGACGATTTCCTTATCTTTAGTACCTATGTCAAACGCTGCTTTGTGCTTCGATTTGACCGAGGTATAAAGTGGAATTCGAACGGGTTCCAGGCATCCCACAAATGCTTGGTGGCGACTCCGAACATCTCTAATCGTTTCGAGACCCTTACCGAGACGAAACCGACCGATCTAAAGCGATCCGGTCGAAAGCACCTTTACGCCGCCGAGCGTGGCTTTCAAAAAGACCGCAGCCATTGTCCACAGATCGGCTGGGCATACGCAGGTGGGCCCATGTCCACAGATGTGCACATTAATGATCTGGGTTCACACGTTGCGATGAGCGGAGCTTTAGGTGGCGTGATTGCGGTCTACCGCTAGTGGAGTGGGTTACTTGTTGCGATGGGTAACCTAGCAGGACTACTCACTCCGGGATGTAGTCGTTTCGGGCATCGGTTCAGACAATAATTCTTGGAGTTGGAAATGGTTGATTGTTACAGATTTATTGGATTGGTTACATTTTAATGGTTGTCTTATGATTGATTGTATGGTTGGCTGACTCCTTCTTTGTTTTTAAAACTGCGGTGATCTATTGGGGAATGGTGAGCAGGGTGTGTAGGAGGTTTGGATGGTTGAGCTAACTTTCGGGATGGAAGGGACGCCACTAAGTCTAGCACATGCCTTTAGCTTGCGCTGTTCTTTTAGTAGACTTTAAACTTTAGCAGTTTTAGTTGTTTTTTATACTTCCATTGGAGATTTGGATTTTTGTAATTCTGTTTAAACCATATTTATTACATTTCTGTTTGATTATGGTAACTGTAATGCTTATTACCTCAAAAAACCGAGGTGGTAGCACCTCCATTCGCTAAGGTAGGCCTTGGTAAGGCACTTTGGTAAATAGGGGTGTTACAAAGTGGTATCAGAGCGACGATTTTGGAACAAAAATCAATGAATCAATGAATGTAGGATGTTTAATTAAAATGAACCCGGGTAGGAGTTATTTGGATCTAGCGCAATGGTTTGGGAGACGTCCTAAGACCGCACTATGGCCCTTACAATTTCGAGTTTGTCACTACGGGGTGTGTTAGGGGGAACATTATGAATATATGTGTGTTTGTATGTACGTATAGAGTGCATGTGTGTATGCTATGAAAGAGTGAAGTATCATGATGTGGATTATATAGAATTGAAGTTAAGGATATAATTTGTTATAGTGTGGCATGTTACATGAATGGAATGTTTATTTCCTGGCACTATTGAGTATAGCAACATGAGAATAGGCTATGTGATTACAATAGGTTGTCGGGAATAGGTCGGGAATCGTTTTTGGCATGATTCGACCGAGTTTGACAGGGAACTCGACCGAGTAGAGGAAACTTGACCGATTATCCCTGATACTCGACTAAGTGAAGATATATGTGATTTTACAGTAGCAAAAGGATTGTGACCACTAGGCCAAGCATAGAGGGTACTCGACCGAGTGTGTCGTACTCGATCGAGTGTCTAAGGTACTCGACCGAGTGAAGTTTATGTGGTTTTTGGATCAGCTGCTGGAGTGTAAGCACTCTGCTGAGTAACTAGAGTACTCGACCGAGTGGCTTGTACTGGACCGAGTGCCTTAGGATACTCGACCGAGTACCTCTTTGGTCCGACATTGTTTTATTTTTAGCCGTAGGCTTTGTGCTTACGTTTGTTTTGGTTATTGAAGCTCAAAATGCCGCCAAAGAGATCTGCCGCTTATACTAAAGCCGCTGAGATGAGAATTGATGAGATAGCTCACCTTATTGAGCAAAATGATGCCCTAACTAAGGCCCTAAAGAATATATGGAAGAAGGAACTAGTTGTTGATGCTTCCAAACTAAGCACCGCTATTTCCCAGTTTAACCCTACCACTTATGAGGACCAAAGTGCGCCAAACTTGCTCGATAACTGGCATCGAGAGATAGAGAGCATCATGGAGGTTGTTAACTGCCCGGACAACTTGAAAGTAGCACTTAGACACAAGAACATGGTTATGGTTAGAGATGCAATGCCGTCTATAGTCGGCCATCCACCCTTAGGAAATTTAGACAAACCTTTTGTTGGAACCTCAAACATCCTACCAACACTTTCAATGCAAATAGACAACTGTTTTTTATTAGTAACGACGGTGAGTATTAAATAGCTTAAAGTCTTTTTCGATTTAAATCTTTGTGTTGCACACTTTTCCAAATGAATTACCATGTTATTTATAATGTCCAAGTAGTGTATACATCACACATTAAAACATCACACAATCTAATTGTCCAAGTATTAAAAATACTGTACAAAGTTTGCTTGGGCAACTCTAGCAAATGGGACGGTTTCTAGCTCAAGTAAACCGAGACCCCTTATGCAAGAATTCGGTCACTAGCATAAGTAGTCTAGTTTAATTATCAAAGTAATCTTGCTGCCGACACATTAGCAATATGAGTTACGTTTTTGATCAAGAAAGAACATAAATGGGGGTGTTCATGGGAAACAGAAACATTGCCATATTTGTAAAAGTAAACAACCCGTTTTGGTAAGTGTCTTTTTGTGCAAGCAAACTTCTTTGCAAGACATCAAAAGCTTTTTTCTCAATTTAAATGATCAAACCATATTTTTTGAAGTGTATAAGGTTTGCCAAAAGTTTGGAAAGCGATTTTCAAGAGTTTAAATATTTTTGAAATGTTACTTTCAAACACGAGCTAGAAACCACAGTGGACTGCACTGTGTATTTTGAAGCACTTAGTTAAATATCCGAGTTTAATGATCTCTTATAACACCATGACTCTATCTATGACATTCTTCATCTTTGATCATCCATGGGCAATCTTCATTGACGATTAGAGCTCTTGAGCTACAAGATTAAAACATAAGAGGCACATGATTAAATAAACAATGAGATAAATTTTTCTTAGGCATCATCAACGTTAAGCCTTATCAAATCGGGTTTCAACAATTTCCCCCTTTGATGATGGCAAGACAAATAAAATTAAGTGTGATTTTCCCCCCTTAATCCATGGTCAAGATTCACAAGTCAAAGCATGATCAAAATAAGATTCATTTACATAAAAATTGTACTTTGGTCAAATTTTTAATTAACCTAGGTAGAACTTCTAATCGGCAAGTTAACATAATTACGGTGTACGCAAGCCTAAGAGTCATTAGAGCACACATGCATAATTTTAACAACTTCCCCCTCTTGACATCATCAAGTAGGAAAAATATGATAAATTTAGCACATAGGGATTAGAGCCATACAAAACAAATTGTTCAATAACTAACAATAACATAACCGAGATTAGCATAAATTAAAACAGAATTATTAAACATAAAAAGTCAAGTGAGCAAAAGGATTACGAATTGTTTGATCTTTGGCTTTGGTTTAGGCTCGGCAAAAGAGGGTTTATAGTAGGCTTAAGTTGATCAAGCTGGTTTAGGCATCGTCACCACCTTCATCTTTTTGACCCTTTACCTCCGTGAGCTATTCACGCAATCCCGCTACCTCCAATTTCAAACTAGAAATCTCATCCAATTGTGCACATTGGAGATTGATCATCTCCTTCATATTTTTGTTGAGATCTGCAATAGAAGCGGAATCAAGCGATGTAGAACCAACATTAGATGCCTTACCACCCGGCCATCTACGAGCAAGCTTACCATTTTTTATTTGTAAGAACATTTTCGACAACATACCCGATGTCATCGTGTCACACAAGTTTTCAACCCCAAAGCTTGTTGAATCAACAATTTTCATTTTTTCAAAAATTAAAGACATCCACATTCCATAAGCTAAAACTATAGCACTATCAACCTTCCGCTTCTCAACCAACTTGGCAATATGATCGATATGAAAGAACATTAAAGCGGGTAAGTTAATATACAAATTATTAGCTAATTGATAGATCAACCACATGTCCAAGACGGATCATTTCCCACGGCTTCCATTACACGGTATCAAGGTTCGATAAATGATATTAAAGAAGAACCTATGATGTATCTTAAGTTCCCGAGCCAAGAGAACATTAAAAGAAGTAGCACTTGGACACAAGAACTTGGTTACGGTTAGAGATGCAATCACGTCTACAGTCGGGGATCCACCCTTAGGAAATTTAGACAACCCGGTTGTTGGAACCTCAAACATCCTACCAACAATTTCAATGCTAATACACAACAGTTTTTGATTAATAACGGCGGTGAGTGAGCCGGAATCAGTATCCACCTTAATCGTGGTATAAAATTGCACTAGCTCGACAATACCGACTCTCCCATAATAATGAAGATGATTTTCCCAATGTATGGCATAAATCGCTTCTTTGAAAAATTAAAAAGCGGGTGAAGAATCATAACTATCGAGATCATAGCGTCTACCGGATTGAAAGCTACATCGGATCACATGCTTGAAACAATCGAATATGATAGTAGGAAAGTTGTGAACCTGGAAAATCTCAAGTGATTTACTCTTATTCTCGTCCAACGGGTTGCTCAATAGCAATCAAAGCACCTTTTGATTTCACATCAACTTCATCATCAATTTCATCCTCATTGATTTCAACTTCCTCCACTTCTTCGATTTTCCTCTTTCACAAACGTGATCGAGCAAATCACGCAAATCGAGTAAACTTATTTCAAATTGCAAACGTTATAGCAGCCTATAGGCCATATGGAATGACTTAAAGGTCATATGGAATGAATTAACTTGATCATGTGAAAAAAGATCATATGGAATGAATTAAATCATTATTTGCATGGAGCCACTCAAGTGATTTACCCACAACCATCAAACCCATTTCATCATTTCCCATGCCCATTTGTAGCAACCTATAGTACACTCACGACCTCACCTCTACACGGCTACACCTCCCTCAACACCCAACCATAAAAGACCTTTTACTATTCACCTTTTGCACCTCATTTACTCCTCAAAAATTCAAACTTATAATAATGAATTCCCTCTTTACATTCTAATATTTTAAACACATTCACCTCACCTTACTTCTCTCGAAAACAGTACAAAAACTCCTCCTTCCTTCACTTAGTCTCATATTTACAGTCAAAGTCATGCCTCCCAAGAAAACCCTTAGAAAATCCATCAAAGAAATCCGAGAATCGCATATACTAAAGCCTAAATCGAAACTACCCAATGTTGAACCAAATACCGAAAGCCTAGGTTCCAAATTCATTCAAATAAAAAAACCAAGTCTGAAACCTAGGGAAACTCCAATGCCAAGGACAAAGACGGTTGCAAAGTGACCCAAAGCAGCCGCCGAGGCTAGACTGTTTTCAAGTCGAGGTTTTAATTAAAAACTTGATTAGAATAAACCACGTGTAAAGGAAACCTATATGGATGAAGGTAGTTATAAGGTTATTGGTGAAGTTGATGATGACAGTACTTCTATTTTCGAGAAAGAAGATGATATTGATGTTGGTAACAAACATGAAATTGAAGAAGAGGAGGTTGTTGGTGAGAAAGAAGAAGAAACCGAGAAGGAAGAATAGAAAAACAAGTAAAATGAAACCGAGAAGGAAGGAGAGAAAGAGGAAAAAGATTTGAGTGAAAAATCATAAGAGAAGAGTTAAAAAATTGAAAGTAAAAATAATGAAAAATCAAAGAGTGAGGAGAAAGAAAAGAGTGAAAAATTAAAAGAAATTGAGAGTGGAAAAGAAAGTAAGAAAGAAAAAGAAAAGAGTGATGATGAGGTGTTGAGTAAGATGGTTCCAAATAGAACGAGGGAAAAAGAAATATGGTGGCTAGTGAAGTAGATGAAGGCAAAATGGAAGTTGATGAAAATGAGTTGCATGTCGTTCTTCATCATCAACATGCTCCTCACTCCTAGCAACCCGGATTTCCCTTTCTTCATCTTAGGAGGCTTGAGAAAAGAATACCTTCTTATCTACCCAATCCGACAAAGAACTCTTAGGGTCAAGAAATCCTTGCCTAGCAAGATGAAAGAGTGGTGGATATTGGGCATAGTAGGCATTCACCCGATCCTTTTAAGCCTCCTTATACATATGCTTCATTAACTTAGTCAAGTAATCATTGCCTTCCACAACATTTAGGTCATTGGCTGTGAAATTTTCAATGGGAAAGGGATAAGGCGGTATAACTATGGAGGAGGGGTCTTCATTTTGATTTTCTTGTTCGTTGATGGTGTTGGCAAGTTTGGAGACGGGGATAAGATAGTTGTTTCGGTGAGTGGAAATGCGGCATATTTTCAATGGCAGGACAACAGATTCGGCTCCCGTGATTATCCATTCATATCCCGGGGATGAGTTATCATATTTCACCAAATGGAATTTGTGAATTAGCATGCTCATATCAAGGAGATGACCACTTTTAACCGGCTTATAAGCTTTGTTTTCATTTAAATTTAGGTTAAAGTGTTTTGCCAACTTTGTTATCAAGCCAACATTAAAAATAAAAGCCGTCTTTTATTTTCCTTCTTTGATGTCCATCCACCTCTCCAACAACAATTGGAGAATATTGTAATCATTCTTGGACTTCCCATGGACATTCATGTTAGACTCGAAGTAGGCAAGGTCAAGTTCGGTCATGTGATTTGCTTCTTTTCTTGCTATTAAGGTGCTGGCTATGGACCGATGCCAATACCGAATACCCGGATGGTGGATATACAAGGCATTGCACTTCCTAAATGTGGTCAATTCTCTTCCGGAAATTGTCTTCCATAGGTGTTTGGCATCAAAATTTATAGGGTTCTTAAAGAAATCCCAATGGTCACGGAGCCCAAGTACCTTACCGAATGAGCCTTAATCATTCGCCCACTTTGGTTCTCAAGCCGAAACTCAACATATCTTCGAGTCTCTACCTTATACTCCCTCAAAGAACTAATGAAATCCAATGTAAGAGAGGGATAAGTCAATTTATTTATCTCAAATAAGGTAGATAACCCCATAGAATCGAAGAATGCTCTAGTTTGATCAAGCACTCCCAACTTTTCTAATGTATCTTGGCAAACAAACTTGGTGGCAATGACTTTGTTTTTGGCAAGGGATTCGAATACAATTCTATGCTCATTAGAAAGGAAATTTACCTCCAGCTAGTCCTTGAGTTGTTCGACCTCCGGTATTGTAGTAGAAACCTCCTCAATGCCCTCAATAGGCTCCCTTGCTTGTTCTCTTGCTTGTTCCACTACCACCACTGCCTTAGATGCTCGGACTTTTTGTCTTTTTGATAGATTTTAGGATTTTTATGCTTGACTGTTTCCCTTTGTTCTTGCCATGATGATTCATCCTTTCAATTGATGTTAACAAACCTTTGATATGCTTGAATTATCTTCCTTTCTTCCAACCTTATCAATTTCTCAATCAATTTTGGGTTTTTCGAATTTGTCCTAACCCTAGAAATTTTTTATTGATTTTGGGAAGATTTTGATGTTTGAAGGTCCAAATGTTGACAAAGGAGTGATTTCAAATGAATTTGAGCAAGTATGGAATGATTGTTGATGAATTTGGTTGAGTATAATCGATTTTTGATGAGTTCGTTGAGTGTTGTAGTGAGGGAAATGTGTTTGTGTTTGTTAATGGGGAAGACGGAAATAAGGAATTGAAGGGTAAGACCCGTGTTTTAATCAAAATAGAAGATGTGGACGTGCGGGCTGAGATGGGGACGGGCGGATTCTACTTCGGGATTTTCCATTCCTCTTTGGGGACGCCCGTGCTGACTTGGGGATGCCTGGGCTGAGTACTGGGATGCTCGTCCTACTTCCAGCTCGAGTGGACCGCTGTGCAGTCCTCCTTTTCTTTGCTCTAAAACCCACGAGCTTAGGTCAACTCGTGGGGATCCTTTTTCTGCTATTTTGATCCTTCATTTCCTATTTTTCCATCATTGTGTTGCACTCCATAGGCTTGGCTAGCCTAGGCAATTGCTTCCCCACACTTGATCATCATACACTACACATTTCAAACACCATCAAAAACCCTCCCTCACTTGTTCTCATGTGACAAAATTCATATAACAAAGCATATAAGATGCAACACAAAAATAACGGAATGTAAAAATTAAATGAAATGCAAGTTAAGAGGTTAGCATATTTACAAATGGTGGTTTAGGATGGACTCCACCAAACTCTCTTTCATTTTGAGAGATGTCACGGGGGCAAAGCAAGGGCATTGTTGATGTTGCTCAACGCCTTGTAGAAGTAATCAAAGGCTTGCTCATTTTCATGGTAGAAGTCTTGTGTGAACCTCGGTACATAGTTGCTTCCATTAGTGTAGGAACCCGAGTCAATGTTGTGGTGACAAGGGGCTACAAAGCCTTGATCTAGGGTCATAGCATTTCCAATGTAAGGATTAACCAATCCGTCAAACTAATCATCCCATAGACCATATACTTCCTTTGCTTATTCCCCCATGTTGAGAAGATTATGAGTTGGCATGAGCAACTCCTCTTTCTTGTTGCCATAGCCAATGAGGCTTTCATTAATACTTGTCATGATGGGTGAGCTTTTCAAGCTCTCGTTCTTGTTATGAAAAATTCAATGCTCTCCGGATAGAGCTACTTCAATATCATTCACTTCTTTTTTCGAATTGGGCAGTGTGTCCTCGCCCTCCTTGTTAAGATTTTCCTCTTTGACTTGACCTTTAAATGAGGATTCCACTTTTTTCTTCTCACCTTCTCGGCTATAATGATAAACCATAAAGCATGGTTCGTGCAAGTTGGGAGGTCTCATAGTCTTATTAAGATTAAAGGTTATTGTTTCATCACCAACTTCAAGTGTGAGAATCCCGTGCTTTACGTCAATCACCGCTTTAGCGGTGTGTAAGAACGGTCTTCCTAGAATGATCGGTATATTGGAATGTTCCTCCATTTCAACAATAACAAAGTCCACCGATATAAAAAACTTTCCAATTCTCACGGGTACATCTTCCCATACCCCAAGTGGTTTCTTTGTTGTTCGGTCTGCTATATGTAGTCATATTAATGCACATGAGTTCTCCCACTCCTAGCCTTTCACATACCGAGTACGGCATGGCACTCACACTTACACCTAGATCACATAGTGCTTTGTTGATTGTGGTGTCACCGATGGTACATGGAATAGAGAAGCTTCCCGGATCTTTGAGGTTAGATGGGGAATTTCCTTGAAGTATTGCACTACTTATCTTTGTGAATGCGATAGTTTCCAACTTCCTAATGGACTTATTCTTGGTAAGGATGTCTTTCATGTACTTTGCATTGGCCGGCACATGGTTGATCAACTCCATAAATGGGATGGAAACTTCTAGGTTTTTCACAATCTCCATGAATTTCCCAAGTTTCTGATCAAGCTTGGGGTTGGCTTGGCGACTTGGAAACGGAAGTCCAATCACAATAGGTTCTCTTTCAACCTCTTTGGCCTTCTCTTAATTTATTTTCTTCAATGATTCATTGGTAGTTGGTTCCACTACCCTAGGATTTATTCTCAATGGTTCCATCACATCTCTTGGCTTCACACTTTCCTCAATAACATCTTCTTCAATTGGCTCCTTAGGTCCCTCATATCGTGTACCACTCCTCAAGTGAATGGCATTGCTGGTTTCATGCCTTGTAGGAAGATTATCTTGGAGTGGTAATTGTCCTTTTTGCCTTTGGGAACTCGAAGAAGCCAATTGGGTCATTTGTGTTTCCAACATCTTGGTATCAGCAAGGATATTATTGATGGTAGTGTCTTTGGCTTGGCTATCTCTTTGTATTTGAGCGAAGAAGTCTTGTTGGCTCTTTTGCATTTGAAGGACCTCTTTTTGAACATCAAAATTTTGGTCATTGGTTTGATGGTAAGAGGGTTGGTTTTAGAATCTTTGGTTTTGGTTGAAAAAGGGTCTTTGAGTAGGATTTCTCATTGCAGGTGGAGTGTATGTTGGTTGAGGATTTTGAACATTTTGGTTTTTATATGAGAAGTTTGGGTGAAATTTGGTGTTTCATTGTAAAAGTTGGAGTAAGGGATGCCATTCTTATATGCTTGGAAAGCATTAACTTGCTCATTTGTGCCCCTACACTCTTGTTGATCATGTCCCAAAGTTCCATAATTCTCACATACTCCATTTGGTATAGAAGATGTTAACACCATGACATTGACTTGTTGATGTTGCTTGGGTGATTGATAAGCCTAATTCATCTTGGCTATGGCCTTGTCAAATTTCAAGTTCATTGTGTCAATATAGGAGCATAGTTGGGCAACCAAATCGGTACTCAATTGTGTGACGGAGTCAACTTCATGGATCCCTCTCCTATTAGCTTTTCTTAGCCTACTATATTGAGAGTTCAGAACCACCATCTCCTCTATCTTGGCCCAAGTTTGATTATCATCTACCTCTGTGAATCTTCCATTAGAACCCATATTGAGTACATTCTTTGAGTCTTCATACAACCCATTCCAAAATTGTTGGACTAGAAACCATTTGCTTAACCCATGATGAGGACAAGAGCGACATGTATCTTTGAATATTTCCCATGCCTCATATAGAGAATCTTCATCTCTTTGCTTGAACCCGGTAATTTGGGCTCTTATCATGTTGGCTTTCTCTGGAGGGTAAAACTTCTTGTAAAAGGCAAGTGCTAACTTCTTCCATCAATAAATTCCAAGATTGGC
This sequence comes from Silene latifolia, assembly GCF_048544455.1. Classification (NCBI taxonomy): domain Eukaryota; kingdom Viridiplantae; phylum Streptophyta; class Magnoliopsida; order Caryophyllales; family Caryophyllaceae; genus Silene; species Silene latifolia. The sequence goes on along the minus strand of NC_133538.1, from coordinate 221,706,815 downwards.
CTTGTTTAGGCTCTTTAACCATTGCTTTGAGGATCCGATCAATGAAAAAGGACACAATACCAATCGAATTTGATCTTGTGTTACCCCCGTTTGGGAAATTGCATCACAATAGTTACAAAAAGTCTCCATGTGTAGATGGGGATATTCACTAGGCATCCCTCCAAATTGGCTTCATTCAACTAATTGTATGAATGCGGATTTGGTAATGAAAATACCGGTCAAGTGGGGTGGTGTTGCAGTACCATTGGGTAGGTTCTCCTCGGTTGGTACGGAATGAGATGAAAATTTAGGCATTGTAGGTTGATTTTGTGGTTGGTTTGGAATTGGGTTATCCCCTCCTTGTCTTGCAAAAGGGCTGGTAAACTCAACACTATCCTTTTAGATGATACCAATGTCCACAAGTTCTTCAATACCCACAATTGTTGAAGTCCCTCTAACGGTTCTTCTAAATTTGTCAAAGTTTTTTCCATTTTGGGATCAATAGCCAAAAGACCGCCTTGTGATCTCCTAGACATGCAAAAATCAAACAACTAGAAAACAATTAAAACTACCTTGAGGAGTTTGACTTCCCCAAGGTTAAGAAAGACACAACTAAAAACAACAAATGATAACAACTCAATTGAACACCGTCCCCGGCAACAACGCCATTTTGATTTGAATAGAAACGTGTATAGGTGTCGTCTATGCTCTCAATCAAACAATATTTATATTCTCAACAAACTACTCTTAGTAGAGCGGTAAGTAAAGGTCGGATCCCAAGGGACGGGTATTGTATTCACTTTTCGGTTGTAAATAGCTATATCTTAGTGTCACAATTTGGGTTGAGGTTGAGATTTGCAATCTAAACAACTTAACAAAGAAAAAGTAAATAAATGAAAGAAAAGCAGAGTAAGCAAATAGAGTTTGTAAACAATTGATTAAAACACTTGGGTGTCATGGGTTCATAGGGGAACCATGGTGAGATCATATAAATAAGTTACATAGGTGCAAGCAAATTATTGTAGTAATGGAATCGAGTTAGTTTATATCTTACAATTCCTAGGGAGTTTTAGGTCTTGGAGCCGAGTCGGTCACAACTTTACAACACCTACATCTACGTAGTCTTCCCTATTCAACTATATGCATGGTCTAACATGAAAGATCATATATCCTAATTAGACTCTCTAATTGATGTGACTCGTATTTGCGCACATTTAGTCCCCTAATTGAACCTATTTTTCATACTATTATAACATTCCATAGCCACTTTATCCGTCAAATGCTTTCTATTTTGCTTTCCTATTGCCTTGTGCTTGTTTTGTAGGAAAGGAGACAATTAGGTGGAAATTCCCGTCTCTTGAGCTTATTTGGAAGGACATTGACGATCTTGGTTGAACGAGTGTGGAAGAAGAGGCAAGAACTAAAGACCAATATTGCAAGAATAAGAAGTATGCGAGAGGAAGCATTCTGAACAGCAATCCGAGCGTCCAAAGCTTCAAGACGCTCGTCCTATGCCCTTACAATCCGAGCGTCCCGACCTTCAGCCGCTCGTCCTACCTGCCCAGAATCCGAGCGTCCTGCCCTTGTGAACGAGCGGACCATGGCGTCTTCAGCAAGGATGCTCATCACTCCAAAATACTTGCATTTCCCTACTTAGAACTTAGAATTGTTAATTACTAATTTAGCCTTAGTTAACCTAATGAGACACTACTATATATACCCCATTTGATGATAATGAAAGGGGGCTTCCACATTAGAAAATCCTCATTAGAAAATCCTCTTAAAATACTCTTTAAACTTTCCACAAATTTCACATTAATCTCTCCTTAGTTATTGTTCAAGTTTGTTACTTTTGGGTAATTGAAGATTATTGGGTTATTATTGGAGGATTGACAACCCTTCATCAATCAATCAATTTCTCTTCTTTTATTCTTTGCTTTATTATTTAGATCATCTCAAGTTTGGTATAATTCATTTACTCTTTATCCTTTATTGTTTATTTCCTTAAGCTCTTATCATGTTTATACTTGTTGTAATGATTGACACCATTAATGACATGTTCTCCATGATAATGAGTAAGTAGTCTCTTAACTAGGATTAGTGGGAAATTAGGGGAAACAAACATGGGGATTAATCATGCTTAATTTAATATGTTCACATAATTTAAATTGCTTGCTTATTGTGATGTCAACCTATGCATATGTTATGTTTGATGAAATGCTAAGCCTATGAATCCTTGCATTTATAACCATCTCTTATCTATTCAACTTGACTTGTAAGATATAAACCAACTCGAGTCTTGTTAGACCATGCATACAAGTGATTAGGAGGAAAGTAAGTCGACTTGTAGGTGTTGTACAATCTAATCGATTCTGCTCCGGGACCCAACTCTATCTAAGAACCGTAAGACATAAACCAACTCAGTTCCTTTACACCATTAATTGCTTGCAACTTTGTGAACATGTTTGTATGATCAACTCCCATGAATCCCCTATGAACCCATGATATCCTGGCACTTTTAATCATTTGTTTACATCCTTCCTTTTATTGCTTGCATTAGTCTAGAATACAACTACAAATCCAAACAAATTGTGACACTAGCATAAATTGAAATAGATAGACTTAGAACCCAAAGCACACCGTCCCATGGATCGACCTTGACTTACGACTAACAAGTTGTTTGTTGAGTATTATAAATGTGTTTTGATTGGGTGTACAATGACACGCTCACGTCAAAAATGGCGCTATTGCCGGGGACGGTGTTATGTGATTAAGTTCTTGCTTGTTTGTCTATTTTTATTTGTGCCTTAATCTTGAGGAACTTGTTCCTCAAGGATTGTTCTTACCATTTTTGTGTAGTTTCCATGCTTGTAGTTGTTTCCTTGTCTTAGCTATGATGGCTCAAGACTTGACACAAGGAGTATATGGTGGATCTTTTGAGTATGGCTATGGGTATGGGGTGTTTGAGAAGCAAGTCAACACAAACCTACCTTACTACTCATACAATGAAAATCCTAACTACTACCCCAATTTTTCCCACCAAAATCACCACATCCAATATCCACAACAACCGCCCACCCAATACCCACTTTACAATCAATTCCAAATGCCACAATACGAGCACTTTCACACATACCCACAACAAGATGATGAACCCATTCAAAATATGATTCTCCAAATGATGGGAGATCAACAAAACTTCTTCAAACAAATTCTAGAGGAAAGCCAAAAGAGGGACAATGTTCTTCAAGGCATTGTCACCCAAGGTGAGGAATTGGAGATTCAAATTGCCCAAATGAAAGAATCCCAAACAATCACTCCCCACCATTCCATGGACATTGATCGTGAGTGAGAGTTTGAAGGATTTATATTTGATGAGAATTGGGAAGAGCCAATCTCTCTAAGCTCTTGTGAGTATGAAAGTGTGGTATTTGATGAGGAAGATATGAGGATGAGTAGGCCAAGTACTCTTAGCCTTTGTGAGTATGAGGGTGTGTCTTTTGATGTGAACTTTGAGATGTTAGAGAAAGAGTTGCATGAAGCACCCATCTATGATTTTGATGAAGATAGCTATGATGATAAAATCGTGCTTTACAAGAACTCATAGGGTAAGGAAACGGAAGTGTATGAGGTTGCTCTCCTTGACGAGCCTATCCTTGAGAAATTTGAGATATCTTATCATGAAGAAGAATATTCCTTCCTTATCGCCCATGAAGACTACTTTACACCCACTATGGAACCTATGATTGTCGACGACAATATGGTGGATCTCCTCCAAAAGGTCAAGACATCATACAAAGGATACTTGGTGAAAAAGCTCAAAAAGAAACTTGAACAAAAAGCTACTTGTGGAAATTTGGCACCCACAACATCAATTCTTAAGGTATCCGATCATCAAGGTCATGAGAATTCTCCTTCTACTCTTGAAGGATTGATAAATTCAAATGCTATCATCATCACCAAAGTTAAAGAAAAAGGTAGTGAGTGGAAGTCTCCGGACAACCATGAACCATACTTCCTACCTTACACTAACAAGAATCATGGGCTAATCGGTTTGAAGCATCGCAAATATTCAAGTGCCAAGAAAAGGAAGAAAACAAGAATGAATGAAAAACTTCCTTGGCCAAGCTTCGTCTTGAAGTTAAGCAAACCATACTCATGCTTATTTGGAGCTTGTTCACAAGCTTTCGATCTTCTTCTAAGAGCTTTGAGCTCTATGGACAAAAATTTCTACAATGTGAACTAGTTTGGTGGAGTCCTATCTCAAACCACCATTTGTAAGATATTTCTTGAACCTTTGCCTTGTAGAATATTGTACATTTTAGCACTTTTATTTTTAATTTCTTGCATGAGAGTAGTAAGAGAGAGTTTCCTTACATTTTTATTGAGTAAAATTCCAGAAAAAGATAAGGAGGAATGACAAAAGGGTGCAATGGTACGATCTTGAAAAGAAAAGAAAGAAAAGTTTGAAAAGCAGCGAGGCACGCTCGTCCCGAAGGCAGTACACTCGTCCTCAGCCTTCCTTAGGGTACTGTTTGGCGCTGACCTGAAATCCGAGCTGATTATGGAGCAAGACGCTCGTCCAGAAAAAGACGCCCGTATTATCAGTTGGACGCTCGTCCTGTAGGACACCAAAAGAAAACTTTCGCACTAGGCTAGAATCCGAGATGATTCTGAAGAAGACGCTCATCTCATTTCAGCCACTCATCCCAAGCTCGGTACGCTCGTCTTTTGTCCACCCCAGCTGAAGCAGAATCCCTGGAATGAAATCCAAGCGGATTTTTACTAAGACGCTCGGACCACCTGCAGGAAGACGCTCCTCTCGACCATAAAGACGCTCGGATTCCTGCACTTACCTCGACTAATCTGCCCGAGCCCGACCCTCAGCCGCTCGTCCCACCCCCCTTTTCTATAAAAACACCCCCACCATCCCTCATTTCCTCATCTTATCTAAACCTAATCCACTCATCTTCATCTCCAAACACTCCCTTCACAACAAAAACCAATCAAACCCTAACTTTCCCAAATAAAAAATGATGAATCTCAAGGGAAAAGCCAAGAAGCTCATTGAAGCCGCTACCAAGAAACGCAAGGGCTCATCTTCTTCATCCCCTCAAGAAAGGATGCCACCAAGAAACTTCCATCCCGTGATAAGAGGAGGGGTGGAGCAACTTGAGTATTTTTCGGAGGTACTCTTCACATTTGATGACCACCGCGCTAAGTTCGTCATGTTGCTAGGTAAGCATTACGAACTGACTCAATTTATTGACACTAGGGTGTTAGAAATCCTAGGTATAAGGTACCAAACCGAAATATTCTTTGATGGTTTGGGGAATGGGAAATTATTCCATGCCCATGAAGAGACGTACCTTTGCCTTACCTTGGAATTTTTGAGTAGCCTCCGTATTGTTTCGAACACACGAAACAATGTTGGTATGGAGTTCCGGTAGTGCAACCTCGATCATAGCCTATCACTTGACCAATTTTCTCAAATTTTTGGTCTTGTTGTACCAACAAGCAACATCACCAAACCCTCCGACTTTGATGTGGACCTAGTTTGGAAGGCTATTTCCGAGAGGGATTTCATTCGCCAAAAAGAATGCTACAACTTTTCTATTTAACACCCGGTGATTCGTATCACCGAACGTTTCATAGCCAGCACCATTAATGGGAGATATGAGCAAGATAGGTGCACTCTCCTCGACTTGACATTCCTTGAGTCCTACCTAAATGTTCGGGGGAAAAGGGGATACAACTTCAATACCCCCCTTGAGATGCTTACGAGATTCTATAATTTCTCTCAAGCGAACTTAAGACCTTCGTGATGGGAGGTCTAATTACTATTTTGGCTAACTACCTTTGTCCCGGGTTCAACACCCATGGGAATTATGCACCTCTTGAGGGTAGTACATTGATTGATGAGGACGCCGTCTTCAACCACCACCGGTGGTGCGCCTACACTCAAAACGGGAGTGTAGAATGGTTCACAAAAGGGTGTTCCTCTATTATTCTATTGGGGTGGAATATACCCGGTACCGACCCAAGGTTGAGCCCGTATTCACCTAGGTCGAGCTACCTTCTCGACATCCAAATCCACCCCAACCCCCCTCAAAGAGAAGAAATACCCCGCCACCCTCCGCAACCTCGCGGGACACCGGCAAGGCGCATTGCCCCGCCGTCCTATGTGCCTATCCCACCATATCCTACTCCTCATAGGCCATTCGCACCGCAAGTTCCCAGTACTCCGGATATGAATGATTTGATGGCTCTTATGAAGAAGGTTGATCTCGGAGTAAACAATGGGCGGGTCGATAACTACATGGCCCTTTATCCTCAGTACTACCAAATGGCACAACAAGGGTATATCGACCCTAATGGCCCTCGACCTTCTTGGGCTCAACCACACCTTGTGTTCCCTAATCAAGGGAACCAAGCCGGGAACTTTGATGGTCAAGGTGGAGGATACTTTGGTCAAGGAGGGGGGGTATGACCAAGGAGGAAGTTCTAGAAGGTATGGCTACCACCGGGATGATGATGACGAGTGAGAGATGCCTACCTCACCACCTTCATTTGTATGACACTCTTCTCTCCCTCTCTCTTTTGTATAGTGCATTGCATTTAGTTTAGCCTTCACTTGCATTTGTATTACATATCATATTTCACTTGCATTAGTTAGTTCATATAGTATAATTTGCATTGTATTATATCTCACATGATTCATATAAAATAATTGCATATAGATTAAAATTCATAGACACAAATGACCAATCCTATTCATTTCTACACTATAAATAGTGTTTAAATCGGTTTGAAGAGGTTTGATCATTGGTGACTTAAGCATTTAGCATGCATCATCTAGTATAGTGTAGATTGCATTCATTTGTTATATATGCCATATAGAATTGCTTTTAGTTAGAGCATGCATCCATTCATATTGCATTTGCACTTCATTTCCATAAAATCAAAAATCCAAAAAACATGTATTTCTTTTTGATTCCTACTCCTACATGTACATTGAGGACAATGTCCAAAATAAAGTGGGGGATGGGAATTTATATTCCAAAAATGACAAAAAAAAATTAAAAATTTTGAAAAATACAAAAACATGTCTTTTTATAAATCATAAAAACCATAAAAATTTGAAAAATTAAAAAACTCAAAAACATGTGCTTTTCCTTTGTAGTGTAGTCTTGTATATATTGTGTTTGCATATATTGTGTCTGTCCATCCTTTTTCACATTGATCGACTATGCCACATCCGAGACATGAAGATATTGAAGACCGCATGGTATGATCTTTCCAATCTCCTTTTTCCTCTTTATGTTAATGACTATGTGGCTTTATTTTGATTGATGCGGTATAAACAATGTGATTATAGGATTGCATTTAGATTATTTGGCATACTAGTTGGTAGAAGCATATGCATTAGGTTGTATATATGTTAGTTGCATCATGGCATATAGTTGTATTTATAAAAAAAATTTGTGAATCCGTCTAATTGGGAAAATTGACAAGTGTATATAAGGCCCTTGTAGATACCTTTTCTTCTTAAGAATTTGCTTGTTAGAATGCTTGTAAAATACCCTAGGATGTGTCATGCTAGTATCTTTTGACCCATGAATTAAGGCCTAGTCAAGATTAAGGCCTAGCCAAGATTACCTTGTGGTGTGAATACTCCTTCGCTACCGTTTATTCCAAGGTGACCCTTGAAACCAAGCAACCATCATCCATGTTCTACCACATTTTGTCATCAAAAAAAGGGAATGGGCACAAAAATTGTTCAAAATTTGAGTTCAAGAATTGAAATGAAAAGTCAAAAAGTTTGCAATTGCATCAAAAAGAAAAGAGGAGTAACAAAAATAGACTCCTATGCTTCAAATATAAGCACCCTCACTACAAATGGGGTAGCTTTGAAAATGTTCAAAAGAAAATGCAAAAAGTTGAAAATTGTCAAGTATTGAAATGCCCAAAATCAAAAAGAAATGGCATAAGAAATGTTCTCAAAATGTCAAATGCCACAAATTGGGGGAGGGGGGGGGGGGGGGGGGAAACAACAACAAAAGCAAATTCCCAAATGAAACTCAAATACTATTGATCCCTTTTCCATCGTATCCACTTTTGTGCATGGTAGAGAGGGGACGACCCTTCTTCTTGTTTAGGCAAGAAGGGGAATTCCGCGATCCTCCAGTGTTTCTAACACCATAGGGAGTCTACTCTTGACGAAAGAATTTAACGATTGAGGACAAAGGTACCATAGCTTGACACAACTTGGAGGTGATTTATTGGTATCCTTCTAGGCTTAGTAGTTTGAAGAAACCGTATCTATGATGGAGTGTGTACCCTTATACTGTTTCCCTTGTAGATAATTTCTGCCACTTAGATGAGGAAAGTGGCTATTCATTTTGTAGATGCATCCATTACTTGATTTTGTGTGCTTTAATGATTGGATGTGTCGCCATTTTGGTAAGATCCACCTTGCCTTGCAAGAAGGCTTCCTACCTCATGGTTGTGTTGTTGTGAGTTGAAAGGGTGGAGTGAGACTCGCTAATTGTCTCATATCGGTTATATTACTATGATATTTTAAATAAAAGTCTAGTTTTTGTCACCTCTTTACTCGGGACGAGTAAAGGTTCGGTTTGGGGATATTTGATGTGACTCGTATTTGCGCACATTTAGTCCCCTAATTGAACATATTTTGCATACTATTATAACATTCCATAGCCACTTTATCCGTCAAATGCTTTCTATTTTGCTTTCCTATCGCCTTGTGCTTGTTTTGTAGGAAAGGAGACAATTAGGCAAAAATTCCCGTCTCTTGAGCTTATTTGGAAGGACATTGACGATCTTGGTTGAACGTGTAACACCCCCGCACACCAGGATGCCTTACCAAGGACCATTCTAGTGTAAGACGGTGTCACCATCTCGGTTTCCCGAGGGAGTAGATTAAATTAGACAACTAAAAGAACAAACTTATATTATTAACCTGTCTTTTATAATACAACTTAATACATCGTCTTTATAATAAAGGTACAACCATAACACTCATGACACTGCCTCTCTAGACTGATAGAGTGATGACTCGATCCCTCCAATCCTAGCCGTCATCATCAACAATACCTGCTAAGCCAACTGCTCACCATCCCCGAATGGATCACCGCAGGTTTCACAAAACAACAATGGGGTCAGTACTGACTAATCAAAAGTAAGACAGAATAACAATATAAACAGCTGATCATCCTCTATCCCAGTCTCACGACCACGTACGATGAATCGAATACGCCCGAAGGGTGTAGCCCTCCCGCGATTACCCATCGCAATGTAATCCTCGCCGCCAGTGGGTGACCGCAGCTCATCCCACCTAGTCCAGCTCATCAACGAGCGACTAATAATCCATGTCCCTTAATGTGCACATCCCCTCCTGTGGCGGGTTCCACGGACGGCGAACTAGGGTGTGAAGTCACTCCCGCAAGTGACTCCACCACCATCACAACACACCCAGCCTTACAGTTATCACAACACCACAACAACACCGCCATCACCACTACACCAATACTCCGATGATCAGCAGATGACAATCATACACAGTACAATCACAATCTTAAATCAATTAACAGTAAACTGAGTAGGGAAACCCTACCTCATCGCAAAGCATGCAAGACTCCCATTTACGGCCACGTACGACTCCAATAAGCATCCTAACAATGATAACCATCTCCTATTACACAACTATACTCAAAGAATCACTCACAAGAACACAAGGCAGAAACTTACCTATATTACGCATCGACGGTGACATAGACGACCACCACTTCCGTCATCCTTTCTCGGCGAATCCCGTCATTCCCATGGTAGAGGTTTAGGCTAATTTCATTAAAGTGTGAAGATATGGGTTGATAGGGTAGAGATAGGCTAGGGTAAGAGAAAGAGGAACTGTCGAAGAAATGAGAAAAATGAAATGAATCTCGCGACCTTGCGTTTATATTAATGTGTCGACAGCAGCCATACTCGGTCGAGTACAAGAGTACTCGGCCGAGTAGGCTCTACTCGGTCGAGTATTGGTGATACTCGACCGAGTAGCCTCAGCTAGGTCGAGCAAGCAATCCTATAAACCTCATGAAACAAGTCTAATCCCTCACCCATTCCTCCCTAAGGTCTGTTTGGTCAACATTAACGGTCAACAAAGTTCTTAAATATCCTGGGTGTTACAGAACGAGTGTGGATGAAGAGGCAAGAACTAAAGACCAATATTGCAAGTATATGAAGTATGCGAGAGGAAGCATTCTGAACAGAAATCCGAGCGTCCAAAGCTTCAAGATGCTCGTCCTATGCCCCTACAATCCGAGCGTCCCCACCTTCAGCCGCTCGTCCTACCTGCCCATAATCCGAGCGTCCTGCCCTTGTGTACGAGCAGACCATAGCGTCTTCAGCAAGGATGCTCATCACTCCAAAATACTTGCATTTCCCTAATTAGAACTTAGAATTGTTAATTACTAATTTAGCCTTAGTTAACCTAATGAGGCACTACTATATATACCCCATTTGATGATAATCAAATGGGGCTTCCACATTAGAAAATCCTCTTAGAATAGATTAGGAGGAGATTATATTAGATTACTCTTTAATCTTTTCACAAATTTCACATTAATCTCTCCTTAATTATTGTTCAAGTTTGTTACTTTTGGGTAATTGAAGTTTGGTATAATTCCTTTACTGTTTATCCTTTATTGTTTATTTCCTTAAGCTATTATCATGTTTATACTTGTTGTAATGAGTGACACCATTAATGACATGTTCTCCATGATAATGAGTGAGTAGTCTCTAAACTAGGATTAGTGGGTAATTAGGGGAAACAAACATGGGGATTAATCATGCTTAATTTAATATGTTCACATAATTTAAATTGCTTGCTTGTTGTGATGTCAACCTATGCATATGTTATGTTTGATGAAATGCTAAGCCTATGAATCCTTGCATTTATAACCATCTCTTATCTATTCAACTTGACTTCTAAGATGTAAACCAACTCGAGTCTTGTTAGACCATGCATAGAAGTGATTAGGAGGAAAGTAAGTCGACTTGTAGGTGTTGTACAATCTAATCGATTCGGCTCCGGGACCCAACTCTTCCTAAGAACTGTAAGACATAAACCAACTCGGTTCCTTTACAACATTAATTGCTTGCAACTTTGTGAACATGTTTGTATGATCAACTCCCATGAATCCCCTATGAACCCATGATATCTTAGCACTTTTAATCATTTGTTTACATCCTTCCTTTTATTGCTTGAATTAGTCTAGAATACAACTACAAACCCAAACAAATTGTGACACTAGCATAAATTGAAATAATTAGACTTAGAACCGAAAGCACACCGTCCAATGGATCAACCTCGACTTACCACTAACTAGTTGTTTGTTGAGTATTATAAATGTGTTTTGATTAGGTGTACAACGACACGCTCACGTCACTAATTAAATGTCAAATTATCTCATAATTTGTGTTTAGGTGATCTATGTAACATGCATGCAATATGAAAGCATTTTAATAAAAAGATGGAGGAAATTGGATTTCCTTACAATGGGTTAATGGTCAAATATGTACAATCAAGATCTCCTATCTTGATTGATCTTGAGCTTAAAATAAAAGATGATTCTCCTTACCAAATCTTCAAAGAGAAGTTCTCTTAACAATATGCACCCAAGAATAATTACCCCATACCTTACAAACATTAACTAGATATTTGTAAAGATCTACCCTTGATAATATGTGAAATATTACTAATACACTTAGTAAATATTTTGATTACTAACAATTCTTAGTAAATGATTTTTATTATTTTTAGAGAGATAAAACCACTTTCTTTTTCACATGCAAAGTTCAAGTAAGTGGAAAAATGAACAATATGGGTGTGATAAAGAGGAGGGAGGCCGAGTGGAGTGTGCATGGGGAGTGGAGTGTTTTTGTTTTATTTTATGCCCAATATAATTGTTCATAAAATAGAACAAAATCAATGGGGAAGAATAAAGTGGCAAGAGTGCAATGATTATGTTTATAACCATCCACTTACACTCTATTTACACGGTCCCCCATTTATGGATCCATTTTGGTTCTTATATTTGTCGCACAAATACGTGTAATTTTACTTTAAACACCGTTTTATGTTTAAATACTTCTCGATTAATTTCCTCTAAAACACTCCGCTAATATACGTGTACATCTACACATATAATTTACGTACTAATATTATCACATTAATCAATTAGTACTTTTTTATTGAATTAACAATTAATTAACTAAAACCCGTTTCATAAAATTTATTTTTTAATTATCGCATAATTAAATAATAATTGTCCCGCCTCGAGTTCGCAACTCGAAATCTCTCTACAAAGATCGACTAGCCTTCTAGTCAATAAATCAAGGGACTAAATAAATTATATCTCATACAATTAATTAGTTGTCAATTGGGATTTGTTCCTTTAGGTGTAACCGAAAGGGGTCAGTTCATCACCGCCGTCACACGACAATAACGTCAAACCCTAGTCAGCCAACCGTTATCGTTTTACGTTAATCAACTGATGAGGATCATAAAATAAATATGCTGATGATATTCCTTTAATGAGATTTATGATGTAAACGCACTATTGCGGAGGACACTTACTCCAACAATCTCCCACTTGTCTGACACAAGGTGTGCGCTACCAATTCTCTTGTCCGTTTTAATCTTTTCAGGTCGCACTTTCACATGAACATATCGCGAGTGGTTTTCTCGATCGGGGAGTGTGACTACAAGACCGGAAAAATCTACCATAGAATACTTCCGAGCGTGGCAACGCATTTACAGTCACAACTCCTCGAGTGGCCTTGAGATATAGTAACCCAACGTGGGTGGACAATTCCTGTATGCCCTATCTATCTTTGCTCAATACAGATCACCATGACTCAGAAGATGCCCTTTGGCCTCCTTTCATGGCACGACCTTGGACAAAAACCAAAGTCACTTGAAAACTGCACTGACTTGGATAATAGTCTCCAGTCAAAAGAATCGACTCATAGGAACATCTTAGAGATCCCTGCCACGACCAGGCGTCTATAATAGAACTATGGGACTCTCTAAATGGTCACTGTCCGGCAAAGTCTCACACACTCTGCCTATGTAATCGACTAGTCATCACATATGACCTCATGGTGTTGAACCAACCATCAATCGACTTACAATCTAGTCACTCCGAGACGTCACCTCATTAAGTGACTAGGGACGAAATACAATGTTCATCTTATTCACTTTAATAGTGTTCAACATTGTCTCCACAACTTATTCAGATAAAAAAGGTATTATAAATTTAGTCACACTAAATGAAAGAATTCATAAATGAATGCTTAAACAATGAATGTGATTATCATATATATAAAACGTGATACAATATCCAATTATTACATATCCATAATCTAAAGAAATTCTGGTACTCGTCTCAATCCCATTGCGACGACATGACCATCATGCTTAGCCTTTGATAAAGGCTTGGTTAAAGGATCAGCAATATTATCGTCTGTCCCAACCTTACAAATGTCTATTTCCTTCCTTTCCACATAATCTCTAATTACATGGTATTTCTTTTTAATGTGTCTAGATTTATTACTAGACTTTGGCTCTTTGGCTTGAAAAATAGCCCCACTGTTATCATAATATAGAGTGCGGATCTTTGGCAGAATGGACTACTCCTAGTCCCTCCATGAATTGCCGAATCCAAACAGCTTCCTTTGCAGCCTCAAACGTAGCAAGGTACTCAGCGTCTATTCTAGAATCCGCGGTAACGCTTTGCTTGAAGCTCTTGCAGCAAACAACTCCTCTATTTAGCATAAACACATAGCCGGATTAGGATTTCATATCATCCCGATCGGTTTGGAAACTTGCGTCCGTGTAACCTCTTACACGCAACTCAGTTTCTCCTCCAAACACTAAGAACGAATCCTTAGTCCTTCTCAAGTACTTAAGGATGTTCTTTACGGCTACCCAGTGACTCTCTTCAGGCTTGGCTTGATAACGACTTGTCATACTCAAGGCATACGCGACGTCGAGATGAGTGCAAATCATAGCATACATGATAGACCCAACAGCGGAAGCATAAGGGATGTTCTTCATGTGTTCCATATCCTTACGGGTAGAGGGAGACTGTGACTTGCTCAAAGTGATCCCTTGGCCCATAGGTAGAAATCCTCTCTTGGAGTCTTTCATATTGAACCGGTCAAGAACTTTATCAATATAGGCTTTTGCATGTATTTTGAATGGACCCAAGATTATCCCTTATCAATATAGGTAGAAATCCTCTCTTGGAGTCCTTAGTCCTCTTGATTGCACCCAAGATTATCCCTTATCTCTACTAAATAATATGTGCTAGATATTTGTTTAGTAGTTTACCTTAAAATTGATTACTAATACTCATATATTAAACTAATAATATTAGTAATTTGATTGAACAATTTTGATTGAATCTTCTCATATTTTAGATGAAGATTAAAGAGAAGAGAGAATAATGCATAAACTTTTGCATGTATTTTGAATGGACAAGTATATTGAATGAGTAGTGGACAAAAGTCCTCTAATAGTGGAGGAGGTGTCACGGTTCCAGAAGGGATGAGGGCCAATATCTTCTCCTTCACTTTTCCTTTTGTTCTTATCAAAACCTTAGGCATGTAAGGCTAGGTGTAGACTAGGCATCATTAGCTTATTTTATCTCATAAAATAATTCACCCACTAACACCCATCACACTCATTATTTCGGTCCATGTACCATAAAATGGACTACCATTTTATTTTGTCAATTTGTCATTTGTCACGCCATATGTCACATGTAGGATGCTACATGTTATTAATTAATTTTAATGCACATTTATCACATAAATATCATTTTATAAATTAATTAAATTACATTCAACAAATTGACTAGTGATACTTGATCACATAAATAAAATGGGTCATTTAATTATAATTCACAACATCTTGTAATTATAATTAACCATTCATTATCATCTCTATTGTTTCACAAACAATAAACAATTTTAGTAATAAAATATTTCAATTACTAAAATAAATCTTATTTAATCCCATTATTATAAGATATCAATATTCTCTCTCTCAAATTGAATTGTTCAATTTTAAGGAATTGATTAACTTGTATCGTCATACAATTAATCAACTTTACAAATTAGGGCATCATCCTTTAGGTGTGACCTTAAGGGATCAACTGACCACCACCGTCCCACGACAGTAACGTCAAACTCCAGCAAGCCAATCATTACCGATTAATGTTGATCAGTTGACTATATAATGAATCATCCCTCACGTATTCTTAAAAATGAGATTTAAACATGTGATCATCATGATCGACAATTGTGATCGCATTATTGTCGAGGCCACTCCAACAATCTCCCACTTGTCCTCGACAAGTGTGAATCACCAATTCTCTTGTCCTATTACTATCTCCCACTCAATGCAAGGTGTCTTTCAGGTCGTACTTGCAAGTGATCATATCGAGAGTGGTTTCCTCGATCTGGAGAATAACTGATTTGACCGGAATTATCTACCATAGATACCTTCTGAGCGTGGCCACGCATTTCCAGTTCATTAATCCTCGAGTGGACCTGAGATATTATTTTAACCCTGACAAGGGGGTGGACAATTCCTATCGCACTATTCACTTCGACTAGCCACAACCATCATAACCCAAAATATTCCCATTTGACCCCATTTACGAAGGTCGTAGTAATATAAATCAAAGTTAATCTGAAACCGTGCCACCTTGGGCGAACACTCTTTAGTCAAAAGAATCGACTCATTAGAATACTATAGTAGCTCTCGCCACGACCACGCTTTATAAATTTGCCGGAACTCTATAAGCGGTCACTGCCCGACAGAGTGTTCCCAACAGTCTGCCTATGTGATCGACTAGTCATCTCACATGACTCTATGGCACTTGAACTTGCCATCAATCACATCACACTCTAGTCACTTCGAGACGTCACCTCATACAAGTGACTATGGGCAAATACCATGTTAATCCGAGTTCACTTTAACGGGTTTCAATATTGTCTCTACAACCTGTTTGGATGTAACAAAGTATAAAAGGAGTTTTTAGATTTAAAAATTCGAACGACAAATGGGATTATCTCATATGAATAGTCAATACCTGATTACTACTTCATATTTTTATAATCAATTTTCATCTTATATGTAGTTGTTTATCTCAATGCAATTGAAATAACATATGACATGACTCATCATGTTAAGCCTATGAGAATGCTTTGGTTAGTAGGTTTTATCAACTTCTTGTACCTTACTCAACCTTACTACATACTCGTTTTCCTTTGTAATGTATACATTTGCATTACAAAACTTTCTGAGTACGTGTCTAGATCTAATCCAGACATAAGCTCTCTAGCCTTAGAATAGCTCCCACTGTTTTCACAGTGTGCGGGATCCATCCTCTTGCACATATCATGATTGCAAGTGTACTCAATTTCCGTTGTGAGCATCCTCATTGTTCTTTATTGCTTAGAACGATTCTAACAAATCCATTTCTTAAATAACATAGCCACAATGGTTCTTTAACTATCTTTAGTTGTTTTGAATACGGTTTTTATCCGAAACCTTATGCAATCTCAACAGTCATTAGTGTAAGCCCTTACACAAATTTGTGAATTGGAAAAACACTTAACTTTGCATCTTTAATGTTTCTTTAAGCACTTAAGAATAATCAATATGGCTATTTAGTAACTATTCATTAAATTCGATTTTGAAACAATTCATCATACTCAAAGTATATGAAGTGTTATACATCATTACTTATTTAATTGATTCGGCAGCGGAAGAAAATGGAATCAATCAAATATGTTTAACTCGATTGAACTAATCATGAATCTTATCAGCATAAGACTTCTTATTTGACGCTAATATCATGTAGATTTATCTCCATAAATCCGGATATTAAAGATGTATTATAATACTCCAAAAGTCTTAAATCATTCCCAATGATCAATATGTCATCCACATATAAGACTAATTAAAATAATCGTAACTCCCACTAAACTCCATGTATAAACACAACTTCTCGACTTATCGAGAAAAGTTTTATAACATGATCAAAACATTGATTCCAACTCATTGATGTCCTACTTAAGACCCTCTCTTATGTTTCACATTATCTTAGGATGGCAAGAACCTACAAAACTCAAGACATGTATTAAATACATTCCTTCTAATTGAAGAAGTGGGTTTTAGATTCATTCGCTATATATCTCAGAATGAAACACAATCCCTAAGAAGATCCAAATAGACTTAAGCATTTCAACTAGTGCAAAACCCTTTGCAACTAATCAAGCTTTGATATCTAACAATTCACTTGGAATTTATTTTTGATTTTCATGGCTCTAAGCCTTGTATTGAGTTGTGACTTAAACACTCTCATGTAAGTCATATGTTCATTACTTTCCAGAAGTAATCAACTTGAATCAAACAATTTATTTGTAAGTTGCAAGCTCTTTACTTTCTAAAAGTAACACTAAGTCATCATCTTCAACAAGTGATGACTTTAACCTCCTAGGTTTTGAAGAAACAACTTTTTACACAAAATGTCTCATGTAGCCAAGAAAGACCAGTTTCTTGCGATACAACATTCTTTATGGCTCTTGAATAATTTCTCCCACTCTGTCTTCTAGAAATAAACTTGTATTCTAGAAAGACAGCTTCACGAGCCCGTTGTACTCGTGATCATAGTAAGGAAAAATGAGCATTTGTTTCTTTTGAAAACTTACAAACATGGTACCCTACCATTTCATATCTCATATGATTCATTTTAGATTTAGTGGAAAAATAATTTTGACAAAATGATAAAATCCCCAAAATGATCAAGTAACTCAAAATAACTTGATTGAAGTCCAAACCATATCGAATAGCGTTTGATTTCTTATCCAACCACACATTATTCCATAATGTGTGTTAAGAGATATTAACTTGTGATACTATATCACATTTCATTTGGCTTATATCAAAGTCTTCATTTTGATAATCCCATCATGACTAAATCGTGATTCCTTGAACTCTATGAACTTCTTCAAAGATTTCTCTATTTACCTTATTAAGTGAGCACATTAGCGTCACCTTAAATTGTTGGTAGAAGAAAATGATCAACCTATTTTGGATCAATGATTTACAACCTCGATCTCCTTTTCAACCAAAAGGCACACGACATCTTGCTTTGAATACAAGATATGCATATACCATAAGATCTAATGGTTTCAAGAGTACTCGATAACTCTTTGCGTTTATCATTCCAGAATCTAAGGTTCAATCTTGGGTTACCAATTTGAGTCTTGCATCATCTACATGATATATCATTCTAGTTTGGTTTAGAATATAATCACCTTGATAATGGGCAAGCCATACATCAAATCATGGTGTATAGGGTCATAAAAGTGAAACCTCTTTTGTGTCTTAACATGTTTATATTCTTATTTAGAGTTTATGCACTTAATAGTTACAATTAAGTACAACTCTAAACCCAAAAACTAGATTGAGTACACAATGACTCTATCTCTCAACATCATTGTTGCTAGTCGTCATATTCTAATCATCCTATGTATCAAATACAATGATGAAAACCACCACCGGTTTCTAATATTGACGAAGTAGTACTAGCAAAATTTATGTCAATCAAATAAACATTTAAATAAGAAGGTCCCATTAGATGTCCCACAACTAACTTGTTGATTCTTCAAAAATTTGGGGTAGTTTCCTTTCTGGCGTCCAACAATTAAAACAATGGAAACTTTTATCTCAATAACTTTACTTTTAACATTACCTTGTATCAATTCCATTCTAATTTTACCTTTTTAAAACCTTATCCTTTTCTTAACGGTTTAAGAGAATACTCCCACTCATTTCAATGGGTCTTTGCGAAGAGAATCAAAATTGAAATTTATAAAGACTACTCTTCATTCGTTTGTTTAGTCTTAAAACTTTCATTGAAGTGGTTGCGGTATTTTGGTCAATTTTGATTTCAAACAAATCTAGTTACCAAAATGATGTAACGTTTCAAAGTACTTAACTCAATTAAGCATATGAGAAACAATTCATTGTAAGTAGATATGTTAGTCAAGAATAAAAAACCCTTTTGATCACGAATAACTTTTATCTATACTCTTCACAAGAGATCCTTCCAATGGATAACACGAGGTTTTAGAAGAAAAAATTCATATTTGTCTCAAGTTACGATGTTTTAATGGAGATTTTGTACTAAAATCGAAATGATATCGTATAAATTGAGGTAAAGAAATAGAACAATATGATAACGGAATAGTGGAAAACTTAACATTTATCGTTTTATTAATTCTTGTAAATAACAAGTAAAGCATTTACATAGTGACCTCTACCCAACTATGATATATGATTCCAAGATCCAAATTCATATTAACTTGGGCATCGGTAAAGCCGAATACAACCCTCATCAATATAACTCGGTGGATTAACTCTTTAATCGATTCTACTTTTAAAACTCTTGGTCGATAAAATTACATTAATATTTATCTTTAGCCCGAAACACATCCGACAACCGTCGAGAATACTTTCGTTGAGTTCAACCCAAATTTCGAATAAATGTGTCCATGATCCAAATTTACATCAACTTGGGCATCGGTAAAGCCGAATACAACCCTCATATTTATAAATTCGGTGGGTAGACATTTATCACCCACTTCCCCTACGTAACAATGTTTGTACCCCGGTAGGGCCGAGTGCACTTCCTCATGAAATAGGTTTTCATGGTTTCTACTTTTTGGTAAGCCTAAGTCTCAATTGTTTATTTTAGCGAGAGGTCATGTCAATTTATTATCTATCACGTTTTAAGTGAACTAAAGCGGTGAACTACGATAATTATAATTGACACGGTCGATAAAATCGATTTAAAATGCATGTTTAGTTATGGCGATTGAGCGATGCATGCAACATATAAATAAAATGCAAAGCATAAAGATAAAATTCTAGTATGGTCTTCCTAAAATAGTAAATCTAATAAACCATTACAAATTTGGAAACCAACTCCTTTGGTCCCTTGAACTTCGGTCTTGGCAGGCATTTCAAGGCAACACTTTCTTTGATGGATCGCCTTTTCGAATGGCACCGTCTTCAAGGAACTCCGGAATAATTAAATTACAAAATGAATTACATAATTTCCTATTATACATTTGTAATAAAATAAAAATAAATCTATTAAATTACAAAACGGTGATACGAGATCACAATCATTACAACCGAATCGATATTCCCATACATTTCGGGTAATACCAATTAAAACTAAGGCCATACTAAATAAAATTACATAATTCAAAAATTATATAAAATAAAAATTTGACAATCATAAATAAAATTCAGCATTATAATATGTATGAACATGCTTAATTTTATGCTAAATCGCCTTTAAAGAGTCAATATCGTATATTAACCGGTTTTTACGGATTTGCATGATTTAACCTTTTAAAATCACAATAATTACATAAATTCATATTTATGTACAAGTTAATTACTCTAACCATCTTAGGACTCAAAATTAGTTTCCACTAATATTTTGACAATAATTAAACTTGATATCTTAATATTGTTCATTATGGACCAAAAATATAAAAATTTATGCTATAAACCTCAAATTAAATCATAAAAATTTCAAATAATTTCAAATTTTGAAATTTAAACTCATAAAATTTCTGGAAAATACCATGACACTCATAATGTTCAAAACTTAGGTTAAAAATTTCGAAAATTTATCGAGAAAAACAATGTTGCGGTTTATCGGATTTAACAATTATGACCATAAAAATATGAGAAAAATTATATTCATCAACTTTTCACTTTTAGATCTGAAATATATGATAAAATGCAACATGTGACATTTTTCCTTTAGACATGAAGTATGTTTTAGCATTATTACTAATTATAGTCACTATGTATGTGATTTTTCATCAAAAATTCATAAATCATGTATAAAGACTTCATTAGAGCCAAATATATTACACACATCTTGTAAAATTGCATCTGAAAATATACTAAATTTCCATGAGCATATTCGAAATATAACTCATATTAACCTATTTACCCATTTAAATACGATTTTAACTTGAAAAAACCATATTTCGAGCAAAACAACTCATTTTATCATGAAAATTTATAGGCCATCAGTAGATAATATATGTGAAAATATATCCAATAACCACTAAAAAATAAGAAGTTTAGCTATTTTTCGTCCAAAAATGACATTTTTATCATAAAAATCACATTTTAATGCCAATAATATATAAAATGAACAATAGAAATCCATAAAAAAACCAAAATATCCTAAAAATCACTTAGGACCAGAAACTTTTAATATTCAAAATTATTTCATGATTTATCTTCATAAATCCTAAATAACAAGTTTTATATGTTAATTAAATTAACTCGGGAAAACTAAACCGATCTTGCATGCAACAACCATAATGCTCTGATACCACTTGTTGAAAATCATATTTTAAATATCAAATATTTTGGTTTAAAGTTTTAGTCATAAAAACTTAAGGATCTTATGCATGCAAAACAAATACAAGAGTAAGGAGAAAAAAACGGTTTCTTACATTTGATAATTCGAATATTTTGGGCACAAGTGAAGTCTCCTACCACACTTGTTCTTGAGCTTTCCATATGTTAGAATGATCCTCCAAAGACTTCAAGTATAGAAGCCACTCCTCTTGATTGTACCGAAGATTATCCCTTATCTCTACTAAATAATATGTGCTAGATATTTGTTTAGTAGTTTACCTTAAAATTGATTACTAACACTCATATATTACACTAATAATATTAGTAATTTGATTGAATAATTTTGATTGAATCTTCTCATATTTTAGATGAAGATTAAAGAAAAGAGAGAATAATGCATAAAATTTTGCATGTATTTTGAATGGACAAGTATATTGAATGAGTAGTGAACAAAAGTCCTCTAATAGTGGAGGAGGTGTCACGGTTCAAGGAGGGATGAGGGCCAATATCTTGTCCTTCACTTTTCCTTTTGTTCTTATCAAAACCTTAGGCATGTAAGGCTATGTGTAGACAGGGCATCATTAGCTTATTTTATCTCATAAAATAATTCACCCACTAACACCCATCACTCTCATTATTTCAGTCCATGTACCATAAAATGGACTACCATTTTATTTTGTCAATTTGTCATTTGTCACACAATATGTCACATGTAGTATGCTACATGTTATTAATTAATTTTAATGCACATTTATCACATAAATATCATTTTATAAATTAATTAAATTACATTCAACAAATTGACTAGTGATACTTGATCACATAAATAAAATGGGTCATTTAATTATAATTCACAACATCTTGTAATTATAATTAACCATTCATTATCATCTCTATTGTTTCACAAACAATAAATAATTTTAGTAATAAAATATTTCAATTACTAAAATAAATCATATTTAATCCCATTATTATAAGATATCAATATTCTCTCTCTCAAATTGAATTCTTCAATTTTAAGGGATTGATTAACTTGTATCGTCATACAATTAATCAACTTTACAGATTAGGGCATCATCCTTTAGGTGTGACCTTCAGGGATCAACTGACCACCACCGTCCCACGACAGTAACGTCAAACTCTAGCAAGCCAATCGTTACCGATTAATGTTGATCTGTTGACTATATAATGAATCATCCCTTAGGTATTCTTAAAAATAAGATTTAAACATGTGATCATCATGATCGACAATTGTGATCGCATTATTGTCGGAGACACTCCAACAAAACCAACTCCTTGGTCCCTTGCCTCTTCATAGGAACATCTTCCAAAAGTGGCTCCTTCTTGTGGGATTTGGGACACCTTTCCGAAAATAGACTCCGTCTCGATGTAAACTCCGTCTTTTGGAAACGCCGGTAAAAATAACTATTACAATTAAATTACATAGCTATTCCTATTATACAATAGTTAATAAAAATAAATAAAAAATATTAATTAATTACAAACTGACGATACGAGATCGTATTTAAATTACAAACAAATCGCTATTCCCATACATTTCGGGAAATAACGATTAAAAATAACTAGGCCATACTAGGTAGAATAAAATAAATACTTTAAATAAATGACATTCATTCATTTGACATAAATAAATATGCTTAAAATGCTGTAAAATGATGCCAAAATCTCCCTATCGCACAATCGTTGCTATCTTGCTCGGTTTTGGGGATTTAGTCGATTTTTAACTATTAAAAATCAATAATTAACACTTAAATCTCATTTAAGTCCAAAATAATTGTCCAAACTGTTTTGGACTTCAAAAATTAGTACTCACTAATTTGATGATGAATAATTAGTTTGATTTGGTGTTATTTGCTAATTTTATCGGTTAAATCATATCTCTTAAGTAATAAATCCAAAATAATTGAAAATATTACCAAAAATTGAAAATAAAAAGTTTTGTACTCTCTAACACTCCCAGGAACACCAAAAGGTCAAAAATATTGCGAAAAAAAATTTGGATAAATTTTATGAAGAAATAGATCGATATTTATCGGTTTTTAACCATTAAAACCAATAAACATCAAAACAGGTGAAATCACATTTTAAATTTCACTTTTAACTTTTAAATTATATTTTTGAATGTATATAAATTTATCAAGGGAAGAAACATTCATTTCAAATTTATGATTAAAATATTTTACTTTTATCGACTTTTATCTCATAAAAATCAATAAACATGCAAAACTCCAAACCAACCTTCGAAATTTTACATACAATCTGTAGAAAATATATATGAAACGATATAAAAATTTCAAAACCCGAATCCACCTTTAACTATTTTTAGTTAACTCTTAACCAAAATACGGCATTTTTGACTCGTTTTTCTACAAAAATCATAAAAAATAGCAAAATAACTCGATAAGTCGCCAAATTTTACCACAAATCTTTGATATCAGTAGGTATGCATGCCCAAAAATTTTCTTGCTAAAACCACTTTTAACACCATTTTTTATTTTACCAAATTATCTCATAATTTGTTAAAAAGCTAAAAATTAACATGCAAATTACAAGCCTTAGCTCTGATACCACTTAAGGGATCATAGAACCTAATTAGACACTCTAATTTAAAATTAAATTATCTCATAATTTGTGTTTAGGTGATCTATGTAACATGCATTCAATATTAAAGCATTTTAATAAAAAGATGGAGGAAATAAGATTTCTTTACATTGGGTTAATTGTAATATGGGCACAATCAAGATCTCCTATCTTGATTCATCTTGAGCATAAAATAAAAGATGATCCTCCTTCCCAAATCTTCCAAGAGAAGATCTCCTAACAATAAGCACCGAAGAACAATTACCCAATACCTTACAAATATTTACTAGATATTTGTTAAGATCTACCCTTGATAATATCTGAAATATTACTAACACACTTAATAAATATTTTGATTACTAACAATTCTTAGTAAATGATTTTTATTATTTTTAGAGAGATAAAACCACTTTCTTTTTCACATGCAAAGTTCAAGAAAGTGGAAAAATGAACAATATGGGTGTGATAAAGAGGAGGGAAGCCGGGTGGAGTGTGCATAGGGAGTGGAGTGTTTTTGTTTTATTTTATGCCCAATATAATTGTTCATAGAAGAGCACAAAATTAATGGGGAAGAACAAAGTGACATGAGTGCAATGATTATGCTTTTAATCATCCACTTACACTCTATTTACACGGTCCAATGCCCCATTTACGGGTCCATTTTGGTTCTTATATTTGTCTCACAAATACGTGTAATTTTACTTTATACATCGTTTTATGTTTAAATACTTCCCGATTAATTTCGTCTAAAAGACTCCGCAAATATACGTGTACATCTACACATATAATTTACGTACCAATATTAATCACATTAATCGATTAGTACATTTTTAGTTAACAATTAATTAACTAAAACCCGTCTCATAAAATTTATTATTCGATTATCGCATAATTAAATAATAACTGTCGCGCCTCGAGTTCGCAACTCGAAATCTCTCTAAAAAGATCGAATAACCTTTTAGTCAATAAATCAAGGGACTCAATAAATTGTATCTCATACAATTAACTAGTTGTCAATTGGGGTTTGTTCCTTGAAGTGTAACCGATAGGGGTCAGTTGATCACCGCCGTCACACGACAATAACGTCAAACTCTAGTCAGCCAACCGTTATCGATTTACGTTAATCAACTGACGAGGATCATAAAAAAAATATCCTGATGATATTCCTTTAATGAGATTTATGATGTAAACGCACTATTGGGGAGGACACTCACTCGAACATAACAAGCCTTGAGTTGGTTTTTGTCTTATAAGTCTTGTTAAAAGGATAAGAGAATCATGCTAGGTTGTCAATCAAACATTTCATCAAGCATAACATGTGCATAAATTGAAACTACAATAAGCAAGCATTCATATGAACTTATTAAGTAAAGATGTACCCCATGATTAACTCCCCTAATCCCCCGCTAACCCTAATTAGGGAACTAGTCACTCATTATCATGGTAAACATGTTAAAAATGGTGTCAATCATCTTAACAAGCATAAACATGATGGAAGAATGAAGCAATAAACAAGGATTAAGTAAAGATTAAAGAAATTGTACCAATCTTATGATGAACAAATGGAATGGAAAGAATAATAGAAGAAAAATTGATTGATGATGAAGAGTTGTCAATTCTCGAATAAACCAAAATAATGTTCAATAACCCAACTAGATCTAAGAATTCTTGAACAATAATTAAGGAAGGATTAAGATATAATTAAGCTAATTGATGTTTAATCTACTAATTTTCTACTTGTTAACTTGTTATTACAAGGGAGTATTTATACTAACTACAAGTATTAGGTTAACTAAGGGCTTAAATGACGATTAAGCCCCTTAAATGAAGTCCAACGCCTTGCAAGTCCTGGCATGGGACACACAACCTCCTCTTTATAGACGCTCATCCTGCACTAAAGGACGCCTGTCCTGGCTTTGGGACGCTCGGGTGAGCTTGGGGACGCTTGTCCTGTCTCTGGGACGCCCATCCTGAAGGGCAATTTTGCTTCTTCTTTCATTTAGCTGCCCCTTAACTCGTGGGGATCCTTGAGGAGCCGTGGGCATCCTTCATCATTGCCCATTTACTTGTTTTATTGACTTAGGCATTTAGTATTGGTCTCCTCTTTGTTGCTTGGTCGTTAGATGAGATCAATTTAGCTCCGTTTTGCTCCGTTTAAGCAAGGCTATCACTACTCTCTTACCAAGGGCACAAAACCTCATAGAATATGCTTAATAGGAAGCTAAAGATAAGAAACGACCCTTATGCATGCTATAAAGCATAGGAAAGAGACTAATTAGGGGACTAAGTGTGTGTAAATACGAGTCACATCATATGGATAACCCAAACATTAGTTGGGGTGGGGACACTTCAAGGAGCTTTCAAATTGGTCAATTCAACCACCTATGAAACCAAAACTCACAAGGCCAAAACCCAAACTATTAAAGAAATCAAAATTTTCTACAAAACCAAAATTCAAACTCCCAAATAAATTTCAACTCCAACACCCAAAATCAAGATCAAAAGTAAGGGAAATCATTCCAATTTTGGAACCAAAACAACACAAACTCTCAACAACGAGGGAATATTGGAGAGTTGATTAAGACCCTAGTGAGAGAGAAATCCATTGCAAACAAGAGGTTTGAGAAGCTATATGTCGAGAAGATTGTAAGTGATGCACGGTTTGCCAACATTGAGGTTCAACTTGGCTAAATTGCTTAAGAAATTGCCAAGCAAAATCAAAGAAGCTCCACTTCGATTCCATCAACAACCATACCTCCACCTAGGGATAATGCAAGTGCAATAACCTTGAGAAAGGGGAGAACCCTTGGTACCCCTCCAAATAAAATGAGAAAAGCAAAATCAAGGGAAAGGGAGATGGAACAAGTTGGTGAGGAAGAAGAGGAGCTAGTAGTAGATCAAAGGAAGGCTTCCTCACCAAAGGTTGATGATAAAGAACAAGGCACCACTCCAATCAAAGACAAGGATGAAGCGACATGTGCACTTCCCAAGGACTACATCGAGGAGCTAATTAGGGGCCACACCCCGGAGGTACCTTTCCCTCATGCCCTCACACATTCTAAGAAAATAGAGCATGATGCCGAGCTCTATGAGACCTTTAGAAAGTGTGAGGTCAATATTCATCTACTTAGTTTTTTTAAAAGTGTACCGAAGTATGAAAAGTTCCTACAGAAACTTTACACACTTAGGAGAAACTCAAAGCAAAGAACCCAAAAAGTAAGGGTAAGTGAACACATTTCCACCTTTTTCAAAAAGTCACTTCCGAAGAAGTGTGGCGATCCGGGGATGTGTTGGAATATGTGTCCTCCGACAATAATGCGATCACAACTGTCGATCATGATGATCACATGTTTAAATCTCATTTTAAGAATACATGTGGGAAGTAATATTTTACTGTCAACTGGTCCACACATATCGGTAATGATTGGCTGACTAGAGTTTGACATTACTGTCGTGCGACGGTGGTGATCAGTTGATCCCCTTAGGTCATACCTAAAGGGTAACACTCTTAATTGATTATTTAATTGATCGTATGACGATACGGGTTAATTAAATTACTTAAAATTGACCGACAATTTTGGAAGTAATATTTACGTATCTCATTATAATTTGATTAAATGAGATACGGTCTAAGTGATCGAATTGTTTTATTACTTAGATGAAATTATTGTTTAAGGAAACAATTGCATTAGAATGAATAATTCATTATAAATACAAGATGTTGTGATTTATAATTGGTAAGTTATTTTGGTACAAGTAATTATGAATTACTAAAGTCGATTTTGTACATGACGTATTTTTATTAATGCGTTGATTTTTAATATGTTAAAAATGCATAACACTTTTACATGACTTGTGACATGTAACAAATTCACAAAGATAAAATGAAATCCATTTTATCTTAAATGGACCGAAATAAGGGGTGTATTAGGCTAAATATTGTATTGATTAATTTTAAGTGGAAAACATAATCATTTACCTAATTGCTAGCCATGCAAACCTAGTTGTTTTTGTGAAGAGCAACTTGATCATGCATTGGCCAACACCACCCCACCCTACCCGGTTTTGTTATAGAGAAAAGCCAAGGGTTTTTCTCTATAATTTGTCTAATATACACTATATGCATCTTAGTGTATTATTCATTCAAACATCATCTAAAATATAGAGTTTTAGAGAGATAAATTATTTCTTCTTCTCCCTTCTCTTAAACCGAAAATTAAGAGACCAAAAACAATATTTTTGGGTCAATTTTATTCAAAATTAATATTGTTCTAGTATCAATAATATTAATTTTATTAAGAGGTTATCTTGGGTATTATTCCTTGGGAGGGATTCTATACTTGAATCCTTTGTTCATCCATATTAGGGAGCTCAAGAACAAGTGAGTAGGAGAACTCACTTGTGCCCAATAATCCGAAATTTCCAATGAATGATGATTTCTTCACTATATTTACTTATGTTTGCATGCATAAGATCTAATTAATTTTATGAATAAATTAAATGGAACATATAAGAATATGTCGAGTATTATGAGATATAGATTTCTAACAAGCGGTATCAGAGCGCCTTAGGTTGTTTGCATGGAAATCCGTTATAGTTTTTCCGAGTTATACGATTAACACATAAAACTTATAAATTTGTGTTTATTATGATATATCATGAAATCAATTATGCATGTTAAATTTTCTGGTCCTAAAATTTATTTAGGATATTTTGGTTAATTTATGGATTTTTATTGTTCATTTTATATAATAATGGCATTAAAATGTGATTTTATGATAAAAATCTCATTTTCAGACTAAAATTAGCTAAACTTCGTTTTTTCCAGTGGTTTTTGGATATGTTTTCAAATATATTATATTTAGAGGACCTTTAAATTTTCATAATTTTATGAGTTTTTATGCTCGAAATATGGATTTTTCATGATAAAATCGAATTTAAATGACAAAATAGGTTAATATGAGAAATATTTCGAATCTGGTCATAGAAATTTAGTATGCTGTCACATGTTATTTTACAAGATGTGTGTAAAATAATAGGCTATAATGAAGTCTTTATGCATGATTTATGAATTTTTGATGAAAAATAACATAAATAGTGACTTTAATTAGTATAAATTGCTAAAACATACTTCATGACTAAGGAAAAACGTCACATGTTGCATTTTATCATATATTTCAAATCTAAAAGTGAAAATTTAATAAATATAATTTTTCTCATATTTTTATGGTTGTTATTTGATAAATCCGATAAACCGCAACATTGTTTTTCCTCGATGGATTTCGAAATTTTTAACCTGTTTTTGAACATTATGAGTGTCATGGTATTTTTACAGAATGTTCATGAGTTTAAATTTCAAATTTTAAATTTATTTGAAATTTTTATGATTTATTTGAAGTTTATGGTTTTTATT
Source organism: Silene latifolia (assembly GCF_048544455.1). Classification (NCBI taxonomy): domain Eukaryota; kingdom Viridiplantae; phylum Streptophyta; class Magnoliopsida; order Caryophyllales; family Caryophyllaceae; genus Silene; species Silene latifolia. The sequence continues at coordinate 221,677,263 of NC_133538.1, read as the reverse complement.
GTAATTTTAAGTCCTTTTATGAACAATATTAAGAAATATAAGTTAATTATTGTCAAATGTTAGTGGAGACTAATTTTGAGTCCTAAGATGGTTAGGGTAATTAACTAATACATAAATATGATTTTATGTAATTTATTGTGATTTTAAAAGGTAGAATCACGCAAATCCGTAAAAACCGATTAATATACGATATTGGCTCCTTAAAGGCGATTTAGCATAAAATTGGGCATGTTCATACATATTATAATGCTGCATTTTATTTATGATTGTCATAATTTTATTTTATATAATTTTTGAATTATGTAATTTTACTTAGTATGGCCTTAGTTTTTAATTGGTATTACCCGAAATGTATGGGAATATCGATTTGGTTGTACTTTATTGTGACCTCGTATCACCGTTTTGTAATTTAATAGATTTATTTTATTTTAATTACAAATATATAATAGGAAATTATGTAATTTGTTATGTAATTTATTTATTCCGGAGTTCCTTGAAGACGGTGCCACTCAAGAAGGCGATCCATTAAAGACGGTGTTACCTCGAGATGCATGCCAAAATTGAAGTTCAAGGGAGCAATGGAGTTGATTTCCGAATTTGTAATAGTTTATTATATTTACTATTTTAGGAAGGCCATACTAGGATTTAATTTATGCTTTGCATTTTATTTATATGTCGCATGCATCGCTAAATCGCCATAACTAAAACATGCATCATCTTTTAATTGACTTTATCGACCGTGTCAATTATAATTATCGTAGTTCACCGCTTTAGTTCACTTAAAACGTGATAGATAATAAATTGACATGACCTCTCGCTAAAATAATCAATTGAGACATAGCCTTACCAAAAAGTAGAAACCATGAAAACCTATTTCGTGAGGGAGTGCACTCGGCCACACCGGGGTACAAACCTTGTTACGTAGGGGAAGTGGGTGATAAATGTCTATCCACAGAATTCATGTTGATAAGGGATGAATCGGCTACACCGTGCCCAAGTTAATGTGGATTTGGAGCATGGACACATTTATTCGAAATTTGGGTTGAACTCAACAAAAGTATTGATAAGGGATGAATCGGCTACACCGTGCCCTTGTCGGATGTGTTTTGGGCTAAAGATAAATGTTAATGTAATTTTTTATCGACCAAGAGTTCTAAAAGTAGAATCGACTAAAGCGTTAATCCACCGAGTTATATTGATAAGGGATGAATCGGCCACACCGTGCCCAAGTTAATATGAATTTGGATCTTGGAATCATTTATCAAGTTGGGTAGAGGTCACTAGATAAATGCAATAAAACTTGTTTAAATTAATTGTTACGAGTATTATTATTTAGAAAACGACATATGTTTTATTCCTTCAATTTCGTTTTGTAGATCGCATCTATTTCTCATAACAAATGTCCACTCGAAACACCAACGCCACACCTCTCATTAATACTTCGTGGCTCCGATCCTTCATGGATCGTTGTAAACTTGAAAAGAATGGGTCAAATTTCTCCGATTGGGATGCCCAACTCAAATTAGCCGCCCAAGGTGACGACAAGCTTCGTTACCTCACCGAAGCCTCTCCACCCGAACCTAATGCTAGGTCGAGTGCCGCTACTAGGGAAGCATATGAGGCTTACCACAAGGAGTCCGCCGCAATGAAAAATGTGTTGATTTTTGCAATGGAGGCGGATCTCCAAAGGAGAGCCTTTAAAATGGGCACCGCTAATGAAATATATTCCAAGCTTGTGACAATGTTTTCACAAACTCCGAGGATCGTCCAATATGAGGCGGCCGCGGCATTCTTTGATCTCGACTTTAAGGAGGGCCAAAAGGTTAGCCCTCACGTGCTCAAATTGATGGAGCTAGTTGAGACTTTGAATATTCAAAAGGTTGAAATCCCCAAAGAGCTCATTGTAGATAGGATTCTACACTTCTTATCCAAAGTCAAGGCATATGTTCAATTCCGGGTGAATTTTAACATGCAAGACAAGGACGTGTCTCTTGAAGAGTTGCACAAGTTACTTGTGGAAGCCGAAAGAGACCTGGGGTTAAATGTTAACCCACCTAAGGATGTGCTTAACATAAGCACTAAGAGCAAGGGGAAGTTCAAAAAGAATGGGAAGAAGGGTAAGAAGCAAGCTCCCACTTTCACCAAGGCTAAGACTTTTGAAGCTAGCACTTCCAAGACCAAGAAGGGTCCTCTTGACAAATGCCATTATTGTAATGGTGTTGGACATTGGAAGAGGAAGTATTCCAAGTATCTTGGTGACATCAAAGCTGGAAAGATCACTCCAGTAGGTAAATGACTATCCTTTCTTTTATGTTTCTAATTCAACTATGGTATTGTGATACAAAGTTGTGATAATGTATCCCCTTTTTATTGTAAATAGGGCCTCCACCAAGCAAGGACAAAGGAAAGGAAAAGCAAGATTGAGAAACCATCAAGAAGCTAGGAGTAGCTTCCATGAAGCTTGGCTTTTTATTGTCTTATTTAATTTATGTTTCGAATTTTTAGAACCTTTTGATTTCCGTGTTCGACATGGAAATGTTTGATCCTTTCTAAACAAGTGTTGTATTTTGGATTATGGTGGCTTGGTTTGCAACCCAAGTCACCCGTTTTATCGTATTTTTCTTGTTCTAAAAATTCGTCTATATATGCTTGCACATAGAAACATATGATCATCCACTTAAAGTGATCTAATAGACAACTATAATGATGGTATTCATTATATGTCCACAAGCTTAAGGCTTGTGTACGATCAATTATAAAATGATGATTGAGTTGATGAACTCTCTTAAAGGAATGTCAATCACCAAGTACACTTATCAAATTTAAAACTATTAGTCAACCTATGAGATAGTCCTCCTTATACTTTAAAAAATAATTATTTGTGTCTCATAAGCTATCTTTGAATCTCTAGTGTATTTATTCTAAAGATAGAGTGGGAGAAAAATGAAGACACAAAGAACACAAAGCAAATTTGTGTACTTGTGTATATGAGATCTACGCAAGAAAGAATGATTTGTATACCTATATAGATAGTGTACACGAATAGATGAGATATATGGTCTCGAATAGATGAAATCTACATGACAAAAGAGACCAAGTGAAGTAATCAAAAGAATATGTTCTCAAGATAACTACACGAGGCGACCAAAAGAAAATTTTGGAAGAAGAATGACTAATGTAAAGTCTTAACAAGAGGTTTGGCTAGTTTATGAGCGACTTTTGACAAATAGTTTCAATATTGATATTTACTTAAGAGCCTAAATGAAACAAAGTTGCATCCTCAAAAATAAATGTGATTTATGACTAAAAGTTACAAAGAAAGATATGCCGATATCTACAAAAGCTAAATTAATTGTTAACCACGCTAGTGTCATTACTTAACCTCATTACGAAAATGAAATGGTTAAACCTCCTTCCAGAAAAGGTTATTTTGAGAAGGACGTATATTAAATGAAATTCACATTTAAATAATGACATTGCTACGCATCATTATAAAATGAATGAGTTAGAGATTAAAATCTTTTTCCATAAGTTTAAGATTGAAACCTTTTCAAAATAGGTATTTTGAAAGGATATGCTGAGAACATATATGGTTTTATCTTAATAACTTGGCAAAGCAAAATATATTTCAATTCTTGAAATATTTCGATTGAGTAGTCAATTGCGAAACATGTGGAATTAAGTGGGAGTTAGAAATTATCATGTGAAGACATGGAATTTAGTGGGAGCAATCATCTTGTAAAAATTTATAACTCATTACTCATTGAGAATGACGAGCTAATACTATCTTTCACAAAGAAGTATTTGAGTTTTCAATTATGGATGAAAATGGACTATGATGAATCCAATCACATCATAAAATGTTGGATAGGTATTGAGATATACACATCGAATCAACGAGAAACGTAGGTTATTCATGTCAATGAAAATGGAATTGCCATTAGCAGTCATGGTCGTTCATTAAACCTAAGAATGGTTGATCACATGATTATTAGTTACTAATGTTTCCGCCATTAGAATAATCATTCACATGTCCAATAATGAATCATATGCATAAGAGCATGATGAATCATTGGCAAGCCATAGAAGAATCGTCATGAATTCTCGAGGAGAACTAATGAGCGATTCTAGTGATGGACAGAACACTCTGTTATGTGCCAAGAGGTTGCACGTTTTGAAGTTCGATCACACGTAAGGATTTATGAAAATCCTAAGCTATTCAAGCTAAAAGCAGAAATAAGAAGCTTTGAAAAATACTTAGTTGTAGTAAGAAGTTACTCAAAACTGATATTTTCTAATATGCTAGGACTTATGGGAAGTGCTAAGCTAATCATCTTGACAATTGTTGCAAGACTCTAAAATACGTATACCTAGTGCATTGTGAGTTCGTAGAACACTTGACCAGTGCAAGTTATATCATCCACCACAATTCGTTGGTTATGTGATAAACAACAAGAAAGTTCTTTCAAGATAAAGAACCCAAACCTAGGTTAGGAACCTATATGTGTACTTGGTAAGGTTCATGCTATGAAAGATAACATGAATATAAAGGAAAATGCAATATAACAAGTTTGAACACATGGACACTTGGTATGTTAGACTTCTATTGCAATAAAATTGTGTTTACACACTTTCGATATACATGACAAGGTTGTAATATGGTATTGACTACCCGAATGTGATGTCGACGTTTGTCGTTTGAGTTATTATTAACTCGCCTTATACTTTGTTACATCCAAACAGGTTGTAGAGACAATTTAACCCCGTTAAAGTGAACACGGATTAGTATTGTATTCGCCCATAGTTACTTACATGAGGTGACGTCTCGAAGTGACTAGAGTGTGATACGATTGATGGCAAGTTCAAGTGCCATGAAGTCATGTGAGATGACTAGTCGATCACATAGGCAGACTGTTGGGAACACCTTGTCGGGCCTTATGACCGCTTATAGAGTTCTGGCAATTTAATATAGCCTGGTCGTGGCGAGAGCTAATATAGTATTCTAATGAGTCGATTCTTTTGACTAAAGACTGTTCGCCTAAGATGGCACACTTTCAGATTAACTTTGATTTGTGTTACTACGACCTTCGTAAATGGGGTCAAATGAGCATATTTTGGGTTATGATGGCTGTGGCTAGTCGAAGGAAATAAGTGCGATAGGAATTGTCCACCCCTAGTCAGGGTTATAAAAATATCTCAGGGCCACTCGAGGAGTAATGAACTGGAAATGCGTGGCCACGCTCGGAAGATATCCATGGTGGATAATTCCGGTCAATCAGTTATTCTCCAGATCGAGGAAACCACTCTCGATATGATCACTTGCAAGTACGTCCTGAATGACACCTTACATTGAGTGGGAGATAGTAATAGGACAAGAGAATTGGTGATGCACACTTGTCGAGGACAAGTGGGAGATTGTTGGAATATGTGTCCTCCGACAATAATTCGATCACAACTGTCGATCATGATGATCACATGCTTAAATCTCATTTTAAGAATACATGTGGGAAGTAATATTTTACTGTCAACTGGTCCACACATATCGGTAATGATTGGCTGACTAGAGTTTGACATTACTGTCGTGCGACATTGGTGATCAGTTGATCCCCTTAGGTCATACCTAAAGAGTAACACTCTTAATTAATTATTTAATTGATCATATGACGATACGGGTTAATTAAATTACTTAAAATTGACGGACAATTTTGGAAGTAATATTTACGTATCTCATTATAATTTAATTAAATGAGATACGGTCTAAGTGATCGAATTGTTTTATTACTTAGATGAAATTATTGTTTAAGGAAACAATTGCATTAGAATGAATAATTCATTATAAATACAAGATGTTGTGATTTATAATTGGTAAGTTATTTTGGTACAAGTAATTATGAATTACTAAAGTCGATTTTGTACATGACGTATTTTTATTAATGCGTTGATTTTTAATATGTTAAAAATGCATAAGAATTTTACATGACTTGTGACATGTGACAAATTGACAAATTGACAAAGATAAAATGGAATCCATTTTATCTTAAATGGACCCAAATAAGGGGTGTATTAGGCTAAATATTGTGTTGATTAATTTTAAGTGGAAAACATAATCATTTACCTAATTGCTAGCCATGCAAACCTAGTTGTTTTTGTGAAGAGCAACTTGATCATGCATTGGCCAACACCACCCCACCCTACCCGGTTTTGTTATAGAGAAAAGCCAAGGGTTTTTCTCTATAATTTGTCTAATAGCATCTTAGTGTATTATTCATTCAAACATCATCTAAAATATAGAGTTTTAGAGAGATAAATTACTTCTTCTTCTCCCTTCTCTTAAACCGAAAATTAAGAGACCAAAAATAATATTTTTGGGTCAATTTTATTCAAAATTAATATTGTTCTAGTATCAATAATATTAATTTTATTAAGAGGTTATCTTGGGTATTATTCCTTGGAAGGGATTCTATACTTGAATCCTTTGTTCATCCATATTAGGAGAGCTCAAGAACAAGTGAGTAGGAGAACTCACTTGTGCCCAATAATCCGAAATTTCCAATGTAAGAATGATGATTTCTTCACTATATTTACTTATGTTTGCATGCATAAGTTCTAGTTAATTTTATGACTAAATTAAATGGAACATATAAGAATATGTCGAGTATTATGAGATATAGATTTCTAACAGGTTGTTCACTAAACCATGCTCCATCGGGGACAAGAGTTTCACACATGCCATGCTAGACTTAGGTGTGTTAATTAATGTCATGCCCTACACTCTTTATGAGACCTTGGGACTTCCACCTTTGAAAAAGACCGATGTAGGCATCCAACTTGCGGATCGCTCAAACATTTACCATAAGGGGATGGTGGAGGATGTGTTAGTAGAGGTTGATCATCTCACTTTCCCGGCCGACTTCTATGTCCTTGACATGGAAGTTGACTCAAGGGCAACCCGAATCCTTTTAGGAAGCCCCTTTATGGAGACCTCTATAACAAAGATTGGCGTGTCAAATGGAAACTTAACTATGGACTTTAACGGGAAGAAACACACCTACAACATCTATGATGCCATGAGACAACCTAACGACTTACATTCATGCTATTTTATAGATATATTTGAACCCTTGGCACACCATGTGTATAACTTATGTCATTAGGACCCACATGAGGTGGTCCTCACTAACGACTTGATCCAAGAAGGGTAGCGTTTTTTGTTGGCTCAAGTTGTGCAGGAAAGCATAGGGGAGTTGGAGAAGGAAGATCCTCCAAAGGAAGCACACAAAAAGAAGAATCGTGCAAAACTTCAAGTCCTAAACCGCAGCCTATTGCCCACACTGCAGTCTGCGGTCCTCACCGCAGCCTGCGGGAAATCCCTACTTCGGCCGAGATCTTTGTCTTCCATGGGTCCCCAAATTTTGATTCCTTCCTCACCCTAGATACATCTTTGGAAAGGTCTGTTCTACAATCAAACCTCCCAAAAGCGATCTAAAAGCCTTACCAACTCACCTCAAATACATTTTCCGAGGGAAAGATGACACACTTCCCCTCATCATTTCCAATAAATTAAAAGTTGACCAAGAGGAAAGGTTGGTGAGTATGCTTAAGGAGCACAAAGGAGCATTTGGGTAGAGCATTGCGGATATAAAGGGGATAAGCCGAAATACTTATATGCATAAGATTCGGTTGGAACAGAATGCAAAGCCCGTCCGGCAACCACAACGAAGGCTCAATCCGCCTATGATGGAAGTTGTCAAGGAGGAAGTTATAAAACTTTTGCAAATGGGTATAATGTTTCCAATAAGTGATTCCCAATTGGTAAGACGTACCCAAGTAGTGCCCAAAAAGGGTGTGGTAATGGTAGTAAAAAACGCACAAGGTTAAATGATTCCCACCCACTTGAAAGTGCGGTGGAGGGTGTGCATTGACTACCCTCGCCTCAACACAGTTACCCTTAAAGATCACTTCCCCTTGCCCTTTCTAGATCAAATTCTAGAAAGGTTTAGGGGAAAAGAATTTTATAGCTTTTTAGATGGTTATGCCGGTTATTTTAAAATCCTCATTTTACCGGAAGACCAAGCTAAAACTACATTCACAAGCCCCTTTTGAACGTTTGCCTATCGAAGAATGCCCTTCGGTTTATGTAACGCTTCGAGAATATTCCAAAAGTGCATGATGAGTACATTTTCCGACCTTGTTGAAAGAACCTTAGAGATCTTCATGGATGACTTCACCGTCCATGGAGACTCTTTTGACTCATGCTTAGACTACCTCACTGCGGTCCTCACCAGGTGCATTGACTCTCATTTAGTTTTGAACTCCGAAAGATGCCATTTGATGGCTGAGAGTGGCATCATGTTGGGACATGTGGTATCCAAAAGAGAGATTGAAGTGGATAGGGCAAAGGTAGAAGTTATCCAAACAATACCCTACCCCAATAATACTCGAGATGTGAGGACGTTCCTTGGCCATGCGGGTTTTTATCGTCGTTTCATTAAAGACTTTTCGACGATTGCGAAGCCTGCCCATGTGTAGGTTGCTTCATAAGGATGCGGAATTTATGTTTGATGAAGAGTGCAAGATGGCATTTGACACTTTGAAGGAGAAGCTAGTCACCGCCCCCATCATTCAAGCTCCAAATTGGGAGCTCCCCTTTGAGATAATGATGGATGCTAGTGACTATGTAATTGGGGCTGTTCTAGGCCGAAAGGGAAGGAAATCTTCTCACGTTATTCAATATGCCTCTTCATTGCTTAATGATGCCCAAAAAAGTTACTCAACCACCGAAAAAGAGTTTTTGGAGGTAGTTTATGATCTAGAAAAATTTTGTTCTTACCTTTTGGGTGTCAAGGTGATCATCTACACCGATCACAAAGCAATAAGATAACTTGTGGAGAAGAAAGACACGAAACCGTGGTTAATGAGATGGGTCCTCCTTCTTAGTGAATTTGACATAGAAGTGAGGAACAAACAAGGAGTAGTTAATGTGGTGCCCGACCATCTTAGTAGGATACACATTGATGAAGATCAAGCAAGAAGAATGGGTGTAGTGGAAGGTAGCTTACCACATGAGTGTCTTTATGCTCTAAAGATGGTTGAGCCAGTGTATGTCAACTTGGTAAACTACATTGCGACCAAGAAGTTCCCTCCTACCCTATCATCTAGCCAACGGAGCAAGATAAAAGCAAACTCAAAGTACTACCTGTGGGATGATCCGTACTTTTGAAAGTTTTGCCAAGATCAAGTGGTGAGAAGGTGTGTGCCCGACCAAGAGGTCCCCTCTATACTCCGCTTTTGCCATGAGTATGCATGTGGAGAACACTTTGGCCCTCAAAGGACCGCAAGAAAGGTGCTAGAGTTTGGGTTTTATTAGCCGAGTTTGTTTAAAGATGCCCACTCATTTGTGAAGATTTGTGATAGGTGCCAACGGTGTGGTAACCTCTCTAGAAGACAAGAAATAAAGCAACAACCCATGCTTTTTTGTGAGATATTTGATGTATGAGGGATTGACTTTATGGGCTCCTTTCCAATATAACAAGGATTTGTCTACATCCTCTTAGCCATGGACTACGTGTCAAAATGGGTGGAAGCAATTCCCACCCGACTTGATGATGCCAAGACGGTGAGTGCCTTTGTCCAAAGCAACATCTGTTCAAGGTTTGGATATCCTAAGGCTATCGTAAGTAATAGAGGGACACACTTTTGCAATAAAGTGATTGAAGCATTGCTTAACAAGTATGGAGTTGTCCATAAAGTTTCCACGGCCTACCACCCACAAACAAATGGCCAAATCGAGGTGTCCAACCGGGAAATCAAATGCATTTTTGAGAAAACGGTAAATCCTGATAGCAAGGATTGAAGCAAGAGGCTAGATGATGCCTTATGAGCCTATAGGACGGCCTAAAAAACTCCAATAGGCATGTCTCCCTATAGGATTATCTACGGAAAAGCATGCCATCTTCCCGTGGAAATTAAACACAAAGCTTATTGGGTCGTCAAAGCATTCAACCAAAGCCTTGATGGGGCGGGATTGTATAAGAAATTACAATGCAACAAATTGAAGAAATTCGTCTTAATTCCTATGACAACGCCGCCATCTACAAGGAGAAATCAAGGATTTGGCGTGTCAAGCTAATAAGTAGAAAAGAGTTCAAGGAAGGGCAAAAAGTGCTTTTGTTTCAAAATCGTCTCAAACTATTTTCCGGGAAACTAAGATCTAGATGGATGGGTCCGTATTTGGTGAAGAAAGTTCACTCCCGTGGAACGGTTAAATTCAAAAATCCAGGCTCGGAGAAGACAATTAAAGTCAACGGCCAAAGACTAAAAACCTACCATGAAGGGATTGAAGTGCATGGAGAAGAGGAGCTTACCTAGGAGGACCCGGTTTACCATGATTAACTTCTAAGAGGCACTTTGTCGAGTCATGGACGTTAAACATATGGCAAAAATTCGTAAATATCCTATCTCTATTGTAGAATTTACCGCTTTCCATAGGTAGAATATTAATTCACGTCATTTACAATTCCGTCATTTATATCTTGATAATAAATTACAACAAAAATTCAATGAAGTTACTAACATTCTTTTAAGTGATGAAGGATTTTGGAAGGAATTGTTGAAGTGCATGATCGGGTCAAAGATAAGCACGAATGGGTGAATTAATGAAGAAAAGGTCACCAAAGGGTTAGTCGGGTCAAGCCTAAAAGAAAACACGCAGAAAATTGGGAAAAAGGGAAAAGAAACAAAGCTTAACAAGAAAACCGAATCAGACCAAAACCGAAGCCTGCGGTACACATCGGAGCCTGCGGTGTACGCCGCAGCCTACGGTGCCCACCGTAGCCTGCGGTGGTGGTCTAAATCATCACATTGCTTAAACTAAAACAATAATTCCCCCCTTCCCCCCTTCCCCTCATAATCTCGACTAACAACATAAACACAAGCAAACCCTCACCATTTCGACATCCCTTTAAACCTCACCAAAATCCCTCACAAATCACCTAAGCCTTAACCAAATCCACCATTTCCTACTCTAATCTCTTCCTTTTAATCAACACCACCAAGTAATCACTTCAAAATCACCCAAATTTAAGATTTCCCCCAATTTTGCTCAAGAACCCTAGAAATTTCGGTTCCAATTTAATGCTATAAAAGGATAATTTAAGGGTCAAGAAGGGGTTCACTAGCATCCATTAACAACAAGAAGCAACAATTTGTGGAATTTGGGGAGGTATGAACACCTAACCAAACTTTCAAGTGCTTAATTAGTCAGTAATTCGAAAATTAGCTTACTTTAGTTAATTCTTTGGATTATTGTTGTTTGATTGTTTTTATTATTCTTGTTGGTGGTAAAAAATTTCTGGGCAAGGTTAGAGGAATCATCAAACACCATTTAAACTTGTCTTAAGTTAGTGCACACAAGGTGTTTGTTGATTTGCCTCAAAGAGAGAAAAACTATTTGTGAGTGATTATTGTTGGTTGTAGTATCCAAATTCTTTGTAGGAACAATGACAAGAACTAGAGAACCTACAACAAGACAAGGAAAGAGATGAATGGTGGAAGAGCTGGAGGAGGTGCTTATAGAAGAGGGTAATGAGGAAGAATGTGAGGAAGTGTATATGGGAAGTGAAAACATAACCAAACACCACAAAAGAATTCATGACCATCAAGTGGAGCCTAGCTGCCATCCCCTTCTTACCACCACTTTTCTTGATGATGCCACTTTGGAGGCCCTTGGCCTAATTGATTATGCTAGACCTTTGATGGAAAGAGTTGGACTTGAGTACTACTTTATGGATGATGGTTGGCATGATACTTACAGATGCTATACTTATGAATTTATCCTTACGGTAAATGAGGAGATTGCACCGGAGAATGGTGAGAAAGTGGTGAAATTCCGACTGAACAAGCAATGTCACATGGAGACTTTTGATACAATAAGAGAGATCCTTCACATTTATAGGCCACCTTCCGAGATCCTAGTAGCCCCGGGAAGACTTGATTATTTGTGGGAGGAGCTAACGGGTATGAGAGTTACGAACAAAGATGACAAGGTGTCAACCATAACAAACCCCCCCATCCGAATTTTGACCCGTTTTATCATCTCCCTTTTCACTTCCGTGGTGAACCTACAAAAATCAACAAAACCATGAGGTCTTGGATCTACACCATGATACCAAAAGGAGTTGGATGCTCGGATTGGGCTAAGATATTCATTTATTCTTGCATCAAGAACCGCACCAAACTCAGGGGTGAAACATTAACCAAGGTGGCTTGGTATCCTTCTTTATGGATCATTATGAGGGGGGTGTCCGCGACAACCAAGAGATCAACAAGTGTGCGGGTAAATGTGTACTATAGAGATGCTCTTGTGAAGTTCAAGATGTTCCACGTCCTAGACACGGTACCTTTGAGAGGAGTATGTTTTGGAACTCGTGAGTAAGGCTACTTAATCCTTCCTAGGCCACCAAACTCGCCACTACCAACAGGGCAAATGGCACGTGAGTTCTTTTGCCATCCCGACCCGGAGGCAGCTACCATGGTAGTCCAAAGTCTAGGTGACCAAGGGCAAGGTAAGATAAGCAGCGGAAATGAAAGAAGAGAAGAGGAAAGAGAGGTTCACCATCTTGAGGGTACTTTCACTCAACCTACCTTCACCACTCCCACTACCCACCAATACACTCCCATGTATGAGGCGAGAGGAAGCTCTAGTGCTCCGGTTGCCCCATAGCAACAAACTATGTTTGACTATTTCAATGATACAAGGGAGATCATTACAACTATTCGTGAGCAAGTGGAGGAAACCCGAACATGGCAACAACAACAACAACAAGGGCCAAAATTGGAGAACATGAACCAATGTATAAGTGTAGTTGATGAAAGGGGAAGGTTGGTCACGGAGGCCGCATCGGCTCAAACGACAATGATGAAAGAAAAGCTTGCCAACCAAGCGGTCGACCGTCTTTGGCAACAACAACATGACTAATGAATGGCGGCCAATGCGACCTTATGGAACGAGCAAAATGAATGGAGAAGCTAAGTTGACCATCAATTTGGATTCCAAAATGAAAGGCATCACGGGTATGTCCAAGACACTTAGCACGATGCAAGGGGTCAAGAGGAATCTCTTGGGATAATTCGTATGATATTTGGCATGTCTCTTCAACCAACCAACACACCCTCCATTACCCAAGAATATATGGACCAAGGATATGGAAGGGGGACAAGATAAAGAGAAACAAGAGAAAGAGATGGAAGAACCAAGGCACCTATGAAAAAGGGGGTGCCTCGGGTTCTCATGATTGATGAGAAAGTCATGACCTCCTTCACATTGATGGCAATTTGGTAAACAAGTGTGGGGGAGGAGTTCTAAGTTGTAAGATATATAAATTTCTTGGATTTTGATGCATTTGTGAAAAAAGAAATGAAAAATGAAAATCCCGGCTAAGTGAAAACCCACAAGGGTGGGCACCTAGGCAAAAATGGGAAAGGTGGCCGAGGACGGAATGAAAACCAAAAAGGGCATTTCGGGCAAAATGAAAAATTAAGTTGCGAGCCACCATGAGAGGAAAGGAAAAAGGTAAGGCGAAAACCCGAAAGGGCACCTTAGGCAAAATGAGGGATTTTCAAAAAAGAAAAAAGAAAGAAAGAAAGAAAAAGAAAGAAAAAAATTGAATTTTTTTAAAAAAGATCTAAAAGATGGAGGGGTAAGAAGGGATCGATAAGGAGGGTCTTTGAAGGAGGATAGATTAGGATTTTATTTATTTTTGAGTCACAAAAATTTGTTCCGAATTGGCGACTTTCATATGGGCTACTTGTGTTGTTGATTTTCTAGGTTCTTGGCCAACCTAGTAGCCATGTAAACAATGACGGGGTGATAAGGGGGTGGTATAAGTAGTGATGAGTTATGATGAATTGGAGATGGTCTAGGCCACATTGCTATCACCTAAGGATAAGGTGAGAGTGGTCATCTCTTACTTGGAGAAATAAGGAGGGCGGTTGTGGGATGACGAGTCAGAGTTGGAGGTTTGTCATGTCTTGTGTGAGGGATGATATAAGGGGGTGAGTGAGAGAAGAGTTTGTGTAAAACCTTGAGTCTAGATTTTTATTTCAATTGGTGGAATGTTCATGAGGGAGTCATAAGATGGAAGTTGTGAGGGGAGAGTGATCAAATTCACCTACACCCTTGGTAGGCTTATGCAATTGCTCGTTTTCGGGTTTTCTCGGGACTAGCAAAAGTTTAAGTGTGGGGGTATTTGATAGTGCCATTATATGTCTTGTCAATTAGATGTTCTTAATAAAATAAAGTAGTCATGCGGAGTGGTTTAGGATGAAATAAAGCAAGTTTCGAGTTAAGTATGGAATGGTCTTCTTAATTGTTTTACTTGTTAATTTATTGCTTTTTGTGGTTGATTCATGGTACGTAATGGTGGTGTAGTCAAGCTAAGCCGGGTCAAACCACGGTCCCTCAAGCTAAGCCAAGAGAGGAAGTGAACCACGCCCTAGGAGAGCCGCAAAATATGAAGGATAGAAAAAAGGAAGGCAAAAATCAAAGCTCAACAATCAGACCTCCACCGCAGGCTGCTGCCACCACCGGAGCCTGCGGTGCCTAGGGAGAAGTGCAGCACTATATAAGACTCACACTTTTGAAGACTCATTCATCTCATGCTTTTACTCTTAATCTTGTAGTAATTAAACTTTAATCTTTCCATTTTAATTTTATTCTTTCCACAAAAACTTGGGTTGTATGATGACTGTGGTTGGCTAAGTTCTTATTTCTTGGTGTAACTCCTCCAAAGTTTTCCAACTTTTATGTTTTTAAGACTCTTTTATCCGTTCTTATTTATCAATTACTCTTTACTTGTGTTTATTTCATGTGTTAATTGAATGAATGTATGGATTAGCTACCCTTATATGTTGTTTACTTAATTAGTGCAAATTCTAGAGAAGTGGTTCATTTATTTAGGATTGTTGAAGCAAACTTGTTGTGGGTTGAATTTGGTTAAAGGATTCACATAATAAGTAGGAAAGATTATGCCTTTTCTTATTTGTATGTGTTCATCTTATGAGAATTGATCCTAGCCTACATATTTTGGTACAAATATTCATGCTCATGTTTGGTCACCTCTTATTGTATTGAGTTGTTGGGTAAATTTTATGGATGCATATGAATGGATATATTTATGTGTGTTACAATCTTGATATGGTGGTAGTAGGTTGATAATACAGGAAGAGTAAAAAGAGTCTAACTTACCTATTGTTAGTTACTTAAAAGAGATTACACTAAGTCCCTTTTCATATTGATTTCTCGCATCCTAATTGTTTGTTGAATTGTCCCTTTAGCGAAGTTTTCATCTTTTAATCATTCTCCATGAGTTTTCAAATCCAACGTTTCTCCTTTTATGTTTCCTACATGTTGATCATTGTTAATATCCATTATAATATTGTTTGTGATTAGTTTTAATTATAGAGTCTTAATTGTAATTAGTACATTAATTAATTGTTGGTCAATAGTTTACAATTCAAGTCTTTAGTTTCAAATTCCTTCTCTTGGGTTCGACCCTAGCATGCTATTTTACTACGTTATTGTTAGAAGCTAGTAGAGTCTAGTTAGGTCTATAAATTGTTTGTTTGATAGGTTAATTAGTGGATTTACGACACCCTAGTCTTTTCCCATTACATAGTGAACAAGGTAATTGAACTTATCGGTGTACTCTTTAATAGAGAGCTTTCCTTGCTTGAAGTCCATGAATTCCTTCAATCTTTGTCACTTGAGCTCCTTAGGATAGAAATGAGTCTCCATAATATTCCTGATGCGGCTCCAATCAAAGTTAGGGTCTGGAGTAGCAGTAGGACCGATCATAGTCCACCACCTATCGGCTTCCTTCCCAAGAAAGTGAGAGTCTAACTTCACTATCTCCTTCTGTTGAACATCATAGAGAGAGAGAGAGAGAGAGAGAGAGAGAGAGAGAGAGAGAGAGAGAGAGAGAGAGAGAGAAATTCTTCTTCATGTCACGAAGCCATTTTGATAGCTCAATTGGATCCACTTATCCTCCATAAGTCCTAGCCTTAATTCTACCCATCTCCCATTCATTATTCAAGGTCTAGTTCAAGTTTCAGTTTGGGGTACATGTGCGTGCGTCGGAAGCGTTATTTGCTCTAATACTAACTGTGATCCCCTGCGTTATATCAGAATAATAAACGAATAAAATGCAGTTGAAATACGGGTTTTTAAAAACATTTTAGATTAAGCACACGCGGGTTCACTTGAAAGGCAAACGAATTCAAACGACGACAAACTTAGAGTTATACAACATTATAAAGTCTAGCTATCAAGGGGAAGCATTCCCAAAATTACAAGTTTAATGTGAGTATAAGCAACAAAAAGAGTAATGTCAATGAAACTCGATACTTGCTAGGTCACACAAGTCTTCACCCAAAATAGCACCAACTATCACCTGTCATTCATGAAAACATGAATGCCATAGTCAATGAGGAGTAATTCAAGGTTCTTCAAGGCATATTATATAAAAAACATAATTAAGAACACAATTCAGTTAAACATAATAAGTACAATGATATAGTTAAATTGACAAGAGAAAACAAGAAGGAACATTAATCATACATGTTAATATGAATTACTTGATATGCGAAGGCAAGAATGACCAATAGACATATATCTCCTAGGAACATAAATGCATAGAATATGACATAGAAGTACATACATAACTTAGTCGACACGAGAATGACTTCCGATGGAGAATGACATATGTAAATAACCAAAACTATGAAAGACTTTTACTTCTCTAGACTCAATTACTCCTGGTAGAAAACGATAATAATATGGTCCTAGTCTAAACCTGGCCAGACTCTCAGGATGAACATTTCCCGATTCGACATGCGATAAACATTTACTATCCAAGACTCGAGCAACAGACAGAAGCCGAGTACCCCGAATTCGGCAGAACGGCATGAAAGAGGTGGAAAGAGCATTAGGTAACCAAATCTCGGAAGAACGACTTGAGAGAGGCGTAAATTATATCAAGCAAGTATATAAGGCATGATGACATTTTCATAAGAAAACGACTCAGCACAAGTAATCACTCAAGACAAGTAATTCACATTTGAAACTTGCTAAAAGAATCATTAATAAACAATTAAGTACTCGTATATGAAGTATACAACGTCATTTCATTCGTATCTAACATGAATAAATATTACTTTTCATAATTACAAATTACTTATGTTTAGTATAAAACAAACGATAAAAAATGAACTAAATGGTACGAAACACGAGGCAAAAACCTAAAATAACCCTACTCCTGTCACCCATGAACATAACCTGAGTCACATGGAAGCAAAGGGCCAAACCGGTGGGACGCTGGAGTTGCCGGCCGGCACGGACTGAGCAAGGCAGAGGAAATGCTGGACAATGGGGTTATCCTGGTGTGATGAGGCCATACGGGCCGATACAACGTATGGTCATGACGGTGGGATGAAACCATACCTATGGGATGACATCACGCGTTCAAGGGAGGCCAAAGCCTAGGGTCTGTCCCTATCAAGGACCAAACCATGCCGGTGGGACGGCTGTAGGTCGTGGGGGAGATGTCTTGGGACAGATTTATTTGAGTCGAGATTCGTTCTAAGCTTGTTCCATCCATTTTATACACAAGTGGGACGGTCTTTAAATATGCTTTCCTACCCAACTAAAACATAAACAATTCTAGCATAACTTCTCCTAATTAATTAACATAACTTGTAATTAAAACTCAAAATTTCATATAACTGGAGTAGGTAAATTAATAACGAAATTGTTTACTCATCCAACATCACCCAATTGTTCCAATTTCAATACTCTAAAAAAACTGTATCACCATATAATTGAAACATGTAAACTAGGTCACATGTGAGACGGAAATCAACAATTTACACATCCAAGCATCCAATTTTACCTAATTGATAACAATTGTAACAATATGCTCAATATTCCACACAAATGTTGAAGACAACATCCAACAAGAATTATCCATGTAAGAAACATGTATTAACTTGTAAAGTCACTAAGTTTGTGAATTAAAAGACCAATTTCTAACAATTAAAACACATAATTGATGGTACCACAGTTAAGGGAACGGTTGCGGGGTACGACAATGTTAGCTAGACTATCACAAACCAAAGCTAGGGCATTTAAGTAAAACGGATCCTCACGTAAGGGGTTCAGGTAAGTAGCTAGGATTAACACTTTATGCGAGTTGGGCTTACTCACATCCTTCCTCCCGTAGAGTAGACAAGTCATCATACGAAGAAAGAGTCACAGGGTCACATGCTGCACATCGTTAATTAGCATTGCGCTCACTTTAAGGGTATCCCGACTAGTGAATAAAGGTAAGAAACGGGTCGCCTTTATCTCAGAGTCTACATCATCCAACTTTCCAATCGCCCCCTTCTCAAGTCCCAAGTACTCCGCCATCTCATCTAAGGTCGCGGTATAATTGTTATTTAAAAATTGGAAACTAACCGTCTCACCTTCCTTATCATAAACATAAGAACCTAAGAACTCAAGGGTGAGATAATAATACAATTTCTTGTAAAACCGATACAACCCCACTATGCCTATCACCTCAAATATGTGACGGACATCCACTTCAATACAAAGGTCCTCCACTATGTCGGTATCAACACATCAAGTTGCCTTCATTGGCAATTCTATAAGAGATATGAAAGTGTTCGTTTGAGTGAAATTTTAAAATTCCACCGTTGGGTGTCCCGGTCCCGATGGAACCGTCGGCCCTTGGCTCGACTGACCTTGCTCGCCCGTCGAGGTGGCTCCAGTTCTCTTATTACTCTTTTGAGGTCTCGACATCGCTTCAAAAGTCATATTTTAACAAGAGTTCCGGGTTGCAAAAGAGTAAAACGAATTTCAATTTATAGCGCCAAAGGTGTCGATTTTAAGACAAGATTGTAGCATTTAAACTTGAAAATCGGCAATGGAATGAGTAGTAATAGCATCTATTAAGCTTTTGTAGCATTTTAGGGTGATTTAGAGTAGTAAGAATCAAATGTTTTGGGATAACCTAGAAATCCGAATTGACAAGGGAGAAATTTGGGGAAGAAATCAATCTTTCTATACTCAAAGAGATACAACTAGATAGAACAAATTTTTACATGAATACATGAATCTAGGGTTTTAAATAAACATTTTCAAGTTTTAAGCGAAATTATTACTCAATTTACTACATGAAATTTAAAAGACATTACCTGGATTTTGGAGAAGGGATGAATGGCAAAAGAAGCAATAAATCAAAATTAGGGATGAATTTGCACTTGAAATCACCATGGTTTTGTATAGAATAGTTTTAGACAGGTTTTTGAAGAAGGAGGAAGTAAAACTTATGAAGAATAATGAACAAAAGAGGGTTTATAGGGTTCCGGAATTATTATGGGTGATTGGTCACGTCGAGTCGACCCGACCCACATGCCAATGGGCGGGTCAAACGGGTCCGAATGGTAGGCAAGTCAAAAAGTAAGGTACACATCCTCCCACATAAAATATCTTCCTTAGATTCCTTCAAAGGGAAGACACTTATTTAGGGACTAAGTTCCTTTTAAGGAAAGACAACGAAACAACAAGAATCATTCCATTAATAACCACTCAACAACAACTACTTTCTCTCTCTAGAAATAAGATTACCTTAAGCAACTAAAAGCAGGAAGCGAGACCGAGCCTCACGCCAAAGATCTCGGCTAATATCTGAGGATACCTGACGGACTTAGGCATCGGAGAGGGCTGCCTCGGGACCCCCCCCCCCGAGGCCTTATGTGTTACGTGTGCAGGGAGAGTTCGAAGGTAGAGGTAGAGGGACATCCATCCAACAAACATCCGAAAGGAGCACGTTGAACTGACTCTGGGCTGGGCAACGATAAGTTGATTGTTTTCAACATAAAAAAAATTGGCGCCATCTCTGGGAAACTTTTACATAAAAGTCCTAAACGAATCACCCTAAGATGCCCCTATCGGAAAATGCCGGAGAAGGACTGATTTGATAAATATTTGAGCATATTTAGTCCCCGAATTAGCCTCGTTCCTATGCTTTTTAGTGCATATTTGGGTCATTTACTATCTTTAGTCCTTTGTTTTGCATATTCTTTCATATTTTGTTTCCTTGGTAGTAGAGGAGTGCAAACCTTGCATTTTCATGGCAAAATAGAGCTAAATTGATCGAATCTAATGACCAAGCATCAAAGAGAAGACAAGACTAGAAGGCCTTTGTACATAATGTAGTAGATGGGCAATGATGAAGAAGATCCTTGCATCCCCAACAAAATCCCGGGGGATTGTTGGAAGAAGAAAAGAAGAAAAGGAAGCTGAGCCAGAATCCGCTCGTCCCAACCATCGGGACGCCCGTCCAACAACTCCCCAGGACGCTCGTCCAAGCCACCAAGCCGCTCGTCCAGCAGCTCCCCAATCCGCCCGTCCCGACCCTTGGACGCTCGGATTGTACTCCAGTGGGGGCACATCCTCTTATTTCTTCATTTTAGATGCGCATATTTTTGGAAGACTAGCTAAAAGGAGACCCGCATCTTTTCTTGAGAGGAGCGATTCCTCAAGGACTTAATCGTCATTTAAGCCATTAGTGACCCTAATTTGTGCACCTAATCCCCACTATAAATACCCCATTAGTCTAATTAGATTATCAGGTTCTTCTTATCAATCTTTAGTGTAGTTTATACTATTCTAATCTCTCTTTAATCTTGTAATCAACTTCTAATCAAATATTAATAGAAATCTCATTTCCTTAATTTCTCTTTTGGTCATCTTTTATTTTGGGTAACTGAAGATTATTTGAGTTTATTGGGAGATTGACAACCTTCCATTAATCATCATGTACTTCTATTATTCTTTGCATTATTATTTTGGAATCATCATTAGGCATAACTCTCTTAATCCCTTTTTAATTATTGTTAATCATCTTCATTTATTCATCATGTTTTGCTTTGTTAATATGATTGACAACCTTGTTAACATGTTAAACTTGATAATGAGTGAGTAGTTTCCTTAACTAGGGTTAATGGGTAATTAGGGGAAACCAACATGGGGGATGATTCATGCTTAATTTAATATGTTTTCATAATTTATTTGCTTGCTTGTTGTGATCTCAACTTATGCACATGTTATGTTTGATGAAATGCGAGCCTATGAATCCTTGCATTTTTTACCCATCACTTACCTTTTCAATGAGACTTGTAAGACATAAACCAACTCGTGTCTCATTAGACCATGCATATAGTTGAGTAGGGAGGATTAAGTCGACTTGTAGGTGTTGTACAATCTAATCGATTTGGCTCCGGGACCCAAACCTTCGTAGGATTGTAAGATATAAACCAACTCGGTCCTATCACAACAATAATTGCTTGCTTATAATTTGAGAATATGTTTGTATGATTAATTCCCATGAATCCCCTATGAACCCATGACACCCTAGTGCTTTTAATTAATTGTTTACATATCAGTTTAGTCATCTTGGTTGTTTACTTTAATTGTTATTTAGTTTAGTGATCTTCTTATCTCAACCCAAATTGTGACACCCCTAGACACCACTTCTTGCAATCGAAAATCCTACATCAATACTCGTCCCTTGGGATCCAACCTTTACTTGCCTCTTTACTAGTAGTAGTGTTGTTTGTGAAGTTATAAATATTGTTTTGGTCTAGGTGCTCCTAACGACAAGTAACCAAAATCTATGCTCAAAGCGGACCGACCAAAAATGGCGCCGTTGCCGTGGACGGTGTTAACTTGATTTGATTTTCTTTGATTGTTGTTAGATGTGTATTTCTTTGCCTTGGGGAATTAAATCTCTTCAAGGTTTGTTCTAATTGTTTTCAAGTTGTTTGATATTTTGCATGTCTAGAAGATCACAAGGTAACTTGTTACCCATTGATCACGAAATTGAAAGGACTTTGACAACCAATAGAAGACTTGCTAGAAATACTTTGAGAGGTATTGGTGAGGTTGTAGATATTCAACCAAACACTATTGAGTTCATCAACCCTTTTGCAAGAGAAGGTGAGGAGAAGCCAACACAAAATCAATCACACAATCAACCCACAATGCCTAAGTTTTCATCACAATCCGTACCAACCGAGGAGAACCTACCCAATGGAACTCCCACACCACAACACTTAACCGGAAATTTTATTGCAAAATCCGCATTTATCCAATTAGTCAAAAGAAGCCAATTTGGAGGGATGCCTAGTGAAGACCCTCATTCCCACATGGAAACTTTTTGTGACTATTTGTTGGGGTTGGTGTCCTTAACAGTTAGTGCAAGGACTTATAAACCTCTAAAAGGATCAAAGGGCATACTTTTGGTATTATTATCAGTTGATCCACGTTTATCAATAACGGTTGGCTTGCTAGATAAGTTTGACGTTATTGTCATACAGATGGCGGTGATCAACTGGTCCCTAAAAGTCACACCTATAGGATACGTTTGAGAGACGTGACAAAGATGAAAATACAAATCATGTAGATGCCAATTTTGACTAACCAGTTAGTCTGAGTTATTTGACTAATATTTAGTCAAAATGTGATGTTGAGATATGTTATTTAATACGGATTAAATAATAATGGCTAAGACGAATTAAACGGTTAATTCGTAAAATTGAATATAAGCGTTTTATATTTAATTAAATGTATATTGAATATAATTATACAATATTGTCTTTGTCGGACATGTATTAATAATTCAACTAATCCGTGTTATTAGTTGATGTTTTAATATCCGATAACCGATGACAGTTTATAATATATACCGCGTCGTATACATTTTAGCCTCGGACCACGAGTTGAACGTAAGGAGAAAATGGAAGCCCATTCCCTCCTTGATCCACTCGGCCAAACCGAGATTAGGAGAACAAAAGGAGAGTTCCTCCTCTTGTTTAACCTTATCATCATTAGTGAAAAAGAATTAGGGTTTTTGGAGATTAAGTTTTCTCTGAAACCGAGATCTCACATCTCGAGAAAAACTCACATCAAGTTCTCCCTATATTGCAAGGCAATCGGAGAACACGTTCTAGCACAAGGGCATTTCTCGGACGGTCTTGGGTGCAACAATTAGGAGGGAATCTCTGTTGATTTCTGTTCTTTACGCCGTGCATCAAAGGACCCGAGGTTGATTCTTTATCTTTATCGTTTCATTGTTATATTTCGTTTATGACCATATTTCACATGTTAAATTTACGTTATAGTCCTAAATTTAAAGGGTCTTATACGGATATTACCCCACAAGTGGTATCAGAGCGAGGCCACGTAAATTTTCATTGTGATTTTTCATAAAACGATTTTGAAACGGTAGTTTTTGTCTTGAAATTCGTGCGGCAGCAGCGTTTTTATCCTCTCGGCAGGAATTTTTTTGGCTGTTGCAATTTTTTTTGAAACCGTGACATGTTTTACACGGTTATATCATCTTGTTTTCGATTTGTTTTCATGCATATTGTTGTTTTATACGGAGATTATAACAATATGTCAAGTTTTATCAAATTGTTAAATTGTTTTGATGCCGTTTTGATCTAAATTGAAGTTGTTTTGTTTCGTCAAAACTGTTTTCACGAGGGTTTTAAGTTTTCATAACTTGTTTGGTCTCGATCGAATGGATTTCTACTCGATCGAGAGCTTTTTCTGTCTTGTTTTTGTTCGATCGAGTCCTTGCGATTTCGATCGACCCTGTTAAAACCCCACCGCTCGATCGAGAAGTCCTCGTACTCGATCGAGCAGATTTGCTGATTAAAGCTCTCGATCGACCTCCAGTACTGTCGATCGAGTACTTCCTGATTGGCAAGCCCCTCGATCGAATGGCAGCCTCATTCGATCGAGCCCTCTTGTTCCTCGATCGAGCACTTATGTCCCTGGATCGAGGGATTTTGTTTTGGCAGCTTTGAAAATTTATTCTTTTTGCTTTAAATTTTCTTTTGGCCCTAATTTGTACTTTATACGGATATTGTACACTCGCTATGATTGTGAAACGGTTCACACACGTACCATTAAGTTATTTTAAAGCGTATTTAAAGTAACGGACTGTATTGGATTAAAATTAAATTGATAGAAGCTGTTTTATCACATGAATTTTAATCATTAAAAGGTGGTTTGGATGAATTTCACATAATTACGGAATTATGTCACGAATGAATTTGTTTTTAGTTGATGCATTTTATTTATCGTTAATTATGAATGTTTTTGAATGCTTTTTATTACGTATTTATTTATTTATTTTGCAAACAGTTGTAACTTAGTGTGGCTTTAGTAGAACGTGTTACCGTAATGATGGAACACGGTCTTGGTTGTATTTTGAGATCTCGTATCTCCGTTTTGGATTTTTCACTTGTAATTACAGTTTTAATTAGAATGTAAATAGGTTTATATTTGTAATTTTAAATTGTAATTTTTGAGAAGACCAAAGATGAAGATCGGATGCTCACTCCCGCTACATGGATCAAGATGGAACATCAAGACAAGCTTGTCGGGTCCAACGGTGGATTCCAAAGTTGTTTTATGTTTTATTTTACTAGGATAGGCCACACTAGGAATTTTTACTTACTTATTGCATTCAATTTTTATTTTATCGTAACGATAGTGTGCATCATTTTCCGCCTAAAAACCAAACCACCTAATTATTGCATGAAAACTGACACATATAGAGGTCACGAGTTAGTTTTCATTGACATTCTCATGTCACACGATTTTTAAGCCATCACCCAAATTTATTCATTCACGCAGACGCTAGTTATTCGTTCACTTAATATGAATTATAATTTAGTTGATGGGATCTTCCTCGTATAAACAAAAATTGAGAACAGTC
This sequence comes from Silene latifolia, assembly GCF_048544455.1. Classification (NCBI taxonomy): domain Eukaryota; kingdom Viridiplantae; phylum Streptophyta; class Magnoliopsida; order Caryophyllales; family Caryophyllaceae; genus Silene; species Silene latifolia. Next base: position 221,652,415 of record NC_133538.1, on the reverse strand, counting down.
TTTATAGGTCAAACTCCAATGAGTCCCTTCTTCGTCGGTAGGCATAATATGACCCCTTCTACGTCGGGTAAGTTGGAACCGATTGACCTATTTTATCTCAACACTATGATCACTCGTACGATCCTGTGATTATGGTGGACTATAGATAGGATTTACAGAAATCTATCGACCAAGAGTTCTTACGAAAGAATTAGCTAAACAGTTGGCTTATCAGTTTACAGAAATTGAGTCTTGGGATCACTTGTATCATTCTTGAGGGAGATCAATTATGCAAGTGCGAGAGTCTACACGTTAAAACGAATTTTTTTAAATAGACTTAAATCACCTCGATGAGTTGCTTATTTCGTTTTTGTTTTTCTTTCTTTTTCGATGTAGATCACGAACTTTTAAACTCGCTAATATCAAATGGTGGTTCTACGATAACCCAATGCCAAGTGCCACATTGGACCGTGAGTCCTGGCCGGATCTTCATGAATCGGATGAATCGGTCTACTCGATCAAGAATGATGGATCAAACTTCGCGACCGGGAGGCGGCATTACGGAATCTCGCCGGCTGGCGACGGAAGCTCAAATATCTATTGGAGCCCATCCCGGCAAACCCAGGTCCCACGGCTAGAGCTGAAAAATCACCAAGTTTAATGATTTCTGTATGGAAGCGGGTGCGATTAAAAACGTACTCATTTTTGCAATGGAACCCAATTTGCAGAAACGCTTCATAGCCCATGGTGCGAACAAGATTTTCACCACGCTCACCAAGGAATTCTCGAAAGCACCGAGAATCGTGACCTATGAGCATACCACTCGCTTCTTTGATGCGAGACTCCGAAGGGCCAACCAGTTAGCCCACACATTCTCGCATGATTGAGAATGTCGAAAAGTCGAGACCTTTGATTGTAAGATCAGCGAGAACATTGTGATCGACCGCATACTTCACTCACTCCACGATGGTTATTCGCAATTTAGAGCGAATTACTATATGAATGATTTGAAGAAAACTCCCCATGAATTGCACTCCCTCCTCGTACAAACCGAGAAGGATATGAAGTTCAGTGGGAGCATGAAACAGGATGTTCTCGTTGTGACAAACAAGGGAAAGGGTAAGGGCAAAGCTCGGCAAACCTAGCGAGTGGTAAGGCGAAGTTCAAGAAGTCGGGTTCGGGTAAGAGTGGACTGGTGAGTCGAGCACCTCATCTGGCGCGACAAAGAGCAAAACCGAAAACATGGAATGCCATCACCGCCACAAGATCGGGCATTGGAGGCGCACATGTCCTGTTTATCATGAGGACATAAAAGCAGGTCGCGTTAAACCTGTTGGTATGTCTTCTTCTTCTACTTTTATTCATATGATTGAGATTAACCACGCAAGTTACGGAACTTGGGTACTTGATACTGGTTGTGGTTCTCATCTGTGTAATCATGTGCAGGGCCTCCGAAATCTCGAACCTCTCGTAAAGGGTGAGGTTGACCTGCGTGTCGGGAATGGAGCAAGAGTGGCTGCCGTCTCGAAGGGAACATATGTGATCCAGCTTCCTAGCGGATTTGAGTTATCATTATATGATTGCTATTATGTACCCAGTCTTTCTAAAAACATTATTTCTGTTTCCGCACTTGACAAACTTGGTTTTTCATTTGTAATAGAGAATAATACTTGCATTTTCTCATTACACGATATGATTTATGGCGAGGTCTCGTCTCCATGAATGGAATTTATGTTTTAGATCAGACAACCGAAATATTACACGTCATGAATAAAAGGTTAAAGGTTGGTGACAAAGATCAGACGTATCTATGGCACTGCCGTATGGGACACATTAATGAGAAACGCGTAAAACAACTCATTAAACATGGAGCTATCTCGGCCTTTGATTTTCAATCATTTGGCACGTGTGAATCATGTCTCATCGGTAAGATGACTCGAATTTCCTTCAAAGGTGTTGGAATGCGCGCTGCTGACCTATTAGGACTCATACACACGGATGTATGTGGACCTATGTCAATCACCGCACGAGAAGGCTATAGGTATTTCATCACTTTCACGGACGATTTAAGTAGATATGGATATGTCTACTTAATGAAGCACAAAAGTGAATCCTTTGAGAAATTCAAGGAATACCGAAATAGGGTGCGAACCTATTAGGTAGGAATATTAAAACACTGCGTTCGGATCGTGGTGGCGAGTATCTTTCTCACGAGTTTGATCAACACCTTAAAGACTGTGGGATTGCCCTACGTTAACTCCACCGAACACCTCAATTAAATGGTGTGTCCGAACGGAGAAATCGAACACTACTTGATATGGTTCGATCCATGATGAGTCACACCGTGTTGCCTCGACTCATTGTGGGGTTATGCTCTTTTTGTCGGCCGCTCTAATACTTAACCAAGTCCGTCTAAAGTCATGTGACAAGACTCCATATGAACTATGGAAGGGAACAGTCCCTAACTTGTCCTTTATACGGGTTTGGGGCTGCGAGGCTTATGTCAAATGGAGACACGAGGATAAGCTCGGCCCGCGATCGGTCAAGACATACTTTATAGGTTATCCTAAAGGAACACTTGGTTATTACTTCTATTCGCCAACCGAACAACGTGTTTTTGTTGCGGCTAGTGCGACATTCTTAGAGAAGGAATTTCTCGAGAATGCAAAGAGTGATAGAACCTTCGACCTGTCGGAGATTCCAAAACCAAATACCGAGCAACCATTGGAGGAACCTATTCCTTAAATCCCGGCTGCGGTGAATATTCCTGAGGAACCTAGGAGGTCAGGAAGAGTCTCTATTCCTCCAGACAGATACATTGGTATGGTCGAGCAACATGACATAGATGACGTTCTACTCTTAACGAGTAGTGAACCCGCAACCTATAAAGGTGCCATGACTAATTCCGACTCAAAGCTATGGCTTGAGGCCATGCAATCCGAGATGGACTCTATGTATGAGAACAACGTATGGGATCTTGTTGACTTACCTGCTAAGGTTCGTCCCCTTCAATGCAAATTGCTTTACAAGATAAAACATTCTTTGGAAGGTCAACAAGATATCTATAAAGCACGACTAGTTGCTAAAGGTTTCACCCAAGTGCCAGGTTTGCACTACGATGAAATTTTTGCACCCGTAGTCATGCTGCGTTCCATTCGGATTATCTTAGCGATCGCCGCGTTTCATGACTATGAAATTTGGCAAATGGATGTGAAAACCGCCTTCTTAAACGGCTTTTTGGAGGAAGAGTTGTACATGGTACAACCCGAAGGTTTCATCGATCCACAACATCCTAAGAAAGTATGCAAACTTAAGCGTTTAAAGAAAATGGATTTACTCGATCGGTCGAGTAACCATGTTTATATATCAAGTCGAGTGGGTGCAAGATTGTTTTCCTAATATTGTATGTTGACGACATACTCCTGATTGGGAATGACATACCTCTCTTAACTTCGGTGAAAGTATGGTTGAAAAACCATTTCCAGATGAAAGATCTGGGAGAGGCGCAAAGAATTCTAGGCATCCGTATCTATCGAGATAGATCACGACGAATGTTATCTCTCAGTCAGGAGTCTTACATAGACAAAGTCCTAGAGAGATTCAAAGATGACTAACTCCAAGAAGGGGTTTCTTCCTATGGCTCCGGGGGTGCATTTGAGCAAATCTCGAGGCACCGAGACACCGGAAGAGAAAGAGCGCATGACACGGATTCCTTATGCTTCGGCTATAGGATCAATCATGTATGCCATGATATGCACACGTCCGGACGTGGCATATGCATTGAGTATGACAAGTCGATTCCAACAGCATCCAGGTGAATCACATTGGCTGGCTGTCAAGAACATTCTTAAGTACCTACGGAGGACTAAAGATTGGGCATTGACTTATGGAGGCGATCAAAAGCTATGCGCAACCGAACCTGTTCTGTGATGCTAGCTTCCAAACGGATCGTGATGACTCGAAATCTCGATCTGGATTCGTTTTTACTCTTAATGGCGCTGCATCAGTGGAAGAGTTCAAACAAACTGTTACAGCAGATTCTACGACTGAGTCCGAGTACTATGCCGCGTCTGAAGCTACAAAGGAAGCGATATGGATGCGTCAATTCTTACATGGGCTATCTGTTGTGCCTAGTTCGAATGACCCGATCACCATCTATTGCGACAATAATGGTGCCATCTTCCAAGCTAAGGAGCCAAAGTCTAGCAACAAGTCTAGACATGTACAACGGAAAGCTCATCTAATCCGAGATTACGTGGAGCAAAAGGAAGTAGTGATAGAAAAGATTGCTACAGATGATAACATAGCAGATCCTCTCACTAAAGCATTACGACAAGATAAGCATGAAGGGCATGTAAATTCCATGGGAATTAAACGTGTTCCTAAGTTGTAGTACTCTTTTATGGATTAGATTCATTCCCTTTTGTACTCTATACGACATCATCGTTTTGATATTTTATACATATTTTGTTTTTTCATGTGGAATTGTACGACAATTTTTGAACACCACAAAGTGAATGAACGAACATTATATTTTTTTCCTTAATTGCCCACATGAGCTGATAACTCGGCAATTATTTTGTGACGTTGGTTGATGGTGGGTTCAACGAGCCATAAGTCAACCGGTTGACTGACCAATCACAGAGGCGATTTATACGGATATCTCGTAGGACACAATTGTGACATCGACGTGGAGTCCTAAATGTTTTATAACATTCGGTGCCCGGTCGTGGATAGGACTTCCATGGTGATCCTAAGAGTCGATTCTTTTGACTATCGACTGTCTCTTGAGACTAAGGCGGATTTTGGGTGACTTTGGTTTCTTTCTCACGGTCATCCGTAACAGGGGGCCAAGTAGATTTTTTCTTGGTCATTTCATGTTGTGCTTAGATCGGAAGGAGTCGAGTTGAAGGAAATATTCAGCCTTTATCGTCTTGGATATTTCTCGGGGCCACTCGAGGAGTCAGAATCGAAATGCATGGCCATGCTCGGATACGGATTCGTTTTATCACTTAAGTTACTCTCTAGTCGGGGAAACCACTCTAGATACAGATCGATTGTAAATACGACCTTTGCGGATCCGGATCTGCAAATTGTTTTACATTGAGTGGGAGAAATTTTAAATGAATATGAGAATCGGTTATCGCACATACACTTGTACGGACAAGTGGGAGTTTGTTGGAGCTTGTGTCCTCCGGTTAGTGCGGATAACGTCATTGCACATACACTTGTACGGACAAGTGGGAGCTTTTTGGGGTTGGTGTCCTTAACAGTTAGTGCAAGGACTTATAAACCTCTAAAAGGATCAAAGGGCATACTTTTGGTATTATTATCAGTTGATCCACGTTTATCAATAACGGTTGGCTTGCTAGATAAGTTTGACGTTATTGTCATACAGATGGCGGTGATCAACTGGTCCCTAAAAGTCACACCTATAGGATACGTTTGAGAGACGTGACAGTATGAAAATACAAATATGTAGATGCCAATTTTGACTAACCAGATTAGTGAGTTATTTGACTAATATTTAGTCAAAATGTGATGTTGAGATATGTTATTTAATACGGATTAAATAATAATGGCTAAGACGAATTAAACGGTTAATTCGTAAAATTGAATATAAGCGTTTTATATTTAATTAAATGTATATTGAATATAATTATACAATATTGTCTTTGTCGGACATGTATTAATAATTCAACTAATCCATGTTATTAGTTGATGTTTTAATATCCGATAACCGATGACAGTTTATAATATATACCGCGTCGTATACATTTTAGCCTCGGACCACGAGTTGAACGTAAGGAGAAAATGGAAGCCCATTCCCTCCTTGATCCACTCGGCCAAACCGAGATGGGGAGAACAAAAGGAGAGTTCCTCCTCTTGTTTAACCTTATCATCATTAGTGAAAAAGAATTAGGGTTTTTGGAGATTAAGTTTTCTCTGAAACCGAGATCTCACATCTCGAGAAAAACTCACATCAAGTTCTCCCTATATTGCAAGGCAATCGGAGAACACGTTCTAGCACAAGGGCATTTCTCGGACGGTCTTGGGTGCAACAATTAGGAGGGAATCTCTGTTGATTTCTGTTCTTTACGCCGTGCATCAAAGGACCCGAGGTTGATTCTTTATCTTTATCGTTTCATTGTTGTATTTCGTTTATGACCATATTTCACATGTTAAATTTACGTTATAGTCCTAAATTTAAAGGGTCTTATACGGATATTACCCCACACTATTGTGTTGCGATTTCACAAACTGGAGTGACTCAAGACCAAATTTGATGGGTCTTATTTCCTTTTTCTCTAATTGGCACCGCAAAAAAATGGTTGAAGAGCCTTGATAAGGCTACTCTTGGAATTGACTCTTGGAAGAAGTTGGCTCTAGCTTTCTACAATAAATTCAACCCTCCGGAAAAGACTAACATGCTGAGAGCTCAAATCACGGGTTTTAAGCAAAGGGATGAAGAATCTTTGTATGAAGCTTGGGAGCGATTCAAAGGAATTTGTCGCTCATGTCCTCATCATGGACTTAGAGAGTGGTTCTTGGTACAACAATTTTGGAATGGTCTTTATGAAGACTCAAGAAACATTCTCAACATGAGATCAAATGGTATGTTCACCGAAGTTGACGACAATCAAACTTGGAACAAGATTGAGGAAATGGCAGTCCATAATTTACAATATAGTAGACCTCGCTAGGCTACTAGAGGAGGAAAGCATGAAGTAGACTCTATTACTCAATTGGGTGCTCAACTTAGTGCTCATATTGATACTATAAACTTGAAGTTTGAGAAGGCTATGGCTAAGCTTGAAGAAGCCTCAAAATCACCAAAGCATCATGTTAATGCCATGGTGGAATCTTCATCAATCCCAAGTGGGATATGTGAGAATTGTGGAACTTTGGGACACGACCAAAGTGAATGTAGGGGAACGAATGAGCAAGTAAATGCTTTTCAAGCATACAAAAGTGATACCCCTTATTCCAACTATTACAATGAAAACACCAAATTCAACCCAAATCTCTCATACAAATGCTAAAATGTTCAAAACCCTCAACCAACATACACCCCACCTCCCATGAGAAACCAAAATCAAAGACCCTTTTTCAACCAAAACCAAGGTTATCAAAATCAAACTCCATACAATCAACAAAATGACCAAGGTTTTGATGTTCAAAAAGCGGTACTCCAAATGCAAAAGAATCATCAAGAAATTTTCACTCAAATGCAAAAAATAGCCAAGCAAAAGACATTACCATCAACAACATCCTAGCCCACACAAAAATGTTGGAAACTAATTTAACCCAACTAGCATCTTCAAAAGGGGCAATTACCACCTCAAAGTAATCCCCCAAGACATGAAACGGTTAGTGTCATCCACTTGAGGAGTGGTACGAGATATGAAGGACCAAAGAAGCAAGTTGAGGATGAAGTTGTGGAAGCTAATGATAAGGAAAGAGTTGTGCAAAACTCTAGGGAAGAAGAACCCACCAATCAAGAAGTTTCAAAGAAAAGTGAAGAAAAGGCCAAAGAGAAGGAGCCCATCGTGATTAGACTTCCATTCCCGAGTCGTCAAGCTAAGCCTAAGTTTGATGACCAACTTGGAAAATTCATGGAAATTGTGAAGAATTTAGAAGTCTCGATTCCTTTCACGGAATTGATCAATCACGTTCCTGCCTATGCAAAGTACATGAAGGACATCCTTACGAAGAAGAAATAAATCCGAAAGCTTGAGACTATTGTCTTCACTAAGGTGAGTAGTGCCATCCTCCAAGGGAGTTCACCTCCAAAACTCAAGGATCCGGGAAGCTTCTCCATTCCATGCACTATTGGTGACACTACAATCAACAAAGCTTTATGTGACCTTGGGGAAAGTGTTAGTGTCATGCCATATTCGGTTAGCAAGAGGCTAGGAATGGGAGAACTCAAATGTACCAATATCACGTTTCCAATGGCGGATAGATCAACAAAGACACCTTTAGGGGTATGGGAAGATGTTCCCGTGAGAATTGGAAAATTCTTCATCCCGGTGGATTTTGTTATTGTTGACATGGAAGAAGACTCCAACATTCCTATTATCTTAGGAAGACCTTTCTTGCACACTGCGGGAGCGGTGATCGATGTGAATAATGGAGAACTCACCCATGAAGTGGGAGATGAAACCATCACTTTCAATCTTGACAAGACCATGAGAGCTCCCCGATTGCATGAGCCGTGTTTTATGGTTGATCACTATAGCCGAAAGGATGATAGGAAGAAGTTGGAATTTCAATGGAAAAAGAAAGTGGATGATGCTCCATCAAAAGAGCAAGGAAATAGCAACAATGAGATCTTGAAAAGATCACTGGTGACAAGTGAAGAAGATGGCCTCATTGGCCAAGACAAGAAAGAAGGAGAGTTGTCTCTATCAACTCAAGAAATTTTTAATGATCAAGGCGATGAAGTTTGCGGTCTTTGGGATGATGAGTTCGAAGCGATATTCAATCCCTATATTGGTAATGCTATGAACCAAAACCATCATGGAGAACAACAAGTGCAAAAATCTATTCAGGACCTTTATCATGATAATGAGCAAGCTTTCAACTACTTCTTCAAAGTGTTGAGCAACATCAACAATACCTTGAACATGCCCCCTTGACATCTCACATTGGATAAGATTTTGGTGGAGTCCTCCCTAAACCACCATTTGAAAATATTCTAACTCCCTAACTTGCATTTCAATTATTACATTGCATTTTTGTCATTTTTGGGTTTATATTTTTGTGCCTTGATCAAGATATTTATCATTTTGAGAGAAGTGAGGGAGGGACTTATGATTTTATTGATGTGTAGTGCTTTACCTTAGTGTGGGGATAATAATTGCCTAGGCTATTCATGCCTTTGTAGTGGCCCTACAATGAAGAACACGAGAATTGAAGAATGAAAATGACACGGGTTATGATGTACCCACGGATGGACCTGAATCCGTGTGGTCAAGGAGGAATCCGAGCATCCAAATGGACAATCCGCTTGTCCTGAAGAACCCGAGCATCTAAAGTCACCAGACGCTCATCTGGTAGAGCTGCAGAATACAAAAAAACTGGTCTGTCAAAGAATCCGAGCGTTTCAGCTGAGAATCCGCTAGTCTTATTCTGGACGGTCGTCCTTCACAAAAGACGCTCGTCTTTTTAATAGAAAAAATCTGGGATTTTCTCTGTAAAGGAATCCGAGCGTCCATCTAGAAAGACGCTCGTCCCTACCCAAGGAATCTGCTCGTCTTAGAAGCAAGACGCTCGTCCTGTGGCGTCTTTTCCTGAGCCAAACATTAATGAAACCGCCCGTTCCGATGCCTGGTCCGCTCGTCCTCTGCTGCACTTTCAAATATAACGGTTGATTTAAACTCTTTTTCTCCCATTTATTCTCATTTCTTCAACATACATACATACCCAAAAACCCCAAAAACCCTCATCCTCTCCATCAAAAAAATCAAATTTCCTCAACCAAATCAAATCCAAAACAAAAATTAATCACTCCTTTTGCAACAACAAGTGATTCAAACACCAAAATCTTCAACCATTGAGTCGATTTTTAGGATACAAAGCAACATTCATTCAACCTAAATCGATTTGGGTATAACTAAAAATTGAAGATTTCAATCTTTCATTGGTGTAATCAAGCAAAGGAGAATGACAAGAACTAAAGGAGGTAACAAGGCACTCCCAAAGAAGACACTTTCTAAAAAGCAACTAGCACTTCAAGCAAATGAATTATCAAAGGCTTTGGTAGTCCATGAGGCAAGGTTGGAGGTTCAAGAAGAAGAGGTTCAAGAATAAGAAGCTCAAGAAGAGGAAAGTGAGGAAGAACAAGCAAGTGAAAGTGAGAGTTGACATGATTCCACATCTATGGAGGTTTATGATGCCTCAAGAGATGATGATGATGATTATGGTACAATGGGTTAGGATTAGAAAACTTTGGAGGCTCCTACATTCCTACACCTCCCTTATGGTTTGTCTACTTCTCTTGTTTTTATTTTATCTTGATCAGTTATTTTGTGGAGTCCTAGCTACTTTGGAGGACGAACACCTTGGCTTCATTAAGGTGTTCTTTATCTTTGCTCCCAATTTATAAAATCCAAAACTACAATCTTTAGTTTTATGCATTGCATTCCATGTGCATAAACTCCCCCGAAATTCATGACGTTAGAAATAATGTCTATTTTGGTTTGGGGAAGTTCTTGAATATACATTGGGAGCTAATTTAAATTATGCTCTCCGCCATAACAAAAACACATGCATCATGTAGTGTAGCTTAATATAGTTTGCATTTAGTTTAGAAATCATGCATACTCATTGCATAATTTCCTATCGTATTGGCCATTGAAGACAATGCCCATACTAGTGTGGGGATGGGAAATTCTAACTTGACTTTTATTCAAAATCCAAAAAAATCAAAAAATTTCGAAAAATCCAAAAAAAAAATGAAAAATTGAAAATCCAAAAACAAGTTCATCTCCTTTGTAGTATAGTTTTGTATATATTGTTTTGTATATATTGTGTTTGTTCATCCTTGTTCACAATGATTGACTACGCCACATCGGAGACATGAGGATATTGAAGACTGTATGGTATGATCTTTCCAATCTATTTTTTCCTCTTTATGTTAATGACTATGTGGCTTTATTTTGATTGATGCGGTATAAACAATGTGAATTTAGGACATGCATTTAAATTATTTGGCATATTAGTTGGTAGAAGCATATGCATTAGGATATATATGTTAGTTGCATCATGCCATATAGTTGTATTTAGGAAAACATTTTGTGAAACCGTCTATTTGGGAAGCTTGACAAGTGTATATAGGCCCTAGTAGATGCTTTTTCTTCTTAAGACTTTGCTTGTTAGAATATTTGTAAAACACCCTATGATGTGTCATGCTAGTATCCTTTGACCCATGGATTAAGGCCTAGTCAAGAGTACCTTGTGGTATGATAACTCCTTGGCTACCGTTTATTCCAAGGTGACCCTTGAAACCATGCAACCATCATTCATCCATGTTCTACCATACATTTTTCATCAAAGGGAATGGGCACAAAAAAATTTCAAAATTTGAGTTCAAGAAATGAAATGAAAAGTCAAAATGTTTGCAAATATATCAAAAAATATACCAAAAGAAAAGAGGAGTAACAAAAAGAAAAACTCCTATGCTTCAAATATAAGGCACCCTCGTTACTAATTGGGGTGACTTTGAAAATGTTCAAAAGAAAATGCAAAAATCGAAAAGTTGTCAAGTATTAAAATGCCAAACATCAAAATAAATGGCAAGAAAGTGTTCTCAAATGTCAAATGCATGAAACTCAAATACTATTGATCCCTTTATCCATCGTATCCATTTTTGTGCATTGTAGAGAGGGGACGTCCCTTTTTCTTGTCTAGGGGAATTCCGCGATCCTGCAGTGTTTCTAACACCATAGGGAGTCTATTCTTGACAAAAGCATTTAACGATTGAGGACAAATGTACCCTAGCTTGACACAACTTAGAGGTGATTTATTGGTATCCGTCTAGGCTTAATAGTTTGAAGAAACCATATCTATGAAGGAGTGTGTACCCTTGAATTACTTCCCCTTTAGATAATTTCCGCCACTTAGATGAGGAAGTGGCTATTCTTTTTGTATATGCATCCATTACTTTATTTTGTGTGCTTTAATGATTGGATATGTCGTCATTTTGGCAAGCCCCACCTTGCCTTGCAAGAAGGCATCCTACCTTATGGTTGTCTTGTTGTGAGTTGAAGGGGCGGAGTGAGACTCGCTAATTGTCTCATATCGGCTATATTAGTAGGACAATTTAAATAAGGGTCCTAGTTATGTCACCTCTTTACTCGGGAGGAGCACAGGTTCGGTTTGGGGATATTTGATGTGATCAATATTTGAGCATATTTAGTCCCCGAATTAGCCTCGTTCCTATGCTTTTTACTGCATGTTTGGGTCATTTACTATCTTTAGTCCTTTGTTTTGCATATTATTTGAGGTTTTGTTTCCTTGGTAGGAGAGGAGTGCAAACCTTTCATTTTCATGGCAAAATAGAGCTAAATTGATCGAATCTAATGACCAAGCATCAAAGAGAAGACAAGACTAGAAGGCATTTGTAGATAATGTAGTAGATGGGCAATGATGAAGAAGATCCTTGCATCCCCGACAAAATACCGGAGGATTGTTCGAAGAAGAAAAGAAGAAAAGGAAGCTGAGCAAGAATCCGCTCGTCCCAACCATCGGGACGCCCGTCCAACAGCTCCCCAGGACGCTCGTCCAAGCCACCAAGCCGCTCGTCCAGCAGCTCCCCAATCCGCCTGTCCCGACCCTTGGACGCTCGGATTGTACTCCAGAGGGGCACGTCCTCTTCTTTCTTCATTTGAGATGCGCATATTTTTGGAAGACTAGCTAAAAGGAGACCCGCATCTTTTCTTGAGAGGAGCGATTCCTCAAGGACTTAATCGTCATTTAAGCCCTTAGTAACCCTAATTTGTACACCTAATCCCCACTATAAATACCCCATTAGTCTAATTAGATTATCATGTTCTTCTTTTAAATCTTTAGTGTAGTTTATACTATTCTAATCTCTCTTTAATCTTGTAATCAACTTCTAATCAAATATTAATACAAATCTAATTTCCTTAATTTCTCTTTTGTTCATCTTTTATTTTGGAAAATTGGAGATTATTTGGGTTTATTGGGAGATTGACAACCTTCCATCAATCATCAAGTACTTCTATTATTCTTTGCATTATTATTTTGGAATCATCATTAGGTATAACTCTCTTAATCCCTTTTTAATTATTGTTAATCATCTTCATTTATTCATCATGTTTTGCTTTGATAATATGATTGACAACCTTGTTAACATGTTAAACTTGATAATGAGTGAGTAGTTTCCATAACTAGGGTTAATGGGTAATAAGGGGAAACCAACATGGGGGATGATTCATGCTTAATTTAATATGTTTTCATAATTTATTTGCTTGCTGCTTGTGATCTCAACTTATGCACATGTTATGTTTGATGAAATGCGAGCCTATGAATCCTTGCATTTTTTACCCATCACTTACCTTTTCAATGAGACTTGTAAGACATAAACCAACTCGAGTCTCATTAGACCATGCATATAGTTGAGTAGGAAGGATTAAGTCGACTTGTAGGTGTTGTACAATCTAATCGATTCGGCTCCGGGACCCAAGCCTTCCTAGGATTGTAAGATATAAACAAACTCGATCCTATCACAATAATAATTGCTTGCTTATAATTTGAAAATACGTTTGTATGATTAATTCCCATGAATCCCCTATGAACCCATGACACCCTAGTGCTTTTAATCAATTGTTTACATCTAATTTTAGTCATCTTGCTTGTTTACTTTAATTGTTATTTAGTTTAGTGATATTCTTATCTCAACCCAAATTGTGACACCCCTAGACACCACAACTTGCAATCGAAAATCCTGCATCAATACCCGTCCCTTGGGATCCGACCTTTACTTGCCTCTTTACTAGTAGTAGAGTTATTTGTGAAGTTATAAATATTGTTTTGCTCTAGATGCCCCTAACGACAAGTAACCGAAATCTAAGCTCAAAGCGGACCGACCAAGAACATTCCATGCGTGTGAGGTACGCTTGTAACCTAACACCGTCATGATCTCCATCAGTCCGATCTGCCACGAGTCCATACGGTGACGCCTGATACCAACGTTGCCGGAGACGCTAACGCCCGCCTTGAGGGAATAGCGATCCCCGAAGATACGCTTTGAGCTGTAAGCTAGGCAGTCAGCTCTTAGGGTTGGCCAGAAGTAGCCTGTCCTTAGTGAAAGATCATAGATCCTAATTAGACTCTCTAATTAAAAATCAAATTATCTCATAATTTGTGTTTATGTGATCTATGTAACATGGATGCTAATATAAAAGCATAATAATAAAGATTAAGGAAAAACAATTTCTTCACATTTATTTTGATGGTAAAAATAGGCACAATCAAGATCTCCTATCTTGATTGTTCTTGAGCTGAATAAAAATGGATGATCCTCCTAGTAAAAACCTTCAAAGAGAAAGTCTCCTTAAAGTAGCACCCAAGAACAAAGCACCCATTAATCTAACAAATACTAACTAGATATTTGTTAAATCTACCCTTGATAATATGTAAAAAATACTAATACACTTAATATTTATTTTTTGTTTACTAACAACTTAGTAAAATGATATTATTAATTTTAGAGAGAAACGCCAACAAATTTAACTCACATGCAAAAGTGTGCAAGTGAGTGTAGTCTATATGGAGGGAGTGGTTGGGTGAGAGGGGGTGGAGTGAGGGAGTGGATTTTCTTATTTTTGTCCAATCCTTTATCACATGCAAAAGGAACAAAAGATAACTTATGGAAGAAAATAAAGGAAAGTGAAATGATTATGTTTATAATCATCCACTACATTCTATTTTACACGGTCCAATGCCCCATTTACGGGTCCATTTTTGTTCGAATATTTGTCGCACAAATACGTGTAAATTTTATTTAAATATCGTTTTATATTTAAATGCTTCCAGATTAAATTTTGTTCAAAACACTCCGTAAATATGTGTGTACCGCTACATATAATATTTACGTACTAATATTAATCACATTAATCAATTAGTACAATTTTAGTGAATTAACAATTAATTAACTAAAACCCGTCTCATAAAATTTATTATTTAATTATCGCATAATTAAATAATAACTGCCGCGCCACGAGTTCGTAACTCGAAATCTCTCTAAAAATAATCGACTAACCTTTTAGTCTATAAATCAAGGGACTAAATAAATTGTATCTCATACAATTAATTAGTTGTCAATTGGGGTTCGTTCCTTTAGGTGTGACCGAAAGGGGTCAGTTGATCACCGCCGTCTCACGACAATAACGTCAAACTCTAGTCAACCAACCATTATTGATTTACGTTAATCAACTGACGAGGATCAAATAATAAATATCCTGATGATATTCCTTTAATGAGATTTATTATGTAAGCACACTATTGTGGAGGACACTAACTCCAACAATCTCCCACTTGTCCGACACAAGGTGTGCACTACCAATTCTCTTATCCATTTTAATCTCCCACTCAATGCAAGGTGTCTTTCAGGTCGCACTTGCACATGAACATATCGCGAGTGGTTTTCTTGATCAAGAGTGTGACTTCTTGCCCGGAAAAATCTCCCACGGATTACATCCGAGCGTGGCCACGCATTTATAGTCACAAGTCCTCGAGTGGACTTGAGATATAGTTACCCAACGTGGGTGGATAATTCTTCTATGCCCTATCTATCTTTGCCCAATACAGATCATCATGATTCAGAAGATGTCCTTTGGCCTCCTTTCACGGCAGGACATAGGACAAAAACCAATGTCACTCAGAAACTACTTTGACTTGGATAATAGTCTCCAGTCAAAAGAATCGACTCATAGGAACATCTTAGAGATCCCTGCCATGACCAGGCGTCTATAATAGAACTTAGGGACTCTTTAAATGGTCACTGTCCGGCAAAGTGTCATACACTCTGCATATGTGATTGACTAGTCATCACGTATGACCTCATGGTGTTGAACAACCATCAATTGACTTATAATCTAGACATTCCGAGACGTCACCTCATTAAGTGACTAGGGACAAAATACAATGTTCATCTTATTCACATTAATAGTGTTCAATATTGTCTTTACAACTAATTCGGATAAACAAGGTATTCATGTTTTCAGTCAAACTGAATAAATGAGTTCTTAAAGAGACTCAAACAATGAATGCAATCATGACTTACGTAAATATTAATACTCTATCCAATATTTACATAACGATCTTCAGCAATTAAGGTTTATTCCTCAATCAAATTGAGATGACATAACCATCATGTCTACCTTATGCCAACGGCTTTGATTAGAGGATTATCAACAGTTGCATCACTCTAATTTCCCTTACTATTTTCCTTTTTTTTTCTATGCAATCTTTCATCACATAGAGCCTTTCTGAATACATGTCTAAACAAGTTTTTAGACTCTGGTTCTAAAGCCAGTCAAACACTCCCACTGTTTTCACAGTCTCTCGGGAGATAATATTTGGCTAACAGAACTACCCAAGTTCCATTAAATTCTGGATATCAACTATCTCTTTTACAACATCGGATGTTGTAATGTACTTAGCTTTCGTTCATGATTTGTACGTATAACACTTATACATACACATCCTTCATATGAAATCTTTTATGTTTGACTCCTCATACATATCTGCTTTATACATGTATAACTTATTATACATATATGTATAACTTCTTATACATATTATTCTTTATGCACATAGCACTTTTACATGGTAACCATTCGTTAACGAGGCCCATAACATCTTATAAGCATAGGAATGTAATCGTGTAATCCTTTTACACGAAATTCATTAATTCCTCCAAACTACAAGAGTAAATCCTCAGTGCTTGTCAAGTACTCAAGGATGCTCTTGATAACCATCTAGTGACACTCACTAGGAAATGATTGGTAATAACTTCTCATATTCTCAATATGATAATTCCCGACGAGAGAAGATTTTAGCATATTTAATAGATCCTGCAACAGAAGCACAAGAGATCATATTAATTGTTCAACAACTTGAACGAGTCAAGAGTCTTATCACATAAGTCACTTGTCTATAATGCTAATATCCATGGAGATCTATCTCATTAGATCCGGATGTTTAAGATGCGCCATGCTACTCTCAAATATTCACCCGATAATATTTCTAGTCACTAATATGCCAAACACATATTTAGACTAAGAAATATCACCTTAGCTGCCACTAAACTCCATGTATCATCATGGTACCTCGACAACACGAGTAATACCATTCTGATTGACTACATGATTGAACCCTAAGTTCCAACTCTTTAACGTATATAAGATCACAAAAGAGATCTTTCAAGCATGCCAGGATTCTTAGCATTGACAAGATTAACAAAACTTCTCCCTTCATGAGTAACATTCAAGGAAAAAGTTTCGTTATTCTTTTGCCGAACTCATCCTCATGAGAGGCTATATTGCTAAGAACATACGAATTAATATAGGCATTTGGGTTGTCACAAACTCTCTATAACGAACTCAAAATTGAAACATCTTATGTAACCTTTATGACAAGATCAAGGTAACCTAATTTGGTGCAAATTATTCGCCCTAAATTAAGTCTCGAAAGTATTTCATGTTTCCTTCCTTATCACATGTTGTGCAAGAAGACCAATTCGAATTGCATGGTGATACGCCATCACATAGAGTTCATAATACAGAAATGCCTTTGATGAGGGTTGATGATTCGTTGCTTTCGAAAAGTAACGCAATATTATCGAAAAATTATCTCCTTATAACCACTGAGCCACAATAAAGAACGTCTTCTTGCATTGTACTCAGTTTGTGGGTCTTGGACTTCCGTAAGTTCAAAATTTCTCCCACTCCGTCTTCCAGAAAATGAAAATCTTTCTAGAAAGACGGCATTATGAGCCACAAACTCTTTGTTCTCGTTTTGGAGGAGTAAAAACCAAGTGGTTCAATTTTGGATAACCCTCACAAATACATAAATTGGTTCTAAACATAAACATTTATGGTCCCAAATGTATAAAAATGACAAGTTAGGGACCTCCCTATCCATGTCTCATATGGAGTCATTTAGGCTTTTATAGTCGGGTTTTAAACATTTAGTGAGAAAATAGCCTACAAAATTGCGAAAAACCTCAAACTATATCTCATAAAGTTCGGTTTATATTCTTGACTACACCATACTCTATGGTTCACAATCTTCTTAGTGATCATCAAGGTCATTACTTGATATTACCCATTTGACCTTCAAAGTCATTACTTTGAAACTTCCGATCAACATTTTGATCTTGTCGTGCTTTTGGTTTACTACTTCATTTTGAAAATATTCCACGTTTCAAAAATCACTTTTATGTCTTATTAAATGGATACTACTGAACATTACGGTAAAAGTAACTAAATATATATATAACCAACTATCGGCCTTACACGTCCGTATATATATGGTCAATCACCTCACTATTGTGTTTCTTTTCTGCAAAAGAGAACATAATATATGCACACATACCATAAGATTCTCAATCAAATGGTTGTTCAATGTACTTTTCGTTTACTCGTTTTAAACGAATTTACTTGAGGTTTGATCAATTGGGTTCACCGGATTAGATACTTTAAAATCTAAAAGATAGTATAACATTTTGTTTTCGTGAAGAATGTAAACTACCTATAACTTGTGTGGTCTAAACCAACCACTAAGTTATCATAGGAGTAGGTTTAACCTTTTGTTTAAATCCACATGAGTTATGCCTTCTATGTTTAAACATAGATGTTACATTATTTGAAAACCAAATTTAGGTACATTTGTCCTTATCGAAATCGTTGCTACTCTAGCATCATTTCGATATAAAAATGTCCTATGCTAGACGTCTTACGTTTTATCAATTCATGTAAACTTCTTTACACGGAAATGACCCATACTTGGTATCTCATACCAAGATAGTGGAACTAGCCTATCCTTTGAGAGTAGATGTCTCCTTCAACTTTGTTCTATCGCATGCATCTAGGGTAGCTTCTTCTTAACTCCCACTCACTTTCACATTCCTCTTTGCTTCAACAAGCAAAAATGAATCTTATGAAGACCTCTCTTCTAGTCATTCATGATATTTTATACACTTAGTACGAGTAAATTACTATAAAGTGAGTGCAACATGTGATAAAATCTCAACTTCTTGCGAAATTGGACTACCTAACCGTTCAATTGTCATCATATGCCTAAACTCTTTAGCGCATAAACAATCGATTTGGCCTTTATCGAAGTGAGCCATTTGACGGTATCATATTGGAGTATTCTTTGTGTTTTTGAAAACTCTTTTCGCAAAATTTTGAATTACTCTTAAATAATTAAAACTAATATGTCATCATCATGACGGAGGTGTCCCTTTCGAAATCAAGACTCTCTGATAAAATGTGACTCCCTTTTAAACTCATAATAAGAGTTTTCTACATTAAACCCCTTTTTAAATATGTATGGATGTTAAGTTGTATAATAATCGCAATAACTGTTGTAAGCTTATGTAGGTGAATTGGTAAATCATGTTACCAATCATTGCTACCGAATTCTTTCAAAGAAACCGTGTTCTATGAAAGAACGAAACAAGTGTAATAATTAATAGAGGATGAAAGGAGGATGAAATGTGCGATGTCATAGTAAATACATTAATGAAAAAGAGGGAAAAATAGGAAAGATTAACATTCAATGTTTTAAAAACTTGATAAACATTTTTAACAAGTTCATTTATATAATGACCTCTCATTAAATTATATAAATGATTCCAAGAACCGTCTTCAGACAAAAATAGGCATCGCATGGGCGAAACATTCCATAATTGTGTAAATTCGGTACGTCAACGGTTGACTAATTCTACCTCTAAAACTATTGGCTGGCGAATTTCCTTAAATCCATCTACTAGCCCCGGAATACAAGACCGTCTTATACCCCGTTGAGTTCAACTAACTTTGGCGCGTGATAACCGTTTATCACCCTACTTACCTTATGCGATCCCGCTAAGTGTTCACAAATTAAGATGTGGTCGTTGGGTCACGGTCGAATCAAAACACAATTTATATATTCACAAACAACTCTACAATTAGTAAAGAGGCAAGTAAAGGTCGGATCCCAAGGGACGGGTATTGAAATGAGATTTCTATTGCAACTAGTGGTGTCTAAGGGGTGTCACAAATTGGGTTGATGTAGAAGGTCACTAAACTAAAATAGCAATGAAAATAAACAAGCAAGATGAATTAAAGGGGTGTAAACAATTGATTAAAGGCACTAGGGTGTCATGGGATCATAGGGGAATCATGGGATATGATCATACAAACATGTTCTCAAATTATAAGCAAGCAATTATTGTTGTGATGGATTGAGTTGGGTTATATCTTACAATCCTAGGAAAGTTTGGGTCCCGGAGCCGAATCGATTAGATTGTACAACACCTACAAGTCGACTTAATCTTCCCTACTCAACAACATGCATGGTCTAATGAGACTCGAGTTGGCTTATGTCTTACAAGTCTCATTGAAAAGATAGGAGATGATAGTAAATGCAAGGATTCACTGGCTTAGCATTTTATCAAATATAACATGTGCATGAGTTGAGATCAAAACAAGCAAGCAAATAAAACATGAAAGCATATTAATTTAAGCATGAATCATTCCCCATGTTGGTTTCCCCTAATCACCCATTAACCCTAGCTAAGATACTACTCACTCATTATCATGTTGATCATGCTAGCAAGGTTGTCAATCATACCAACAATATGAAACATGATGAATAAATGAAAGTAATTAACAATAATTAAAAAGGGATTAAGAGATTATACCTACTAATGATTCCAATAATAAAGCAAAGATAAAAGAAGTACTTGAATGCTTGATTGAGAGGTTGTCAATCTCCCAACAATAACCCAAATAATCTTCAATTACCCAAAATAAAGGATGAACAAAAGAGAGATTAAAGAACTAAAACTTGGATTAAAACTTGATTAATAATTGATTACAATATTAAAGAGAGATTTGATTGATATTAACTACACGAATTATTGATAAGAAGAACATGCTCCTCTAATTAGACTAATGGGGTATTTATAGTGGAAATTAGGGAGGATGCATTAGGGTTAACTAAGGGCTAAACTAGTAATTACACTTTTTAGATTGAGCAAGGAGGAGCCGGTATTTTCCGAGAGAAGGGCTTCTTTCTTCGTAGCTTGGAGAAGACAATCCGTCTTTGTCTTTGAATCCGGCGGAATAGGGTCGGGACGGGCGGATTCTGGCGTTGGAATCCGAGCGGATTCAAGGGAATCTGGACGGATTGTAGAGGGGGAATCCGAGCGGATTAAGGCAAAGCCGCTCGGATTGTGCTGCTGCGGGACGGACGGATTGGTGACAATCCGCTCGGATTGTCGATCAAAGAACAAATCTTCTTCTTTTCTTCCCTTTTCTTCATAAATTCCTTGGGGATTTCCTTGGGGACTCAAGGATCCTTTCTCAACTTTGCTCTTCTACTATAATATGTACAAAGGCCTTCTAATCTTGTCTCTCCTTGATGCTTGGTCATTGAATTCGATCAATTTAGTCTCGTTTTGCCATGAAAATGCAAGATTCTTACTCCTTTCCTACCAAGGGATCAAAATCTCAAAGAATATGCAAAACAAAGAACTAAAGATAAGAAATGACCCAAATAGGCACTAAAAAGCATGGGAACAAGGCTAATTCAGGGGCTAAATATGCGCCAATTATGGTCACATCAAATATCCCCAAACCGAACCTTTGCTCGTCCCGAGTAAAGAGGTGACAAAGACTAGGACCAATACTAACCTATCCCAATAATATAGCCGATATGAGACAATTAGCGGGTCTCACTCCGCCCCTTCAACTCACAACAAGACAACCATGAGGTAGGATGCCTTCTTGCAAGGCAAGGTGGGTCTTGCCAAAATGGCGACACATCCAAACATTAAGCACATAAAATCACATAAAGGATGCATCTACAAAAAGAATAGCCACTCCCTCATCAAGTGGCGGAGGCACTAAAGAGGAACAAATTTAAGAGCATGTAATCCTTCACAAATACTAGTTCAACAAATTACTAAGTCTAAGAGGATGGCACTAAATCACCTCCAAATGGTGTTAAACTAGACTACTTTCGTCCTCAATTTCCAAATGCTTTCGTCAAGAGCGATCGGATGGTGGTGGAATGATGATCCCTATGATGCTAGTAGCATATGACATGACAAGTCTCGAATTCTCTACAAAAGTAAAGGTCATGGATCGTCCCAAACTCGACCAAGTGGCTTGACAAAAGGCTTTTTGGGAATGAAATGCTCAAATCTTTATTCACAACGGGTGGATATGACTAGTATTTAAAATTGTCCTCATTTCACTTTCACATTTCAAAAATTTAAGATGGGGTTTGTCCCTTCCGGGCTAGTGTCCTTTGCTTTCGCCAATCGCTTATTAGGCAATCGGTTAACCTCTAGACAATAGCTTTTCGGGGTGATAGTCACTCTGTCTCTGGGCGGCCGAATTCACAACCATATGGGTGCCCAATTCAATGGATCCCGCACCAAAGCACATCGAAGTGGTACGCCTCCATCAAAACAACTTAAATTTCTCAACAATTCATAACATTTGAGGTTTCCTTGGCATTACATTACTTCCAGATGACAAAATTTCTTTGAAATGAGCACTTCAAGCTTATTGATAGAAAATATTTTTGGGTTGCCTTACCACAAGGTCAAACAAGGTCACCTAGACAAGTTAACCAAGTCCACATCGCATCACGGGGTTGGATAGGTGACTCACATGCAAACCCTTGACTAGGCCTTGGGTCATGGGTCAAAAGACACTAGTATGACACTATCTAGGGTGTTTTACAACCATTCTAGTAGGCAAAGTCTTAAGTTGAACAAGTATTTGTAATGGCTTAGTTGCTCCTGTCAAAGTTCCTAAATAGGCATTTTTCAAAACATTTCTAACATGCAACTACATGCCATGATGCAACTAATATAAACATCCTAATGCAAGTGATTCTATCAACTAATATGACATATAAACTAAATGCAAGTCCTAAATTCACATTGTTATACCGCATCAATCAAAATAAAGCCACATAGTCATTAACATAAAGAGGAAAAAGGAGATTGGAAAGATCATACCATGCGGTCTTCAATATCCTCATGTCTCGGATGTGGCGTAGTCAATCAATGTGAACAAGGATAGAACAAACACAATATATACAAGACTACAACATGTTTTTGGGTTTTTAACTTTCAAATTTTTATGACTTTTGAGATTTTTCAATTTTTTGGATTTTTGAATAAAAGTTAAATTTTAGAATTCCCATCCCCACACTAATATGGGCATTGTCCTCAATGGCCAAAATGATGGAAATTATGCAAAGATGATGCATGATTTCTATACTAAATGTAATCTACACTAAGCTATGCTACATGATGCATGGTTTTTGTTATGACGGAGAGGAAAATTTAGATTACCTCCCGTTGTGTATGCATTAACTTCCCCAAACCGAGTGATACACTATTGCTAATGTCCAAGGATGGGTGTAGTTCATGCACACACTATGCTATGCATGAAACTAATTTGTCATTTTGGATTTTGAAAATGGGAACAATAAAATGAGAACACCTCAATGGTACCGAGGTGTGAGTCCTCTAATAGAGCTAGGACTACTCCAACAATGATCAAAATTATATAAAATACAAGGAGAGAAATAGACAAACCATGACAAGGTAGGAGTCTCCAAGGCTTGCTAATCTTCCATCATGCTATCATCATCACTTCCCTCATTAGAAGTGGCCACATTGCCACTTCCCTTGTCATTTTCTTCTTCACTTTCTTCCTCATCTTCCTCATCATCATCTTCACCATCCTTTTCTTCTTTACTTGCTTCTTCCTCAATATTATCATCAACTTCTTCATCATTACCAACAACCTCATTGTCACCCAAAACGACCCTAGATGCACCCGGAAATAAGACTTCTCTATCCGCCCAACTAGGCAAAGGACAAGATGGATCAAGTAGTCCTTGCCTAGCTAAGTGTAGAAGGGGTGGATATTGAGCCAAGTAGGCATTTTTCCGATCTTCATAGGCTTGCTTGTGCATTGCTTGCATGAGAATAGTCACATAGTCTTTCCCAACTTCAACTCCTTCCGGCTTGAACTCTTCATACTTAAAGGGGTAAGGTGGTATGACAATGGAAGAGGAGGGCATTTCAAGATCACCCTTTTGTTGTTGAATGATATACTCGGCCTCTTTGGAAAGGGGAAGTAGATAATTGGTCCGGTGGACGCTTAGACGACAAATATTCGAAGGCAAGGTGAACGATCTAGCTTCACTAGTGAGCCATCCATACTTAGTGTCAAGGGGGTTATGGGCAACCCACTTGAACTTGTGAATCAAAGTATGCATATCAACAAGATGGCCACCCTCCTTTGCTTTGTACTTGTTATCCTTATTGAAGTTAGGATCAAAGTGCTTGGCTAGGATAGTGACTAGGCCGCCATTGACAATAACGGTCGTGCCCTTCTTCCCACAATCAATGTTGAGCCATCTATCTACTAAGAGCCTCAAAGAATTTTAAGGCTTGGTGTGTACTCTTCCGATATTCAAAGCCGATTCAAGGAGAATAAAATCAAGTCTTGTGAGATGGTTGGTATCTTTCCTAGCAATTATGGTGTTACACACGACCTTGTGCCATACTCTTATGCCCGGATGGTGGACCAAAAGAGCACGACTCGCATGAAAATCCTCAAATTTCTTCCCGGAGATTGCCTCCCAAAGAGGTTCGGGGTCATACTTTCCATAACTCTTAAAATAACTCGGTTCATCACTAAGACCCAAAATTTCACCCAATTCCCTAAAGGTAATGCGTCTACTAACATTAGCTAGACGAAACTCGAGATTCTCCCTATTCTCAACTTTGGTGACTTTCAAGGAACTTAAAAATTCCAAGGTAAGGGAGGGGTATGTCAATTCCTTTGTTTCAAACAATTTCTTCAACCCCATGGCATTGAAAAAGGCTCTAGTTTGCTCAAGAACACCCAATTTTTCTAAGGTATCTTCACATATGAATTTGGTGGATTGTAATGACTTCATAGCAAACTTTACAAAGGTATTTCTATGGGTATCGGAAATAAAAGTTACCTCCGGATAATGCAAAAGTTGATCAATTACCGGAGTAGAAGGTGTTGTTGCTCCCATAGAAGGTTGTTGTTGTTGTTGCACTTCCAAGTTTGGTGTTGCTACCACCATTGCCAATGCTTTCTTTGTTTGAAGAGCCTTTTGCCTTTGTGAGAGTGCCTTAGCCTTTGGTGCCTTTGTTGCCTTTGTTGCTCCCTTAGTCCTTGCCATTGATGAACTAACCAAGAAAAGAATGAAAAATCTTCAATTTGTAGTATGCCCAAATCGATTTGAAGGTGAAAGGCTTTGCCTTTATGAAATCAAAAATCGACTCAAAGGTTGAAGATTTTGTGCTTGGTTTTGATTTTTGTTGAAGAAGGAGTGATTGATTTGTTGTTGGAGCGATGGTTTGATTTGTATTTGGTGAATGTTGTTGAGGGTTTTTGTTTTTGTGATGGAGAGGATGAGGGTTTTGATGTTGTGGGTAGTGTTTATGAATGAATGAATGAAGGTGGGAGGGGTTTTAAAGAGACCGAAATTTTCGAATCTGCAGGGGCAATCTGTGCGGATTCTGCCCAATCCGTGCGGATTCTGCTCTTTCTGGACTTTGCAAAACTCGCCTAAAGACGGGCGGATTGGTGACAATCCGCTCGGATTTGCAGAACACGGGATGGGCGGATTTGCTTAAAGACGGACGGATTTCAGTCCAGAAAATTTTGCTTGTTTTCCTCAGCTGCAAAGACGGACGTCTTTCTTTCAAGACGGGCGGATTCTACAAGACGGGCGGATTCTTCACAGGACGCCCGGATTCAGTCACAGTCAAGAATTTTTCAAAATTCAGCTCAATTCAGACGGGCGTCTTTTCGCAATACGCTCGGATTGCGAAGACGGGCGGATTCGAGGAATCCGCTCGGATTCTTCCCCAATACACAGATTCAGTTCCATCCGTGCACAATGCATTTCCCATTCCATTCTTCCATTCTTTCTTCAAGTCTTGTGTTCGTCATTGTGGGGGCACTACTAAGGCATGGATAGCCTAGGCAATAGCCATCCCCACACTAAGCTAAAAGCACTACACATCAATTGAAATTGATAGTCCCTCCCTCACTTCTCTCAAACATGACAATTATTTTGATCAAAGTAAATAAAAATCCAAAGATGACAAAAATGCAATACAAGAATTGAAATGTAAGTTAGGGAGTTAGAAATATTTACAAGTGGTGGTTTAGGGAGGACTCCACCAAACTCTCATTCTTGATGAGATGTCAAGGGGGCATGTCCAAGGTGTTGTTGATGTTGCTCAACACCTTGAAAAAGTAATCGAAGGCTTGTTCATTATCATGGTAGAGGTTCTCAATAGACCTTGGCCCTTGTTGTTGGTCTTGATCGATGGCATTACCAATGTAGGGATTAAAAATTCCTTCAAATTCGTCGTCCCAAAGACCACAAACTTCATTGAGTTGATCATTGAAAATCTCTTGCTTAGATGGAGACAACTCTCCCAATTTCTTCTCTTGGCCAATGAGGCCATCCTCTTCTTCCTTGGTTGATTTTGATGAGCTTTGCAAGCTCTCCTTGTCACAATTCACTTGCTCTTTGAATGGAGCATCTTCAATTTTCTTCTTCCATTGGAGTTCCGATTTCTTCCTCTCATCCTTTCGGCTATAATGATCAATCATGAAACATGGTTCATGTAAACGAGGAGCTCTCATAGTCTTGTCAAGATTAAAAGTTATGCTTTCATCTCCCACTTCTAGAGTGAGCTCACCATGTTTCACATCAATCACCGCACCCGCGGTGTGTAGGAAAGGTCTTCCTAGGATGATTGGAATGTTGGAATCTTCCTCCATATCAACAATAACAAAGTCCACCGGGATGAAAAACTTCCCAATTCGCACGGGGACATCTTTCCATATCCCTAACGGTGTCTTCGTCGATCTATCGGCCATTTGGAGTGTGATGTTGGTACATTTAAGCTCTCCCATCCCCAACCTTTTACTCACCGAGTACGGCATGACACTCACACTAGCCCCTAGATCACATAAGGCTTTGTTGATCGTTGTGTCGCCAATGGTACACGGTATTGAGAAGCTTCCCGGATCCTTTAACTTTGGAGGTGAACTCCTATGAAGTATTGCACTACTCACCTTAGTGAAGGCGATAGTCTCAAGCTTCCGGATCGACTTCTTCTTTGTGAGGATATCGTTCATGTATTTCGTATAGGCCGTCACGTGATTGATTAATTCCGTGAAAGAAATTGAGACTTCCAAATTCTTCAAAATTTCCATGAATTTTCCAAGTTGATCATCAAATTTGGGCTTGGCTTGACGACTTGGAAAAGGGAGTCTAATCACAATGGGCTCCTTCTCCTTGGCCCTGTCTTCATTTTTCTTTGAACTTTCTTCTTTTGACGATTCTCCATCTTTGGAGTTTTGCACAATTTCTTCCTTTTCGCTAGCTTCCACAACTTCATCCTCAACTTGCTTCTTCGGTGCTTCATACCTTGTACCACTTCTCAAGTGAATGGCACTAACCGTTTCATGTCTAGGGGGATTACTTTGAGGTGGTAATTGCCCCTTTTGTCTTTGTGAGCTTGAAGATGCTAGTTGAGTCAATTGTGTTTCCAACATCTTGGTGTGAGCTAGAATGTTGTTGATGGTGGTTTCCTTTGCTTGGCTATCTTTTTGCATTTGAGTGAAAAATTCTTGTTGATTCTTTTGCATTTGGAGGACCGCTTTTTGGACATCAAAACCTTGTCATTTTGGTGATTGTATGGATTTTGATTTTCGTAACCTTGGTTTTGATTGTAAAAGGGTCTTTGATTTTGGTTTCTCATGGGTGGTAGAGTGTATGTTGTTTGAGGGTTTTAAACATTTTGGCTTTTGTATGAGAGATTTGGATGGAATTTGGTGTTTTCATTGTAAAAGTTGGAATAAGGGGTACCACTCTTGTATGCTTGGAAAGCATTCACTTGTTCATTTGTTCCCCTACATTCACCTTGGTCATGTCCCAAAGTTCCACAATTCTCACATATCCCACTTGGGATTGATGAGGATGCCGTCATAGCATTAACATGATGCTTTGATGATTTTGAGTTTTCCTCAAGTCTAGCCATAGCTTGTTCAAACTTCAAGTTGATTGTGTCAATGTGAGCACTAAGTTGAGCACCCAATTGAGTAACGGAGTCCACTTCATGCTTTCCTCCTCTAGTAGCATTGCGAGGTCTACTATATTGTGAGTTATGGACCGCCATTTCCTCAATCTTGTTCCATGTTTGATTGTCATCAACTTCGGTGAACATTCCATTTGATCCCATATTGAGAATGTTCCTAGAATCTTCATATAAACCATTCCAAAATTGTTGTACCAAAAACCATTCGCTAAGTCCATGGTGAGGACATGAGCGACAAATTCCCTTGAACCGCTCCCAAGCATCATACAAAGACTCTTCATCCCTTTGCTTAAAACCCGTAATTTGAGCTCTTAGCATGTTAGTCTTTTCCGGTGGGTAGAATTTTTTGTAGAAAGCTAGAGCCAACTTCTTCCAAGAATCTATTCCAAGGGTGGCCTTATCAAGGCCCTTCAACCATTGCATCGCGGTGCCGATTAAGGAAAAAGGAAATAAGACCCATCTAATTTGGTCTTGAGTCACGCCCGTTTGAGAGATAGCATCACAATAGTCGCAAAAGGTTTCCATATGAGAATGAGGGTCCTCACTAGGCATCCCCCCCGAATTGGCTCCTCTCAACTAATTGGATGAAGGCGGACTTGGCAATAAAATTTCCGGTTAGATGTTGCGGTGTAGGAGTACCATTTGGTAGATTCCCCTCGGTGGGTACGGAGTGTGACGAGAATTTAGGCATTGTAGGTGGATTTTGTGGGGTATTGTGTAATGGGTTTTCTTCTCCTTCTATTGCGAAAGGATTGACAAACTCACTAGTGGGTTGAACAACTTCACTAATACCTCTTAAATTCCTCCTAACAAGTCTCCTATTGTTCGTCAAGGTTCTTTCGATTTCACGGTCAAAAGGTAACAAATCACCTTGTAACCTTCTAGACATGCAAAATATCAAACAACTCGAAAACAATTAGAACAAACCTTGAGGAGTTTTACTTCCTCAAGGCGAAGAAAGACACAACTAATAACAATAAAAAGAAATCTAAATCAAACAAACACCGTCCCCTGAAGAACGGCGCCATTTTTGATGCGATCCCGCTAAGTGTTCACAAATTAAGATGTGGTCGTTGGGTCACGGTCGAATCAAAACACAATTTATAGCTTCACAAACAACTCTACAATTAGTAAAGAGGCAAGTAAAGGTCGGATCCCAAGGGACGGGTATTGAAATGAGATTTCTATTGCAACTAGTGGTGTCTAAGGGGTGTCACAAATTGGGTTGATGTAGAAGGTCACTAAACTAAGATAGCAATGAAAATAAACAAGCAAGATGAATTAAAGGGGTGTAAACAATTGATTAAAGGCACTAGGGTGTCATGGGATCATAGGGGAATCATGGGATATGATCATACAAACATGTTCTCAAATTATAAGCAAGCAATTATTGTTGTGATGGATTGAGTTGGGTTATATCTTACAATCCTAGGAAAGTTTGGGTCCCGTAGCCGAATCGATTAGATTGTACAACACCTACAAGTCGACTTAATCTTCCCTACTCAACAACATGCATGGTCTAATGAGACTCGAGTTGGGTTATGTCTTACAAGTCTCATTGAAAAGATAGGATATGATAGTAAATGCAAGGATTCATAGGCTTAACATTTCATCAAATATAACATGTGCATGAGTTGAGATCAAAACAAGCAAGCAAATAAAACATGAAAGCATATTAATTTAAGAATGAATCATTCCCCATGTTGGTTTCCCCTAATCACCCATTAACCCTAGCTAAGAGACTACTCACTCATTATCATGTTGATCATGCTAGCAAGGTTGTCAATCATACCAACAATATGAAACATGATGAATAAATGAAAGTAATTAACAATAATTAAAAAGGGATTAAGAGATTATACCTACTAATGATTCCAATAATAAAGCAAAGATAAAAGAAGTACTTGAATGCTTGATTGAGAGGTTGTCAATCTCCCAACAATAACCCAAATAATCTTCAATTACCCAAAATAAAGGATGAACAAAAGAGAGATTAAAGAACTAAAACTTGGATTAAAACTTGATTAATACTTGATTACAATATTAAAGAGAGATTTGATTGATATTAACTACACTAATTATTGATAAGAAGAACATGCTCCTCTAATTAGACTAATGGGATATTTATAGTGGAAATTAGGGAGGATGCATTAGGGTTAACTAAGGGATAAACTAGTAATTACACTTTTTAGATTGAGCAAGGAGGAGCTGGTATTTTCCGAGAGAAGGGCTTCTTTCTACGTAGCTTGGAGAAGACAATCCGTGCTGTGCTGGAATCCGGGCGGAATAGGGTCGGGACGGGCGGATTCTGGCATTGGAATCCGAGCGGATTCAAGGGAATCCGGACGGATTGTGGAGGGGGAATCCGAGCGGATTAAGGCAAAGCCGCTCGGATTGTCTTCTTTGCAGACGGACGGATTGGTGACAATCCGCTCGGATTGTCGATCGGAACAAATCTTCTTCTTTTCTTCCCTTTTCTTCATAAATTCCTTGGGGATTTCCTTGGGGACTCAAGGATCCTTTCTCAACTTTGCTCTTCTACTATAATATGTACAAAGGCCTTCTAATCTTGTCTCTCCTTGATGCTTGGTCATTGAATTCGATCAATTTAGTCTCGTTTTGCCATGAAAATGCAAGATTCTTACTCCTTTCCTACCAAGGGATCAAAATCTCAAAGAATATGCAAAACAAAGAACTAAAGATAAGAAATGACCCAAATAGGCACTAAAAAGCATGGGAACAAGGCTAATTCGGGGGCTAAATATGCGCCAATTATGGTCACATCATTACCAAGGTAAAAAGAGAACATTCCACTTGGGCGAGCGTGGCTCTAATGAACAAGGGATTCATCGGTGTTCCTAATTGGTAAGGCTAATCTCAATTTTATTTATGTGAGAGATCTTGTCAGTTTAGTCATAAATTCCCTATAAGTGAACTAATTCGGTTAATGAAAATGACGTGAATTGACAATCGCGAAAATAAAATGCATGTGAATGGCGATTTTGGCATGCGGGAAAAACAAAAGCAAGCAAGCATATGAATAATCCTAGTATGGCCTCCTAGTTAATAAAAACTAGACTATTACATATCGGAAACCAACTCCTTGGTCCCTTGCCTCTTCATTCCAAAAGTGGCTCCTTCTTGGATAATTTGGAACACCTTTCCAAAAATAGACTCCGTCTCGATGTAAATCCATCTTTTGGAAACGCCGGTAAGAATAACTATTACAATTGAATTACATAGCTATTCCTATTATACATTAATTAATAAAATAACTAAAACTATTAATTAATTACAAACCGACAATATGAGATCGTATTTAAATTACAAACAAATCGTGATTCCCATTCATTTCGGTAATAATGATTAAAATAAACTAGGCCATACCAGGTACAACAAAATAAATACTTTAAATAAATGACAATAATTCATTTAACATAAATAAATATACTTAAAATGCTGTAAAATGATGACAAAATCGCCCTATCTTACAATCGTTGGTATCTTGCTCGGTTTTGTGGATTTAATCGATTTTTAACTTGTTAAAATCAATAATCAACTCTTAAATCTTATTTAAGTCCAAACTAATTGTCCAAGCTGTTTTGGACCTTAAAATTAGTCCTCACTAATTTGATGATGAATAATTAGTTTGATTTGGTGATATTTGCTAATTTAATTAGTAAAATCATAACTTTTAAGTAATAAATTCAAAATAATTGAAAATATTACCACTAAAACCAATAAACATCAAAATAAGGTGAAAATACATTTTAAATTTAACTTTTAACTTTTAAATCATATTTTTAAATGTACATAAATTTATCAAGGGTAGGAACAAATGTTTCGAGTATATGATTAATTTATTTCACTTTATCGACTTTTATCTCATAAAATAAATAAACATGCAAAACTTCAAACCAACTTTTGAAATTTTACATAGAATCTGTAGAAAATATGCATGAAACACCATAAAAATTTCATGACCCGAATCAAATTTTAACTATTTTTAGTTAACTCTTAACCAAAATACGGCATTTTTGACTCGGTTTTCTACCAAATATCATTAAAAATAGCAAAATAACTTCACAAATCACCAAATTTTACCATAAACCTTATGAGATTAGTTGGTATGCATGCCCAAAAAATTTCGTGCTAAAACCTCTTCTAAGATAATTTTTGAGTTTTTCAAATTATCTCATAATTTGTTTAATATGCTTAAAATCAACAAGCAAATTACAAGCCTACCTCTGATACCACTTGAAAGATCATAGATCCTAATTAGAATCTCTAATTAAAAATCAAATTATCTCATAATTAGTATTTGTGTGATCTATGTAACATGCATGCTAATATAAAAGCATAATAATAAAGATTAAGGAAAAACAATATCCTTACATTGATTTTGATGGTAAAAATGGGCACATCAAGATCTCCTATCTTGATTGTTCTTGAGCTAAATAAAAATGGATGATCCTCCTAGTAAAAACCTTCAAAGAGAAAGTCTCCTTCAAGTAGCACCCAAGAACAAAGCACCCAATAATCTAACAAATACTAACTAGATATTTGTTAAATTTACCCTTGATAATATGTAAATAATACTAATACACTTAGTATATATTTTTTGTTTACTAACAACTTAGTAAAATGATATTATTAGTTTTAGAGAGAAAGACCAACAAATTTAATTCACATGCAAAAGTATGCAAGTGAGTAGTGTGTAAAAATGAACAACATTTTGGTCTATATGGAGGGAGTGGCCGGGTGAGAGAGGGTGGAGTGAGGGATTGGATTTTCTTATTATTGTCCAATCCTTTATCATATGCAAAAGGAACAAAAGATAACTTATGGAAGAATATAAAGCAAAGTGAAATGATTATGTTTATAATCATCCACTACACTCTATTTTACACGGTCCAATGCCCCATTTACGGGTCCATTTTGGTTCTAATATTTGTCGCACAAATATGTGTGTATCTCTACACATATTATTTATGTACTAATATTAATCACATTAATTAATTAGTACAATTTTAGTGAATTAACAATTAATTAACTAAAATCCGTCTCATAAAATTTATTATTTAATTATCACATATTTAAATAATAACTGTCGCGCCACGAGTTCGCAACTCGAAATCTCTCTAAAAATAATTGACTAACCTTTTAGTCTATAAATCAAGGGACTAAATAAATTGTATCATATACAATTAATTCGTTGTCAATTGGGGTTCGTTCCTTTAGGTGTGACCGAAAGGGGTCAGTTGATCACCGCCGTCTCACGACAATAACGTCAAACTCTAGTCAGCCAACCATTATTGTTTTACGTTAATCAACTGACAAGGATCAAATAATAAATATCATGATGATATTGCTTTAATGAGATTTATTATGTAAACGCACTATTGTGGAGGACACTAACTCCGACACTTAGATCCTTGCTTGCCAGGCTTCTGCCGCCTTTGTTATTTCCGCAGTATCCATCATGTATGTCCTCAATAACTTGTTTGGCTTCATGAGGCTCCAGCCATATCAGATAAGGTCCAGCCTGAGACTTTTTAAACAAGGTGTTATTTATAATGGTATAGGTGGATGCTTTAATTCTAAAGGCCCTTGCTTCATGCATGTCTTTGGGTTCGATCCCCTGTAAGAACCAGTCATAGTATGGTTTGGTCCGGGAGTTCGTGTCCTCAGTGACGGGACAAATTTGGTCAGGTTTTGTAATGGTCGGTTCGAGCAGGTGAACAATAGGTATCTTATCAAATATAGCAGGGCTGAAATTTGATCGCAGGCTGGCTAGGACATCAGCCTGGGTGTTTAAGTCTCTTGGTATTTGATCAATGTCAAATGAAATAAACTTTTTGCAATGGTTTTTGGCATAGTCTAAATAAAGAACCATTTTGGAATCCTTTGCAGCGTAGGTTCCTTTGACTTGACTGTAAATTAAAAGTGAGTCTGTTTTTACCTTGAGATTTTGCACGCCAAGATCTATACATACCTTAAGTCCGGCTATCAGGGCTTCAAATTCAGCTTCATTGTTTGTTACCTTAACTTCACAACTGATTTCCTGAGCTATTAAATCCCCCTGTGGTGATTTTAGTACTAATTCTAGGCCAGTTCCTCTCATGTTGGTTGCTCCATCTACGTGTAAGGTCCATTCCTGGCCCAATTTTTGGGTGTCTAGTTGATTGACCTCTTTTATGAGGTTTGGTTCTAGGTTGGGACTGAAATCAGCCACAAAGTCTGCTAAAGCTTGGGATTTAATTGTTGTCCTAGGTTCAAAGGTTATTTCATAAGTACTTAGTTGTACCGACCATTTTGCCATTCTACTTGAAAGTTCAGGTTTTCTAAGGACAGATTTGATAGGCAGATTGGTCCTGACTATTATTTGGTGACTGTCAAAGTAAGGTCTGAGTTTTGTCAGGATACAATTAATGTAAGTACGTATTTTTCAAGTAATTCATACCTTGTTTCTGCATCCAGGAGACATTTATTTACATAATAGACGGGGTGATGTTGGCCTTCAACCTCCATGGTCAGGACTGCACTTACTGCCGTCTCAGTGACTGATAGGTAGACCGTCAGGGGTTCTCCTTTGTTAGGTTTGGCCAGTAGTGGAGAAGTAGCCAGGTAAGTCAATAATTCATGGAAGACGGTTTCATTTTCAGGCATCCATTTGAACAACTTGTTCTTCCTGAGAAGGTCATTGAAGGATCTGCATCTTTCAGATGATCTGGATATGAATCTATTTAGGGCTTCAACTCTTCCTGTTACTCTCTGGAAATCTTTGACTAACTTAGGAGATTCTAACTCTAGGATGGCTTTTATTTGTTCTAGGATGGCTTCAATCCCTCTTTTTGTCACCATGTATCCTAGGAATTTGCCTGATGACACTCCAAAGTGGCATTTGGAGGGGTTGAGCTTCATATTGAATTCTTCCAGGATTTTGAAGGCTACTTCGAGGTCCTTCACATGATCTTTTGCCTTCTTTGATTTGACCAACATGTAATCTATGTATACCTCCATTGTGTCGCCAATTTGGTCTTTGAACATCATGTTAACGAGGTGTTGGTAGGTTGCCCCTGCAATTTTCAGGCCAAAGGGCATTGCTATGTAGCAATATATGCCCCTTTCCGTGATGAATGCAGTATTTTCCCCATCAGCTGGGTGCATTTTGATCTGGTTGAATCCACTTAAGTCATCCATAAATGTTAGTAGTTCATGCCCAGATGTAGCATCTACCATTACATCAATGTGAGGGAGTGGGAATGGGTCTTTTGGATAGGCTTTGTTGAGATCTATGTAGTCTACACAGACCCTTCATTTGCCATTATTCTTTTACACCACCACCACGTTGGCCAGTGATTCACGGTACATTACTTCTCTGATCATTCCCATGTCTAAGAGTTTGTCCACTTCTTCATTAATGATTGTACTACGTTCAGGGGCAAACTTTCTCCTTTTCTACTGTACAGGCTTAAAGGAAGTGTCGATATTGAGTTTATGGGTAATAATATTAGCATCAATGCCAGTCATATCAAAATAGGACCAGGCAACATAAAAAGACTTTTTCTTGAGAAAAATTACTAGTTCTGGTCTGACATTATCGTTTTTCGTGTGCGTGAGACTTCGCTTTAATAAGTTTGGTTAGGATTTATTTAGACTTTAGACAGTTACTTTGGGTTTTGCGCAATTTCGGGCGCGTTATTATGTGTATTTGCAGGTTCATAGACCATACTAGCTCAATTTATTGGGCTAATTCGAAGAAAATCAGAACTTACAGCAGGTTTCACAGTCGATCGACTGCCTCCTATGGTCGATCGACTGGGCTGCGAATTCCAAGAGCTTCTGTTCCTGTTCACTCTGGTCGATCGACTGGGTGATGTGGTTGATCGGCCATGTTCGCTGTTTTACCTGTTTTCGATCATTCCCCTGCTGTGTTTGGTCGATTTGCGGAGTTGAGGGAGTCTTTTCTCCACTTTATTCTCCAACTCACTTCTGTTTTCTTCTGTTTCTTTATTTTACACAAAATTTTGCGTTTAATAAATTGTTTTATCGGAATTACGCGCGGTATTTTCTGTCCTTTCAGGTATTTATTGGTAGCACTGCTGGCTACTGAAACCTCCAAGCTCACCCTGGTTTGGGGAGGTTTTTTTTTGCTGCGCATAAAGTCTTGTGAGTTTCCGAGTCCTTTTCATGTCTTTTTAATTAATTTTAACGCAAAATCCCATTTCCCTTTTACTTCATTACATGATTTTGCACAATGGGGACATTGTGTGATTTGGTTTGGGGAAGGGTTTTGCGTTGCATTTCATTTGCTTGCATTCACGTTTACATTTTGTCTTGCATTGTTGTTTATTTTCCCTTATAAATACAAAAATTAAAAAAAAAATTGAAAATTTTCAAAATTTCAAAAAAAATATCATGTTTATTTTAGCATATAGGTTGAGTCGGAACGGTAGTATTTCAATGATGACATTGCATTTGTAGCTGTTTATGTCTAAGCCTTGCTTAATTGACATGTTATTGGTAGAATCATGTGCATAGTCTACGAGTTTTCGTTATATTTCTTGCTGAACTTGAGACTTGACTTAAATTTTGGCAAACTACTTATATTCTGAGGTTTAGAGCTTATAACTGGTGTCATTCATGACCAGTTTATCTAGGATTGTGAGTAGTTACTCCTTGCATATCATGTATCATTAATTTGCACATTTATGAAATTCAATTGCTTTTTGCCTGCATACATTCGGGTTAGTGGTTGGTGTCACATGCAGGGAGGTGCTTACGATTTCCCCTTAATTAATTTTACCCATTGGACTCCACATTAGCAAAATTTGCCTGTTGACCCTTAGCTACATCCAAATTTAGCATGCCTTGTCAAGCTAGTTTAGATTGTTTTGCGGTATATAATTTATTGTGCCAAGTTTGGTTTGTATCCAGTGATTTGGAGTTGGTATTTAATGAAGAAAGGGAGGATGAAAAAAAAAAAAAAGAAAAAAAAGCGTGAAAGAAAAAAAAAAAAAGAGAAAGAGAAGTTGAAAAAAGAAAAATTCGAAAAAATGATGGAAAGAAAGATTGAAAAAAAAGAGATGTTGTTTGATGAGACGGTTTCTGCTCCTATGTTCTATCTTATATCATTTGAGGAGTATTTTCAGTTCGGTTTGGTGAGTTTTGTGCCAAATGAAGGGCACGTGCTTAATTCATAATCGGATGAGAAATGGATGTTGTCTTATGGTTTTGTTTAGGTATTAGCTTGATCACCTATACCTCCACATTCCCATAAATATTTTGCCTTTTCTTACCCATTGCCTCACTTTACTATATTTTTGTAAGCCCTCGGTTGTCGCAGGACCTTGTTTGGTTGGAATGTATGTACGGTAGTTTGAATTGTCTATCATATTAGTTGCATGCATGATTATGTGGGTCGTAGTCTAGGTGACCGGCTATTTCTCGTCCTCTCTTACATATATATGCTTACCCTTTGCTTCATGAGAGAAGAGTGACCCGTGAGAGTCCAATTTTAAAGGTCTTGCAAGGTCGACGGTTCAGCTTTATTTTTAATGGCTATATAACTCGTTTGCATGATTCATATTACTAATTGATTGTTAGTTGTTGCATTAAAATGGTTTAGGATTTACATGTTGCATTTTGCTCTGAGATTGAACTCTTTCCATTAGGTTTTAGGATCGAGTCTAGTTCTTGCTTGGGGACAAGCAAGGGTTTGGTTTGGGGAAGTTTGATGTGTGTCTAATATATGATGTTTTGCACCTCATTTCACACGAATTTCAGAGCTCAATTGAGT
This sequence comes from Silene latifolia, assembly GCF_048544455.1. Taxonomy (NCBI): domain Eukaryota; kingdom Viridiplantae; phylum Streptophyta; class Magnoliopsida; order Caryophyllales; family Caryophyllaceae; genus Silene; species Silene latifolia. The sequence goes on along the minus strand of NC_133538.1, from coordinate 221,614,700 downwards.
AGTTTATGCTACTATTTCCCTTGTTTCGTGTATTTCTTCCTTTTTGTGTGATATTGCAGAAATATGAAGATTTCAGCGGAAAATGAGCCAAATCCGTCCCTAAGTGTTTAGCATTGCATTTGACATGGAGTAAAGACTCGGGAAGCAAACTTGGTGCGCATTTCAAGGCCTGAAAGACATATTTGCGAGCGTTTAGAAGCCAACTACCAGCTACAGTGGTCTATAGACTGACCTACATGGTCTATAGACTGTCAAAATGCTTCTCGACATTGCAGCCTGCTTCAGATGGCAATATCTCGAGTTCTAGAGCTGATAACCGAGTGATTCCAATTGGAGGTGAAAGCTTATCCTCTTAGATTTCGAACGCCGCATAGAACGCCTTATTTGACCAAGTAACGAAGAAATGGCAGCTGTTTTAAGATCGGTGCACGCTGCCGGAATCGTCAGAATGCAATTCTGTACAGCGCATGTGGTCGATCGACTGGTCCAAGTGGTCGATCGACCACCCCACGAGCAGTTGCGCAAGTTAAAAGATCTAGAATTCCAAAGCCTATTGTGATTAGGTTTAGGAATAGAGGTTACGCAGGATTATTCCTATATAACATAACCTTAGTTTTCAAAATAAGGATCCAGTTTTTATCATTCAGTTCTTAAATACAATTCATCATTCATTAGTTTAGATTAATTTTCCGTCAATAAAGTTCTCTTTTGCATTGGGTTGCTCTTTTCTTTGCAATTCCTCTTCACGGTATTCTTTGTTCTTTCGTTAAATTTCATTGCTTTTATTCTTTCGTAGTTAGAATTGCTAGTTAGATTTCCCAAAGCCGAATTTATCGTTTTATGTCAATTAATTATTTAGTAAATTTAATTATGAATTCAATTGCTTTAGTTGTTAATCTTGCTGTTATTATTATCATCGTTATGAGTAGGTAAACACCCTTTGCTAAGATGTAGGGGATCTATGGCGTAGATGGCAGTAGAATAGGTAACCCCGCATTAGGGCTTGGTCGAGCGACTGGCTTAACTAGTCGATCGACTGAGCCGGTTTGTCGATCGACTGGGGTAGCTGGTCGATCGACTGAGTTCGTGTTTGATTAGCATTGTTTGATTCGTTAAGTGCAATATCTAGCAATGAGACCGAGAGGAGACTTGTTAGATGCTTAGTTTTGACCAACCCGTAGATTGAGAGATAGGGAAGGGCATTAATTAATGAATTAAGACACTAAATTACTGAGATCGAGAGATAATGTAATTTAGGCTTTAGGAATCACTAATCGGGGCGAGAGCTAGCATTAGTGAGACTTAGGGACTGGTAACATAGGCCGAAAGGAGCTACTAGTTAACTTGGACCGAGAGGACTTGTTTTACCCATCCTACACGACCGTATTTCGGACTTACCTAGGGTTATGTGCCATCGCAACTATAGTGAACCGACCGTCTTAGCATTTCCCTTATCATTGTTTACGTCCTTATTTACGTTTAATTACTTATTTAGTTTATGTTTTAGACTTACCCATAATTCATATCAAAACCCCCCTCACTGTTACCGTTAAGACTAGAATTGAAAGCAACTATAAATTCCCTTCCTCCATGTGGTTCGACCCTCACTACCACTTGCTAGTTGTAGTTTGGTTTTATAAATATTATTTTTGATACTCACTTCGACAGGTGATGTAGAGTGGTGTCGTCGGGTCACATCCAATCAAACACATTTATAATACTCAACATACAACTAGTTAGCGGTAAGTCGAGGTCGATCCATGGGACGGTGTGCTTTGGGTTCTAAGTCTATCTATCTCAATTTATGCTAGTGTCACAATTTGTTTGGGTTTGTAGTTGTGTCTAGACTAATGCAAGCAATAAAGTATAACAAGCAACGAAATAAAGGATGTAAACAAATGGTTAAAAGTTCTAGGATATCATGGGGTCATAGGGGATTCATGGTATTGATCATACAAACATGTTTACAAAGTTGCAAGCAATTAATGTTGTGGAGAAACCGAGTTGGTTTATATCTTACGGTTCTTAGGAAGAGTTGGGTCCCGGAGCCGAATCGATTAGATTGTACAACACCTACAAGTCGACTTACTTTCCTCCTATTCAACTTCTATGCATGGTCTAACAAGACTCGAGTTGGTTTATATCTTACAAGTCAAGTTTAGTAGATAAGATATGGTAAAAATGCAAGTATTCATAGGCTTAGCATTTCATCAAACATAACATGTGCATAAAGTTGACATCACAACAAGCAAGCAATTTAATCATGAAAACATATTAGATTAAGCATGAATCAATCCCATGTTGGTTTCCCTTAATTACCCACTAATTCTAGCTAAGTAACCACTCACTCATCATCATGGGAAACATGTCATTAATGGTGTCAATCATCACAACAAGTATAAACATGATAATAGAATGAAGAAATGAACAATAAAGATTAAAGAGTAAAAGAATTATACCAAACTTGAGGTGATCCAAATAATAATGCAAAGAATAATAGAAGAACTTGATGATTGATGGAAGGTTGTCAATCTCCCAATAATAACCCAATAATCTTCAATTACCCAATAATAAACTTGAATAATAAACTTGAACAATAATTAAGGAGAAATTAATGTGTAATTTGTGCAAAGATTAAAGAGAAATCTATTCTAATATACTCCTAATCTAATCTAAAGAAGGATTGATTTAACCTAATGAAAACTTGTTAAAAGGATCCCCCTTTGATTATTTACAAGTGGGGTATTTATAGTAGAAATTAGGTGGATGCATTAGGGTTAACTAAGGGCTAAACTAGTAATTACACTTTTTAAATGGAGCAGGGAGAAGCCGGTATTTCTTGAATGAAGGGAGTCTTTCTCAGATCTTTGAAGAACACGAAAATGTGCTGGGCTGGAATCCGAGCGGAATGATGTGAAGACGGGCGGATTGGCGAAGAGGGAGACGGGCGGATTGGAATGAAGACGCACGGATTCCGTGTGTTCTGGACGGCCGGATTCCAGAGAATCCGCTCGGGTTGGTCCTCAGTTTTCGTTTTATCTTGCATTCTTCCCTTTCCTTCACTTCCATTTTATTCTTGTAAGCTTGGTCTTTAGTTCTTGCTTCCTCCTCATACTAATCCATCAAATATCGTCAAATAGCTTCCGAATATGCACGAAAGACGGGAATTTCCGCCTTATTATCTCCTTTTCTACAAAACATATGAAATGCGATAGAAAAGCAAATAGGAAGGTTTTGGCGGATAAAATGGCCATGTAATGCTATAATAGTATGCAAAATAGGCTCAATTAGGGGACTAAATGTGCGCAAATAATGGTCACATCAAATATCCCCAAACCGAACCTTTACTCGTCCCGAGTAAAGAGGTGACTAAAACTAGACCTTTATTTAATCTATCCTACTAATATAGCTGATATGAGACAATTAGCGGGTCTCACTCCGCCCCTTCAACTCACAACAAGACAACCATGAGGTAGGATGCCTTCTTGCAAGGCAAGGTGGGTCTTGCCAAAATGGCGACACATCCAATCATTAGGCACACAAAATCAAGTAATGGATGCATCTACAAAAGAATAGCCACTTTCCTCATCTAAGTGGCGGAAATTATCTACAAGGGAAGCAATTCAAGGGTACACACTCCTTCATAGATACAATTTCTTCAAATTACTAAGCCTAGAAGGATACCAATAAATCACCTCCAAGTTGTGTCAAGCTAGGGTACCTTTGTCCTCAATCGTTAAATGCTTTTGTCAAGAGTAGACTCCCTATGGCGTAAGAAACACTGGAGGATCGCGGAATTCCCCCTCTTGCCTAGACAAGAAGAAGGGTCGTCCCCTCTCTACCATGCACAAAAATGGATACGATGGATAAAGGGATCGATAGATATTTGAGTTTCATTCGGGAGTTTGCTTTGTTTTTGTTTTCCCTCCAATTTCATTGTGGCATTTGACATTTAAGAACACTTTCTTTTGCCATTTCTTTTTGATTTTTGGCAATTCAACACTTTGACAACTTTCTTTGCATTTCTTTTTGAACATTTTCAAAGTCACCCCATATGTAGTGAGGGTGCCTTATATTTGAAGCTTTAAGAGTCTATTTTTGCTCCTCTTTTCATTTGATGCATTTTTGCAAACTTTCTTTCACTTTTCATTTCATTGAACTCAAATTGATGTCTTTTTGTGCCCATTCCCTTTGATGACAAAAGTATATGGTAGAACATGGATTATGGATGGATGCATGATTTCAAGGGTCACCTTGGAATAAACGGTAGCCAAGGAGTTATCACACCACAAGGTACTCTTGACTAAGCCTTAAACCATGGGTCAAAGGATACTAGCATGACACATCCTAGGGTGTTTTACAAGTATTCTAACAAGCAAAGTCTTAAGAAGAAAAAGCATCTACTAGGGCCTATATACACTTGTCAAGCTTCCCAAGTAGACGGTTTCGCAAAATTTTTCTAACATGCAAACTACATGCCATGATGCAACTACCATATAAACATCCTAATGCATATGATTCTACCAACTAATATGACATATAAACAAAATGCAAGTCCTAAGTTCACATGGTTATACCGCATCAATCAAAATAAAGCCACATAGTCATTAACATATAGAGGAAAAGGAGATTGGAAAGGTCATAGCATGCGGTCTTCAATATCCTCATGTCTCGGATGTGGCGTAGTCAATCAATGTGAAGAAGGATGAACAAACACAATATATACAATAATATATACATGACTACACTACAAAGGAAATGAACTTGTTTTTAGATTTCTAATTTTCAAATTTTTATGGTTTTTGATTTTATGAAATTAAAAGACATATTTTTGTGATTTTTTTGAAATTTTTCAATTTTTATGCATTTTTGGAATATAAATTCCCATCCCCCACTTTATTTTGGACATTGTCCTCAATGTACATGTAGGAGTAGGAATAAAAAAGAAAGTACATGTTTATTTGGATTTTTGAATTTTTTGGAATAAAGTACAAATGCAATGATATGATATGAATGAATGCATGCTCTAACTAAATGCAATTCTATATGACATATATAACAAATGAATGCAATCTAAACTATACTATATGATGCATGATTTCTAGTAAACTATGGTCACTTATGATCAAACCTCCCCAAACCGATTTAAACACTATTTCTAGTGTAGAAAAGAATAGGATTGGTCATTAGTGACTATGCATGAATTCTAATCTATATGCAACTATCTACACGAATTATATGAGATATATTCCAATGCAATTATATTATATGAACTAAATAATGTAAATGCAATATGAAATATAATACAAATGCAACCTAAATGTATATGTATATAACTAAATGCAAGTGTAAATGTAATGCAAAGTTAAAGGAAAGGATATCTTACAAATGGTGGTTTGAGGGAGGACTCCACCAAACTCATTCCTTGTTGCCATGGTTATTGATCTTGTCCATGTAGCTTAACGCTCTCAATAACCGGTCAAATGCTTGAGTACAATCCTCAAATAAGCATGAATAAGGTTTGTTCCAATTCAAGATGAAGCTTGGCCAAGGGAGCTTGTCACTTATTCTCTTCTTCACCTTGCCCTTGGCATTTGAGCCTTTGAAACACTTCCAATAAGTAAGCCCATGATTCTTGTCAACATTAGGAATGAAGTATGGATCATTTTCGTTTGGAGACTTCGACTCACCACCTTCTCCTTCAATTTTTGTGATGATGATAGCATTTGAATTTATCAATCCTTCATGAGTAGGAGGAGAATCCTTATGACCTTGATGACCGAGTTCCTTGGGAGTGCACATTGTGGGTGCCAAATTTCCACAAGTAGCTTCACGTGCAAGTTTCTCTTTGAGCTTTGCCACCAAGTAGCTTTTGTATGATGCCTTGACCTTTTGAAGAAGGTTCACCATATCCTCTCCAACAATCATTGGCTCCATGGTAGGGGCCAAGTAGTCTTCATGGGAAATGGGGAAAAGGAATTCATCTTCTTTATGGAAGCATACCTCAAACTTCTCATGGATGGGCTCCTCAAGTAAGGCAATCTCACAACTCCATTCCTCTTCTTCATTGCAAGACACATAACCCGCATAAGCTTCTTCCATAGGCTTGTCATCATCGCTATCTCCATATGAATCATAGATGGGGGCTTCACTCCTCTTCATTAACTCTTTCTCCAACACCTCAATGTTCACATCAAATGATAAACCCTCATACTCACAAAGGTTAAGAGTATTTGGCTTACTCAACCTCATGTGTTCATCATCAAACACCACACTTTCATACTCACAAGAGCTCAATGAGGTTGGCTCTTCCCACTTCTCATCAAAAGTAACTCCTTCAAACTCGCATTCATGATCAATGCTCAAGGATTGGTGGGGAGTGTTTGTTTGGGTTGCTTTCATTTGGGCAATTTTAATTGCCAACTCCTCACCATGGGTAACAATGCTTTGGAGAACATTGTTCCTATTTTGGCTCTCCTCTAGAATTTGTGTGAAGAAATTTTGTTGGTCTCTCATCATTTGGAGAACCATATCTTGCATGTCAAAGTTAGGCTCATCTTTTTGTTGTGGGTGGGTGTGAAAGTGCTCATATTGTGGCATTTGGAATTGGTTGTAAAGTGAGTTTTGGGTGGTTGGTTGTTGTGGGTATTGAATGTGGTGATTTTGGTTTGGAAAGTTGGGGTAGTAGTTAGGATTTTCATTGTATGAGTTGTAAGGTAGGTTTGTGTTGACTTGCTCCTCAAACTCCCCATACCCATAGTCATACTTAAAAGATCCACCACATACTCCATATGTCAAGTCTTGCATCATCATGGTCAAGATAAAGATACAACTACAAACATGGGAACTACAAAAAAACGGTAAGAACAATCCTTGAGGAACAAGTTCCTCAAGGTGAAAGCAAAATCAAAATAGACAAACAAGTAAGAACTTAATCACATAGCACCATCTCGGCAACGGCGCCATTTTGATGTAGAGTGGTGTCGTCGGGTCACATCTAATCAAACACATTTATAATACTCAACATACAACTAGTTAGCGGTAAGTCGAGGTCGATCCATGGGACGGTGTGCTTTGAGTTCTAAGTCTATCTATCTCAATTTATGCTAGTGTCACAATTTGTTTGGGTTTGTAGTTGTGTCTAGACTAATGCAAGCAATAAAGTATAACAAGCAACGAAATAAAGGATGTAAACAAATGGTTAAAAGCGCTAGGATATCATGGGGTCATAGGGGATTCATGGTATTGATCATACAAACATGTTTACAAAGTTGCAAGCAATTAATGTTGTGGAAAAACCGAGTTGGTTTATATCTTACGGTTCTTAGGAAGAGTTGGGTCCCTGAGCCGAATCGATTAGATTGTACAACACCTACAAGTCGACTTACTTTCCTCCTATTCAACTTCTATGCATGGTCTAACAAGACTCGAGTTGGTTTATATCTTACAAGTCAAGTTTAGTAGATAAGAGATGGTAAAAATGCAAGGATTCATAGGGTTAGCATTTCATCAAACATAACATGTGCATAAAGTTGACATCACAACAAGCAAGCAATTTAATCATGAAAACATATTAGATTAAGCATGAATCAATCCCATGTTGGTTTCCCTTAATTACCCACTAATCCTAGCTAAGTAACTACTCACTCATCATCATGGGAAACATGTCATTAATGGTGTCAATCATCACAACAAGTATAAACATGATAATAGAATGAAGAAATGAACAATAAAGATTAAAGAGTAAAGGAATTATACCAAACTTGAGGTGATCCAAATAATAATGCAAAGAATATTAGAAGAACTTGATGATTGATGGAAGGTTTTCAATCTCCCAATAATAACCCAGTAATCTTCAATTACCCAATAATAAACTTGAATAATAAACTTGAACAATAATTAAGGAGAAATTAATGTGTAATTTGTGGAAAGATTAAAGAGAAATCTATTCTAATCTACTCCTAATCTAATCTAAAGAAGGATTGATTTAACCTAATGAAAACTTGTTAAAAGGATCCCCCTTTGATTATTTACAAGTGGGGTATTTATAGTAGAAATTAGGTGGATGCATTAGGGTTAACTAAGGGCTAAACTAGTAATTACACTTTTTAAATGGAGCAGGGAGAAGCTGGTATTTCTTGAATGAAGGGCGTCTTTCTCGGATCTTTGAAGAACACGAAAATGTGCTGGGCTGGAATCCGAGCGGAATGATGTGAAGACGGGCGGATTGACGAAGAGGGAGACGGGCGGATTGGAACGAAGACGCACGGATTCCGTGTGTTCTGGACGGCCGGATTCCAGAGAATCCGCTCGGGTTGGTCCTCAGTTTTCGTTTTCTCTTGCATTCTTCCCTTTCCTTCACTTCCATTTTATTCTTGTAAGCTTGGTCTTTAGTTCTTGCTTCCTCCTCATACTAATCCATCAAATATCGTCAAATAGCTTCCGAAAATGCACGAAAGACGGGAATTTCCGCCTTATTATCTCCTTTTCTACAAAACATATGAAATGCGATAGAAAAGCAAATAAGAAGGTTTTGGCGGATAAAATGGCCATGTAAGGCTATAATAGTATGCAAAATAGGCTCAATTAGGGGACTAAATGTGCGCAAATAATGGTCACATCAACAGGTATCAGAAGGTTTTAATGATTCAGTGTAACATTCTTGGGCAGACTTTTGTTCACCTTTGATGGTTGCTATTCCCCATTTTGTTGGTATTTTGACGCATTGGTGGTAGGTTGAAGGAATGGGTCTGACAATATGGATCCAAGGCCTGCCCAGGATTGCATTGTAGGATGAGAGGCAATCCAGGGCTCCAAATCTTTCATATGATGAGACTCCTTCAACGTAGGTTTGTAGGTAGATCTCTCCTAGAGTGTTCTTGGTTTCACCACTGAATCCTACCAAGACATTTCACTTCTTTATGGTCTGGTTCTCATCGATCTTCATAGCTTTCGAGACATCAAGCATAATTAAATTGACTGAGCTGCCACCATCTACTAGGATCCTCAGAACACATGTAGTGCCAATTTGCATAGTAATGACCAAGCCATCGTGATGGATGTCCGAGATTCCCTGCATATCAGTATCATCAAAAGTAATTTGAGGTAAATTTCTAGGCTTAAAAGGAGATTTCATTTTTGACTTCCTGGCTATTTTCTTTGCAGCTGAGCTAGTCAGGTCGCAAATCTCAGATCCTCCATTGATGAATTTGACTTCATAGATTGGTGGTGATGGGGGTAGATCACGTTGTGGTCTTTCCTTATCCTTTCTTGATCTGGTGTCTTCCCTGTTCTTTGATGGCATTAAATCTTTCAGGTAGCCTTTCTTTAGCAGGTAAGCAACTTGTCTGCGTAGACCCAGGCATTCTTCTATGGTATAAAATATGTCTATGTGAAATTCACACCATCTTGTTGTGTCTTTCCTTGAGTTAGGATTGTCCGTCTTTTTGGGCCAATTGACAATGTCTCCCATGTTGTCAAGCCTTTTGACCAGTCCTGCAGTATCAACAGAGAATTTATATTCCTGAATAGGTGGATAAGTATAAGAGTTACCTCGTTGCTCATGAGCATAGTTGACTTTTGATCTATCAGGCCTGGTGTAGGGGGATGGTCTGGAGCTGCTTCCCCTGTGATTAGAACTTTTTCTGTTAGATCTTTCTTATCCTGAAACACTGTCTGTGGTTTCAGTCTTGAAGCTTTTATCTTCTTCCAGTCTGATGCAGCCAATTGCCATTGCCTGAACGTCTGCAAAAGTTAGGCAAGGTTTCATGGTGAACTCGCCACAGAAATCGCTATCCAGTGGTAGCCCATGCCTGAAAGCTTCCACGGCTGTTCCAACATCACATCTGGGGATTGATACTTTTTCTTTGTTGAATCTGGTTAAGAATGCTCTGATTGTCTCGCCAGGCTTTTTCTTGATTCTGTATAGGTCACCGGATCTCTTTTCGAGCTCCATGCTGCTAACGAACAGGTGATTGAACGATTTTATCAGATCTACAAAGGACTTGATGCTTACATTTGGCAGGTTTATGTACCATTGAAGGGCAGGCTACCAACATTCTTTGTTTGTAGTAGGCTACATGGTGTTGGGGATCTGCAGTTCCATCATCGGTTCTCATTGATGGTACCACAAACTTTTTAGTTAGATCTATCTTAGGTATCTTGTCCACGAAGGAAGAGTCAGCATAACTTTCAGCATTGGCTTCCTCAATACTTGCAGGCACTTTAGGGATCTTCTCAAATTTCTCATGAAGTTTCTGAATCTCCTGGACCATGGCCATCATTATGGCTACATTAGTTTGATCTAGGATGGTTTCTTCATTTGGGGTTTCTTCTGAGTCTGAATCAAGATCCCTTGCTTTGGTTTTTGATGGAGTTGGAGTACCAAAGTTGGAGAAATCACTATTCCTAGTGATTGAAGAAAATGGTGTTCCTGGCTGAATATTCAATTTTGAGCCTGAAGCTTTATCTCCGAGCTTTTGCTTCATATTGGACTCTGATTCTTTCACTTTCTGGACTTCAACTTCAGCCTGGGCCATCTTTTGCTTCAGTTGCTCCATTTCCAGTAGTCGTTGTTTGGCGGCAGCCGGTTGTTGTTCTATACTGTCTCCAGTCAATTTTTTTTTTTGGAAGGGTTTTTGTGTTGTTTGGGATTAGGTTTTGATTAGTATTGAGCTAGATGCCCCACGGTGGGCGCCAATTGTTTTAGAAAGACTATACACAGAGATAAAGTCTTGCCAGGGATTTAATTGCAAGGCACTTTAACTCAAATAATTATGCCTGACTAGTACGATTGATAACTTAAAGAATGAACAATAAAGTGAAAGACAGAGATTTATACATGGAAATACCCTGGAAATAAGGGAAAAAACCACGGGCACCAAGCTAGGAGGAATTGTTACTATCTTTTAGGATATCCTGACAGGGAATGTGTATGTCAGGCTAGAGGTAGTGAATAAGTACTTAATGAATATGCTTAAGTAATTTACAATAATAAAACGAGAGTAAGGATGAGTGAATAATAGATGATGCCCCTTCTTTCTTCTGCCTTGCTATTTATATCTTGCAAATGACGGTTCTTTGATGGTTGTTTTGGATGTTCCTAGGTAATAGGCCTCATGCCCTATTTACCCGGAAGTGGTTGTCTGACTCCATAATCCGCCTGCCACTATTTTAGCTCGGTTAGCTGCTCCATATTCTTTGTATATTTTGTTGAATAAGTCTTCCATTAAAGTAGCAACGATTTCTCTAGGTTTTAGTTGTGCTTTAGTTGTTTCCTGACTTGTCCTAGTTGTGCCGAACATACGGCTAGCAATTTATTTCTCCTGGTCTGGCCTGGATAGACGGCCTGACATGTCTTCCCCTCCTGACTGGCACCTTCTCGGGTATTGTATGCTTTGTATTGGATTGCTTCCGTTCAGGCTAGGCTTGGTGTTTCTTTGCCCGACTATTGTTTGGTCAGGCAGGACGATTCTTGGCCCAACAGTAACCAAAGAAACAATACCGAAAATCAAAACCAAAACTTTGGAAACCAACCTCAAGGGTACCAAGATTTTGGAAGCAACCAAAACAATTAAGGTTTCTATCAAAGGAACCAAATTAACAAACCTAATCAAGGGTTTGGGCAAAGGTTTGCTCAAGGCTTCCAAGAACAAGGGCAAGGATCAAACTTCAACAAACATGGTCCTAGAGGGAACTATCATGGGGGATAAAACTACAACAACAATCAAGGTCCCAACACTCGGAATGATTATGGGTTCCCTTTACCCATTGCTAATCAACCTTATCAAGAGCCCTTGGTTGACAATTTCCAAAATAAAATCATGAAGATGAGGAAGAACATGTAAATGCAACATAGCCAAGACTTGGCTAATTTCAAGATAGCTAGTCAACAATAAAGTGCCAACCAAAGAATTGTTCACCAAAAGGAAATGAGCGAAATGGAGGCCCGATTGCCCGCTCATGCTCTTGCTAATCCTCATAGACCACCCGGTGGCTTGCTAGCTCAAGGGAAAAGCTCCAAAGATGCTTCTACTAGACACCAAGCACATGCGGTAGTCTTGAGAAGTGGCATAGAGCTTGAATACCCTTACAAGCACCTTGAAATAGAGGTTAATGTGGATCCCAAAAGAAAGAGGACAGAAATGAATGGTGGAATGGAAAGCCCACCGATGACACCATCGGCACGGATGAGTGAAGCTAAGAAAGGGAAGAAAGCTTGTGAAGAATCTTCAAGTGGGAAAATACAAGTGGAGAGGGAAGTTGACAGTTTGGTTGAGGATTTAACTTATGAGGAAGAAGTGGGCGAAGATGCTACCGAGGAAGTGCTCCTACAACCCATCACTAACGTAAAAACATAATTCAAACCCTCCAAAGGTACTTTTCGATTCTCAACTTGTTACCCATATTCCTTACCCCTCAAGAGCAATAAGGAGTAGGGAAAACTTTAAGTATGCCAAATTTTGTGATATGCTTAAGAAACTTGAAGTAACCGTACCCTTTACCGAGGTAATCTTGAACATGCCAACTTACACAAAATTTTTAAAGGATATCTTGACTAAGAAAAGAGTCTTGGGTGACCAAGAAATAGTGGTAATAGAAGAAGCATGTAGTGCTCATATCCTTAACAAAATGTCCACTAACCTTGGTGACCCGGGAATCTTTTCAATTCCTTGTATGGTAGGTGGTGTTCCTATATCAAGAGCTCTTTGTGAATTGGAAGCAAGTGTGAGTGTTATTCCTCTAAAGGTTGTAAGGAAGATTAGCATTCATAGTCTTGCTCCTACATACAACCATGACCCTCCAATTGGCGGATAGGTCCGTCAAGCGCCCCTGGGGAGTGCTTGAGGACATACCCGTCAAAGTTGGAAAATATTTAATCCCGGCTGATTTTGTTGTCCTTGACATCCCGGAGGATAACCATACCCCCATTATCCTAGGTAGGCCATTCTTGGCTACCGGAGGAGTACTTATTGATGTGAGAAATGGGCAGCTAATCTTCCGGATTGAGGGTGACAAAGTCGAATTTAACCTTCCAAATTTGATGAAAGGCCCCAAAGTTGAGAAAGCATGTACTATAGAAGTGATTGATGAATTAGTTGAAGCGGTGGCTAGGGAAGAGTCGGAGATGGAGGAAGCCTTCCAAATCTCCCTACATGATGAGGAAATGAAGGAAGACCATGAAGTCGATGATGAACTATTGAAGAAGGTGGAAGGACATCTCCCTCCAAAGGTACAATTCAAGCCTCTACCTCCCTCACTTAAGTATGCCTTTCTTGATGAGGGAGAGTCTTATCCTGTGATAATCAATGACAACCTTAGTGAGACTCAAGAACAAAAATTTTTGAAAGTCTTGAAAGCTCACAAAAGCTCACTAGGGTATATCATTGATGATTTCAAGGGACTAAATCCAAATTTATGCATGCATAGGATCGTGTTAGAGGAGGGAAGAAAACCTAAGGTTAAAGGTCTACGGCAAATAAACCCAAGATGGCCGAGGTTGTGAAAAATGAGGTCTTAAAATTGCTTGAAGCGGGGATTATTTATTAAATCACCGATATTAAGTAGGTGAGTCCCGTCCATGTAGTACCTAAGAAAGGTGGGGTGACTATGGTGGAACAAGAGGATGGGACTCACATGCCTACTCGTCCGGTGACCGGGTGGCGGATGTGCATTGATTATAGAAAACTAAATGTTGTCACCCTTAAAGACCACTTCCCCATCCCCTTCATTAACCAAATGCTAGAAAGGCTAGTGAGGCATGCTTACTATTGTTTTCTTGATGGATACTCTAGATTTTTCCAATCCCAATCCATCCGGAGGACCTAGAGAAAACAACATTTACATGCCCCATTGGAGTTTATGCTTACCGGAGAATGCCGTTTGGGTTGTGTAATGCACCCGGCACCTTTCAAAGGTGTATGATGGCCATTTTATTAAATTTTCTTTAAAAGAGCATGAAAGTCTTCATGGACGACTTTAGTGTCCATGGAGACTCCTTTGACCATGGACTTGTTAATTTGACAAATGTTTTGAAGAGATGTGAAGAACACAATCTAGTTTTAAATTGGGAAAAATGCCATTTCATGGTTGAAGAAGGGATTATGCTCAGTCACATTATCTCCAAGAGGGGCATTGAGGTTAATGGAGCCAAAGTGGCAGTCATAGAAAATTTATCACCTCCCTCAAATGTGAAGGGGGTAAGGTGTTTTCTTGGCCATGCCGGATTTTATAGGCGATTCATTAAATATTTTTCAAAGATAGCAAAACCATTAACCTCACTTCTCCTCACAGATGTGCCATTTGTGTTTGATGAACTTTGTCTTGAGTCATTCCATAGGTTGAAGCAAGCTTTGGTCACGGCTCCTATAATTCGGGCTCCGGATTGGAATCTTCCATTCGAGATAATGTTTGATGCGTTGGATTTTGCGGTGGGTGCGGTTTTAGGCCAAGTAGTTGACAAAAAGCACCATGTAATCTACTATACTAGCAAAACTCTTGACCAAGCCCAATGCAACTATTCAACTACGGAGAAGGAGATGTTGGCCATAGTTCATGCTATTGAGAAATTCCGACAATATTTGGTTGCCTCCAAGGTGGTGGTGAATACCGATCACACTGCTTTGAGGCAACTCATGGTGAAAAAGGATGCCAAGCCAAGGCTCTGGAGGTGGGTTTTATTGCTTCAAGAGTTTGGCTAGGAAATCAAGGACAAGGCGGCAACCGAGAACGTTGTGGTCGACCATCTATCTCGGTTAACCGTTGAAGATCATGGAATTCAAGATGAAAGTAGGCCGATTAATGAATGGCTAAGAGATGATAGTCTTATGGGAGTGAGCACCACAACCCCATGGTTCGCGGACATTGCTAATTACTTGGTAAATAGGTTTATACCAAATGAGCTAGACTCAATAGAGAGGAGGAAGATGAGGCATGATGCTAAGAGATATTTTTGGAATGATGCCCACTTGTTCCGTAAGTGCGGGGATGTAAAGTTCCGGGGATGCGTGTCTAGAGAAGAGGGTATGGAAATTCTTGATCGAGTACATAACTGGGCCTATGGAGGACACTTTGCCACTTCAAGAACTATTTCCAAGATCCTCCAAGGCGGATTCTATTGGCCCTCTATGTTCAAAGACATACACTACTTGGTGAAATCATGTCATGCGTGCCAACGCACCGGTAACATTGACATAAGGAATGAGATGCCCCTTAACAACATCCTTGAAATTGAACTATTCGATTGTTGGGGTATAGACTTAATGGGACCATTTCCCAACTCATGCGGCAATGAATGCATTTTGGTCGCTGTAGACTATGTTTCGAAGTGGATAGAGGCGGTTGCATCACTAACCAATGACTCCAAGGTTATGATGAAGTTGTTCAAAAGCACAATCTTCCCCCAGTTCGGAACTCCACGAGTTGTGATAAGTGATGGTGGATCCCATTACCGGAAAAGTACGTTCAAGTCGTTGTTAGAAAATCACGGGGTAAGACATAAGACCGCCCTTGCCTACCACCCTCAAACAAGTGGGCAAGTGGAAATGTCTAACCGGAAAATCAAAGCGATTCTAGAAAAGGTGACAAACAAGAACCGGAACGATTGGTCACAAAAGTTGTCGGATGTCTTATGGCTCTCCGCACGGCATACAAAACACCATTGGGAACCACGCCCTACAAGCTTGTGTATGGAAAAGCTTGTCATTTGCCCGTTGAGTTGGAGCACAAGGCTTGGTGGGCTCTTAAAGAAATGAATTTTGATTTTGATGCCGCCGGAGAAGTTCGATTCCTTCAAAAAAATGAACTAGAAGAATTGAGGTTGGAAGCTTATGAGAGCTCCAAAATCTACAAGGATCAAACGAAGAAATGGCATGATGCCAAAATTGTGAAGAAAGATATCGGTGTAGGAGACCTTGTTCTCCTTTTCAATTCCAAGTTGAAAGTGTTCCCGGTTAAGCTACGATTGAGGTGGTCGGGACCTTTCAAGGTGTTGGATATATCTCCTTACGGTACCTTTGACTTTGGAGTGAGGAAGGAGGAACCTTCAAATTTAATGGGCAACGAGTGAAATGTTACTACGAAGGAGATGACAAGGGTCCTATTGAAGTACTCTACCTCGTGGAACCCCCTCCCAATTAGGAGATAAGTTGAAAGTTCTTGAACAATGAATTGGTTTGGTGAAGTTCCACAAGAACCACCATTTGTACATACCATGCATTTAGATAGGTAATGGGAATTTGGAACTTTTCTACTTGGCAAGTTGGATTGATGACATGATGTCATTATGAGGAAAACCGAGGATCAATATGGAACAAAGGCACAACCTTCAATTGGCCAAATCCTGACCTAATGAGTCGCTACAAAAGAGGAAAGCACGCAAATCAAGGCCAATTGAAGAAGTGATTTTAAAGTTGGAGGGAAATGAGGAAAACACGTAGGCATGTACTCCCAGCCGGGGTACCGGCGGCCGGTCCTTGGACCGGCATGTAAGTTCGTGATTGTTTCAAGCTAAATTTGAAGGATTATAGAGAAGAATCTCCCAGCTGGCAGGCCGGCACCCGGTCCACCGGCTCGTAGAGCAGCTATTGAGATTATGGTGGAAAAGACATGGAAGGGGGGTATGAGCCGGTAGGCCGGCAGCTGGTCAACCGGCTGGGAAAATTCCCATTGAGGAAAAAGCAAGGGAAATAAAGGAAGTGTATCTCCCTGCCGGGAGGGCGGCAATTGGCCCACCGGCTGGGAGAATAGTTAAGAGGATTTTGTGATTTTTGGTGTACTCTAAGCCGGGGCACCGGCGGCCGGTCCATAGACCGGCTGGGAGTTCTCTGATCATTCTGAAAAAATTTCGAAAATACACAATATTCCTAGCCGGGGCATCGGAGGCCGGTCCTTGGACCAGCTCGGAGTACACTAACGGGATTAAAACACCAAAATTACACACAAACCAAACACAATTTCGCACGACACTCCCCTCTCTAACCCTCCTTTCTCCCTCAAAATACCCTCAAACATGAACATTTCACCATCTAACACCACCAATCAACCACCAACTCCCTCCCCTTCAAAAACCCTCTCACAAAATCGAACATGGTACCAAAAAAGAGAGTCCACAAGGGGGATTTGGCACTTCAACAAGCGAAACTTGTGGCGGCCATGGCTATCGATATGAGCCCCAATCCGGCATTCCCAAACCTCCAATTCAATTCCGTAACTATGAAAGGTAATTTTATATTGTTCAAACAACGCCCCCTTCACTCGAGTCGATTTATTGACCGCCAATCTATGCGAGAACTAGGGTTAGACCAAGTCACCCATGATTTATTTGAGGGGGTTGGTATGAAATTCATGTATGATATACATGAGAAGACTTATTCCCGTCTCACTTGAGAATTTCTTAGCTCTTTGAGAGTTGATAAACATCGACAAAATCAAAAGGTCGATTTTCTGCATTTCCGTCTTATGAACAAGAATTTTTCATTGACCTTGCCGACCTTTGCTATGCATTTTGGGCTAGACCCGAGCCCATCTCATAAAGCCTCTGGAAATTTTGACCATGGTGTTCTTTGGAAGGCCGTTATCGTTCTTGATGACAACCCGCGGTGGAAGAGGGCGGTAAACACTTGTCACAATGCCGCCATCCGAATTTGGCATAGGTATATGGGATGGGTTGTTTTTGGCCGTGATGAGAATCAGAACTTTCGAACGGAGGAGTTGGAAATTCCCGGCTCTTACATTCGCGCAAACCCCACCACCTTCGAAATCGACGTGGCTCACCATATGGCCCTCTATCTTTACCGTTTGAGTAATTCACCGGGGCAATCGACCCCAATTCTCGTGGGTGGCCTCATCACCCACCTTGCCAAATGCCTAATTTGACGGCTCAATTTGAATGGCATAAACATTATCACCGGGGAGATTATGCTCACCAAAGACTACATCCAATATACTCTTAATTGGATAAAGAAAAACCCCCGGGACCGGCAAAAATATTGGCAAATCCGGGTGAATGGAGTAGATAAGAATTCCATTCCCCTTCCCAACCTAGATAGGATGAAAGTGGTGCCAAATTCATCGTACTAGTTACTTGAATTTGAGGCGAATGAAGACACCGCCACCGCCCAAACCCAAAACCCTAATCTCGTCTATGCGCGTGAGCGCCCGGTTACCGCACAACATTCTTTGCGGTACACTATGCCGACCTTTCCTTTCTTCCCCGGACCGTTCAAACACGGGGAAGCTTCCTATAGCCAACCACAACAACCACCCCTGCTCCATACTCAACTTATCGAGTTCATGGAGGCTATGAACTTGGGAATGCAAACGGCCGTGAGTGAGAGGCTCGGTTTGCAACAACGCATGGACCGTATCTATTTTGACCATTCGGTGGGTCAGTTCCCAGTTTATGATGATTATATGAGGAGGCAATACAATCACCCCTCCGGCCTTCATCCCTCCTACTACCTTGCTCCGGGTGGTGGGCATCCGAAGGACTGGTCCTTTCTCTACGGCGACATTAACATGTGCCCGGACTACTTTAGTGCTCTCGTCTTCGCCACTCCGGTTTATACACATGGGGAAGGGCATGATACTCAATGGTTCGGGAGGACTCATCCATCTTCGGTGAGGGAGGTGGCGCTAGCGGCTCGGGGGTGAGCCGGGAAGTGGATATCGACCTAACGGTCGAGGGGTTTGATATGAGTCGCCCGATGCATATGAGCACGGATGATTTCATCCGTGAATCCGAGCTTGGGGCCGCGAATGATGAAGATGATGATAATGATGACGGTGATGACACCGAGATAGAGGAGGCCTAGTAATGATGGCCCTCCTCACTCCCACTCAATCCAAATGCCGAGTATGATCCCTCTATATCCAAATCTCTCATTCATATTTCCTTTTTGTATGCATTTAGTTAGTTGTAAAATATGAAGGATCATATATCATATAGTTGCATTCATTTAAGCTTGCATTAGATTTAAATTTTGTAAAATATTGTCACATATAGAAATTGCATCCATATAGAGTAATTTGCATCGTATTTTCCATATTGCATCTAGGATAGCTCATGCATTGCATCTTTATTTCAAAAATACAAAAAATTGAAAAAATTGAAAATTTCACAAAAACATATTCTTTATTTTCCGAAAAAGTTGAAAAATCCAAAAAAATATGTTATTTTAATTTGCTAAAATTGCCTTATCACCAAGCTTCATCCGTCATAGGATATTGTAAATATTAAGTGTGGGGAGGAGGCCCAAAAAAAAAAACACAAAAACAAGTTATTTGATTTCAAGAAAATTTCAAAAACAACAAAAATATGTTTTTCATTTCTGAAAAATTGCAAAACTCAAAAATATGTTTACTTATTTTTCCCATTCACTCCTTATACTTTGTTCCATTGAGGACAATATAAATTTCAAGTGTGGGGAGGGAAATATCCACTTTGTGCATATTTGTTTATATTTGTATATGTATTTGTAAAGTTGATACAAAAATTTCAAACAACGACTAAAAATATAAAAAAATTCAAAAATTCCAAAAATATTGCATTGTATATATATATGTTTGTCTACACTAATCCACAGACGCACCCGGGCGCATTTGCGACGTTGGGAGATTGAAGACCCTCTTGGTATACTCTTTCCGATTTCTTTCTCCTTTGCCGTTCTTTTTCTTTTACATTAATGTATGGAGGAGAATGCGATTTTGTTGTTGAGGATGCCCTATTTTTGGGAAAAATTGGTGTGTGTGGATTACGTGTGGTAGTTATAGGACTTGTTTGCATTTAGAATAGATGATGCATACATTTTATATAGACTTTTTGTACCATATTTGTACGCATCTTTATGTATATTTAGTAGTGTTTGGCTACAAATGTCCCCCGAATAGTCTACCTTGGTTTCTCTTGTCTTTTTTGCAGGAATGAACCAAAGAGCAGCATAATCAAGCTTAATACATGTCCCTATGCATGCATTTAGGAGATGAGTTGATTCGGAGTTTGAAGACTACTATTTTGAGATGCACAAAGAAGTAAGATAGCTAGGCGTGCAAAGAAAGAACTTCAAATTACTAGTGCCTAATTTGGAGAGCCATATCTAGAGTTACACAACTGATTTTCAGATGATTCTAATTGGAGATGAAATCTTGTCCTCTTAACTTTCCAACGCCACCAGAAACGCCGTGTTTGCCCAAGTAACAAAGAAATAGCAGCCGTTTGAAGTTCAGTGCGCGAAGCAGGAATTGTGCGCTGGAAAGTACTCGATCGAGTACTATATTGTTCGATCGAGTCCTTTTTCTACTCGATCGAATAGCTTATTTTTAATAGTGTTCGATCGAGCAGGTTTTCTACTCGATCGAGAGGTTCTAGCTTGTATTTGTTCGATCGAGTGATATAAAGTTGCTCGATCGAGTGACTAGCTTATATACTCGGGATTTTTACCCCGTGTTAGGTTTATTTTATGTTAATAATGACTTCCCTATATAAAGGAAGTCGGGATTAGGTCATAAACACACTTTTTACATCTCATACACTCTTAAACACTGTTTTTTCTCTCTTAATTGCTGCTACTTGTTCATGCCTCTCTTTTTCCAGATCTTAACTTGTAATTCTCTCTCTTTACTCTCTTTAATTTGCAATGGTTATTATTTCTTCATCTCTTGTTCTTGCTTTATTTATATTTATGCATAGCTAATTCCTTAATGCTAGGATTAGGGTAGTCATGGTAGTATAGCAATGATGTGATAGTTGGTTAAGAGATTTAATGTGAGAATTGTTGCATTAACAATTTAATTATAATCGGTTGGTTGAATGCATGCAATTGAACTAGTTAATCTGGTTAAGCTCAATTCTAGATCGGAAGATTGGAATGAATAGACCTGTTATGAGCAATGGACTACACTAGTGAGGGCGGAAGCTAAGCCAGTTGTATTTTAGGGCGGATAGCGGACCGGAAGGACCTTTCCTTTACCCTTCTCACATTAGATCGACTGACCTACCTTTAGCTGACTTGTGCACCTATCATGATAACCCGACATCCTGGCATTTTTCTCTCTATTTGCATTTTCTCTCTCTTTATTCTCTCTCAACCCTCACTCTTTTTAGTTTTGTTAAATTACTCGAAACCCCCATCTTATGACCTTAGACAAACTGAATAACGAGTAGATAGTGATCGCCTCCCTGTGGAGATTGACCCTACTTACCGCTGACTTCTGTTAGTAGTACTTAGGTATTTATTTTTGGTACTAAACGACGGAATCAAATTTTGGCGCCGTTGCCGGGGAGGCAACTATTTATTTGCTTGTTATTTTTGTCTGTCTTTAGCCTCGAGGAATTTATTCCTTGAGGCCGTTCTCATCTTTTTCTCTAGTGTTGTTTTGATAGGTCCTAGAGGTCCTACCTAGACAGTTCTAGGTAAAAGATCATCAAAGGGAAGGCTTGAGTACCTTTGATCTTCCACCTATGTCCCATCCTATGGCGCAGCAGGTGGTTTTATGTCAGAGATGTGGTGCTGCAGGGCACAATGCTGTTATCTGTCTAGTAAGAAACGACCGTGTCAAAATTTAGCACGACGAAGTCTATGCGGTTAAGCAGCGTAGACAAGCTAGTCACTCCATTACATATATGCCGCCACATCCGCTTCAGCAACGAGGCTATCGGAAGCCTCAGTTTATCTCGGCCCCGCAACAACAAACCCTTCCTCCCATTGAGAAGAATGAAGAGACTGCCGAGTTGAAGTATATGATGAAAGCACTTATACTTCAAATGCAAGAAACCGAGAAATCATGGGAACCTCACCTCAAGCTACTTAAATCTCAAGTAGCTCAATTAGCTGCCGAGTTGGATTCTAGAGACTCAGAGACGGTTTATGCTGTTATTCCCGTCACTAGTCTTTCACATGAAATACCTGAGTTGTCTATTGATGATGAAGACATGTACGACTCGGAAGTTGAAGGTGATAATGAAGATGAGGCTTTTCTTAAACACTTCACCACGGTGCAGCATAACACACTCGATCGAACAACTCACTTTACTCGATCGAGTGAATTATATGAGGAGGAAGTCGATCGAGCAGAGCTGCCCACTCGATCAAATAGTTTGTATGAGGAAGACCTCGATCGAATGCCCCACACTGTTCGATCGAGTATTTCTGAATTAGAGGACCTCGATCGAACGCCCTGCTTTGTTCGATCGAATAAACTATGTGAAGAAACCTCTCGATCGAGTTCTGTCTTTGCTCGATCGAGTAGTTTAGCCATGGAGAGCAGTAAAACGTCACTTTGGTCCGCCTTGGATGACGATATGAACAAAGACAATGGTTATGATGAATACCCCATCTTCAAAGCCGAGCTGGATGCGTTGGAGGCTGCGATTTACGGGATGAAACCCGCCAAGGAGGGTAACGAGAAGATAGTGGAGTCAGCGATTGTTCCAAGCATGGAAGAGGTAAAATACTCTTTCGTCAATGATTCCGACGTTAGGGGCGACCGACCTGAGGTAGTTAATGATAATTTTATTATGTTTGATAGTAAAAGACCTCATTTGATTTAGGTTTTCTGTTTTGATGCTCTACCCCCTCCCGGTGAGACGAATAAGTTAACGATTTTTCACCATACTTGTCGCCAGAAATTCGTTAAACTGGGAAGGTACCATAGATTACCTTTAAATGCTCCCAAGCTCTCTTATTTTCCACTGACGCATAATTTGAGCTTTTATATTCCGCCCGTAGCTGGAGGGCAGGATTACTTTGTGGATAAGATTGGGAGCTGTCATAGGAAATTCGTTAGGCTAAAATGGTTGCATGTTTTAATTTCCTATTTTATATTTATATTATGGTGCTACATACATTTTTGTGTAGCACATGCGTAGTTATTTGATCGATTGTTGCGTGCCTTGAGCTGTTTTGACTGGGCTCAATTGGATTTGCTGACTGAAAGAAAAGAAGGTCGAGCTGGGACCTGTCTGAAACTAGTGCTGTCCGGGAGGCAACCCGGAGTTTAAATTTTTAGTTGCTTTTCAAACATTTTAGCTGTGTGCGTAATAATTGGTTTTTAAACCATAAGACTGGGACAGTTAAGCGTGTTTTGCTAGTTTCCCGGGCTGTTTATTGCGGCTTTGCAGGAGTCTATTGTGGATGGTTCGATCGAGTACTTTATATACTCAATCGAACTATTTTGCAGCTGATTTCACTCGATCGATCATTCTGTCATTTCGATCGAGTGCTTTTGTTGGGATTCGCTTCCTGTGATGCTGATGGAGCTATTTGGCGACCTCCCATGTTGCTGGCTGGTTTGGGGAGGTCCCTTTCTCGCGTATTTTTGTGAGTTTTCCGAATCTCCAATCTCTTTATTTTAGTTTGCATTTCCTTTCCTTATTTTTTAGTACAATGAGGGCATTGTACGATTTGGTTTGGGGAGGTTATGCATCCATATCTGTGTCCGCATGTTGTCTTTACTGCATTTTTGTTATCAAGTTTGATTTCCGTATGCATTGTTGTTTATTTTCATAAAAATCAAAAATCTCATAAAAAAATAGAAAATTAAAAAAAAAATCAAAAAAATTCACGTTTATTTTTGCATATTGGTTGAGTCGGAACGGTAGATTTTCGTGATGACACTACACTTTAACTTGTCTTGTCACTTGAGCCTTGCATCTAATTAACAGATATTAGTTTAGTCTTCCGCATATCTACGAGTTAATGTCAAAAATGTAGCTGATTATGTAGACTTGACTTGATAAATTGGCAACCTACTTTATAATTTCTGAGTTTTAGAGCCATATAACTGGTGACACTCATGACAGGTTCATGTAGGAATTGAGAGTAGTACTCCTTGCATAGCATGTTCATTACTTTTGCAAATTTATGAAATTCTATTTCTTGTCAATTGCATACATTCACGTTTGTGGTTGGTGTCACATGCAGGGAGGCTCTTGCAAAATTCCCTTTCTTTCATTTTTCACCCATTTAGCTCCACTTAAGCCAAATATAGCCTTTTTGACCCATTAGCTACACCCAAAATTTAGCCTACCTAGTCAAGCTAGTTTAGTGTGACTTCTTGTGGTATATATCCATGTTGCGAGTTTGGCTCGGTTGTCCAATTGATTGGAGTTGGTAGAAAAATGAGGAAGGATGACAAAGAAAAAAAACATGAAAATGAAAAAAAAGAACACGTGTGAAAAAGAAAAAAGAAAAGAAAAGAAAAGAAAAAAGATTGAGTGACACGTGAGCAGAAGGAAAAAGAGAGAAAAAAATCGAAAAAAAAATTTTGAGTTAGCTGAGAAATAAGAGATCGTCTGTGCTTATTTTTATCTTGTGACGGTCTCCCTCCTCCGTTTTATTCATATATTTTTGAGGAGATGGTGTATTTGGACAATGAGTTGTGTACCAGTGAAGGGCACTTGTACTTTATTTTACAGTCAGTCGAGCTTCGGATGGTCTTATATGGACTCGTTTAACTTGATGCTTTACCTCCACATTTCCATAATTTGTTTTGCATTTTCTCACCTAAACCTCACTTTCCCATATCATTTGTAAGCCCTCAGCTGTGACGGACATTGTTGGTTGGAATGTATGTGTAGTACTTGAATCGTCTATCATTTTTGTTGTATGCATGTTATGTAGGTCGCAGTTTAGGTGAGTGACTGTTTATCTTTCTCCCTTATATATATATAATTCACCCTTTGCTTCCTGAGAGAAGAGTGATAACGTAAGAGTCCGATTTGGTTGGTCTTGTAAGGTCAATAAGTCAGCTTTATTTATGGACATATTATAACTCGTTTGCGTGTTGACCGTAGTAGCTGTAACTGTTGATTTCTATTGCATTAAATTGGTTCAAGTAGACAAGTTATAGCTAGCTCTGAGCTTTCTTTTTCTATTCCATTAGTTTTGCATATATTTTGCTTGGGGACAAGCAAAGGTTTGGGTTGGGGAATTTTGCTGCGTACATTTTATATAGACTTTTTGTACCATATATGTACGCATCTTTATACATATTTAGTAGTGTTTAGCTACAAATATCCCCCGAATGGTCTACTTTGGTTTCTCTGGTCTTATTTGCAGGAATGGACCAAAGAGGAGCATAATCATGCTTAATACATGTCCCTATCCATGCATTTAGGAGATGAGTTGAGTCGGAGCTTGAACACTACTATTTTGAGATGCGCAAAGAAGTAAGATAGCTAGGCGTGCAAAGGAAGAACTTCAAATTACTAGTGCCTAATTTGGAGAGCCATATCGCGAGTTATACAACTTATTTTCAAGTGACTCTAATTAGGGATGAAATTTTGTCCTCTTAGCTTTCCAACGCCACCAGAAACGCCATGTTTGCTCAAGTAACGAAGAAATAGCCGTCGTTTGAAGTTCTGTGCGCGAAGCTGGAATTGTGCGCTGGAAAGTACTCGATCGAGTACTATATTGTTCGATCGAGTCCTTTTTCTACTCGATGGAATAGCTTATTTTTGATAGCGTTCAATCTAGTAGGTTTTCTACTTGATCGAGAGGTTTTACCTTTGATTTGCTCGATCGAGTGACTGGCTTATATACTCGGAATTTTTATCACATGTTAGGTTTATTTTATGTTACTAATGACTTTCCTATATAAAGGAAGTCGGGATTAGGTCATACACACACTTTTTACATCTCATACACTCTTAAACACTGTTTTTTCTCTCTTAATTGCTGCTACTTGTTCTTGCCTCTCTTTTTCCGGATCTTAACTTGTAATGCTCTCTCTTTACTCTCTTTAATTTGCAATGGTTGTTATTTCTTCATCTCTTGTTCTTGCTTTATTTATATTTATGCATAGCTAATTCCTTAATGCTAGAATTAGGGTAGTCATGGTAGTATAGCAATGATGTGATAGTTAGTTAATTGATTTAATGTGAGAATTGTTGCATTAACAATTTAATTATAATCGTTTGGTTGTATGCATGCAGTTGAACTAATTAATCTGGTTAAGTTCAATCCTAGATCGGAAGATTGGAATGAATAGACCTGTTATGAACAATAGACTACACTAGTGAGGGCGGAAGCTAAGCCAGTTGTATTTTAGGGCGGATAGCGGACCGGAAGGACCTTTCCTTTACCCTTCTCACATTAGATCGACTGACCTACCTTTAGCTGACTTGTGCACCTATTATGATAACCCGACATCCTGGCATTTTTCTCTCTATTTGCTTTTTCTCTCTCTTTTTTCTCTCTCGACCCACACTCTTTTTAGTTTACTTAAATTACTCGAAACCCTCATCTTGTGACCTCAGACAGACCGAATAACAAGTAGATAGTGACCGCCTCCTTGTGGAGATCGACCCTACTTATCGCTGACTTCTGTTAGTAGTACTTAGGTATTTATTTTTGGTACTAAATGACGTTATCAAAACAGCTCGATCGACCTAGAAAAACCTTCGATCTAGTGTTCTTCCTCCAAAACAGCTCCAAACTCGTTGCTGACTGCTTCGTAGACCATTCCTTCATGCATCCCAATGCAGTATCTCGCTCTAAAGTTCTCGTCTCCTCAAAATGCATGCAAAACAGGACGAAAAAGGGTACGATTCCACTACTTTCCGGTTCATTCCTACAAAACAGACCAAACGAACCAAAGAAGCCATTTCGGGGCATAATGCAATATAAAACAGTACAAAAGTACATGGAAATACGTGCAAAAATAGGCTAAAAAGACTATATAAAATGCACGTATCAAATCTCCCCAAACCGAACCTTTACTCGTCCTCGGGTAAACTAAATGCAAACTCATGGAACGGAAATGAAAACTCAAAGCTAGATATAACATGTCTACCTGAACAAATTTAATGCAACAGAAATCAACAGTTACAGCTACAGCAATCAATACGCAAACGAGTTATAAGTTGTTCAGAAATAAAGCTGACCTATCGACCTTGCAAGACCAACAAAATCGGACTATTACGTGGTCACTCTTCTCTCATGAAGCAAAGGGTGAATAATTATTATGTAAAAGAGAGAGAGAGAGAGAGAGAGAGAAACAGTCACTCACCTAAACTGCAACTTACATAGCATGCATGCAACAAAAATGAAAGACGATTCGAGTACTAATGCACACATTCCAACCAACAATGTCCGTCATAGCCGAGGGCTTACAAATAGTATAGGAAAGTGAGGTTCAGGTGAGAAAAGGCAAAACAGATTATGGAAATGTGGAGGTAAAAGCGCCAGGCTAGTTCCTAAACAGGACCATATAAGACCGTCCGAATCTCAACTGACTGAAAATAACCACAAGTGCCCTTCATTTGGCACACAACTCACCATCCAAATACACTATCTCCTCAAAAATATATGGATAGGAATAGAGGAGCGAGATGGTCACAAACTTCCTATTTTTTAAACCGTCTCAATTAAACAAACAATACAAATCAAGTAAATTTCTTAATCCTTTTCTTTCTTTCTCTTCTCTGACTTACGTGATTCATTTTTTTTCAATTTTTTTCTTCTTTTTTCTTTCTGCATGTGACACCGACCACAAACCCGAATGTATGCATTTGACAAGAAATCGAATGTCATAAAAGTGAAAAAATGATGAACATGCTATGCAAGGAGTACTACTCTCAATTCCTATGTAAACCGGTCATGAATGTCACCAGTTATAAGGCTCTAAATCTCAGAAATTGTAAAGTAGGTTGGCAATTTATCAGGTCAAGTCTAAATAGTCAGCTATATTTGAACAAAAACTCGTAGATTATGCGTAAGACTCAGCTAATAACCATCAATGAAAGTGTAAGGCTCAAGTAAAAAGACAAGTTAAAGTGCAATATCATCACGGAAATCAACCGTCCCGACTCAACAAATATGCAAAAATAAATGTGAATATTTTATTAATTTTTTGAAATTTTCTAATTTTTTGGATTTTATGATTTTGTGAAAAAAATAAATACAATGCAAGCTGAAAATAGAAACGTGAATGCAAAACAAATGCAAATGCAGACTCAAAGGATGCATTACCCTCCCCAAACCAAAACGGACAACGCCCTCGTTGTCCTCCAGTATACACCAGCAGATATATACATGGGAACGGGAATATACAACCAATAAATGAATGAAAGAAATAAAATAAAAAGGAGACAAAAGAAAATAAAAGAGCGAGAATATACATACAAAACACGAACTTCCCCAAACCAGCCTGAAAACTGGGGAAGTGAGTAGACCAGTAGCTACTCGTCAGCCTCCTCTGTTACGTCCTCTACCGTCACCGTGAAGTCCGGGTCCTCCTCCTGCTCTCTCCTCCTCCTCTGCTAAGCATGAGCTCTCGCTACCACCGCCACTGCGTCCTCCTCCTCCTCCTCCTCCTCCTCCTCACTAGCTGACTCAGGGTACCCCTCAGCTGGGTACCAGTAGAAGGACGGGTGTGGCCAACCCTCCGGAATGGGTCGGTGTTGTAACACCCCCATACTCTAAGTGCCTTACCAGGACCACTTAAGGCATGGAAGTGCTACCATCTCGGTTACCCGAGGCAATGATAATCACAAGACAATAAAGAAACGTACTTTAAAAGTAAATATAATTTAATTGATTACATGTCTCAAAAAAACTGTTAAATGAAATACAAAGTACTCAAACGGTCCACTAATAAAACTTTCAAAGCTACTAGACATCGTCTAACACAGCGGAAGACTTCTAACTGCCACGTGATGACTCATCCCAGCTATCTCATGCGCATCAATCATACCTGCTCAATATCTGCTCACCACCCCCGAATGGATCACCACAGTTTTTAAAACATTTAAACGGGGTCAGTATTAATCACACAATTTATATAATCCAACAACACAACAAACAACACAGCTCAATCGTCACAGATATACTCCGAACTCCATCACCAACTCCACAATACTGACTACACACTAAAGTGTGTAGCCCTGCCAGAGTGCCCATCGGAACAGGTCACTCCACGCCGCCAGTGGGGGACCGCAGCCGTTCCCACCTAATCCCCGCTCATCTCCGTCGAGTGATAAACCCAAATTCCTTAATGTGCACATCCCTTCTGTGGCGTGTTCCACAGAAGGCGAATAATGGGCGTGAAGCCACTCCCGCAAGTGACTCCACTCAGCCAGGGACGCGGCCCGAAGAACACAGACAGATACAAACAATCAAAACTACTAAACATCAATCAAAACCAAGAACTGTCACAATACTCGTATGATAACAATCAACAAACACAAATCACCACCAACACATTATGGGACTAATACTGAGTAGGGAAAACCCTACCTGGAATGCAATATAGTCAGACGATCACAACAACTGTTACCAAAAGGCCTCTTCTACGAATCCTTCTCCTAACATATGATCATACAATTACTACCAATCAAGAAATACAACAAAACCCCCAAATCCCCAAATTAGGGTTTAACTAACTTTAACGAAATACTATAAAAATAGTACGTAGATCTTACCCCCGACGCAAGGATTTCAACAGTATAAACAAGGTGAAATCCGACCTTTCGAGCTCCGGGATTTGCCAATAATGCGATTGATGCGAAGAACGTAAATTGTTTTCTCTTTGAAAGTAATTAGGTTTTTAAAAGTGTTTAAAGAAAGTAACGGGAGTGTTTATATATTAATTCGCATTATTAACAAAACCCGACAAAACATCCCCCCGTAAACCGGCTACTCGATCGAGTAACTGACGTACTCGATCGAGTGCCGCCTACTCGATCGAGTACCAAGGCTACTCGATCGAGTACCCAACAGATCAGAAACTATTTTAAAACGCAAAACACACTTACTCGACAGAGTAAGGCCCACTCGATAGAGTACCTAGAGACTCATAAAACCGTAGTATTACAGGTATCGCCTCATGTGATACTCGTACAGAGGGAACAAAGTAAGAGCTATGTCCCTCTCTATACGAGCATGTCTCTCTGCAATCTCAAGCAACAAACCGTCACGACGCCCTTGGTCCATGACCGCAGAAGCCTCAAAGGGTGAAGGAGTAAGAGTAGGAGTAGGGATCGGGGTAGGAGTAGGAGTAGGAGTAGGAGTAGGGAATGGGGTAGGAGTGGC
The DNA here is from genome assembly GCF_048544455.1 of Silene latifolia. Classification (NCBI taxonomy): domain Eukaryota; kingdom Viridiplantae; phylum Streptophyta; class Magnoliopsida; order Caryophyllales; family Caryophyllaceae; genus Silene; species Silene latifolia. The sequence continues at coordinate 221,584,671 of NC_133538.1, read as the reverse complement.
CGTGGAAGTCTGGCCACCCGTAGGAGGTGTGGATCCCTCTCTGTTCTCAAGTCGACGCTGCTTCTTAGAAGCGGGCAAGGTAGTAGGTGGTCGGAGCGGTAGGTGGTACATGGGTAACGGTGGTGGTAAAATGCCCCGTGCGACAGTGGGCAAGGGGACGAGACGAGGAAGGGTGGTGCAAGGAAGGTCGACGGACAATGAACCACTAATCTTCCAAGTCCGGTAGTCAGAAGTCAGCCAAGTCATGGACAACATAGATGCTCAGTCCAGGAACCTATCTATCGGTATGTACGGTAAGTCACGAGGTAAATCAGGGAGGAGAGAACAAGAAAGGAAGGTGGTTATGCCACCACAGACAATGGTGCTCGTGGTCTTCTCCCCCTGAGACTGGAAGTACTAGGCGGTCAAGTAAGCAATGTTGAGGGCAAAGGGGCCCTCGCTGTCAATGTTCAAGTACCCGCCCAGAATAGAAAGCTCGGTTTTAGTCACGTTGTTTGGCTCCTTACGGCAAAAATTGTACTTCCCATCAGTCGCAGGAAGTAACGGGAAGGGGGTAGGTGGACCTGAGCGAGACGTCGCTCCTCGTAGGTAGTCTGTGCCAAATTCCGCCAAAGCTGGCGGAGGACCTTCCTGGGGGCGGCAGTGGCGCCCGTAAAGGAAAGGCCAAGTCTAGTACCAAAATCTTCCAAAGTCAAAGAAAAAGTCTGGTTGTACTACTGGAAAGACACAGAAGCACAAGTATGGTCAGCCTCGTGTGCCTCGGAGGACAAGGTAAAGGAGCTGAAGAACTCAAGGGTCAGCTCCCTGAAGGTGTAGGCACTCATGGTCACAAGTCCAGCCATCCCCGTACCCCTCAAAATCTCACACACCGGCTCGTAGATACCAAGCCTCTCAAGTGATGAACGGCACAAAAAGCAAGTCGGGAGAAGGTCACAGTCTACTAACGCACAAAATCTAGTGCGAAGAATACCGTTAACAAAAAATACCTGGAGGTAGTCGGGGTGCGAGTCGTGGGAGTCGTCCCCTCGGATGGTAACACGGCCAGCAGCAGGTGTAGCTCGTGCACGACCCCGACCTCTAGAACCCGAAGTAGAAACCCGTCCTCCGACGGGACGAGGAACTAGAGCCTCCTGGTAAGCAGCTGTGACTACGGGTGACCACGCAGCAGGGGCGGTCACCGTACCTGACGTACTAGCTGAAGCTCCAACAGAAGAAGCAGCAGAGACCGACACAGAGGAAGAAAGGCTAACAGCAGTGGCTGTAACGGAGGTGGAGGCTGAGACGGTGCTAGCAGCTGTAACGACAGTACCAACCGACGTAACAAGGAACACGGGAGCAGTGGCAGTGGTAGTAATAGAAGTGGAGACGATGGTGACAGTAGGGACCACCGTCTCAGGTAAGGACGGACTAACAGACGAACTGGAAGAGGGCATTCAGCTACTGTCCATCCTAATCAAGTAAGGAAAGGGAAAGGGTAAACAATTAACAATGAAACACCGAAATTTCCCCAAAACAGTCGAAATTTTCGACTTCGGGAACCCTAATTCCCATTTTGCCTCAAAAATTCGAAACAAACTGATAATTGGCGATGAGATAAGAGGAAAAAATCATCAACTTAATCTATGTAAACAGAAAGCCTCAATTTTCAGTCGAGAATTTCGATTGCATTTGTATACCCGAAACCCTAATTCCCAAATTACTTCATAAAAGGCAAAACTAATGCAATTAAACAACAATGAAGTAAAGGAATTACTTACTTGATAAAAGAGACCTACAAGGAAACAATTAATCGACAAAAACGATGCAAAGAAGGCGATTTTTCGAAGCCAAAAAATGCAAACCCAAACTCCTCAACTGACCGTAAAAAAGAACAATAATCAAAGGGAAAATAAGGGGGAAATGTCGAGTAAATAGCAATGAATAGATTGTAGGTGTTTGATTTGGTAAAAGGGCAATAAAAATGGAGGATTTGGGAAGTGTTTATCGCAAATAAGGGTTGAGAAAGAATAATAAAATAATGAAAAAGGAGTTTAGTAGACACTTCATGCGTGTAAAAATCCTTTTCACTCGATCGAGTGATTTTAAATTACTCGATCGAGGAGTTTCAGCTTCAATTTACTCGATCGAGTAGAAATCTACTCGATCGAGAACTTCCTTATTCAGCCAATTCGATCAAGCAACTGCAAAGCCTTCGATCTACCCCTTTTCTGAAGTATCCTCTCGATCGAGTACAAAAAGTACTTGATCGAGTGCTTTACCTCGTATAAGTCCTTAAGATGCGTTAAAACTTCCCCAAACCTGCATAAAAACAATCGCAAACATATCCCAATATACCAAATCACAAAAAAAAAAAAAAAGAAACAGTCTATAGTCTTCCTAATTATGCTAAAAATTGCTAAATTCTAATTGTCCTAAAAAACGCCATAAAGAAATTCAACAGAAATTTAAAATAAGTTTTAACAAATTGTTACACGGGGCATTCCCCGCTCACTTCTCAAGCCAATTCAGTAGCCCCTCGGAGGGCTTCTGACTGGAGGACGTCCCTTCGACATCATTAACCGTCCTCTTCATTCTCCACCACCTTGAGTTTAAACTAGTAGGAGGAGAATAGTTGACGTCCACGCACGTACGGACTTTTCTCGTTCTTTTTTCTTTCTCTCCAGCATTGACTTTGTCACCCTCAATTTCATTGATATTAATTGCACAACGACCCTTGACAGCTCCTGCATCTTTTTCATTTGTACCTGCAGCAAGGAAAGCAGACGAATTCTCCTCCATTTTGCTCTCAATCTACGGCGGAGGGGTCACAATAGCATCACAAAATTCCAAATTTTCCTCTGGACTGTCAATATGAGGGTCAATACATGAAAGGCATTGCAAGGTAGAGCTTGCATGGGAGCCTTGCACGACTGAGACTGATGGAAAATTAATTCTTCGTCTCCTACCTGAAATGTTAGTGTTTTCCCCGCGACATCTATCACCGCACGAGCAGTGAATAGAAATGGTCTCCCTAAAATATTAGGGGTGTGAGTGTCCTCGGGTATGTCAAGCACTACAAAGTCAACGGGAATAAAGAATCTCCCGATTTTAACAGGTATGTCCTCTATGACACCTAACGGCCATGATATGCTACGGTCGGCCATCTGTACAGTCATGTTCGTGCAATTAAATTTAGTCAAGCCAAGTCTCTTAGCAAGAGACAAAGGCAAGACGCTCACGCTAGCACCAAGATCGCATAGCGCGTTATCAATCAAATGGGTACCTATATGACAAGGAATTGAGAAACTACCCGGGTCTGACTGTTTAGGGGCTAACTTATTTTGAACTAGGGCAGTCCCTACTTGGTTAAAGCTACCATCTCATGATCATTAATATGCCTCTTACGTGACAAAATTTCTTTCATAAATTTCAAATAAGAGGGTACCTGTGTCAGCAACTCGGCGAATGGAACAGTCACCTGTAAGCTTATCAGGAGCTCGGAAAATTTACCGAACTGTTGATTGGCCTTCGTGTTCTGTATTCGCCTCGAGAAGGGCATGGTAATAGGTATTTCGAGCCCTTTGTTTCTCTCTTCCAACGTACCAGCTGGATCAAGCTCCTTATCACTCGATCGAGACTTTTTGCCTCTCGATCGAGTACTTCCTGGTGAAATATCACTCGATCGAGCACTAGCAGGCTCTCGATCGAGGTCTCTAATATCAGCAGTGTTCGATCGAGCAAAAATACCACTCGATCGAACAGATTCCTCGGCAATATCACTCGATCGAGCTATTTGCGCCTCTCGATCGACCTCTTCTTTATCCTGTTCACTCGATCGAGTAATATTTCCACTCGATCGAGTCCTTTCAGCTTCAATTTTACTCGATCGACCCCCATAAACCAGTCGATCGAGTATCTTCTTCGTGGTCAGCTCGTTTTCAGCAACAGTAAACTGTTCATCATCATCGTTAGCCTTCCTCGGGTCTGATATACTCCTGTCATCAGACAATTTTGGTCCTTCATAAGAACGACCACTCCTCAAATTAATCAAATTCAACTTCCCAAGTGGATTCTTCTCAGATTAAGACGACAAATGACCATGTTTCCTCGTGGACTGGTTCGCGGTTAATTGAGCAACTTGAGTTTCAAGTGACTTGATCGATGCTTCTTTCTGTTGTTCACTTCGTTGCCATTGCTTTGTCAACGACTGCAACATCAACTTAAGCTCACCTAGCAACATCAAGTCACTTGAAACTCAAGTTGCTCGGTTAGCCGTGAACCAGTCCACAAGGAAACAAGGTCATTTGCCGTCTCAATCTGAGAAGAATCCACATGAGACGGTGAATTTGATTAATTTGAGGAGCGATCGTTCTTATGAAGGACCAAAATTGTCCGATGACAGGAGTATATCAGACCCGAGGAAGGCTAACGATGATGATGAACAGTTTACTGTTGCTGAAAACGAGCCGACCACGAAGAAGATACTCGATCGACTTGTTTTTGGGGGTCGGTCGAGTAAAATTGAAGCTGAAAGGACTCGATCGAGTGGAAATATTACTCGATCGAGTGAACAGGATAAAGAAGAGGTCGATCGAGAGGCGCAAACAGCTCGATCGAGTGATATTGCTGAGGAATCTGTTCGATCGAGTGGTATTTTTGCTTGATCCAACACTGCTGATATTAGAGACCTCGATCGAGAGCCTGCTAGTGCTCGATCGAATGATATTTCACCAGTAAGGACTCGAACGAGAGGCAAAAAGTCTCGATCGAGTGATAAGGAGCTTGATCCAGCTGCTACGTTGGAAGAGAGAAACAAAGGGCTCGAAATACCTATTACTATCCCCTTCCCGAGGCGATTATAGAACACGAAGGCAAATCAACAGTTTGGTAAATTTGCCGACCTCCTGAAAAGCTTACAGGTGACTGTTCCTGTAACACCCCCATTTATTTAAGGGCCTGGACTAGGACTCCTCAGATAAAGAAGGGTGTTACCATCTCAGAAACCCGAGGCAGTAGATAACAAAGGAAAAATAAACAATACTTTAAATTGAAAATTATAAATGTTTACAACTCAAATGGAACATGTCTCAAAACTGAAAATAAAGTCTGATAGCTAAACTGAAATAAAAGTGGGCTAGCTCTAAGTCAGGTGATCCATGCTCTCTCCCCTGCCAGCTCCATATGTCTCAACAACCTGTCAATCTGCTCCCTAGTAAATGGATCATCACAGGCGTACACGAATACACAGGGTCAACCGTGAGGTTGAGTACGTAATACGATATAATAAAGAATGCAATGATATGATCCTCCAATCTCAACTCCATCACACACATCCCCGGAACGCCCAGCCATACCGATCCCCGGCAGACTATATCAATCGACCGTCGTCGATATACCACTCGTAGGCCGAGGACACCAGGGCAAGTCCTGCAGAACCCGCCTGGGCCTTAATCGCAATAATCTCATCTCCTCCAACTCCAACTCCGATGCAAATGCAATGTATGAAACGTATGAAACAATAATGCTTAACAAGATAAATAAGATAATCAGATATGTCATATAATCACCGAACATGCCAACTCTTTATAATCGTAAGAACTCAATCAGTGTATTCCCCTAACTCAGTACTGCAGTCAAATAGTCGGTGCTCAGTAATATTCTACAACAAACTCGCCCTCTCGATATATAGCAATAAGAATTTAATCCAAAGAAATTTCGAAATACTCGACTTTTAAATCACCACCTAATATTAATAGCATACGAATACTAAACCGACAAGAAACTTAACCCATTTTATCAATTAATCATGCACCTAAACAAGACTCATCATAACTCAATAGAAACCTTAACTTATAGGGCAAATTCGACCTTTCTTATTTTCCAGAACCGGACAGACTTACTATAAAATACATAACTAATTCTAGGAAAATTGAATCGATGCGAGGCCAATTGGGTTGGAACCATAACACTCTAATCTAATGTTCTTATCTCATATACTTTTCCCAAATCCAAACATATCGATGGTTTCCAGACTGATTTCCAAAGGCTGACATAATCCGTCGCATAAAAAATAAAGACTCATAAAACGAGTTTGACAAATGATTTTTAAGTAAAACCGACGTCTAACTCATCTAAACTCTTTAAATTAAATATATGAAAAAGACCCAGCACCAATTCAATATCTAAATTATGTTTTAAAAGTAATCTTTTAGGGGGCGTTTGGTTAGAGAAAGGGAATGGGAAAGGAAATAAGAAAGGGTAAGAGGGGGAAAGGTAAGGGATTACCTAAAACTTAACTAGTTATTTGTTTACATCAACAAAATGAATTATGGTGGGTTGTGGTTTATTTTGGTGTGCGGGTAGTGGGTTAGGTGAGATGGTTGTGGAGGTGGTGATGGTGGTGGTGGTGGCAGTAGGTTGGCTGTGGTGGTGGTGATGGTGGTGGTGTCGTCATGGTGGTTGTGGCGGTGGTTGTTTATGTGGGGTGGCTGTAGTGGTGGCGATGGCGTCGTGGTGGTAGTGATGGTGGCAGTAGGTTAGTTGTGGTGGTGGTGATAACGGGGTGGTTGTGGTGGTGAAGATGGCGTCATGGTGGTGGCGGTGGCTGTTGTGGTGGTGGTAATGGTGATGGTGGTGGTGGCGTCATGGTGGTTGTGGCGGTTGTGGTTTATGTGGGGTGGCTTTGGTGGTGGTTTTGAAGATGGAGGTGGGGGTGATGGCGTTTTGATGGTGACTTGTGTGGTGGGAGTCGCAAGTGTGGTGGTAGGTAAATAAGGTGGTTGAAGGGTAACATGGGTAATGAAATCTGATACCTTGGGGGGTGGGGGGTAAGGAATTAGATGGATTGAGGGGTAAGGTAGGGAGTTTCATTCTCTTTGTTTGTGTCAAACAAACACCAACAAAGGAAATCAATAACTTTGTTTCCCTTTCCCTTTCTTACAGACCTCCAACCAAACGCCCCCTTAGCCTCTACTGATTCGCGGACTTTTTAGATAGACGTTCACAAATAATTTATTCAGGAAAAACTACACAGTGAAAAGCTACTAAATTTCATAGGCATAAACTAGGCTTGGAATAAACATGAGTCTCTTCTTTAACTTTTTGCATCCGACGACTTTAAGACAGGTAAAACACTCAAATAACACAGACCAACGAATCTGTAAATTGCTGTAACTATTTTATACATTTATCTCATACAATTTATAATTAAAACCCCCAAACCAATTTCTAGGTTTGCGAAAATTATTCTAATACTACTATAATTATGCTAATAATTGAATAAAGAGGTAATAGGATAGTCTACTTACGAAATAGGATGAGAATAGGCTGAGAAATCGCCTCGCAATGCCTCATGAGTTCTTCACACACGACTCCCTCTTCTCTCTTTTCTCTCTTTTCTCATGGTTAAAGTGAATATGGTGATAGGGAGATTAGGGTTTGGTTAGATGAGTTATACGTATAGAATAGGTGCTATTAAGACGATACGGGCCTAGCCTAGTTAGATTAATTAAAACCCGAGTCACATAGTTACCAGTTAGATTAATAAAAACCCGAGTCACATAGTTACCCGAGTCACAAATACACTACACGACCCAGCTGGTAACTCGGCCTAATATAATATCATATTAAAATACCGGGTATTACAGTCTACCCTCCTTAAAAGAAACTTCGTCCCGAAGTTTACCCTCTCCTACCAACCAACGCAAACGAATTATGCAACGCATATACAAAAGTATGTAAGGCACCCACCAAATTGAATATTAAACGCAGTATTACATTCCACCCTCCTTAAAATAACTTCGTCCTCGAAGTTTAACCATAACAGAAACACATCATGTAACACTCCAACATAACCCACACAACGCATAACCAATATAGCCAAACTGAGAAATCACACATGAAGGTATAAAGATTTTACAATCCTACCCTCCTTAAACATGGTTATGTCCCCGTAGCCTTCATTATTATAACAAAAGTTCTCAAACTACTGCTAACAACTGAAAGAGGATAAAAGATTCACAACTCACGCTCAAGTTAACTAATCCCTACTAAAGACAATCAATATACAAGCTCTCTCAAGGAAGCTACAGTTACTGCTGCTACAGCACATCGCCACGGATCGGAGCAAAAGCCACGTTGAATAACCTAAGACATTTCAGTATTAATCTAGACACTCTTCATATCAATCAATACATGCAATAACATTCACAGGATCTGCTTGTCAATCTAATTTATACATTACTACTCAGGTTACAAAGATGAAGATGCCTAGGTGCTCACATATGGTTCATGTCAAATAACATCGTTTCATCAAGGTTACTAAGCAAGATCACTAACGTAACATACCACGATAATCCTATCCGGCGTATTCTCGTGGCAGCTTATTTTCCAAGAAATATTGGTAACATTTATTCATGTGAATAATCAAATTATGAATAGAACAATGCTTCACAAGGTTACCAGTAGAAATCATTAGTAATTATTCATTTCACTAATCATTGTAATCTCATACCTTAGAAACATAGGGAATCAATCAACATAAGAAAAGAATTAGGGTCAAAACTTAATAAATCGATTTATGAAAATTTGTAACCTAATAGGTCCATCGACTTTCCTTTACATAATCGTGTATCATGATTTAGGTCAAGACACGTAATCACCAATAAAATGAAGACAACCGTTTCAAGAAAGACTTATCATCCTAGAAATATTTTTAATCCTCATAACAAAGGGTTTGGGATTTATTCACGAATGACGAATGCACATTGATTGGCAAATTTTACAAACTTATTGGTCGAGTCAATCAAGCGAGTAAACAGCGATATTGGAAAGTTAACATACAAGACTATCATACATAAAATTCTGTTCGTGGTGTTAAATATATTTAAACTGCACCCAACACAATGACATAATAGATTAAATGTATTTAACTACATCAATTTTACAAATATTCATTGCATATCATGCTAATATCAACATACCATGTTAACACATAACTCACTTAAATCACCACATTACATTTCCCGTTTTGACATTCGTAACTAAACACAACCCACCAATTCACTACATGAACGAACAACATGACTAAATTAACCCACTATTGTGACTCCGTTCTAGCTTCATTCCTCCAGACACTGGCTGGAAATCTCATTCCGAATTTATACTCACACGACAAAATTTATCTTCATTTTCAAAACTTTTACTTTCATACTGGACGGTGAATAACTTTCTTAACATAAATCTTATAACAGAGCCGTCCATAGAATCCATTTACAGCTTACTACGAAACTCAAAATCAGATAAACTTAATTCAATTCCTTCAAACAATACAAGCTTAGGTGTCGACTCATATTTCATAATTTACAGGTTCATCTTATTCATTTCAGTCCTATTTTTACTAATGAACGACTATTACCTCAACATCAGGATTTTAGTTGCACTTCTTTACTCAGTTATATTCACGGCTAACACGACTACAACATTTAATCAGAGACCTTTTAGATAGTACGCATTCCCCAGTGACGTCTCATCAAAGCATACGATTCGTACCATAATGTAAAGCAAGTAACTACAAATTAACTGTGTTCAATCAAAATTTTACCTCTTTATTACAGATCTATTTATCACAGGTTGCTTGGTCACACAAAAGTATAAGTACTAACTCAATCACATGTTAAATTTTAAAACGATTTATCACGTCATAAGAACTAGACAAGAGTCTAACCATATAGTCAATATAAGAAGATTATTAGTTTAGATCGGACACACATTATAAAATTCCCAGTTAACTCCTTACGGAACCATCGACTGTGCGTCATGAGTAATTAACTTAATAATGTAGAAGTCAAACAACTGAAATTACAATTGAGTATTAATAGTTATATGATTCACAATAACAACAAAATTACTTCCATATCACACATATGTTTAACATTTTAGCAACCATACCATTCAATTGTATCCATCAACTCAAAAGATAATTCATTTTCAAAAAAAAAAAAGATATCGCATAAACAACTTAAACATGTACATATACCATCATATAACTTGTAAAACATTATCTATGACAAAAGATTAGCAAGGTGAACAAGTTCTCTGGTTTGCACGGTTTGAACAAATAGGCAACTCGCGACTCAATTAAACGTAACTATAACGACTATCATTTAAACATACGCATAACATGTGAATCATCAAAGGGTTATCCCATTATAATTGGCCAACATAGCTGACATAAAATTTTTTTTTTTTGTCAAAATATAATTCATAGCGATGGTTCGAGAATATATTTCAAATATCGTAACTATATCGTAACTATATCAAACTATATTTCAAATATCGTGACAATTGCAACAATCACCTTAGCATTTCATGACAATACAACTATGAACATATCCAATAAGGAACAACAACACTATTTTATTATCATATCATAAGTTTAGGTTCAACTGATATAAATTAATGCAATGAAAGTAATAAGTATAACTATAGGCATACAGACTCACATAAAAGACATTAGAACTCAGATGACATCCTACATGTGTGAACATTTAGACATACTCATTACTACCATCCATGTGTAAACATTTAAACATAATTATTATAAATATTCATGCGAGTATATTAGAACAATCAAGTTAACATTTAACGCCACCAACTTTACCAAGATATGACAATATAGTTTTATATTTATATATATCCGACCACTATACAAATATGATGAACACACCAGAGATATTACAACATGCCAAACATATATAAAATATGTAAACAACTGGACTCGTATAAAATATTTCACCCTCGATTAAGAATCAAATTAAGCTATTCAATTTCACTCATACTATCATGCCAACAATGTTATCAACTAAACTTTAATTTTATCACTTGTTAAGATACATAACTACTGAACATGCGTGCTACTATCATCATATAAAAAAACATTATAAGGTCACATTAATAAGGCTCATGAAATAACCAAACAATTGTATGAAAACTCAACATAGAACGCACATTTTACAAGTAATGATTCACGTTGTAACTACCAAAGACCACGAACAAATAACCGTTCGATTAAAACTTGATTCATATTACTTTTATAAAATACGGAGAGTTAAAAACACAGGGGAAAAAGAATTAGGTCTCAAGCACAAGAATTCCATTTTTAAAGAATTTTACAACTCAGTTGGTCCAAACAAGTATGTGACAGCAATTGGTCCGAAACTTGGGTCAGTTTGCAAAACTTACCATTTAATATAGAGACATCAAGAATTTTCGTGGCTTATAAATTTGAAAACATATGCGAATCTTCTAATCGATGGAGTTGGAATTATGCAAAAATTATTAATACAATTTAAATGAGGATTTTTACAAAATCGTTGGTCAAAACATCACTGCACAGGAACTTCCTGACCACAGCCCACTAAAATATTTATTACTCCTAATCCGTATATCCTATAAGCATGAAATCAACGCCAAATGAACACTAACTCACGAGGCTATCTCTCATAAAATTCTCATCCATAGGCAATAAACATAAAATAAATGGCAGTAAGGTCAATTAAAGAATAAAATCAAACAAAACGAGTTTCGGCACTCGGTCATTCTTTACTATGTTACAAGCTCTTATGAGCATACTATGTATACTAACCCATCCCAACTTAAATCTCACACTTTGTACTTACGTAAACATCTATCCCATAGAATCCCTTCGCATCTCGATCTACTCCTTACATCTAAATCACGATTGCTATGACTAGAAACATGCAATTCAATAGTGTTTCTGATTACTATCACAATACTATACTAGCATGGCTTCGGGATCACATAACCGCATATCGCTAGACATAATAGCACTATCAACACGTCATTCAACATCCATCCAGATAAATATCATCAATTCGCAATTATTTTCACGCTCACGATTACCACAATCCAACACTTCATTGATTATCAACCTGAACACGAAAATTTATTTCTCATCTCCACAACATCATATGATCACGTCATCATTCATACAAAATACTTACCGTAACGTTGTCCTGCAGAATGGTTAGAATATATGGGTCTCAAGGTATACATCAACTCGATTATATCCAAGGTTTTCCTTCTAACTACCCCATTCACTCAATTTATCTCGGGTTACCTGGTTCAAAACTGAGAGGGCAAAAGAGCACGCATTAAGGGCGCCTTCTTAACCGCACTGTGAGCTCCTAACAGTTTATTCCCAGGGGTTCATTTTATTTAGACACATCCTACGTTCATTGGGTTCATTGGTTTAGGCCTGAGGATCGTTCACTCTGATACCACTTTGTAACACCCTCATTTATTTAAGGGCCTGGACTAGGACTCCTCAAATAAAGAAGGGTGTTACCATCTCGGAAACCCGAGGCAGTAGATAACAAAGGAAAAATAAACAGTACTTTAAATTGAAAATTATAAATGTTTACAACTCAAATGGAACATGTCTCAAAACTGAAAATAAAGTCTGATAGCTCTAAGTCAGGTGATCCATGCTCTCTCCCCTGCCAGCTCCATATGTCTCAACAACCTGTCAATCTGCTCCCCAGTAAATGGATCATCACAGGCGTACACGAATACACAGGGTCAACCGCGAGGTTGAGTAGGTAATACGATATAACAAAGAATGCAATGATATGATCCTCCAATCTCAACTCCATCACACACATCCCGAACGCCACCATACCGATCCCCCTAGAGACTATATCAATCGACCGTCGTCGATATACCGGCTAAATAGGCCGAGGACACCAGGGCAAGTCCTGCAGAACCCGCCTAGGCCTTAATCGCAATAATCTCATCTCCTCCAACTCCAACTCCGATGCAAATGCAATATATGAAACGTATGAAACAATCATGCTCAAAAAGATAAATAACATAATCAGATATGTCATATAATCACCGAACATGCCAACTCTTTATAATCGTAAGAACTCAATCAGTGTATTCCCCTACCTCGATCGTTGCGCAGTCAAATAGTCGGTGCTCAGTAATATTCCACAACAAACTCGCCCTCTCGATATATAGCAATAAGAATTTAATCCAGCAGCTCAGAAATACTCGACTCGGAAATCACCACCTAATATTAATAGCATACGATTACTAAACCGACAAGAAACTTAACGCATTTTATCAATTAATCATGCACCTAAACAAGACTCATCATAACTCAATAGAAACCTTAACTTATAGGGCAAATTCGACCTTTCTTATTTTCTAGAACCGGACAGACTTACTATAAAATACATAACTAATTCTAGGAAAATTGAATCGATGCGAGGTCAATTGGGTTGGAACCATAACACTCTAATCTACAGTTCTTATCTCATATACGTTTCCCAAATCAAAACATATCGATGGTTTCCAGACTGATTTCCAAAGGCTGACATAATTCGTCGCATAAAAAGTAAAGACTCATAAAACGAGTTTGACAAATTATTTTTAAGTAAAACCAACGCCTAACTCATCTAAACTCTTTAAATTAAATATATGAAAAAGACCCAGCACCAATTCAATATCTAAATTATGTTTTAGAAGTAATCTTTTAGCCTCTACTGATTCACGGACTTTTTAGATAGACGTTCACAAATAATTTATTCAGGAAAAACTACACGGTGAAAAGCTACTAAATTTCACAGGCATAAACTAGGCTTGGAATATACATGAGTCTCTTCTTTAACTTTTTGCATCCGACGAATTTAAGACAGGTAAAAAACTCAAATAACACAGACCAACGAATCTGTATATTGCTGTAACTATTTTATACATTTATCTCATACAATTTATAATCAAAACCCCCAAACCAATTTCTAGGTTTACGAAAATTATTCCAATACTACTATAATTATGCTAATAATTGAATAAAGAGGAAATAGGATAGTCTACTTACGAAATAGGATGAGAATAGGCTGAGAAATCGCCTCGCAATGCCTCACGAGTTCTTCACACACGGCTCCCTCTTCTCTCTTTTCTCTCTTTTCTCATGGTTAAAGTGAATATGGTGATAGGGAGATTAGGGTTTGGTTAGATGAGTTATACGTATAGAATAGGTGCTATTAAGACGATACGGGCCTAGCCTAGTTAGATTAATTAAAACCCGAGTCACATAGTTACCAGTTAGATTAATTAAAACCCGAGTCACATAGTTACCCGAGTCACAAATACACTACACGACCCAGCTGGTAACTCGGCCTAATATAATATCATATTAAAATACCGGGTATTACAGTCTACCCTCCTTAAAAGAAACTTCGTCCCGAAGTTTACCCTCTCCTACCAACCAACGCAAACGAATTATGCAACGCATATACAAAAGTATGTAAGGCACCCACCAAATTGAATATTAAACGCAGTATTACATTCCACCCTCCTTAAAATAACTTCGTCCCCGAAGTTTAACCATAACAGAAACAAATCATGTAACACTCCAACATAACCCACACAACGCATAACCAATATAGCCAAACTGAGAAATCACACATGAAGGTATAAAGATTTTACAATCCTACCCTCCTTAAACATGGTTATGTCCCCGTAGCCTTCATTATTATAACAAAAGTTCTCAAACTACTGCTAACAACTGAAAGAGGATAAAAGATTCACAACTCACGCTCAAGTTAACTAATCCCTACTAAAGACAATCAATATACAAGCTCTCTCAAGGAAGCTACAGTTACTGCTGCTACAGCACATCGCCACGGATCGGAGCAAAAGCCACGTTGAATAACCTAAGACATTTCAGTATTAATCTAGACACTCTTCATATCAATCAATACATGCAATAACATTCATAGGATCTGCTTGTCAATCTAATTTATACATTACTACTCAGGTTACAAAGATGAAGATGCCTAGGTGCTCACATATGGTTCATGTCAAACAACATCGTTTCATCAAGGTTACTAAGCAAGATCACTAACGTAACATACCACGATAATCCTATCCGGCGTATTCTCGTGGCAGCTTATTTTCCAAGAAATATTGGTAACATTTATTCATGTGAATAATCAAATTATGAATGGAACAATGCTTTACAAGGTTACCAGTAGAAATCATTAGTAATTATTCATTTCACTAATCATTGTAATCTCATACCTTAGAAACATAGGGAATCAATAAACATAAGAAAAGAATTAGGGTCAAAACTTAATAAATCGATTTATGAAAATTTGTAACCTAATAGGTCCATCGACTTTCCTTTACATAACTGTACAGATTTAGGTCAAGACACGAATCACCAATAAAATGAAGACAACCAGTTTTTAACACTTATCATCCTAGAAATATTTTTAATCCTCATAACAAAGGGTTTGGGATTTATTCACGAATGACGAATGCACATTGATTGGCAAATTTTACAAACTTATTGGTCGAGTCAATCAAGCGAGTAAACAGCGATATTGGAAAGTTAACATACAAGACTATCATACATAAAATTTTGTTCTTGGTGTTAAATATATTTAAACTGCACCCAACACAATGACATAAAAGATTAAATGTATTTAACTACACCAATTTTACAAATATTCATTACATATCATGGTAATATCAACATACCATGTTAACACATAACTCACTTAAATCACCACATTACATTTCCCGTTTTGACATTCGTAACTAAACACAACCCACCAATTCACTACATGAACGAACAACATGACTAAATTAACCCACTATTTGTGACTCCGTTCTAACTTCATTCCTCCAGACTAGCTAATATCATGAAACCATACAACCAGACACTGGCTGGAAATCACATTCCGAATTTATACGCACACGACAAAATTTATCTTCATTTTAAAACTTTTACTTTCATACTGGACGGTGAATAACTTTCTTAACATAAATCTTATAATAGAGCCGTCCATAGAATCCATTTACAGCTTACTACGAAACTCAAAATCAGATAAACTTAATTCAATTCCTTCAAACAATACAAGCTTAGGTGTCGACTCATATTTCATAATTTACAGGTTCATCTTATTCATTTCAGTACTATTTTTACTAATGAACGACTATTACCTCAACATCAGGATTTTAGTTGCACTTCTTTACTCAGTTATATTCACGGCTAACACGACTACATCATTTAATCGGAGACCTTTTAGATAGTACACATTCCCTGGTGACGTCTCATCAAAGCATACGATTCGTACCATAATGTAAAGCAAGTAACTACAAATTAACTGTGTTCAATCAAAATTTTACCTCTTTATTACAGATCTATTTATCACAGGTTGCTTGGTCACACAAAAGTATAAGTACTAACTCAATCACATGTTAAATTTTAAAACGATTTATCACGTCATAAGAACTAGACAAGAGTCTAACCATATAGTCAATATAAGAAGATTATTAGTTTAGATCGGAGACACATTATAAAATTCCCAGTTAACTCCTTACGGAACCATCGATCGTAAGGTCATGAGTAATTAACTTAATAATGTAGAAGTCAAACAACTTAAATTACAATTGAGTATTAATAGTTATATGATTCACAATAACAATAAAATTACTTCCATATCACACATATGTTTAACATTTTAGCAACCATACCATTCAATTGTATCCATCAACTCAGTATAATTCATTTTCAGCAAAAATAAAAGATATCGCATAAACAACTTAAACATGTACATACACCATCATATAACTTGTAAAACATTATCTATGACAAAAGATTAGCAAGGTGAACAAGTTCTCTGGTTTGCACGGTTTGAACAAATAGGCAACTCGCGGCTCAATTAAGCGTAACTATAACGACTATCATTTAAACATACGCATAACATGTGAATCATCAAAGGGTTATCCAATTATAATTGGCCAACATAGCTGACATAAATTTTTTTTTTTTTTGTCAAAATATAATTCATAGCGACGGTTCGAGAATATATTTCAAATATCGTAACTATATCGTAACTATATCAAACTATATTTCAAATATCGTGACAATTGCAACAATCACCTTAGCATTTCATGACAATACAACTATGAACATATCCAATAAGGAACAACAACACTATTTTATTATCATATCATAAGTTTAGGTTCAACTGATATAAATTAATGCAATGAAAGTAATAAGTATAACTATAGGCATACAGACTCACATAAAAGACATTAGAACTCAGATGACATCCTACATGTGTGAACATTTAGACATACTCATTAGTATCATCCATGTATAAACATTTAAACATAATTATTATAAATATTCATGCGAGTATATTAGAATAATCAAGTTAACATTTAACGCCACCAACTTTACCAAGATATGACAATATAGTTTTATATTTATATATATCCGACCACTATACAAATATGATGAACACACCAGAGATATTACAACATGCCAAACATATATAAAATATGTAAACAACTGGACTCGTATAAAATATTTCACCCTCGATTAAGAATCAAATTAAGCTATTCAATTTCACTCATACTATCATGCCAACAATGTTATCAACTAAACTTTAATTTTATCACTTGTTAAGATACATAACTACTGAACATGCGTGCTACTATCATCATATAAAAAAACATTATAAGGTCACATTAATAAGGCTCATCAAATAACCAAACAATTGTATGAAAACTCAACATAGAACGCACATTTTACAAGTCATAATTCACGTTGTAACTACCAAAGACCACGAACAAATAACCGTTCGATTAAAACTTGATTCATATTACTTTTATAAAATACGGAGAGTTAAAAACACAGGGGAAAAAGAATTAGGTCTAAAGCACAAGAATTCCATTTTTAAAGAATTTTACAACTCAGTTGGTCCAAACAAGTATGTGACAGCAATTGGTCCGAAACTTGGGTCAGTTTGCAAAACTTACCATTTAATATAGAAACATCAAGAATTTTCGTGGCTTATCAATTTGAAAACATATGCGAATCTTCTGATCGATGGAGTTGGAATTATGCAAAAATTATTAATACAATTTAAATGAGGATTTTTACAAAATCGTTGGTCAAAACATCACTGCACAGGAACTTCCTGACCACAGCCCACTAAAATATTTATTACTCCTAATCCGTATATCCTATAAGCATGAAACCAACGCCAAATAAACACTAACTCACGAGGCTATCTCTCATAAAATGTTCATCCATAGGCAATAAACATAAAATAAATGGCAGTAAGGTCAATTAAAGAATAAAATCAAACAAAACGAGTTTCAGCACTAGGTCATTCTTTACTATGTTACAAGCTCTTATGAGCATACTATGTATACTAACCCATCCCAACTTAAATCTCACACTTTGTACTTACGTAAACATCTATCCTATAGAATCCCTTCGCATCTCGATCTACTCCTTACATCTAAATCACGATTGCTATGACTAGAAACATGCAATTCAATAGTGTTTCTGATTACTATCACAATACTATACTAGCATGGTTTCGGGATCACATAACCGCATATCGCTAGACATAATAGCACTATCAACACGTCATTCAACATCCATCCAGATAAATATCATCAATTCGCAATTATTTTCACGCTCACGATTACCACAATCCAACACTTCATTGATTATCAACCTGAACACGAAAATTTATTTCTCATCTCCACAACATCATATTATCACGTCATCATTCATACAAAATACTTACCGTAACGTTGTCCTGCAGAATGGTTAGAATATATGGGTCTCAAGGTATACATCAACTCGATTATATCCAAGGTTTTCCTTCTAACTACCCCATTCACTCAATTTATCTCGGGTTACCTGGTTCAAAACTGAGAGGGCAAAAGAGCACGCATTAAGGGCGCCTTCTTAACCGCACTTTGAGCTCCTAACAGTTTATTCCCAGGGGTTCATTTTATTTAGACACATCCTACGTTCATTGGGTTCATTAGTTTAGGCCTGAGGATCGTTCGCTCAGATACCACTTTGTAACACCTTCATTTATTTAAGGGCCTGGACTAGGACTCCTCAAATAAAGAAGGGTGTTACCATCTCGGAAACCCGAGGCAGTAGATAACAAAGGAAAAATAAACAGTACTTTAAATTGAAAATTATAAATGTTTACAACTCAAATGGAACATGTCTCAAAACTGAAAATAAAGTCTGATAGCTAAACTGAAATAAAAGTGGGCTAGCTCTAAGTCAGGTGATCCATGCTCTCTCCCATGCCAGCTCCATATGTCTCAACAACCTGTCAATCTGCTCCCCAGTAAATGGATCATCACAGGCGTACACGAATACACAGGGTCAACCGCGAGGTTGAGTAGGTAATACGATATAATAAAGAATGCAATGATATGATCCTCCAATCTCAACTCCATCACACACATCCCCGGAACGCCCAGCCATACCGATCCCCGGCAGACTATATCAATCGACCCTCGTCGATATACCAACTCGTAGCTGAGGACACCAGGGCAAGTCCTGCAGAACCCGCATGGGCCTTAATCGCAATAATCTCATCTCCTCCAACTCCAACTCCGATGCAAATGCAATTTATGAAACGTATGAAACAATCATGCTCAACAAGATAAATTAGATAATCAGATATGTCATATAATCACCGAACATGCCAACTCTTTATAATCGTAAGAACTCAATCAGTGTATTCCCCTACCTCAGTACTGCAGTCAAATAGTCGGTGCTCAGTAATATTCCACAACAAACTCGCCCACTCGATATATAGCAATAAGAATTTAATCCATCAGCTCAGAAATACTCGACTCGGAAATCACCACCTAATATTAATAGCATACGATTACTAAACCGACAAGAAACTTAACGCATTTTATCAATTAATCATGCACCTAAACAAGACTCATCATAACTCAATAGAAACCTTAACTTATAGGGCAAATTCGACCTTTCTTATTTTCCAGAACCGTACAGACTTACTATAAAATACATAACTAATTCTAGGAAAATTGAATCGATGCGAGGCCAATTGGGTTGGAACCATAACACTCTAATCTACAGTTCTTATCTCATATACTTTTCCCAAATCAAAACATATCGATGGTTTCCAGACTGATTTCCAAAGGCTGACATAATTCGTCGCATAAAAAGTAAAGACTCATAAAACGAGTTTGACAAATAATTTTTAAGTAAAACCAACGCCTAACTCATCTAAACTCTTTAAATTAAATATATGAAAAAGACCCAGCACCAATTCAATATCTAAATTATGTTTTAGAAGTAATCTTTTAGCCTCTACTGATTCGCGGACTTTTTAGATAGACGTTCACAAATAATTTATTCAGGAAAAACTACACGGTGAAAAGCTACTAAATTTCACAGGCATAAACTAGGCTTGGAATATAAATGAGTCTCTTCTTTAACTTTTTGCATCCGACGAATTTAAGACAGGTAAAAAACTCAAATAACACAGACCAACGAATCTATATATTGCTGTAACTATTTTATACATTTATCTCATACAATTTATAATCAAAACTCCCAAACCAATTTCTAGGTTTACGAAAATTATTCCAATACTACTATAATTATGCTAATAATTGAATAAAGAGGTAATAGGATAGTCTACTTACGAAATAGGATGAGAATAGGCTGAGAAATCGCCTCGCAATGCCTCACGAGTTCTTCACACACGGCTCCCTCTTCTCTCTTTTCTCTCTTTTCTCATGGTTAAAGTGAATATGGTGATAGGGAGATTAGGGTTTGGTTAGATGAGTTATACGTATAGAATAAGTGCTATTAAGACGATACGGGCCTAGCCTAGTTAGATTAATTAAAACCCGAGTCACATAGTTACCATTAGATTAATTAAAACCCGAGTCACATAGTTACCCGAGTCACAAATACAAGATACGACCCAAATGGTAACTCGGCCTAATATAATATCATATTAAAATACCGGGTATTACAGTCTACCCTCCTTAAAGAAACTTCGTCCCGAAGTTTACCCTCTCTACCAACCAACGCAAACGAATTATGAAACGCATATACAAAGTATGTAAGGCACCCACCAAATTGAATATTAAACGCAGTATTACATTCCACCCTCCTTAAAATAACTTCGTCCTCGAAGTTTAACCATAACAGAAACACATCATGTAACACTCCAACATAACCCACACAACGCATAACCAATATAGCCAAACTGAGAAATCACACATGAAGGTATAAAGATTTTACAATCCTACCCTCCTTAAACATGGTTATGTCCCCGTAGCCTTCATTATTATAACAGAAGT
This sequence comes from Silene latifolia, assembly GCF_048544455.1. Classification (NCBI taxonomy): domain Eukaryota; kingdom Viridiplantae; phylum Streptophyta; class Magnoliopsida; order Caryophyllales; family Caryophyllaceae; genus Silene; species Silene latifolia. Next base: position 221,563,479 of record NC_133538.1, on the reverse strand, counting down.
TCTCAAACTACTGCTAACAACTGAAAGAGGATAAAAGGTTCACAACTCACGCTCAAGTTAACTAATCCCTACTAAAGACAATCAATATACAAGCTCTCTCAAGGAAGCTACGATTCTGCTTCTCTGCTAAAGACATCGCCACGGATCGGAGCAAAAGCCACGTTGAATAACCTAAGACATTTCAGTAATAATCTAGACACTCTTCATATCAATCAATACATGCAATAACATTCACAGGATCTGCTTGTCAATCTAATTTATACATTACTACTCAGGTTACAAAGATGAAGATGCCTAGGTGCTCACATATGGTTCATGTCAAATAACATCGTTTCATCAAGGTTACTAAGCAAGATCACTAACGTAACATACCATGATAATCCTATCCGGCGTATTCTCGTGGCAGCTTATTTTCCAAGAAATATTGGTAACATTTATTCATGTGAATAATCAAATTATGAATGGAACAATGCTTCACAAGGTTACCAGTAGAAATCATTAGTAATTATTCATTTCACTAATCATTGTAATCTCATACCTTAGAAACATAGGGAATCAATCAACATAAGAAAAGAATTAGGGTCAAAACTTAATAAATCGATTTATGAAAATTTGTAACCTAATAGGTCCAGTCTGACTTTCCTTTACATAACTGTACAGATTTAGGTCAAGACACAGAATCACCAATAAAATGAAGACAACCAGTTTCGCAGCACTTATCATCCTAGAAATATTCTTAATCCTCATAACAAAGGGTTTGGGATTTATTCACGAATGACGAATGCACATTGATTGGCAAATTTTACAAACTTATTGGTCGAGTCAATCAAGCGAGTAAACAGCGATATTAGAAAGTTAACATACAAGACTATCATACATAAAATTTTGTTCTTGGTGTTAAATATATTTAAACTGCACCCAACACAATGACATAAAAGATTAAATGTATTTAACTACACCAATTTTACAAATATTCATTACATATCATGCTAATATCAACATACCATGTTAACACATAACTCACTTAAATCACCACATTACATTTCCCGTTTTGACATTCGTAACTAAACACAACCCACCAATTCACTACATGAACGAACAACATGACTAAATTAACCCACTATTTGTGACTCCGTTCTAGCTTCATTCCTCCAGACTAGCTAATATCATGAAACCATACAACCAGACACTGGCTGGAAATCTCATTCCGAATTTATACTCACACGACAAAATTTATCTTCATTTTCAAAACTTTTACTTTTATACTGCACGGTGAATAACTTTCTTAACATAAATCTTATAACAGAGCCGTCCATAGAATCCATTTACAGCTTACTACAAAACTCAAAATCAGATAAACTTAATTCAATTCCTTCAAACAATACAAGCTTAGGTGTCGACTCATATTTCATAATTTACAGGTTCATCTTATTCATTTCAGTCCTATTTTTACTAATGAACGACTATTACCTCAACATCAGGATTTTAGTTGCACTTCTTTACTCAGTTATATTCACGGCTAACACGACTACATCATTTAATCGGAGACCTTTTAGATAGTACACATTCCCTGGTGACGTCTCATCAAAGCATAAGATTCGTACCATAATGTAAAGCAAGTAACTACAAATTAACTGTGTTCAATCAAAATTTTACCTCTTTATTACAGATCTATTTATCACAGGTTGCTTGGTCACACAAAAGTATAAGTACTAACTCAATCACATGTTAAATTTTAAAACGATTTATCACGTCATAAGAACTAGACAAGAGTCTAACCATATAGTCAATATAAGAAGATTATTAGTTTAGATCGGAGACACATTATAAAATTCCCAGTTAACTCCTTACGGAACCATCGACTGTGCGTCATGAGTAATTAACTTAATAATGTAGAAGTCAAACAACTGAAATTACAATTGAGTATTATTAGTTATATGATACACAATAACAACAAAATTACTTACATATCACACATATGTTTAACATTTTAGCAACCATACCATTCAATTGTATCCATCAACTCAGTATAATTCATTTTCAGCAAAAATAAAAGATATCGCATAAACAACTTAAACATGTACATATAACATCATATAACTTGTAAAACATTATCTATGACAAAAGATTAGCAAGGTGAACAAGTTCTCTGGTTTGCACGGTTTGAACAAATAGGCAACTCGCGGCTCAATTAAACGTAACTATAACGACTATCATTTAAACATACGCATAACATGTGAATCATCAAAGGGTTATCCCATTATAATTGGCCAACATAGCTGACATAAAAAAAATTTTTTTTTTGTCAAAATATAATTCATAGCGACGGTTCGAGAATATATTTCAAATATCGTAACTATATCAAACTATATTTCAAATATCGTGACAATTGCAACAATCACCTTAGCATTTCATGACAATACAACTATGAACATATCCAATAAGGAACAACAACACTATTTTATTATCGTATCATAAGTTTAGGTTCAAGTGAAATAAATTAATGGAATGAAAGTAATAAGTATAACTATAGGCACACAGACTCACATAAAAGACATTAGAACTCAGATGACATCCTACATGTGTGAACATTTAGACATACTCATTACTATCATCCATGTGTAAACATTTAAACATAATTATTATAAATATTCATGCGAGTATATTAGAACAATCAAGTTAACATTTAACGCCACCAACTTTACCAAGATATGACAATATAGTTTTATATTTATATATATCGGACCACTATACAAATATGATGAACACACCAGAGATATTACAACATGCCAAACATATATAAAATATGTAAACAACTGGACTCGTATAAAATATTTCACCCTCGATTAAGAATCAAATTAAGCTATTCAATTTCACTCATACTATCATGCCAACAATGTTATCAACTAAACTTTAATTTTACCACTTGTTAAGATACATAACTACTGAACATGCGTGCTACTATCATCATATAAAAAAACATTATAAGGTCACATTAATAAGGCTCATGAAATAACCAAACAATTGTATGAAAACTCAACATAGAACGCACATTTTACAAGTCATGATTCACGTTGTAACTACCAAAGACCACGAACAAATAACCGTTCGATTAAAATTGATTCATATTACTTTTATAAAATACGGAGAGTTAAAAACACAGGGGAAAAAGAATTAGGTCTAAAGCACAAGAATTCCATTTTTAAAGAATTTTACAACTCAGTTGGTCCAAACAAGTATGTGACAGCAATTGGTCCGAAACTTGGGTCAGTTTGCAAAACTTACCATTTAATATAGATACATCAAGAATTTTCGTGTCTTATCAATTTGAAAACATATGCGAATCTTCTGATCGATGGAGTTGGAATTATGCAAAAATTATTAATACAATTTAAATGAGGATTTTTACAAAATCGTTGGTCAAAACATCACTGCACAGAACTTCCCCGACCCACAGCCCACTAAAATATTTATTACTCCTAATCCGTATATCCTATAAGCATGAAACCAACGCCAAATGAACACTAACTCACGAGGCTATCTCTCATAAACTTTTCATCCATAGGCAATAAACAGAAAATAAATGGCAGTAAGGTCAATTAAAGAGTTAAATCAAACAAAACGAGTTTCAGCACTAGGTCATTCTTTACTATGTTACAAGCTCTTATGAGCATACTATGTATACTAACCCATCCCAACTTAAATCTCACACTTTGTACTTACGTAAACATCTATCCCATAGAATCCCTTCGCATCTCGATCTACTCCTTACATCTAAATCACGATTGCTATGACTAGAAACATGCAATTCAATAGTGTTTCTGATTACTATCACAATACTATACTAGCATGGCTTCGGGATCACATGACCGCATATCGCTACACATAATAGCACTATCAACACGTCATTCAACATCCATCCAGATAAATATCATCAATTCGCAATTATTTTCACGCTCACGATTACCACAATCCAACACTTCATTGATTATCAACCTGAACACGAAAATTTATTTCTCATCTCCACAACATCATATGATCACGTCATCATTCATACAAAATACTTACCGTAACGTTGTCCTGCAGAATGGTTAGAATATATGGGTCTCAAGGTATACATCAACTCGATTATATCCAAGGTTTTCCTTCTAACTACCCCATTCACTCAATTTATCTCGGGTTACCTGGTTCAAAACTGAGAGGGCAAAAGAGCACGCATTAAGGGCGCCTTCTTAACCGCACTGTGAGCTCCTAACAGTTTATTCCCAGGGGTTCATTTTATTTAGACACATCCTACGTTCATTGGGTTCGTTGGTTTAGGCCTGAGGATCGTTCGCTCTGATACCACTTTGTAACACCTTCATTTATTTAAGGGCCTGGACTAGGACTCCTCAAATAAAGAAGGGTGTTACCATCTCGGAAACCCGAGGCAGTAGATAACAAAGGAAAAATAAACAGTACTTTAAATTGAAAATTATAAATGTTTACAACTCAAATGGAACATGTCTCAAAACTGAAAATAAAGTCTGATAGCTAAACTGAAATAAAAGTGGGCTAGCTCTAAGTCAGGTGATTCATGCTCTCTCCCATGCCAGCTCCATATGTCTCAACAACCTGTCAATCTGCTCCCCAGTAAATGGATCATCACAGGCCTAACTCATCTAAACTCTTTAAATTAAATATATGAAAAAGACCCAGCACCAATTCAATATCTAAATTATGTTTTAGAAGTAATCTTTTAGCCTCTACTGATTCGCGGACTTTTTAGATAGACGTTCACAAATAATTTATTCAGGAAAAACTACACGGTGAAAAGCTACTAAATTTCACAGGCATAAACTAGGCTTGGAATATAAATGAGTCTCTTCTTTAACTTTTTGCATCCGACGAATTTAAGACAGGTAAAAAACTCAAATAACACAGACCAACGAATCTATATATTGCTGTAACTATTTTATACATTTATCTCATACAATTTATAATCAAAACTCCCAAACCAATTTCTAGGTTTACGAAAATTATTCCAATACTACTATAATTATGCTAATAATTGAATAAAGAGGTAATAGGATAGTCTACTTACGAAATAGGATGAGAATAGGCTGAGAAATCGCCTCGCAATGCCTCACGAGTTCTTCACACACGGCTCCCTCTTCTCTCTTTTCTCTCTTTTCTCATGGTTAAAGTGAATATGGTGATAGGGAGATTAGGGTTTGGTTAGATGAGTTATACGTATAGAATAAGTGCTATTAAGACGATACGGGCCTAGCCTAGTTAGATTAATTAAAACCCGAGTCACATAGTTACCAGTTAGATTAATTAAAACCCGAGTCACATAGTTACCCGAGTCACAAATACACTACACGACCCAGCTGGTAACTCGGCCTAATATAAAATCATATTAAAATACCGGGTATTACAGTCTACCCTCCTTAAAAGAAACTTCGTCCCGAAGTTTACCCTCTCCTACCAACCAACGCAAACGAATTATGCAACGCATATACAAAAGTATGTAAGGCACCCACCAAATTGAATATTAAACGCAAAAGATTACATTCCACCCTCCTTAAAATAACTTCGTCCTCGAAGTTTAACCATAACAGAAACACATCATGTAACACTCCAACATAACCCACACAACGCATAACCAATATAGCCAAACTGAGAAATCACACATGAAGGTATAAAGATTTTACAATCCTACCCTCCTTAAACATGGTTATGTCCCCGTAGCCTTCATTATTATAACAGAAGTTCTCAAACTACTGCTAACAACTGAAAGAGGATAAAAGGTTCACAACTCACGCTCAAGTTAACTAATCCCTACTAAAGACAATCAATATACAAGCTCTCTCAAGGAAGCTACGATTCTTTTCTTTGCTCTGACATCGCCACGGATCGGAGCAAAAGCCACGTTGAATAACCTAAGACATTTCAGTAATAATCTAGACACTCTTCATATCAATCAATACATGCAATAACATTCACAGGATCTGCTTGTCAATCTAATTTATACATTACTACTCAGGTTACAAAGATGAAGATGCCTAGGTGCTCACATATGGTTCATGTCAAATAACATCGTTTCATCAAGGTTACTAAGCAAGATCACTAACGTAACATACCATGATAATCCTATCCGGCGTATTCTCGTGGCAGCTTATTTTCCAAGAAATATTGGTAACATTTATTCATGTGAATAATCAAATTATGAATGGAACAATGCTTCACAAGGTTACCAAAGAGAAATCATTAGTAATTATTCATTTCACTAATCATTGTAATCTCATACCTTAGAAACATAGGGAATCAATCAACATAAGAAAAGAATTAGGGTCAAAACTTAATAAATCGATTTATGAAAATTTGTAACCTAATAGGTCCATCGACTTTCCTTTACATAACTCGTACATTTAGGTCAAGACACGTAATCACCAATAAAATGAAGACAACCAGTTTAAAAGACTTATCATCCTAGAAATATTCTTAATCCTCATAACAAAGGGTTTGGGATTTATTCACGAATGACGAATGCACATTGATTGGCAAATTTTACAAACTTATTGGTCGAGTCAATCAAGCGAGTAAACAGCGATATTAGAAAGTTAACATACAAGACTATCATACATAAAATTTTGTTCTTGGTGTTAAATATATTTAAACAGCACCCAACACAATGACATAAAAGATTAAATGTATTTAACTACACCAATTTTACAAATATTCATTACATATCATGCTAATATCAACATACCATGTTAACACATAACTCACTTAAATCACCACATTACATTTCCCGTTTTGACATTCGTAACTAAACACAACCCACCAATTCACTACATGAACGAACAACATGACTAAATTAACCCACTATTTGTGACTCCGTTCTAGCTTCATTCCTCCAGACTAGCTAATATCATGAAACCATACAACCCGGACAATCGGCCGGAAATCTCATTCCGAATTTATACTCACACGACAAAATTTATCTTCATTTTCAAAACTTTTACTTTTATACTTTACCTACGGTGAATAACTTTCTTAACATAAATCTTATAACAGAGCCGTCCATAGAATCCATTTACAAACTTACTACAAAACTCAAAATCAGATAAACTTAATTCAATTCCTTCAAACAATACAAGCTTAGGTGTCGACTCATATTTCATAATTTACAGTTCATCTTATTCATTTCAAATCCTATTTTTACTAATGAACGACTATTACCTCAACATCAGGATTTTAGTTGCACTTCTTTACTCAGTTATATTCACGGCTAACACGACTACATCATTTAATCGGAGACCTTTTAGATAGTACACATTCCCTGGTGACGTCTCATCAAAGCATAAGATTCGTACCATAATGTAAAGCAAGTAACTACAAATTAACTGTGTTCAATCAAAATTTTACCTCTTTATTACAGATCTATTTATCACAGGTTGCTTGGTCACACAAAAGTATAAGTACTAACTCAATCACATGTTAAATTTTAAAACGATTTATCACGTCATAAGAACTAGACAAGAGTCTAACCATATAGTCAATATAAGAAGATTATTAGTTTAGATCGGAGACACATTATAAAATTCCCAGTTAACTCCTTACGGAACCATCGACTGTGCGTCATGAGTAATTAACTTAATAATGTAGAAGTCAAACAACTGAAATTACAATTGAGTATTATTAGTTATATGATACACAATAACAACAAAATTACTTACATATCACACATATGTTTAACATTTTAGCAACCATACCATTCAATTGTATCCATCAACTCAAAGATAATTCATTTTCAGCAAAAATAAAAGATATCGCATAAACAACTTAAACATGTACATATAACATCATATAACTTGTAAAACATTATCTATGACAAAAGATTAGCAAGGTGAACAAGTTCTCTGGTTTGCACGGTTTGAACAAATAGGCAACTCGCGGCTCAATTAAACGTAACTATAACGACTATCATTTAAACATACGCATAACATGTGAATCATCAAAGGGTTATCCCATTATAATTGGCCAACATAGCTGACATAAATTTTTTTTTTTTTGTCAAAATATAATTCATAGCGACGGTTCGAGAATATATTTCAAATATCGTAACTATATCAAACTATATTTCAAATATCGTGACAATTGCAACAATCACCTTAGCATTTCATGACAATACAACTATGAACATATCCAATAAGGAACAACAACACTATTTTATTATCGTATCATAAGTTTAGGTTCAAGTGAAATAAATTAATGGAATGAAAGTAATAAGTATAACTATAGGCACACAGACTCACATAAAAGACATTAGAACTCAGATGACATCCTACATGTGTGAACATTTAGACATACTCATTACTATCATCCATGTGTAAACATTTAAACATAATTATTATAAATATTCATGCGAGTATATTAGAACAATCAAGTTAACATTTAACGCCACCAACTTTACCAAGATATGACAATATAGTTTTATATTTATATATATCGGACCACTATACAAATATGATGAACACACCAGAGATATTACAACATGCCAAACATATATAAAATATGTAAACAACTGGACTCGTATAAAATATTTCACCCTCGATTAAGAATCAAATTAAGCTATTCAATTTCACTCATACTATCATGCCAACAATGTTATCAACTAAACTTTAATTTTACCACTTGTTAAGATACATAACTACTGAACATGCGTGCTACTATCATCATATAAAAAAACATTATAAGGTCACATTAATAAGGCTCATGAAATAACCAAACAATTGTATGAAAACTCAACATAGAACGCACATTTTACAAGTCATGATTCACGTTGTAACTACCAAAGACCACGAACAAATAACCGTTCGATTAAAATTGATTCATATTACTTTTATAAAATACGGAGAGTTAAAAACACAGGGGAAAAAGAATTAGGTCTAAAGCACAAGAATTCCATTTTTAAAGAATTTTACAACTCAGTTGGTCCAAACAAGTATGTGACAGCAATTGGTCCGAAACTTGGGTCAGTTTGCAAAACTTACCATTTAATATAGATACATCAAGAATTTTCGTGTCTTATCAATTTGAAAACATATGCGAATCTTCTGATCGATGGAGTTGGAATTATGCAAAAATTATTAATACAATTTAAATGAGGATTTTTACAAAATCGTTGGTCAAAACATCACTGCACAGGAACTTCCTGACCACAGCCCACTAAAATATTTATTACTCCTAATCCGTATATCCTATAAGCATGAAACCAACGCCAAATGAACACTAACTCACGAGGCTATCTCTCATAAACTTTTCATCCATAGGCAATAAACAGAAAATAAATGGCAGTAAGGTCAATTAAAGAGTTAAATCAAACAAAACGAGTTTCAAAGACTAGGTCATTCTTTACTATGTTACAAGCTCTTATGAGCATACTATGTATACTAACCCATCCCAACTTAAATCTCACACTTTGTACTTACGTAAACATCTATCCCATAGAATCCCTTCGCATCTTGATCTACTCCTTACATCTAAATCACGATTGCTATGACTAGAAACATGCAATTCAATAGTGTTTCTGATTACTATCACAATACTATACTAGCATGGCTTCGGGATCACATGACCGCATATCGCTACACATAATAGCACTATCAACACGTCATTCAACATCCATCCAGATAAATATCATCAATTCGCAATTATTTTCACGCTCACGATTACCACAATCCAACACTTCATTGATTATCAACCTGAACACGAAAATTTATTTCTCATCTCCACAACATCATATGATCACGTCATCATTCATACAAAATACTTACCGTAACGTTGTCCTGCAGAATGGTTAGAATATATGGGTCTCAAGGTATACATCAACTCGATTATATCCAAGGTTTTCCTTCTAACTACCCCATTCACTCAATTTATCTCGGGTTACCTGGTTCAAAACTGAGAGGGCAAAAGAGCACGCATTAAGGGCGCCTTCTTAACCGCACTGTGAGCTCCTAACAGTTTATTCCCAGGGGTTCATTTTATTTAGACACATCCTACGTTCATTGGGTTCGTTGGTTTAGGCCGAGGATCGTCGTCGCTCGATACCACTTTGTAACACCTTCATTTATTTAAGGGCCTGGACTAGGACTCCTCAAATAAAGAAGGGTGTTACCATCTCGAAACCCGAGGCGAAGATAACAAAGGAAAAATAAACAATACTTTAAATTGAAAATTATAAATGTTTACAACTCAAATGGAACATGTCTCAAAACTGAAAATAAAGTCTGATAGCTAAACTGAAATAAAAGTGGGCTAGCTCTAAGTCAGGTGATTCATGCTCTCTCCCATGCCAGCTCCATATGTCTCAACAACTCGTCAATCTGCTCCCCAAAGAAATGGATCATCACAGGCGTACACGAATACACATGGTCAACCGCGAGGTTGAGTAGGTAATACGATATAATAAAGAATGCAATGATATGATCCTCCAATCTCAACTCCATCACACACATCCCCGAACGCCCACCATATACCGATCCCCGCAGACTATATCAATCGACCCTCGTCGATATACCACTAAATAGTCGAGGACACCAGGCAAGTCCCGCGAACCCGCCCGGGCCTTAATCGCAATAATCTCATCTCCTCCAACTCCAACTCCGATGCAAATGCAATTTATGAAACGTATGAAACAATCATGCTCAACAAGATAAATAAGATAATCAGATATGTCATATAATCACCGAACATGCCAACTCTTTATAATCGTAAGAACTCAATCAGTGTATTCCCCTACCTCGATCGCACCAAATAGTCGGTGCTCGAATATTCCACAACAAACTCGCCCTCTCGATATATAGCAATAAGAATTTAATCCAGCAGCTCAGAAAAACTCGACTCGGAAATCACCACCTAATATTAATAGCATACGATTAATAAACCGACAAGAAACTTAACGCATTTTATCAATTAATCATGCACCTAAAAAAGACTCATCATAACTCAATAGAAACCTTAACTTATAGGGCAAATTCGACCTTTCTTATTTTCCAGAACCGGACAGACTTACTATAAAATACATAACTAATTCTAGGAAAATTGAATCGATGCGAGGCCAATTGGGTTGGAACCATAACACTCTAATCTACAGTTCTAATCTCATATACTTTTCCCAAATCAAAACATATCGATGGTTTCCAGACTGATTTCCAAAGGCTGACATAATCCGTCGCATAAAAAGTAAAGACTCGTAAAACGAGTTTGACAAATTATTTTTAAGTAAAACCAACGCCTAACTCATATAAACTCTTTAAATTAAATATATGAAAAAGACCCAGTACCAATTCAATATCTAAATTATGTTTTAGAAGTAATCTTTTAGCCTCTACTGATTCGCGGACTTTTTAGATAGACTTTCACAAATAAATTATTCAGGAAAAACTACACGGTGAAAAGCTACTAAATTTCACAGGCATAAACTAGGCTTGGAATATACATGAGTCTCTTCTTTAACTTTTTACATCCGACGAATTTAAGACAGGTAAAAAACTCAAATAACACAGACCAACGAATCTGTATATTGCTGTAACTATTTTATACATTTATCTCATACAATTTATAATCAAAACCCCCAAACCAATTTCTAGGTTTACGAATATTATTCCAATACTACTATAATTATGCTAATAATTGAATAAAGAGGTAATAGGATAGTCTACTTACGAAATAGGATGAGAATAGGCTGAGAAATCGCCTCGCAATGCCTCACGAGTTCTTCACACACGGCTCCCTCTTCTCTCTTTTCTCTCTTTTCTCATGGTTAAAGTTAATATGGTGATAGGGAGATTAGGGTTTGGTTAGATGAGTTATACGTATAGAATAGGTGCTATTAAGACGATACGGGCCTAGCCTAGTTAGATTAATTAAAACCCGAGTCACATAGTTACCAGTTAGATTAATTAAAACCCGAGTCACATAGTTACCCGAGTCACAAATACACTACACGACCCAGCTGGTAACTCGGCCTAATATAATATCATATTAAAATACCGGGTATTACAGTCTACCCTCCTTAAAAGAAACTTCGTCCCGAAGTTTACCCTCTCCTACCAACCAACGCAAACGAATTATGCAACGCATATACAAAAGTATGTAAGGCACCCACCAAATTGAATATTAAACGCAGTATTACATTCCACCCTCCTTAAAATAACTTCGTCCTCGAAGTTTAACCATAACAGAAACACATCATGTAACACACCAACATAACCCACACAACGCATAACCAATATAGCCAAACTGAGAAATCACACATGAAGGTATAAAGATTTTACAATCCTACCCTCCTTAAACATGGTTATGTCCCCGTAGCCTTCATTATTATAACAGAAGTTCTCAAACTACTGCTAACAACTGAAAGAGGATAAAAGATTCACAACTCACGCTCAAGTTAACTAATCCCTACTAAAGACAATCAATATACAAGCTCTCTCAAGGAAGCTACAGTTACTGCTGCTACAGCACATCGCCACGGATCGGAGCAAAAGCCACGTTGAATAACCTAAGACATTTCAGTATTAATCTAGACACTCTTCATATCAATCAATACATGCAATAACATTCACAGGATCTGCTTGTCAATCTAATTTATACATTACTACTCAGGTTACAAAGATGAAGATGCGTAGGTGCTCACATATGGTTCATGTCAAATAACATCGTTTCATCAAGGTTACTAAGCAAGATCACTAACGTAACATACCACGATAATCCTATCCGGCGTATTCTCGTGGCAGCTTATTTTCCAAGAAATATTGGTAACATTTATTCATGTGAATAATCAAATTATGAATGGAACAATGCTTTACAAGGTTACCAGTAGAAATCATTAGTAATTATTCATTTCACTAATCATTGTAATCTCATACCTTAGAAACATAGGGAATCAATCAACATAAGAAAACAATTAGGGTTAAAACTTAATAAATCGATTTATGAAAATTTGTAACCTAATAGGTCCAGTCTGACTTTCCTTTACATAACTGTACAGATTTAGGTCAAGACACAGAATCACCAATAAAATGAAGACAACCAGTTTCGCAACACTTATCATCCTAGAAATATTTTTAATCCTCATAACAAAGAGTTTGGGATTTATTCACGAATGACGAATGCACATTGATTGGCAAATTTTACAAACTTATTGGTCGAGTCAATCAAGCGAGTAAACAGCGATATTGGAAAGTTAACATACAAGACTATCATACATAAAATTTTGTTCTTGGTGTTAAATATATTTAAACTGCACCCAACACAATGACATAAAAGATTAAATGTATTTAACTACACCAATTTTACAAATATTCATTACATATCATGCTAATATCAACATACCATGTTAACACATAACTCACTTAAATCACCACATTACATTTCCCGTTTTGACATTCGTAACTAAACACAACCCACCAATTCACTACATGAACGAACAACATGACTAAATTAACCCACTATTTGTGACTCCGTTCTATCTTCATTCCTCCAGACTAGCTAATATCATGAAACCATACAACCAGACACTGGCTGGAAATCTCATTCCGAATTTATACTCACACGACAAAATTTATCTTCATTTTCAAAACTTTTACTTTTATACTTTGAATGGTGAATAATTTTCTTAACATAAATCTTATAACAGAGTCAGTCCATAGAATCCATTTACAAATTACTACGAAACTCAAAATCAGATAAACTTAATTCAATTCCTTCAAACAATACAAGCTTAGGTGTCGACTCATATTTCATAATTTACAGGTTCATCTTATTCATTTCAGTCCTATTTTTACTAATGAACGACTATTACCTCAACATCAGGATTTTAGTTGCACTTCTTTACTCAGTTATATTCACGGCTAACACGACTACATCATTTAATCGGAGACCTTTTAGATAGTACACATTCCCTGGTGACGTCTCATCAAAGCATACGATTCGTACCATAATGTAAAGCAAGTAACTACAAATTAACTGTGTTCAATCAAAATTTTACCTCTTTATTACAGATCTATTTATCACAGGTTGCTTGGTCACACAAAAGTATAAGTACTAACTCAATCACATGTTAAATTTTAAAACGATTTATCACGTCATAAGAACTAGACAAGAGTCTAACCATATAGCCAATATAAGAAGATTATTAGTTTAGATCGGAGACACATTATAAAATTCCCAGTTAACTCCTTACGGAACCATCAACTGTGCGTCATGAGTAATTAACTTAATAATGTAGAAGTCAAACAACTGAAATTACAATTGAGTATTAATAGCTATATGATTCACAATAACAACAAAATTACTTACATATCACACATATGTTTAACATTTTAGCAACCATACCATTCAATTGTATCCATCAACTCAGTATAATTCATTTTCAGCAAAAATAAAAGATATCACATAAACAACTTAAACACGTACATATACCATCATATAACTTGTAAAACATTATCTATGACAAAAGATTAGCAAGGTGAACAAGTTCTCTGGTTTGCACGGTTTGAACAAATAGGGAACTCGCGGCTCAATTAAACGTAACTATAACGACTATCATTTAAACATACGCATAACATGTGAATCATCAAAGGGTTATCCCATTATAATTGGCCAACATAGCTGACATAAAAATTTATTTTTTTTTTGTCAAAATATAATTCATAGCGACGGTTCGAGAATATATTTCAAATATCGTAACTATATCGTAACTATATCAAACTATATTTCAAATATCGTGACAATTGCAACAATCACCTTAGCATTTCATGACAATAAAACTATGAACATATCCAATAAGGAACAACAACACTATTTTATTATCATATCATAAGTTTAGGTTCAAGTGAAATAAATTAATGCAATGAAAGTAATAAGTATAACTATAGGCACACAGACTCACATAAAAGACATTAGAACTCAAATGACATCCTACATGTGTGAACATTTAGACATACTCATTACTACCATCCATGTGTAAACATTTAAACATAATTATTATAAATATTCATGCGAGTATATTAGAACAATCAAGTTAATATTTAACGCCACCAACTTTACCAAGATATGACAATATAGTTTTATATTTATATATATCCGACCACTGTACAAATATGATGAACACACCAGAGATATTACAA
This sequence comes from Silene latifolia, assembly GCF_048544455.1. Classification (NCBI taxonomy): domain Eukaryota; kingdom Viridiplantae; phylum Streptophyta; class Magnoliopsida; order Caryophyllales; family Caryophyllaceae; genus Silene; species Silene latifolia. Next base: position 221,548,294 of record NC_133538.1, on the reverse strand, counting down.
CATTCCAAACATATATAAAATATGTAAACAACTGGACTCGTATAAAATATTTCACCCTCGATTAAGAATCAAATTAAGCTATTCAATTTCACTCATACTATCATGCCAACAATGTTATCAACTAAACTTTAATTTTATCACTTGTTAAGATACATAACTACTGAACATGCGTGCTACTATCATCATATAAAAAAACATTATAAGGTCACATTAATAAGGCTCATGAAATAACCAAACAATTGTATGAAAACTCAACATAGAACGCACATTTTACAAGTCATGATTCACGTTGTAACTACCAAAGACCACGAACAAATAACCGTTCGATTAAAACTTGATTCATATTACTTATATAAAATACGGAGAGTTAAAAATACAGGGGAAAAAGAATTAGGTCTAAAGCACAAGAATTCCATTTTTAAAGAATTTTACAACTCAGTTGGTCTAAACAAGTATGTGACAGCAATTGGTCCGAAACTTGGGTCAGTTTGCAAAACTTACCATTTAATATAGAGACATCAAGAATTTTCGTGGCTTATCAATTTGAAAACATATGCGAATCTTCTGATCGATGGAGTTGGAATTATGCAAAAATTATTAATACAATTTAAATGAGGATTTTTACAAAATCGTTGGTCAAAACATCTGCACAGGAACTTCCTGACCACAGCCCACTAAAATATTTATTACTCCTAATCCGTATATCTTATAAGCATGAAACTAACGCCAAATGAACACTAACTCACAAGGCTATCTCTCATAAAATTTTCATCCATAGGCAATAAACAGAAAAGAAATGGCAGTAAGGTCAATTAAAGAGTAAAATCAAACAAAACGAGTTTCAGCACTAGGTCATTCTTTACTATGTTACAAGCTCTTATGAGCATACTATGTATACTAACCCATCCCAACTTAAATCTCACACTTTGTACTTACGTAAACATCTATCCCATAGAATCCCTTCGCATCTCGATCTACTCCTTACATCTAAATCACGATTGCTATGATTAGAAACATGCAATTCAATAGTGTTTCTGATTACTATCACAATACTATACTAGCATGGCTTCGGGATCACATAACCGCATATCGCTAGACATAATAGCACTATCAACACGTCATTCAACATCCATCCAGATAAATATCATCAATTCGCAATTATTTTCACGCTCACGATTACCACAATCCAACACTTCATTGCTTATCAACCTGAACACGAAAATTTATTTCTCATCTCCACAACATCATATGATCACGTAATCATTCATACAAAATACTTACCGTAACGTTGTCCTGCAGAATGGTTAGAATATATGGGTCTCAAGGTATACATCAACTCGATTATATCCAAGGTTTTCCTTCTAACTACCCCATTCACTCAATTTATCTCGGGTTACCTGGTTCAAAACTGAGAAGGCAAAAGAGCACGCATTAAGGGCGCCTTCTTAACCGCACTGTGAGCTCCTAACAGTTTATTCCCAGGGTTTCATTTTATTTAGACACATCCTACGTTCATTGGGTTCATTGCTTTAGGCCTGAGGATCGTTCGTTCTGATACCACTTTGTAACACCTTCATTTATTTAAGGGCCTGGACTAGGACTCCTCAAATAAAGAAGGGTGTTACCATCTCGGAAACCCGAGGCAGTAGATAACAAAGGAAAAATAAACAAGATTTTAAATTGAAAATTATAAATGTTTACAACTCAAATGGAACATGTCTCAAAACGAAAATAAAGTCGATGAGCTAAACCGAAATAAAAGTGGGCTAGCTCTAAGTCAGGTGATCCATGCTCTCTCCCATGCCAGCTCCATATGTCTCAACAACCTGTCAATCTGCTCCCCAGTAAATGGATCATCACAGGCGTACACGAATACACAGGGTCAACCGCGAGGTTGAGTAGGTAATACGATATAATAAAGAATGCAATGATATGATCCTCCAATCTCAACTCCATCACACACATCCCCGGAACGCCCAGCCATACCGATCCCTGGCAGACTATATCAATCGACCCTCGTCGATATACCAACTCGTAGCTGAGGACACCAGGGCAAGTCCTGCAGAACCCGCCTTGGCCTTAATCGCAATAATCTCATCTCCTCCAACTCCAACTCCGATGCAAATGCAATGCAATGTAAAAACGTATGAAACAATCATGCTCAACAAGATAAATAAGATAATTAGATATGTCATATAATCACCGAACATGCCAACTCTTTATAATCGTAAGAACTCAATCAGTGTATTCCCCTACCTCGATCTGCAGTCAAATAGTCGGTGCTCGCAATATTCCACAACAAACTCGCCCTCTCGATATATAGCAATAAGAATTTAATCCAAAGAAATCGAAATACTCGACTCGGAAATCACCACCTAATATTAATAGCATACGATTACTAAACCGACAAGAAACTTAACCCATTTTATCAATTAATCATGCACCTAAACAAGACTCATCATAACTCAATAGAAACCTTAACTTATAGGGCAAATTCGACCTTTCTTATTTTCCAGAACCGGACAGACTTACTATAAAATACATAACTAATTCTAGGAAAATTGAATCGATGCGAGGCCAATTGGGTTGGAACCATAACACTCTAATCTACAGTTCTTATCTCATATACTTTTCCCAAATCCAAACATATCGATGGTTTCCAGACTGATTTTCAAAGGCTGACATAATCCGTCGCATAAAAAGTAAAGACTCATAAAACGAGTTTGACAAATTATTTTTAAGTAAAACCAACGCCTAACTCATCTAAACTCTTTAAATTAAATATATGAAAAAGACTTAGCACCAATTAAATATCTAAATTATGTTTTAGAAGTAATCTTTTAGCCTCTACTGATTCGCGGACTTTTTAGATAGACGTTCACAAATAATTTATTCAGGAAAAACTACACGGTGAAAAGCTACTAAATTTCACAGGCATAAACTAGGCTTGGAATATACATGAGTCTCTTCTTTAACTTTTTGCATCCGACGAATTTAAGACAGGTAAAACACTCAAATAACATAGACCAACGAATCTGTATATTGCTGTAACAATTTTATACATTTATCTCATACAATTTATAATCAAAACCCCCAAACCAATTTCTAGGGTTACGAAAATTATTCCAATACTACTATAATTATGCTAATAATTGAATAAAGAGGTAATAGGATAGTCTACTTACGAAATAGGATGAGAATAGGCTGAGAAATCGCCTCGCAATGCCTCACGAGTTCTTCACACACGGCTCCCTCTTCTCTCTTTTCTCTCTTTTCTCATGGTTAAAGTGAATATGGTGATAGGGAGATTAGGGTTTGGTTAGATGAGTTATACGTATAGAATAGGTGCTATTAAGACGATACGGGCCTAGCCTAGTTAGATTAATTAAAACCCGAGTCACATAGTTACCAGTTAGATTAATTAAAACCCGAGTCGCATAGTTACCCGAGTCACAAATACACTACACGACCCAGCTGGTAACTCGGCCTAATATAATATCATATTGAAATACCGGGTATTACAGTTCCATTCGCCGAGTTGCTGACACAGGTACCCTATTATTTGAAATTTATGAAAGAAATTTTATCATGTAAGAGGCATATTAATGATCATGAGACGGTAGCTTTAACCGAGGTTGAGACTACCTAGTTCAAAATAAGTTACCCCTAAACAGTCATACCCGGGTAGTTTCTCAACTCCTTATCATATAGGTACCCATTTGATTGATAACGCGCTATGCGATCTTGGTGCTAGCGTGAGCGTCTTGCCTTTATCTCTTGCTAAGAGACTTGGCTTGACTAAATTTAATTGCACGAACATGACTGTACAGATGGCCGACCGTAGCATATCACGGCCGTTAGGTTTCATAGAGGACATACCTGTTAAAATCGGGAGATTCTTTATTCCCGTTGACTTTGTAGTGCTTGACATACTCGAGGACACTCACACCCCTATTATTTTAGGGAGACCGTTTTTATTCATTGCTCGGGCGGTGATATTGTTGGATTATGTGTCCTCCGACATGATCACATGTTTAAATCTCATTATAAAGAATACAATTGGGAAGTAATTTTTACTCTCAACTGGTCAACATATATCGGTAATGATTGGCTGACTAGAGTTTGACATTACTATCATGCGACGGTGGTGATCAGTTGACCCCCTAGGTCATACCTATAGAGCAACACTCTTAATTGATCATTTAATTAATCGTATAACGTTACGAGTTAATTAAATTACTTGAAAATTGACGGACAATTTTGGAAGTAAAATTTACGTATCACATTGAAATTTTATTAAATGAGATACGGTCTGAGTAATTGAATTGTATCATTACTCAGATGAAATTATTGTTTAAGGAAACAATTAAATTTGAATGAATTATTATAAATACAAATTGTTGTGATTTATAAATTGGTAAATATTTTGGTACAAGTAATTATGAATTACTAAGTCGATTTTTGTATGTGACGTATTTTTAATAATACGTTGATTTTTAATATGTTAAAAATGCACAACAAATTTATGCAACATATGACATGTGACATATTAACAATTGACAAAAAAAAATAATATGGAATCCATATTATCCAATGTGCCGAAAATTGGAGGAGTATTAAGCTAATATTATGTTGATTGTATTAGTGGAAGGCATGATGATTACGTACTTTAGTAGCCATGCAACCCTAGTTTACCTTGTGAAGATAAACAAGTGCATGTATTGGCTCCCTCCACCCCCTACTCCACCCGGTTTTTGAGAGAGGAAAAACCATTTGGTTTTTCCTCTTATTTTATCTAATATACACAAAATGTTTTGTGTGATTAATTCATTCTTCATTATTCTAATTCTTTGAGTTTTAGAGAGATAAAAAGCTCCCATTCTTCCTCCTCCCAAAACCGAAAATATTAAGTGTTCCATAATATTTTTGGGTCAATTTTCTACAAAATTAATATTATATAGTATTCATAGTATTAATTTTAATTAAGAGTAAGCTTTGGGTATAAATCCTTGGGAGAGATCCTACACTTAGGTCTTAGTTCATCCAAAAGGGAAAGCTCAAGAACAAGAGAGAAAGGTGATCTCTCTTGTGCCCATTAAACCGAAAATCACAATGTAAGAACAATGTTTCTTCCTTATTTTGTTTTAATGTTTGCATGCATAAGATCAATCATTAATTTTATGACAAATTAAATTAAAACATATATGAATATGTAAGTATATAGATCTACTTTTCCTTCAATTGGTATCAGAGCTATGGTTGTTTGCATGCAAATCGGTTAAAAGTTTTTCCGAGTTATAAAGATTAACATATAAAACTTATAAAATTTGTGTTATTATGATATATCACGAAATTAATTCATGCATGTTAAAATTTCTGGTCCTAAAATGTTTTAGGATATTTTGGTTAAATTTACGGATTTTTGTTGTTCATATTATACAATAATGGCATTTAAATGTGATTTTATGAGTAAAAATGTCATTTTCGGTCTAAAATTCGCTATACTTTGAATTTTCCAGTGATTTTTGGATATGTTATCACATACATTATTTTTAGATAACCTGTAAATTTTCATAATTTTTGGACTTCCTATGCTCGAAAAATGGATTTTTCATTATTAAATTCGGATTTAGGTGAAAATAGGTTAATATGAGATAAATTTCGAATCTGGTCATAGAAATTTAGTATGTTGTCACATGCAATTTTACAAGATTTGTGTAAAATAATGGGCTATAGTGAAGTCTTTTTGCATGATTTATGGATTTTTGAAGAAAAATAGCATAAATAGTGACATTAGTGAAAAATTAATAAAACATAATCTATGACTAAGGAAAAACATTATATGTTGTATTTTATTATCTTTTTTCAGATCTAAAATTAAAAAGGTGATGAATATAAATTTTCTCATGTTTTTATGATTATTTTAGTTAAAACCGATAAACCGCAACATTGTTTTTCCGGAAAAATGTCGAAATGTTTAACCTATGTTTTTGAACATTATGAGTGTCATGGTATTTTTCCAGAATGTTCATGAGTTTAAATTTCAAATTTCAAATTTATTTGAAATTTTGTGATTTATTTGAAGTTTATAGCTTATTTTTGTAATTTTTAGTCCATTAGTGAACAATTTTATAAATATGAGTTAATTATGGTCAAATTATTAGTGAAGACTAAATTTTCAGTCCTAAGAGGTTAGGGTAATCAACTTATGTATAAATATGAATTTATGTAATTTTGTGATTATAAAATGTTGAAATCACGCAAATCCGTAAAAACCAAGTAATATACGATATTGGCTATTTAAAGGCGATTTAGCATAAAATTGGGCATGTTCATACATATAATAATGCTGCATTTTCTTTATGATTGTCATAATTTAATTTATGTAATTTTTGAATTATGTAATTTTGCTTAGTATGGCCTTAGTTTTTTAATTGGTATTTCCCGAAATGTATGGGAATATCGATTCGGTTGTAATTTTTTTGTGATCTCGTATCACCGTTTTGTAATTTAATAGATTTATTTTATTTTAGTTACAAATGTATAATAGGAAATTATGTAATTTGCTATGTAATTTAATTTATCTCGGAGTTCCCAAAGACGGATTTCTTCAAGATGGCGATACATAAAGACGGTGTACCTCGAGATGCGTGCCACAACCGAAATTCAAGGGACCAATGGAGTTGGTTTCCGAATATGTAATAGTTAAATAGTTTTTCTATTTTAGGAAGGCCATACTAGGATTTATTATTTTTATGCTTGCATTTTATTTTATGTCGCAAGCATCGCTAAATCGCCATAACTAAAACATGCATCCTCATCTTTATCGAGTTTATCGACCGTGTCAATTAAAATTATCGTAGTTCACCGCTTTAGTTCACTTAAAACGTGATAGATAATAAATTGACATGACCTCTCGCTAAAACAATCAATTGAGACATAGCCTTACCAAAGAGTAGAAACCATGAAAACCTATTTCGTGAGGGAGTGCACTCGGCCACACCGGGGTACAAACCTTGTTACGTAGGGGAAGTGGGTGATAAATGTCTCTCCACCGAATTCATGTTGATAAGGGTTTCATCGGTCACACCGTGCCCAAGTTAAATATGGGTTTGGATCATGGACACATTTATTCGAAATTTGGATTGAACTCAACAAAAGTTCTTCGATGAGGGTTTTATCGGCCACACCGTCCCCTTGTTGAATGTGTTTTGGGCTAAAGATATATGTTAATGTAATATTATCAACAAAGAGTTCTAAAAGTAGAATCGATTGAACGTTAATCCACCGAGTTTTATTGATAAGGGTTTCATCGGCCACACCGTGCCCAAGTTAATATGAATTTGGGTCTTGGAATCATTTATCTAGTTTGGTAGAGGTCACTAGAAAAATGCATAAAACTTGTTTAAATCATACATTTTTACGAGTATTATTATTAAAACGACATTTGTTTTACTCCTTCTATTTTGTTTTGTAGACCACGTCTTTTTCTCATAACAAATGGCAACACCAACCCCTAACGTCATGCCTCTCGCTAGTTCATCATGGCTCCGATCCTTCATGGATCGATGTAAACTTGAAAAGAATGGGTCAAATTTCTCCGATTGGGATGCCCAACTCAAATTAGCCGCCCAAGGTGACGACAAGCTTCGTTACCTTACCGAGGCCTCTCCACCCGAACCTACTACTAGGTCGACCGCTGCCACTAGGGAAGCATATGTGGCTTACCAAAAGGAGTCCACCGCAATGAAAAATGTCTTGATATTTGCGATGGAGGCGGATCTCCAAAGGAGAGCCATTAAAATGGGCAATGCTAATGAGATTTACTCCAAGCTTGTGACAATGTTTTCACAAACTCCACGGATCGTCCAATATGAGGCTGCCGCGGCATTCTTTTATCTCGACTTCAAAGAGGGCCAAAAGGTTAGCCCTCATGTGCTCAAACTTATGGAGCTTGTCGAGACATTGAAGATTCAAAAAGTTGAAATCCCCAAAGAACTCATTGTAGATAGGATTCTACACTCCTTGTCCAAAGTCAAAGCATATGTTCAATTCCGGGTGAATTTTAACATGCAAGATAAGGATGTGTCTCTTGAATAATTGCACAAGTTACTTGTGCAAGCCGAGAGGGACATGGGGTTAAATGTGAACCCTCCAAAGGATGTGCTTAACATAAGCACTAAGAGTAAGGGGAAGTTCAAGAAGAATGGGAGGAAGGGTAAGAAACAAGCTCCCACATTCACCAAAGCTAGGACTTGTGAAGCTAGCACTTCAAAAATCAAGAAGGGTCCTCTTGATAAATGCCATTATTGTAATGGTATAGGACATTGGAAAAGAAATTGTTCCAAATACCTTGGTGATATTAAGGCTGGAAAGATTACTCCAGTAGGTAAATGACTATCCTTTCTTTTATGTTTCTAATTCAACTATTGTATTATGATACAAAGTTGTGATAATGTATCTCCCTTTTTATTGTAAATAGGGCCTCCACCAAGCAAAGACAAAGGAAAAGAAAAGCAAGCTTAAGAAACCATCAAGAAGCTAGGAATAGCTTTCATGGAGCATTGTTTTTTATTGTCTTATTTTATTCATGTTTTGGATTTTAGAACCTTAAGTTTCCGTGTTTGACATGGAAAGGTATTTTGGATAATGGGTTGTATTTGGATAATGGTGACTTGGTTTGCAACCCAAGTCACCCGTTTTATCATTTTATCCTTTTGTTCTAAAATTCATGTTTAAATGCTTGTTCTTAGAAACATATAACTTAAAGTGATCTAATAGACAAATATAATGACGGGTTTCATTATATGTCCATATGCTTAAGGCTTGTGTATGATCATTTATAAAGCGATTTTGAGTCTATGAACTCTATTAAAGGAATGTCAATCACCAAGTACACTTACGAAATCTATAACTATTAGTCAATCTATGAGATATTTCTCCTTATACTTCAAATCATTATTTGTGTCTCATATGCTATCTTTGAATCTATAGTGTATTTATTCCAAAGATAGAGTGGGAGAAAAATGAGGACACAACACACGAGACAAGATAAAATTGTGTACTTGTGTAAATAAAGATCTACGCAAGAGAGAATGATTTGACTGAAGGTATATCTATTTACATAGTATACCGAATAGATGAGATCTATGGTCTCAAGTAAGTTCTATATGACTAAAGAGACCAAGTGAAGTAATTATAAGAGTATATTCTCAAGATAACTACACGAGGAGACCAAAAGAAAGTTTTGGAAGAAAATTGACTAATGAAAAGTCTTAACAAGTTTTTGACTAAGTTCTATATGATAAATTTTGACCAATAGTTTAAACCATGAGATTTACTTAAGAGCCTAAATGAATCATAGTAACATACTAGTTATGATCGAGTTGCAAATATTGATATACCGATATCTTCAATGGCCAAGTTTTAACCACGCAAATGTCATTACTTAACCTCATTATGAAATGGTTAAACCTCCTTCGGAAAGGGTATTTCGAAGGACGTGTTCTAGATATTATTTATATTTGAATAATGACATCGCTACACATCATTATGATATGTGAGAGTTAGAGATTAAAAATCATTTTCTATAAGGTTAAGATAAGACCACTTCAAAATAGGTATTTTGAAAGGATATGATGGGAACATATATGGTTTTATCTTAATTACTTGGCAATGCAATTTATATTTCAATTCTTGAAAAGTTTCGATTGAGAAGTCAATTTTGAAATATGTAGAATTGAGTGGGAGTTAGGAAATTGTCATGTGAAGACATGGAATTTAGTGGGAGCTATCATCCTTTGAATGTTTACAACTCACCACTCATTAAAGAATGACGAGCTAACACCTTCCTTCACAGAGGAAGTTTTGAGTTTTCAATTCTGGATGAAAATGGACTATGAGGAATCCAATTACATCAAGAGATGTTGGATAAGTATTGGGAGATACACATCGGATCAACAGAAACATAGGTTATTCATCTAAATGAAATGGAATTGCCATTAGCAGTCATGGTCGTTCCTTGAACCTAAATATAGTTGATGACATGATTATAAGTTACTAATGTTTCCGCCATTAGAATGATCATGCACATGTCCAATGGTGAATCATATGTATAAGAGCATGATGATTCATTGGTAAGCCACAATAGAAACGTCATGAATTCTCAAGTAGAATCCGATGAGCGATTTCGGTGTTTGTCAGAAGGCTCTTATATGTGTCAAGAGGTTTCGCATATTAATGAAAATCCGAGCACATGTAAGCATTTATGAGAATCCTAAATCTTTCAAGCCTAGAAAGAGAAATAAGAAGTTTTGGAAAGATACTTAGTTGAATAAGAAGCTACTCAAAACTAATCTTTCCTAACTATGCTAGGACTTGTGAGAAGTGCTAGACCAATCGTCTTGACAAATTGTTGTAAGACTCTGCAAAACATATACCTAGTGCATTGTGTGTGGATGGAGTACTTGATCAGTACAAGTTATATCATTCACCACAAATTCGTTCGTTATGTGATAATCGATAAGAAAGTTCTTCCAACCGAGGTCGGGAACCTTGATGTGTACTTGGTAAGATTCATGCTATGAGAGAGAACATGAATGTAAAGGAAAATGCGATTATAAGAAGTTTGAACATATGGAAACATGGCATGTTAAACTTCTATTGCAATCAATAAGTGTTTACACTTACGATATACATCACAAGGTTGTAATATGGTATTGACTACCCGAGTGTGATGTCGACATTTGTCGTTTGAGTTATTATTAACTCACCTTGTACATTGTTATGTCCAAACGGGTTGTGGAGACAATTGAACCCCGTTAAAGTGAACATGGATTAACATTGTATTTGCCCATAGTTACTTACATGAGGTGACGTCTCGAAGTGACTAGAGTGTGATGCGATTGATGGCAAGTTCAAGTGCCATAGAGTCATGTGAGATGACTAGTCGATCACATAGGCAGACTGTTAGGAACATTTTGTCGGGCCTTATGACCGCTTATAGAGTTCTGGCAAATTTATATAGCCTGGTCGTGGCGAGAGCTGCTATAGTATTCAAATGAGTCGATTCTTTTGACTAAAGACTATTCGCCTAAGATGGCACAGTTTCAGATTAACTTTGATTTGTGTTACTACGACCTTCGTAAATGGGGTCAAATGGGCATATTTTGGGTTATGATGGCTGTGGCTAGTCGAAGGGAATGAGTGCGATAGGAATTGTCCACCCCTAGTCAGGGTTATAACAATATCTCAGGGCCACTCGAGGAGTAATGAACTGGAAATGCGTGGCCACGCTCGGAATGTATCCATGGTGGATAAATCGGTCAATCGATTATTCTCCGGATCGAGGAAACCACTCTCGATATGATCACTTGCAAGTACGGCCTGAAAGACACCTTGCATTGAGTGGGAGATATTAATAGGACAAGAGAATTGGTGACGCACACTTGTCGAGGACAAGTGGGAGATTGTTGGATTATGTGTCCTCCGACAATAATGCGATCACGACTGTTAATCATGATGATCACATGTTTAAATCTCATTATAAAGAATAAAATTGGGAAGTAATTTTTACTGTCAACTGGTCAACATATATCGGTAATGATTGGCTGACTAGAGTTTGACATTACTGTCGTGCGACGGTGGTGATCAGTTGACCCCCTAGGTCATACCTATAGAGCAACACTCTTAATTGATCATTTAATTAATCGTATAACGTTACGAGTTAATTAAATTACTTGAAAATTGACGGACGATTTTAGAAGTAAAATTTACGTATCACATTGAAATTTGATTAAATGAGATACGGTATGAGTAATTTAATTGTATCATTACTCAGATGAAATTCTTGTTTAAGGAAACAATTAAATTTGAATGAATTATTATAAATACAAATTGTTGTGATTTATAAATTGGTAAAATATTTTGGTACAAGTAATTATGAATTACTAAGTCGATTTTTGTATGTGACGTATTTTTAATAATACGTTGATTTTTAATATGTTAAAAATGCACAACAAATTTATGCAAAATATGACATGTGACATATTGACAATTGACAAAAAAAATAATATGGAATCCATATTATCCAATGTGCCGAAAATTGGAGGAGTATTAAGCTAATATTATGTTGATTGTATTAGTGGAAGGCATGATGATTACTTGCTTTAGTAGCCATGCAACCCTAGTTTACCTTGTGAAGATAAACAAGTGCATGTATTGGCTCCCTCCACCCCCTACTCCACCCTGTTTTTGAGAGAGGAAAAACCATTTGGTTTTTCCTCTTATTTTATCTAATATACACAAAATGTTTTGTGTGATTAATTCATTCTTCATTATTCTAATTCTCTGAGTTTTAGAGAGATAAAAAGCTCCCATTCTTCCTCCTCCCAAAACCGAAAATATTAAGTGTTCCATAATATTTTTGGGTCAATTTTCTACAAAATTAATATTATCTAGTATTCATAGTATTAATTTTAATTAAGAGTAAGCTTTGGGTATAAATCCTTGGGAGAGATCCTACACTTGGGTCTTATTTCATCCAAAAGGGAAAGCTCAAGAACAAGAGAGAAAGGTGATCTCTTTTGTGCCCATTAAACCGAAAATCACAATGTAAGAACAATGTTTCTTCCTTATTTTGTTTTAATGTTTGCATGCATAAGATCAATCATTAATTTTATGACAAATTAAATTAAAACATATATGAATATGTAAGTATATAGATCTACTTTTCCTTCAGATAGATGTCGGGGGAAAACACTAACATTTCAGGTAGGAGACGAGGAATTAATTTTCCATCAGTCTCAGTCTCGCAGGGCTCCCATGCAAGCTCCACCTTGCAATGCCCTTTCCTCTACTGACCCTCATATTGACACTCCAGTGGAAAATTTAGAATTTCGTACTGCTATTGTGACCCCTCCACCTCAGATTGAGAGCAAAAAGGAGGAGAATTCGTCTGTTTTCTTTGTTGCAGGTAGAGATGAAAAAGATGCAGGAGCTGTCAAGGGTCATTGTGCAATTAAGATCAATCAAATTGTGGGTGACAACGTCAATCCTGGTGAGAAAGAAAAAAGAACGAGAAAAGTTCGTGCGTACGTGGACGTCAACTATTCTCCTCCTACTGGTTCAAACTCAAGCTCGTGGAGAATGAAGAGGACGGTTAATGATGACGAAGGGACGTCCTCCAGTCAGAAGCCCTTCGAGGGGCTACTGAATTATCTTGAGAAGTGAGCGGGGAATGCCCCGTGTAATAATTTGTAAAAACTAATTTTAAATTTCCGTTGAATTTCTTTATTGCGTTTTTTAGGACAATTAGAATTTAGCAATTTTTAGAATAATTAGGAAAACTATCGGCTGCTTTTTTTTTTAGTGATTTGGTATATTGGGATATGTTTGCGATTGTTTTTATGGAGTTTTGGGGAAGTTTTAACGCATCTTAAGGACTTATACGAGGTAAAGCACTCGATCGAGTACTTTTTGTACTCGATCGAGAGGATACTTCAGAAAAGGGGTCGATCGAAGGCTTTGCAGTTGCTCGATCGAATTGGCTGAATAAGGGAGTTCTCGATCGAGTAGATTTCTACTCGATCGAGTAAATTGAAGCTGAAACTCCTCGATCGAGTAATTGAAAATCACTCGATCGAGTGAAAGGATTTTTAAACGCAGGAAGTGTGTACTAAACTCCCTCCTTTTTCATTATTTCATTATTCTTTCTCAACCCTTCTTTCCGATAAACACTTCCCAAATCCTTTATTTTTATCGCCATTTTACCAAATCAAACACCTACAATCTATTCATTGCTATTTACTCGACATTTCCCCCTTATTTTCACTTTGATTATTGTTTGTTTTTGCGGTCAATTGAGGATTTAGGGTTTGCGGTTTTTGGGTTCAAAAAATCACCTTCTTTGCATCGTTTTTGTCGATTAATTGTTTCCTTGTAGGTCTCTTTTATCAAGTAAGTAATTCCTTTACTTCATTGTTGTTTAATTGCATTAGTTTTGCCTTTTATGAAGTAATTTTGGAATTAGGGTTTCGGGTATTCAAATGCAATCGAAATTCTCGACTAAAAATTGGGGCTTTCTATTTACATAGCTTAAGTTGATGATTATTTCCCCTTATCTCATTGCCAATTATCAGTTTATTTCGAATTTTTGAGGCAAAATGGGAATTAGGGTTCCTGAAGTCGAAAATTTCGACTGTTTTGGGGAAATTTCGGTGTTTCATTGTTAATTGTTTACCCTTTCCTTACTTGATTAGGATGGACAGTAGCTGAATGCCCTCTTCCAGTTCGTCTGTTAGTCCATCCTTGCCTGAGACGGTGGCCCCTGCTGTTACCACCGTCTCCACTTCTGTTAGTACCACTGCTACTACTCCCGTGTTCCTTGTTACGTCGGCTGGTACTGTCATTACTGCTGCAAGCTCCGTCTCAGCGTCCACCTCCGTCACAACCACTACTCCTAGCACTGCTGCTAGCCTTTCTTCCTCTATGTCGGTCTCTGCTGCTTCTTCTGTTGCAGCTTCAACTAGTACTTCAGGTACGGTGACCACCCCTGCTGCGTGGTCACCCGCAGTCACAGCTGCTTACCGGGCGGCTCTAGTTCCTCATCCCGTCGGAGGACGGGCGTCTACTTCGGTTTCTAGAGGTCGGGGCCGTGCATGAGCTACACCTGCTGCTGGTCGTGTTACCATCTGAGGGGACGACTCCCTCGACTCGCACCCCGACTACCCCAAGTAATTTTTGTTAACGGTATTCATCGCACTAGATTTTATGCTTTAATAGACTGTGAGTTTCTCCCGACACACTTTTTGTGTCGTTCGTCACTTGAGATGCTTGGTATCTACGAGCCGGTGTGTGAGATTTTGAGGGGTACGGGGATGGCTGGACTTGTGACCATGAGTGCCAACACCTTCAGGGAGCTGACCTTTGAGTTCTTCAGCTCCTTTACCTTCTCCTCCGGGGCACACGAGGCTGACCCTACTTGTGCTTCTCTGTCTTTCCGGTTGTACAACCGGACTTTTTCTTTGACTTTGGAGGAGTTTGGTACTAGACTTGGCCTTTCCTTTATGGGCACCACTGCCGCCCCCAGGAAGGTCCTCCGTCTGCTTTGGCGGACTTTGGCACATACAACCTACGAGGAGCGACGTCTCATTCAGGTCCACCTTCCCCCGCCCATTACTTCTTGCGACTGATGGGAAGTACTATTTTTGGCCGTAAGGAGCCAAACAACGTGACTAACACCGAGCTTTCTATTCTGGGCGGGTACTTGAACATTGACAGCGAGGGCCCCTTTGCCCTCAACATTGCTTACTTGACCGCCAAGTACTTCCAGTCTCAGGGGGAGAAGACCACGGGCACCATTGTCTGTGGTGGCATAGCCACCTTCTTTGCTTGTTCTCTCCTCCCTGCTTTACCTCATGACTTACCGTACATACCAGGAGATAGGTTCCTGGACCGAGCATCTATGTTGTCCATGACTTGGCTGACTTCTAACTACCAGACTTGGAAGATTAGTGGTTCCTTATCCGTCGACCTTCCTTGCACCACCCTTCCTCATCTCGTCCCCTTGCCCAATGTCGCACGAGGCATTTTACCACCACCGTTACCCATGTACCATCTACTGCTCCGACCACCTACTACCTTGCCCGCTTCTAGGAAGCGGCATCGACTTGAGACCAGAGAGGGATCCACACCTCCTACGGGTGGGCAGACTTCCACGACCACTCCTACCCCGATCCCTAATCCTACTCCTACTCTTGCGCCCGACCAGGCACAACCGGTTCTTCTGGCTAATTTTCTTTCTCCTCCACCCTTTGAGGCATCCGCGGTCATGGACCAAGGGCGCCGTGACGGTTTGTTGCTTGAGATTGCTGAGAGACAGGCTCGTATGGAGAAGAACATAGCTCTTACTTTGTTCCCTTTGTACGAGTATCACATGAGGCGACATCGTCCCATTCCATAGGGTTGGCCACACCCGTTGTTCTACCGTTACCCCGTTGAGTGGTACCCTGAGTCAGCTAATGAGGAGGAGGAGGAGGAGGTCATAGCAGCGGCGACAGCGAGAGCTCAGGCTGAGCAGAGGAGGAGGAGAGAGCAGGAGGAGGACCCGGACTTCACGGTGACGGTGAAGGACATGACAGAGGAGGCTGACGAGTAGCTATTGGTCTACTCACTTCCCCAGTTTTTAGGTTGATTTTGGAAAGTTCGTGTTTTGTATGTATATTTTCGCTCTTTTTTTATGTTGTCTCCTTTTTATTTTATTGCTTTCATTCATTTATTGGTTGTATATTCCCGTTCCCCTGTATATATCTGTTGTTGTATGCTGGAGGACAACGAGGGCGTTGCCCGTTTTGATTTGGGGAGGGTAATGCATCCTTTGAGTCTGCATTTGCATTTGTTTTGCATTCACGTTTCTATTTTCAGCTTGCATTGTATTTATTTTTTTCATAAAATCATAAAATCCAAAAAAATTAGAAAATTTCAAAAAATTAATAAAATATTCACGTTTATTTTTGCATATAGGTTGAGTCGGAACGGTTGATTTACGTGATGATATTGCACTTTAACTTGTCATTTTACTTGAGCCTTGCACTTTCATTGACGGTTATTAGCTGAGTCTTACGCATAATCTACGAGTTTTTGTTCAAATATAGCTGACTATTTAGACTTGACCTGATAAATTGGCAACCTACTTTACACTTTCTGAGATTTAGTGCCTTATAACTGGTGACATTCATGACCGGTTTACATAGGAATTGAGAGTAGTACTCCTTGCATAGCATGTTCATCATTTTTGCACTTTAATGACATTCGATTTCTTGTCAAATGCATACATTCGGGTTTGTGGTCGGTGTCACATGCAGGAAGGTGCTTGAAAATTTCCCTTTTCTTACATTTTTCACCCATTTAGCTCCACTTAAGCAAAATTTAGCCTTTTTGACCCATTAGCTACATCCAAAACTTAGCCTGCCTAGTCAAGCTAGTTTAGTATCTCTTTTGTGGTAATGTTTTCGGTCTGCAAGTTTGTGACCATCTCGCTCCTCTATTCATATCCATATATTTTTGAGGAGATAGTGTATTTGGATGGTGAGTTGTGTGCCAAATGAAGGGCACTTGTGGTTATTTTCAGTCAGTTGAGATTCGGACGGTCTTATATGGTCCTGTTTAAGAACTAGCTTGGCGCTTTTACCTCCACATTTCCATAATCTGTTTTGCCTATTCTCACCTGAACCTCACTTTCCTATACTATTTGTATGGACTCGGCTATGACGGACATTGTTGATTGGAATGTGTGCATTAGTACTCGAATTGTCTTTCATTTTTGTTGCATGCATGCTATGTAGGTCGCAGTTTAGGTGAGTGACTGTTTCTCTCTCTCTCTCTTTTACATAATTATTCACCCTTTGCTTCATGAGAGAAGAGTGACCACGTGAGAGTCCGATTTTGTTGGTCTTGTAAGGTCGATAGGTCAGCTTTATTTCTGAACAACTTATAACTCGTTTGCATATTGAATGATGTAGCTATAACTGTTGATTTATGTTGCATTAAATTGGTTCAGGTAGACATGTTATAGCTAGCTCTGAGTTTTCATTTCCGTTCCATTAGTTTGCATTTATTTTACTCGAGGACGAGTAAAGGTTCGGTTTGCGGAGATTTGATACGTGCATTTTATATAGTCTTTTTAGCCTATTTTTGCACGTATTTCCATGTAATTTTGTACTGTTTTATATTGCATTATGCCCCGAAATTGCTACTTTGGTTCGTTTGTTCTGTTTTGTAGGAATGAACCGGAAAGTAGTGGTATCGTACCCTTTTTCGTGCTGTTTTGCATGCATTTTGAGGAGACGAGAACTTTAGAGCGAGATACTGCATTGGGATGCATGAAAGAATGGTCTACGAAGCAGTCGGCAACGAGTTTAGAGCTTTTTAGGAGGAAGAACACTCGATTGAAGGTTTTTCTTGGTCGATCGAGTGGTTTCACGTGCCGAGGAGGTCGACCGAGACTTTATTGTACTCGATCGAAATGCTGGAAATCAGGTTTACTCGATCGAGTAACATTTTTGGTCGATCGAGTGGTTTACTTGTTGAAGTCCTCGATCGAGTTGTTTCAAACCACTCGATCGAGAGGTTTTGAGTCTTTAACGGGCTTTAATCAGTCCGTGTTGCATATTTAGTTGATGAACTTAGTTTTTCTATTTAAGCTTTCAATAATTAGGTTTTAAGGATGTTTTTTACACTGCTTAACATTGGTATTACGCCACTCTCTGTTCTCTTAATCTTTCTCTTAAAAACTATTCACTGTAACTTTTCTTTTGGGATTATTTTTCTCGGATCTTGTGTTCTTTACGCCGGAATTCTTGCTATTGTAATCTTTTCCTCCCTTTTAATCTTAATCTTTCCTTTATTGCTTTAATCTCTTCTTTCTATTGTCATTAATTTTGCCCTAATTTTATTTATGCGATTTCATCATTATTTCATCATGTTTATTATTAATTATTTCATTATTAATAATCTTGACAACATAAATAACATGAGTAGCTAAATTCATTCATGTTGGGATTAGGGGATCTACGGTAGTATGGACATGGCCCACCTGCAAGGCTAACCGATCTGTGGACATACAGCGGTCTTCTGAAAGCCACGCTCGGCGGCGTAAAAATGCTTTCGACCGGATCGTTTTAGATCCGTCGGTTTCGTCTCGGTAAGGGTCTCGAAACTATTAGAGATGTTCGGAGTCGCCACCAAGCATTTGTGGGATGTTTGGAACCCGTTCGAATCCACTTTATACCTCGGTCAAACGAAGCATAAATCAGTGTTTGACATAGGTACTAAAGATAAGGAATCGTCCCTCTTTAGCATCCTATCTCTAGAGTGACTCTCGTACGCCCTGGATAAGGTCGTCCACTATCCAAAATTTTTGAGTAAGAGGTGAAGGTACGTATTAGGAAGCCCTTTAATCAGACACCCAATACTGCCCGCGGTAACGGCCTCTACTGATCGATGTTGGTTGATTGAATGCAAAAGTTGATATAACGGTTTAAATGCATGAATGCGCATCCAATAATTTAAACCTAACATGTGAGAGCTTTCTAAGTCGGTTGATTTAATCCAAGTATCAAGTATAAGATGTCGAGTTGGATTAATGGTTGATCTGCATGCAAGAAGGAAATTAAACATCCATTTACCGTATTAGGTTTATTGTGCATAACATGATCCATTTGTCTTAGTAAAGCGTTTTGCAAATATGATTTTTGAATGAGCAAATAGTCATCTGATCCGTCCTATATCCGGTCTAACCGGAGTCGGGATCGTCCTAGACTAATGCTGGAAAGGGAACAGACCCTGCACCAGGCAGCCATATGAGGCGCGAGCTTGTTGGCGATGCAAGGGGGTCTCCCCTGGTTTTGAAATTTAGAAAGAAAAGGGCCTGTTTAGGCGCGGGTCAGTCAACGGTTTAAGACGCGTTCTGACCATTTGAAAAACGTTTATAAAACGTGTTGAAAAATGGGTATTTGAACCCGTTTTGGTTTAAAAGGGTCGTTTAGACCGCATTTGTTGATTTGAGGAACGAGACTCAAATGATCATCATGATTTTGATGATATTCGGTGTCGGGTTCGACTTGGCAAGCTTGACGTGAATAGTTTTGAAAATAATTATGAACTAATTGTTTTAAGTTCATTTGAACATAATTAGTCGATACTCATCATCGTACCCGGTTTAAAATCCGGCATGGTTTGTAGAACCAAGGATGACTTTGTGTTGGTGACTAATATGCTTGTTTTGAAAATGTAAAGAAATGATCAAAGACTTTAAAATACCTCCGAAAATGAAATAAAAGGCTTTAAAATACCTTTTAAATGTAACTAACCAAATATTATCACCGAAAGACGGATTTAACCGTCATGGTATGAGGAACCAAGGGCGAAAAAATGTTTTATGGTTAAAAACAAATAAACTAAAATAAAAAAGGTTTGAAAATATTTGAAATGGTAAAAGCCGACTCCAAATATGAAGATGGATTAAAGGAGAAAGACGAGAACAAACACGATTGAGTTCTGACCTGGGCACCCCATTGAGGCGCGAGCCTTTATGCACAATAAGGGGCTTCTGCCTCAGGCCAAAACTCAGTTTTGGCTCGTTTATCCCATGTTTTGGATCGTGTTATACATGTTTTAGCATGTTATAGTCATAAAAAAAATGAAGACATGATAAAACAAGGATTTTTACACCCTCATACTTACATGTTTGGTTATGGCGAGAAACCGACGTAAGTGTAACAACTCGTTTGGTCGGAACAGACTCGGTTCAAAACCGTTTTGGTGAGTAAAAAGAGTGTTTTATTAAGATTAGTGACGGTGTAGTGGTCGAAGTGGTCGGTCAAGTGATTTAATGCACGATGACGGTACCAAACAATGTGTAAGGCTTGTATTTACGATCGGTAGGACGCAAATACGCGTCGGATTGTGACTTAAGAAGTCGAGTCGAGGAGAAAAGAGGGAGCGGACACTCGCGTAAGTTCTGAAATAGGGGCATTTGAGGGGTATTTATAGGAAAATGAGTGGTTGTGTGAGTTTTGAGCGACGTGGCCACCTGGGCTGCTCAAAAAGGCGCGAGCCACGTTGCGGGTCTTCGAGTTGTCCTGTCACTTTCAAACAAGTGCAATCATGATTTGTTCTATCCTAGGATTTGTAGACACATGTTTGGTACTTGACCATTCAAGAATCCGAGAAATCTTAGTATAGAAGGCTTTGAATGTTTTGTTTTTGGTGGTTGACTGGGTTTAACACGTTGTTGGAGTCGGGATTTGAATTTTTGAGTCGGTTTTTGGTGCAGTGTCGGTTTTGACTCTAGTTAGTGTCATTGCGACCCCGTCGTCGTGCATTAAACACTCCAGGTACTTTTTAAAAGTTTTCAAATGTTTTATATTTTGAAATCGTTTTAAGTTTTCCGACGTAAAGTTGTACACAAATTGTCGATCAAACGCCGCGATTCCAAATCATGTTATAGTCCGATATTCATCGAGTGTTTGTTGGAGTCTCAGCAGATACTGGGTATCTACAGAGCCCCCACTTTGACTGAGGCTTGGATAGGGCGAAATTCAAAGTAGAGGCCCCATGTCAATCGAAGATTACAACCTGGAGACCCAAGCGACGTCGAGGCGGCTCGAAGGATTCGGGCCAACGACCTGCCGTCGGAAAGGGCGACGCTAAGGCGACTCGAGGGTACGAGCCAAGGACCTGTCGTCAGGAACCGTTTAGAGTCTATCGACTATCCGTGCGGGTCGTTTAAAGTCCGCTAGACTACGTACAAAGGCACGCCAGCCATAAGAAGGCGTCATACCTGAGGCATCTTCGGATACATCCTTGCATGTTTGTGGATAAAGGCTCGCCAGCTGTGGTGCGTATGTGAGAAGGGCTCGCTAGCCGCGATGCGTCGTAAAGCTCGCTAGCCATGGCGCGTATATGAGGAGGGCTCGTCAGCCGCGATGCGTAGTAAAGCTCACAAGCCATGGTGCGTATATGATGAGGGCTCGCCAACCGCGATGCGTAGTAAGGCTCGCCAGCCATGGTGCGTACATAAGGAGGGCTCGCCTGCCGCGATGCGTAGTAAGGCTCTCCAGCCATGGTGCATATATGAGGAGGGATCGCCAGCCGCGATACGTAGTACGGCTCGCCAGCCATGGTGCGTATCTGAGGAGGGCTCGCCAGCCACGATTCGTTGTAAGGCTCGCCAGCCATAGTGCGGTCAGTTAATTAACCGTGAGAATAGCCATGTTGGATGGGCTTGCTTTGAAGGTAACGGACTCATGATACTGCCGTAAAAATAGTGAATTTTGAATTTCAATATCCAGGTTGTTGAAATGAGCGGGTCCCGCGAGGAAGCCCCCTGTTGACGTTTGAAGGAATAGCGAATTTTGAACTTCCACTACTCGTTTTTTGAATTTTTTGAAGGAAATAGCAAATTTTAAATTTCGCTATCACGACTGAGGTGACGGTTTATGTGCCGCCATTGACATGTGATAGAAATTGTGAATTTGGAATCTTCATTATTATTTTTGAAGTGACGGTTTATGTGCCGCCATTGACATGTGAAGGAAATAATTAATTGGGAATCTTCACTATTATTTTTGAAGTGACGGTTTATGTGCCGCTGTTGACATGTGTGGTGAAAATAGTGAAATTTGAATTTCTACTATTATTTAGAAAATTTACGGTTTTAATTGCCGTCGCTTGAAATTTGACGAAATAGTGAACTTGAATTTTCACTATTATTTTGAAAATTTACGGTTTTAATTGCCGTCGTTGAAATTTGAAGGGAAAATAGTGAATCTGAATTTTCACTATTATTTTGAAATTTGACGGTTTTAATTGCCGTCGTTTGAAATTTGACGAAATAGTGAATTCGAATTTTCAATATTATTATGAAGGGAAAATTGCGGTTTTGATCGCCGTTTGTTTGAAATTTTTGAAGGAAAATAGTGAATTTTGATTTCACTATTTGTTTTTGTATTTGCAAAATGACGGTTCTTAATATCGTCATTGAAAACTAGAAATTCGTTAGGGGAAATTGGGCCAAAGCCCAAAATTTCGCTGAAAGAGCAGGGAACACCCGATTGAGGCGCGAGCTACCTGGCGAACCAAGGGAGCTTCCCTATTTTTCTGTAAAAGACGCGAGGCTTGTTCGCATATCATCCTCATTCCTTGTCTTCAACCTTTCGCAAAAATCCGCCATTGAAGAACCTTTGTTTGCTTCCATTCGTGCTATCAACAATAATGTCCCTGTTCCCACTCCTTACGTTCGAAAAACGTGAGTGAGGTAGAGAAACCGTCTCATCTCACCATACCAAGTTTTTTTGCTTGGGTAGTGGGTCCCACTAGGTTGCATTGTAGTTGGGAAAGACCGTATTTGCCGTTGTGGACCTTTGTTGGGTATTGGTGGGCAAAATTGGAATTTTTGCCTTTTGTGACGGTCTTATGTCTTACAAAATAAGCGCCTGTTTGAGCTTGAATTGAGTCAGTTTGCCTTGAAATGGACCTTATTGGTTGTTTAGGTCGCCTTGGGGCGTGATAAAATCACGTTTGCCTCTTTGCGGTCGTTTTTAATTTTTGACCGGTTTGTGTTCAAATTGGCGTATAAATTGCCTCTTTGAGCCGTAGAAAAATTCCTCATTGCATTGGGAATGTACTTTGGTTTGTTGGCGGACCTTGTGTGGGTCTTGGGGTGCCGTTTTTTTGTTGCGGTTGTTTTGACTCGTCTTTCGCTTGAAAAGAAGGGCAAGTCGTTTTTTTTTTGTGCGTTTTTTTTGTGAATTGTTTTTGTTTGGCTGGATTTGGCCGGGGTTGCCCATGTGTTTCTTTGCAGGTTGTTGTTTATTTTTTTTTGGATTTGTCCATTTTATGCCGTCAAAAGCCGAAATTTCGGCTGACGTTCTTTGTTTGTTTTTTATTGTAGGGTACCATTTGGGGCCTACGGGGTCCGTCGTGGAGGCTTTGGAGGAGGAGGACGATCCAGGAGGAGGAGAGGCGACTATTTTTTGTTATAGGCTTGGTTGTGTTTCTTCCTGGCGGCCTTTGCCCGGCCAATGATCGGGTATCGATCGTTGGCCGTTGTCTGCAGAGGTTCGGATGTCCGATGAGTGGGGTTCAATACGGGCGTGTTATCCCATGTTGCCACTTTTGATTGTTGTCGAATTCTGGTGATTGGGAGTCAACATCGGGGTAGTGTCCGTTGTCATGGTCCTCTTTCACTCTTGAATTCTGCTGATTGGAGGTCAACGTCGGGCCAACGTGTTGAGTTACGATCCTCGGTTGTCGTGTCGTCCGAAGTCTGCCAGGCATCATTTTTCTTTTTGTTATGGAGGAGAAACGTGGTGTTACCGTCATGGTAACCACCTCTGCTTCCGTTGTTGCTCCTCTGTTTCCTGTGTTGATCCCTTTCTTTTCCGATTGGAAGGATAGGGAGTGCTTAGTTCGGTAGGTGGCGGGTAGCCCCCAGTTTGTTGTCTTAGGCCAGTGTCTGTATGATAAATGTCTGTACTGGATCCTGTTTGTACAGTCAGACGTTTGTATCAAACGTGTGTCGATGTATTTTGCGTGAGGCGGTTTGTATATATGTGTTTTTGGATTGTGGTTCATTTTGTGATTTTTGGCTTTTTTGTGTTGTGTTTCGGAGGAGCGTTGTCGGCTGTCACTTCCCCTTTTGCTTTGCATCAGTTCTTGCATCGTTAGTGTAGAAAAACAGGCAACATGTAGCATATATGCGCATAAACGCAAACACGTAAAAAGCATTTGATTGAAAACAAAGATTAACCACGACGCCACGAAGTTAAAAATTGAAATTTGAAATTTGAAGTGAATTTTGAAAATTTTCGCGACAAGTCGTCACGTTTGGACTACGAAAGGAATTGATTTGAAAATTTGAGCAATTAACTCGTGTCATGAATTAAATTGTATCGAAAATATTTAAATTGATTTGTAACTCGAAAAATTCAAACTCAAACCGTCAGGGAAGAATTTTTGAAAATATTTTTACGAGTATATTTGATTCGATTTTTGTGAGGTCAAGACTCGAATTTGTGAGTGCTTGAAGATTTGAGGAAAACTGATGTCGCGTTATCGATTTTCGATTTTTATTTTGATGGAAAATTATGAAAAAGCGAAAAAATTTCGGAATTTTGATTGACATGGAAATGATCCGTCGCGGATCAGGGCGACTAGCCCTTCCCCCCTTAAAAAAAGAAAGAAAAAAAAATCCGTATGTTTAAAGCTGCGTCATAGAAACCGTGTCGGATGTCGTAAAACATGAAAACAAGGAAATGTGAGTGTGAGGAAATACAAAATGTCTTGGATCATCCCGAAGAGGCGCGAAGGTTCTAGCGGGAGGTTTGAGGTGTCAGGAGAAAACACAGGTTGAAAGAGACAAGTCAAAGTGGGAATTCTGGGGGAGGGCCTAAACAGGCGAGAGCAGCCTGGCGATGGGAGCCAGTTCTCCCATTTTTCTGAAAAATGCGCTGATCGTTTTGTATAAATAGTGATGTTTGTGCTTCATTGTTTCATCATCCGAAATACAAAAACATCTCTATAAAACCTCTTCTTCTTCTTCCACATAAATATTTCATGGATGCCTTTGAGAATGCGTTTCGACAATGGTGTCGGGATTTGTCGCCCCCCGTAAAGTATCAACTCATTTGCATGGGAGTTGGTCAATTGTTGGTGCTCCGTCAAGTCAAGGTGCAACCCTCATTCCTCGAAGCATATTCTCGGTTTTGGGATTCGAAACACCATGTTTTCATCTTCCCGAAAGGTGAAATTTGTCCTCTTGCCGAAGAAGTTGGAGCCATTGGTGGGTGGCTGGGTTGTGTTCCGGTGCTTCCTCCAACTCGGTTGTGCTACAAGGAGAAATTCCGTTCCATGTCGGGTTTGTCGACAAGTCAAGTCAACTTCCTTCTTGCTCCACATGGTGTGGACATGTTAGCTCTCATCAACATCTTTTCCAACCGGTTAGATGCCAATGTTTCCGAGATGGCTCGGAGAAGGGCTCTTGCCTTTTGCCTTATCCATGTGTACCTCTTTGTTGATGCTTTGAAGAAGGAGGGGCCGAAATGCTATGGTAGCATGACCCTTGTTCATGTGGTTAAGAAAATGGAGCATGGTAGAGATCCATCATGGTTGGTGCTTGGAGAGATCATCCAAGCTTTGGACAAGGAAGGTTCTTGCGGAGAAGCTCCCTCATTTGGATCCCCAAGGATCCTCTAAGTGTGGCTATTGGAGAGGCTAAGGTATGTAGAGCCTCCGGTTGATTCTTCTTCTTATTCCTTCTGTCACCTCACCATGAGGAAGAAATTGTACTCGGATAGTTTTGCTTCTACCGAGGCTTATTGGGCCGCAAGATTGGCGGAGGAGGGTGGTCCTCACATCCTTTGGGTGGTGCCATGGTGGCACTTGAGGTCCTTCACGGGGTTGCCCGCTTCGGTTGCTAGTCCTCGTTCTTTGATGGTGGTGGGTTTGAAGGTTGCTTCCTTCATTTATCCCGAAAGGCTTATGAGGCAAATGGGGCGTCAACAAAAGGTGCCCGCTCAAGATACCCTTGTCCAAGAGAATGTTTTCCGGAACTCCGAGCTTGTGGAGGTCTTCGAAAGGTGGTGGGCCACTCGGCCGCTTTGGGAGGTACCGGACCCCGTTGCCCCGACATGGGTGACTCCCTCTTATGTCAAGTGGTCACGTGCTCCGTCCTTGGAAGGGAGGTCCAAATTTCGTAAGGACGAGGTCGTCGACTTGAAGTATCGAGAGGTTGGCAAGGCCAACCATGCCTTCTTTGAGGAGTATCTTGATGGAGCTAGTCCCGATGTGATGAGACCACCAAAGAGGAGAAGCTCGGGTCCCAAGAACATGGTGGGTCGTGCATTGGCTCGTTTTGGGTCGAATATGGGGTCTTGTGCTAAACCGGAGGCCGTCGCCGTCTTAGATCCGTTAAGGATTTGTTCCGAGGAGGAAATCCATGCTAGGCGGGCCAACAAGAAGAACAAGTGGAAGATGTACCTCGAGGGAAAAGGAAAGGGTATAATAGAAGAGTGAAGACCTCCATTACCTACTTTATTATTATGTTGTATTAGTGTTGTGAGTTTTTATTATGTTGTACTAGCTAGTTATTGTGTGTTTTGTGCTAGTTTTATTATGTGAGGTGCTTTAGTCGACACCTTATCTTTGACAAGTTGTAGACTCGTCGAGCTTTATTTGTTGTTGAAATTGTAATCCCTCCCATTATTAATTAAATAAGAGGATTGCTCGTGTCAAAAATTGTGAACGCTTGTTTCTTCCATCCATTTTGTAAAGGCAATTCGATTTGAATCATCCTAAACGTTTGCACTTGGGAAAGTGGGATTTTGGTAGGAAGGGAGAAAGGCTACTTTTTGTATTTTTTTGGGAAAGGGAATGGTTTTCCCCTTTCTTTTCTTTGAAAGTTGATGTGGTTGATGTTTTTTGTATGGGGATGGTTGTATCCTTCTTGTGTAAAAAATGACTGCCTACGTATCCACCTGAAGAGGTGAAATCAAACCATGATCGTAGTTTGAAATGTTTTGTAAATTTTGATTGGACTTTGTGGTTGTATCCCTCATATATAAGAGGGACTGCCTACGTATCCACCTGAAGAGGTGAAATCAAACCATGATCGTAGTTCAAAATGTTTTGTAAATTTTGATTGGGTTTTGTGGTTGTATCCCTCTTGTATAAGAAGGACTGCCTACGTATCCACCTAAAGAGGTGAAATCAAAACATGCTCGTAGTTCAGGGGTTTTGTAAATTTTGATTGGGTTTTGTGGTTGTATCCCTCATGTATAAGAGGGATTGCCTACGTATCCACCTGAATAGGTGAAATCAAACCATGCTCGTAGTTCAGGGGTTTTTGTTTGTTTAGTGCAAATGGACGTTGCCTTTGACAGATCAAAGGACATTCAAAACGGGAGGCTAGGTTAGAATTGGGTCCTAGCAAAATCGGCCTAAGAACAATATCGCAATTATATTCACCTATCAGTTGCACCCAAGATGATACGAGATATGCCCTTTAGTTCTTGCTAGAATTGATCCCCAATTTTCTGTAAAATTTTTAGGTTTTTGTGTTTTTCTTTGATGAGAGGAGGCTAGGTTAGAAGTGGGTTAGAAAAATGATCTACCACACTACCTATAAACCGTGTATTAGGAGTGATTAGGGTACAATTTTCTTTTCCAATTTTTGGCCCATATTACTGAAAAATAAGAGGAGTTTTCTTCTTATTTTCGGTTTTTGTCAACCTACCAAAAATAATGAGATTAAATCTTCTTATTTTGGTAGTTTACAAAATGTATACAATTAGTGTATTATTTATAAATTGTCATTTATATTATTCGGTATTAACTAGTCTACTCACAATAGCTTGCAGTTGATTTATTAATACGGGTCAATAATAATTTATTATGACAATATCGTATAATATATACTTTAATTATAAATATCGCATATTTACAATTAGCTAATTAAATATAACGGATTACATTTAATTATGAATTAACATATTAATTCGTTAAAGCTAACATTATATACATTAATTACGAATTGACAGTTAATTCGTCTCAGCTAATATTATTTAATCGGCATTAAATAATCGTCTCATCAACACGTTGACTAACTGTT
The DNA here is from genome assembly GCF_048544455.1 of Silene latifolia. NCBI lineage: Eukaryota > Viridiplantae > Streptophyta > Magnoliopsida > Caryophyllales > Caryophyllaceae > Silene > Silene latifolia. The sequence continues at coordinate 221,520,126 of NC_133538.1, read as the reverse complement.
TAGTCATATAAGGCATCAATGTGATTACATTTCCATAACCACATCTCTCAAATACATCCTTTAGGTGTGACTTTTAGGGACCAGTTGATCACCGCCATCTGTATGATAATAACGTCAAACTTTCTAGCAAGACAACCGTTATTAGGTAATCGTTAATCAACTGATAAAATACGAAGTATAGCCTTGTGAACCTATAAGATATTTATAAATGTTATCACACTAATTTGTGGAGGACACAAGCTCCAACAAACTCCCACTTGTGCTCACAAGTGTTTGTGCGATAACCGATTCTCATATCCTAAAATTTCTCCCACTCAATGTAAAACAATTTGCAAAATCTGTATTCACAAAAGTCGTATTTTACAAGTGATCTGTATCAAGAGTGGTTTCCCAGACTAGAGAGTAACTTAACTGATAAACGAATCATCATTCGAGCATGGCCATGCATTTCGATTCTTACTCTCCTCGAGTGGCCCCGAGAAATAACTATACCTGATAAGGGTTGGATATTTTCCTCAACTCGAATCCTGCAGATGTAAGCATAGTATGAAATGACCCAGAAAAAATCTACTTAGTCTCCAGTTACGGCAGACCATGAGAAAGAAACCAAAGTCACCCAAAAACTGCCTTAATCTCAAGAGACAGTCGATCGATATTCAAAAGAATTGACTCTAGGAACACAATGGATGTCCTATCCACGACCTGGCATCGATTTTTTTTAAACATTTGGGACTCCATATTACGTTGTCACAAAAATAATTGTCCTACGAGGTATCGTTATAACCCGTATTTGTGATCGATCAGCCAACTGATTGACTTATGGCTCGTTGAACCCACCATCAATCGACTGCACAATATAATAGCCAGAGTTATCAGCTCATATGGGCGATTATGGACCAAAACAAAATATAATGTAATTCAGTTCACTTTGTGGCGTTCAATGTTGTCAGTACAATCCACATGAAAAACAAAATATTATATTAAAACGATGAAGTTATAAATAGTATATGAAAAAGATAATGTATCAAATTCATAATCAACTACTATAACTCAGGAACACGTTAAATTCCCATGGAAATAACGTGCCCTTCATGCTTATCAAAATTCAACGGTTTAGTGAGAGGGTCCGCGATGTTATCATCCGAAGCTATCTTGTCAATCACTATCTCTTTTTGCTCCACGTAATCACGGATCAAGTGAGCTTTCCGATGTACATGTCTAGATTTGTTGCTAGACTTAGGCTCCTTAGCCTGGAAGATGACACGTCTATTGTCACAATAGATGGTGATCGGGTCATTCGATTTAGGAACTATCGTAAGTCCTTGTAAGAATTGACGCATCCATATAGCTTCCTTAGCTGCTTCCGAAGCGGCATAGTACTCGGATTCAGTGGTAGAATCTGCTACAACACCCTGTTTGGAACTCTTCCAGCTGACCGCAGCACCATTAAGAGTAAAGACGAACCCGGACTGAGATTTTGAGTCATCTCGATCCGTTTGGAAGCTAGCATCTGCGTAACCGATTGCGCGTAGCTTAGTATCGCCTCCATAAGTCAATACCTATCCTTAGTCCTCCGTAGGTAGTTGAGGATGTTTTTAACAGCTATCCAGTGTGTTTCACCTGGATTCTTTTGGTAACGACCCGTCATACTCAATGCATATGCCATGTCTGGATGTGTGCATATCATGGCATACATGATTGATCCTATTGCAGATGCATAAGGAACACGACTCATGCGCTCAATCCCTTCAGGCGTCGTGGGTGGCGAGACTTGCTCAACGCATCCCAGGACGTCATTGGAAGGTTACCCTTCTTGGAGTTGGTCATGCTGAACCTCTCAAGAATCTTATCCAAATAAGACTCCTGACTAAGTGATAACGTCCGTCGTGATCTATCTCGGTAGATACGGATTCCCAAAATGCGTTGTGCCTCACCCAGATCTTTCATCTGGAAATGGTTCTTCAACCATTCTTTAACTGAAGATAAGAGAGGAATGTCATTCCCAATCAAGAGTATGTCATCGACATACAATATCAAGAATACAATCTTGCTCCCACTCGACTTGATATATAAGCATGGTTCCTCAACCGATCGAGTGAAACCATACTCTTTTATCACCTGGTCGAAACGATGATTCCAACTCCGAGAAGCTTGCTTAAGTCCATAAATGGAAAGCTTAAGCTTGCACACTTTCTTAGGATGTTCAGGATCTATGAAACCTTCGGGTTGCACCATGTACAACTCTGCCTCCAAATAACCGTTTAAGAAGGCGGTTTTCATATCCATTTGCCAAATATCATAGTCATGAAATGCGACAATGGCTAAGATTATCCGAATGGAACGTAGCATGACTACAGGTGCAAAAATCTCATCATAATGCAATCCGTGCACTTGAGTGAAACCTTTTGCCACTAGTCGTGCCTTATAGGTATCTGGTTGCGCGTCTACAGAATGCTTTATTTTGTAAAGCCATTTGCACTGTAGAGGTTTTACCTTATTAGGAAAATTAACAAGATCCCATACGTCATTCTCATACATGGAGTCCATCTCGGATTGCATAGCTTCGAGCCATAGCTTTGAGTCGGAACATGTCATAGCCCCTTTATAGGTAGCGGGTTCATTACTCTCTAGGAGCAAAACGTCATTCTCCTCGACCATACCAATGTATCTGTCCGGAGGATTAGAGACTCTACCCGACCTCCTAGGTTCCTCAGGAATATTAACTATATCATCAGTTGGAGAAACAACTTCCTCCATCCGTTCCTCGGTTTTTGGTTCTGGAATCTCCGACAGCTCGAAGGTTCTATTACTTGTCTTGTTCTCGAGAAATTCTCTCTCTAAGAACGTCGCACTAGCCGCAACAAAAACTCGATGTTCGGTAGGCGAATAGAAGTAATGACCAAATGTTCCTTTTGGATAACCTATAAAGTATGTCTTGACCGATCGCGGGCCGAGTTTATCCTCGTGTCTCCATTTGACATAAACCTCGCAGCCCCAAACCCGAATAAAGGACAAGTTAGGGACCGTTCCCTTCCACGTTTCTTATGGAGTCTTGTCGACAGCTTTAGTCGGACTTCGGTTAAGTATAAGAGCAGCTGACAAAAGAGCAAAACCCCATAATGAATAAGGCACTACCGTGTGACTCATCATGGATCGAACCATACCAAGTAAGGTTCGATTTCTCCGTTCGGACACACCATTTAATTGAGGTGTTCCAGGTGGAGTTAACTGCAAAATGATTCCACAGTCTTTAAGGTGTTGATCAAACTCATTTGAAAGATATTAGCCACCCCGATCTGAACGGAGTGCTTTAATCTTTCTACCCAGTTGGTTCTAAACCCTGTTCTGGTATTCCTTGAATTTCTCAAAGGACTCAATTTTATGCTTCACTAGTTAGTATCCCGCGCTTCGCGCGGCCTGTTTTAAAATTTAATTATTATAATTGAAGAAAATTAACATAATTTCTATATAATCTTTAATATTTTTACTTATAAATAAAAATAAATTAATTTTTCTCATATTTAATTTTTTTAGTTTAATTTCAATGTTTTAAAATAAAATACATACAATTTTAATTAAAACTAATAAGTGTTAATTAATTATGCATGATCATCGTTTTATAAATTATTTTGTGACTGATCAAATAGGATATTAATTAAAATAAAATTTATTCGAATAATGCAACAATCTATATTAAGTTCTCAAATTATATCATTTCCTGATACATTATGTTCCAAATCAATTAATATTTGTTCAAAATGATGTGAATATAATTTTATGTAATTTTTAACTTTTTATGTATAACGTGTGATATTTATATATCAAACATATATAGTTCAAACTCAACTTTTTCAAATATTTTGATTGTGTCTTGCATGTATTATGTGTCAAACATATCTATAAGAATTGCACCTTTTGTATTTTTAAATAACTATATATAAATGATGTTTAAGAGTTTACCTGTCAATATAATAGGTTAGACTTTCTCAAATAATATTTTTTGAGGTTTAACTTCAAAGTATTTAAAAGTTAACATATAAAATATTTAACTAAAAGTACTATTTAGCTAGTCATAATCAATATTTATACACTTGAAGTATACATATTACATATTTTAATTGAAGATATTAAAGAAAAATGTAAAGTTTATTCTACTTTTTCATGTCGTTTATACTACTATATTATTTAATAATCATTACTTTTGTTTTGATTATTCAAATGCATTCGCGATCACTATGTGCATACATACTCGTACACATACTCGTTATCACATTATTTAAATCTATCGAAATCTCATATGTATTCAATTTCTCGCAATATTATTTTTGATTCCCACATAAAAACTTATCTCTTTGTACTTTTATTTAAGTTATGTTCTTAAGAAATACAATGACTCTTCCAAGTATATTTTTCTTAGGATATAATGGTTTAAGTTTTATAACTTTCTCAAAATGTCTTTCTACGTAAACATAAAACATCAGGAAACACTCACTTTAATCATCGCTACAAATCAAAGTATTTCAATAAATATAATGAAAAGTATACTCAATTTGAAGCATTTTTCGCATGAACGTAATTATTTACATTTTAGAATTTTTATCAAAATAATGTCTTAATAAATTTAGAATCAAATTACAGTAATTATTTAATGTAATTTTATAATAAAATTTATAAACTATAATTAATATTTTGTTGAGATTTATACTGCATTTATTATGTTTACATTTAATGTTCAGCTGTAATTAATACTTGTATTTAAAGCTGCGTTGACACGTGGCGCATCCACGGCGCTTCAACCCAGTTTTCTATATATATATATAAGATTAAGTAGACATAACCGTATCTACTCAAATCGTCCGTGAAAGTGATAAAATATCTATAGCCATCTCTAGCGGTAATTGACATAGGTCCACAAACATCAGAATGTATGAGTCCTAATAGGTCATTAGCGCGCATTCCAACACCTTTGAAGGAAATTCGAGTCATTTTGCCAATGAGACATGATTCACACGTGCCATATGTAGAAAAATCGAATGCGGGAATAGTCCCATTATCGACGAGTTTCTTCACGCGTTTTTCATTTATGTGTCCTATTCGACAATGCCATAGATAGGTTTGATCTCTGTCACCAACCTTTAATTTATTATTATTCACGTGTAATACTTCCGTGGTTTGATCTAAGATGTAAATTCCATTCATGGAAACTGCTTTGCCATAAATAATTTCATTGAAAGAGAAAATACAGCTATTATCCTTTATTAAAAATGAAAAACCGTCCTTATCAAGTACGAAAACTGAAATAATGTTCTTAGACAAACTGGGTACATAGTAACAGTTATTTAAAAATTACTCAAAACCACTAGGGAGCTGGATTACATATGTTCCCTTCGAGACTGCAGCAACTCTAGCTCCATTCCCGACTCGCAGGTCCACATCACCCTTTCCGAGAGGTGTGATGTTTCTTAGGCCCTGCAAATGATTACACAGATGAGAACCACAACCAGTATCAAGTACCCAAGTTCCGAAACTTGCATGGTTAATCTCAATCATATGAATATAAGATGACATACCAATAGGAACGACGCGGCCTGCTTTTATGTCCTCACGGTACACGGGACAGTTCCTCCTCCAATGTCCAGTCTTGTGACAATGGTGGCACTCAATGTCATCGCCCTTGCTCTTTGCCTTGCCCTATGAGCCACTAGTCTCACCAGGCCCACTCTTACCGTTTCCTGGCTTCTTGAATTTTGGCTTACCTACAGTTAGGTCGCCTGGAGCTTTGCCCTTACCTTTATTCTTATTGGAAATCGTGAGAACATCCTGCTTCATGCTCCCACTCAATTTCATATCCTTATCGGTCTGTACGAGAAGTGAGTGTAGCTCATGAGGACTTTTCTTTAAGGCATTCATGTAGTAGTTCGCCCTGAAAAGGGCAAAACCATCATGAAGAGAATGAAGCATTCGGTCAATGACTATGCTCTCACTGATTTTGCAATCAAGTGCCTCCAATTTCTCGACATTCTCAATCATGTTAAGAATGTGTGGGCTAACCGGTTGGCCCTTTTGGAGTTTCGAATCAAAGAAGCGATAGGTATGCTCATAAGTAACGATTCTCGGTGCTTTTGAGAACTCGTTAGTGAGCGTGGTAAAAATCCTGTTTGCACCTTGGGCAATGAAGCGTCTCTGCAAATTGGTTTCCATTGCAAAGATGAGTACGTTCTTTATCGCACCCGCTTCCATGACGAAATCACTATAAGCAAGTGACTCGTTAACTCCTGCATTGGGGCCTGGTTTTACCGGTATTGGCTCAGTTAAGTACTTGAGCTTACCGTCAGCAATGGCAGCATTCCGTAGTGCTGCCTCAGAGTCCGCAAAGTTGGACCCATCATTCTTCAGTCGTGTGAACTGATTCATGTTGTCCATAAAAACTTTAAGCCAGGACTCGCGTCCAAGTGTGGCACTCGGCATTGGGATTTCGTTATCTCCAGCATTTGTTGAAAACAGTATTATCAAAATAAACGTATTCTACACTGCGAAAACAAGAATAAAAATAATAAGCATATGCATCGTTTTGATTTTAAGTCTTAATGCAAAACTGTTATAAGCGAAGACTCAAGCATTTATACAATTGACCTCCCTCAAGAATTATATAAATGATCCCAAGACTCAATTATCTGCAAATTGATAAACCAACCTTTTGGCTAATTCTACAGTTAGAATTCTTGGTCGATAAATTTCTGTAAATTCTATCTTTAGTCCATCATAATCACGAGAAACTCTTCGGACTATAATGTTGAGATAAACTAAGTCAAAACAAACTCCTTACCCAACGTAGAAGGGGTCATATTATGCCTACCGACGAAGAAGGGATTCACAGTTGTTTGCCCTTATAAAAACTAATCTCAATTTCCGTTTTAGAGGAAGATTCCATTAACTTTATTTTAATTCATTTTAAGTGAACTAATATCTAGCTTGCGTGAATGAATAAACTAAGGCGATGGCTTAAACTGAGTGACATCTGTATGTCTATGAAAACTAACATACAATCTATATGAGTCAATTTTCATGCATTTTAGTAGGTGGTTTGGTTTAGGCGGAATATGATCCATAAACTATCATGAGAATGAAAAGCAATAGGAACGAAAACGTAAAAATAATAAAAAGTCCTAGTGTGGCCTATCTATCAAAATGAACATAAATACAAGTTTGGAATCCATCCTTGGACCCGAGAAGCTTGTCTTGATGTTCCATCTTGATCCATGTAGCGGGAGTGAGCTCCAATCTCCATCTTTAGTCTTCTCAAAAATTACAATTAAAAATTACATAATAAACCTATTTACATTCTAATTTCAAAACCGTAATAAATAAAGAAAACCAAACGGAGATACGAGATCTCAAATTACATTAAAAATTATGTTTCCATCATTACGAAAACATAATTTGACTAAAGCGACACTAGGTATTACAAATTACAACCGATTGCAAAAATACGTAAATAAATTCATTCAACGATTCATTCAACAAAAAAATGTATCAACTAAAAAAATTAAACATGCAAGACATAATCCTTTAATTATGTAGATTAATTTTCCAAACCACCTATTTATATGATCAAGTTAAGTGACAATTCCTCAATTAATCACATTAATTCCAATCTTAATTCATATTAAACTTGTAATATGAATTTAATCCAACATTATTTTATACTTCTTTAAAATAATTAGGTATCTATGATATGTGAACTTTTTCACAACAAACTATTATACAAATAATAGAAATTATGTATAATAATGATCATTGGCCTAAATAAAACAAAAAAAAGAATTTTTTTTTTTATTATCCTCGGCAGCACACGGCTTTAATGCCAAAAAAATTTTCTTTGCTTTTTGTTTTCGGCAAACAATAAAAACAAAACTGAAAATATATTTTTTTTTTCTTCGGCAATTCCTTAAAAACCGAAACATAAACAAAAAAAAAAAAAAAACTTCCCTTTTTTTTCTCCTCACGGCAAAAACAGCCCAAAAACGGTAAAAAAAAATACTTTCTTTCACGGCACAACCAAAAATCGAAAAACAGAAACCTTTTTTTTTGTCACTCGGCATTATGCCCTAAAAACAAAACATATTAGATGAACAAATTCGTTTGTGGTTGCTATTAGAACAAGATTAGCATATGAATTAATGAAACATGATTAACCGTATATGCCAAAAACTAAATAGGAAAAACAAATTTTTATATCATCAACATGACGATTCCACTTACATTTTAATTTAATCATCATTAAATCAAAACATCTACAAATTATCATATTATCATCTTAACTGATTAAAACAACGATATGAGCAAATCAAAATGGAAATAAAAACAACAAAAAAACCGAAAACATCTCGGTTGGAAAAAAAATTTCAAATAGGCAAAAAAAAAAATTTCAGCCGAAACCCTAAATTTTTTTTTTTTTCGAAACCCCTTTTTCTTAGTTTACATTATTTATGAAAATCATCAAAATAAAATTCGTGGCCTTGGCTCTGATACCACTTCTGGGAATTATCTGTATACTTCTCTTTAATTATAAGGATTATAACGAATTTATAATGATGAATACGAGTCATAAAATAAATTACATAAACAAAAAGGTAGAGAATTAAGAAATCAACCTTCGGTCCTATCAAAATCGGCCTAAGAACAATATCGCAATGATATTCACCTATCAGTTGCACCCAAGATGATACGAGATATGCCCTTTTGATCTTGCTAGAATCGATCCCCAATTTTCTGTAAAATTTTTAGGTTTTTGTGTTTTTCTTTGATGAGAGGAGGCTAGGTTAGAATTGGGTTAGAAAAATAATCTACCCCACTACCTATAAACCGTGTATTAGGAGTGATAAGGGTAGAATTTTCTTTTCCAATTTTTGGCCCATATTACCGAAAAATAAGAGTTTTCTTCTTATTTTCGGTTTTTGTCAACCTACCAAAAATAATGAGATTAAATCTTCTTATTTTGGTAGTTTACAAAATGTATACAATTAGTGTATTATTTATAAATTGTCATTTATATTATTTCGTAGTAACTAGTCTACACACAACAGCTTGCAGTTGATTTATTAATACGGGTCAATAATAATTTATTATGACAATATCGTATAATATATACTTTAATTATAAATATCGCATATTTACAATTAGCTAATTAAATATAACGGATTACATTTAATTACGAATTAACATATTAATTCGTCCAAGCTAACATTATATACATTAATTAAATATAACTTATTATATTCAATTTACGAATTGACAGTTAATTCGTCTCAGCTAATATTATTTAATCGGCATTAAATAATCCTCTCATCAACACGTTGACTAACTGTTTAGTCATATAAGGCATCAATGTGATTACATTTCCATAACCACATCTCTCAAATACATGCTTTAGTTGTGACTTTTATGGATCAGTTGATCACCGCCATCTGTATGATAATAACGTCAAACTTTCTAGCAAGCCAACCGTTATTAGGTAATCGTTAATCAACTGATAAAATACGAAGTATACCCTTGTGAACCTATAAGAGATTTATAAATGTTATCACACTAATTTGTGGAGGACACAAGCTCCAACAGATTTCACGATTTGTTTTTGTATTTGCAAAATGACGGTTCTTAATATCGTCATTGAAAACTAGAAATTCGTTCGGGGAAATTGGGCCAAAGCCCAAAATTTCGCTGAAAGAGCAGGGAACACCCGATTGAGGCGCGAGCTACCTGGCGAACCAAGGGAGCTTCCCTATTTTTCTGTAAAAGACGCGAGGCTTGTTCGCATATCATCCTCATTCCTTGTCTTCAACCTTTCGCAAAAATCCGCCATTGAAGAACCTTTGTTTGCTTCCATTCGTGCTATCAACAATAATGTCTTTGTTCCCACTCCTTACGTTCGAAAAACGTGAGTGAGGTAGAGAAACCGTCTCATCTCACCATACCAAGTTTTTTTGCTTGGGTAGTGGGTCCCACTAGGTTGCATTGTAGTTGGGAAAGACCGTATTTGCCGTTGTGGACCTTTGTTGGGTATTGGTGGGCAAAATTGGAATTTTTGCCTTTTGTGACGGTCTTATGTCTGACAAAATAAGCGCCTGTTTGAGCTTGAATTGAGTCAGTTTGCCTTGAAATGGACCTTATTGGTTGTTTAGGTCGCCTTGGGGCGCCTTGGGGCGTGATAAAATCACGTTTGCCTCTTTGCGGTCGTTTTTAATTTTTGACCGGTTTGTGTTCAAATTGGCGTATAAATTGCCTTTTTGAGCCGTAGAAAAATTCCTCATTGCATTGGGAATGTACTTTGGTTTGTTGGCGGACCTTGTGTGGGTCTTGAGGTGCCGTTTTTTTGTTGCGGTTGTTTTGACTCGTCTTTCGCTTGAAAAGAAGGGCAAGTCGTTTTTTTTTTGTGCGTTTTTTTTGTGAATTGTTTTGTTTGGCTGGATTTGGCCGGGGTTGCCCATGTGTTTCTTTGCAGGTTGTTGTTTATTTTTTTTGGATTTGTCCATTTTATGCCGTCAAAAGCCGAAATTTCGGCTGACGTTCTTTGTTTGTTTTTTATTGTAGGGTACCATTTGGGGCCTACGGGGTCCGTCGTGGAGGCTTTGGAGGAGGAGGATGATCCAGGAGGAGGAGAGGAGACTATTTTTTGTTACAGGCTTGGTTGTGTTTCTTCCTGGCGGCCTTTGTCCGGCCAATGATCGGGTATCGATCGTTGGCCGTTGTCTGCAGAGGTTCGGATGTCCGATGAGTGGGGTTCAATACGGGCGTGTTATCCCATGTTGACACTTTTGATTGTTGTCGAATTCTGGTGATTGGGAGTCAACATCGGGGTAGTGTCCGTTGTCATGGTCCTCTTTCACTCTTGAATTCTGCTGATTGGAGGTCAACGTCGGGCCAACGTGTTGAGTTACGATCCTCGGTTGTCGTGTCGTCCGAAGTCTGCCAGGCATCATTTTTCTTTTTGTTATGGAGGAGAAACGTGGTGTTACCGTCATGGTAACCACCTCTGCTTCCGTTGTTGCTCCTCTTTTTCCTGTGTTGATCCCTTTCTTTTCCGATTGGAAGGATAGGGAGTGCTTAGTTCGGTAGGTGGCGGGTAGCCCCCAGTTTGTTGTCTTAGGCCAGTGTCTGTATGATAAATGTCTGTACTGGATCCTGTTTGTACAGTCAGACGTTTGTATCAAACGTGTGTCGATGTATTTTGCGTGAGGCGGTTTGTATATATGTGTTTTTGGATTGTGGTTCATTTTGTGATTTTTGGCTTTTTTGTGTTGTGTTTCGGAGGAGTGTTGTCGGCTGTCACTTCCCCTTTTGCTTTGCATCAGTTCTTGCATCGTTAGTGTAGAAAAACAGGCAACAGGTAGCATATATGCGCATAAACGCAAACACGTAAAAAGCATTTGATTGACAACAAAGATTAACCACGACGCCACGAAGTTAAAAATTGAAATTTGAAATTTGAAGTGAATTTTGAAAATTTTCGCGACAAGTCGTCACGTTTGGACTACGAATGGAATTGATTTGAAAATTTGAGCAATTAACTCGTGTCATGAATTAAATTGTATCGAAAATATTTAAATTGATTTGTAACTCGAAAAATTCAAACTCAAATCGTCAGGGAAGAATTTTTGAAAAGATTTTTACGAGTATATTTGATTCGATTTTTGTGAGGTCAAGACTCGAATTTGTGAGTGCTTGAAGATTTGAGGAAAACTGATGTCGTGTTATCAATTTTCGATTTTTATTTTGATGGAAAATTGTGAAAAAGCGAAAAAATTTCGGAATTTTGATTGACATGGAAACGATCCGTCGCGGATCAGGGCGACTAGCCCTTCCCCCTTTAAAAAAAGAAAGAAAAAAAATCCGTATGTTTAAAGCTGCGTCATGGAAACCGTGTCGGATGTCGTAAAACGTGAAAACAAGAAATTGTGAGTGTGAGGTAATACAAAATGTCTTGGATCATCCCGAAGAGGCGCGAGCGTTCTAGCGGGAGGTTTGAGGTGTCAGGAGAAAACACAGGTTGAAAGAGACAAGTCAAAGCGGGAATTCTGGGGGAGGGCCTAAACAGGCGAGAGCAGCCTGGCGATGGGAGCCAGTTCTCCCATTTTTCTGAAAAATGCGCTGATTGTTTTGTGTAAATAGTGATGTTTGTCCTTCATTGTTTCATCATCCGAAACACAAAAACATCTCTATAAAACCTCTTCTTCTTCTTCCACAAAAATATTTCATGGATGCCTTTGAGAATGCGATTCGACAATGGTGTCGGGATTTGTTGCCTCCCATAAAGTATCAACTCATTTGCATGAGAGTTGGTCAATTGTTGGTGCTCCGTCAAGTCAAGGTGCAACCCTCATTTCTCGAAGCATGTTCTCAGTTTTGGGATTCGAAACACCATGTTTTCGTCTTCCCGAAAGGTGAAATTTGTCCTCTTGCCGAAGAAGTTGGAGCCATTGGTGGGTGGCCGGGTTGTGTTCTGGTGCTTCCTCCGACTCGATTATGCTACAAGGAGAAATTCCGTTCCATATTGGGTTTGTCGAAAAGTCAAGTCATCTTCCTTCTTGCTCCACATGGTGTGGACATGTTAGCTCTCATCAACATCTTTTCCAACCGGTTAGATGCCAATGTTTCGAAGATGGCTAGGAGAAGGGCTCTTGCCTTTTGCCTTATCCATGTGTACCTCTTTGTTGATGCTTTGAAAAAGGAGGGGCCGAAATGCTATGGTAGCATGAACCTTGTTCATGTGGTTGAGCAAATGGAGCATGGTAGAGATCCATCATGGTTGGTGCTTGGAGAGATCATCCAAGCTTTGGACAAGGAAGGCTTTTGCGGAGACGCTCCCTCATTTGGATCCCCAAGGATCCTCTAAGTGTGGCTATTGGAGAGGCTAAGGTATGTAGAGCCTCCAGTTGATTCTTCTTCTTATTCCTTCTGTCACCTCACCATGAGGAAGAAATTGTACTCGGATAGTTTTGCTTCTACCAAGGCTTATTGGGCCGCAAGATTGGCGGAGGAGGGTGGTCCTCACATCCTTTGGGTGGTGCCATGGTGGCACTTGAGGTCCTTCACGGGGTTGCCCGCTTCGGGTGGTAGTCCTCGTTCTTTGATGGTGGTGGGTTTGAAAGTTGCTTCCTTCATTTATCCTGAAAGGCTTATGAGGCAAATGGGGCGTCAACAAAAGATGCCCGCTCAAGATACCCTTGTCCAAGAGAATGTTTTCCGGAACTCCGAGCTTGTGGAGGTCTTCGAAAGGTGGTGGGCCACTCGGCCGCTTTGGGAGGTACCGGACCCCGTTGCCCCGACATGGGTGACTCCCACTTATGTCAAGTGGTCACGTGCTCCGTCCTTGGAAGGGAGGTCCAAATTTGGTAAGGACGAGGTCGTCGACTTGAAGTATCGAGAGGTTGGCAAGGCCAACCGTGCCTTCTTTGAAGAGTATGTTGATGGAGCTACTCCCGATGTGATGAGACCACCGAAGAGGAGGAATTCCGGCCCCAAGAGTATGGTGGGCCGCGCATTGCCTCGTCTTGGGTTAAACATGGGGTCTTGTGCTAGACCGGAGGCCGTCGCCGTCTTAGATCCGTTTAGGTTCCGTTCCGAGGAGGAAGTCCATGCTAGGCAGGCCAAGAAGAAGAACAAGGGGAAGATGTAACCCGAGGGAAAAGGCAAGGGTAGAATGGAAGAGTGAAGACCTCCATTACCCACTTTATTATTATGTTGTATTAGTGTTGTGAGTTTTTATTATGTTGTACTAGCTAGTTATTGTGTGTTTTGTGCTAGTTTTATTATGTGAGGTGCTTTAGTCGACACCTTAGCTTTGACAAGTTGTAGACTCGTCGAGCTTTATTTGTTGTTGAAATTGTAATCCCTCCCATTATTAATTAAATAAGAGGATTGCTCGTGTCAAAAATTGTGAACGATTGTTTCTTTCATCCATTTTGTAAAGGCAATTCGATTTGAATCATCCTAAACGTTTGCACTTGGGAAAGTGAGATTTTTGTAGGAAGGGAGAAAGGCTACTTTTTGTATTTTTGTGGGAAAGGGAATGGTTTTTCCCTTTCTTTTTTTTGAAAGTTGATGTGGGTGATGATTTTTGTATGGGGATGGTTGTATCCTTCTCGTATAAGAAATGACTGCCTACATATCAACCTGAAGAGGTGAAATCAAACCATGATCGTAGTTCGAAATGTTTTGAAAATTTTGATTGGGTTTTGTGGTTGTATCCCTCACATATAAGAGGGACTGCCTACGTATCCACCTGAATTGGTGAAATCAAACCATGATCGTAGTTCGAAATGTTTTGTAAATTTTGATTGGCTTTTGTGGTTGTATCCCTCATGTATAAGAAGGACTGCCTACGTATCCACCTAAAGAGGTGAAATCAAACCATGCTCGTAGTTCAGGGGTTTTGTAAATTTTGATTGGGTTTTGTGGTTGTGTCCCTCATGTATAAGAGGGACTACCTACGTATCCACCTGAAGAGGTGAAATCAAACCATGCTCGTAGTTCAGGGGTTTTTATTTGTTTTAGTGCAAATGGACGTTGCCTTTGACAGATCAAAGGATATTCAAAACGGTCAAGGTGCCGCAACTTAGACTCGATAAAACATACAATTTCAAATCAGAACGTGTCTGAGGAACTTGACTTGAAAAGGGTTAAGGTGGACGCTAGTTGTAAAACTAGGCTTGGATCGTTGGTTGTTATGGTTCAAGCGTAGTATTTATTTAGTTGGTCCAGGTTGGTCGAGTTTGTAAAATCCTCCCCGTCTAGGTCACTCAGTCTCACTGCGCCCCCCGAAAGTGTTTTCTTGACCGGGTACGGCCCGACGCATTTGGGTTTGAATTTTCCTCTCGGATCGACGGGTAACGGTGCTCGGACCAACTTGAGGACCAAGTCGTTCTCCTTAATGTTCCTGGGTTTCACCCTCTTGTTGAATGCCCGTCGTATACGTCGTTGGTATAGCTGGATGTTGTGCAAGGCGTTGAGTCACCGTTCGTCTAGAAGAGTGAGTTGTTCGTACCTTCGACGGGTCCACTCCGCCTCAGGGATTTGACTCTCCAGTAGAATGCACAGAGTTGGGACCTCTAACTCTACCGGTTGAACCGCCTCCCTGCCATATGCTAGGAAGAAGGGTGTGGCGCCTGTCGGTGTTCGAATGGAGGTTCGGTATCCCCAGAGTGCGAATGGGAGTTTGCTCGGCCAATCGCGATAGTTGTCTTGCATTTTCTTGATAATGGTAACGAGAGTTTTGTTAGCTGCCTCCACCGCTCCGTTGGTTGGGGACGGTAGGAGGACGATCGATGTCGTTTGATCTTGTATTTGTCCAGCAAGGCCTGAGTTTCTGCCCGGAAGTGAGAGCCTTGATCGCTGATGATTTCATGAGGTACCCCATATCTGCAGATGATGTTGTTTTGGATGAACTTGGCCACTTGTTTGGTGGTCAAGACTGCATATGACTGCGCTTCCACCCATTTGGTGAAGTAGTCGATGGCGACGAGGACGAAACAATGTCCCTTGGTGCCCACCGGGTTAACTTTCCCGATGATGTCGATGCCTCAGGTCGAGAAAGGTCAGGGTGACGTCATGGTGTATAAAAGGGATGGTGGTATATGTTGTATGTTGGCGAAGATTTGGCAATTGTGGCAATGTTTGACGCAACTACGGCAGTCGACTTCCATGGTGGTCCAGTAGTAACCTAGCCGCATGATTTTTCGGGTAAGCATCATTGCGCTCATGTGAGGGCCACATTCTCCGTCGTGGACCTCTACCATGACTTTTTTGGCTTTGTGATGGTCAATGCAAAGGAGGAGACTCCCTTGGGGTGTTCTTTTGTATAATTGGTCTTGGTTTATCATGAACTGTGATGCAAGTAAACGGATGGCTCTTTGTCCTCTTTTGTCAGAGTTAGGAGGGAATTCGTTTTTGGTTTTGTAGTTGAGGATGGCTTGGTACCAAGGTTCATCATGGCTTTCCTCGTCGTTGTTGATGGCACAAATGTCAGCAAGCTCGCTCCTTCTCTCGACATATAGGGGCATCGATGTCATTTCGTCAGGTATGTTGACGAGTGCAGCAAGTTTTGCCAGGTCATCAGCAAATTGATTTTCCTCTCGTGGCAAGTGGAAGTAGTCGACTTGGTCGAAGAACTCGGCCTCCTGATTGATTCTCGCCCGGTAAGGAGCTAAACTGTCACTTTCGATTTTGCATGATCCGGACACCTGATTGATGATGAGCGAGGAATCGCCGTGGACCCTCAGTCTTTTGATGCCAAGTGTGATGGCTGCTTGCAGGCCGATGAGGCATGCCTCATATTCGGCGGCATTGTTGGTGACGGCGAAGTCTAGTTTGACCGAGATCGGAACATGTTCTCCCTCTGGCGATATTAGAAGGATTCCTACCTGAAGCCTCTCAGATTAGATGCACCATCGAAGTATAGGTCCCATGCGTCAGAATCGGCACAAAGGATGTCTTCGTCAGGAAGTGACCATGTGTCGGTCGTTGAATCCTCGTTGACGGGATTTTCTGCCAGGAAATCGGCGACTGCTCTTCCCTTAATAACTTTGAGGGGTACAAACTTGAGATCGAACTCGGACAGCATGAGTGTCCACCTAGACATCCTTCCGTTTAGTGCGGGTTTTTCGAAGATATATTTGACCGGTTCATCTCGGAGTAGATGTGGATCGTGTAGCTGAGCATATATTGCCGCAGCTTCTTTGTTGACCATACTAGGGCAAGGCATGTCTTTTCCAGTTGGGTGTACCTTTGTCTCGTACTCAATGAACTTTTTGCTGATGTAGTGGATGGCTCGTTCTTCGCCGTCGACTGTTTGTGCTAGCATTGCTCCCATGGCTGTGTTGGTAACAGTCAGGTATAGGGATAAAGGAATCCTCGGTTGAGGTGGCATGAGGACAAGAGGCTTGGATAGGATTTCCTTTATCCTGTCGAAGGCCTTTTGACAGTCGTCGTCCCAATCGGTGTGATCGGAGGCGCGAAGTTTCTTGAATATTGGTTCACAAATCATGGTGAGCTTGGCAATGAAACGGATGATGTATTGGACCTGACCGAGAAATCCCCGAATCTCCTTCTTGTTCCTAGGCCGAGGCATTTGCTGAAGGGCTTTGATTTTGGTTGGATCAATCTCAATGCCTCTTTTGCGGACGACATGTCCCAAGAGTTTTCTGGAGGTGACCCCGAATGCACACTTCTGAGGATTTAGTCTCATGTTATATTTCCGCAGACGAGCGAAGAATTTCGAAGGGCGTTGATGTGGCCGTCCCGTTCTCTTGACTTGACAATAATGTCATCGACATAAGCCTCTACCTCCTTGTGCATCATATCATGTAGGAGAGTGGTAGCTGTTCTTTGATAGGTAGCCCCGACGTTGATGAGACCGAAAGGCATGACTGTGTAGCAATATGTACCCCACTGTGTAGTGAATGCAGTCTTGTGCATGTCTTCCTCAGCCATTTTAATCTGGTTGTACCCGACATACCTGTCCATGAATGATAGGAGAGCACGTTTGGCGGTCTTGTCTACCAGAATGTCAACATGTGGCAAAGGGAAGTTGTCCTTTGGACTCACCCTGTTCAGATCCCGGAAGTCGACGCGAACCCGAATTCTCCCGTCTTTCTTCGGTACAGGAACAATGTTGGCCACCCAGTCAGAGTATTCAGACACTTTGATGAAACCAGCCTTGAATTGTTTAACCACTTCTTCCTTGATTTTTAGGGCTCATTCAAGACGCATTCGACGCAGCTTCTGCTTCACAGGTTTAGCCCCGCGCTTAATGGGTATCCGGTGCTCTGCAATTTCCCTGTCAATCTCAGGGATGTCTCTGTAGGACCAGGCGAATACGTCCTTGTATTCGTGGAGAAGGTCAATAAACTGATGTCTTTCCGAGGGGTCCAGGGTTTTCTCTATCCTAAGTTCTTGAGGTGTGTTGTCGGTTCCTACGTTAATAGGTTCGGTCTCCTCAATAATGGGGGTTCTGGTTTCCCGTTTGTCAAGTTCTTTGGCTAGGTGAGGTGGGTAGTCACTCAAGTCAAATTCATCATAGTCATTCAGAATTGCATTGCAGTTAAATTGAGACGAGTCATAAGCAAACTTAGCGTTCATTTGGTTGACACGAGCGCAAATCTCAGAGAGGACAGACATCTCATGGTCGGTCAGAGGCAACACAGGAAAGGAGGTGGCCCCTGGAACAGGCTCCAGGTTGTCATCTTTCATGGGAGTGGGGATTACCCTAGTAGACTCATCTTCTGAATCAGCCATAAGCTTGTGATAAAACAGCGGGAAGGGGACCATGACGGGGTCATCAGGATTGTTAGGAGCTATGACAGACTGTAACTCCGATTCAGACCCAGATTCTTTTTCACTTCCCGCTTTGAACATAGGGCCTTCTCCAGTTGTGAGCTTGAGAATGCGGCCTCGGCGATCGGTCCACTTGACGGTTTTCCTCCAGCCTTGTGTAGCTTTCTCCGGGTCAGTGTCGGAGATCAAGGCAATGGGGTCAAATCAGTTGCCCTTCAGGGCGATGTTGATAATGTCCTCATAGTCGAGATGCTTGATGTTATCCTCTCCAAAGAGGAGGGTGACAGCTTATCCATCGAAGCATGACGACGGCCTAGACTCGGTTGATGCAGCTTCGGTGTTGTCGGTGATGAAGTAGCAGTCCTAGAAGACTTCCACACCCGGGTACCTGGCCTTGGCTATAGAGTCATAGATCGGCTCCGGAAAGCCATGGTAGAGCTCGGACTCTCCCTCGGGAACAAAGTATCCATTGAGGGTCAGATGATAGGGACGGAGGATAACTCCGTGCTTCTTGCGTTTTTGAACTAGGAGGTTCATCTCCTGGATATCTTCATCGGTAGGTTCATATCCCGGTCCGAAGGGGATGTTGGGGACCTTAGCCTGTTTCAAGGGAGGTAAGGTGCTCTTCAGTGGATTGAGGGGCAAACCCGGGAAGTAACCCTGGCACATCATGATGCGGTTGACTGTGAGGTTGGCAAAAGGGTCACAATAAAAGGGTGTTGATTTATCAGTTATGGAATTCACAGCTAGGAACCCCCACATTTCATTGTCGTCTTCCTCAATGGTCTGGGAGGCTATTCCCTTTCTCATGACAGCTTTGATCGGGGAAGCAGGAATTGTGATTGTTTTCCCGTTGAAGGGGACCCTGATCTTCTGGTGGAGAGTTGAGGTAACTGCCTTGACGGTGTGAATCCAGGGACGTCCCAGGAGCATATTGAAGGAGGCGTTGATGTCGACCACCTGAAAACTGGTTCGCCTTTCCAGTGGTCCGGTTGCGACAGTTAGAGTGATGAGCCCCGCGACCTTGCGAGGAGTGCCGTCGTAGGTGCGTACTCCTTGATTTGTTGGGACCAAATCAGCTTCCTTAATACCCAGCTTATGAGCAGTCTTGAGGGGAATGACATTTACCGCGGATCCGTCATCTACAAGGACCATGGGGACATTCTTCTTGAGACATTGTACGGTAATGTATAGGGCAAGGTTATGATTGGCTCCGAAGGGAGGGATATCTTCGTCAGAGAAGACGACTGGGTTGTTCAAGTCAGGGGCGTCCCTCATCATATGTGCCACTATTTCTTCAGGGGAAGAGGTGGAGGGCACAGTTAATTTTCCCAAGGCCTCTAGCAAAGCCTGTCGATGCTCAAAGGATGTCGCGATCAGTTACCAGATCGAGATCTTCACTTTTGCCTTTTAAAGCTGCCTGAGGATCGGATTCTCAGGAGCTCTTGGTTGAGTCTCTACTTCCGGGACGACTTGGTCGTTTGTTGTTGGAGCGACCGCTCAATTGTTCGCGTTCTGATAGGGGCGTCTGGACCGGGTAAGGTGCCGATCTCTTTCGCCCGTTTCTCTTTCCCTGGGATAATATAGACTTCTTCAACATCATCTCTCCAGATGCCATTGATTTCAGGATCTCAAAGGCGCCTTGGAGGGGTATTCTTTGGTGGGTAATTTTTGTGAGGGATATTTCTGTGAGGGTAGTTTTTGTGGGGTTGATTATTGTAAGGGTGATTATTATGAGGATGATTATTGTGAGGTGCATGCTAGAATGGTCGCGGGAGCAATCCGTCCTGGTGAGGGTAGTTTTGGGCGCTCGGGGGACTCTCCCTCGGGCGTGATGGTGGAGGATTGAAGATAAGCCGGCGGTAGGCATCATCAAGTCGGGTAATCCTCTCGGAGAGGCATGGTATGGCTTCCTCAACCTGTTGGAACATGGTGATCAGAGTTGCAGCACTAAACACAAATACCCCGTCTGAGGGATCTTTCTCCAAAGTGTTCACCTCGTCATCAACTGGAAGGATGAGGTGTGCGCAGTCCAGAGTTGGCTCATCGTTGGAAATAGCGTGGATTCCGAGAGGGTTTGTTTTGTTGTATGGCTTAGTCGGTGGGGGTAAAGGCAATTCCCCCTTCTCAATCATGTCTTGGATGATGTGTTTGAGTTTGAAGCAGGTTTCTGTATCATGCCTTTTCCCTTGATGGTACTGACAGTAGGCATTGGGGTTCCAGAAGCGGGATTTCGTAGCATCGGTCGGATCCGGGGTGGGTCCGATTGGTTGTAACTTTCCCTGGTCCATGAGCCTCTTCAGGGCACTTGCATAAGTTGATCCTATATTAGTGAACACTCTCTGGGGCGCTCAGCTCTCTTAGCAGATGGTTCAACGTGGTTGACCTCATCGATCTTGTTCGTTTGACCATTAGGGCGAGATCCGGTTGAGGTGGATCCCTGGTAGCCTCTGCCAGTGGTCTTGGCTAGGACACCCTTCCGGAGGTCATCTTCAATGCGTGTCCCCAGAATTTGCAGATCCTGGAAGGTCTTAATATTTTGATACCTCAGTAAGTTGGCATACACTGGGCGGAGATTATTGACGAACTTTTCCACCAAAGTTGATTCACTCGGCTTGCTGACTAGCTGAGTACTTACCCTCCTCCAACGGGTTAAGAACTCGGTGAATCCCTCCTTGTCGTTCTGGGTTAGGACCTCAAGGGTACGGGTATTAGCTTGGATTTCAACATTGTCAGCGTATTGCTTAGCAAATTCAACCGCGACCTCATCCCAGGTAGTAAGGTTCTTCGGGTCAAGGGAGTAGTACCATTGGCGAGGGATCGGTTCCAAGGATGAGGGGAAGATCCGGGTGAAGAGCTCCTGTTTGACCCCTTTAATGGCCATGTAGTCTTTGAAGGCACGGATATGATTGAGCGGGTCCTCCATTCCTTTGAACTTGGGCACATCAGTCAGGGTAAAGTTGACAGGTAGTTGATCCCCAACAGGTTCAAACCTTCGGTTGTTCTCAAGACGGATATTGTTACCCCGGGCTAGGAGCTGTTCTTCCAAGGGCTTTAGCCTCTTCTCAGTCTCAGTCATAGGTGGAGTGTTATGTTCTCCATCTTCTTTGTTTTCCAGGGTGTCGATACGGGTCACGACACGATCCAAAGTGAGCTTAAGAGCGGTGAGCAGGCTGGCTAGCTATGCAGTCATGACATCTCTGTTGTTATCATTGTTGTTGCTGTTGACAGATGAAGTGGAAGACGGGGCCATGGCTCTGAGGCAGGAAAATGGCTCACATTACAACTCAATCCGATACGTTCAAAGACTGAACGCAGACTACACAAAGGACGAGACAAAGATCGGACTTAATAAGACGAGGATGACCGTGTGTGGTACCTCGGTGCTGACTCGATTTCTGATGTGACGGTGTTGACCGAACCTTTGACACGTGTCCAACGTAGTGGCGTGACGCCATTGGACGAGTCTCGTGGTGAGACGACTCATAATTAAAGATCCATAAGTACGTTTTCTTCGACTCGATAGACACGAGGCAGAATTGAAATGGCGGACTAAAGTTTTCGAAAATAGAAATTTTCAAAAAATTCATTAGTCGCTTTGTGGACGGCTTTCGAAGATAGAGATCACCGCAAGTGGGTCAGTTGAAGGGGTTGTCTTAAGTTTATTTGCAAAAGACGGTTTGAGTTTGAATTGGCACAGAAAACAAGGTATTGCCTCCCAAGACGGTTTTTGAAATTCAAAATTGTACGTTTTGAAAATCGAGTTTAAAATGTTTGAAGAGGTCTCGGGGACGATGCCTGGTCCTCGGGATCTCGAAAGTGTCTCGAGAAAAGGGTGTGTGCTTTTCTCGGGTTTTGAAAGAGCCATTGTCGGCGCGAGACGGGTTAAAGTCCGTATCTAGACGCGGCAATTATAACGGTGTAAAAAGGTGTTTTGAAATGGTTGTAGAAAACTGAGTTTGAAAATCATCATTACGACGACCTAGAAAGGCGTGTTGAAATGGTTATAAAAACTGAGTTTGAAAATCGTCATTACGACGGCCTAGAAAGGCGTGTTTAAATGGTTATAAAAAACGAGTTTGAAAATTGTCATTACGACGGCCTAGAAAGGCGTGTTAAAATGGTTATAAAAACCGGGTTTGAAAATCGTTATTACGACGGCCTAGAAAGGCGTGTTGAAATGGTTACAAAAACCGAGTTTGAAAATCGTCGTTACGACGGCCTAGAAAGGCGTGTTGAAATGGTTATAAAAACCGAGTTTGAAAATCGTCATTACGACGGCCTAGAAAGGCGTGTTGAAATGGTTATAAAAATCGAGTTTGAAAATCGTCATTACGACGGCCTAGAAAGGCGTGCAACGGTCGGCAGAAGACCGAGGTTTGAAATGGCCATTATAACGGCGCAAAAGGGTGTTTTTTTGAAAGTTTGAAAATGACGCGGAAGGACTTATGATCAAGTAGCACATAAGCACTCACAGTTCATTATATTATGCATTATGTTGACACGGGTTTTGGCTTAGAAGGGTTGGTTACACACCAAGCAATCAAACCCCGATTTGCGAGAGGGATACCAATCCAAACAAAATGTGTAAGGAGGGTGCCTTAGCCTCGTGCTCGAAAGTGATGAAAGCTCTTTGACGAAACAGAAATGTGTGATGTCAATGGTATGCTTAACTCAATCAGGATTAGAAAACTCACGCCGACGAGACGAGCCAATTGGTCGATGAAGGTTAGCTTGTGGACCCGGACAAGGAACCCGACCGTGACCGTAATATCAATTAATTCATTCCAACCAAGACCTCGTTCGAGTCCCACCATCTAGGGATCACAAAGACGTAAGTGTCCTAGTTTTCCCCAGCGGAGTCGCCAATCTGTGGACATGGCCCACCTGCAAGCCCAGCCGATCTGTGGATAAACAACGGTCTTTTGAAAGCCACGCTCGGCGGCGTAAAAATGCTTTCGACCGGATCATTTTAGATTAGTCGGTTTCGTCTCGGTAAGGGTCTTGAAACGATTAGAGATGTTCGGAGTCGCCACCAAGAATTTGTGGGATGCTTGGAACCCGTTCGAATCCACTTTATACCTCGGTCAAACGAAGCACAAAGCAGTGTTTGACATAAGTACTAAAGATAAGGAATCGTCCCTCTTTAGCATCCTATCTCTAGAATGACTCTCGTACGCCCTGGATAAGGTCGTCCACTATCCAAAGTTTCTGAATAAGAGGTGAAGGTACGCATTGGGAAGCCCTTTAATCAGACACCCAATCCCGCCCGCGGTAGCGGCCTCTACTAAGATCTTGGTTGGTTGAATGCAAAAGTTGATAAAACGGTTTAAATGCATGAATGCACATCCAATAATTTAAACCTAACATGTGAGAGCTTTCTAAGTCGGTTGATTTAATCCAAATATCAAGTATAAGATGTCGAGTTGGATTAATGGTTGATTTGCATGCAAGACGGAAATTAAACATCCATTTACCGTATTAGGTTTATGGTGCATAACGTGATCCATTTGTCTTATTAAAGCATTTTGCAAATATGATTTTTGAATGAGCAAATAGTCATCTGATCCGTCCTATATCCGGGCTAACCGGAGTCGGGATCGTCCTAGACTAATGCTGGAAAGGGAACAGACCCTGCACCAGGCAGCCATATGAGGCGCGAGCCTGTTGGCGATGCAAGGGGGTCTCCCCTGGTTGTGAAAATGAGAAAGAAAAGGGCCTGTTTAGGCGCGGTTCAGTCAACGGTTTAAGACGCGTTCTGACCATTTGAAAAACGTTTATAAAACGTGTTGAAAAATGGGTATTTGAGCCCGTTTTGGTTTAAAAGGGTCATTTAGACTGTATTTGTTGATTTGAGGAATGAGACTCGAATGATCATCATGATTTTGATGATATTCGGTGTCGGGTTCGACTTGGCAAGCTTGACATGAATAGTTTTGAAAATAATTATGAACTAATTGTTTTAAGTTCATTTGAATATAATTAGTCGATACTCATCATCGTACCCGGTTTAAAATCCGGCATGGTATGTAGAACCAATGATGACTTTGTGTTGGTGACTACTATGCTTGTTTTGATAATGTAAAGAAATGATGAAAGACTTTAAAATACCACCCAAAATGAAATAAAAGGCTTTAAAATACCTTTTAAATGTAACTAACCAAATATTATCACCGAAACACGGATTTAACCGTCATGGTATGAGGAACCAAGGGCAAAAAAATGTTTTATGGTTAAAAACAAATAAACTAAAATAAAAAAAGGTTTAAAATATTTGAAATGGTAAAAACCGATTACAAATATGAAGATGGATTAAAGGAGAAAGACGAGAACAAACACGGTTGAATTCTGACCTGGGCACCCCATTGAGGCGCGAGCCTTTGTGCACAATAAGGGGCTTCTGCCTCAGGCCAAAACTCAGTTTTGGCTCGTTTATCCCATGTTTTGGATCGTGTTATGTATGTTTTAGCATGTTATAGTCATAAAACAAATGAAGACATGATAAAAGAAGGATTTTTACACTCTCATTCTTACATGTTTGGTTATGGCGAGAAACCGACGTAAGTGTAACAACTCGTTTGGTCGGAAAATACTCGGTTTAAAACCGTTTTGGTAAGTAAAAAGAGTGTTTTATTAAGATTAGTGACGGTGTAGTGGTCGAAGTGGTCGGTCAAGTGATTTAATGCACGATGACGGTACCAAACAATGTCTAAGGCTTGTATTTACGATCGGTAGGTCGAAAATACGCGTCGGATTGTGACATAAGAAGTCGAGTCGAGGAGAAAAGAGGGGGCGGACACTCGCGTAAGTTCTCAAATGGGGGCATTTTAGGGGTATTTATAGGAAAATGAGTGGTTGTGTGATTTTTTAGCGACGTGGCCACCTGGGCTGCTCAAAGAGGAGCGAGCCACGTCGCGGGTCTTCAAGTTGTCCTGTCACTTTCACACAAGTGCAATCATGATTTTTTCTATCCTAGGATTTGTAGTCACATGTTTGGTACTTGACCATTCATGAATCCGGGAAATCTTAGTATAGAAGGCATTGAATGTTTTGTTTTTGGGGGTTGACTCGATTTGACTCGTTGTTGGAGTCGAGATTTGAATTTTTGAGTCGGTTTTTGGTCGGGTGCCGATTTTGACTCTAGTTAGTGTCATTGCATCCCCGTCGTCGTGCATTAAACACTCCAGGTACTTTTGAAAAGTTTTGAAATATTTTATTTTCGAAATCGTTTTATGTTTTCCGACGTAAAGTTGTGCACAAACTGTCGATCAAACGCCGCGATTCCAAAGCATGTTATAGTCCGATAATCATCGAGTGTTTGTTGGAGTCTCAGCAGATACTGGGTATCTACATGTAGAAATGTGACGATGTAGCGAATATGCTAGATGACTTATTTGTGAAAATCTGTACCCATGGAAATTTAATTATAATACCGACTTAGTTGAGTGCACGCTTCTAAGTTACCCTTTAATCTGGTTAAATTTATTCCTGGATCGGAAGATTGGACTAAATAGACCAGCTATGAATAGTAGACTACCCTAATGAGGACGGAAGTTAAGTTTGTGGAATTCTAGGTAGAAAGTGGACCGGAAGGACCTTTCAACATCCATCTCACAATAAATTATCTAGATTATTTGCAGTTGAGTCATTAGACTACCGTAGTGAACCGAAGTCCCGACATGCTCTCTCTTTATTGATCACTCTTATTCACATTTTTTGCCTTTTATTGCTCTTATTTACTACTCTTTCCCTTAAAGATTTATTAGTTTAGAACACCAATTTCAAACCCCCCATTTGTGACCAAATAGACGGACCTTTACCAGATATCTTGCCTCCCTATGGAGATCGACCCGACTTCCCTAGCTATATTAGTTAGTGCCAGTTGGTTATTATTTGTAGGTATACAACTAGCTTGTCAAATTTTTGCACCAGTTATTTTTGGTAAAGTATGAATGTCCCCATTTGGTAAAGTATGAATGTCACCAGTTATTTTTGGTCATGATACGTGCATTTTATATAGTCTTTTTAGCCTATTTTTTGCACGTATTTCCATGTACTTTTGTACTATATTATATTTCATTATGCCCCGAAATGGCTACTTTGGTTCGTTTGGTCTGTTTTGTAGGAATGAACCGGAAAGTAGTGGAATCGTACCCTTTTTCGTCCTGTTTTGCATGCATTTTGAGGAGACGAGAAATTTAGAGCGAGATACTGCATTGGGATGCGTGAAGGAATGGTCTATGAAGCAGTCGGGAAGGAGTTTGGAGCTGTTTTGGAGGAAGAACACTCGATCGAAGGTTTTTCTTGGTCGATCGAGCTATTTTGATACCGTTATTTAGTACCAAAAATAAATACCTAAGTACTACTAACAGAAGTCATCGGTAAGTAGGGTCGATCTCCACAGGGTGGCGGTCACTATCTACTCGTTATTCGGTCTGTCTAAGGTCACAAGATGGGGGTTTCAAGTAATTTAACTAAACTAAAAAGAGTGAGGGTTGAGAGAGAATAAAGAGAGAGAAAAAGCAAATAGAGAGAAAAATGCCAAGATGTCGGGTTATCATGATAGGTGCACAAGTCAGCTAAAGGTAGATCAGTCTATCTAATGTGAGAAGGGTAAAGGAAAGGTCCTTCCGGTCCGTTATCCGCCCTAAAATACAACTGGCTTAGCTTCTGCCCTCACTAGTGTAGTCTATTGCTCATAACAGGTTTATTCATTCCAATCTCCCGATCTAGGATTGAACTTATCCAGATTAACTAGTTCAATTGCATGCATTCAACCAAACGATTATAATTAAATTGTTAATGCAACAATTCTCACATTAAATATCTTAACCAACTATCACATCATTGCTATACTACCATGACTACCCTAATCCTAGCATTAAGGAATTAGCTATGAATAAATAAAAATAAAGCAAGAACAAGAGATGAAGAAATAATAACCATTGCAAATTAAAGAGAGTAAAGAGAGAGAATTACAAGTTAAGATCCGGAAAAAGAGAGGCAAGAACAAGTAGCAACAATTAAGAGAGAAAAAATAGTGTTTAAGAGTGTATAAGATGTAAAAAGTGTGTTTATGACCTAATCCTGACTTCCTTTATATAAGGAACTCATTATTAACATAAAATAAACCTAACACGGGATAAAAATCCCGAGTATATAATCTAGTCACTCGATCGAGCAACTTTATATCACTCGATTGAGCAAATCCAAGCTAAAACCTCTCGATCGAGTAGAAAACCTACTCCATCGAACACTATCATAAATAATCTATTCGATCGAGTAGAAAAAGGACTCGATCGAACAATATAGTACTCGATCGAGTACTTTCCAGCGCACAATTTCTGCTTCGCGCACTGAACTTCAAACGGCTACTATTTCTTCGTTACTTGGGAAAACAGGAAGTTTCTGGTGGCGTTGGAAAGCTAACAGGACAAGATTTTATCCCCAATTAGAATCACCTGAAAATCTGTTATATAACACGAGATATGGCTCTCCAAAATAGGCACTAGTAATTTGAAGTTCTTCCTTTGCACGCCTAGCTATCTTACTTCTTTGCGCATCTCAAAATAGTAGTCTTCAAACTCCGACTCAACTCATATCCTAAATGCATCTATAGGGATATGTATTAAGCTTGATTATTCTCCTCTTTGGTTCATTCCTGCAAATAAGACAAGAGAAACCAAAGTAGACCATTCGGGGACATTTTTAGCTAAACACTACTAAATATGCATAAAGATGCGTACAAATATGGTTCAAAAAGTCTATATAAAATGTACGCATCAATAGACTTGTATATACTTGTTCACACATGCATCCACTTAGTTTGTCAATATGAGTAGCTTGCATCCGTACACTTCGCATCTTGTTTGTAAATATTTGCATTGAGGGTCTAAACCTGGAGGGGATATGTTGACAATGATGATAATTTGTTTTACCCCTTTCTTCTCCCTCTTGATAGCTCGTGTTTCTTGATGACACATGTTAGGGTTTTTATTGCAAAACCCGGAAGTCTTGCCTAACGACCAAGTTTTGGCACCTTGTGAGACCGTATTGAGCCTAAGACCCGACCTACATGCAATACCACTACTAAAATGTGAGGATAGAGCCTCCATTTGGCCGGTCCATCAAACTGGTCCCGATTAGGACTTGAGAGTAGTTCTCCTTAAGTGGTATGTTATGTCAATACGCATAAGTATGGTGCTCATTCCTTACCGTAGAAGTGTCGATGTTTATGTTGAGACAATGTTGTTCAAATAAAGTAACCCTTCATAACCAAATAAGCTTATTTTTCACCCATTTTATCATGTTTCCCTTTTGTTCACCCAATTTGAGCCTAACCTTCTCATTTCATTTGCCAAAAAAACAACTACATTCCACAACCATCTCACCCTTGTTGAGTAGTTCGTCTTTGTGATTGTTTTGAGGAGTATAAATGGGTAGGAGATTTGATTTCATTGGAAGTGAACGGTCATAAATGTTACAAAAAGAAATGAGGCTTAGTTTTTGGTCAACTTTTGTATTTGTTGAGGAGGATACAAGTGAAGGAAAAGAAAGTAGAAACAAAGAAAAGAAAAACAAATAGAAACGGAGAAAAATGAAGTGAAAAAGAAAAAGAAAAGAATGTATATTTTGTGTTCAATAAAGAGGTGAAAATTTTCAAATTGAGTCTTTTTTTGTAAAGGATTGGACAATTTTAGGAAATGGCAAGCTTTGTCATACCTTGTGAAAGAATTCATTTGCATGGTAGGGTTTAAGTGATTTGGTTAGATATGATGACTACTCGACCGATAGCCTCACATGTCATAAAACGATGCTTGTACCGACCCCATTTCTCTAAACCAGAGCCCCATTACAACCTGGTTGTCTCGTACAGGTGCATCATCTTACATTTTCTCTTGCAGTTTTTGGATAAGGTACCATATTAGATTGCGCGCATGCTTCGCAAGTCGAGATAGTAAGAGTGATTGTGGTTACTTTTTGTCACAAAAATCACCCCGTTCTTTCATTTGAGTGACTAGTGAAACCCGTGAGAGTCGAACTTAGGTCTCATTTTGGTCAAAGGCTTGATATGGAGTCGAATTTTGAGTTTTTCGTGTCAACCTTGGGAGTATGGCTACGTACTCCCCACTTTCCCGCCTAGAATTTGTTTCTTAGGCATCCGTGTTATCTATGTTGGTCACTTGAGCTAGAATTAGGGAGTTGACAACCCGGTAAGACCTTGAGTCGGCATCCTCCATGCACTATTGACCCTCCTTGTTCCGTTTTTGAAGAAGTCCCACTTGAATGAGGCAAGTGTTTATGTATTTTGATTGGTTCATTTGCATACTCTATTTGGTGGTTAAGCACCATTTTGAATAAAAATTTTGTTGCAAGACGTCACTTGCCTTACAATAGGGCATTTCCCTTTATGAAATGTCAAATTGCGAGTTGCAAGGGTTCTGGGTGAAGCTAAACTCAATTCGACTAATATGAATAAAGTGTGCAAAATTGTTAGTGCTAATAGGGGTCTTGATACTGTTTAGGTTACTTTCTTGGGGACGAGTAAGTCTTAAGTGTGGGGAAGTTTATGCGTGCCAAATTCGTACCATTTTCCCTTTTATTTCCTTGCTTTTTGGCTGATTTAGAGGCGCTCCACGAGCCTTATCTCGCTATTTTGTGCCCTTAATCCCGTACTTTCACTATTTTACTCATTTGTGTAGGAATGAGCCGGAATTGGATTAAGGAAGCGAGGAAGAAAGAGATTTGAGTCAAGGAAAAGCAAGAAGAAAGGAGGAAGAAAAGCCGAGGAGAGTTCCCAGCCGGTAGGCCGGCAGTCGGTCAGCCGGGTGGGATACCCCTAACACTTAGCCAAAGAAGAAATGCAAGGAAGTTTCAGAGAACTCCCAGCCGGTCAAGCCATCGGCAGCCGGCCTGCCGGCTGGGAATTCAAGTAGAAGGGATAAAATCAACTAACTTACACAGAACTCCCAACCGGTCAAGCCATCGGCAGCCGACCTGCCGGATGGGAGTGCAAGAAGATGGAGGAAAGTCAAAGAATGGAGGAGAAGTCAAGAAGGGCTCCCTGCCGGTGGACCACCGGCTAAGCACACCTGATGACACCTTTTTCCTCAAGTTCATATAGAGAACACCCAGCCGGTCAGACCACCGGTGGCTGGTCCAACAGCTGGGACCTCCTCTCCGCATTCTACCTTTCTTTGTAATTTCCAACCTAATTTCGGGAGATACTATATATACCCCTCTTCCCTAATTCATTAACACACAACCCTAGATATTCTCAAGCACTTAATTTTCATTCAAAATTTGTTAATCAAGCTTAATCGTTCCCTAATTAAATCTTAATACCTTAGTTAATTAGTATTATTCTAGTGTTATTCAATAGTTTACATTTGGGTATTGAACTGTAATAGAAGATTTTGAAGAAATTCTTCTCTTTATTAATCCAAGACTCAATCTTTCATGGTGTTGGTACTATTCCTCATCTCTTTATTGTCTTAATTTCAATTGTTTACATTTCCATTTCTCTTTTTATTATTGTTATCATTTATATTATGTTTTCCACCATGCTTACTTGTGTTTCACCAATTGATTACATTTGCTTGAACATGATGTGTGAGTAGTGACCCTCTAGGGTTTAGGGGGATCCCAAGTAGAAGTTAATGGCATAACTTGGGGAATTAATAATTGGGGTTTGGGGTAGAATTATTGACTTACTTATTCATGCACACAGGTGTTTGTTGAATTGTGTTAGTGAAAGCTCTCACCTTTCTTTAAAATTTGCTTAAATGCTCTATTAATGAAAGTTTTAGGATGTCTTAATAGCTTGATTAAGTAGTGATTTGATACTTGATGAAAGTTATGTGTCTATCTTTTGGGAGGCCAAGATATTGGACCTCTTACCTAAGTTAACCTCTACCCTCCTACGTGGTTATTCACCCTTGTTTACCATTACCCACTTAGGGGAACCCGACTACCCTAGCTTTAATATAAATTGTCCACACCTTAGTTTTGTTACCATTTTAGTTGTTTAATTAGTTACATATACTTCAACTCCTCTATTATTCGACTAAATTAGACCTTGATCAAATTGAATAGAAACCCTCACCATCCTTGTGATCGACCTCGACTTACTCGATTATACTAGTTAGGTTTTGAGTTTTATAAATTTGTTTTGATAGTAGGAAAAAGACGACTTTAAACATTTTCCCTACTCATCAGACGCCCAGCCTAAAACGAAGAGTAGGCGAAGACACCCCTAAAGGAATACTCTAACCGAAAATGGCCGGAATATGCGTGGACACCCCTAGAGGGACTCCTAGAAGTAAACAATGGAAGTAGGCAAGGGCACCACAAATAGAAACTTGACCGAAAATTCCGGAGTATTCAAGGACGCTCGTAAAAGACGATCCAGGCAAAACAAAGTAAGTAGGGACACCCGAGAAGGGACACCCAGGCTTAGGGGAGAATGCACATGCAAAGCAAGGAAGAGAGCAAAGCACAACATTTAACAAAACAAATGATAGGAAATGTTACAAGGCAACTGGGCCGAATAAGTTCCAGCAACTACAGGAAAACAACTCCTAATTCAGCAGTCGTCTGCGCAAAAAGGACCCAACTCCACCTACACTACGCTAAAACCCAAAAGAAGGAAAAAGGTAGATTAAAGGTAGGCAGGAAGAGGACTAATCATGCCCCACCAGAGGGCGACCTACCCGTGTCTTGATGACTGGGATCGGGTTGTCCCGACACGGAGCACGAACAGCAAGGCGACAGCCCGAATCCCTATTTTGGGCATGAAGAGCTCTATCTTCTCTAGAATCTTGATTCAAGGCCTCGACGACAGGGGAAAAATCACCCCCCCTGCTCGGATCCCCGAGCCACGACCTTGCCACAACAATTTCCTCCTTGTCGGCAGAGAGCTAAAAGGTCATACCGGTTCCAGTCAAAGTTCAGATCAAACTGAGCAATGCAATCACGCATCTACTGCTAGCACTCCTCATAGCCTCTAACTACCGCCGTAATTGACAACTCCTCCCAGAAAGTAACGGTCTCTCCTACCTCTGTCTGAAACTCAGCAATGTGAGACGCCATCTCGGCCTCCGACTAACGGGCATCAGCCCACGCTTTCTCAAGCTCAGAAAAATACCCTAATTTAATCAAACTAACCTGGGCCAACTCAGTTATTGCTTCCCCAACTTTTCGCTCATAGTGAGCATGCTGACCCTGCAACTCTAAAGAAGACGTTCTTAAATCCACCCTCTGAGTCTCCACGTCCCTCAGGGACATATCAGAATGATACAAACCCTCCTCTAAAGAGCCAACCTTCTCCTCCGCCAAGTTAAGTGCAGACGTCACCTCCTCTAATTTCTAAGACGCAAGTTGAGCCTTGCCCTCGCCGTCCGCCTTGGCCTTCAACGCCAAGTCCCTCTCACGAAGAATACCTTGGAGATCCTAAGAGGCACCATGAATACGCCGACAAGACTGAGAAACATACTCACAGGCAATTAGATCCCTCTTCATAATGGCACCCTGGTTCCCTATATGGCCAAAGATGTCCTCAGTAGGCCTGGGACACGGAGGAAGAGGATCTAGAAGCCCCTTGTACTTCACGAAAGACCTCGAAGGAGGACCGCCAGTTTCCGACATAAGCATTCCCCCGTGAGGGGCAGAATCAACTTGATCATTGGAAGAAACGACCTTGCCCGACTCCAACATAAAGTAGGACAAGTTGACAGACGAGTAGTTAAGCGCAGAAAACTTAGGGCCAGTCACGTCACCAACATGATGAAGTGGAGGATTCTCGCCAATAAGGACTCCCTTCTCTGCGAAATGCACCCTCTTAGCCATGTGCTTCCCAGGCTCGGAACTTGCTTTATGCTTACCATCCTCGAGGCTAGAGCTAATTACAACAACAGGGCCACTCCGTCCAAAGACAAGAGCGGAAAACTCCCTGTGTGTGGTCAGCGACGACTCCCCTCTCGATGAGTGAGGGGTGAAGCATGTCGGCCCAAAGGAGATGTTTGTTCCAGGATGTCAAAGGCAGAGAGTAGAGGGACAGGTACTAGACCGGCAACTGGCTCAGCCGCCCGACGATATTGGGTAATAGGTGCACCCCAGACGAGGGCTCGCCATTATCACGATCCAAAGATCATGGCACCGCCTGAGCCAACGAACGAGTCACACGCATCTAATGACTACCTCGACTAACCATAATCAAATCTGCTTCCCCATCCCAGCCGGCACGCTTTATCAACTTGTCAAGGCCAATTTTCTAAAGGTCTTGCCTGATCGGAGGAATACACTCAAGGACTTTCAGGTTCGTCGAAAGCCGGATCATCCTATGTTCATCGACCGTGAATTTGGTAGCGTAAGGCTCTGCAAGACAGAGTGCATACATCAGGAAGACAAAAGGAAGAAGGGGGAACGCACTGGTTAGCAAAACAAATGAAAGAGGATAGGTTAACGACCCTCCCGTACCTGAGCGAAGGGTCGGAACTAGTCCCACCCGACAAAGGAAATCATCTCTTAGAATTACATCAGCAGAAGGAAGACATTCCTTCGGTCAGGAGCCCTAACATTAGCGCTCTGCTCGAACAGGGACATCATCACCTTATCCTCTTCGGAGTGGGCGACTAAGCGAAAAAGCAAAGTAAGGGACAAAACAGCCGACCTGAAAAGCGAATGATGGTGGACAACGGAAGATCCAGTAGAGAGGGAAAGAATCTAGTCTCTGAAAATTTTCTGAGCGGATTTTTTAAAAGTGGTAAGATGATGAGGAGGGAGAAATTTATAGGGTGAACACAAACCCCTAGATTCTGCAGATAAACAACGTGCAGGGGCAAGAGAAGTCCATATGTCATCAGACGCACGTCAAACATGCACAAGGAAGGAAATAGAACAGTTGCAAAGCAAGGAAAACATAACCTCCCCCAGTTCGAAATCTAAAAATCAATAACTGCGAAACGTGTAAGGAAAGGAAGCAAAAATAGAGGAGCTCGAGCCAACAAAGAGACGCCGAGCCAAGATCTTATTGAAATTACACCATTGAAAAAATTACACAAGTGATTAAAGATAACATCCGATGCAAAGATAAAAAAGATCTCAAGTTGACGAAGAGACGTCGAGCAAAGACTTTATCTAATCCGAGAAGTCTCCCAGAGGGTACCCCAGAGGAGACCCACCGAAGGAACTATTCGACCAGCAATTTAGAGACTTCCTATCAAAATAATCCAGCGAGGACGACAAGTCTATGCAAGGAACCAGAGAGCCACCCCCTAGCCACCAAAGCCGGGGGCAAAAGACAAAGGATCAACAGTTTGAGCCCTGGCACGAACAGCTGCCTTGACCCTTGCCTTATCCACGTAAAAGATGGCATACCGATATAACATAACCGACAAATGGACTCGAGCTTGCATACGCCTCTCCTCCCGAGGTAAAGTGTCCTTAATCCTGTTCCTCCGAAGTCAAAACAAAAGCCCAAAAAATAAACGAGGCATAAGCTAAAGACGTAAGAAAGAATGAATGATTGGGAAAACAAGGGATGACAAGATAAAACCTCGAGGTGAAAGTCCTCCACTTATAGTGAGACAATCACCGGACGGTCCATAAATGGAAAAAAAGGTCAATCAATGCAAT
The DNA here is from genome assembly GCF_048544455.1 of Silene latifolia. Taxonomy (NCBI): domain Eukaryota; kingdom Viridiplantae; phylum Streptophyta; class Magnoliopsida; order Caryophyllales; family Caryophyllaceae; genus Silene; species Silene latifolia. Next base: position 221,485,161 of record NC_133538.1, on the reverse strand, counting down.
CCCTCGAACTACCCATATAAGTAAAGAGGAGGAGACCCAACAAAACCTGATCAAATGATTGAATAAGGGAAGACAAAATTGAAGATCCAGAGACGGAAAAGGAAATAGAATGACACAAATCTTTATTTTATTCAATACAATTCCGAGAATTCTTGTCAGAATCGCGATTCGATCCAATGATTCTACGATTTTACGATCCAAAAATGCTTGATCGATCCTGGATCCTATGATTCTATCATAGTTGTAAAATCTTACGATCCTATTAATTTGAAAATTTCAAGATATGGGATCATAATAAGATCCTACGATTTTACGATCCTACGATCCGATTCCATTAAAAAAAAATAATATATATTTTTATATAATGACTCTGTAAAACCCAAATTTCGTGTAAGTTCTTCATACAATGATACTAAAATCATTAATTACCAATATTTTATCAATAAATATTAATAAATAAGTGTGGTGATTTTCAATTATATTTTTTTACCAAATAAAAAATTATATTTAGTGAGTTTGTAGATCTTACGATCCTACGATCCGATTCTACCGATTCGATCCTACCGTCCCCATCGATCCAAAGTAGAATCCTGATCCGGACAACATTGATTCCAACCATTATAAAAGTTACGAACGCCGACTGTACAAGGCAAGACATCAACTGAAAAAGCTAAAGCTACGACGACCGGCAGGAGATCTTCAAGTAGTAGATCTTCGACAAAGTAACAAAGTACATTGGAGGCTTCAACCAAAGCCTATGGAGCAGGCCACCCCGATCACGCTGTCACAAGGAAGAGAAAACCTCGTCCCAAGATACTTGATCGACCAAAGGGCCCGGCTAGCTCAATCAGACGCCCGAGATCAATTGTAACACCCGCGCTTTTCATTACGGTTTTAAGTCGGTTTAGCTTTTTATTTAAATTAATTATACTTTAAAAATTTATTTTTATAAAAGTATACCTTTAGATGTATAATAATAATAACGATGATAATAATATCCGTCTTAAGTGTATTACTAGCTTTAGGACGTGTTTTTAGTGTATATCGACTCAATTTTACATTTTGGGCCTAGTATGACTATTGGGCTCCCCTACTACTCCTTTCTTGTCATAAAACTCATGAACGAAACCCTAAATACTCCTTCTTCCTCAAAATTTCAGCACACCATATTCAACAACCATCACCCTTTTTACACATTTCCCTTACAAATTTTCGAAACACCATAACTTGCTCAATCCTCCTCTGAATCGAGTCATTTTCGCGCCAAATTCTTCCTTTTCCGTCCTTTATCTTTCTAGGTAAGAAATTTCTAGTTTTTTGTACCTTTTAGAAATCCATATTTTTGTGAGATGAGTTTTCTCACCCTTTTTGCCTTAAACTTGTTCTAGGATGAAGCTTTATCATTCTGGGGTAGTATTGAATCAGAATCGTGTTCATTGAAGAGCTAAAAGATAACGGTGATAGGTTACATGATATTATGTCAATTTTGGGTGTTTATTTGTTGTAGTATACTCATATGTGTGTTAAAGTTTGAATCTTTACATGTTTTACATGTTTATTGTTGAATAAGTTTGTATGTGAAACCATCTTATGGTTGTTTGAGAAATTTTTAGTCTTTTAGTTACATAAGTGTTTACATGGATGAATTGGGTTAGTTACATGGATGAATTAGTGAGTAAAACATCTTGTTCATGCTTATTATTTATGCTTAATTATGTCATTAAATTGTTAGTTTGTAAACTATTGAGTTGAGAACAATTGGGTAAAGTTGGTTGCTTGGATATGTAAACTATTGATTTCCGTCTAAAGTATACATATGAAATTCCTTGTTAATTAAATGTTCTAAATCAAACTGCTTGTAATGATAAGATATGATTGATTTGTGGATAAAGATGTAGTTTGTATGTGTCGCGGGAAGCAGCCTGTTGCGGTTTCAGCCTGACCAGTTTTCATAAAATGCCCATACCTCCTTCGTGACTTGATTGTTTTGGGCTTATGACCTACCGTTAGAACTGTAAGTGGATAAGATATCACCTCCAATTAGTTTCACCTCATTTTCATGTGTAGAACTCGAGTTTTGATCGTTTGAAGTTGACCATTGTTGTAATCGAGTTCTAAACTTGTTGTTTTGAATAGCGGTTTTGATTTCTTGATGGGTACGGTTAATAACCTCGGCTCTAATGCTTGTTTATGGTTTGTTGACACTTGTTTATCATTGGAGCCCTTGCTTATGTATCATTCATGATACGTGCATATTCTATTCACTTTATCTGCGGTTTTGGCACGTATTTCCATGTGTATTTGTTAGCCTTAAGCAACTATTTCTCCCGAAACGGTTTAATTTGCATTTTCTATGATTTATTGTAGGAATGAGTGGAAGTAAGCTAATCAAGCCTAAATCGTCCTCCGGAGGCAACTTCAGGGAAGCTTGGAAGAAGGAAGTTCGGATTCACCCACCTTGGGATCCGTGCAAAGGAGTGAAGAGCTGAATTGAAGAGAGGAAGAGCCACTGCACAACACCACCAGTCGATCGACCACTCCTTTCAGTCGATCGACCGTTGAAGTCAAGCAGAAGCTGCTGTTCTGCATTTACCAGTCGATCGACCATGCTGACCAGTCGATCAACCAGTCTGCGAGCTGAGATTTATTTCTTCGTGTTAGACTTTTAAAAGCCCAACTTGTAACTGATCTTTTGGGCATCTTTAATCAGTAGAACGCAGCAATTATCAGGTTATGCTTTTCATTATTGAAGAACTCAGTTTTTAGATCTAGTTTTGGAGACGGAAAACCTCGAATTCGATTACGTTGTTCATCTTTTCAATTAGTAAGTTTTATGCAAATTTCCTCTTCTTTTAATTCTTGTTATTTCAATTCTTGTTTTACCAATTTAATTCCAGCAATTCATCTCTTGTCTTTTGTCTTTTATTTAAATTCAATCATGTCAATCTTGTTCTTTGTTATCAATTTAGCAATTGTTTTAGTTTTAGTCATGCGTAGCTAATTGTTTTGATTGGGAACGAGGTGAGACATGGCATAAATTAGGATTGTTTGTTAGCATGAATCCTTCCGTATCGATCTTGTTGTCTTTTGATAAGCCTTTTTACTAGATTGAAAGATTTGTAATTAGAATTATCATTAGATTGGAATTTCCTTTGACCGAAAGCTTTGAGAAATTTCGGGGAATTAGAAGATCGCAAGGTTAATTTGAGCATAGATCGAAAGGCTTGCTTATACCCCCTGAGACCGTATTATAGGATTTCTGCTACCTTATTGCCCTGACCATTGCCATGGTGAACCGAATATCCCGATCTTCCTTTTATCTTGAAATTCTTATTTAAGCAATTAGTCATTAGTATCAACCAATTTCAAAACCCCCCTTTTAATTGTTACTGCTATAGACTGAAAAATAGCAAACAAAATCAACCTTGTCTCTCTGTGGTTCGACCCTTACTATCACTAGCTATAGTTTTAGTTTGGAATTATAAATTTAATTTTGATACAAAACGACGGTATCAAATTTTGGCGCCGTTGCCGGGGAGACGGTGTAATTCTGTTTGATTTATTTTTAGTTTATTTTTCTTGTCTCAAGGAACTTTGGTTCCTTGAGGCCGTTGCTTACCTTTACTTCTAGTTTTGCTTTTGCACAGTTAGAAGACAGGTTTTTGAGAGGAAGGCTTGAGTACTCTCAGTTCTGCGAATATGGCTACAATATATGATAATCTTCAGCCAAAGGAACACCATCTTCCAAAGGGGCACCAGTTACCTACCCCTACTACGGGTAACTTTGAATTTCGTTCCTCTTATATCGATTTAGTGGAGCAAAATCAATTTGTTTGGTCTACGATGAGGACCCCTTGAAGCATATGGAAATTTTCACGGACTCTGCATTCCATACCTATACCAGCTGGGGTGACTCGGGATGAAGTAAAGGGGTTGATGTTCTTATACTCCTTGAAGGATTCGGCGCGAGATTGGTACCGCTACCTTGATAGGGTAGCAAATGAGTCACGGATTGGACATCTCTAGCATTAGCCTTCTACAAGAAGTACTTCCCACTTTCAAAGACTGACGCCTTGAGAAACAAAATCATAAGTTTCCAGCAAGGAGTTGATGAGGATTTTTGTGAAGCATGGGGACGTTTTAAAAGTTTGGTCCGAGCTGTCCCTCATCATGGCTTCCAGCAGTGGTATCTTTGCAACTTATTCTACAATGCTTTATATGATTATTACAAGGTCATCCTGGACGCAGCTGCGAATGGTAGGTTTCAAAACAATACCGGTCAGAATAGAGGTTGGAACACTATTGAGGAAATGGCGGTCCATAGAGCTGAGTTTGGGAGTTCACGTGGGAATTCACGGAAGCAAAGTGATGAAATGAGTACCGTCGTGACACTCATTACTTCTATTACTGCCCGTCTTGAGAGGCTCGAGGCCTCTGAAGCTTCCAAGGAAAGAGTTGAAATTCCTATCCATAATTCAGATGAGACCGCAAGTTGAGAGAAATGGTCCAAACTCTTTTGATTCAAGTGGCGAATATGGAAGCAGCCGGGATTGAGTCCTCAAAGAATTTTGTGAAGCAGTTGGATAATATAGAGGCTAAGCAAGTCGCAAATTCTTCAAACAAATGTGAAGGGCCAATTGAAACGATTAATGCCATTAATCTCAGAAGTGGCCTCTCTTATGAAGGTTCCGACAAGCCAAGAGGCGACTCGGAAAATGATGAAGAGGCTAGTTTAATTTCTGGTGCAAAAACGAGCTCAATCGCAAAGATTTTACGTTGATCGACCAACATTGTCGGTCGATCGATCATTGCGTCGTCGAGATAAAATAGTTTCGATCGAAACTATTCACACCAAAGACAGAAGTCGATCGACCAACATTGTCGATCGATCGATCGAAATCACCTGACGAAATCAATTCTGAACAGGAACTGTTCACGCCAAGCCAAGTTGGTCGATCGACCACTCATATCAGTCGATCGACTGAGATCCCAGTATAGGATGCAAATCCGTCAACTAGTTTGCATGATTCTTCACTCATTGATGATTTGACGGGGGTTTTAAACTTACGGAAGCCGAAGGTTGCTGATCCTACGGCCAGTGTTGCAGTCCCGTATCCGGAGCGTTTGAAGGCTACTAAGCTGGAGCGTAAGTTTGGTAAGTTTCTGGAGATGGTCCAGAATCTCGAGGTAACGGTTCCTTTCACTGATTTAATTACCCAGGTACCATCTTACGCTAAATTTATGAAAGACATTTTAAATCGTAAGAGAAATTTTCGTGATGATGGTAATGTTGCTTTTGTGGAAGAATGTAATGCTCTTTCACAAATTAATATACCACCTAAATTAAAGGACCCGGGTAGTTTTTCAATTCCTGGCACTATAGGTAACCACGAGATTGGAAAGGCCCTTTGTGATTTAGGGGCCAATGTCAGCGTCATGCCCTATTCTGTCCGCGAAAGGTTAAATATTGGTAGACTTAAGGTGACCGATATTACCGTTCAAATGGCAAATAGATCGACTCAGAGACCTATAGGAGTTCTAGAGGATGTACCCGTTCGAGTGGGTAAGTTTTTTATTCCTGTCGATTTTGTTGTTTTGGACATTGCAGAGGACAGTCAGATACCTATTATTTTAGGTAGGCCGTTTTTACATACAGCTGGGGCTGTAATAGATGTCAAACGCGGAACCATAACCTTAGAGGTAGGGAATGACACCATTGAGTTTAGTCTTGCTCACAAGGCGACTAAACCTGCTGATGAGAATATGTGTTATTCCATTGATATTGTTGACAGGGCTGTTACTTGTAATTGGTGAGAATCCTTAGCCAAGGATCCCTTAGCTGATTTAACCCGTTTAGATGAGTGTGCAGGTAATACAGTGGAGAATGCTGAGGAGCCAGATGCTTTGGTAGCCTAAATGGAGAGCTATGAGCTCACAGAGGAAGAAGATGAGATGCTCTTGAGCCTAGGCAACGAGAACTTGGTAAACACTTCCTACACCATTGAAGTTGATTCTGTCTATGCTGTAGAGGTAAAAGTGCCAGAGCGTAAGCAACTTCCTCCTAATCTTAAGTATGTTTTTCTAGATGATACGGAGCAGTACCCAGCTATTGTTAGCTCTAAGCTTAATGATGACCAGCTATCTGCTTTGATGTGTGTGCTTAAGAAAAATAGGAAGGCTTTAGGTTACTCTTTGGATGACATTAAGGGCATCAGCCCTGATGTTTGTATGCACAGGATAGAGCTGGAGGACAGCCACAAGCTTTACAGACAGGGTTAACGCAAGATGAACCCGAAGATGCAGGAAGTTGTTATGGCTGAGGTGATGAAACTACTCGATGCAGGTATTATTTATACAGTTGGCAACTCCAAGTGGGTTAGCCCAGTTCAGGTAGTCCCGAATAAAGGAGGGACTACCGTGGTTAAAAATGAGAAAAATGAATTAATACCAACTCGAGTAGTGACGGGGTGGCGGATGTGCATTGATTATAGACAGTTAAATGCCGCCACCAAGAAAGACCATTTCCCCCTCCCTTTTGTTGACCAAATGACTGAAAGACTGGCCTCTAAAAATTTTTCTGTTTTCTAGACGGATATTCAGGGTTCTTTCAGATCCCTATTCATCCAGACGATCAGAGTAAGACCAGTTTTACCTGTCCATAGGGTGTTTTTGCATATCGTAGAATGCCTTTCGGATTGTGTAACGCCCCTGTTACCTTTCAGAGGTGCATGATGGGGATTTTTTCTGATTATATAGAGAATATTATGGAGGTATTCATGGATGATTTCTCAGTTTATGGTAGTGACTTTGATCGTTGTTTAGCTAACCTTGATAAAGTCATGCAGCGTTGTATAGATGTTAATCTTGTTTTAAACTTGGAAAAATGTCAGTTTATGGTCAATGAGGGAGTTGTGTTAGGGCATCTGATTTCTGATAAAGGTATACATGTTGATAAGGCAAAGGTGCAGGTGATTGAGCAATTACCTCTCCCGTGAATGTTAAAGGAGTGAGGAGTTTCCTTGGTCACGCTGGTTTTTACCGGCGTTTCATTAAGGATTTTTCAAAAATTGCTAAACCACTTACACATTTGCTCCTTAAGGATGCTGTCTTTGAATTTACTGATGAGTGCCTTACCGCTTTTAACAGGTTAAAGGAGGCCCTAGTTTCTGCGCCAATCATTCAGCCGCCTGATTGGGACCTCCCATTTGAGATCATGTGTGATGCCAGCGATTATGCGGTCGGTGCAGTTTTGGGACAAATGGAAGAATAAAGTTTTGAATGCCATATATTATGCGAGCCGAACTCTGGATGAGGCTCAAATTAATTATTTTACCACTGAGAAGGAGTTTCTAGCTGTAGTTTTTGCCTTAGACAAATTTCGGTCTTATTTGTTTGGTTCTAAGGTTATTGTTTATACTGAGCATGCAGCGTTGAAGACTCTCTTTGTTAAGAAAGATGCGAAGCCGAGGCTTTTGAGGTGGATACTCCTTTTATAGGAGTTTGATTTGGAGATCAAAGATAAGAAAGGAGCAGAGAATGTGGTAGCTGACCACCTATCTCGTCTGCAGCTGACAGAAAGGGAGGATTCGTTGCCTATTAATGATTCTTTTCCTGATGAGAGTCTGTTATTTATTACTACTTCAGGGTCTTATCCACATCCGTGGTTTGCTGACTTTGCTAATTTTGCTGTGACAGGTAAGATACCACCCGAGCTTTCATGGCAGCAGAAGAAGCGGTTTGCTTATGATGCTAGACAATATTTTTGGGATGATCCTTATGTTTTCAAGGAATGCGCAGACGGTCTCATCCGGAGATGCGTGCCTCAATGGGAGGTGAAGGATATCCTAGAGGCTTGCCACTCTTCTGCTTATGGTGGTCATCACGGTCCGTCCCGGGATCGTGGCTAAGGTACTCAACTGGTTTCTATTGGCCAACTTTGCATGCGATTGTCGCAATTTTGTTCTTTGAGTGCGATGCTTGTCAAAGATCGGGGAATATTTCCAAGAGACATGAGATGCCACAGGTAGGCATTCTTGAGGTTGAGATTTTCGATGTCTGGGGCATTGATTATCAAGGACCTTTTCCGAGCAGTCAAGGTAATAAATATATCCTCGTAGCTGTAGATTATGTATCCAAATGGGTGGAAGCTATTACTACTCCCCATTGCGATGCAAAAGCCGTGATTAAACTGTTTAAAAAGATTATTTTCCCTCGTTTTGGTGTCCCTCGGGTTGTCATTAGCGATGGGGGAATGCATTTTATAGAAAAACAACTCAGTGCTTTATTGACTAAATTCGGTGTCCAACATCATAGAGGTTTGGGGTATCATCGCCAAACTAGTGGTCAGGTTGAGGTTTCTAACAGAGAATTGAAAGAAGTCTTAGCTAAAGTTGTTTCTAAATCACGGAAAGATTGGAGTCTTAGGTTAGATGATGTCTTATGGGCTTATAGAACTGCGTTTAAGACGCCAATCGGGATGTCACCATACCGATTGATTTATGGTAAGACATGTCATCTGCCTGTTGAGTTAGAGCGTAAGTCTTGGTGGGCTATATGTGATTTGAATTTGGATCCTAACCTCTCTCGTGAGAAACGCATGACACAAATGAATGAGCTAGAGGAATTTAGGCTGCTGGCCTATGACAATGCTAGGATCTACAAGGAGAAAACGAAGCGCTGGCACGATAAGAGAATCATCAAGCGCGAGTTCCATATTGGCGATAAGGTTCTCCTTTCTAACGCTCTTATCCGTTTATTTCCTGGTAAGCTGAAATCCAGGTGGACTGGCCCTTACACGGTCACAGCAGTCACAAAGTTCGGATCAGTTGAATTGGAGACGTCTGCTGGAGAAAGGTTCAAAGTTAATGGCCAATATGTGAAGCATTATCACGGATCAGATGCACATGATGGGAAAGTCGAGGTACTATACTTCGACCCATTATCAGATGATACAAAGTGAGGTAAAAAGGTCGTACGGGACCTCTTAAACCAGCGCTAACTGGGAGGCAACCCGGGTTGTAATTAATTGTAATTTAAGAATTTTATTTTGTTATTTCATTTAATTTGCATTTTTGAGTTTTTTGTATTCTTTAATTTCTTTTAATTTGCAATTTCTTGGTTTGGGAATATGTGCGCCTTTGATAATTTTTGCAGGAATTTATTTTATGCAAAGTGCGTAGGTGGTTTACTGGATGTTTGTGAGAGAAAGACGGGAAATTATGATGGCAAAATGAATTTTTGACGAATTAAAGTCTAATTGCCAGCTCTGGCAGTCGATCGACTCAGTAAGTCAGTCGATCGACTGAGGTGGAGAAAACAGAAGCTACTGTATATAGGGGAGTGGTCGATCGACTGGGTCAAATAGTCGATCAACCACCACACGGAAGTCCAGAAGCTGTGTAAATGGAAGACTGGTCGATCGACGGAGTCAAGTGGTCGATCGACCACTTCATGATCGAAATGCAACTCAAGAGGGGAGTATTCCTTCATTCCTCTTTCATTCATTCACTTTCACTAATTCGAAAAATCAAAAGAAAACCCCTTTCCCTTCCTCTACCTCGCGATTTTCCTGCAAATCCCGTCTTAATCTCTTCTTTTCTTGCTTTAATCTTCAAGTAAATCTTCAAGGTATGTCTCTAATCCTATTTTCACGCTTTTTATTCGAATTTTGCTGAAGTTTCATGCCATATTTTCGAGTATTGCTCCATTGAGACGGAAAAAAATCGATTTGGGGAAATTGATTTTGGGATTGATTTCTTGTCATTTCTGTGCTTTAATTGCTTGTTCTACCCTTTCCCCCTTGATTTTCGACACTAAATAGCAACGAGGAGGCGTTTAAAGCCGTTTCCCCAAAAATTTCGAAACCCTAAATTGGTTTTCGCCTAATTTTGTTTGGGTTTTCTTAAATTGACACTTATTAGGGGATTCTTGTTGCTAATGAGTTGTTTGCGTAACAAAGATGACAAAAGGAAAGCGACAAATGTCCGAAGGGCGATCGAGCCAAGGAGCCGCTAAGCGGCCACGAGGACCGCCACCGATGATAGAGGCTACCACGGATAGTCTACCCGACTATTCGCAGTTATCTTTGCTAATTCTACTCGGCGTGCTAAGTTTTCCCTTTTGTTGCGAGAATGAAAGTCACAAAAGTACCCGATTCCTTCACAAACCTACTTTGGAGGAATTAGGCTGTTATGAGTCAGTTGTGTCCCTGCTAAATGGGACAGGTATGACGGGTCTTGTGGACATAGCTGAGTTCACATATTACGTTTTGACCCTCGAGTTCTTTTCTTCCTATGCTTTTGACTCGGTTTCTTTTGCGGAAAACACGAATAAAGCTTGCATTTCTTTTCGGCTATTTAATGTCAACTACTCCCTGACATTTGCCGAATTTGCTGGATTTTTGGGTCTCTATTTCGAGGGTAGAACCTGGAATACCTCTGATGTTCACCGAGTCATGTGGTCTTGCATCAGTGACTTTCACGGGCCTAAAAGGACGGGCACTTCCGTCCATTTGCCCCCTCTTCGTTATTTTCTACGGCTAATGGGTAATACCATTTTTTGCCGTAAAGAGTCAAATAATGTGAATAACATCGAACTGTCTATCTTGGCGGGTTATCTGAACATTGAAAGTCGGATAGCCCGTATCTATAATATCGCTTATTTGACTGCCGCTCACTTTCAGACTGTTAGTGAGGGCACTTTGACCACTATTGCTTGTGGTGGGTTGGTGACACGTATCGCCAACCATCTAGTTTTACTTTTCCCTCGAGAGGAGGCCCCCATTGACCTTGACCTATGTTTCATGGACCTTGCATATGCAAGAGCTGTCCATTGGGTCGATAGCCAGAGACGGTGGAAGATCGATTCTTTCATCTGTGACCCCATCCCCGTCCTTGGCTACACTCCTGTCCTGCCCCTCACCATCGTTCAGGGGGCAGCTCACCCGCCCTTGCCTAGCTTTAGGCTCCCTATCAGAGCGGGCACCACCACCGCTAGCACTTCGAGGAGAGCCCGTGCCTCCTCTTCGCAGGCACCCTCTTCCTCCACTCCTGCTCCCACTGGCTACCCGGCCACTTTTCGACCACCCACACCTTTGGTCGTCCCTCCGGTCATGGACCAAAGGGCAATGTCACGTGTACTGAGTGATTTGTGCAGGAGCTTTGACCAAAGACCGCTAGACACGGCTCTAGCCCCGCACCCGATCTACGAGGAGTTAGCCCGGGGGGGACGCTCCCCCAGGGTGCTTGGACTCACCCTTCCTACTTTGGTCCCCCGTGGCGGCTACCCGCCGCCAGAGACCCCTCCTACTACTACTGCTGGTGCCTCCACTTCCCGGAGAGCCACCGCCGCCGCCGAGGCGGACGAGGAGAGAGCGACTCGGGTCCGGTGAGTCTAGTGGTGAGGAGTACGACAAAGGTGATTAGATGTTGGTGACCTCCCGTTTTTGGTCGGTTTGGGGAGGTCGTATCTTGTGAGTTTCCGATCCTTCTTCATTAGTTTCCTTTTATTTTGTTATGCTTTTATTCTCCCATATTTCTCGGTGATTTCTTTCGAGCACAATGAGGGCATTGTGCGTTTTGGTTTGGGGAGGGTATTTGCATATGCCTTTTGTTTTGCATCTGCATTTATTTTTTATTGCATTTCAGACATATGTTTAGTGCATTTCTGTTTGCATTTGTTTTTCTTCCTTAAAAAAAAATTCTTAAAAAAAAATTTTGAAAAATTCATAAAAATCAAAAATATCACGTTTACTTTTGCATATAGTTGAGTCGGATTGGAGTTATTAATGATGATTTTGCACTATTAGTCAAATATGTCATTCCTTTCCTTTTCACAACTGTTTAGCAAGAATTAAAAGTGATTTCTCAAATTTTGTTATGGAATTCATTTCGGGTAATTAGACTTGACTCATTATTTTTGGCAAACTACTTATACTTTTTGAGATATAGAGCCCATAACTGGTGACATTCATGACCGGTTAATTTAGGATTGAGAGTAGTACTCCCTTCATTTCATGTTTTGCACGTGTATGAGTTTTGATTGCTTATTGCCTATACGCATTGGTTTGTGGTCGGTATTGCATGTTTTGAGAACTATTGCATCCTCCCCTTTCTCATTTTAGCCCATTAACTCCACTATAAGCCATAACTGCCAATTGCCCTCAACTACATCCCATACTTAGCCTACCATTGTGCCAAGCTAGGAAGTAGTAGAGGAATTTGTCGATTTAAGCTGTTTTGGTTCGCTTTTGTAATGTTGGAGCGAGTATTTTTGAGAAGTGAAGGAGAATATTTCAGCCTGAAAATAGAAAGAAAGAAAAATTCAGAAAATGAAAAAAAGAGAGAGGACATATATACCTGGGCAGAGAGCACTGGTTGTGACAGGGTGGTCGATCGACTGGTGATGTTGGTCGATCGACTGCCCATTCCAGAAAAAAAAAATGAAAAAGAAAAAACAGAAAGATGAAAAGAAAAAAAAAAGAGGAATTTGAAAATAATAATGATTTGGTTGAATAGAGAACACGCCTCATGTGCCTACTTCATGAATTGGAGGCGTTTGTTTGGGATATTGTGTTGCCTAGTCATTAAAGGCATGGTTTATATTTTGAGTTGGAGGAACGGGATACGGTTTCTGATGGTTGGATAGGTACTAGCTTGGCTCTTACCTTCACTTTTTCCATAATTGTTTTGCCCTTCCTTTCCCACTTAACCTCACATATCAAAATCTTGCAATAGTTCGGCATGTAATAGTCTTTGACGGTGGTTATGCGTATGTACGGTAGCTAGAATCATTATTCATGCTAGTCAAGCATACATGTTTTGTCGGTCGCAGTCTAGGTGAGAGTCTGTACTTTCTTCCCTATCCTTTACATATATTCTTACCATTTGCTTTGCTGAGGGAAGAGTGACCCGGGAGAGTCCGAATTTATGAGTCTTGCAAGGTCGAACGCCCGATTTAATTCCATGATATGCATAAATTTGTTCACTTGATTTAGGCTTTGCAGTAGTTAAGTATGTGCATTAAACGGTTTGGCATTGACTTGTAGCTAGCTCTGAGATATACTCCTTTCCATTTAGTTTTTATATGGGTCATAGTGCTTGCTTGGGGACAAGCAAGGTTTGGTTTGGGGAGATTTGATACGTGCATATTCTATACACTTTATCTGCGGTTTTGGCACGTATTTCCATACGTATTTGTTAGCCTTAAGCTACTATTTCTCCCGAAGCGGTTTACTTTGCATTTTCTATGATTTATTGTAGGAATGAGTGGAAGTAAGCTAATCAAGCCTAAATCGTCCTCCGGAGCAACTTCAGGGAAGCTTGGAAGAAGGAAGTTCGGATTCACCCACCTTGGGATGCGTGCAAAGGAGTGAAGAGCTGAATTGAAGAGAGGAAGAGCCACTGCACAACACCACCAGTCGATCGACCACTCCTTTCAGTTGATCGACCGTTGAAGTCAAGCAGAAGCTGCTGTTCTGCATTTACCAGTCGATCGACCATGCTAACCAGTCGATCAACCAGTCTGCGAGCTGAGATTTATTTCTTCGTGTTAGAATTTTAAAAGGCCAACTTGTAATTGATCTTTTGGGCATCTTTAATCAGTAGAACGCAGCAATTATTAGGTTATGCTTTTCATTATTGAAGAACTCAGTTTTTAGATCTAGTTTTGGAGACGGAAAACCTCGAATTCAATTACGTTGTTCATCTTTTCAATTAGTAAGTTTTATGCAAATTTCCTCTTCTTTTAATTCTTGTTATTTCAATTCTTGTTTTACCAATTTAATTCCAGCAATTCATCTCTTGTCTTTTGTCTTTTATTTAAATTCAATCATGTCAATCTTGTTCTTTGTTATCAATTTAGCAATTGTTTTAGTTTTAGTCATGCGTAGCTAATTGTTTTGATTGGGAACGAGGTGAGCCATGGCATAAATTAGGATTGTTTGTTAGCATGAATCCTTCCGTATCGATCTTGTTGTCTTTTGATAAGCCTTTTTACTAGATTGAAAGAATAGTAATTAGAATTATCATTAGATTGGAATTTCCTTTGAGCGAAAGCTTTGAGAAATTTCGGGGAATTAGAAGACCGCAAGGTTAATTTGAGCATAGATCGAAAGGCTTGCTTATACCCCATGAGACCGTATTATAGGATTTCTGCTACCTTATTGCCCTGACCATTGCCATGGTGAACCGAATTTCCCGATCTTCCTTTTATCTTGAAAATCTTATTTAAGCAATTAGTCATTAGTATCAACCAATTTCAAAACCCCCCTTTTAATTGTTACTTCTATAGACTGAAAAATAGCAAACAAAATCAACCTTGTCTCTCTGTGGTTCGACCCTTACTATCACTAGCTATAGTTTTAGTTTGGAATTATAAATTTAATTTTGATACAAAATGACGGTATCAATTCACATGATAAATATCAGTTTTGGTTATTAAGCTTAAATGTTGTTCGGATTGGGTTTGTTTACATTTTGCCTCGCGCTTCGCATTACTTAACTCATTTGCTATCGTTTGTTTATACTATGCTTAAGTAACATGTATATATGAGACATAATTTTTATTCATGCTATAAGAAAATGAAATGGTATAGTGTATTTTACTTATAGGTTTTTTCTTGCTCCTTTTCTTGTTTTCATCATATCTCAACTATGAGTGATTTATTCTAAGTAACTACTTGTAATGTGTCGTATTCTTGTGAAAATGCCATAATGCTATGCCTTCTTGCTTGACTTATATTTACGCCCTACTTGTGTTGTTCTGGCAAGTATAGGTTTAGCCCACTTGTGATGTTCTGGCAAGTGAGTTTTATCTTAGTCTTTTCCGCCACTTTCGTGCTGCTCTAGCGATTGGGGTACTCGATTTTCGTTCTATCATCGAGTCTTGTATACGGACTGTTCTGTCGTATGTCAAATCGATAAATATATATTCCGAGAGTCTGGACAGGTTTAGACTAGGACCCTATTATTATCGTAGTCCTACCCGGGGAAAATTTAGTCTAAGAGTAGTAAATGTCTTGCTTGATTATGGTCATTGGTGTATGTCTTTCTACACGATAGTTAACGTATTATGTGGTTGAATGTGAGATTCTTGATCCTATCGGACACTAGAGGTGAGATGCAAGCCCTTTGGTTGCGATATGATCACCGGGATTGATGCTCCCATCCATACTTAAGGTGAGATGCAAGCCATGGGTGCGCATGTGATGTTAATTGCCACGTCCCATGCAATTTTTATTAGAAGAGTTCCAAAGTAATGGCTATGATTTTCAAATATATGTATTGCGATGATTGACTACTCGTTTATCTCTCTCACATAACTTAAGTACTAGTTTTGTGTAATTTGGATAGTCACATATGTCACATTTCATTGGAATTCGTGCTTTTGATTAACTAATCGTATCTATGTTCTTTCCTTTACTTCACTTATTTAAATATGCCTATGACATGCAAATTTGCTATTCTATCTTGCTTTCTCTTATTATTCTAACATGAATGATCTCATGCTTATTTGTTCAAGTGAATTGTGTCCCGTATTTCTTGTAGGGCAATATCCGTATAAGACCCTTTAAATTTAGGACTATAACGTAAATTTAACATGTGAAATATGGTCATAAACGAAATACAATGAAAAACCATTAAGCGCAAGGATTAACCTTCGGTCCTAGTGCAATTCGGCAATGAGAGATCAAAGTAGACCTCCTCCTAATTGTTGCACCCAAGAACGTCTGAGAATATGCCCTTGTGCTAGAAATGTGTTCTCTAATTGCCTTGCAATATTGAGAGAGCTTGATGTGAGTTTTTACCAGATGTGAGATCTAGGTTTCAGAGAGAAATGATCTCCAAAACCCTAATTTTGTTGTAAAAATGAATCAGGTTTCAAAAGGAGAGAAGGCTCTCCTTTTGTTGCCTCGGTCCGCGGGTCACTAGAGGAGGGAGTGGGCTTTCCACTTTCTCCTCATTTAACTCGTGATCCGACTCGTCTCGCTAAAATGTATATAACGCGGTTTTTATTATAAATCGTCATCGGTTATCGGCTATTAAAATATCAACTAATAACACGGGTTAGTTGAAGTATTAATACATGTCCGACAAAGACGATATTGTATAATTAATTTATTCAATATACATTAATCGAATATAAATCGTTTACATTCAATTGACGAATTAATCGCTTAATTACGCCTAGCCCATTTTATTTAATCCGTATTAAATAAAATATCTCAACATCACGTTTGACTAATTACTAGTCAATAACTCGGACTAACTGGTTAGTCAAAATTGGCATCAACATGACTGTATTTTCATACTGTCACATCTCTCAAACGTATCCTATAGGTGTGACTTTTAGGGACCATTGATCACCGCCATATCCGTATGACAATAACGTCAAACTTATCTAGCAAGCCAACCGTTATTGATAAACGTGGATCAACTGATAATAATACCAAAAGTATGCCCTTTGATCCTTTTAGAGATTTAAAAGTCCTTGCACTAATCATGTAAGGACACCAGCCCCAACAAGCTCCCACTTGTCCGTACAAGTGTATGTGCAATGATGTTATCCGCACTAACTGGAGGACACAGCTCCAACAAACTCCCACTTGTCCATACAAGTGTATGTGCGATAACCGATTCTCATATTCATTTAAAATTTCTCCCACTCAATGTAAAACAATTTGCAGATCCGGATCCGCAAAGGTCGTATTCTACAATCGATCTGTATCAAGAGTGGTTTCCCCGACTAGAGAGTAACTTAACCGATAAAACGAATCCGTATCCGAGCATGGCCATGCATTTCGATTCTGACTCCTCGAGTGGCCCCGAGAAATATCGAGTACCTGATAAAGGCTGAATATTTCCTTCAACTCGACTCCTTCCGATCTAAGCACAACATGAAATGACCCGAAAAAACCTACTTGGCCCCCTGTTACGGATGACCGTGAGAAAGAAACCAAAGTCACCCAAAATCTGCCGTAGTCTCAAGAGACAGTCGATAGTCAAAAGAATCGACTCTTAGGATCACCATGGAGGTCCTATCCACGACCGGGCACCGAATGTTATAAAACATTTAGGACTCCACGTCGATGTCACAATGGTGTCCTACGAGATATCCGTATAACTCGCCTCTGTGATTGGTCAGTCAACCGTTTGACTTATGGCTTGTTGAACCAACCATCAACCAACGTCACAAAATAATTGCCAGAGTTATCAGCTCATATGGGCAATTAAGGTCCAAAAATATAATGTTTGTTCAGTTCACTTTGTGGTGTTCAAAATTGTCGTACAAATTCCACATGAAAAACAAAATATATAAATATCAAAACGATGATGTCGTATAGAGTACATAAGGGAATGAATCTAATCCATAAAAGAGTACTACAACTTAGGAACACGTTTAATTCCCATGGAATTAACGTGCCCTTCATGTTTATCTTGTCGTAATGGTTTAGTGAGAGGATCTGCTATGTTATCATCTGTAGCAATCTTTTCTATCACTACTTCCTTTTGCTCTACGTAATCTCGGATTAGATGAGCTTTCCGTTGTACATGTCTAGACTTGTTGCTAGACTTTGGCTCCTTAGCTTGGAAGATGGCACCACTATTGTCGCAATAGATGGTGATCGGGTCATTCGAACTAGGCACTATAGATAGTCCATGTAAGAATTGACGCATCCATATCGCTTCCTTTGTAGCTTCAGACGCGGCATAGTACTAGGACTCAGTCGTAGAATCTGCTGTAACAGATTTGTTTGGAACTCTTCCAGTGATCGGCGCCATTAAGAGTAAAAACGAATCCAGGTGACCGAGATTTCGAGTCATCTCGATCCGTTTGGAAGTTAGCATCTGCAGAATGGCTGCGCATAGCTTTTGAGGGCCTCCATAAGTCAATGCCCAATCTTTAGTCCTCCGTAGGTACTTCAGAATGTTCTTGACAGCCAGCCAATGTGATTCACCTGGATGCTGTTGGAATCGACTTGTCATACTCAATGCATATGCCACGTCCGGACGTGTGCATATCATGGCATACATGATTGATCCTATAGCCGAGGCATAAGGAATCCGTGTCATGCGCTCTTTCTCTTCCGGTGTCTCTGTGCCCGAGACTTGCTCAAATGCACCCCGGAGCCATTGGAAGAAACCCCTTTTGGAGTTAGTCATGCTTTGAATCTCTCTAGGACTTTGTCTATGTAAGACTCTGGCCGAGAGATAACATCCGACGTGATCTATCTCGATAGATACGGATGCCCAAAATTCTTTGTGCCTCACCCAGATCTTTCATCTGGAAATGGTTTTTCAACCATACTTTCACCGAAGTTAAGAGAGGTATGTCATTCCCAATCAAGAGTATGTCGTCAACATACAATATTAGGAAGACAATCTTGCTCCCACTCGACTTGATATAAAGACATGGTTCCTCGACTGGTCGAATGAATCCATTTTCTTTTATCACTTGGTCGAAGCGATGATTCCAACTCCGAGATGCTTGCTTAAGTCCATAAATGGAACGCTTAAGCTTGCACACTTTCTTAGGATGTTGTGGATCGATGAAACCTTCGGGTTGTACCATGTACAACTCTTCCTCCAAAAAGCCGTTTAAGAAGGCGGTTTTCACGTCCATTTGCCAAATTTCATAGTCATGAAAAGCGGCAATCGCTAAGATAATCCGAATGGAACGCAGCATGACTACGGGTGCAAAAATCTCATCGTAGTGCAAACCTGGCACTTGGGTGAAACCTTTAGCAACTAATCGTGCTTTATAGATATCTTGTTGACCTTCCACAGAATGCTTTATCTTGTAAAGCCATTTGCATTGAAGGGGACGAACCTTGGCAGGTATGTCAACAAGATCCCATACGTGGTTCTCATACATGGAGTCCATCTCAGATTGCATGGCCTCAAGCCATAGCTTTGAGTCAGAACTGGTCATGGCACCTTTATAGGTTGCGGGTTCACTACTCGTTAAGAGTAGAATGTCATCTATGTCATGTTCCTCGACCATACCTATGTATCTGTCCGGAGGAATAGAGACTCTTCCCGACCTCCTAGGTTCCTCAGAATATTCACCGCGGCGGGATTGAAGGAATTGGTTCCTCCAATATTTGCTCGGTGTTTGGTTCTGGAATCTCCGACAGGTCGAAGGTTCTATCACTCTTTGCATTCTCGAGAAATTCCTTCTCTAAGAATGTCGCACTAGCCGCAACAAAAACACGTTGTTCGGTTAGCGAATAGAATTAATGACCAAGTGTTCCTTTAGGATAACCTATAAATTATGTCTTGACCGATCGCGGGCCGAGCTTATCCTCGTGTCTCCACTTGACATAAGCCTCGCAGCCCCAAACCCGTATAAAGGACAAGTTAAGGACCGTTCCCTTCCATAGTTCATATGGAGTCTTGTCAACAGCTTTAGACGGACTTCGGTTAAGTATTAGAGCGGCTGACAAAAGAGCATAACCCCACAATGAGTCAGGCAACACGGTGTGACTCATCATGGATCGAACCATATCAAGTAGAGTTCGATTTCTCCGTTCGGACACACCATTCAACTGAGGTGTTCCAGGTGGAGTTAATCAAAGGCAATCCCACAGTCTTTAAGGTGTTGATCAAACTCGTGAGAAAGATACTCGCCACCACGATCTGAACGTAGTGTTTTAATCTTTCTACCCAGTAGGTTCTGTACCCTGTTCTGGTATTCTTTGAATTTCTCAAAGGATTCACTTTTGTGCTTCATTAAGTAGACATAGCCATATCTACTTAAATCGTCCGTGAAAGTGATGAAATACCTATAGCCTTCTCGTGCGGTGATTGACATAGGTCCACATACATCCGTGTGTATGAGTCCTAATAGGTCAGCAGCGCGCATTCCAACACCTTTGAAGGAAATTCGAGTCATCTTACCGATGAGACATGATTCACACGTGCCAAATGATTGAAAATCAAAGGCCGAGATAGCTCCATTCTTGATGAGCTGTTTTACGCGTTTCTCATTAATGTGTCCCATACGGCAGTGCCATAGATACGTTTGATCTTTGTCACCAACCTTTAACCTTTTATTCATTACGTGTAATATTTCGGTGGTCTGATCTAAAACATAAATTCCGTTCATGGAGACTGCCTTGCCATAAATCATATCGTGTAATGAGAAAATGCAAGTATTATTCTCTATTACAAATGAAAATCCAAGTTTGTCAAGTGCGAAACCAAATAATGTTTTTCGAAAGACTGGGTACATAATAGCAGTTATATAAAAATAACTCAAATCCGCTAGGAAGCTGGATCACGTATGTTCCCCTCGAGACGGCAGCCACTCGTGCTCCATTCCCGACACGCAGGTCCACCTCACCCTTTACGAGGGGTTCGATGTTTCGGAGCCCCTGCACATGATTACACAGATGAGAACCACAACCAGTATCAAGTACCCAAGTTCCGTAACTTGCGTGGTTAATCTCAATCATATGAATAAAAGTAGAAGAGGATGAAGACATACCAACAGGTTTAACGCGACCTGCCTTTAAGTCCTCATGATAAACAGGACATGTACGCCTCCAATGCCCGGTCTTGTGGAAATGATGGCATTCCATGTTTTCATTCTTGCTCTTGGTCGCGCCTGATGAGGTGCTTGACTCACCAGGCCCACTCTTACCTGAACCCGACTTCTTAAACTTCGGTTTCCCTACTGCTAGGCCTGGCTGAACTTTGCCCTTACCCTTGCCCTTATTTGACACAACGAGAACATCCTATTTCATGCTCCCACTGAACTTCATGTCCTTCTCGGTCTGTACGAGAAGGGAGTGCAGTTCATGGGGGCTTTTCTTCAAATCATTCATATAGTAATTCGCTCTAAAGAGCGCAAAACCATCGTGGAGTGAATGAAGCATGCGGTCAAATCACAATGTTCTCGCGATCTTACAATCAAGCGTCTCCAGACTTCTCGACATTCTCAATCATGCTTTGAGAATGTGTGGGCTAACTGGTTGGCCCATTCGGAGTCTCGCATCAAAGAAGCGAGTGGTATGCTCATAGGTCACGATTCTCGGTGCTTTCGAGAATTCCTTAGTGAGCGTGGTGAAAATCTTGTTTGCACCATGGGCTATGAAGCGTTTCTGCAAATTGGGTTCCATTGCAAAAATGAGTACGTTTTTAATCGCACCCGCTTCCATACGTAAATCGTTAAACTTGGCGATCTCATTAGCTCTAGCCTTGGGACCTGGGTTTGGCGGGATGGGCTCAATTAGATATTTGAGCTTTCCGTCGCCAGCGGCATTCCGTAATGCCGCCTCCCGGTCCGCGAAGTTTGATCCATCATTCTTCGCCGAGTAGACTGATTCATCTGATTCATGAAGATCCGAAGCCAGGACTCACGGTCCAATGTGGCACTTGGCATTGGGTCGTTAGTAGGACCAACCATTTCGTTATAGCAGTTTAATTGATCGTGTTCTACACTGAAAAAGAAAGAAAAACCAAAAACGAAATAAGCAACTCATCGAGGTGATTTAAGTCTATTTAAAATTCATTTTAGACTCATTGCACTTGCATAATTGATCTCCCTCAAGAATAATACAAGTGATCCCAAGACTCAATTTCCGTAAATTGATAAGCCAACTGTTTAGCTAATTCTTCCGTAAGAACTCTTGGTCGATAGATTTCCGTAAATCCTATCTATAGTCCACCATAATCACAGGATCGTACGAGTGACCATAGTGTTGAGATAAAATAGGTCAATCGGTTCCAACTTACCCGACGTAGAAGGGGTCATATTATGCCTACCGACGAAGAAGGGACTCATTGGAGTTTGACCTATAAAGACCGTTCTCAATTTTGTTTATACGAGGAAGATCCCATCAACTTAATTTTAATTCATTTTAAGTGAACAAATAACTAGCGTCTGCGTGAATGAATTAATTTAGGTGATGGCTTAAAATCGTGTGACATATGAATGTCATAGAAAACTAACGCGTGACCTCTATATGAGTCAGTTTTCATGCAATTATTAGGTGGTTTGGTATTAGGCGGAATATGATGCAAATTATCGTTACGAAAAATAAATAAAAGAATGCAATACGCAAATAAAATTCCTAGTGTGGCCTATCCTAGTAAAAAGAACATGATACAACTTTGGAATCCACCGTTGGACCCGAAAGCTTGTCTTGATGTTCCATCTTTGACCTTGCAAATGAGTGAACATCCGATCTCCATCTTTGGTCTTCTCAAAATTACAATTTAAAATTTACAAATATAAACCTATTTACATTCTAAATACAAAAAAAAACTGTAATTACAAGTGAAAAATCCAAAACGGAGATACGAGATCTCAAAATACAACCAAGACCGTGTTCCATCATTACGGTAACACGTTCTACTAAGGCCACACAAAGTTACAACTGTTTGTAAAATAAATAAATACGTAATAAAAGCATTCAAAAACAATCAAAATTAACGATAAATAAAATGCATCAACTAAAACAAATTTATTCGTGACATAATTCCGTAATTATGTTAAATTTATCCAAACCACCTTTTTAACGATTAAAATTTATGTGATAAAACCGCTTCTATCAGTTTATTTTAATCTATTACAATCCGTTACTTTAAATACGCTTTAAAATAACTCAATGGTACGTGTGTGAACCGTTTCACAATCATAGCGAGTGTACAATATCCGTATAAAGTACATATTAAGGCCAAAAGAAAATTTAAAACAAAAAGAATAAATTTTCAAAGCTGCCAAAACAAAAATCCCTCGATCCAGGGACAAAAGTGCTCGATCGAGGAACAAAAGGGCTCGATCGACTGAACTGCTAGTAGATCGAGAGGTATGCTAATCAGAAAGTACTCGATCGACAGTACTGGAGGTCGATCGAGGGCTTTTATCAGCAAATCTGCTCGATCGAGTACGAGGACTTCTCGATCGAACAATGGGGTTTTAAACAGGGTCGATCGAGTACTGCAATTACTCGATCGAGCAAAACAACAAGGAAGGGCTCTCGATCGAGTAGAAACATGCTCGATCGAGGGCAAAAACATTCTGAAAACATGAAACCCTCGTGAAAATAGTTTTGACGAAACAAAAACATCTCAATTTTGATCAAAACCGCATCAAAACAAATTTACAATCTGACAAAACTTGACATATTGTTATAATCTCCGTATAAAATAACAATGTGCAAAAGAACAAAACGAAAAAGAAACAAAAACAGCCGTGTAATACAAGTGACGGCACGGTTTTCGAGACAAAAACAATCATTTCAAAATCGTTTTATGAAAAATCACAATGAAAATTTACGTGGCTTCGCTCTGATACCACTTGTAGGGCAATATCCGTATAAGACCCTTTAAATTTAGGACTATAAAGTAAATTTAACATGTGAAATATGGTCATAAACGAAATACAATGAAAAACCATTAAGCGCAAGGATTAACCTTCGGTCCTAGTGCAATTCGGCAATGAGAGATCAAAGTAGACCTCCTCCTAATTGTTGCACCCAAGAACGTCTGAGAATATGCCCTTGTGCTAGAAATGTGTTCTCTAATTGCCTTGCAATATTGAGAGAACTTGATGTGAGTTTTTACCAGATGTGAGATCTAGGTTTCAGAGAGAAATGATCTCCAAAACCCTAATTTTGTTGTAAAAATGAATTAGGTTTCAAAAGGAGAGAAGGCTCTCCTTTTGTTGCCTCGGTCCGCGGGTCACTATAGGAGGGAGTGGGCTTTCCACTTTCTCCTCATTTAACTCGTGATCCGACTCGTCTCGCTAAAATGTATATAACGCGGTTTTTATTATAAATCGTCATCGGTTATCGGCTATTAAAATATCAACTAATAACACGGGTTAGTTGAAGTATTAATACATGTCCGACAAAGACGATATTGTATAATTAATTTATTCAATATACATTAATCGAATATAAATCGTTTACATTCAATTTACGAATTAATCGCTTAATTCGCTTAGCCCATTTTATTTAATCCGTATTAAATAAAATATCTCAACATCACGTTTGACTAATTACTAGTCAATAACTCGGACTAACTGGTTAGTCAAAATTGGCATCAACATGACTGTATTTTCATACTGTCACATCTCTCAAACGTATCCTATAGGTGTGACTTTTAGGGACCAGTTGATCACCGCCATCTGTATGACAAGAACGTCAAACTTATCTAGCAAGCCAACCGTTATTGATAAACGTGGATCAACTGATAATAATACCAAAAGTATGCCCTTTGATCCTTTTAGAGATTTATAAGTCCTTGCACTAACTGTTAAGGACACCAGCCCCAACAATTATGCCTTACCTTATTTGAGTTCTTTGTTATGTTCATTTTGATATAATGTGGCTGGGAGAACCTTGAGTTAATCCCCACTGATTGTGGCATTCATGTTTACATGAATGACAGGTGATAGTGTTGCTTCTTCGGGGTGAAGACGTGTGAGCTAGCGAGCGTTGTACTTACAACGATTGACCTTCTTCGTTGTACTTTAGAATTGTACATAGTTTTTATCATTGAGTTTTCTTTAGGGATTAAGATCCCGCTCATCTTGGTAAATTGTATTTTGTATAAAAGCTTTATTAAAACTCAACTTTCTGGTTTGTATAGTGACTCCGCAATTTTAAATATCAAAGTTTTTAAAACATCGGTTTTTCAGCTGCAATGTTTGCATTTTCTTTTCGTAGAAATGCGAGGGTGTTACATCAAAACCTCCGAGGAGACAAGCCTCCACGCCAACGCACACCCGGAGACATGCGCAGACCTCAAAGTAAGGGTATGTCCGGAGAAGTGATGATCGCAAGGAAAAGGTCGCCCAATATAAAGCTCTGGCAAGGGAGGAAAGAAGCCGCATCGAGAGGAAGACCGCCGAGAGCATGGGTAACCGAACGACGCCAGAGGAAAAGTGAAATCCAAAAGAACCCACTTCCCGCTAAGGCGTTGTCGTCCAGAATAACCCATCTCGCCTACCGACACAAAGCTGGATCTCCACCAACTGCGGACGATATAGTCCACCTCTGGTCGGCAAGAGATCGGATACCATCCTCTTCCAGCCTACATCTCCCAATGAGCGACGTGCAACAAGGTGGTAGATCATCCGACAACACCGTTACGACATAGGTCGGATGTTAATCAAAATTTCCATCCAAAACAAGACGAGTAATGGAGAGAGGAAATCCATAAGGAAGTATGAGGGTCGTGGTGGCCATTTGTGTTTTTTATGAGATGAATTCTCTTGATAAAGTAGAACCCCCGATCTCCCTTGGAAAGAATATCAACGGAGGAGGTCTACATCGAGAGAAAAGAAGGGAACGAATCAAGCTCTTACACCCATTTACACTGAAGTGTGCAACGAGTTAAACAAAAAAGCTAGGTGACGACATTCCTATTTATAGGAAAAGACAAAGATGGAATAAATGCAGTCACCTCCTACCGAATCCCTTGAGGAATCAGAGGGGGATACGTGTATAAAAAAGAAAAAAACTACTATAGATTCAAAGACATACTGAATTAGGAAAAGCCCAAGGGAAAAGAAGCCGAATCTACAATCAGCACATCAGTCGATCAAAAAGAAAGAGGGATGAACGCATGCATCTACCTAGAGAATACACAAGGAGTCCTCTACAAGACTAGGCTCGAGTTCGCCTACCAAAGAGACTGCAGAACAATACTCCTCCTGCCAAAGGTCTCTGCAGCGAGACAGCCTTACGTCGGAGAGGAAGTCAACTCTAGAGAGTTGGGCCCTTCCCCCGAATCAGAGAGGGAGGACCGGCCCAACGAATCCCAGCCGACCCAACGCTTTAGACGCCCTTTTAACTTCGCCCTATACTTCCGAACCAATTTCACAACCATTCTACAGCGGATAAGAGAGATCCTGATCGAGGTCCTTGTTGGATGTCCCAGAGGCAAACTAACACTTAGGCGACGAAGCATCTACTGTAATCGATGCACCTCCCTCTGAAAGATCCTACCGGACGAGCTAAGGCCGGACAAATCTGCCATAAGCTCCATAACGTCCGAAGGGGATAACTCACGAGGAGACGGGGATAGGCTCAGCATGCCAACAATAAACGATGAAGAATTGTTCGACAGACAGGGGAACGAATTGCCAACAGACCAAGTGACCACCATATCACTATCGGCGTCGATCGACATCAACAAAAACAAGAGGGTACAATGTAATTTTCAGGGAGCCCCCAAAGAGTATTCCCCAAGAAGAAGTAAAACAAATCCTTTTATAAACATGGGGCACAGAGGGATAAAAATCTTTATTCATTTCTCATGAGCAAAACGGATGAAGGTACAAAGATTACAGACGAAGCTACCCGAGTCCTAAGTACAAGAAGCAGTCTATCACAGGCAAAAAGACGAAAACTCCTACACTAGGACTCCAGCGACGTAGGCGCTCCGACCACCTTGGACATGGATCGCTCTATCTTGGCGAATCTCGTCTTTACAACGTCAAAGTCCTCATCCTTAGCAGTCTCGGAAATGATCCGCATAGCCTCGGCATGCACCATGGTCTACCTCCGATCTGCAAAGAGAAAATCCCAAAATGCCTTCCTTACTCGGTTACGAGAATCCCCTTACCGACTCCGAACACAAGGAAGAGCATCCAAAACCTACTCCCACTCATAATTCACAGGCACCAAAGTCGTCTCACCTTCTTCCGGTTCCGCCGCCAGAGCATACACTGGAGAGGTGACCGATTCCTCCAATTGGGCTGGCCGCCTACTCTAGGGCACAGTACTCCTACTCGACAACGACATTAGGAGAACTCCATGGCCCAAATTCCTTATAACTCTAACAGGCGAAACGCGGCAGAAAAATCACAAAAGATACCCATTAACTCGCTTACCAAAGTCATTTATAAGGGGATTACGTGAGGAGTAGGTGGACCGCCTCCAAGCCGCCACCTGGTGCAACATCATTCGCAAAGTCGAGACTCCCACGAAATTGTCTACGCAGCAAGGCCGTGTTGAACCACCATTAAAGGGAAAATACACTTAAGCACCTGGCTCCGACGCCATCATATCTAGGCTAAATTGATGGAACACGTCGAGTCGACCGACCCGTATGCCAATCCGCAGGTCAAACGGGTCCGAATAGTAGCCAAGTCAAAAAGTAAGGTACACATCCACCCACATATAATATCTTCCTTGGATTCCTTCCAAGGGAAGACAATAACTTAGGTATTAAGTTCCTTGTAAGGAAATACAACGAAACAACAAGAATTATTCCATCAACAACCACACAACAACAACTACTTTCTCTCTCTAAAAATAAGAGAGAACCAAGAACGAGCCTCACGCCAAAGATCTGGGCTAATATCCGAGGTTACCTGCCTGATTTAGGCATCAGAGAGGGCCCCCTCGGAACACCCCGCCCCACCCCCCCACACCCCCCCCCCCCCCCGAGGCATTGTGTGTTACGTGTGCACGGACAGTTCAAAGGTAGAGGTAGAGGGATATCCATCCAACACACATACGAAAGGAGCGCATTGACTTGACTCTTTGTAATACCCCATTGTTTATAAGACCTATAAGTGGTCGAGTAAACCGAGTACTCGACCGAGTGAGACCTGTAACCTTGGGAAACATTCTGATATTGAGTCACTCGATCGAGTGCCCTGTCGCTGTCCATATTTTGCACGGCATTGTGGTAGGTGGCCAATCACTTTCTAATCCCTATTTTTCAAATTTCCTCTCATATTCTCTCAAAAACCTTATCTTATTATCACTCTAAAATCCACAACTAATCCCCTCAAGCCTTACTCTAAAGATCTTGTGCATACCTTGAAGATTCACCTTCAAATCTTCATTCCTTTTCATTGATCATATCTTGTAAGTAATCTTTTCACTATCTCCTCTCCATTTTTATTGGTAGTAAGTAAACCTAATTTTCTAGTATTTACACTATGGGATTTTAATTAGGGTTTGACTAATTAAGTGGGATAATTAAGAGTTAATTAGTAGTATTAGTTGTTGTAGAATGATTTATAATAGTTATTATGTAATTATATAGGGTTAGATGGTTTTATGAGATGGATCCTTGGTGGTTTCGAGTAGCTTTTTGAGTTTGCTAAAAGGTAGGTTAATCATACTCGATTTCAATAAGTGTAAATAGTTGCATCTGTCATTATTGTGTTGTTATTGCATTATGACATGATTGTTGTGGATAATTATTATTAGTCTCAAAGTATTGTTGGGTTTTCTTCATAACATGACGATGAGTCATTAGTGTTGTTTTCATAAGTTCAATGGATTTGCATTATAACATGTGATTGTTGGTATACGTGAGTATGTGGTATGTTTGGCATTCATGATATATGAGAAAGAGGTACAATTGGTAAGAGTTATGCATATTCATTGTAAAATGCACATATTGGCATATTGTGATGCATTTAATGATATGTGATGGTTGGAAATTGTTGGTTGTGATACATGTTTTGAGGAGACGTAAGACGGTTGCGATACCGTTTTACGCTTGAGTCGCCTCTTGGAGCTTCCCACTCAAAGAGGGATGTGCACATTAATGACTGAGTTACAGAGGGGCTCGTGTGGTTGAGGCACGACGTCTGGCAGGGGATCCGAGTCGCTCTCGGGCCCGGTAACACGGACGTGTTCCGAGTACCTATTTGTGAGGTGTGGTGTCATGGGCGTGTCCCTGACACCGGTGATTGCGGGATGGTCTGGGCATGTCCTGGTACCAGTGTGGTGATTGTATAATAGTGTTTTATTCACATCATTGGCATGTTGCATATTTGTATATATTGTGTGTGGTGTCATGTTTAATTATTAAAACTGACGTGTTTGGGTTGTGTGTAAATTGTCACCTATTTCCGGGATGCCCTGTATCGATCCATATGATTTTTTTGATCATATGGGGAGGAGGTTGAGTACAGGTTGTTTTGGAGTCACGAGGGAGAAGGGACGAGCATCGGACTTTGAGTCGAGTAGAATAGATAGATAACTTAGATGGTAGACAAGTTATATAATGTCTAGTTCACATTTATTATTCATTTATTCATTCATTCGTAAATCACTAAACTTGTTATTTTTTTAAGTTGTTATTTAATTGGAGTTTTGAAACACTACCTTGGAAAACCAAGATGGTAACATCATCCCATTACTTTGGCCGATTAAGAAGGGGGTGTTACACTTAGGGCCGGGCAACACTGATGATACCGTCGTCAAGTACCAAAAATAGATACCTAGCTACTACTAACAGAAGTCAGCGGTAAGTAGGGTCGATCTCCACAGGGAGGCGGTTACTATCTACTTGTCTATTCGGTCTGTCTACGTCACAAGATGGGGGTTTTATATATTTGAACTAAACTAATAAGATTAAGGCAAGAGAAAAATGAATAAGAGAAATTAAGAGAAGAAAGAGGGAACTAGGATGTCGGTTCATCAATGAACGTCAATTAATTGCGGTTAAGGTCACAGATTAGTCGATGTGTCAGTCTAAGGGGCAACGAATATCTCCTTCCGGTCTCAATCGCCCTAAAATGCTATTAGCTTAACTTCCGCCCTCACTAAAGCATCATATTGCTCACTGCAGGTCTCACCCCTTCCAACCTTCCGGTCTAGGTCAAGGCTTACCAAAGTTAAATAAGCTAATTGCGTCGACTCAACTAGCAGGATACAATTATAGCAGTGATTAACAACATAGAATAAAACAACAACGACAAATCTATAAACCTAATTAGCAATTAACAACTGACCATCGAATCACCTAATCCTAGCAGAGAAATTAGCTAGACATAATAAAGGGAAGAGCAAATGGTAAAAGAATAAACATTAAATAAAGAGAGGAAAAGAGAAAGGAGAATTACAGAGTAAAATCCGGAAAGCAGAGAACAGTAGAAAAGTAACAGGGAAAAAGTATTGTAAAGTAGTGTATGAGATAGGGAAGAGAGTTACAAATGACGTCCCCCTTCCTATTTATAATAAAATAGAACTTTTATTTAACCTAATGACGGATTAAAGCTAAAAAGGCCCGAGCCCAATAGAAACCACTCGATCGAGCCCTTTTAAACTACTCGATCGAGTAAAATAAAGCTCAAACCACTCGATCGAGTAGAAAATCTACTCGATCGAGTAAACCCTAAAATGCAACTACTCGATCGAGTAGAAAACGGACTCGATCGAGCATAATTGTACTCGATCGAGTACTTTCCAGCGCACAATTCCTGCTTCGCGCACTGAACTTCAAACGACTTCCATTTCTTTTTTACTTGGGCAAACAGGGCGATTCCGGTGGCCTTGGAAAGCTAAGAGGACAAAATTTATCTCCAGTTGGATTCACCTGAAAATCAGTTGTAGAACTCGAGATATGGCTCTTCAAAGGAGGCAGTAGCAATTTGAAGTTCTTCCTTTGCTCGCCTAGCTATCTTTCTTCTTTGCGCATCTTAAGACAACTACATTCCCGCTCCAAATTCACTCTTCCTCCAAATGCATGCTAAACGGATGGTAAAAGGCTCGATTTCACTATTTTCTGGTCCATTCCTGCAAATAAAACAAAACAAACCAAAGTAGCATATTCGGGGCATTTCGTAGCATAAAACTACGATAATAGCATAGAAATACGTGCATAAAAAGGCCAAAAAGGACTATATAAAATGCACGTATCAACTGAATTGATTGTTTTCAACCCGAAAAAATGGGTTTACAGCTATTTTAAGGCACTCGGTCGAGTGCTCGGGTGCACTCGGTCGAGTAGCCTCTACTCAGTCGAGTCAACTCGCGTGCTCGGTCGAGTGGTCATATGACAGAAGGTCCATTTACTGTTCATTAGCCACTCGGTCGAGTACGTCTATTACTCGGTTGAGTAGACCTGACTTGGTCGAGCACTCCCTCTATGCTCGATCGAGTATACTGAAAATGGTTTGAGGCATCACTTCACGATACATCGTTAAACCTGCAGCATGGAAAATTATGTTCGAAGTCTAGAATATGCCTATAACACTTCCCCAATTAAACAACACCTTATACTCTAAATACTCTCTGTTCTCAAACACATTAATCACACCATGTCTTAATCTAGTACCTCGATGGTTAATAATCAGTTATCCGTCAACCAGGGTATATATTCGGCATTCTCAATCATAGGGATCACCAAGTAGTAAGGCCACCTAATTCGTATCTGTAATCCTCAAAAGAACGTCTACAGCTCACATACAACAACAGTTGGCTACGCACATAGCCACACATAATCATTTATCTCGAACTTCGACTCATGCTTTTGACACAGCCATGATACACACACAATTCCCAATTAGAGGACTATACACAGCATATATAACATCCCCAATTACACCCATACTTATATCTTACCATGGAGTTACTGGCTTAAGCATGCTAGGTGTGGACTAGAACCCCCATGCAGCGCGCATCCGCGCGTTGTGAGATTCGAGGCGGCGGCACTTCTCCCACGGAACCTGGGTGAACCAAAGCACATCATGGACCGTTACCCATTTGAAAGGCATTGAAACCGGTAAATGGTTTGAACAAGCTTGCATTTGTGAAGTCGCCACCAATTTTTATGGAAAATTAGAACTGTTTGAATACTTCATGCCATGTCAAGACAAGAAGTAGTGACATGAACACTAAGAAATTCGTTACCCTTAGCATTCTATGTCTAGAATGACTCTCGCGATACCAATGAACACGGATGCGCACATATTTCTTGAGTAAGAGGTGAGGGTACGTATTAGGAAGCTGTTTATTTGAACCCCTCATCCCGCCCGCCTCAATAACGGCCTTTACAAATGATCAGGGAAGTCATTTATACTTGATATGTTGTTGATTATATGCATGCAATGCATCATCCAATAGATTAATTCTAACATGTGAAGATTAGACTAAGTCGGTTGAACATACAATTTAGCATAGAAATGGGTCGAAGTTGAGAATTTCCATTTATTTACATGTGAATTATAACAACCCGACCCGCCACCGTCGTGACACAACCCCAATAAGATGGGATGTGTACCTTTGGACCCATTACTTGTCCCCACTTAAGCCCAAAAGTACAAGGCCTTGTTACTAAGTGGTGGGTAGAAGCCCTTATAAATATCCCATAAGCCACTCAATTTCCCGATGTGGGACAACTTCCCTCTCAATATCCAGGAAAAGTTACTCCGTATAATTTGTTTTATGAGGAAAATAAATAAACAAAAGTCTATTTTAATTTAATAACTATATGGTTCGTTTTCTCCTAATTTGATTTGTACATTATGTGTTGACCTATTTAGTATTTCCATCTCTCATTTAAAGATTATTTAAACCCTTAGAAATCAACGCCCTCATCCCTAATTGTTTGTTTTCGTCATCGAGCCGTATTTTTCACTGCACACCTTTTCCATTGTCTCTTTATTGTTCCTTATGCATAACTTTATGGCCATGTCCATCATTAATCTACCTAATAGTCATTAACCATATTTCTTACATAGCAAACAACCTAACTTTGTGCAATTTTGAAGACCATCGCTTTTGCGTCGTATTTCATCGAATTTTTCGGGTTCAATTTTAAGAGCAACATATGAA
Source organism: Silene latifolia (assembly GCF_048544455.1). NCBI lineage: Eukaryota > Viridiplantae > Streptophyta > Magnoliopsida > Caryophyllales > Caryophyllaceae > Silene > Silene latifolia. Next base: position 221,452,622 of record NC_133538.1, on the reverse strand, counting down.
AGATCTATTATTGTTTTCTGATCGCTACTTTGAGGTAACACGATTCTACTGATCATATTATTTTTATTATTGTTCGAGGTTGTTTGTTTATGTGCTAATTATTGTCTTTATAAAGATGTGTAATTAAAGTTATGAAATTTGATGTGCTATTATATATATAGATTAGTAATTCAAGTTCAAGGAAGCCAAAAAGGACGGTCCGCGATGCTGAAGGGACCTCCTCCAGTCAGAAGCCCTCTTTTGGGCTGTTCAAGTATTTCGGAAGATAAAACGGGACGCCATCCCGTTTGTAAAAACAATTTGTAATTTGAATTTGTTAGACTTTTTATTGCATTTAGACAATAGCCTTAGATTAGTTAGATTTATTTAGCTTTAGATAGAATATAGACTACGTACTGTGGATTTGGTATTTTTGCGGGAAGTATTTTTGTGTTTTATGCAGGTTTTGGGAGATTATTGACCATTGGAAAGCGTGCCCAGAAGAATGTCCTCGATCGAGCACTTTATGTGCTCGATCGAGCATAATGACAAAAGGAAATCTACGATCGAGTGATTCGCAGTTCTCGATCGAAAGGTCAAAATTCAGGGGTTCTCGATCAAGTTGTCTTGTACTCGATCGAGTAAATTGAAGAGTAAACGTTCTAGATCAAACAACCAAGAGTTCTTGATCGAGTGGAATTCAATGCACAGGGGAAAGCTTTCGATCGAGTACTTTCAAAGTTGTCGATCGAACAATTGAAGGCGAAATATGCTCGATGGAGCAGTTTCAAACCACTCGATCGAGTGATTAAAGCGACTAAAGCACACGAGAGAGTCTTTCTTCTTCACTTACCTTCATTTGTTTTGTTTTAATTTTCCCCAATTTCTTCGACATCCCCAAATCCCCAACCTAAGTTCTTCAATTTCATCCCTAAATTACCACATAAATTACCCAAATAATTTCCTTATAGTCAATTAAATCATTCCCCTTTATTTTCTTCATTGATTTTCGACAATTTTGGAGCTGTTTGAAGTATTAGGATTTCGAAAAATCGATTAATTTCGATTAAGTTGAAGTTTTCATTGATTTTAATTGCATTTCTTATTGGGTAATCAATTCAAGTAAGTTCCTTCCCCTTCTATTCAATGTTTAATTGCGGTTTTACCCTAATTTTGTGCAAATTAAGGTTCTAGAAATCGGTTTGGGGATAAATTCGATGGTGTTGATTATATGTTGATTTTCGAACTTACTCTTGATTAAAGGATGGATAGTAGTATTTCGACGAGCTCTGCTTCTACTTCTGCTACTACTCCGCCTGTTTCAGAGACGATGGTCCCTGCTGTCACCACCTTCACCACCACCGCGGCTACTACTGTCGTTACTCTTCTTACTCCTGTGTCGACCCCTGCTGCGTCGACACCCGCACCGGTCACTACCACTGCCCTTGGGCCTGCTGCCGTTGTTACTACTTCCGCGGCTATTACATTTTCTGTTGCTGCTACCGGTTCCCGTTTTGGGGCGAGTACGGGGTCTCGCGCTGCTTCTCTACGGGCTGCTTCCCAATGCGAGATTGACACTTCCACGGAGACTTTACCTGAGTTTCCGCTGTAGAGTGCCTCGTATGGAGCGGGATCAAGCACTTGCCTTATTCCCTCTTTACGAGTACCATATAATGAGAGGATGTCCTGTCCCAGCTGACTGGCCACACCCTTCTTTCTACCGGTAGCCAGCGGAGGGGTACCCACAGCCTACGAGCGAGGAGGACACTGCTGAGAGGGAGGAGAGGTACAGAGCTGAGCTTGCTGCGGGAGGTCATCAGAGGAGGAGGACTCCACCTACGAGGTGGTTGACGAGGAGGCTGACGAGTAGCTGCTGGACTACTCACTTCCCCAGTTTGTTGGCTGGTTTAGGGAAGTTCGTTTTGTAAGTATTTCTTGCTTTTTATACTTTTTCATCTCCTTTCATATTTATTTATTCTGTTTTGCATATTGGTTGTATTTTTCCCGTCCCTTATTATTCTGCTGGTGTATGCTGGAGGACAATGAGAGCATTGTCCGTTTTGGTTTGGGGAGGGTAATGCATCCTTTGAGTCTGCATTTACATTTCTTTTTCATTCACGTTTATTGCATTGTATTTTATTTTCAAATAAAATCAAAAAAAAAAATTAGAAAATCAAAAAAATTTCACGTTTACTTTTGCATATAGGTTGAATCGGAACGGTGGATTTCAATGATGAAATTGCACTACTTTTAGTCATTTTTGCTTAAGCCTTGCGATAAACTGGTATCTTTTTAGCTTTGTCTTATTGCATATCCATGAGTTAATGATAAAATTTAGCTGAACAAATAGACTTAACCTGAAATTTTTGCAAACTACTTATAATTTCTAAGTTTTCGAGTCGTATAAACGGGTGTCATTTATGACCAGTTCATGTAGGATTGTGAGTAGTTACTCCTTGCATAGCATGTATCATTAATTTGCATGTATATGAAATTCAATTGATTTTTGCCTACATACATTCGGGTTAGTGGTTGATGTCACATGTAGGGAGGTGCTTACATTCCTTTTTCTTTCATTTTTACCCATTAAACTCCACATTTAGCCAAATTTGCCTTTTGACCATTAACTACATCCAAATTTAGCCTGCCTTGTCAAGCTAGTTTAGTTATTATTTTGCGGTATATAATTTATCGTGCCGAGTTTGGTTTGTTTTGTATAGACGGGAGTTGGTAGTTTATGAAGAAAGAGGATGAAATGATGAAAAAAGATGAAATTGAAAAGAAAAAATGAAAGAATTCGGAAAAAAAAAAGTCAAAGAAAAAAACCGTGAAGGAAAAAAAAAAGAAAAAGAAATTGAATAAGAACAAGTTTTCTCCTATGCATTATTTTTATCTCATGAGGAATATCTATTTGGTTGAGTGAGCTGTTATGCCGATTCAAGGGCATTTTGTTCAGTTTTGAGATGGTTTAGAAGAGGATGCGGTTTTACTTGGTTTTGTTAGGTCACTATCTTGGCTCATTACCTCACATTTCTAAAAATATTTTGCCCTTCTTACCCATTGCCTCACTTTTCCATATTTTTGTAATCCCTCAGCTGTGACGGGACCTTGTTTGGTTGGAATGTATGTGTACGGTAGCTAGAATTGTCTATCATATTAGTTGCATGCATGTTTATGTGGGTCGTCTTTTAGGTGAGCGACTATATTTCTTTCTCTCCTACATTCATATGCTTACCCTTTGCTTCATGAGAGAAGAGTGACCCGTGATAGTCCATTTTCAAAGGTCTTGCAAGGTCGACAGTTCAGCTCTATTATGAACATCATACAACTCGTTGCATTTGACAAGTTTTGCTATAAGTGTCAGTTTGTTTGCATTAAATCGGTTTAAGTGGACAATTTGTAGCTAGCTCTCAGCTTTGTTTTTCCGTTCCATTAGTTTGCATATAGTTTGCTTGGGGACAATCAAGGGTTTGGTTTTGGGAGGTTTGATACGTGCATTTTATATTGTCTTTTTAAGCCTTTATTGCACGTATTTCTATGCGATTCTCGTAGTATTATGCTACAAATGTCCCCCGGATAGTCTACTTTGGTTTGCCTTGCTTTATTTGCAGGAATGGACCTGAAAGAAGACGGAATCATGCCTTTTAATGTCCCTTAGCTCGCATTTAAGGAGATGGAAGAATTTGAGCAAGATTACCTTCGCCTCGAGAAGCCTGAAGATGTTTTGCATGCCAAATCTACGTTTCAGATGCTGATTTTAGTGGTGCTAACTCGATCGAAGGCTTTTGATAGCTAAGTTGTTCGATCGAGTAAATATGGGTGGTGAACAATGCTCGATCGAGACCCTGCTGTTCTCGATCGAGAGGTGGTATTTTGAGGTTCCTCGATCGAGTATGTTAAGTACTCGATCGAGAGGTTCTGCTGAGGATTTGTTCGATCGAGGAGTTTCAAGCCGCTCGATCGAGAGGAATTCTAGCTGAACGCGAGATCTTATTTAGCGTGAACTTATTTATCTTATTAAGTTATGTTTAATAAATATATTTCCTTTATAAAGGAAAGACGTCATTAGGTTATATTATCTTTTATTCATCTTTTAATCTCTTAATCTCAGAATTACTTTTAAGCATTCAGTTAGCAGACACTTTTCTTCCCTTGTTCGGCGTTATTTCGTTTTTTTTCGTATCTTAGACTTTGTAATCCTTCTTACTCTCTCTATTCAATTTAATTCTTGTTTTGCATAATTTATTTCTTCCCTATAATTTCTGATTTTATTAGTGTTGTTAATTAATTTATGCAATTCCTTTATATTCATATCTATATCATGTCTTCTATTATTTCATCAATTATTGCTAATTTCATTATGAACATGCATAGCTAATTATTTTATTGCTAGGATTAGGGGTGCCATGGTAGTGAAACAATAATGTTATAATTAGATTAGACGGTTTTGATCGTGTGAATTGATTCATAGCAATTTAATTATAATCGTTTAGTTGAGTGCACGCTTCTAAACTAGTTAATCTGGTTAAATTCAGACCTAGATCGAAATATTGGAGTGAATAGACCTATTATGGACAATAGACTACACTAATGAGGGTGAAAGCTAAGTTAGTAGTATTTTAGGGCGGATAGCGGACCGAGAGGACCTTTCCTTTAGCCTTCTCACATTTGACCGACTGAACTCATTATGGCTGAATTGGCCAATTATCATGGTGAACCGACATCCTAGCATTTCTCTCTATATTTGATCACATCCTTTCATTCTTGTTAATTATATTGTTGTCTTTCTCTCTGCCTTATTCTGAGTTTAGTAGTTTAGTTGAAACAATTTAAACACCCCAATTTGTTACCGTGACGGACTAGAATAACAAGTAGATATAATAGCCTCCCTCTGGAGTACGATACCCGACTTACCTCTATTATATTAGTTAGAGCCAGTTGGTTTATTTTTGATAGGGTTGCGACAGCCGTGTCAAATGGAGATGGATGGCGATTGGGAAACCGTCTTTTGCTCAAGTCTCCCTTGCAGCTTCCCACTCCAAGGGAATGTGCACATTAGTACTTGGGTTATGGAGGGACTCATGCAGTGAGGCATGTTATCTGGCAGGGGACTCGAGTCCCACTCGGGCCCGGTACCACGGACGCGTTCCGAGTACCTTAGTGGTTTTGGTGACGTCGTGGGCGTGTCCCGGTAACGATTGGAGGAGATGAGTTTGGTGGATGCTTGTCATGTTTACATACCTCATTAAAGTAGTAAGTTAGTTACATCTCTTGTTTATTATTGAACATTCATATCATTGGCTAACACTTGGGTTTGAATGTCTGTGATGAACCATATGGTGATTTCCACCCATATGGGGAGCAGTTTCGACAGGTGCATGTGTTGAGTAGAGGGCTTGGGAGTGGTCTACCTCATTGTCGTCATTTGTTCCTATCTAGTTTTTGACATTTAGACTCCATTCGATTTGGTTTTATTAATGGGATGATTTTCATATCCTTTACTTGTGATCACTTAACTCTACAACTTAACTATTTATGTTATCTAAATTACTTCTTTACTTGTTGTCCGCACTACACTCTTGGGAAGCCAAGGCTTGTGACACCTCCATACGATGGGGATTGCCTAGAGGAAGGGCCCCGACTTATTTGGGGTGTTACAAAGTGGTATCAGAGTGACGATTTTGGAGCCTAACAATGAACCAATGAACTAGGATGAGTCAATTAAAATGAACCCGGTTTGAGTTTTAGAGGGTTTTTGACAAGCTTGGGAGACGTCTCAAGGTTGAGTACTTGCCCTCTTAACTTGAGTCGGTCACTACGCGTGGGTAATGGGACGTGTTGGGTGCATTTAATTGTTGCATACTTTTTGCTAGATGTTGTGGAATTTGGTATTCTTGGTGATGTCCTACATGATAATATGCTCAATAATGGTAGGCTTTTGAGAAAGATATGTGGGATGTATAATAGTAAGTATACGTGTTAAGTATCGTCATACGTGTGTCATATGTTATACATATGTCTATATTCTCTCATGTGCGTATAGGAACATGTGAATAGGGTTATATGTGGACTTGTGTGAGTTAGAATGAGTAGATGACCCTTATGTAGTTTACTCGGGCATGTGAAGAGAGGAAATAGGTCGACTAGATAGCACTCGACCGAGTGAAGGACTCACTCGACCGAGTTTATAGCACTCGATCGAGCTGTGAGACCACTCGATCGAGTGGACCTCTGGAATTTTAAGAAACCTTCTGATTGTTGAGACACTCGACCGAGTGGGACACCACTCGACTGAGTGGGCTCCCCACTCAACCGAGTGACTTTCTTCACTCGACCGAGTGGACCTGTATAGTAGTCAATACCCATTGGCTCATTTTTTGAGGCATGTATTGATGTTTGTTATGCTCATTGAAGAGACATAATGTCAAGGTCCCATGCAAGGACTCCTTCCCCTCCGCCTCGTGTGTCCGAGGAGGAAATGGAGCGGCTCATTGCTCAAAATGAGGAGCTCACCAAAGCTCTTAGGAATGTCACCCGAGAGAGAGATGCGGCAATGGATGCCTCGGCCGTAAACACTGCCATCTCACGCCACCGCCTCACCAAGTACCTTGGAGTGGGGGAGCCTTGCCTTTTTAGCGATTGGTTAAGAGAGATGGAGAATGTGTTTGAGGTAGTGAGGTGCCCAGAAGAGCTTAAGGTGGAGCAAGCCGCCTTCTACTTGGGAGAACTTGCGGAAGGTTGGTGGTACAAGGAACGGGAAGCTATGAAGAACTTCTATGAAGAGTGGGGCAAAGCCGCCATCCCTTGGGTCGATTTCAAGATGGAAATGAGGAATAAGTTCATCCTCAAGCACGTGAGGTGCAAGCTTCGAGCGGAATTCGACCGGTTCGTTATGACCGATGCTATGACCGTGCAAGACTACTACATCCGCTTTTGTGAGCTCCCTACTTACGTGGAGGACCTTTACCTTAGCTAATCTCATTTGGCTCTCAAGTTTGAGGGAGATTTGACCGTCAAGCTCTTGGAGAAGCTAACCCCCGAAGATTTATCTAGTGTGAAAGAAGTCTATGCTAGGGCCGGCAATGGAGAGAGGCTACTCGGTGTCACCAAGGATGCTAAGGATAGGTCCGGGGAGAAAAGGAGGAATGAAGGTGAAGGAGGGTATCAACCCAAGAAAATTACTTTTAATCATTCCAAGTCATACTCGGGAGGAGCACAAGGAAATAGCTTTGGAGGGACAACCAACTATGGGAATAGGGCCGCTAGTTAAGGACAAGGGTTAAGGTGCTATAATTGTGGTGGCCTCGGTCACAAAAGGGTGGAATGCACTAGTGCTCAAAAGGGACATAACTGGAGATTTGGATAAGGAAACTCTTACCATACCCCTTCTCAAAGTGGAGCAAGCAACCGGAACTTGGGGGCTTGGAGTAACCCAAGGAACTCAAATCTCAACTTCAATGTCGGAAACAATCGGGGAAACTTCAACCGGGGAACACCATCAAGGGAAACAAGCTATGCGGGCAGCAATACTTCTGGGAATAGGCCGACCAATCGGCTAGCACGGTCCAAGGAGCACCCAAGACTAGTGGCAAGCTCTTTGCCATGGACAAGAGGAGTGCCGAGGAAAGCGCCCACGTTGTATCCGGTACATTTATTGTTAACTCTCACCCATGCTTCGTTTTATTTGACTCGGGCGCCACACATTCTTTCGTGTCTAGATGTCATGTATCGACCTTAGAATTGGGGGAGGCTAACTAGCAAAGGATGACGTGACCATAACTTCGGGGAGTCTATTACATGTTCAAGGATTTACAAGGAAGTACCCATCTTAATTCATGAAACAAATTTCCCGGTAGATCTTTTAGAATTTCCTTTGGAGGGGTTTGAGATAAGTCTAGGAATGAATTGGTTGAGTAAATACAAAGCCAACATATATTTCTACCAAAAGAAGATTTCCTTGAAAGGACCTAAGAGTACTATAGTGTCATACAAGGGTTACATAGTCAAGCCTAAGGTAAAACTAGTTTTGGTGATGACCCTAAAGACCTATCTAAATAAGAAGTGCCCAATAAGCTTATGCCATGTGTGGGATACTAGTGTGGAGAGGCTTTAAGCTAGGGACATACCGGTGGTGGGAGAATTTGGGGATGTATTTCCGGAGAAATTGCTCGGCTTACCCCCACCGAGAGAAGTGGAGTTCGGAGTGGACTTGAGACCGGGTGCGGGACCGATTTCTAAGGCCCCGTACCGAATGGGTCCAAAGGAGCTAGAATAATTGAAGAAACAACTTCGCGAATTGGCGGACAAAGGGTACATTAGACCGAGTGTTTCACCTTGGGGAGCACCGGTTCTATTTGTTAAGAAGAAGGATAGAATGTTGAGATTGTGCAATGACTATAGGGAGTTGAACAATGTTACCGTAAAAAACAAGTACCCTCTACCAAGGATTGATGACTTGTTTGACCAACTTAGTGAAGCCAGAGTGTTTTCAAAGATTGACCTTCTTTCGGGCTATCACCAATTGAAGATCAAAGATGATCATATCCCAAATACCGGCTTTAGATCAAGATATGGACATTATGAGTTCGTGGTAATGCCGTCCGGACTAACAAATGCACCGGCCACTTTCATGGACCTTATGAATAGGGTGTTTAGTCAATACTTGGACAAGTTAGTGGTGGTATTCATAGACGATATCTTGGTCTACTCTAAGACCAAAGAAGAGCATGAGGAGCACCTAAGGATAGTATTGCAAACTTTGAGAGAGCACCAACTTTATGCAAAGCTTAGTAAGTGTGAGTTTTGGCTAGAGAAAGTGGCTTTCTTGGGCCATATCGTGTCAAAGGAAGGAGTTGCCATGGATCCCACCAAGATTGAAGCCGTGTCTAGGTGGGTAGAACCCAAGAATGTAGCGGAGGTTAGAAGCTTCTTAGGTCTAGTCAGGTACTATCGTCGGTTTGTGAAAGACTTCTCTAAGATTGCAAGACCTTTGACATCGCTAATGAATAAGAAGAGCCGTTTCAAGTGGGACGGGAGTTATGAGACGGCCTTCTTAACTCTAAAGGAGTGCCTAACCACGGCCCGGTTTTAGCCTTGCCGGAAGGAAGTGAGAATTTTGAGGTTTATACCGATGCATCAAAGAATGGCTTGGGCTGTGTACTTATGCAAAATGGTAGGGTCATAGCCTATGCATCAAGACAATTGAAGACTTATGAGGAGAATTACCCGACTCATGACTTAGAATTGGGAGCCGTTGTTTTTACATTGAAGATTTGGAGGCATTACTTATATGGAACAACCTTTAATGTGTTTTCCGACCACAAAAGTTAGAAGTAAATCTATACCCAAAAGGAGTTGAGTATGAGGCAAAGGAGATCGATTGGGCTAATTGGGGATTATGACATGGAAATACTTTACCATGAAGGGAAAGATAATGTGGTGGCCGATGCCTTGAGTAGGAAGTCGGTGCACTCCTTATGTACCGCCTTGTCCATGATAAGATTGAAGGAACAAGTAAAGGAAATGGGCATTCATATGATAAGAAAGGGGGAATCAATTGGAGAATTAACTCTAGAACCCGACATATATGAGGATATTCGGGAAAGACAAGCAAATGATGTGAAGATCCAAGAATGGAAAGGAGTATTAGACAAGGGGGAACCTTCAAGGTTTGAGATACATATGGATGGGAGCCTTACATTCAAAGGGAGATAGTGTGTACCATGTGACGAAGAGCTTAAGAAAAAGATAATGAACGAAGCTCATAATATCCCATACTCGGTGCACCCGGGTGGTGACAAGCTATACAAAGACCTCAAGAAGACCTTTTGGTGGCTAAATATGAAAAGAGAGGTGGCAGAATTTGTGGCAAAATGTTTAACTTGCCAAAGTGTAAAAGGGGAGTACAAGAGACCACAAGGGAAGGTGCAACCTTTGGATGTGCCGGAATGGAAATGGGAGTCAATCTCCATGGACTTTATAGTGGGCTTACCGAGGACCCAAAAAGGGAACAACATGATTTGGGTTATCGTGGATAGACTAACCAAGTCGGCTCACTTTATTCCAATGAAGGATACTTGGAGCAAGGTAGAACTAGCTAATGCATATTCCAAGTATGTGGTCAAGCTTCATGGATTCCCAAAAGACATTGCTTCGGATCGAGATTCGCGGTTCATCTCAAGGTTTTGGCAAGAGCTACAAAGCTCCTTGGGTACTCAATTGAAAATGAGCACGACCTTCCATCCCGCGACGGACGGACAAACGGAAAGGACAATCCAAACGTTGGAAGACATGTTGAGGACGTGTGTTCTATAATTTGGAGGATCATGGGAAGAAAGGTTACACTTGATAGAGTTCTCCTACAACAATAGCAATCATGCTAGCATTGGTATGGCCCCATTTGAGGCTCTATATGAGAGAAAATGCCGAAGTCCGATATGTTGGGACGATAGTACCTAAGCCGTGATTTTAGGGCCTCAAATGATCCAAGATATGGTTGATCAAGTCCATATAATCCGTGAGAAGATGAGAGCCGCGCAAGATAGGCAAAAGAGCTATGCCGACTTGAGGAGGAGTGACATAAAATTTGTGGTTGCAGACAAAGTACTACTCAAGGTTTCACCCATGAGAGGAGTCATGAGATTTAGGAATGAGTTAAGTTGAGCCAAAAGTTCATTGGCCCCTATGAAGTCTTGGATAGAGTCGGGGAAGTGGCTTATCGCTTAGCACTTCCACCGGCCTTAGATCGAGTTCACAATGTATTCCATGTGTCTAAATTGCGCAAGTTCATAAGTGATCCCTCTCACGTGCTTGAAGCGGAGATGATTGAACTTGATGATGCCCTAACATATGTGGAAACACCCAAAGATATCCTAGACCGAATGGTTAGGAAGACAAGACATGGTGAGACAACCTTGGTGAAAGTGTTGTGGTCCAATAACCTTGTGGAGGAGGCCACTTGGGAGGCCGAGGAGAACATGAAGGAGCGATACCCTCACCTTTTCGAGCAGGTGTGAGTCGGTTACGTGGTCATAACCATGTTTATAGAGGGGTAGGGCGTACTACGCAAGTACCTTAAATAGAGTCTTCGCTCTTTTCCTTTTATGTATATGTAGTTCTAACGTCATATTTGGGTCAACACTAATCTTATATTTATCCCGACTCGCTATAGTACACCTTTGGGGAGGGGCTATATTCCATACCTAGTGTCGGGAGTGAACTTCGGGGACGAAGTTCTTTTAAGGGGGGTAGATTGTAATACCTCATATTTATTTAAGTATAACTAGACCGAATAGAGAACCCACTTAGCCGAGTTCAGCTCTACTCGACCGAGTGGGAGACCGAGTAATCCAATTCAGTAGGGTAGAAAGCCTGGAAAGTCAGTCACTCGACCGAGTGACCTTACACTCGACCGAGTGGAGTTTCCACTCGATCAAATGGGCTTCCACTCAACCGAGTGCCGGACGAGTGAGCTTTACACGGAAGATGTTTGGTGAAATGTCGCTTTCATAACCCTATCTTTTCAGATTTCCTACACCAAAACCCCGCTCATAACACTATTCACTACTCTCTACATCTCCCCAACTTCTCTCTAAACTCTCCACCACCAAACCCTCTCAAGAACCCTAATTTCTCTTAAGGAGATCTTTGCCTCCTTAGTGTAGATACCCGTATCCGTCGATATTGGAATTTATAGAGAACCCGACAAACACCCGATGATGATAGGACACATGTATTCTTTAGTTGTCATTGTCATTATTTGGAGCTCGTTTTACGATGTAGAATGGGCGCCGTCGATGAAATATTTTATCAATTTAAATGATATTTAAATTAATGTTTGTTTTATTAAAGTGAATTCATTTTATTGTTTTAATTTGAATTTATTTTCTTAAGTTTATTTTATTGAAAATAAAATAGATATTTGATTTTAAAAATCATTCTTAAGTTACTTGATTTGAAAAATCAATTTAAATCAATTTAAAAATTGTATTTGAAGAACTCGTTTTTTACAATGGTTTTGTATGCGATTTTGAGCTCGTTTTCAACTCGATTTGAGCACGGTTTTCGAAGCAAACTCAAGCCAACTCTTGACCCATAACCCAGCCCATCACTCACCCTCATAACCAGGCCCTAACCCCTTCCACAAACCCGTCCTAAACACTCCCCAAACAGCCCACACAACCAACCCTTTCCCTTACCCGTGTTCAGCATTGTCAAGCCCCAAACCCGCTCCAAACACCACTTAAACCCGTGCCCATTAACCCTAAACCATACCCTAGTATCCTACCCATATTACCCTAGCTTAAACACCAAGAAACACCCCTCCTAAACCCTACACGAGCTCATGAAAGCTGCTGGACAGCAGCAGCGAAACAGGGAGCCCGACTGCTTGTTGCTCTCTTTTACCCTACTTTAACTCTCTATAAATACCTCCCCTCTGCCATACTTTCATTCCTCTAAGTTCTCCATACATACTACCATCACTCACCAGCATTAATCTCCAAAAACAAACCCTAATTGCCTCTCAAAACTCTCGACAAAACCGATACATCCAAACTGAGAAACAGTTTGTGTCTCTCTCGAGATACCATTCGTTCTCCCTTCAAATCTCCATTAAAACTCGAGTTTCTTGTTCCTAATTAACCATATAATGTCCATATACATCTTAGACAAAGATTCACGAGCCAAATTGACCTTGAGAGTACACGAATCCCCTCGAAAAACAGAGTGTCATACACTCTGTTTTCGCGGCTTTTCCTGTCTATCCAGTTCTGTTTGTGCTCGTTTTTCGTGCCCAATAACTCAGAACGAGCGGGGTTTGTTTTGTCATATTTATTCTACTCTCTTTCTAGTTTTCAAAACATCTTTTAAATCTAATTTTCACCGTGAAACGAGTGAGAAATTGCAGTTTGAAAGTTGCTGTCCAGATTTACAAAAAACGTGTTGTTTGCTTTGTTCCTTCGTCGACGACGGCCTCTCGAGATAAAATCTACCATCGATTACGACCCAAGACGGTGTCAACGATACATGTAGGTTGAGGGTGCATTAAATCCTCCTCTTCTCCTTTTTACTTCGTTCTTTTATGCTTGTTTTTTTATTGTTCGTTTTACGTTGTTTATGGTTTTGTTTATCGTTTGATATCGTTAACTATGAAACTAGTTTAGTCCGAGTATGAGTTAAAGTACCACCATGAACACCCGCGGTGACTTGAGATGGGAAAGAAATCCGCCACATCGGTCGGTCGTATCCCCATCTCATTTACATATCCTCGTGTTCAAGGTAGGGCGATAATAAAACGAATCCTAACTTCGTTCCTCGCTTTTGACCCCTTGCTTGTTTCGTTCAATTCGACCTACCCTAGGACCCGTCGCATGTTAGTTCAACCCCTTTTTGTTAACATATGATTCGTTTAGACGACTTTAGATCGATTAAATAACCTAATTAGACATGTTAGGATGCTTCGACACAAGCATTAAAATCGACCAACAATTCTATAACCTAATTGAATGCATCTCTCTTTTCACCTAATTTATCGCTAGTATAAGAGTGCGTGATTAGCACCTTCTTATTAACACTCGATGAGTTAAATTAATTAGCGAACTTGACCTAATTCGACCCTTTTAGGCCGTGTAGAACACTCGGTTTTAGGCGAAGCCTTCTGACCTCTTTTATCATCAATTTCTAATGTATGTCACATATCGCTTTGCAAATCTATCTAACCTAATGAACCTAACCTAGGAACTAGGGTGGCCGTGTCTGGGGCCGTGTGCTTGGCCGTGCCTTTGTCATTCTTGCTTCATCTTTACATCGTTTATTCATCGTTGTTTTGTATTTTGTAATTACCTTTTGCTTATCGATTCGTCTCTTGTAATTCACTTATAATTAGTTTTCTTTTGGGTCGAGTCAAAGGATTTACAAAAACCTTAGTCTTATTTGGTTAAATGGTTGTGTTCCAATTCGTGTAAGAGCGTAGTAAATCGCATGTTGTTTAAAGCAACATGGCCCGATTTATGCTAATGCATGCTTTGGTGTGTGACCCAATGTCTAATTCGATAAGATTAAGCAAAAGCACGCATTACGAGGAGTGAACCAAGGCCGTGGGTTATGTAAACCGTGGGCCACCCCTTTGTGCACGTTTTCCTAGGCCGAATGGCCATGTGTCGTATATGGTGTCGTATATAGCAATTGTATTTAGATCGAGTTGTATCTTAATTTCTCGTTGTGTCGGCATGAAATGCCTGGGTTGTAATAGGGTAGATCCCAACGGCTCCCCCATTCCCCTTAAGCCTTGTTTGCTTTGTTTTGTATGTTGTTAGATCAATCAACCCACAAGCTAAATTACAACTTTGACAAAGTTAGTTTAGTTGCATCTAAATCGACATAGAAACTTCACATGTTAGGGTTTTAAAACGATGTTTGCATATCATATAGCGCAGTAGCTACGACCTTGTTTGAAATCCGATACTTGACTTAGTAGAGGCCGTTATCGACGGGCGGGGTTAGGTGTCCTTATGGGCATCCTAACACGTACCCTCACCCCTTACTAAAGATCTATGGTTTGTGGATCCGTCTAAATACCATTGGATTACGAGAGTCATTCAAATCGAGTGATATAGGGTACAAGTCTTTATCTTTAATCACTCGTAGTCGATTGGCTTTATGCTTTTCGACGAAAGGTGTAAAGTTGACTTGAACGGTTCCAAGTTCCCAAAAACCTTGGTGGCGACTCTAATTTGTCTTAATTCGATTCGAAAGAACCTCGAGTCGATTATGCCTACTATGGATCCCGCGGACGCAGTACCCGAGGGCCTTGTCCATAGTTTGGCGACTCCGCTGGGGAAAAGAGGACTAGTTACACTTTGTTTCTAGGGTCTTTTCCTCCGAGGTGAAACTTGAAAAGAAAGTATTGGAAAGTAAAACATTACTCGTAGTGCTACGATTCATGCATAAACCCTTAAGGACTTTCCGGGCCATCCCGCGCTTCTTTGTGACGCGTGGGGGTGACGTCCCACTATGCCGGAATCGGCACATTGCTTGCTTCCGCTCCGCCTCGTCGTGGTTCTTGATGGTGGGGATGCTCTTCTAGGTACTCTACCTAAAGGCCCTTGCTCTATAAGACCCAAAAAGGATGGAGGGCATAGACCTTCTTGTAGAAGACTTGCCGAGACTTAGAGATGTCTAGGAGCATACATCCTTATAACATGAGAATGACAATGTGCGAAATGAATTTCCCGAGTCTTTTCAAATTTTCCGTATCGATTTCAAAACCGAACTTTTGAACAACTTACTTTCAAAATAGCATGGTTTTAAAAACGCGGAATGCTACCCAAGTAGGACTAGATTTTTCGGCCCAAAATAAGCTTTTATAGCCGGCATGCTACCCATTTTAAATCTCATTTTCAAATCGATTATTCGTTTTTTTTTTTCAAATTCAATCCAAAATATTTCTCGAACCTTAACCAAGCATGAAATGCGTCGAGTCGTGTCCGGGTCCTGGCCGTGTTAGGCTAGGCGTGTTTTACCCCGAGAGTCTAGAACACGGCCTTGTTGGGTCACCCAAGCTCACCTCTTGGGCTTCGAGTCATGTGGGTCGACCAATTGGTCTAGGATAGTCCACAGAAATGTCCAAGCTAGGCCATTTAGGGCGTTTCACTTAAACCTATGGGCTTTGTTAGTCCAATCACGGGTTTAGTCACACCGAGTCCAGTTTAGAATCGAGCTATGACAACTTGAGTCATGTCGTCTTGTCGAGTCTGAAATGAATCGAGGTCTAAATCCAACCGTGAGTCGAACCTTTTGGTTAATCAGTCTTAAGTCGAGTCTTGACTTGAGTCAAGTTGGTGTCATGTCCTTAAGTGTGCAGGGGCTCTTACTTTTAAATATTGACTCGGTTCGGGGTTTTCTTATAAAAAGGCCGCCAAAAACCCAACGTCAAGCAATGGAAGATGCTGTTAACAAACTCACTGAGGCCGTGAACCTCATGATGACCAGAATGGATGCAATCGAATCTAAGCTGGGTTAAGATTCCTCTTCATCTACCCCACCTCTGACTGATCTCGAGAAACGGTTCAAGTTCATTGAGGATCGTCTGAAACTCTCCCAGGGGAAGAACATCCACTACGAAAATGCTAGGGCCTATGCCCCAGTTCAGGATAAGTTGCCCACAAACATTGTACTCACTGATATCCCAAAGTTTAAAGGCACAGAAGATCCAGTCCACCATGTTAAGGCTTATAAGGGGTACTTAGCACTGAAGGGAGTACCTGCTGACATGCTCTCTGAAATTTTCGCTCAATCTCTGGATGAACACCCGAAGGCGTGGTTCTATAATCTTGACCTTAAGAACTTCCCCACTTTCGAAGATATTACGGTGGAGTTCTCAAGCACTATCTTTGATAATGTCGAGATTCAAACCAACATAAGAACATTGGAAGTGATGACACAGAAAGACAAAGAAGGCTTTACTGAATTCCTTGCAAGATGGCGCGCTGAAAGCGTGAAACTAGCCAAGAAGCCTGATGAAGTTGAAATGGTATATAAGTTCGTAAAGAATCTACGACCTGTTTACCGTAATGCTCTGAAATACCAGAATTTTGGTTCTTTCAAAGAATTGATAAAAATCGGGATAAAGGTAGAAGATGACGTCCGAATGGCAGAAGCTGAGAAGCCAAAAGGATACCAAGGGGCCTCGTCGTCTAAAGCAAAAGCACCAGCAACGTCCCACTTTGTTGAAACTATTAATCTCTTAGATGGACAGTCAAAAAGGCCTCCGCGCCAAGCTCCGAGGGTATTCACCGATATCGGGTCCACTTATACATACGCTCTCCAAAGGCTCATAGCCCAAGGAAAGCTGAAGCCTATTGGTACAACTCCGGACCCTCCTGCTGATCAACAAGGTAAATGGTATAAACCAAATGCCTACTGTGCCTTTCATCAAGGGAAAGGCCATGATACTGAAAGGTGTTATCGACTGAAGCACGAAATTCAAGACATGATTGAGAGTGGAACACTCCCGATCCCAACTGTTAAACCCAATAACATCACCAATCCATTTGGCGATCACGCTAACTTTTTTTCTGTTGAAGACAATGTCGATTACTCCCATCTTATCCGCCCATGTCACTTGAAAGGGGTGTTTATCGGGAAGATATTTGTGGATTGCGTTGAATTCTTGCCAAACCCGAAGAATGAAATTCACGTCGGGAGTCTTGCTCTAGAATGTACTCCTCTCGTTAACGAAGTTAATAAAAGACAATTCGATTCACCGACCTTCATCACTGGCGTAGATCCTCAGAGGACTACCTCGGGATGGAGGCCAACCATCAAAGGGATCAAGGATAAGAGTTGAGCATCTAAGCTGACAGCTGGACAAAAGAAAGCTCAAGACCAGATTTGAAAATTATGAGTCGGGATCGGTTTTCTTATCTTAGTCGAGTCGAGTCTAGGACTTTCTTTTCTTGAAGTTGAGTCGTTTGTTCCACGATGACCTAGGGTGTGTCCTAGAAATTGTTCCTTCGAGTTTGTTAAGCATGTGTCATTCCAATAAAAGTTGCAGTTTCGTTTCCAAATATGTCTTGTTTCCAATCCTTAATCATTCTGAAACATGATAAAACGCACAACACACTCAAAGGCATCCCTGGGGTAGAAATATGTCCCGTTTCAAAATGTAAGGTACAATAGGATCCCGTGTTTGATTCCTTTACCTATTCCATGTCTGGCGGTAGAAAACCTCCATCAAAACCAATGCTTAACAGAAGCCTTTAGATGATTCTATGATAAACCCGGACTAGCTCCTGGTTTCCCTATCGATGATGGAAGGCAAGCCCATCCCCACAAAATCACCCCCTCTCGAAGAGAGAAGAAACCAATCCGTTCTAACAAGGAATTGTTCGTTCTGACCCAAATTAGTTGGCGAAGCCATGTTTTCAAGGTGTATCCATTTGTGACTAAGAGAATGAATAGAAGATCATTTTCAAAAATTGGAAAAATGAAAAAAAATGAAAAAAAAAAAAAGAAAAATGAAAAAAGATGAAAGAAAAAGAAAAAGAAAAAAGATGTTGAAGTCATTGCAGAACGCTTTTGGTTGAATGTCGAAGTTACGGAAGCCAAAAGTCAAGTCAAGTACCCATAGTTGAAGTTCAATGGGCGAAGCCCAAAACCTTAAGTAGTAACCTATTTACCCTCTAAGTCCTTCTTGAGACAGTTACAAAGGGATAGTCGGGAATTTTGAGAATTATTCCGCTTGTGTTGTTACACCCAGCCTTTAGGGTCCAGACATGGGAATTTGAACCCACATCATTTTTCAACCCATTTGCGCTCGTGGTTCATCAAACCCGAGACACCCATTCCAACCACATCTGCAGCCATAACCCATTAGCCTTAGCACCACAAAACGAACCTTCAGAATGATGTTTTACCTTACGAACCTATTTTTACCAAGCTCCACATCCCAAAGAATCAAAACCTTTTGTACCAACCCTAGACACGGGATACAACGGTACCTTACAGGCTAGAATGGGATACGGCATGATACCTTAGGTGAAACCTTTGAGTGTGTACACACAATCAAAATGCCATGTTTATGCACCAAGATCGAACTACGTCGGATTTGATTTCGCTCCACTCGAATACGTAGGCAGTTCTTCTGAACAAGGGATTCAATCCACTCATCAACCAAGTTGTCATCTTGTCGGTTTCTTACGGGTCTTAACCAAGTCCAAATGAAGCCACCTTTGTTTGAGTCAGTCTTAGCACTCGATGTAGGCTAGGATGAGGATATAGGTTCGGATGAATAGTATCGAGTCTCAGAATGAGCTTTATCTAATGGTTTAGGCAAAGATGATGAGTTACATAGATGTGGGTTTGTGTTGGGAACAGAAAATATGAAAAACCCGCTGAAAAGAAAGAAGGCGTGGAAGAAAATTAGTAAAAGCCCGCTGAAAAAAAAGAAGGCGGCGGCAAGAAATGATGAAAACTCGCTGAAAAGAAAGAAGGCGAGGAGAAGAGTGACAGAATGTTCCCAACAAGAGTGATGTGTGATGTCTAAGTGTTCTGATAAAATTAGTCTGTGTTTAGTGTCTGGGCGAAGCCAATGTTTTTGCTCCGTGAGTTTAATCCACCTTGTCAATACCAAGTGATCTTGATTCCCGGGTGCCCTCGGGAGAACGCCTACATTATACGATGTCTCGGTCCCAAGTCCGACGACCTTGTGTTTCCCACTTGCTATCTTCTGCCAGAATG
This sequence comes from Silene latifolia, assembly GCF_048544455.1. NCBI lineage: Eukaryota > Viridiplantae > Streptophyta > Magnoliopsida > Caryophyllales > Caryophyllaceae > Silene > Silene latifolia. The sequence continues at coordinate 221,433,404 of NC_133538.1, read as the reverse complement.
GCCAATTTACATTTCTACCCCCAATAAGTCAATAATTGAATTAAAACCCGTGCACACTTGAGGTTTTATTTTCCTTTTTGTTTTACGGTAGCGGGCTACGCCCACGTTATTTACGGGTCATACAGAGTGTCTGTGTCGTATTTCCTGCTCACCCGTCGAGGTTCGATTTCAAAATGCCAAATATTTCAGAATTCCGAAATTTCAAAAACTTTTTGGGAATTATGGATCGATGATCCAAGTAGTGGAATCCTTGTGGGTCGATGATCCAATCCTTCGAAATTCAAAAATTCAAAATTCAATTTTTGAAGGGCCGATGACCCAATTATTCAAATTTTTCAAAATTCAATTTTCGGCTCGATGACCCAATCTTTTAAATGATCCAATTTTAAGATCGATGATCCAAATGTGCTTATGTGATTATTATTGCTTGCACATTTTCTATGTTTCAAATATAGCAGGATATGCTTCAACTAGGGGCTCTAAAGTCTTCGACTTTAGAGCCATCACAAACTGGGGGCTCTGAATCCGTTGGTTTCAGAGACCATTATCAAGATGTAAAGGATGGCATCCGCCAAGAATTCAATTCAATACAAGAGTATGAAATGGAAGAATTCCTTAGCTGAAAGCAAATGATGAAAGCGGCGGCAACCTCCTCGGAAAGTCCCGTCCCATTTGGGCACCTGCCAGCAGATGATAAACTTTGGGCAAGTGTCAGCAGTTGCCGAACTACGACGCGGGTTTGATTCCGTCAGAAACGAATACGTAGGCGCCTAAGGATAAGGCTCAATCCACCATATATGTAATTTTATGGGTCGACGACCAACGATGATAATTTGACGCAACAGAAGGAAGAGTTAATCCCCAACGAAGTTTCAGGTATGATCTCTTCTTATGGCTGGCGGGCTTATATACGCAAGTCTAATGGACTATAAACGACCCGCAGAATCCTCAGGTTGAGAGGGACCTGGGGTATACTTTGACTTTCGCCTTGTCCAAGCCTCAGTCAAAGTGGGAGCTCTGTAGATACCCGTATCCGTCGATATTGGAATTTATAGAGAACCCGACAAACACCCGATGATGATAGGATACATGTATTCTTTAGTTGTCATTGTCATTATTTGGAGCTCGTTTTACGATGTAGAATGGGCGCCGTCGATGAAATATTTTATCAATTTAAATGATATTTAAATTAATGTTTGTTTTATTAAAGTGAATTCATTTTATTGTTTTAATTTGAATTTATTTTCTTAAGTTTATTTTATTGAAAATAAAATAGATATTTGATTTGAAAAACAATTCTTAAGTTACTTGATTTGAAAAATCAATTTAAATCAATTTATAAATCGTATTTGAAGAACTCATTTTTTACAATGGTTTTGTATGCGATTTTGAGCTCGTTTTCAACTCGATTTGAGCACGGTTTTCGAAGTAAACTCAAGCCAACTCTTGACCCATAACCCAGCCCATCACTCACCCTCATAACCAGGCCCTAACCCCTTCCACAAACCCGTCCTAAACACTCCCCAAACAGCCCACACAACCAACCCTTTCCCTTACCCGTGTTCAGCATTGTCAAGCCCCAAACCCGCTCCAAACACCACTTAAACCCGTGCCCATTAACCCTAAACCATACCCTAGTATCCTACCCATATTACCCTAGCTTAACCACCAAGAAACACCCCTCCTAAACCCTACACGAGCACATGAAAGCTGCTGGACAGCAGCAGCGAAACAGGGAGCCCGGCTGCTTGTTGCTCTCTTTTACCCTACTTTAACTCTCTATAAATACCTCCCCTCTGCCATACTTTCATTCCTCTAAGTTCTCCATACATACTACCATCACTCACCAGCATTAATCTCCAAAAACAAACCCTAATTGCCTCTCAAAACTCTCGACAAAACCGATACATCCAAACTGAGAAACAGTTTGTGTCTCTCTCGAGATACCATTCGTTCTCCCTTCAAATCTCCATTAAAACTCGAGTTTCTTGTTTCTAATTAACCATATAATGTCCATATACATCTTAGACAAAGATTCACGAGCCAAATTGACCTTGAGAGTACACGAATCCCCTCGAAAAACAGAGTGTCATACACTCTGTTTTCGCGGCTTTTCCTGTCTATCCAGTTCTGTTTGTGCTCGTTTTTCGTGCCCAATAACTCAGAACGAGCGGGGTTTGTTTTGTCATATTTATTCTACTCTCTTTCTAGTTTTCAAAACATCTTTTAAATCTAATTTTGACCGTGAAACGAGTGAGAAATTGCAGTTTGAAAGTTGCTGTCCAGATTTACAAAAAACGTGTTGTTTGCTTTGTTCCTTCGTCGACGACGGCCTCTCGAGATAAAATCTACCATCGATTACGACCCAAGACGGTGTCAACGATACATGTAGGTTGAGGGTGCATTAAATCCTCCTCTTCTCCTTTTTACTTCGTTCTTTTATGCTTGTTTTTTTATTGTTCGTTTTACGTTGTTTATCGTTTTGTTTATCGTTTGATATCGTTAACAATGAAACTAGTTTAGTCCGAGTATGAGTTAAAGTACCACCACGAACACCCGCGTTGACTTGAGATGGGAAAGAAATCCGCCACATCGGTCGGTCGTATCCCCATCTCATTTACATATCCTCGTGTTCAAGGTAGGGCGTTAATAAAACGAATCCTAACTTTGTTCCTCGCTTTTGACCCCTTGCTTGTTTCGTTCAATTCGACCTACCCTAGGACCCGTCGCATGTTAGTTCGACCCCTGTTTGTTAACATATGACTCGTTTAGACGACTTTAAATCGATTAAATAACCTAATTAGACATGTTAGGGTGCTTCGACACAAGCATTAAAATCGACCAACAATTCTATAACCTAATTGAATGCATCTCTCTTTTCACCTAATTTCTCGCTAGTATAAGAGTGCGTGATTAGCACCTTCTTATTAACACTTGACGAGTTAACTTAATTAGCGAACTTGACCTAATTAGACCCTTTTAGGCCGTGTAGAACACTCGGTTTTAGGCGAAGCCTTCTGACCTCTTTTATCATCAATTTCTAATGTATATCCCATATCGCTTTGCAAATCTATCTAACCTAATGAACCTAACCTAGGAACTAGGGTGGCCGTGTATGGGGCCGTGTGCTTGGCCGTGCCTTTGTCATTCTTGCTTCATCTTTACATCGTTTATTCATCGTTGTTTTGTATTTTGTAATTACCTTTTGCTTATCGAGTCGTCTCTTGTAATTCACTTGTAATTAGTTTTCTTTTGGGCCGAGTCAAAGAATTTACAAAAACCTTAGTCTTATTTGGTTAGATGGTTGTGTTCCAATTCGTGTAAGAGCGTAGTAAATCGCATGTTGTTTAAAGCAACATGGCCCGATTTATGCTAATGCATGCTTTGGTGTTTGACCCAATGTCTAATTCGATAAGATTAAGCGAAAGCACGCATTACGAGGAGTGACCCAAGGCCGTGGGTTATGTAAACCGTGGGCCACCCCTTTGTGCACGTTTTCCTAGGCCGAATGGCCATGTGTCGTATATGGTGTCGTATATAGCAATTGTATTTAGATCGAGTTGTATCTTAATTTCTCGTTGTGTCGGCATGAAATGTCTGGGTTGTAATAGGGTAGATCCCAACGGCTCCCCCATTCCCCTTAAGCCTTGTTTGCTTTGTTTTGTATGTTGTTAGATCAATCAACCCACATGCTAAATTACAACTTTGACAAAGTTAGTTTAGTTGCATCTAAATCGACATAGAAACTTCACATGTTAGGGTTTTAAAACGATGTTTGCATATCATATATCGCAGTAGCTACGACCTTGTTTGAAATCCGATACTTGACTTAGTAGAGGCCGTTATCGACGGGCGGGGTTAGGTGTCCTTATGGGCTTCCTAACACGTACCCTCACCCCTTACTCAAGATCTATGGTTTGTGGATCCGTCTAAATACCATTGGATTATGAGAGTCATTCAAATCGAGTGATATAGGGTACAGGTCTTTATCTTTAATCACTCGTAGTCGATTGGCTTTATGCTTTTCAACGAAAGGTGTAAAGTTGACTTGAATGGTTCCAAGTTCCCAAAAAACTTGGTGGCGACTCTAATTTGTCTTAATTCGATTCGAAAGAACCTCGAGTCGATTATTCCTAGTATGGATCCCGCGGACGCAGTTCCCGAGGGCCTTGTCCACACTTAGCCTTTCTTCTTTGTTGTTAAATCTACACTTCCCCTTCTTCTCTATTTTGTTTTAGTAACTCTATTTAATTAGTAGATTAGTCTTTACTTAGTTATGTTGTAAGAATTCAAGGGGTTAAGTTAGTATGTTGTTGTAATAGATTGTAGTGTTAATTATAATAACTAATATGTGTAGGAAGCTTCATTGAGAAGCATTTCTAGGGATTAGCTTGTAGGATTGTGAAGATAAGCTCAAGGTAGAGTTTCCCTACTTAGCTATGGTGTTATGAGTGTTTAATGGTGCATTTCATACCATTAATTACATTTATCTCGTAGTAGTTGCATTATAACATGTGTTGGATAATTAAGGTTTGGTACATATTATGGTCTCATAATGATATTGGGAAGAATGAGTATGGTGAATGACTTTAGTATTAATTATCTTGCACTATAACATGTTAATAAGAAATTAAAAGAAGAGAAAATGAATTAATGAAGTTGTGAGCATGAATTGGTTGTTGTATGAATTTAACGGCATGCTTGTTTTGTTAATTGTTCTTGTTGTTGGTGAATTGTTGACATTGGAGATTGTTGAAAGATGTTGGTGATGGTTTTGGAGACGGAAGGCGGTTGGGAAACCGTCTTCCGCTCAAGTCTCCCTTAGAGCTTCCCACTTCAAGAGAATGTGCACATTAGTACTTGGCTTATGGAGGGACTCATGCGGTGAGGCATGTTATCTGGCAGGGGACTCGAGTCGCACTCGGGCCCGGTACCATGGACGTGTTCCGAGTACCTTCGTGGTTTTGGTGACGTCGTGGGCGTGTCCCGGTCACGGTTAGAGGAGATGAGTTTCGTGGATGCTTGTCATGTTTACATACCTCATTAAAGTAGTAAGTTAGTTGCATCTCTTGTTTATTATTGGAACATTCATATCATTGGCTAACACTTGGGTTTGAATGTCTGTGATGAACCATATGGTGATTTCTGCCCAAATAGGGAGCAGTGTCGACAGGTGCATGTGTTGAGTAGCGGGCTTGGGATCGGTCTACCTCGTTGTCGTCATTTGTTCCTATCTAGTTTTTTACATTTAGACTCCATTCGATTTGGTTGTATTAATGGAATGATTTTCGTATCCCTTACTTGTGATCACTTAACTCTACAACTTAACTATTTATGTTATCTAAATTACTTCTTTACTTGTTGTTCGCACTACACTCTTGGGAAACCAAGGCTTGTGACACCTCCATATGATGGGGATTGCCTAGAGGAAGGGTCCGGACTTATGGGGGTGTTACAATGTCCTCCAAATGAAGCAAATAAAGTCCATCTCGTAGCTCACCTACTCCAATCATCATCCTCGAGGAACGGTCCTGTATTAAACAAGAGTCTTTAGCAAATTGCAGGGTGTAATTATTGTCAGCAGTTAATTGCGATACGGAGATTAAATTTCAAGTTAAGCTCGGAACAAATAAAACCCGATGAAGAGTAATGTTATTATTAACACACACCGTCCCCATGACGGTAGCCATTACGCGCTACCCATTAGGTAGACCAACAGGCCGCGGTGAAATTATTGTATGCCTTAAAAATAAAGACGAGTCACCTGTGACATGATTAGAAGCGCTGATATCAATAATCCAATTAATAGACGTACGAGACAACCGGTCAGAGGATGCAATTGAATGAGAAGTAGTAGGTGAATAAGCATGTCCAGTAGTGAGAACATTCGCCTGGACAAACGAGGCGCCATCAGCACGGCCTTGCTCACCCGAACTTCCTGCCCCTGACCCACCTGTACCACCGCCTGCCCCTGCCCCTACTACAGGTCCTCTGCCCCGATGTAAGTCAGCCAAAGTACGAGGTTGACTTCCCCACGAGTCCGGAAATTTGTTTAGCTTAATAAAACATGAATTAAGGTCATGACCATGAATGGTACAGTGAGAACAAAATAACATACGGCGTTCCAATTTTTCCTTTTCACGGATAGCCTTCCAATCTGTCGGAGTACGAGACGCCCCCGGAACAGCAAAGGCGACTATATCCGGGACATCAGGCGGCATTGAGGCTTCATCAAGTAAGCGCTCAACCTGCAACACGGCATGATATCCACGGTTGAGAGTAGGCAGAGGTTCGAGTTGGAATTGTTGGGTGCGTAGGTTACCATATAAGGTACTGTCAAGTCCCATAAAAAATTGGTGTAGCCGTTCATTGTCAAGTCGCTTGATGGCTTGAGCAGAAATATCACAGAGACACCTCCCGCATTTACACACGAAAGGTGACTCAGGGACAGCCAGTGCATCCCACAAAGTTATTAATTTTCCATAATATGTGGTGACGGACATACCTTTAGTTTGTTTACAGTTACCGAGTTCAGTTTTGAGAGCATGAATTGACCTACCATCGATGACGGCAAAACGCTCCTCCGGGTCGTTCCACAAGGCGGCAGCCTCTTCAACATACGTGCCACTTTCAAGGACGGTAGGTTCAATTGTATTTCGAAGCCATTGAACGATGGTGCAATTGACAACCTCCCATTGTTCAAGCATTAATTTATCCTTCGGTTTTGTGACAGTGCCGTCGCAAAAACCGAATTTGCGACGAGATTTTAGCGACATACGCATAGAACGACTCCAATCTTCATAGTTATTACTCGTTAATAGGACCTGAGAGATTTTAATGCCAGGTATATCACTGTTTTCGAGAAAAAAAGAAGAAAGGGGATCGATTTTGAGAGGTGTGGCGGACTGATGAGGAATTTCTTCACCCGCCATGTCGAGAGGATGTCGGCGTTGTAGGGTTTTTTTTTAAGGTTAGGCTCGATACCATGTTAGGAGAATGGAATCGGAAACGTTATCGTTCTCATTAACAATATGCGGTCATATAGTACAAGTATTCCTATAAACCAGGAAGACCGAATCAATGGGATATTCTTCCCATATCAAAGTAATATGATATAACATGTGGAGCCATGCTGAGGAGTTTATTGATTGTGTGAAGCAGGCCTGGAGTAAACAATGGTCTGGCACACTTATGTTTGATCTGGTTAAAAAGCTGAAGTCCTTAAAATAGCCCCTGAAACAGTTAAACAAGGAGAATTTCAATGACATTGTGAACAATACTGCTAGGGCTAAGATGAATCTTGATTACATTCAGGGTAAGCTCAGGGGGGATCCTCTCAATCCTGAACTTATAACTCAGGAGATTGAAGCTGCTAGTAGTGTTAGATTTTTAGAGGTTGCTTGTTACGAGTTTCTCCTGCAAAATCTAAAGCTACCTGGGTGGACAAGGGGGATGATAACACAAGATATTTTCATTCCATTATCAAAGGTAGGCAAGTGAGTAATAAAGTGATCCGAATAGAGGATACTCATGGGCATTTGTGTGATGAGCCTGGTCTGATCCAGGATGCATTCCTGGACTTTTATGTTAATCTTTTGGGTACTTCTGAAGATGTTACTGCTGTGAATCAAAATGTGGTCAGGTTGGGGACAAAGTGTACCAGTGAGCATAAAACTATTCTCATGTCCCCAGTGACTGATGCTGAAATTAAAAAGGCTTTATTCTCTATTCCAAGTCATAAGGCTGCTGGGCCTGATGGCTATTCTAGTGCCTTTTTTAAGGATGCTTGGGATATAGTGGGAGAGTCTGTGTGTAGTGCCATCAAGGATTTCTTCCTTACTGGAAAGCTTTTGAAGCAGGTTAATCATACTCTCATTTCTTTGATCCCTAAGTGTGCAATGCCTCAGAATGTGACCCAGTTTAGGCCTATATCATGTTGTAACATTGTCTATAAGGTCATCTCTAAATTGCTTTGTAATAGATTGTCTGAGGTTCTGCCTGATATCATAAGTGCTAATCAAGGGGGGTTTGTTAAGAATAGGAGCATTGTGGAGAATATTTTGATTTGCCAGGATATTGTAAGATTATATAATAGGAAGTCTGTGTCTCCTAGGTTCCTTCTTAAGGTTGATCTGAAGAAGGCATATGACTCTGTCAGTTGGAGCTACCTGGAACAGATGCTACTTGCCTTAGATTTTCCTGCACCTTTTATTGCTCTTGTAATGGAGTGTGTGACAACTGCCAGCTACTCTCTTGTTTTGAATGGGGATATCTTTGGTTTTTTCAAGGGGAAGAAAGGGCTCAGACAAGGAGATCCTTTATCCCCTTTGCTCTTCACCATTGCTATGGAGTATTTAAGTAGGGTGCTGGCTTATGTTACTGATAACCTCAAGTTTAAGTATCACCCCATGTGTGGCAAGTTAAAGTTAACCCACTTAATGTTTGCGGACGACTTGTTATTATTTAGTAAAGGGGATGTGGGGTCAATGATGGTACTGTTGAGATCTTTTGCTACCTTCTCTAGAGCTTCTGGTTTGCATATGAGCCCGTCCAAAACCAATGCTTACTTTAATGGAGTTCCAGGATGGGTTAAGGAGGATATTTTGTTAGTTTCAGGAGTTCAGGAAGGTCAGATTCCCTTCAGGTATCTTGGAGTGCCAATTACTGGTGGGAGACTTTCAAAGCAACAGTGTCAAATCCTTGTGGAGAAATTAACCAGTAAGATTATGAGCTTTGGGAATAGGCATTTGTCCTATTCTGGGAGGTTAGTGCTAGTCAATGCTGTGTTAGCCTCAGTTTATTCTTATTGGATGAATATTTTTATCATTCCTAAAGGGGTTTTGAATAGATTGAATAGCATTTGTAGGAACTTTCTTTGGGATGGAAAGGTGGAGCATATGAGGGTTCCTCTTGTTAGTTGGGATAAAGTGTGCTCACCTAAAGATGAAGGAGGATTGGGTATTAAGAACATCTGGTTTGGAATCTCTGCTTTGTAGGGAAACTTGTTTGGTGGATTTATTTTAATCCTGATAAACTTTGGGTTAAGTGGGTCAACCAGATTTATTTAAAGAACCGAGCTTGGCATGATTATGTTCCCAGTGGTGATGTCAGCTGGGGATGGAAGAATGTCTGCAAGGTCAGAGATCAAATGAGTTCAGGGTATGGGCAGGGACAGTGGTTGCTGGATCCTAGGGGGTATACAGTTCGGAGTGGCTATGAGTTGCTAAGGCCTAAATTTCCTCAGGTTGCTTGGCACAAGTTCATTTGGTGCTCTTGGTCTATGCCTAAACACAGGTTTATTGGTTGGTTAATGAGTAGAGAAGCTCTTCAGGTGAAAACAAAGTTGTTTAACTTGGGCATTTGTCCTGATGATTTGTGTCTGCTGTGTGGTAAGGAAGCAGAAACACACGTTCACTTGTTTCAGAATTGTGAGTATAGCAGATGTCTTCTGGAAGGGATGGCATCTCTATTTAACATTACTCTACCTACTGCTAATATTCTGCATTGGGTGTGGAGTCAGAAGTGGTCTAAAGTTCAGAAAGGTGTCTTCACTTGTGCTCTTATGGCTTGCTTCTATCAAATATGGATGCAGAGGAATAGAGCTCGAGTGGAGCATAGCTTGTTGAGGCCTGATCTGGTGCTGCAACAGATCAGGAAGGTTATCAAAATGCGTATTGGTGCTTCTCATGTCAGGATTTGTAATAGTAAGGATATTCAGTGGCTTGAACGCATTGATATTTGTAAGTAGGGCTTTTGTTCTACAAATTTGGATGTATTAAATTGTGTAGGCTGTAATAGTCTTGTTGAGCTTAATGGAAATCTTACATTTCATCAAAAAAAAAAAAGTAATATGATACGATATTATTGCTAAGTATACAATAGTCCGTCTAATATTCTTCCTTAATACACTTTCTTTTCTTTTGATCCATGTTGAACATATCAATTAGCACAAAGTTACATCAACAAGCTTAGTTTCCTTTTTAGATAATGATTTAAATTTATTAGTGTTATATAGACCACCTGCTTTAAAAATAAGTCTTATAGGTATAAGGTTACTCTTAAGTACAACTCTTCTAAACTTATCCCCTATTGTCCCTATTGTTTTCTTCCTGAGTAGTTTGGTCATTCCTCCCTGTCAAGAAAACATTCATTCATTAAATAACCACGTTAATAAGATTTAACAATAATATACTACGGAGTATTATTTATTAATATTAACATAATTATAGGGAAATTGCACAAAAGTATAAAGGAATGAAGTGAAGAAATCTTTAATTATCAATTACACCCACGCTTAATCCACTTTTTTACACTTAATTCCACGTTAAATTTTTCATTTTAAATTACACCCAAATTATTAGCTCCATTTATAAATTGTACCCAATATCGGATTCAGGGCATATTTCCGTCAAATTTGAAAATTTTTGGGTTAAAACATTTATTTTATGACGATTTTGCCCTTTCTTCTTTTATATCTTTCTCCTCATTCTCATTCATTCTCATTTTTGTTGTTGGTTTCAAGGTTTTCATCAATAAGAGCAAGCCCAATACCTTGTTTGTTATTTAGTTCTTCCCAAGCATGTTGTTGTTAATGTTTTGTATTGTTTGGGAGCGGTTTCGACGATTTGTTGTCGAAAACCCATAAATTAGCAACAGCAGAAAATGGGTTTTTGTCAAGAATTGAAGTTGGGCTCATCATTTGTTCACCATTATTAGTACAAGTGAACAAATTCTTATAAAATCTTGGAAAAGTTAAGAAAAATGAAGTGGATTTTGTTGGTTTTTCAGGTGGAAGCCATAGATTATTACTAATTTGATCACCAACTATAGATTGTTTGCTTGTTACTGATCTTGATGAAACAGCCCCAAACCTAAAAAGCCAAAAAGATAGAGTTCATCCCCTTCAATATGAACATGAACATGAAAGTGCTGTTGAACTGTCGGTGCCAGTGGAAGACAAACAAGACCAAAACGAAGTTGCGGCTGTTGATCCAGACGTTCCCCTATTTCATCTCCTCAACCTAATTTTCCCTCAATTTTCCCCCAAATACTTCCCTCAAACCCAGAAATTGAAAATGGCTATGATTACACATAAATTCATCTTTGAATTACAAACATTTACATTTATATATACGAAAAAAAAAAAAGATGAGAGAGAAGGATGAGGAACATGGATTCATCAAACCTACATATATTCATCCATTGTGTGAGGATGAGGACGAATAAGGATAATCAATTGCTGAGTGCAAAATAGAGAAAGTAAATGAAAAAGTTAACCCAAAACTCAAAGTTATAAACGCGGGGGCAAAATTGTCATTTGATACATTTTTCCACCTGAAAATGGTGTTGGGTGCAATTTATAAACGGAGCTATTAATTTGGGTGTAATTTTAAAAAAAAAATTGACGTGAAAATAAGTGTAAAAAAGTGGATTAAGCGTGGGTGTAATTGATAATTTACTCTATATATTTCATTATACATAAATAGAATGAGACATTGGTCGTACCATGCTCGATTGACTGGAAGAGGTTGACTCTTCGTTGTTGTGAGATTGTTGAAGATTGCTCTGTTCTAATGTTTGCTCTTCATTTTCCATAATTTTTTCCAACTTCGGTTCCTTCTCGATGCCACCTACAGAGAATTAACAAAAAATAACACATTTATTATCGAGGTACTTTATTAAGTTTATATTTATATTTTGAAAGCTACGGATGGTTTATAATGTACACGGCATATAACTATTTATCAAACTAAAGGTAGGGCAGTTTAAAATTATGGGCAAAAAAAATACACATATGCAATTTTTCTAAAGGGTGCCATCAAATTATTATAAAAATTGTTCATCAAAACATCAGACAAAACTAATACAAAACTAAGAAGTAGGAATTAGAAAAGTACCATCAATTTTTTCGTCACCATTAAGTTTAATCACGTACACCTTAAAGCTTAGTGACGGAGAAAAACTCGTAAGCCTTTTAACATCATCTCCTTCTCTTGGCTTTTTATGTTCATGTAACACTAACTCTTTCCCCTCTTGTCGGGTTTCTCTTTTCAATTCCTCCTTCATTTCCGTTTGTCTTGATAAAACCAACTCATTTGAACATGGCCCGCTATAGCCAGAGTTGTCGATTTTCTTAGGCAAAGGACTATTCGACACGCTAATACGTTGATTGGTCATCTCACTTTTCGGTTGATCTACCAAATAAAAGTTGTCACTATCTTGTCCAAGAAAGTTCTGTTCAGAAAAACTAGACTCCCGTCTCATTATCAACATTGTATCTGTAGGCACGGAAAATTTATTAATGTGCCGAATAAATAAAATAAATTTATTATTCTGAGTTAATACCAAATTTTAACTTAATTTAATTAATTTGTCCCGATTAAATGAAATATGGGTCGATTCGGATTACAAAGGAGTTATTCGGATCACTAAACCCGAAAGAATCAAATTTGGCCAAGGTTGCTAATAAACCCACAAATGGGCCCACCATCAAAGTCCAATAAGGGGAATTGAAACTCTATAAATAGAGCTTTTCTCATTCATTCAAAGGGTTGAAATTCATAATTGCAAAGGAGCTAGAGAGAGAACAATGTACAAAATTCCTACAAATCCTCTCAAAAATCATTGCAAGCGACGATCAACAAGCACATCAAATCGTGCCGTCTGCGTTGAAGATTCAATCACAAATTCAAACCTTCAAGAGAGATTCAAGTCATCGCGACCCTCTCAAGAAATCAAATCTACATCGCGTGTAGAGCAATTAAGTTGTCTACACGCGCACCCCTCACGTGTACCTCGTACACGTACCCTTTACAGCATATTAGAATCAGAGGATACATTAGAGATTGTACACGTACTTTTGATATTTATTAATAAAATATAATTGTTTCCTTGTTTTGTATTTCAGTTATCGCAATACAAAATTTGCTGTTACAAATTTTGGTGAACCCGACGTGAAAATCTCTACCTCTCATCTCTACTGCTGTTTTATTCAAGTCTACCAAAACAAGAAGATGTCTACCAAGCAAAGCACCTCCTCCACTCCATCCAAGAAGACCTACGCAGATATCCCGTAGGGTACCCCCATGGCTGCTACCTCCCCTGCTACGCAGTCAGTTGGCATCTCCACAAGAAGAATGGCGAAGAAGGCTGCTGTCAATGCTGCTGCTGCCAGTCTACGCTCTGCACACGTCCCAACTAGGCCGCGCAAATTCTCTGTCGCCTCCATAGCTGCTGCCGCTAAAGACTCTTGGTCGCCTCATCTCCTTCACGCGAGGAGGGTAGAAGTGTTAAGGGTGACAAAAAGGCTTCCCCACGCAAATCAAGGCGTCGCCAAAGAAGAAAGAAACATCAACTCCTCGGCGTCGCTTGGTCATGGTGATAAGTGGTGATACCCTTGAGGATCGAATGCAAAAAATGAATGAACTCCTTGAGAAGATGATGAAGGAGAATGAAGAAAAGAACAAAAAAATTGATGAGCTCCAAAAAGAGGTGGTGGCACTCCGTGACAGGAAGGCCGAGAGCGAGCATGGTGACACCGATAGGGATGTTGATAGCGATAGAGAAGTTGGCGAAGATAGGGAAAAGCGAAAGAATGAGATCGGCAACTTCACCAAGAGAAGGCTGCAGGAGTTAATAGCCAAGACGATCAAGTGTCAGTTGGATGATAGCTCGACAAGTAGTGGACGCTACATCAAGCCATACACTAAGAGGATTGACGATCTGCGCATGCCATCGGCTATCGGCCCCAAAATTTCAACGATTCGACGGAAGGGGAACCCCGAAGCAACACATCGCCCACTTCGTCGAGACATGCAACAATCTTTGAACGAAGGTGATCGTTTGGTGAAGCGATTCGTTCGTTCGCTCAAAGGGATCGCATTCGACCGGTACACGATCGGACTCGAGTCAATTGACATACCGGGGTCACATGGAAGATTAATTCCTTAACAGATTCTACAAAGACCAGGACGTGTCGTCGGCATGAGCGAATTGACAAAGACATCTCAATGGCAAGACAAGCCTGTCGTCGATTACATCAACAATTGGCGTCGCGGCGATGCGAATGTAAGGATCGCTTAAGTGAAGCGTCGGCCATTGAAATGTGCGTCAACGGGATGAAATGGGACATTCTTTACATCCTGAAAGGGATCATGCCAAAGAGCTTCCAAGACCTGGCTACCCGCGCCCACGACATGGAGATCACAATCAAAGAACATGGTAGTGCTCGACCAAGTTCTTCTAAGGTGACAAGTGAAAAGAAGGAGTTCAAGAAAACTGATAAGAACTCCAAATCGTCAACAAAGGAAACAATGGTCGTCGAAACCAAAGAAAGCGCACCCGTGAAAATATTGTCAAAGCCTAAGTATGAAAAGAAGAAAGAGTCATTCTCTTACAACTACCAACGAGACAAGCCTACATTGAAAGAGTTGCAGGCTAAGAAATACCCATTCCCAGTTCGACTTGTCGGAATGCTTGATGATCTCTTAGAAAAGAAGGTTATACAATTGCCGAGTCCAAGCGCCCGAGCAAGCAAACAAGACAAACGATCCCAATTCGCCGTTATCACAGGCTGGTAAGTCATCCTATTGAAAAGTGTATAACACTCAAGGAGAAGATCATGCCGCTCTCCAAGGAAGGGAAGATCATTCTTGACTTGGAGGACACAAAGAACCACAAATCAAACTACGTAGTCACGGAACAACTTGACGAGCCAATTATACGGCAAGGACAATGTGTGTATATGTTGCGATTCGGAAGTTTTGAGCACGTGGCATTACGGATCCAAGGGTCATTGTCGTCGCTACCTCCAATGTCATTGGAAGAAAGACTACCTCCTCAGGATAAGAATGAGGAAAAGAAGCATGAAGATGACGATGAAGGTTGGACTTTGGTTACGCGCAAGAAGTCAAAGAAACAAATAAGACAGACAGCGCAACCTGTTCATCGTCGAAGAAAACAATCAAAGAAGACGAAACATCGCAAGACGAAGGGAAAGAAAAAGTCCAAAATAGTTGTCAAACCACATGTCTTGCCAATTGATTTGCTGGAGCAAGAACCACCAAGTCCCGTCACCTTAGAAGAATTCTTCCCGCGAGATTTCATGAACAAGGTTACTGCGTGCACCATCTCAGCTACTAAAGGTGGCGACGATGAAAAGAAGAATGAGGAAAGGGGCCTAGATGATGCGGTATCACCACAACAGTCTCATTTTGAAAAAGAGAACGAAATAGTGGCTGCTCTCGATGCCCTTCCTACAAACATGGGGTGGAAACAAATCTTTCATCTACCTAAAGAGAAGCGTAAGGGCGATAATTCAAGGACTTGAGAATCCGAATTGTACGCGGGTAAGATGAAGGAAAAATGCGAGCCTCCCGAGCAATCAACTGGATGTGTCTCTGCAATGCGGCTTTGAGTTTCTCAGATGAGGATTTACTTCTTGGATCCAAGCCTCACAACAGGCCACTTTATGTGTCGGGGTACATCCGGGGGCAAAAGGTCAAGCGCATCTTAATAGATGGAGGCTCAGGAGTCAATCTCATGCCAAAATCCACCATGAATGAATTAGGGATCACAATGGATGAACTCTCGAGTAGTCGAACAATGATTCATGGTTTCAACTTGAATGGGGAGCGTGCGGTTGGCATGATCCGTGTGAACCTTACCATGGGTGATCTTTCTTCCGACACATTGTTCCATGTCATGGATGGCAAGACATCGTTCAAACTATTGCTGGGGCGACCTTGGAAGCACGAAAACGGAGTTGTCGCCTCAACCCTCCATCAATGCTTGAAATATTATCGTGGTGGTGAAAGGAAGATAGACGGAGACGCCAAACCCTTTTCTAAGGTCGACTCTTTCTTTGCTGATGCAAAATTCTTTGAAGAGAATGGTACTTCCAGTGAGTTCATGCCAACCACCATCTCTTCAACAGGAAAAGGAGGTAAGCGGGAAAAGAACATCATCAAAGAGGATGAAGCTGCAAGTCCTACTAAAAAAATGATGTTAAGAAAGATGTAGACAAGGCCAAAGAAAACGAGATACTCTGTTGCATCACCCAAGAAGCAAGAGACGCCGCAGAAAACTACACCACCAGTATTACGATACATCCCAAAATCTCGCCGCAAAGATGGAGAGAGTCCTTTTGCAGAGTGTCTAACACCAAAGATAGAGCCTAAGGATAAAAAATCAAGTCTGGTGTTCAAGCAGGAATGGGTGGCCAAAGTCGTTACACTTCTACCAAGTTCATCTCAAATGAAGATTGTGAGACCTCCTCCGAATGGTTTAAATGTTCATCCAGTCAATCATCAAGTGAGGAAAATAAGGGGATATTTGATTCCAATGCTTACAAGCTACTTGCGAAGGCTGGATATGACTTTACAAATCCGACTCCTCTCGGCAAAGTTATAGAAGTTGAGCCGTACGGTCTTAACAAAGCGCAACATGAAGTGTTCAAGCAAGATGGGAGCTTCATGGTGACCAGGGCCGGGCTCGGATATGAGTCTCCTGCGCTGTGAAGATTGGTGCTCGTAGAAAAGGGGCTCTTTGCATCTTCTCGGCACATCACAAAGAGAAGAGGTCGAAAAAAATGAAGAAGGAGAGGAAAAGATGCATCCATCTTCAGTCTTCGATCGAATAAGTCCACCTGCAGAGAAGTGTCGTCCTTCTATATTTACAAGGTTAGGGAGACCAAATGCTTCAACCAAACACATTTCTGTCTTTGTTAGGCTTGGCAATCAAGGAGAAAGTAAGGTCAAAGTGTCAACACCTTCGTTGCGCATAAACAAGAAGGGCACAATACATGAACGCTTGGGCGGTCCATCAAAAACAGTCTTCAGTCGACTAGGGGCTCCCAAGAAGAATAGTGGCAAGGGTCGTCCTCTCTCAACTTCTGCAACACAAAATGAAGAAGAAGTAAGAGTAAGCGATGACTTGAGAAGCGCAATACCATCTCGTATGAAGCGTATGCAAGTAGTGGATATCATCCAACATGAGCCACTCAAAGCAAGGAGGCGCGTACTAGTTCTTCTTGCGGCCAAAAAAAGAATGCCGAAGAGCTTGTGCCTTCATCTTCACGTCCCTGTGATAAAAAGAAGTCAAGTGACTTGGAAATTACAACGTCGTCATATCACATCACAGTAGAAGAGATACCTGACGAGAACGAAGAAGTTGAGGCGGATGAAGCCCCTGAAACACTCGAAGACGGGGGGCAATCGACTGTAGATGAACTCAAGGAACTCAACTTGGGAACTATTGAAGATCCTCGGCCCATTTATGCCAGTGCTCTACTGACTAAGGAAGAAGAAGAGGAGTACTACAAGTTGTTGGTTGAGTACAAAGATGTCTTTGCTTGGAGCTATAAAGAGATGCCTGTACTCAGCCAAAAAATTGCAGTTCATCGTCTAGCAATCAAGAAAGGCACTAGTCCCAAAAAGCAACCTCAACGTCGTTTCAGGCCGGAGCTTGTACCTGAAATTGAAAGGGAAGTCAATAAACTCATTGAAGCAGGTTTCATTCGAGAAGTCAAATATTCTACTTGGATAGCAAACATTGTCCCAGTCAGAAAGAAGAATGGACAACTGCGCATATGTGTCGACTTCAGAGACCTTAATGATGCATGCCCAAAGGATGACTTCCCTTTGCCAGTTACATAGTTGATGATTGACGCAACCACTGGTCATGAAGCCCTCTCATTCATGGATTGTACTGCTGGTTACAATCAAATACATATGGCACCTGAAGATCAAGAAGCAACAGGTTTTCGAACCCCAAAAGGGATTTTCTGCTACACAGTCATGCCGTTTGGATTGAAGAATGCTGGCGCTACGTACCAACGCGCAATGCAAAAGATCTTTGATGACATGCTGCATAAAACAATAGAGTGTTATGTTGATGACGTGGTTGTCAAATCAAAAAAAAAGAGAAGACCACATCAAAGACCTTCGAACCGTCTTTGAAAGACTTAGAAAATGTCAACTCAAGATGAATCCACTCAAGTGCGCATTTGGAGTCACATCTGGGAAGTTCTTAGGTTTTGTGGTCAGGCATAGAGGCATTGAAATTGACCAAACAAAAATCAAAGCTATCAACGAAATGCCGGAACCAAAGACATTGAAAGAGTTGCGCGGATTGCAAGGACGTTTGGCATACATCCGAAGGTTCATCTCTAACTTAGCCGGGCGTTGCCAGCCGTTTAGCCATCTCATGAAAAAGGATGCTCCATTTCAATGGGATGAAAAATGCAAAAATGCTTTTGATAGCATCAAGAAGTACTTAGCCGGTAGCGCGCCGATCTTTGGGGCACCAATTCCCGGAAAGGCCACTTGTCCTCTACATTGCAAAGACAAGAACGCTCACTGGGGGCAATGTGTGCTCAAGAAATTGAAGACCGCAAGGAGAGAGCACTCTACTACCTGAGTCGTACCTTGGTTGGAGCCGAGTTGAATTACGCGCCCATAGAGAAGATATGTCTTGCTTTGGTGTTCGCCATCCGTAGTTGAGGCACTACATGCAGGCGCATACCATACACGTGGTCTCAAAAGCCGATCCAATCAAGTACATACTCTCAAGACCAGTCTTGTCGGAAGACTTGCGAAATGGGCAATGTTGCTTAAAAAGGTATGACTTGGTTTTCGTGCCTCAAAAGGCCGTCAAAGGTCAAGCTATCGCCGACTTCTTTGCTAATCATCCAGATTACCAGAGAGTGGGAAATTTCAGATGACCTCCCAGGAGAAGAAATTTTCTATGTGGACATCCTACCTCCATGGCAAATGTACTTTGACCAGTGCTTTGCAAGGAAGGACGGAGCTGGAGCCGGAGTTGTATTCGTAACTCCACAAAATCATCTCATGCCATACTCCTTTACGCTCACTCAGTTGTGCTCAAATAATATGGCAGAATACCAAGCTCTCATACTCGGCCTCCAAATGGCGATCGAAATAGGTGTTAGAGATATGGACATCTACGGCGACTCGAAGCTGGTGGTCAACCAAGTCCTTGGTGAATATGAAGTAAAAAAGGAAGACTTGATTCCCTACCATCAACGGGCATTACAACTGTTGAATCAACTTGAGGACATCCATGTTGGTCATGTGCCAAGGAGTGCCAATAAGTTGGCTGACGCGCTTGCTAATCTTGCAGCCACTTTGGCACTGGGGGCAGAAGAGTCTATGCAAGTCCCAGTCTGCAATCGTTGGGTAGTATCATCGCTTGAAGGAGAAGAAAATGTAGACACAACCAACATGATTTGCGTCTACACAGTTGATGAAGATGACTGGCGTCAACCTATCATTGATTTTTTGGACCACCAAAAACTACCCGATGATCCCAAACACAAGGTAGAAATACGTCGACGTGCTCCAAAGTTCATTCACTATAAAGGGACACTCTACAGACGTTCTTTCTCAGGCCAATGGTTGAGGTGTCTAAGCAAGGACGAAGCTACTGAAGCAATGCAAGAAGCTCATTCTGGCATTTGTGGTGCTCATCAATCTGGGCCTAAACTTCATGATCGTGTAAAGAGAATGGGGTATTACTGGCCAACCATGGTACAAGATTGTATGGACTTTGCGAAAAAATGTGAACCCTGTCAGTTCTACGCAAACTTCATACACCAACCGCCGGAGCCGTTGCATCCTACTGTTTCTTCATGGCCCTTTGAAGCTTGGGGACTTGATGTTGTGGGACCTCTTACTCCAAAGGTCTCAAATGGACACGAGTATATCCTCGCTGCCACTGACTACTTCTCAAAATGGGCAGAAGCCATCACACTACGGGAAGTGAAGAAAGAAAATGTTGTGGACTTCATTAGAACCCAAATCATCTACAGATATGGTGTACCTCAACGTATCACAACTGACAATGGGAAACAATTTTTCAACCATCTGATGACAAGTCTGGGAGAAAAATTCAAGTTCAAACAATACAAGTCATCCATGTACAATGCCTCTTGCAAAAATGGTTTGGCTGAAGCCTTTAATAAAACTCTTTGCAATTTGTTGAGAAAAGTAGTAGCAAAGTCAAAGCGAGATTGGCATGAAAGAATTGGTGAGGCGTTGTGGGCATATCGTACCACATACAAAACACCTACTCAGGCAACCCCGTACGCGTTGGTGTATGGAGTGGAGGCCGTGTTGCCTTTGGAGTTGCAGATCCCTTCCTTACGCATTGCTATTCAGGAGGGACTCACAGATGATGAGAATGACAAATTGCGATTAGCAGAGTTGGAAGCTCTCGATGAAAAGAGATTAGAGGCTCAACAAAAGCTCCAGTGCTATCAAGCAAGGTTGTCACGCGCATTCAACAAAAAAGGTGCGCCCTCGTTCTTTCCAAGTAGGAGACCTCGTCCTTGCGATACGAAGACCAATCATCACCTCTCACAAGCCAGTTGGCAAGTTCACCTCTAAGTGGGATGGTCCATACGTGGTACAGGAGGTCTATACAAATGGTGCTTACAAAATCGTGGATGAAGACGGCGTTCGAGTAGGCCCAATCAATGGGAAGTTTTTGAAGCGTTACTATTCTTAAATCCCAACAGTGAAGGCTCCTAAGCAAGAGCGTAAACTGCAAGTCCAAGCTCCTAAGCAAGAGGTTAAACTGTATACAAAAAAAAAAAAAAAAAAAAAAATACTCCTTTCTTCCTTTATGAACTACGTCGGCTTGATCTTGTGAAATACACTTTGTACTTCACAGGTACGTAGGCAACTTGGGTGGAAAAGTTACCCAAGTTCTAGCCACACCCCCAACAAAAAAATCCCTCTCTTGAACTACGTTGGCTTGATCTTGCAAGTTGTCATCTTGGTAGCTTTGCAAGTACGTAGGCAGTTTGAGCAAACACTTTGTTCAAGTGCAGCCACACCAAAAAAAAATATACAAAAAAAAACAACAAAATTACTCCTGGCCCGCAAGAGTTTAAACTGTGTACGGCTAAAATTACACTCAATCATCAACCAAGTTTGTAAAAGACCAAGGCCATGTTAATTGATGATGAGTTCCGCTTGAGCTTGGTTTTCACACTCTTTGCTTTACGATTAACCTTGGATGGCTCTTAAAAAAAAGGGGACACATCGCATACAGGTAATGAAATGGTGTGGCAGTCTGGCACATAAAGGCTTAAAACTTCCTTACAATCGACGAGCGAGTTCATTGCATGGTAACTCCAAAGGGAACCAAAGATGACCCATCCAGGAGTAGCTCGTTCTCTCTTGGAGTCTACAAGTCAAGTCCATTGCGAGTTGCAGCCCTGCAAAAAAAAAAAAAAAGGACAAGTACAAGTTAATATAGAGAATATGCGGAAGTCTTTTGCAAGTAGGAGGGACATCAGGTCAAGAAGTGCATTCATCCGGCAGGTCTCATGAGGAGAGGGTAATAAAATAATAGTCTTCATAAGGAGGTTCATTGCATGAGTCTTCAAAACTGTGTCGCGATGACCCGAATGGGTTCACCCTGACACAACCTGTCGCGATGACCCAAAAATGGGTTCACCCTAACAGGCAATAAGTCTTCAAAACTGTGTCGCGATGACCCGAATGGGTTCACCCTGACACAACCTGTCGCGATGACCCAAAAATGGGTTCACCCTAACAGGCAATAAGTCTTCAAAACTGTGTCGCGATGACCCAAAAATGGGTTCACCCTAACAGGCAATAAGTCTTCAAAACTGTGTCGCGATGACCCGAATGGGTTCACCCTGACACAACCTGTCACGATGACCCAAAAAATGGGTTCACCATAACAAGCAATAAGTCTTCAAAAGTGTGTCGCGATGACCCAAATGGGCTCACCCTGACACAACCTGTCACGATGACCCGAAAAATGGGTTCACCCTAACAAGAATAAATCTTCAAAAGTGTGTCGCGATGACCCGAATGGGTTCACCCTGACAACTCGACAGGAGGCTGAAATATTGTCTGAAATAACAAATCATCATGCGGTCGACGGATCGGGTACATTGCGTGACAACTCCGAAGAGAGTCGAAATGATCCGACCGGAGTAAATCCACATTAGTTGATAAGCTGGATATGAAGTAACAATATAACCTGCACGCAATACTACCAGTAAAGAAGCACACAAGCAAGAAATAATATATCCTAACGAAACAAAATGGAAGCAAACAAACAAATGCAACTTGACGGTTGACCTTTGAATTCTTCCTAGCATTAGTCTGACAAAGTATAAATTAAGAAAAGCCAAAAAAAAGCCATAGAAGATTAGTGTTTTAACTTATTTGGCTAGTTGACACGATACAACCTATTTGTCAATTGATCTGCAAAATGAATAAATTCATATAACTGTCGGATGTTGGCAAAACTCAAGCTTTGTTAAAACAAATTAAATGAAAAGTATGACTTCATCATCGCAGCCAAGGCCCATAATCACCATCGTGGTCATAGTTTTCACCCTCTTTGATGCAATCACCATATCGTTTCTCATTCCGACGCCGCCTTCACCAAAGTGCCACCGCGCTCCAAGAAAGGGGATTAGATCAAGGACCCTCTTTGATGAGGATCAACTCGGTGGCTCCGCCTAGCACTTAACTCGCGACAAAGAAAAAGAGGACAAACAATCAAGCAATCGTCTATCTTGATCGTGTTTATGTAGCGATGGGAACTGGACAAGATTTCACTTGTTTCCATATCATCAAAGATCAAATTACAGACCGACAAAATAGACCATATTGCTAGAGAAAAGAACCGCGGTCTAAGTAATGGCGAAAAGAACGAGATGAGCATATCAACGGTTCTTAATTCGGATCGTCGCAAAATTCGAAAATCCAGGAAATAGTTAGCCGTGTAAGAAATTCGGCAAAAAGTATCGTAAGTATATTGCAAAACCACATACCATGGCCAAACTGAAACATGACACAAATAAGGAAATTAGAGGAAAGGCGTAAAATTTACTTGTATCATCAATTGGGTCTGTCAAACGATGAAGATGAACATGGAGGATTTAATGCAAGACGATGTTCGATAACAATGGAACTGTGTCATATATATAAAGAAAGGCAAAGAAGTTAAGAGTATGGTGTCATGAGCTGCTAGAAAATTTAGCGATTGGCAAAGAATAACATGCTCTATTTGATAAAAGCTCAAATCTTTAAGCTTAGAAGAACGATGGTTTTATACCAATAATACAAGAAAAAGAAGAAGGAATAAACAGACATCAAGCGATTAATCATACCTGTGGAGCAGAGAAAACGAAGCTGCTTTGATAAGCATGGAGACTTGCTGTCATATATATATATATATATATATATATATATATATATATATATATATATATATATATATATATATGGGATTGGGTGTCTTTCTTTAACCCTATTTCTAGGAAGTTTTCTATCAAACAAATAATCAAAAAAAAGAAGGGAATAAGGAAACCCCACCTAATTCTTCGTGTTTCGTATATACGGAGTTGTTCACATAGACTTCGACGTATGTTTGGTTAACTAGAAGATTAATTTTGGCCTATAATTGCTATTTAGGCTGGAGTTGTTAAAGAAAAAATCGCTCGCCAAATTAAATAATGATAGAGTGACGTCAAAAGAGATGGTCATCCTTACGACAAGTTTGGATATCTGATGACTTTCAAGTCAAATAGAAAAACTGTGTCAGCCGCCAAGTCTAAAAAAAAATGACAGGGTGACATAAAAAAAAGGGTTACTACTTTTACGACGAGTTTGGGTACGCCTTGACTTACAAGTCGAAACAAATCCACCCGCCAAGTCAGAGGATGATAGGGTGACAATACAAGAAGAATGGAGCTACCCTCGCGACAAGTTAGGGTGCTTATCATCGACTTCCAAGTCAAGCCAAGTGGAGTTGCCTTCACGACAAGTTAGGGCGCTCATCATCGACTCCCAAGTCAAAGCAAAATGTATCGAGACCTCGCCACGTCAAGACACCAAAAAAAGGCGCACGTGACAAGGTCTCGAGGGGGCAATTTGTAGGCACGGAAAATTTATTAATGTGCCGAATAAATAAAATAAATTTATTATTCTGAGTTAATACCAAATTTTAACTTAATTTAATTAATTTGTTCCGATTAAATGAAATATGGGTCGATTCGGATTACAAAGGAGTTATTCGGATCACTAAACCCAGAAAGAATCAAATTTGGGCCAAGGTTGCTAATAAACTCACAAATGGGCCTGTGACCATCAAAGTCCAATAAGGGGAATTGAAACTCTATAAATAGAGCTTTTCTCATTCATTCAAAGGGTTGGAAATTCATAATTGCAAAGGAGCTAGAGAGAACAAGGTACAAAATTCCTACAAATCCTCTCTGTCAAAATCATTGCAAGCAGTCAACAAGCACATCAAATCGTGCGGCCTGCGTTGAAGATTCAATCACAAATTCAAACCTTCAAGAGAGATTCAAGTCATCGCGACCCTCTCAAGAAATCAAATCTACATCGCGTGTAGAGCAATTAAGTTGTCTACACGCGCACCCCTCACGTGTACCTCGTACACGTACCCCTTACAGCATATTAGAATCAGAGGATACATTAGAGATTGTACACGTACTTTTGATATTTATTAATAAAATATAATTGTTTCCTTGTTTTGTATTTCAGTTATCGCAATACAAAATTTGCTGTTACAGTATCATCTTCGCACTTTTTCATGTTGATCGAAATATCCTCCATTTTACTACAGCTTGAATGTCGTAGAGGCCAAAACTTGTGTTGAATTGTATCCTTGCTTGGAGCAGTTCCTTGCAATGCTACCTTTGAAGTAGCACAACCCATTATTATTATTATTATTATTATTATTATTATTATTATTATTATTATTATTATGTTTTTTTTTTTTTTAAATTATTTGGGATCTATTATAAAGTAATTTTTGAAAATTAGTAAGGTTTAAAATTGGTGACAGAAGAAAATGTGACATTTGACATTTTGACGAAGTTGGCTTTATTTAAATAATTTTTTTGCAAATTTAGGTTGCTAATAACTAACTATAGTTGGTAACTTATTGGATTATGATGTAATGTTGATATGTCTTAAGTGGCTTATATACATAAATATACAACAGTGTTGAGTTAGTTACCATGTTAGCAATTTGAATCTATTTTTAGATAGAGTAAATTATCAATTACACCCACGCTTAATCCACTTTTTTTAGATAGAGTAAATTAGCAATTCAAATAGTCCCAAACAGCGGATTGACAAAAAAATAGCATATTTGGGACTTTTAGCATATTTGACCGGTCAATATGCTATTTGGGGTGTTTGGTAAACAGCATATTGGGATAGTAGATTGGGGCCGAATCTACTATTTTACAATATGCTGCTCCCCCCAGCATATTCTAAGAGTAGATTGGGAAAAAAAGTAAATTCACATTTTTACCCTTAGGAAAATATAACCTTACCTTTATTCCATAGTTAATTCATGTACTTACTTGTCATTTTACAAAAGATTGAGATAATCTGCTATTTTAAATCTGCTACTTACCAAACACCTTTAACAAAATCTGCTAATCGAATATACTAGTCAAACCTGTCAACAAAATCTGCTAATTATAATCTGCTTTTATAATCTGCTTCTGCCAATATTAATCCGCTGTTTACCAAACAGAGTCTATACTCAAATTAATAGCTCATGTTATATTTTGCACCCAATGACATTTTCAAGTGAAATTTTTTATGAAATGACGATTTTTCCCCCGCGATTATAAGTCTCCGTTTGGCTTTTGATTCTCCATTTACTTCCCCTCTTTTCACTTGTTTAACCTAATTTTTCCCAAATTTTTCCTCCAAAAATTCCCCCTAAAAATTCTCCCAAATTTCCATCATAATATCTTTAATCATTGTAAGTTGTCCTTCTAATTCTTCTTTCTAATTTATTTGTAGTTCATTGTCTGATTTCCGCTACTTTGGTAATGTCGTGTTTATACTAGCCATTAAATTTGTTAACTCTAATTTCTCTGTTTTTAATTTCTCGATTTAGATTTTCTGGGTTTTGTATTTGAAATTTATGGGTTTTGTATTTGAAATTTCTGGGTTTTGCATATTTGTTCCTTAAATTAGGTTTTTCCATCTTTGAATTTCTCCCTTGTAGTGGATATATTGTAGGAAATGACTTCAAAAACAATGGGATACACTTACCTTGAGGATGAGTTCTTCAAATAAATTTGGGGAAAATGAAAGAGAATAGGGAATGAATGAATGAGGAGAAAGAAGAAATAAATTTGGGGAAAATGAGAGACAAGAGTGAATGAATGAAGGAGGAGAAAGAAGGCAAATAATTACGCTTAATAATAGAAGAGGGAAGGGTAAAATAGTCATGAAATTGTTGTTTTGTCGGAAAAAATTTAAAATTGAAGGAAATATGGCCTGAATCCGATATTGGGTGCAAAATGTAAACTGGGCAATAATTTTGGTGTAAAATATTAAAAAAATTTGACGTGGGGGTATATGTAAAAAAGTGGATTAAGCTTGGGTGTAATTGATAATTTACTCTTTTAGATATGCATAATACAATGTTGATGATACACACCAAAATGAGACTAAGGGTGGCTTAGCATTTATCTCTTTTTTGTCTTATTTCCCAAGTGATTAGTAGGTTATATATAAGGGCATTAGTTACTTTCTAATAAACAATCAATAAATTTTATGAATGAACTTGTGAAATTTATCTGATTTGGTTAATAGAATCTAGGTGTTAATTATACCACAATTGGGTAACCTATCGATCTTTGATTGAACAGCCGCATTTTCTATCCTTTTTAATTTCCGTCTTAACTTATATCGTATCATTTAATTATCAGAGCCCGCTTTCCTCTCTTTTACATCACACTGATTGCTATCCAAAATGTAGAGAATTGAGTACTTCTGCCGTAATATACGACATAATTACTCTATTGAAGAGCAGATGGAAGAAGCAAAAATGGGTGGCATCATCAAGTCATATACACTCACCACCCTAAGTGCAATGTACGCAAAAAGGAATGCTGATATATGCTTATGGTGTGACGAAATATGGTCCGCTGATCATATACATAGCTGTTTGTGTGTTCCTGATCACAATTGTATGTTTACTTGCGGCGAAGATTTCGAGGTTTTTGCTTTTGTTAAGGTTTCAAAGGAGGGCTTGAAGCCTCTAATAGTGGATAACTCAGAGGTTGAGGCACTTGTTCACTGCGCAGAGAAGGTGTTCGATGAAATTTGTGAACCAAACTCATGTGTACCGAGGGATTGTACAACGGTTTCTGGTGCACACAAGGTGTTCGACAAATTCCCGAACAAAATTTGTGCTCTAATCAACTAGAAAAGGTGGTAATTAATTTTACTGGAATCCAAACTCCTATTAGTGCAAATTTGACTCCACCTTGTGATAAAAATGCTGAACTCACATCGCTAGCACCAGTTGCAACACCAGAGATATCTCAAGAGGCAACCGCTCACGGTGGAGATAGTACATGGTATGCTAATGGTATGGTACAATCTGACTCCCATATGCTCACTCACAATCTACATGTTGTTGCTCAGCCTATGTCCGAATGCAATTTACTACCAAATGCCCAATCACAATCTGCCCAGAAGGTGCTCAATGAATTGCCAGTTCCATCCTTTATTTTAGAAATGGCCAAGGCTGCCAAAGTTGTTGAACTTGACTCCCTTCAAGGTGATAGTGAGCCTGCGCTGGACGTAGTTGTAGAAGAAATATCTATGCAATTGCCGAGTTGTATTGTACAGGTATGGTGTTCTTCTATACGATTGAAGACCAATTTTTCATATCTAAGGAACTTTAATGGTTGGCAATATTCTAACAAAGTGCATCAACTTAGAGATAATCTACTTGCTGGGAACAGAGGCGGAACCAGGATTGCGATACACCTAGGGCTAAAGTTTAGGTATAAAAATTGATATATTGAGAAATGGCCTTTTTAAATTCAATGCAAGGTTTAAAATATGTTTGATAGTATGTCACTTAAAGCTATGAAACTAGTGTTTGATCATGTTTATTAGTAGAACAAATAGCCATATTTAATCCTACTTTCTACGCTAAAATATTTGTTTTTAGCATAATTATATGACCTACACGTCATAACTCTACAATTTTATTAGACTTTACATTGACCTATTTACATAACTTACTTGGAAAAGCCAAAAAAATATGCATATTGCGAATAAATTTTCAAACTGTTGGAATTTCTAATATTCCCTCCTAGTCTGAGTGTTGGTTCCTCTTTCAATTTCCATGTTAGTCGGGTGTTGGTTCCTCTTCCCTTTTTTGGTAAGTTTTGTGTGGTCCAAATTCAATTCTATGTGGGGTGCAGTGTTTTGTGTGATCCAAATTCGTTTTCTTAATTTTGGTGCCCAAAGGAAAGGGAACCAACACTCAGACTAGGAGGGAGTATATTTTTTTAATATCTTTATAATTTAAAGATAAATAAATGAAATTGAAATAAGTTCCAAGATATATAAATGTGTACTCTAATTGTAAAACATGAAAAATTATGAATATTAATATGAGCTTTGATATTTTTGGATGTGTCAAATTAAAATTATTTTACATTTTAAATCAAAAACCTTGTGTAAACCTCCTCCCAAATCAAAAAGTGACACTTGGAAAGCAATTTGAGCACGATTGAAGAAAGACGTACAAAAGGAAGCATAAGGATAGGGGAGTATGGGACACGTGAGATGGTATATAACCAATTGGGTCAATATACAAAGGATATAAACTTAAGAAGGCCCACATAACAAAACTTTCTCCCAGATTTATCTAGGGCTATAGCCCTAGTAAAATTGGGCTGGATCCGCCCCTGGCTGGGAACTTGTACCTTGAACATCAACATCCTCATATGGCAAGTGAGCCATTTTACGTTCTAAATACAATGCATTTTCGTAAGAGGCATTTATTGTTAAATGCTTTAGATTCGATGATAACCTTAATTTTACCTATGATTTTGGGAGTTCAAGCTTGTTATACTAGCGTGTTTGAGTCGAAAATGGGTTGGAGAGCCTTCTTAACCTTCAAAGAACTATATAGTTGGGGTATACGACCATTAGGTTACGACTGGCCGTGCCTAAAACTATCACTAGGAGGACAAATGTTTTTGCTAAGACTTCACCTTAGATATAATCAAATTGGTTATATGTCGTCTTACATTCTTATCTATGATCCTGGAGATTTGGTATTTGGTGCAACACCTTCAGGCATTATTTTTGTCTTTATAGAGTGGAATACCCGACTTTGGTTCTCCACCCTTGAGGACAAGGGTGTTTTTAGAGGTGAGGAAGATACTAATGCGAAATGCACTTGGAATTTGCTCAACCATCTAAGATTATGGTCTAAGTACAATGCTAGTAAGACAAACATTTGCTTTGTGCTCTTCTCCTATATTTTTGATCGAGGAGGTTTTGCATTTTTTGTGGGTCAAATATCTATGGTGGTGTTGGATGATTGGTTCGTGAAGCTACTGTTATTTTCATTTAAGTCTAGCTTCCCATATTCTATGATTGCCTTTGCCTCGATTCTTGACCTTGAGGACAATCTTATTCCTTGATGTATGACACCATCATGTATGATTTAGAGATAATCATCAACCAAGTTACTGGTAACGCAAAACTAGGTGTCGTAAAAAGCTAGAATTAAGCTACCAAATTAACAATTTATAAACCAAACTATACTCTAGATTACTCCAATTGATAAAGCAATATAGTGCAAGTAAGGGTCGATCCCAAGAGAAGTTCTTTTAAGCTAAATACTTGAATTGTAAACTATTGAATACTAATGACAAGTGTATAAACAAACAATGGTTATCAACAATGACAAACAATAGATGAACATAGATAAAGGGGGGGTTTTGAGTTGATTAGTAACATGAAAACAAATTAAAGTTGCAATATTTTTCTAACAAGCAATATGACAAACACTTGGTGAGCAAGAAAATTCAATATTAAAAAGGACTTGGTGTAATCCCTCCTTAGTAACCAACAAGGATAAAGTTTGACTCTTTTGTAATTCTCTCCTTATTATCCACCCAATACTATCAAATCAAGATGTTAACATACACAAATTAAACCATCCATGTATATCCTTCAAGTTTAATCAACAATTCATTAAACCATGAGTGAAAATTAAACATGAACATTAAGGGTTATGCCAAGACAAGAAGCTAGGATCAATTCTCACAAGATTAAACCATACAAATGAAAAAAGACATGAAATTTCCTACTTATTGCATGAATCCTTTAAACCAAATCAACATACAACAAGCTTGCTCCAATTAATCCTAGATAGATTAAACTATTTCTCTAGAATTTGCAATAGTTGGGTAAATAAGATGCAAGAGTGATCAATTCATACATTCATCTACTCAACATAAGAAAATAGCACAAGGAAAGATCAATGGATAAGTAAAGAGAGATTAAAAGAGTCTTACAATACCAAAGTTGGAAACTTTGGATGAATTACACCAAGATGAAAGACTTAGCCAACCATAGTTTGATTACAACCCAATTTTTGTGGAAAGATTACAATAAAAATGGAAATTGATTAAGGTCTAATTATTACATGATTAAAACTCAAGCATAAGATTTGATGGTAAGGAGGTGAAAAAGGGCTTTCCAAAACCTAATGCAAAACATGTATTTATAGTCTAAAAACAAGGCATAGGAAAATGGGCTTTCAATAGGAACATATGATGGAATTTAGAATCTCGTTTCCAGCCAAAACGGCGATCTGCCGTGGTCTTGTGATCTGCCATGCCGTTGCCGTTATTTTGGCAGACTGCGTTTTTTCCTGTGGCAGCAACTTGCGAGAGCCATAACTCTCTAGTTTCTTGGTCAAATAAGGCATGCGACCTACCGTTGGAAAGCTAAGATCACAAGTTTTCACCTCCACTTGGCCTTGCATCGATACGAGCTCTATAACTCTAGATATATGCGTTTGAAGTTGACCCTTGTGAAACCGAGTTCTCAATTCTTCATTTTGGCTCTTGTTTGTGCATGTCAAGGCTTCAATTCTTCCTTTTGCTTGCTTCTCTTGATTTTGCACTTATTCCCTTGGCTTTCCTTTTGCTCTCCTTCTTTGCCTTGGTAAGTTATAAGCTAAGTCTCTAAAATTACAACCAAAAGTGCAAACCGGTATATTATAACAAGTTCAACTAAAACCCGGTATCAAGCATGTTTATTGTGATAACGTTAACCTATTGACTCGTCACAATTTGACACTATCAGTTACAAATATTCATGCTCACATGGTCAGTACTCTTTTTCAAGGCTTAGCTTCAAGTAAACTTGAAATTACTAACCTCCTTCTCGGACTTGCGCATTTGGGTTTTTATATGGTATGCTACAAGTTCTTTGATAGAATTAAATTATATGCAGCAGTTATGGAATTTCCGGAGGCATTATCCAGGTTTGGGCAAAATTATACTACTAATTTGTGTGTACTGCTGATGCATATGGTCAAGGCAAAATTTGTGTGGCTCACATCAGTGAAGGGAAAATCACCCACTTTGTGACAGTTTGGGTATTTGATCCTGGTGGAAATGATAATTTCTTAACAGGTGAAACTTGGCTTAACTGGAAGGTACTTTTAAAGAAGGCCAAGGTTACAACAGGTCTAAAATGGGAGGCAAGTGTTTTACTGGAGAATGACCAACACCATCTCAGTGACACTATCTTTGTCTTTGATCCTGGTGGATTGCACATAGCTACTTGCTCTAATGCTTGTCTAGATCAACCTGTTGAATTTACGGATATGCAAGCTAAGAGATGTCTTGTTGAGGCAAACCTGATCCTTGAGGACAAGGATCGTTTCAAGGAGACGGTATAGATACACACCAAAATGAGACTAAGGGTAGCTTAGTCATTTATCTCTTTTGTGTCTTATTTCCCAAGTCATTAGTAGCCTATATAAGGGCATTAGTTACTTTCTAATAATCAATCAATGAATTTTATGAATGAACTTATGAGATTTATCTCATTTGGTTAATAGAATCTAGGTGTTAATTACACCACAATTCTGTTAAATTGGGTGACCTATCGATCTTTGATTGAACAGTCGCATTTTTTATCTTTTTAATTTCCATCTTAACTTAGATCGTATCAGTTGACAAATAATGTTAAATCATCTATAACAACAATAATGTGAAGAATTTCCAAAATGCCCGTCATGATTAAAAACGCCCGTGTGGCTCCGTTGAGGCCTTGACACCAAAAAAAAAATGATTCGAAGAACTTTCATCACTTAGTTGGCACATATTTTCAATGTTTTATTGGGCCTCTAAACCTTGAACTATATTTTGTGCTGAAATGGGTGTGTACCCAACGTTTTGCTTGAAGCGTAACTGAAAATTTAATGTAAAATTAGGAGGAATAAGTATGGAAGAATTAAGATATATTCAGGCATCATTTGGTTGCCTATTAGAATACAATTCAACCGGATTATCAAATTCATGGGAGTTAAGTTTCCACATGAAATTCATGGGATTTTAACAAATTCGTTTGGTTGCCCATATAGGAATTCAACTCCACATGAGTTTGCAATTACCTAGGGAGACCTAGGTAATCCAACTCCTCCATTAGTTGAAAACTCCTAGGAATATTGAATTCTCACACTTTGCCAAAAAATGGGCAACCAAACGAGCCCTCAATTTATGTGCATATCATCTAAAAGCTAAAATTTATGAAAATAAAAACAAACGTGAAAGTGATAAATGATCTCCTTCACTTTACTTTGAGGTGAGTTTAAAGTTTACTTGGGAGTAAAACATTTTTGTCTAACAAACATAAATGAAGAAATCATATAATTGTGATTACAACTTTGTTCCATTTAATGATTTTTCAGCCTTATGCAATTTACATACTCTTAACTAAGTCGATGTGTGTAAGACCATCACATACCAAGGTGTCTTACCAAGGACCACCCTAGCATGAGAGACTGTTACCATCTCGGTTGCCCGAGGCTAGTATATCAAAAGAAACCATTCCAAAAAATTTATTAAAGTATTTAAAGATAACTATTACATTGTCTCGAAATCCGACTCAAAAGAAAAGTATAAAGTCTCAATACAACTGAAACAAAAAGCTAAACTCGTAACAGCAGAAGCTAGACTCGAAGTGATGACATCCCATATTGTCCCCGTAGCTAAAGACAACCATCACCTGTCACAAACTGCTCACCGTCCCCGACTGGATCACCACAGTTTTTAAAACAATTAAACGGGGTCAGTTCACTGCATAATCAAAATAAGACAAAGTACGAAAAGATAAACAGCTGACCATCATCCAACTCCAACTCCCAATCACAACATTTAACCGACTACACACTAAAGTGTGTAGCCCTGCCAATGGGTGACCGCAGCCGTACCCACCTAAGCCCCCCGCTCATCAACGAGCGATAACCCTGTTCATTAATGTGTACATCCCCTCTTGTGGCGGGTTCCACAGAGGGCAAAATTAGGGCGTGAAGCCACTCCCGCAAGTGACTCCACTCAGCCGAGGACGCACCTCGCGAACATCACCATCAACCATCACAACTCCAACACCCAACTCCAAATCAACAATCACCAGATAATCACAATATCAAATCGTACAACAATCACAATACAATCTTAAATCAATTAAACAGTAAACCGAGTAGGGAAACCATACCTTTTCGCATTCCAAGCACACACAAGCAAACAATTATGATCCTTCACATATCCATCACCTACATAACATAATTATGTATAATTTCCACCTACTCAATCAATTAAGCATGCACATAACCTAGACTAATCATAACTTAATAGGAATATCAACTTAAAGAACAAACATGACTTTTCCTGATTTTCCAGCACATGACAGACTCGGTATAAAATGCATAACTAATTCCAGAAAAATCGAATCGATGCAAGGCCAATTGTATTGGAGCCCCATAAGTCTTAGCTACAAATACCATCCAACGTATTTTTCTCAAATTCCAAACTTATCAAGGGTTTTCTGACTGATTTCCAAAAGCTAACAGAAACCGTCGCATAAAAAGTATTGATTCATAAAACAAGTTTAAAATATCATTTTTCGGTAAATCCAAATCATATTGTCATCTAGACTCTACAAGGATAATGTATAAAAAAGCCTCAAAACTGAATCGACATATAAATTAGGGTTTTAAATCATTTTCCACAACCAAATCAGATTCGCGGAC
Organism: Silene latifolia; assembly: GCF_048544455.1. NCBI lineage: Eukaryota > Viridiplantae > Streptophyta > Magnoliopsida > Caryophyllales > Caryophyllaceae > Silene > Silene latifolia. The sequence continues at coordinate 221,399,255 of NC_133538.1, read as the reverse complement.
TTTTCAGCGACATGTTCATAAATGAATCACCTAGGACAAACCAAAAAGAATATGACTACGAAATTTGACATGCATAAACTAGACTTCAAATAAATAGGACTCTCTTTTAAAAAATTTCGAAGACGAGGAATTTAAGATAGTATAAAAAATTGAATGAAATCGACTTACAAACAGGGAAATCGAATCACGTTGAAATCGGTGAGAAATCTTCAATCAAATGAAAGGCTCGACAATTCCTCTTCCTCTCCCTCTCTCTAGGTTTAGATATGGTTTTATAGATGTTAAAATGAACTAGAAATGACTTAAGCCTTATAAAAAAAACCCTTGGTCAAAACATAAAAGAAACCGTCAAACTTGCTGAACCGGTTTACTCGGTCAAGTGCACTCGGCCGAGTAACACACACTCGACCGAGTAACAACCAAGTACTCGACCGAGTACTCCAACTAAAATACAGAGTATTACAGTCTTCCCTCCTTAAAAAGAACTTCGTCCCCGAAGTTCGCACCAACTACAACCAACAACACCTAACATCACATATAATTAGCACAATATAACTCATACCCATAATATAACTCATATGCATAACTAGTAAAATCTATGCTAACTCATATAAACTTGAGTAAACTCGGGTTGTCACATTTCATCCCCCCTAAAAAGAAGGTACGTCCCCGTAACCTAACTCATATAAAACCACACAAGCCACGCGATATCACGGTCCTTCCTCACAAATATAATTCATAAAAAAACATATAAACAACATATGCAACTATAAAATTCTAAATAAAACATATAAACAACATATGCAACTATAGTTCGACCACACACGGAAGCTATCATTCAATATAGTAACATTTTACCGCATTGTTTGAAGTAGTAATTACTAATGAAAATCCAAATAACCACATAGAAAAACATTGTATCACATTACATCTCCTTAAAAACAAACTTCGTCCCAAAGTTTCTTATTCATCACATATACCTACAGACCCCGGGGTTTCGTGATGCCCCACCAGCCTCTTTAACGATATAACAAACCACAATCCACCACATAAGGTCAATATTTTTGCTAATCTGTCATATTTAACTCGTTCCTAGGAGATTGTAAATCATCAAATCATGTCGCATTTCAGTAACAACTCGTAAAGCCCTTGTGCAGACCAAAGCTCACTTAGCCAACTGATACCAAAAGGACGAGACCAACCACTATAAACAACTTTCACTTATAACTGGATACTAGACAACCAACACCACTTGACGTATTATAAACTAATAACCTCATCTCAAAATCTCATGTCATACACATTGTCATGCCCCTGGAGACCGTCATAATTCGCCAATCGTTGTCGACCACATGTACGAGTGTTATACATATACTAACAACTTACTAAGTATGTCATCGACATTATCAAATAAAATCACTGTTTATGCACATATACTCGAACAGTAAACATATGCATTAACACAACCTTTAATTACATATCAATGTTATTACTAGTTCAAATAACCGAACATGCTTGACTTATTATGTTACTAATCATGCTTCCCGACAGAGTTACCAATTTCATCGCAATTATCAAAAATGCACAAGGGATGTAAACAACAAAAACCATCTTATCGTTACTCATGCTCATTACTATCATTAAGCTGTACATACATAGTATAAGTAGCTAATTCTCGCAATTACGCACAAATTTGTATCCATATTAGTACTACTTGGCAAATAAATTAAAATATGCACATGAATCAATTATACATGTATAACCCGTAATTCCACATCATGCTCAAACTCGGTACCCACACATGTTCGAATCATTACTACGCACTTGTTTACAAGCACAGTACATATTAGGACAATCATTATTTGCATCGTGATTAATAACATGTTCCATGTCAATTCATGTGGATCATAGAAATTTTTTTAAAAAAATGTGCACGCTTCAACACCAATATATTACCATCAATTAACTATCATTCACCTGCTCACGTCATCACACAAGCCATCTATTTGTATCGTCAACCATATATTGTCATATCACTAGACATGCTAGACTAGTTTCATGCAAATAAATCACTTAATACTTCCGTTTCAACATATTAGCTTCTTATTTGTATATCTACCCCAGTTTACATGATAATTAATAACATCATTAACTCATCGTACATTATTCATGGACTATTATACGACTTATCTCATCCTACAACGATTCATTCAACACATATTATGTTCTATCCCATATTCATGTCGATAGTATACTCAACTATCATGGAACATATTTGACTCAATCAGACTCGTTAGCTTAGGTAACCACATTTACTTGCACGTAATCAGACTTGTTACTATTTATAATATGTGCAACGATCAATACACTTAATCAACCTAGCTATCATTCATGTTCATGCTATTTGGAGACATCGTCATATAATAAGTGGCATATAAAACACGACACCCCCAATCTTTCAATGTCATCACTTATTCCACATAGGCTTATAGGTTAAGCTACTTCCCATGTCACCTAAACATGTTGCCAAAACATAGAAACTAAGACTTTGAAATTCATAGTATAACCTTTATTAGAAACTTGTCATCAAACACACATTCATAGGCACTATAAAGCATGCTATAACTTCCAGAATCACCAATAAACAACAATTTAACGAATACATGAGTTTTTATACTTTTTAGAAAATATAGGGAGTCGCGGAAGGGGAAGAGTTTAAATTAGGTCCAAAGCACAAATAATCAATTTATAAGGATTTTCCCAAACCGACGGGTCAAAACAGATTGTTATCAGCAATTTGTCGCGTTTCAAGGTCAACTTGCAAAAATCATAATTCATTAATGACACATCTGTTGGAATAAGTGTCCTCCGACAATAATGCGATCACAATTGTCGATCATAATGATCACATGTTTAAATCTCATATTTAAGAATACATGTAGTAAGTAATATTTTACAGTCAACTGGTCCACACATATCGGTAATGATTGGCTGACTAGAGTTTGACATTACTGTCGTGCGACGGCGGTGACCAGTTGATCCCCTTAGGTCATACCTATAGGGAAATACTCTTAATTGATTATTTAATTAATCGTATGCCGATACGAGTTAATTAAATTGCTTAAAATTGACGGATGATTTTGTGAGTAAAATTAACGTGTCTCATTGTAATTCGATTAAATAAGATACGTACTAAGTAATCAAATTGTTTTATTACTTAGATAAAATTATTGTTTACGAAACAATTGAAATTGAATGAATAATTTATTATAAATACAAGACGTTGTAATTTATAATTTGATAAACCATTTTGGTACAAGTAATCAAGAATTACTAGTGTAACACCCAGGATATTTAAGAACTTTGTTGACCAAGAATTACTAGTGTAACACCCATCAAGAATTACTAATGTTGACCAAACAGACCTTAGGGAGGAATGGGTGAGGGATCAGACTTGTTTCATGAGGTTTATAGGATTACTTGCTCGACCTAGCTGAGGCTACTCGGCCGAGTATCACCAATACTCGACCGAGTAGAGCCTACTCGGCCGAGTACTCTTGTACTCGACCGAGTATGGTCATTCTTTGTCGACACGTTAATATAAACGCAAGTTCGCGAGATTCATTTCATTTTCTCATTTCTTCGACAGTTCCTCTTTCTCTAACCCTAGCCTATCTCTACCCTATCAACCCATATCTTCACACTTTAATGAATTAGCCTAAACCTCTACCATGGGAATGACGGGATTCGCCGAGAAAGGATGACGGAAGTGGTGGTCGTCTATGTCACCGTCGATGCGTAATGTAGGTAAGTTTCTGCCTTGTGTTCTTGTGAGTGATTCTTTTAGTATAGTTGTGTAATAGGAGATGGTTATCGTTGTTAGGATGCTTATTGGAGTCGTGCGTGGCTGTAAATGGGAGTCTTGCATGCTTTGCGATGAGGTAGGGTTTCCCTACTCAGTTTACTGTTAATTGATTTAAGATTGTGACTGTATTGTGTATGATTGTCATTTGCTGATCATCGGAGTATTGGTGTAGTGGTGATAGCGGTGTTGTTGTGGTGTTGTGATAAGCTGTAAAAATTCGGGTGTGTTGTGATGGTGGTGGAGTCACTTGCGGGAGTGACTTCACACCCTAGTTCGCCCTCCGTGGAACCCGCCACGGGAGGGGATGTGCACATTAAGGGACAGGGATTATTAGTCGCTCGTGGATGAGCTGGACTAGGTGGGATGAGTTGTGGTTACCCACTGGCGGCGAGGATTACCTGTTGCGATGGGTAATCTGGTAGGGCTACACCCTTCGGGGCGTAGTCAGTTACTGTACGTGGTCGTGAGACTGGGATAGAGGATGATCAGCTGTTTATATTGTTATTCTGTCTTACTTTTGATTAGTCAGTACTGACCCTGTTGTTGTTGTTTTGTGAAACCTGCGGTGATCCATTCGGGGATGGTGAGCAGTTGGCTTAGCAGGTATTGTTGATGATGGCGGCTAGGATTGGAGGGATCGAGTCATCACGCTACCAGTCTAGAGAGGTAGTGTCATGAGTGTTATGATTGTACCTTTATTATAAAGACGATGTATTGAGTTGTATTATAAAAGACAGGTTAATAATATAAGTTTGTTCTTTTGTTGTCTAATTTGATCTACTCCCTCGGGAAACCGAGATGGTGACACCGTCTTACACTAGAATGGTCCTTGGTAGGGCATCCTGGTGTGCGGGGGTGTTACAAAGTGGTATCAGAGCCGACAATTTTGGAACCTGAACCAATGAATCTAATGAATATAGGGTGTCAATTAAAATGAACCTGGTGTATGTATGTTGGGAGCCCCAGCCGATGCTAGATTTTGGGTGAGTAGGCGCCCTCATTTCAAAATTATGGCCCCATCGGACTTAAGCCAGTCACGGGAAAAGGGTAGCTAGTGAGAGTCGTTGATTGCTTGGTGATGATTGTTGTGTGTATCTACTATTAGGGTGATATGTGTTTGATGTATGTGCGGAAAAGTTGAAGTGATCGATGGAATTGTTGCAATGTGCGATCGGTGATAAGTTAGCTTATTTGTTTCACGATGAATGTGTTGTGTGTTGAGTTGCTATGTTGCAAATGTGATTATGGTGTATATCTGGTGAATTAACGGAATTAGAGATGATGTGACATAAGAGTTAAACCTTGCAGGTACTATCATTAGATTGTTGAGTATGCTATAAGGATAGAATATAATAGTTTCAGGGCAAAGTGAGGAATGAAGGTAGGAGTGATGATTATTCCGATGATGGATGTGATGTTGTTATGTGTTTATGTGGTAGAAATCAGCTTTAATAGTGACGAGCCGGATGCACGGAACTCCGAACGATATTATTTGATTTTGCAGGAACAATGAAAAGTTACGACTTCTTCTTTGTTTTCGGAAAACTCGACCGAGTAGATGAGTGTACTCGACCGAGTAGGCCATACTCGGCCGAGTATCAAGCTACACAACCGAGTGCCCGTTTTGTGAGAATAATAATCGCTTCTGTTCTTCAAAACTCGATCGAGTAAGAAAGGTACTCGACCGAGTAGTGGACACTCGGCCGAGTATCCTAAATACTCGACCGAGTAGTCGACACTCGGCCGAGTATTCCCAATACTCGACCGAGTATTGCTGTAGCAGGACTTATACGGGTTATACAAAAACCCTATTTTCGTTCCTTTCTTCCTTATTTCCGCCTCCCACCTTTCTTTTCTTTCTTTCTAAAAACTCCATATCCTATCTCCCTCAAGCTTTTGGGTAAAACTTGGGTATTCTACTTGTTCTTGCTTGCCTCAAACCAGTTTAAGGTAAGGTTTAAATTCAATTTTCTCATTTGTTTCCAAAGTTATGGTATACTAGCATGCTATATTTCGATTTTTTCTTGCTAAAACAATTGAAATTTAGTCTTTAACTTGTTGATTCTTGGATTCAATTGTATATCAATCTTGTGTATGCCTTGATTGATTAATTTCATGGTTTAAAACTCAATTTAAAATTTAGGGTTAACAAAAAAAAATTGTTTCAAATCTTCCTCGGTTGTTGATGATTATTCCCTAATTTGAAACAAATTAAAGCTTGTAACCATATAAATTGTAAGGTAATTGGTGATTTTATGATAATTTGTATTAAAAGGATGGTTCTAAAATCGATATACAATTGAAAACAGTCCGTCTTTTGCGCTAAGAATTTTGTGTCAATCCCCTATTAAAGAATTGTTTCCTTGCAGTATGGTGAAAACCAGAGGCTTACCCAACAAAAGAACCCGTACTAATGTCCACTTGAGACTCGGTCACAAGCATCAACCGGTAGTTCCGCCGGTGGAGGCACATCCATCGGTAATTTTCTCTGATTTCAACCATCGAAAGGCTTTTGTGGCTCTTATGCGTCGTCCTTTTCGCCCCACCCGCTGTGTTAACCCTAGTATCCTTGAGACTTTGAGGATCAAGGAGGACATAGTTCATATTTTCAAGATTTTGGGCATGGAGGGGTTGTATCATCTGAGAAAGAAATCCTACCCCCACTTGACCTTAGAGTTTTTGAGCTCTTTTGTTTATGATAAGAAGGGAAAGACCGTCTCTTTTCTTCTCATGAATGAGGATCATGAGCTTACCCTGGACGAGTTGGCTGACCATTTGGGTTTAGAGGCCGAGGAGGATGACTACCTTAGTGATGTGGCCAAGAATAGTGGTGCACCCCTTTACCTTCCATACTTAATCGTAGACTCGCCCCTAGTGCCGATTACCATGTATATTAATGATGTTCAGCACGTTTCCCTTCGCATGTTTTTGAGGATGATGACCTGTTTGTTATACTCGAGAGATGATGTGAGTAAGCTTAATTCTCATGAGGTCATGTTACTTATGTCTTACCTCAACCTACACCGTCAGAAACAATTCTACTACAGTGCCCCTGGTGTAGTGTGCTCTAGTCTTGAGCGCATGGCACAGTCCGAGACCCGACACATTGCTTGCGGGGCCATAGTGACCCGCCTAGCTCAGCGCCTGACAGATTTTGAGGCCCCACCTCCTGAGAGGAATGAGTGTGTAGAGATTGTGCCTACCATGGACGCTCAGTTCTGGTGTCAGAACCGATGGTTGAGGAAGATGGATGATGGGTCGTATGCGTGGAGAGTGAGGGGAACTATGTGGATGGTGCTTCCGGACCCAGCTCATCTCTCTGTTGTTGATCATTTGGCTGAGTGGGAGACTTGTGGCATTCCTAGACCCGAGCCCCAGTCCTACCGATTGACCCACGGATTCTCCCGGACCTACCCGAGCCTCATCACCGTGCACGAGGGACAAGAAGCGAGCACCCCCCAACTCGGGAGCGTCGCGGAGTTAGGCAGTCTAGAGCAGACCCGGTTGTACCTGAGCCCTCTTACTCTACTCCCGACTCCTATCCTTGCTACCCTTACCGAAGATTCGCCCTACCCCACAGTGCATGACCCCGGGGATGCGGCCGCATGAATTGGCTGAGCGGATCTCCTCTACTTTGGTGCTCCGCAAATTACATGAGATGACCCTTAACCAGGGCATAGGGACACGATTAGCACGGCTGTGTGCAGTGGAGGGGACCGGGGTGGATACGGGAGTATTTCACAGCTATGGGGTTGACCCGAGTTTCTGGAGACCTCCGGAGGAGACTGAGTTTGGCTACCTCGCGGGACCGTGGGGAACCAACTCTGGCAGTTAGTTAGGAGGGGGCTACTCAGTAGCAGCGGCAGGCTTTCCAGGAGCAGGGAGCTCAGGTGCAGGTACTTCTGGCGCAGGTGGTGATGATGACATGGAGGATGGTCCTCGTTATTGATCTTATGTTGTTAGAATATTTAGTTTGATTTCTTTGATGTTGGACTTACTTGGTTGTGATGGATTTGTTTTGTTGTGTCGGATTTATTACTTCTTCTTTGGATGTTGCTTTCGGAACTTGGTATCTTCCGTTGGATGACTGTATTTGGCCATAAGGCCATTATTTACTTAATTATCGTATGGGGACGTGTTGAATGTCGTTTATGTTAGGAATTAGTTGTGCTTAATTTTGCTGCGAAGAATTTGATGCAGGTTGATTGTGAATGCTCTAGGTAATGTCGTCAAAACGCCCTCTGGTTGTGATAACTCGACCGAGTAGAGCTTACTCGGCCGAGTATACAAATATACTCGACCGAGTAGAGCTTACTCGACCGAGTAGCCTTTCATACTCGGCCGAATATTGCGGAAACAGGGAGCTAATGGGAATTAGCTAGGTGAACTACACAGGTTATATGATAATTGTATGAAAGAGTTGTTAGTACCTTATTTTGTTATTTTATACTATAACATGCTCCACAGATGGATTATGTTGTATCACGGATACGTGATTGTTGGAATAAGCTACGAATTGGTGAATGTTTCGTTATATAACATTGCTTGGTTACCTAAACTTAATCTGGTTTAGGGGAGGAAGACCCGAATCATTAAATCATATGAAAGGTAGCACCATACTCGAGGACAAATATGGTAATTGTAATAAGTTTTAGACGGATATATGTTTGATTACAATGATAATTGCCTCAACGAGTTACGCATAAGACTGCTATTCCTCATTAATTATATTTATATTGTTATACATTACTTGGTTGCTGAAATATTTTTGTCTTTGTAAATCACAAGTGTGTATTGTCATAAAGTGAAATATTCTATAAGAGTCTATGAGTAATGTCACCGTCATGAGGTACGTATTAGCTTTGGGTACGGGAAGTGGTTAGTGGTGAACTTCGGGGACGAAGTTCCTTTAAGAAGGGAAGAGTAATGTCGCGGAACTAAGTATTTAATTTTATGTAATTTTATGAAGTATGTATTTAATTATATGTATTTAGTCATACCTATGATTTTGGAATCACATGTATGTTAGGCATGTTAGCATTCGGAATTTACGTTCATGTTTCCTTTAAGCTGTAGCCATGTTGTATTCAAGTAATATGAAGGTTATACTGTGCACGGGTGTCTCCACTCAATTTTTATGATAATTGATATAAGTGTACAGATCGTGGTGGTTCACATTTGTGTATGGTTTGCAGTTGTATATTGCTATGTTTGTATGGTTGAGTGCTGTTTAGGGTATTGCTTCGCATTTGTGTATGGTTGATAGTAGTTGTGTTGTGTTTGGCAAAAGAGTGCATGTGAGTTCATTAATTGCCGTAAGAGTATGTTAAGGTCGGTGATTGGTATTGTTTGGAGGAGTAGCTGTGATAGGTGATTATTTGTTTGAGTAAGATGGTAGGTTGGTAATGTCAGGATGATGTAAATTTGTACACCTTGGTGTGGGTGGTTAATGTCGGTGCGTAAACTTGAGGAGAGGGTCGTGCGGGCTGAACTTCGGGGACGAAGTTCTTTTTAAGGGGGGAAGATTATAACACCCAGGATATTTAAGAACTTTGTTGACCGTTAATGTTGACCAAACAGACCTTAGGGAGGAATGGGTGAGGGATCAGACTTGTTTCATGAGGTTTATAGGATTACTTGCTCGACCTAGCTGAGGCTACTCGGCCGAGTATCACCAATACTCGACCGAGTAGAGCCTACTCGGCCAAGTACTCTTGTACTCGACCGAGTATGGCTGCTGTCGACACGTTAATATAAACACAAGTTCGCGAGATTCATTTCATTTTCTCATTTCTTCGACAGTTCCTCTTTCTCTAACAATAGCCTATCTCTACCCTATCAACCCATATCTTCACACTTTAGTGAATTAGCCTAAACCTCTACCATGGGAATGACGGGATTCGCCGAGAAAGGATGACGGAAGTGGTGGTCGTCTATGTCACCGTCGATGCGTAATGTAGGTAAGTTTCTGCCTTGTGTTCTTGTGAGTGATTCTTTGAGTATAGTTGTGTAATAGGAGATGGTTATCATTGTTAGGATTCTTATTGGAGTCGTGCGTGGCTGTAAATGGGAGTTTTGCATGCTTTGCGATGAGGTAGGGTTTCCCTACTCAGTTTACTATTAATTGATTTAAGATTGTGACTGTATTGTGTATGATTGTCATTTGCTGATCATCGGAGTATTGGTGTAGTGGTGATGGCGGTGTTGTTGTGGTGTTGTGATAACTGTAAGGTTGGGTGTGTTGTGATGGTGGTAGAGTCACTTGCGGGAGTGACTTCACACCCTAGTTCGCCCTCCGTGGAACCCGCCACGGGAGGGGATGTGCACATTAAGGGACATGGATTATTAGTCGCTCGTGGATGAGCTGGACTAGGTGGGATGAGCTGCGGTTACCCACTGGCGGCGAGGATTACCTGTTGTGATGGGTAATCTAGCAGGGCTACACCCTTCGGGGCGTAGTCAGTTACTGTACGTGGTCGTGAGACTGGGATAGAGGATGATCAGCTGTTTATATTGTTATTCTGTCTTACTTTTGATTAGTCAGTACTAACCCTGTTGTTGTTGTTTTGTGAAACCTGCGGTGATCCATTCGGGGATGGTGAGCAGTTGGCTTAGCAGGTATTGTTGATGATGGCGGCTAGGATTGGAGGGATCGAGTCATCACGCTACCCGCCCTAGAGAGCGATGTCATGAGTGTTATGGTTGTACCGTTATTATAAAGACGATGTATTGAGTTGTATTATAAAAGACAGGTTAATAATATAAGTTTGTTCTTTTGTTGTCTAATTTGATCTACTCCCTCGGGAAACCGAGATGGTGACACCGTCTTACACTAGAATGGTCCTTGGTAAGGCATCCTGGTGTGCGCGGGTGTTACAACTAGTTAAATTTTGTATGTGACATCTTTTATTAATATGTTGATTTTTAATATGTTAAAAATACATTATAGTGTAACATGTCATGTAACATGTGACACATGACAAAATTGGGAAATGACAGTATAAAATGGACCTTCCATTTTATGTTGTGTGTGCCGAAATGGAGGGAGTATTAGAGTTAAATTGTGTTGATTATTTTAAATAAGGGAAACACAATGATTGTACTCTAGTTGTAGCCATGCAACCCTATTACTTTTGAGAAGAGCAATTTTTCCATGCATTGGCCACAATACTTCCCCCAACCGGTTTTTAGCATGAAAAATGGCAAAAGTTTTTTATATAATTATTCACTACTTCATCATCTATTTTTCTAGTGTTAGAAAAATTAATCAACTCTCTACTTTTGTGAAAAACTTTAGAGAAATAAAACTCACAAAACTTTTCTCTCTTGGCCGAAAATACAAGAGAACAAAATACCATTTTTGTGTCCAAATTTTAAGTAAGATTAGTATTATTACTAGTTCATAATAATATTAGTTATTAAGGGCGTTCCTTGGGTATAAACTTTTGGGAGAGATTCTAATTTAAATCTTAGTTCATCCATTGTTGGAAAGCTCAAGAACTAACAAGTAGGAGATCTTGTTGGTGCCCAAAATCCGAAACACCAATGTAAGAAGTGACGATTTCTTCTCTACTTTGTTTTATGGTTGCATGCATAAGATCTTGTATTTATTTTATGACCAAATAAATTAATTCATATATGAATATGTATACTAATGAGATTAATAAATCCCAACAAGTGGTATCAAGAGCATTAGGTTGTTTGCATGCAAATCGGTTTTGTTGTTTTTCCGAGTTAATCTTTTAACAAATAAAACTTGTAATTTTGTGTTTATTATGATATATCACGAAATCACTTTGCATGTAAAGTTTCTGGTCGTAAAATGTATTTGGGATATTTTGGTTCATTTATGGATTTTATTGTTCATTTTAAATATTATTGGCATTAAAATGTGATTTTTATGATAAAAATGTCATTTTTGGACGAAAAAAAGCTAAACTTCGAATTTTTCAGTGGTTTTTGGATATGTTTTGATATATATTATCTACTGATGGCATGTTAAATCTTGTGATAAACTAAGTTATTTTGCATGAAATATGGATTTTATAAGCTTAAATTAAATTTAAAGGGTTTATTAGGTTAATATGAGTTATATTTCGAATATGGTCATGGAAATTTAATATGTTGTTATATGAATTTTTACTCAGTGTGTGTAAAAATCTTAGAGGTATTGGACTCCTTTAGCATGATTTATGAATTTTTGAGTAAAAATTAAATAAATAGTGACTTTATTTAGTATATAATGCTAAAACATATTTCATGACTAAAGAAAAATGTTATATGTTGCATATTATCATATATTTCAGATTTAAAAATTAAAAGTTGATGAAAATAAATTTTCTCATATTTTAATGGTCATATTCGTTAAAACCGATAAACCGCAACATTGTTTTTCTCGATATTTTTTCGAAATATTTAACCTAAGTTTTGAATATTATGAGTATCATGGTATTTTTCCAGAATGTTCAGGAGTTTAAATTTCAAATTTTGGAATTATTTGAAATTTTTATAATTTAATTTGAAGTTTATAGCATAATTTTGTATTTTTGGTCCATAATGAACAATATTAAGAAATTAAGTTGAGTTATTGTCAAAATATTAGTGAAGACTAAGTTTTGAGTCCTAATATGGTTAGGGTAATTAACTTGTACATAAATATGAATTTATCTAATTATTGTGATTTTAATAAGTTAAATCACGCAAATCCCTAAAAACCGATAAAATATACGATATTGGCTCTTAAAAGGCGATTTAGCATAAAATTAAGCATGTTCATACATATTATAATGCTGCATTTTATTTATGATTGTCATATTTTTATTTTATATAATTTTTGAATTATGTAATTTTACTTAGTATGGCCTTAGTTTTTAATTGGTATTACCCGAAATGTATGGGAATATCGATTCGGTTGTAATTATTATGATCTCGTATCACCGTTTTGTAATTTAATAGATTTAATTTTTATTACAAATGTATAATAGGAAATTATGTATTTTTTATTTATTATTTGTAATTTTCCCGGAGTTTCCATGAAGACGGTGTTATCTCGAGATGCGTGCCCAGACCGATGATCAAGGGACCAAAGGAGTTGGTTTCCGAATTTGTAATAGTTTATTAGATTTACTATTTTAGTAAGGCCATACTAGGATTTTATTTTTATGCTTTGCATTTTATTTATATGTTGCATGCATCGCTAAATCGCCATAACTAAACATGTATTTTATATCGAGTTTATCGACCGTGTCAATTACAATTATCGTAGTTCACGGCTTTAGTTCACTTAAAACGTGATAGATAATAAATTGACATGACCTCTCGCTAAATAAACAATTGAGTCTTAGCCTTACCAAAAATTAGAAACCATGAAAACCTATTTCGTGAGTGAGTGCGCTCGGCCAAACCGGGGTACAAACCTTTTTACGTAGGGGAAGTGGGTGATAAATGTCTATCCACCGAATTCATGTTGATGAGGGTTGTATCGCCAAAGTGTGCCCAAGTTAATGTGAATTTGGATCATGGACACATTTATTCGAAATTTGGGTTGTACTCAACAAAAGTATTCTCGACCATAGTGTTTTGGGCTAAAGATAAAAATTAATGTAATTTTATCGACCAAGAGCTCTAAAAGTAGAATCGATTAAAGGGTTAATCCACCGAGTTATATTGATAAGGGATGTATCGCCAAAGCGTGCCCAAGTTGATATGAATTTGGATCTTGGAATCATTTATCAAAGTTGGGTAGAGGCCACTAGATAAATGCAATAAAACTTGTTTATATTGAAATTTACGAGTATTATTATTATTATTTTAAAAACGACAAGTGTTTTATTCCTTATATTTTTTGTTTTGTAGACCACTTTTATTTCTCATAACAAATGGCCGCACCAAACAACAACGCTCACGCTCTCACTAATGTTTCATGACTCCGATCCTTCATGGATCGTTGTAAACTTGAAAAAATGGGTCAAATTTCTCCGATTGGGATGCCCAACTCAAATTAGCCGCTCAAGGTGACGACAAGCTTCGTTACCTCATTAAGGCCTCTCCACCCGAACCTAATGCTAGGTCGAGTGCCGCCACTAGGGAAGCATATGAGGCTTACCACAAAGAGTCCGCCGCTATCAAAAATGTGTTGATTTTTGCTATGGAGGCGGATCTCCAAAGGAGAGCCTTTAAAATGGGCACCGCTTATGAAATATATTCCAAACTTTTGACAATGTTCTCACAAACACCGAGGATCGTCCAATATGAGGCGGCCTCGGCATTCTTTGATCTCGATTTCAAGGAGGGCCAAAAGGTTAGCCCTCACGTGCTTAAATTGTTGGAGCTAGTCGAGACATTGAAAATTCAAAAGGTTGAAATCCCTAAGGAGCTCATTGTTGATAGGATTCTTCACTCCTTATCCAAAGTCAAAGCATATGTGCAATTCCGGGTGGATTTCAATATGCAAGACAAGGACGTGTCTCTTGAGGAGTTGCACAAGTTACTTGTGCAAACCGAAAGAGACATGGGGCTAAATGTTAGCCCACCTATGGATGTGCTAAATATAAGCACTAAGAGCAAGGGGAAGTTCAAGAAGAAAGGAAAAAAGAGTAAGAGGCAAGCTCCCATGAACACCAAGCCTAGGACTTTTGAAACTAGCACTTCCAAACCCAAGAAGGGTTCTCTTGATAAATGCCATTATTGTAATGGTGTTGGACATTGGAAGATGAATTGTTCCAAGTATCTTGGTGACATCAAAGCTGGAAAGATCACTCCAGTAGGTAAATGACTATCCTTTCTTTTATGTTTCTAATTCAACTATGGTATTTTGATACAAGTTGTGATAATGTATCCCCTTTTTATTGTAAATAGGGCCCCCTCCAAGCAAAGACAAGGGAAAAGAGAAGTAAGCTTAAGAAATCATGAAGGAGCTAGGAGTAGCTACCAATCAAGCTTGGCTTTTATTTTTGTCTTTATTTTAATGTTATGGATTTTAGAACTATTTTGATTTCCGTGTTCGACATGGAAATGTGTGATCCTTTTAAAACAATGGTTGTATTTTGGATTTTGGTGGCTTGGCTTGCAACCCAAGTCACCCCTTTTATCGTATTTGTTTGTTCTAAAAATTCGTCTTTATATGCTTGCATATAGAAACATATGAACATCTACTTAAAGTGAACCAATTGACAATTATAAAGTGATGTTGAGTTGATGAACTCTCCTAAAGGAATGTCAATTACCAAGAACACTCATCAAATCTAAAATATATTAGTCAATCTATGAGATAGTCCTCCTTCTACTTCAAAATCATTGTTTGTGTCTCATAAGCTATCTTTGAATATCTAGTGTATTTATTCTAAAGATAGAGTGGGAGAAAAATGAAGACACAAAGAATACAAAGAATAATTTGTATACTTGAGTAAATGAGATCTACGAAAGAAAGAATGATTTGTATACCAAAATAGAAAGTATACATGAATAGATGAGATCTACATGACAAAAGAGACCAAGTGAAGTAATCGAAAGAATATGTTCTTAAGATAAGTGAAGTAATCAAAAGAATATGTTCTTAAGATAACTACACGAGGAGACCAAAAGAAAGTTCTTGAAAGATAATGACTAAAGAAAAGTCTCAACAAGAGATTTTGCTAGTTTATGACCTAGATATAAATAGAGTTTCAATATTGATATTTACTTAAGAGCCTAAATGAAACAAAGTTGCATCCTTGAATATAAATGAGATTTATGATTAAAAATTGCAAAGAAAGATATACCGATATCTACAAGAGCTAAGTTAATTGTTAACCACGCTAGTGTCGATACTTAACCTCATTATGAAAATGAAATGGTTAAACCTCCTTCCGAAAAGGGTATTTTGAGAAGGACGTGTATTAAATGGGATTTCACATTTAAGTAATGACATTGCTACGCATCATTATAAAAATGAATGAGTTAGAGACTAAAATCTCTTTCCATTAGTTTAAGATTGAAACCTTTTCAAAATAGGTATTTTGAAAAGATATGTTGGAAACATGTATGGTTTTATCTTAATAACTTGGCAAAGCAAAATTGATTTCAATTCTTTAAATGTTTCGATTGAGTAGTCAAATACGAAACATGTGGAATTGAGTGGGAGTTTGAAATTATCATGTGAATACATGAAATTTATTGAGAGCAATCATCTTGTAAAATTTATAACTCATTACTCATTGAGAATGACGAGCTGGTACTGTCTTTCACAAAGAAGTATTTGAGTTTTCAATTCTGGATGAAAATGGACTAAGATGAATCCAATCACAACATGGGATGTTGGATAGGCATTGAGATATGCACATCAAATTAACAAGAAACGTAGGTTGTTCATATCGATGAAAATGGAATTACCATAAGCAGTCACGGTCATTCATTGAAGCTAAGAATGGTTGATTACATGATTAAAAATTACTAATGTTTCCGCCATTAGAATAATCATGCACATGTCCTATAATGAATCATACGCTTAAGAGCACGATGAATCATTGGTAAGCCATATAAGAATCGTCATGAATTCTCGAGGAGAACTAATGAGCTATTCTAGTATTTTATAGAACACTCTGTTATGTGACAAGAAGTTGCACATATTGAAGTTTCGAAAACGCGTAAGGATTTATGAAAATCCTAAGCTAATTAAGCTAAAAGGAGAAATAAGAAGTTTGAAAAGATACTTGGTTATAGTAAGAAGTTACTCAAAACTAGTATTTTCAAATTTGCTAGGACTTACGAGAAGTGCTAGGCTAATCATCTTGACAATTGTTGCAAGATCCTACAAAACATATACCTGGTACATTATGAGTTGGAATAACACTTGACTAGTGCAAGTTATGTCGTCCACCATAATTCGTTTGTTATGTGATACACAACAAGGAAGTTCTCTCAAAATAAAGAACCTAAACCTAGTTTGGGAAACTAGATATGTACTTGGTGAGATTCATGCTATGTAAGACAAACATGAAAATAAAGATGCGATTCAAGAGTTTGAACACATGGACACATAGTGTGTTAAACTCATGTTGCAAATGACTAGTGTTTACACACTTACAATATACATCACAAGGTAGTAATATGGCATTGACTACCCGAATGTGATGTCCACACTTGTCGTTTGAGTTATTATTAACTCACCTTATACTTTGTTACATCTAAACGGGTTGTAGAGACAACTGAACCCCGTTAAAGTGAACACGGATTAACATTATATTCGCCCATAGTCACTTACATGAGGTGACGTCTCGAAGTGACTAGAGTATGATGCGATTGATGGCAAGTTCAAGTGCCATGGAGTCATATGAGATGTTTAGTCGATCACATAGGCAGACTGTTAGAAACACTTTGTCGGGCTAATGACCGCTTATAGAGTTCTGGCAAATTTATATAGCCTGGTCGTGGCGAGAGCTACTATAGTATTCTAATGAGTCGATTCTTTTAACTAAAGACTGTTCACCTAAGGTGGCACAATTTCAGATTAACTTTGATTTATGTTACTGCGATCTTCGTAAATGGGGTCAAATGGGCATATTTTGGGTTATGATAGTCGTGGATAGTCGAAGGGAATAGTGCGATAGGAATTGTCCACCCCTTGTCAGGGTTAAAACAATATCTCAGGGCCACTCGAGGAGTAATGAACTGGAAATGCGTGGCCACGCTCGGAAGGTATCTATGGTAGATAATTCCGGTCAATCAGTTATTCTCCAGATCGAGGAAACCACTCTCGATATGATTACTTGCAAGTACGACCCGAAATACACCTTGCATTGAGTGGGAGATAGTAATAGGACAAGAGAATTGGTGACGCACACTTTTCGAGGACAAGTGAGAGATTGTTGGAATAAGTGTCCTCCGACAATAATGCGATCACAACTGCCGATCATAATGATCACATGTTTAAATCTCATATTTAAGAATACATGTGGGAAGTAATATTTTACAGTCAACTGTCCACACATATCGGTAATGATTGGCTGACTAGAGTTTGACATTACTGTCGTGTGACGGTGGTGATTAGTTGATCTCCTTAGGTCATACCTATAGGGAAATACTCTTAGTTGATTATTTAATTAATCGTATGCCGATACGAGTTAATTAAATTGCTTAAAATTTACGGATGATTTTGTGAGTAAAATTTACGTGTCTCATTGTAATTCGATTAAATAAGATACGTACTAAGTAATTAAATTTTTTTATTACTTAGATAAAATTATTGTTTACGAAACAATTGAAATTGAATGAATAATTTATTATAAATACAAGACGTCGTAATTTATAATTTGATAAACCATTTTGGTACAAGTAATCAAGAATTACTAGTTAAATTTTGTATGTGACATATTTTATTAATATGTTGATTTTTAATATGTTAAAAATACATTATAGTGTAACATGTCATGTAACATGTGACACATGACAAAATTGACAAATGACAATATAAAATGGACCTTCCATTTTATGTTGTGTGTGCCGAAATGGAGGGAGTATTAGAGTTAAATTGTGTTGATTATTTAAAATTAGGGAAAAACAATGATTGTACTCTAGTTGTAGCCATGCAACCCTATTACTTTTGAGAAGAACAATTTTTCCATGCATTGGCCACAATACTTCCCCCAACCGGTTTTTAGCATGAAAAATGGCAAAAGTTTTTAATATAATTATTCACTACTTCATCATCTATTTTTCTAGTGTTAGAAAAATTAATCAACTCTCTACTTTTGTGAAAAACTTTAGAGAAATAAAACTCACAAAATTCTTCTCTCTTGGCCGAAAATACAAGAGAACAAAATACCATTTTTGTGTCCAAATTTTAAGTAAGATTAGTATTATTACTAGTTCATAATAATATTAGTTATTAAGGGTATTCCTTGGGTATAAACTTTTGGGAGAGATTCTAATTTAAATCTTAGTTCATCCATTGTTGGAAAGCTCAAGAACTAACAAGTAGGAGATCTTGTTGGTGCCCAAAATCCGAAACACCAATGTAAGAAGTGATGATTTCTTCTCTACTTTGTTTTATGTTTGCATGCATAAGATCTTGTATTTATTTTATGACCAAATAAATTAATTCATATATGAATATGTATACTAATGTGATTAATGAATCTCAACAACATCTGAGTCGGAGTACCCCCACCAATTCAAGACTATCAGTCCATCTATACATAAGTATGTAATCTTTGGTACCCTGAAGGTACCTTAACACTTTCTTTGCAGCCTTCCAGTGATCGGTGCCTGGGTTACTCTGATATCTGCCTAATACTATAACAGCATATGTAATGTCAGGTCTGGTACAGACTTGAGCATACATAATGTTACCAAGAGCTGAAGCATATGGAATATTTTACATTTGTTCCCTTTCTAAATCATTCTTGGGACACTAGTCTAAACTGAATCGGTCACCTTTCACAATAGGTGCTACACTTGGTGAACAATCTTTCATTCTGAACCTTTCAAGCACTTTGTTGATATAGGCCTCCTGAGACAAGACTAAAATGCCTTGGGATCTATCTCAATGGATCTTAATCCCAATGACATAAGATGCCTTGCCGATATCTTTCATATCAAAGTTATTTGAAAGAAATTGTTTCACCTCATATAGCAACCCCTTATCATTGGTTGCTAGCAAAATGTCATTCACGTATAACACAAGGAAACAAATCTTACTCCCACTGACCTTAAGATATATGCATTGGTCCATGATATTTTCTTTAAAACCGAATGAATAAATTACTTCATGGAACTTCTTGTACCATTGTCGGGAGGCTTGTTTCAAATCGTGTATAAATTTATTTAGCGTACAAATCAAATGCTCACCATCTTTAGAGGAAAATCCTTCAGGTTGCTTCATGTATACCTATTCCTCTAAATCGCCATTGAGAAATGGCGTTTTCACATCCATCTGATGTAGCTCGAAGTCAAAATGTCAAAATGAGCTACTAATGCCATGACTACTCGAAGAGAAACTTTCTTTGATACAGGTGAAAATGTCTCCGTGTAGTCGATCCCTTCTTTTTGAGTGAACCCTTTAGCAACGATTCTTGCCTTATGTCTCTCGATGTTGCCAAGTGAGTCTCTCTTAGTCTTAAAGACCCACTTACATTCGATGGTTTTTACACCATCGGGCAACTCGACGAGATCCCAAACTTGATTAGATGCCATAGAGTTCATCTCATCTTTTATAGCATCCATCCATAAGTTTGAATCTGTAGAACTTATGGCTTGTGAAAATGACATAGGATCATTATCAGCTCCAACATTGCAATCCGATTCTTGTAGATATACTTCATAGTCATCAAGAATAGCCGATCTCCTTTCTCGAGTAGATCTTATTAATGGAATTTTTTCAACCTCAAGGTGAACTTCTTCCTCATTATGATCCACCATATTTTGATCGACATTTTGTGGAATTTCTGTATTTGGTTGTTGAACATGCAGTCGAAATTCAGGAACGTGAACAATAACCAACTTGTCACTTAAAACAGAGGGTTAATCTTCATGTTGATCCTTTTCAAGTTCAACTTCTATAGTACTCCCACTGATTAAGTCATTCTCTAGAAATTTTGCATTTCTAGATTCCACAATCCTGGTTCTATGTGACGGAAAATAGAACCTATAACCTTTGGACTTTTCGGCATATCAAATAAAATGGCTACTAATAGTCCTTGGGTCTAGTTTCTATTCTTGTGAGTTGTAAATTCTCACCTCAGACGGGTATCCCCAATCACGTATATGTTGCAAACTCGGTTTCCAACCTTTGAATAACTTAAAAGGCGTCTTTGAGACGGCCTTGGAAGGAACCCGATTTAATATACACGCAGCCGTCCTTAGTGCATCAACCCACAAAATTGAAGGAAGTTTAATATTACTTCTTATACTACGCACCATTTCAATTAATGTCTGATTCCTTCTTTCTCCTACACCATTCTGATCCGGAGAACCGAGCATAGTGTATTGGCCGGGCAACAATTCCATGCTCTTGAAGGAATTTAGCAAAAGGATCAGGTGCTTGTCCATCCTCAGTATATCTACCATAGTACTCACCACCTCTATCTGATCTCACATTCTCTACTTCAGCCTTAAACAATTTAAAGGCATCAAAAGCTTCGTCTTTGGAACGAAGTAAGTAGATGTAAATATATCGTGAATAATCATCAATAAAGGTAATAAAATATTTTGGATCATTAGCATTTATGTCCGGACAACAAATATCCGTGTCTATGATCTCTAATAGGTCAAAACTCCTTTTAGCACTTTTCTTAGATTTTTTAGTTTGCTTTCCCTTAATGCAACTAACACAAGTATCAAAATCCGTAAAGTCTAAAGTACCAAGTACCCCTTCCTTTACCAATCTCTTAACCCTTTCAATGGAGATGTGTCCTAATATCTGGTGCCATAACATAGAGGACTCCTCATTCATAATACATCTTTTTAAACCACTATTAACATGCATAGTGTTTTGAGTGGTATCATTTTGTCAATAAAGATGATATAAATTATCAGATAAAATACTATAACCAATAACTAGAATTTCTGCAAATACTGAAACCAGAATTCGAAAAATTAAAGGTAAATCCGAACGGTACAAGCCTTGAAATTGAAATTAAATTCCAAGCAAAATTCAGAACATAAAATGTCTTATCCATAACCAAAACAAAATCACTACTCAAAACTAAACTGCATGTCCCTACGGCCTCCACGTTCAAGCCTATCTGGTTGCCTGAATAGATAAAGCTTTCACTTGCCACTGGTTTTCGCAGGTTTGTCATACCCTACAAGGTATTCGAAACATGGATTATAGTACCAGAGTCAATCCACCAAGTATTACGATTAACAATGACCATATTAGATTCATAACAAAAAAACGCATGAAAATTACCTTTCTTTTTAAGCCAAGCCTTCAACTTAATGCAGTCTTTCTTCATATGTCCCTTCTTTTTACAGAAGAAACACGAAGACTCCTTCTTAATGGTCAGCTCAACTGGTATCTTACCCTTTCCCTTATCTTTATGGTGACCCTTCTTAGCACTAGATGATTCTTTATTAGTACTAGTAGTTAGGTTCACCTTTTCGCCCTCCTCCATCAACAACCTCCCTTCCTCTTGAACACACATGGTCATTAATTTATTAAGAGACCATTTATCCTTATGTGTATTGTAAGAGATCTTAAAAGGGGCATATTGTGCTAGAAGAGAACACAAAATGAAATGTACCAAGAAAGTGTCAGACATAGTAACTTCCAATACCTTAATTTGGGTTGCAATATCCCTCATGCACATGATAAAATCACGCACTCCTTTAGTGGCATTGAGCTTCAAAGATGTGAATTTCATTATTAAGGTGCTTGCCAAAGCCTTATCAGAAGTTTCAAACTGCTCATCTATAGCTGATGCGTACATTTTATATAGGTTTTTTGTACTTCATTTGCACACATTTCTATGCATTTTGTGTGGTGTTTGGCTACAAATGTTCCCCGAATAGTCTACTTTGATTTGTCTTGTATTATTTGCAGGTATGAACCGAAAAGGAGCGTAATCAAGCCTAAAACATGTCCCTATGCATGTATTTAGAAGATGAGTTGAGTCAGAGCTTGGAAACTACTAATTATGATGCGCAAAGGAGTAAGATAACTAGGCAAGCAAAGGATGAACTTCAAATTTCTAGTGCCTAATTTGAAGAGCCATATCTCGAGTTCTACAACCTATTTTCAGGATATTCCAATTGTAGAGGAAAGCTTGTCCTCTTAGCTTTCCAACGCCACTGGAAACGCCCTGTTTTCCCAAGTAACGAAGAAATGGCAGCCGTTTGAAGTTCAGTGCGCGAAGCAAGAATTGTGCGCTGGAAAGTACTCGATCGAGTACAATTGTGTTCGATCGACTCCTTTTTCTACTCGATCGAATAGTGCCTATTTAATAAGTGTTCAATCGAGGTACTCGATCGAGAGGTTTTAGCTTGGATTTGTTCGATCGAGTGATATAAAGTTACTCGATCGAGTGATTAGCTTATATACTCGGGATTTTTAACCCGTGTTAGGTTTATTTTATGTGAATAATGACTTCCCTATATAAAGGAAGTCGGGATTAGGTCAAAAACTCTCTTTTCTCATACACTCTTCACTGTTAATCACTTTTTCTCTTCCCTTTAATCTCATACCTTTGCTCTTTGCTTTTGTGGATTGATCTTTACGCCGGATTGCTTTTGATTCTAATCATCCTTTCTTTATTAATCTTAATCTTATTATTTGTTTGCTTTAATTATTGCTTTCTCTCTTTATTATTTCTGCCCTAATCAGTTTATGCATAATCGTTGTTATTTCATTATGTCTTTAATTAGTACACTCTATAACATTATTGTTGACACCCTTAATAGTATGAGTAGCTAATTCCTTCTATGTCGGGATTAGGGAATCCATGGTAGGATTGTGACGATGTAGCGAATAGACTAGACGATTTATTTGTGAGAATCTGTCCCCATAGCAATATAACTGTAACACCAATTTAGTTGAACGCATGCTTCTAAATTATTTTAATTTGGTTAACTTTGTTCCTGGATCGGAAGATTGGAATAAACAGACCTGCTATGAACAGTAGACTACCCTAATGAGGACGGAAGTTAAGTTACTGGAATTCTAGGGTGGATAGCGGACCGGAAGGACCTTTCTCATGCCCTTCTCAGAGTAAATTGTCTAGGTTATTTGCAATTGAGTAGTTAGACTGCCATGGTGAACCGAAATCCTGACATACTCTCTTTTACTTGATCACTTTTATCACATTTTCTCGCTTTAACTGCTCTTACTTTATTTCTCTTGCCCTTAAACCTTCATTAGTCTAGAGAATCAAATACAAAACCCCCCACTTGTGACTTAGATAGATGGACTACAGATAGATACCTTGCCTCCCTGTGGAGATCGACCCTACTTATCACTAGCTTCCGTTAGTATATTTAGGTTTATTTTTGGTACAGAAATGATCGTATCAATAGCTTTAGGAAGGTCTCGAACTTTAGTATGCTGCTCGACTGAACCTCGGATACTAGCACAAAATTTTGTCTTTATGAACATCGTGCAAATATAGTTGGATTTCTCCCACTTTTCACGATGATCAACTTCATCTGGTGTGCTAGTTTCCTTTACCTCAGCTGGTTCATTATTCTGTATAGCATAATCGAAACGCGCGAATCCTAAATGCAGTAGAACTCTCTCTTTCCACACCTTAAAATTGTCACCAGTTAACTCAGGAACGTCAAGTTTGATATCAAAAGAACTTCCAGGTAAACTTGCTGCAAATAAACATACATGCATCAAAACACAACCCAGACCATTCTTCGAAGCGTTAGTATATACCTCAAAGTTCTCACTACCCTCAGGTAGTGCTAAGACAGGAGCTGTAGTCAAACACTCTTTTAAAGTTTAGAACGCTATCTCACAACTCTTATCCCACCGAAATCGGTTCTCTTTCCTCATCAAAGCTGTCATCGGCCTAACTATAGAATAAAAGTCTTTCACAAACCTCCTGTAGTAACCAGCCAAGCATAAGAAACTCCGAATTTCTGCCACCTTTTTCAGTGCTTCCCAGTTTGACACTGCTGCAATCTTTCTAGGATCCACAGATACCCCATCTTTCGAAATCACATGGCCCAGAAAAGCCACTTTCTCCAACCAGAACTCGCACCTAGACAACTTAGCATACAAATGGTTATCGCGTAATTTTTGAAATACCAATTGTAGATGCTTCGCATGCTCCTCTTTAGTCTTGGAATAGACTAAGATGTCGTCAATGAAGACCACCACAAACTGGTTCAAGAAAGGACTGAAGATCTGATTCATCAAATCCATGAATACAGTTGGTGCATTAGTCATCCCAAAAGGCATCACCATATACTCATATTGACCATACTCATAGTGACCATACCTCATCTCGGATTCTAACCTAATGGTACCCCGACCTTAGATCGATCTTGGAAAACACCCCAACTCCACTTAACTGATTGAATAAGTCATCAATTCTCGGCAACAGATACATGTTCTTTACCGTGACATGATTAAAATTCCTGTAGTCGATGCATAACCTCATACTAGAATCCTTCTTTTTCACAAATAACACTGGTACTCCCCACGTCGATACACTAAGTGGAATGTATCCCTTCTCTAACAGATCATCCAACTGCTTCTTTAACTATTCCAATTTTTTCGGTGCCATCCGGTACGAAGCCTTATATATGGGTCCCGTTCCCGGCTTCAACTCCACACTAAAATTGATGTCTTTATTTGGCGGTAACCCCGGAATCTCCTCTGGAAAAACATCCACGAATTCATCCACAGCTGGTATCTCTGTTGCTAGAGGTTCTTCTGATCAGCAATTCCAAATGTGACAGAGGATCATGGAACACCCCTTCCTCATGTAAGATTTCAAGGTTATAGCTGCAATAGCCTTGAACTTTGGTTTGACCACAAACCCCCGATAAGATACTCTAGCTCCTTTAGGACCCCATAAAGTCATCTTTTTCTGATGAGAATCAATGCTAGCTTTATACTTACCCAGCCTGTCCATCCCGACGATGACCTTAAACCCACTCATAGGAAACTCAAACAAATTAACCGGAAGGTTAATTTCCTCAATAACCATACACACTTCTTTTTACAACCTCCCACAAGACACCGACTTCCTCGACGGTTTGACAACATTATCTTTTACAGACTCATACTCCCCCAAACCCATAGTCAAACCATGTCCCCTAGAAACAAAAGAATGCGTAGCCCCCAAATCAAATAAAACAAAGGTCGGCCTATTATTAACGAGAAAACTACCAGCGAATCCTCCTCAGCTGCGTGTTTGTCCATCATGAACAACTTGCCACTACTCTTTTCACCTCCACCCTGCACCGTGCTCGCCGATGCTGTAGACTTAGCAATCGAATTCTGATTAGCATTACCTCCCTGACACTGGAAAGCCCCTACATTATTACGGTTGAAGTAGTAGTTGTTGTTCTTGTTGTTGCTTTGATCACCTTGATTAGGCCACGACTAATGCGTGTATTTTATATAAGGTTTTTACCCTATATTTACACGCTTCCCTATGTTATTTATATGGCATCTAGCTACAAATGTCCCCCGAATAGTCCACTTTGGTTTGTCTTGTATTATTTGCAGGCATGAACCGGAAAGGAGCAAAATCGAGCCTAAATCTGTCCCAATTGCATGCATTTTAGAGAAAGAAGAATCGGAGCTTGGAATCTGTCACTTAGAGATGCGTGAAGTGGATTCAGAAGGTGTTTTGAGTTCATCCACGCTAACCCAGCTCGATCGACTAAGTTGGCCGCTGAAAACTGGTCGATCAAATGCTTTTTCTGCTGAAGATTCTCGATCGAGTAACTACTGCACTCGATCAAGAAGGGCGTTTTCTAGATTCCTCGATCGAGTATTTATTGTCCTCGATCGAGTTGTTTGATCCTGATTTTACCCGATCAAGTGGTTTTATTCTACATGATCGAGTAGGTTCTGCCGTGAGGATATTTTTACGCAAGGATATTTTATTTTCTATCTTAGAATAAATAGGACGACGGCAGTAGAACAAGATATATCTTCTTTTATCTCTTACTTTTAGATCCGAAACTTTCATCTCTCATCTTTGTTCTCTACACTTGAGACCTAGAACTTGGCATTTTTGGAATTCATTGTAATCGGTATTTTCGTTCTATAAATTCGATCTTTATTCTGTTGCACTTATTTCTTATTTATCATCTCTTCTCTCTTCTACATTAATTGTTGTTTCTATTAGTAATTAGAATGTTTAATTTAATTTTCTCTTTTATTGTTGTTAATTTCCCAAATCTCTTTATGCGTAACTAATCTTATATGCTAGGACATATGGGAGTCATGGTAATTAGGGAGATTATGAATAGGTGATTAGGGCTTGGTACAAATTGGGTCTGTGTTGTTAATCATTGCATTTAATAGCGATTAGTTATTTCAGTCGACGCATTTAGCTAATTGATTTGGTACATTTTGACCTAGATCGAAAGATTAGAAGGGGTAAGACTTGCAATGAACATTAGGGCATTCTAGTGAGGGTGAAAGCTAAGTTAGTAATGTTTTAGGGCGAATAGCGGACCGAAAGGATCTTTTCATTACCGTGAAGACCGAGGTTATGGTGATCTATGACCCTTGATTGGACTCCTAGAAAACCATGGTGAACCAACTGTCCTAGCTATTTCTCTCTATTTGTCAATTTTCTTAAATTTAGTCCTTGCCTCCTCTATGCTCTCCTCTCTTATATCTTTGTAGTTTAGAACCAAAATAATCAAAACCCCAAGAAACGGTTACTTAGACAGACTTACGTAGCATACAAAACTCTCATGTCCCTGTGGATTCATACCCGACTTACCTATTCTATATTAGTTCGAGCCAGTTGGTTTATTTTTTATAGGGTTGCGACAGCCGTGTCAAATTTTAGTGTCGTTGCCGGGGAGGTGGTGTCATTTTATTTGCTTTACATTTAGTTTTTCTCTAGTGCTATAATTGTGTTGCAGGTAATCTGTCCTAGAAGAGGGCACTGTTATATCTGCTATTGTTACAACTTCGTTTGCTAAAAATGTCGAAAATCGCCAGTCACTCAGAACCTACCGTAGATTCTCTGCCCAAAGGTTTCTTGCTTCCTACTACAGATTCGGGCACCTTTGGAATTCCTCCATCCTACATTCAGTTGGTTGAGAGGAATCTCTTCAAGGGGGTAGCTGGCGAGGATCCGTGTAAGCATATGGAGTTGTTTACTGAGTATTGCTCCACCATTCCTTTAGTTGCTGGGGTGACACAGGATAGGGTCAAGCGAGTTCTTTTTCCTTTTTCTTTGACTGATGACGCCCGGGATTGGTTAAGATATTTGGATAGGGAAACTGCTGGTGTTACTGACTGGAATTCCCTAGGTTTAGCCTTTTACATAAGGTATTTTCACCACAGTGCACTAATGCATTAAGAGACCAAATCACTACATTCACACAATTAGCTACCGAAGATCTGAATGGAGCTTGGACTAGGTTCAAGAAACTAGTTCGCTCTGTACCTCATCATGGTTTCCAACGATGGTTCTTACGCACCCAATTTTACAATGGGTTGTATGCCGATCAAAGAGCCATATTGGATAATGCAGCTAAAGAGAGATTTCAGAAAAATGTTGAAGATAATAAGGGATGGCATCTTAGTGAAGACATGGCCATTCATGTAGTCGAGTATGGAATCCCAGAGGAGATAGGCGAGCGACCGAAAGAGTAGGTGAAAATCTTGTAGCTGAGGTGGAAATTCCTAATGAAAGGTGTGGCAATTCGGAGATTCTACAAGTTTCGGGTGATCATGAGCAGGTCCATGCCATAATTGAGCAAGAGGTGTTTTGTGGTAGATGTGGTGCGGAAGGACATGATCCTATTACTTGTTTGGCAGAGGTAGAGCGAGTCCGTGCTTATCAACAATACAACAAAGGAATCTCATTCTCTCAATTTTATGAAGAGGTAGCCGTATCAAGTACTTCTAGTCCTATTGATCCAATGCCACAACAAGATGGATATTCTTCTACAAATAAAGAAATAGCAGAGCTGAAATTCTTGGTGCTATATTTGGCACTTCAGTCCCGAAAAATGTGGAAGAAAACGAGGGGTCTATGAAGAAGTTGCAGTATCAACTCACACAACTTGCATCTGAGCAAATGAAACAAGAAACTCACTCACCTCCTTGCGACCTGATTAATGCAATTAATCTCCGTAGTGGTCTCACTTATGACAGACTGATGATGCCAGAAAATGTTGATATATTTGCTGATGAAATTCCGGAAACGGTTTTGGAAGAACAAATTGACGACGTCGCTGCTGAACATCGTCCAAGTCCTCGATCGAGTGAATCTGGTCCTCGATCGAGTGGAATCTGGTCCTCGATCGAGTGGTTTTTCCTCTGAAAGTGACAGGTTCGATACATCTACCCTCATTACTGATGTAGATCCTAAGAGGACTATTTCTGGATGGCGGAAAAATGCTAAATGGACCGACAATAGAGGACTCCTCTTCAAGTTGACTACGAGAGAAGGAGAAATGTTCAAGCTGGATGACGATTCCGAGTCTGAGTCCGAGTCTGATAAGAGTCCTAAGTTTGAGTCTAAGGAGTCAGGTGTCGATGCCACCCCCTTCCAAAGTCTTTCCTTTCAATGCAGCCCTTTCTAATTCTGGTATCCCACTGCCTGTCTCGGGTACCTCTGTTATCTCGCCGCTGACCTCCGATCAGTTGGCTCAAATGTTAGCGCATTTTGTGCAGTTTAAAATCAATAATAAGATGAACCAGTTTGCTTACGACTTGTTTTATTTACATTGCAATTCAATTTTTGAAAATAATTGTTTTAGTAGTGACATTGAGAATGAGGCCGAAGGCGAACAGATTGAAGAAGAACAAGAGGGGGTAGAACTAGCTCTACAATTGGTTAGAGGGTTAGAAGAATATGACCAAAGAAACTCGGTGATCGAAGATACCAAAACTATCAATATGGGAACCACCCTAGAACCACAGGAGCTTAAGATAGGAACTACTTTAGATCCTGTAGAGAGACAAGGGTTCATTAACCTTCTGATTGAATTCAAAGATGTTTTCACATGGTCTTACAAAGACATGCCGGGAATTGATAGGGAAATTGCAGAGCACAGGATCCCTATCAAACCAGGGTTCAAACCAGCAAAGCAGAAGCTACGCAGAATGCGTTCGGAGTGGTATTTAAAGGGTAAAGAAGAAATTGATAAACAGCTCAAAGCCAGGTTCTTAAAGCTGTCAGAATATTCGAATTGGGTTGCCAATGTAGTGCCAGTACCAAAAAAAGATGGTAAAGTTCTCGTGTGCGTGGATTTTCGGGACCTGAACAAAGCTAGTCCGAAGGACGACTTTCCGTTACCTCACATCGATATCTTGGTTGACAATACCGCAAATCATGCATTACTATCTTTCATGGATGGATATGGTGGTTACAATTAGATTAAGATGGCAGAGGAAGACATGAATAAGACAACATTTACGTCTCAATGGGGAACCTATTGTTACACGGTAATGCCTTTCGATTTGATAAATGTCGGGGAATGTACCAAAGAATAGCAACGACGCTGCACACGATATGATGCACAAAGAAGTTAACGTTTATGTCGATGACATGATAGTCAAGTCAAAGGAACGTAGTGTTCATCTTGAGGCGCTACGAAAATTCTTTCAAAGATTACGAAAGTACAACATGAGACTTAATCTGCAGATGTGTGCTTTTGGGGTCACCTCTGGCAAACTGTTGGGTCATATCATTAGCCACCATGGAATCAATGTAGACCCATCAAAGATAAAAGCCATTATGGAAATGCCCCATCCCGAGATTGAGAAACAAATTTGAGGTTTCCTGGGAAGAGTTCATCACATAAGTCGTTATGTCCAGAAATTGGCGATGATTTGTGAACCAATCTTCAAGAAACTGAAGGTCGGAGAACATGTTATGTGGGATAACCAGTGTCAGGCCGCGTTCGATAAAATAAAGGAAGTGTTGTCTTCTCCACCAGTTTTAAGCCCACCAGTAGCCGAGTTGCCATTATCAGTGTATTTAACTGTTACGGATACAACAATGGGGCTATGTTAGCCCAAACAGTTGACAAAGAAGAAAGAGCTATTTACTACATCAGTAAGAAGTTCTTAGACTATGAATTAAAGTATACACCTCTTGAAAAGACGTGTTTCTCCTTAGTCTGGGCAACGAAGAAATTAAGACATTACATGCTTAGCTACAGTGTAAGTGTCTACTCCAAAATGGATCTGATTAAGTACTTGTTTGAAAAACCAGTACTAAATAGAAGAATGTCGAGATGGACCCTCATGTTATCAGAGTTCGATCTCAAATATGTACCTTTGAAAGTGATGAAGGGAAGGTTGGTTGCCGATTTCCTCGCCGACAGAAGTCGTCGACACTTGGTCATTTCCCGACGAACAAGTGGTACACGTCGAGAATGACGTACGGGATTTGTATTTTGATGGAGCATCGAACTATATGGGATATGGAGTGGGCATTCTCCTTATCTCGCCAACAGGTGAACACGTGCCCGTGTCCATCAAACTGGATTTCAATGTCACAAATAACGCCGCTGAATATGAAGCATGTTTGCTTGGTTTACGCAGTGCTCTAGACTTGGGTGTGAAGAAGTTGTTGGTACATGGAGACTCATCCCTTGTGATCAATCAAGTGGGTGGGTCATGAAAATTAAGAGCCAAAGTTTGGCCCCATATCAAACCAGGATCGAAGAATTGGAAAAGTACTTCGAGGATATTCGATATGTTCACCTCCCGAGAGAAGAAAATCAATTTGCAGATGCGTTGTCCTAGCTAGCTACCTTGATCAACATTCCCGACCACGTAGGTAGTATGCCAATATGTGTGGAACGAAGATCGTCACCTGCCTATGTGAACGCAATCGATGATGTCGAGGAAGGTGAAACCGAATACTGGTACACAGCCATTTTGAAATTCATGGAAACAGGAGAGTATCCTCCCGACCTTGACATGCATGGGAAGCGCGCTCTACGAATGTTATCCGCCCAATTCATCAAGACCGATGACGGGCAATTATTCAAGAAGACGGCTCAAGGTGTTTTGTTGCGATATATCGATAAACCGACAGCTAAAAAGGTTATGGAGGAAGTCCATGATGGTGAATGTGGGCCACACATAAATGCCCATATGTTAGTCCGTAAGATCATAAGGCTTGGTTACTATTGGACAACGATGGAAACATATTGTTGCAAATATGTCAGGCATTGTCACAATTGTCAGATATTCGCAAATGTGCAGCATGTGGCACCTTCTATGTTATACACCATGATGTCACCATGGCCATTTTCAACCTGGGAAGTTGACATCATTGGAAAAGTAAACCCATCGAGAACTGGAGGGCATTGTTTTATCCTTGTTGCAATTGACTATTTCACGAAGTGGGTAGAAGTTAAGTCTTACAAAGTGCTAAAAGTGAAGCAAGTAGCACAGTTCATTCAGAATGACATCATTTGCCGGTACAGAGTACCACATGAGTTCATCAGCGACCACGGAACTCATTTCCAAGCTGAGATCGCGGTTATACTTGAAAAGTATAGAATCAAACATCACAAGTCATCACCATACCGACCACAGACGAATGGTGCGGTACATGCTGCTAATAAAACAGTTATAGTCATTTTGAAGAAGTTGTCTAACAACTATAGGGAGTGGCCAGAGAAGATACCCTTCGCATTATGGGGGTATAGAACTTCAATTAGAACAGCCACGGGTGCAACCCCGTATTACTTGGTATATGGAATGGAAGCGATTCAACCAGTTGAGTTGGAAGTACCATCCCTAAGAATCCTGCTATAAAGCTAGGTTCCAAAAGCAGATCGAGTTCAAGCAAGATATGATTCACTAGTCATGACCGATGAGCGGCGTTTGAACACATTATACAACGTTCAACTCTACCAGAAAAGGATAGAGAGAGCTTTCAACAAAACGGTGAAACCAAGGGGAATTAGTGAGGGTGATCTGGTTCTCAAGTCAGTTAGAGCTCTGTTACCTATTAACCCGAGGGGTAAGTTTAAACCAAATTGGGCAGGCCCTTATTTAGCAAAGAAGATTTTGTCGGGAGGCGTTGTTCCGTTAAAAGACTTGGATGGGAATGACTTCGCGAATCCCACAAATTTGGACCAGCTGAAGAAATACTATCCTTGATGACCTCATTCTCAAATGTTATGAAATAATTTTTGAATTGCAAATGTTTT
The DNA here is from genome assembly GCF_048544455.1 of Silene latifolia. Lineage (NCBI taxonomy): Eukaryota > Viridiplantae > Streptophyta > Magnoliopsida > Caryophyllales > Caryophyllaceae > Silene > Silene latifolia. The sequence continues at coordinate 221,366,587 of NC_133538.1, read as the reverse complement.
TAGAATAAGTTACGAGTTGTTTGTCAACACTGCATGAAATATTTTATGTGAGAACTACGGACTCAGTTTGATTCTATTGCAAACCAGATACGTAGGTGACTTTTAATTAAGAGTACAACCGAAACATGTAAAACAAAAATAAAATTTTTGATGCAGAAACTGGGATTTATAATAAATAATAAGTTTTTATTCTAAATTCCGGGCGAAACCCGTTATAATATTTTATTCTGGGCGAAGCCCATCACACACAACTAAAAAGGAAAGCACACAAATAGTAATAGTAATAGTAAATAGTAATGTCGAAGACTACTCTTTGCTACCCTCAGCCGGGCTGCACGCCCCATCACAACGAGACGAAGTCTCACCCATCATCACTCGGGCTCTTTTCCTCGGAGGAATCATCAATTCTTCACGAGGGCCCAGTCTGCCTTTCACACTAGGTCGAGGGCCAAGTCTTTCTGCAAGTGTTAACCCACTTTCATTCATTGGACCTAACCTCTTCCACACATCTCAAACCAAAGAGTCGGTCTCTTTTTCGGGCCTAGATGAAATCGGGGTCGTCCCAGTAAAGAATTCTCGGTTCTTCTCCCATTCCTTGTGGTATTTGTAGTCAACAACTTCATCCATGTAAAGTTCCCTTCGGGCCTTGAAAGAAGGCTCAATAGTGTACTGCAAATAAGCGGGTAACACCCAACTAGAGGCACACGGCTCATAAATATGTCAAATATTCCTCCGAGTCCAAGACACCAACCATGCATTGCACCTCGCGAGAGTCACTTCTTTGACTTGGCCGCGAACAGGCTCAGTGACAGGAATCCTTTGTTGACGACCGACCTGTCGAAGAACACGGTCCGGATAGATATGCGTGGACCACTCCAAGCCCAAAAGAGTGAGATGTCTGGTTCTATCAGTTTCAGACAAACCATTATCTGTAGTACGGCAGAGCCAAGGTAAGGCCCATCTAACGTGTAACCCAGCATTGGCAGAAAGCCGTTGTCGCCAGAAAGGCTCCTTCTTCCAAGTAGCAAACCGACGGTGACGAGAAGTGAAGCTTCCCACCTCATATGTACCCAGAACCTTCGGTGGATCAACCAACTCGAGTCTCTCACATAGCCAGATCTGTGAAAAAGGGCCGAGAAAATGAATTAGACTAGAGGAAATGATGTCAAACCCACTAAAAAGAAAGGAGTTGGGCAAGAAAAAAGAAGAAAAAAAAGAAGAAAACGAAAAAAAAAGAGAAAAAAAAATAAACAGCGAGAAGACATACTTGTAGAAGTCAGGTTGATCCAGTGTAAGCAAGGTTTGGGTTGGCCTTCCGAGCATCTAACCCAACAATAATTTCGGCAAGAATCAGCCAAGCTGGGCTCATACGTTGCTCCATCTGTTCAACAATTCAGATGAACTTCGCTTTACCATAACAAGTTGGTACCTCAATATACCCTTTAAAAGCATAACGATGAAGCATAATCGATCCAAAACCCTGCGACGGAACGCCGTAGGAATCAATGGGTCGTCAACAAGACCAAATTTCTGAGCAATGGCGAGTAAGTTTACTCGTTCCCCATCAACAAAGGCACGCACCTCATCACATGATAAACCAAAGAAGTCACGATACTTGTTAGCCCATCCCCTCTAAAAGTCGGGAATAACAGGAGTTAGCTCAATCTTCCAACCTCCTAGAATGGCAATTTCTTCCGAAAAGGGACAAATCTCTCTTTCGGGAAAGGCAAAAACATGATGGGTAGGGTCCCAGAATTTTAAACACTCATTAAGAAAAACAATTTCTGACAAGATCTGCCTCAGCGGGACTAGTTGTTTAAATCCCGTGTCAACAAGTATTTGAGAATCCAATCCTTTCAAATCAAAAGCCCAAGAGGACATGGTTTTTCGAAGAGAATTCATGGTTTACCTCTTATTATGATCTCCTTATATATGATCTCCTCTTATTATGATCTCCTTGCTTGCCGCCCAAGCAACACGGCCGTGGGCCTTGGGCCGCGGGCCTCCGGGCTTCCTCATCACCCTTTATCACTTGTGGCACCAAATTTCATTGTCGCTGGCTTTATTTGTGTTTCGCAGGCCAGAATGGCTGATATACATTTTTATCCCCAGCGAGTCCATGCTTGAATTAAAAAACCATACACACTTACAGATTTTTTTTTTTATGTTTTACGGGTTATGTCTTGCCCATAGTATTTACGAGTCATTCCTCGAGTCAGAAACAAGTAACATGTCTACTCATCGTTTTTTCCTATGAAATTTTAAAAGTGCAAAATGAAATGTTCCGGGCGAAGCCCATTATCAAGTATCGGGCGAGGCCCATCTTCAAATGAAATGATTCCGGGCGAAGCCCATTTTGAAAATGAAACTTTAGCCCTGGGCGAAGCCCATTTTCAAAATGCCTATCCTGGGCGAAGCCCACCTTCATATGTCAAATCGGGTAAGAAACTCAATTCAATGTTTTAGTTCGGGCCTCAAGCCAATCCATGTTTTAGCTATGATTTCCGAGAGTTCCCGGATAGAATTATGTGATTTCTATTATGATATATGTCCAAGTTTAAGCAGGTACGATTCAGCTAGGTGCCCTAAAGTCCGAAACTTTAGACCCAATGCAACTATGGGCTCTGTCACTTTCAAGCTCCAGAGACCGCCATAATAATGAATGGAGAAGTCTCCACAAAGTGAAGTAATCCATGTCGGGTTACTCAGATGAAAATATCCCCCCGCAGAATGCAACCAGTGAAATTACAACAACATGCTCAGATGTTGGGCACTAATCATAAAGAATCGCAGCTTAAGTGGACTAATGCACATGCAACTCGAAGAGTATAGACATCATGGGAGAAGTATCTCCAAAGTATGACGACAACCTCCTTTCGAAAAGCTCCGTTTTAGGCCAAGACTGCAGAATGCTAAGGCCAATGTATGCCGAACTACGATGCGGGTTTGATTCCATTACAACGGATACGTAGGTGCCTAAGGATAAGGCTCAACCCACCATATATGCAAGTTTATGGGTCGACGACCACTGATGATGATTTGACGTAACAGAAGCAAGAGTCAATCCCCAGCAAAGTTTCAGGTATGATCTCTTCTTATGGCTGGCGAGCTTACATACGCAAGTCTAATGGACTCTAAACGACCCACGGAATCATCAGGTCAAGAGGCACCTGGGGTATACTTTGACTTTCGCCTTGTCCAAGCCTCAGTCAAAGTAAGGGCTTTGTAGATACCCATATCCGTTGATATTGGAAATTACAGAAATCCCGACAAAACACCCGATGATGATAGGACACATGTTTACTTACATAACTTGTTAGCGGATTTCGTTTTGTAATGCGGGACAAGCGTAATTTGAGGGTTTTATAATTTAAATGAAATTTAAGTTATTTCGAAATAAATGAAATTTTGTTTCATCGGTTTTCATGTTTTCGAGTTTATTTAAAATTTGAGGCTTTTATAATTTATTCGAAAAATAAATTATTGTTCACAGTTATTATTTTAAATTTATTTGAAATGAGATATGTGACGGTTTCGTGTTTTATCACATTATTTAATTTGAAAAATTAGATTTAAAAGCGGTTTTAAACGAGGTTTTTTGAGACGGTTTTAAGCTTGATTTTTGAACGAATTTGAGCACGAGTTTTGAGGACATAGCTTTGATGCAAACCCATCCCCAAGGTCCCGGGTTCGATTCCCCATACCACCACCCTTCCCCCTCCTTTTCTTCCCCAAACCCGACACCCAACCAATACCCCTTCCCCTGTTTTTCGAAGCCCAACCTGACACCTAAACCTCCACCTAACCCAGCCTAGACCACACCACTACCAAGCCTACTAACCCAATGTCTATTCCAACCCGAACCCAAACCCACACCCACACCAAAACCCGCACTCAAACCTGCAACCACAGCCCGCACCCGTGCCCTATTTTGCCGCGTCAAAACAGGGACTTCCCGAGTGCCTTTTCGAACCCCCATCCAAGCTAATCCCTTACCCTATCATTTCATACTTACTCCCCAAGTAAAGAAAGATATTTTCCTCATCCCAACAGCTCACGAAATCCCACCAAAACCGAAACACAATAACCTTTGTTTATCCTTTCCAAAACCGAAACTATATCCTTCCATACTCCATATCTTAACCAAATTCGTTTACCTGTTCCATAAGAAAACTCCTAAGCCTTTATACAAGCCAGATAACCTAATCCTAGCAACCCCATTCCCGTTTCCTATATAAACCACACACATGAACACCGAAAAAGGGACGAAAACAACACGGTTTTGAGAGCTCTCGAAACAATAGGCATTGCCTTTCTTTCTCACGTAAAAAAAGCAACCCTAAACTACTCTCATACCCAAAAACAAAGCAAAAGTTCATACAAAGGATTAGACAAGCATTAGAGCATCGATTTGCTCTCTTATTCGTGTTCTCTCGCGTTTTGAACTGCTCCTATTGTCGTCCAATTCAAGTCATTTTTTAACCATTTTACCTCTTTTTTTTGCAAACTTTTGAATCTTTGGAGTCTAAGGATTCCAGAATATTTTTCGGATTTAAATCTGAGTAAGAAACGAATTCACAATCTTCATTTGAAAATCACTGCACGAAGTGCTTTTTACGCGAGAAAATTGTTTTGTTTTTCGAAATTGATTTTGTTAAATTGTTTCGATATTTTATTTACAATCGTCGAAGACGCGAATTCTAAGCAACACTTGCTTACGAGATCAAGAGTGGTGTCCAAGTCTACATGTAAGTTGAGGGTGCACAAAATCCCGCCTCAATTCCTTCCTTTTTCTCGTGTATGTCACGGCCTAAGGGCCTTTTTGTTTGCTTTTTATCATCTTTTAATTATCGTCTCATATTAGTTAATACATTTCGTAATTATATTGTTAATGATGGTTTAACTGGTGTTAGAATAATGGTATGTCGATCATATGCTTGTTTTCAATTTATGACGATAACATGTTACTTAGAGTAATTATCATTATGTAAATTATAAAATGAATCAATTTGTTTATTGTATGACGATAACATGTTTTAAATTAATTAAAATGAAATTTTGGTTAGTTTAATTCGTTCTCACATGTTTCACATTTGTTTAATTACGAAGTAATTAGATCGTTTTCACATGTTTTAATGACTTGTTTTAATTATGAAATAGTTAAGATTGAATCACATGCTAGATTTGCTTTATTTTATTTATGATACATGTATGTTTATTTGTATCGTTTATCGTTGTTAAATCACAACTTCGCCAAATTAATATGTAGAAAGCATGTTAATTGAATTAGACATTCGTAGGTTATACAAAACCCGACATAGGATTTTAAATGAGTTTCTTTAAAGAGTTTAATGAATTCGTCTCATCTTATGACGATTTCTCGCTAGTTGAATCGCGCATGCTTAGCATCTGATTCATGACGCTCGATGACTAGAATAGTCAACCTTGACAACCCGTTTTGGCAGTGTGATGCATCGGATTCCGTGCCCTTTTGTCTCGGCCTTCGTGCCACTTTGGTTCGGTTTGTTTATTTTGTTTAATTATTGCGGTTTTATTTCAATTGTTATTGTAATTTAATCGTTGTAATTATTGTAATTCATTTCAAGCAATGTAATTTTTACTTTAACTTTGGGTCAGGTTAGTCCTTTACTTTAAGTCAAAATGATTTTACAAAACCTTGGTTTAGTTGGTTAAATTAAAGTATTTAATCAATTAAATCGAAGTGAGTGCGCAAAACGATGATGAGGCTAAGGACGAAGTCCTATGTGAGCCGTGGCCTCAACATTGGCACGTTTTTTCAAGATGCCTAGATTAGCGTGTCAAGCGTGAGTCAAGTGTCCATGTTTAGCAATTGTATTTAGATCGAGTTGTATCTTTAATTCAATTGTTTGTAAATCGAGTCGACGAGAATCGTCTGGGTTGTAATAGTTTAGCTCCCCAACGGCTCCCCGACTCCCATCTAAGCTATGTCGTGATTGCTTGTTAATATAGTTCAAATCAACCTAACATTTTGAATCACTTGGACAAACTAGATTAGATGCATTAAACGATTAGAAACCAAGATCACATGATATGTTTAAAATGGTGTTTTGCACTCTCATAAAACAATCGTAGTCTTGTCAAATTAGCCATCATAGTCCCAAGTAGAGGCCGTTATTGCAACGGGCGGGGATGGGTTTTTTATTAACGAACTTCCCACCACGTACTTTCAACAACGAACTCAAATCTCTTTTCAAAAATGGTTCCCAAATTTCCTTAAATTTGGTGGCGACTCCAAATGATTTTCAACCCCGTGGATTATGATCAAATCCCCACATCCACATTTTCTCATTTTCCTCTCCTTCTTTTTCATTTTTCTCTCCTTCAATTTCGACATCCTCACCAACATCCTCCTTTTATTTTTCATTTTCCTTATCAACACCAACATCAACTTCCTCAACTTCTTGAAATATTAGAGTACCATCATCATTAACTTCACCAACAACCCTTAAGCTACCATCTTCACCCTTGGTTTCGGTTGCATGTGGCATATTCAAATCGAATTTCTGATTGAAAACCCGACTTGAAAATCTCCTAGTTTTGGACGCTGTTTTAGGACAATTATCAACTAATTTCCATCTCGGCATTGGGGCCTTTGGTACAAAGACTCTAGGTTTCTTTGGTAGTTTTTGATTTTGGACAAATTGCAAACCAAGACTTTCGGTATGTGATTCAACCGATGAAGCTTTCGGTTTATATAAGTCTCGGATTTCCTTCAAAGTTTTAGTTTTAGTTGATTTTGAAGGCATTACTTTTATAATGAAGGTAAAAGTAACGGTTTGGAGGGGTATGCTTTTGACAGTTTTGGAGAATATTTGGGAAAGATTGAGTTTTTTGAAAATTTGGAAAGTGAAAAGTGGATTCATCATCTAAATGTTGAAAATTTACATGTAGTAGATGAGGTGGAGGTGAATAGTGTTTTGAATATATTGGATTGGTTGAGAGGTGGAGTGTGCAACCGGTTTTAAGAGGTTTGGGCGGCTCTTTGCATGGGTATTAGGTAAAATGTGATATGATGGATAATGATGGTAATTGAGCGGCTCCATGTGAACAATATACTTATCCATTGAATTTACATGCAAATTAATCATTTAATTCATTGAGTAAAATTAATACATAATCACTTATATTAAAACATGTAAACATCTACTCTAGTCAATGATACAAGGCAAGTTGTCATGAAATTTTTACACGGAATCCAACAAACTAATTTCCAAACGAAGTTTTGTAAATTGTTCTCTTTCAAGCGGTTTTTTAAAAATATCGGCTATTTGATTTTCCGTTCTACAAAATTTAAGACGAATTTGACCTTTTCCACATGATCACGTAAGAAATGAAGTCTTGTGTCAATATGCTTACTCCTTAAGTGTTGTATAGGGTTCTTTGAAAATTTAATGGCACTTGTATTATCACATAAAATAGGAGTCGAATCAAAGATAATACCATAGTCCCTTAGTTGTTGTCGAACCCAAAGAATTTGTGCGTAACACAATGCGGCACTTACGTACTCGCTTTCGGTGATGGAAAGAGCAATGGTGTTTTGTTTCTTAGATGCCCATGAGATCAAACACGAACCTAAGAAAGTAGCAATCTCGGATGTACTCTTTCGATCAACAACGCGTCCGGCATAATCCGCATCCGAGTATCCTAAAAGCTTAAATGGACAATGTGAGGCATACCAAAGATACAAATTAGACGTTCCAACCAAGTACCTATGAATACGTTTTACGGCAATGAAATACGATTCTCTAAGGCTAGCTTGGAAAAGAGCACATAGACATACACTATATAAAATATCCGGACGACTAGCGGTCAAATAAAGTATGAATCGATCATACCTCGATACATTGTTTCATCAACTTTCTTACCATTCTCATCTTTGTCAAGCTTAATGGATGAAACCATTGGTGTAGAGAAAGGTTTAGAATTAGTCATACCGAACTTACATAGCATATTCTTTATGTAATTTTGTTGATGAATCATCAGACCATCTTGAGTTTGCTTGATTTGAAGCCCAAGGAAGAACCCTAGTTCTCCCATCTTACTTATCTCAAATTCAGATTTCATTAGTTCCGAAAAGTACAAATAAAGGAGTTCATTCGTTGCACCAAATATTATGTCATCGACATAAATCTGTACAATCAATAGTTCACCATACTGTGACTTTATGAACAATGTTTTATCAACCAATCCATGCACAAAACTATTTTCCAAAAGAAATTTTGACAAGCGATCATACCAAGCTTTTGGAGCTTGTTTTAAACCATAAAGCGCCTTGTCCAATTTAAAAACATGGTTTGCAAAATCATTGTTCATAAAACCCGGTGGTTGCTACACAAAGACTTCCTCTTCTAAATAACCATTTAAAAAAGTCATTTGACATCTATTTGAAAACGTTTGATGCCTTTGTGAGCCGCAAAAGCTATTAGTATACGTATGGCTTCAAGCCTAGCTGCCGGTGCGAAGGTTTCATTATAATCGATACCTTCTTGTTGTTTAAATCCTTGCACCACTAGTCTAGCTTTATTCCTTATGATATTGTCCGAATCATCAACCTTATTTCGAAAGACCCATTTGGTACCAATCACGGTACAATCAGTAGATCTCGGGACAAGACGTCATACCTCATTCCTTTTGAATTGATTAAGTTCCTCTTGCATTTCCATCACCCTACTCGCATCTTCGAGTGCCATGGTGATATTTTCCGGTTTTATTTGTGAGAGGAACGCATGAAATGCAAAGAAATTGATGAGGGACGATATTTTTTTCCTTCCCGAATTCAAGTCACTGGTCAAGTTTGAAAGAGGGTGAGATTTTTGGTGTTTCCACTTCCTTGGTACGATTAAGGATGGTGAGGCTTCTTGGGGTTCTGAAACAACAGTAACATCAAATGTTTGTTCATTTTGTTCAATTGTTCCCTCATTCACCCTGGATGTTGTAGCCTCATTTTGTGGTGTAAGTGGTTCTGTTCCCCCTATCTCTTGGCCAGTTTCTTCAATCAATAGTTGCTCTTACTTTTGGTTCTGCTCCACTTGTTCGTTTCCTTCGTGTACCCCATCCATGTCATGTCGGATCATTCCAAGCTCATACTCCTCATCATCTTCATCATCCTCGGCCTGTGTATTACAATGAAAAAGACTAGACGCATTAGATATGACATGCACGCTTTCTTCCATTTTCATGGTTCGTTTATTATACACATTATAAGCCTTGCTAAGATCCGAATAAACGACAATTACGGCCTCATCACTACGAGCATCGAATTTATCCAAATTATCCTTTCTATTTTTGTGAATAATACATTTGCTTCCAAAGCATTTCAAATAGGATATATTAGGTTTTCTTCCTTTAAGCAACTCGTAGGGTGTTTTGTTAAGTATTTTTCGGATCATAACACGGTTATAAACGTGGCCTGATATGTTGACGGCTTTGGCCCAAAAAATATTTGGCAACTTACGTCTGATTAGCATAGTCCTAGCCATGTTTTCAAGTGTACGGCTCATAAACTCTACAACCCCGTTTTGTTGAGGTGTAGCACGCGCGGAAAAGTTATGGCTAATACCGTGCTCATCACAATAATTAATAAATGAAGAATTTTCAAACTCGGTTCCATGGTCGGATCTCAAAGATATGAGCTTTTTATTAAACTTGTTTTGGACCTTTTTCAACCAAATTAAAAATTCATCAAATACTTCATCTTTAGAACTCAAGTAGATAAGCCACACAAATCGTGCAAAATCGTCAATAATCACACATAAGAAACGACTACCTCCTTTACTTCTAACACGCATTGGACCACGTAAATCAATATGAATTAACTCAAGAAGTTTTGATGTACTAACGAACTTTTTGGATTTAAAGGAGCTTCTAACTTGTTTTCCTTTAGCACAATCATCACATAAGCTATTAAAGTTGAATTTTATGTTAGGAATGTCATCGACTAAGTCAAGTCGCTTAAGGGTGTTCAATGCTCTAGCATTTACGTGACCTAATCTTTTATACCAAAGCCAAGGGTCGTTCTTTTTCAAAGCACTCAGACAAGACATGGTACGACTAGACAAAGCAAAAAGATTAGTCAAGTAAACATCTTTAACATGTTTACCTTCTAAAACAACTTCCCTTGTATTACAATCTAGGACACGACATTCACTAGCACAAAATTCAACGATATTACGATTATCACACAATTGAGATATGCTAAGGAGATTATGCTTCAAACCTTTGACAAGCAACACTTTGTCGACACATTTTGACGTTGACTTACCAACCTTCCCGATTGCAATAATTTCACCTTTCTTATTGTCACCAAATGTCACAGTTCCACCATTGTAGGCTTCTACTGAGAGGAATTGGTTTTTACTTCCCTTCATATGACGTGAATATCCACTATCCAAGGACCAATTACTGCGGCCTCTCACTAATGCCTATAAGAAATCAAGAGGTTAGTTTAGGAACCCAAACAAGTTTAGATCCCTTTTTGTGAGTTGCATTGTTAATTATCTTTTTGAACCCACACCTTTTTAGCACCCTTTATGTTCTTGTTTAAGTCGTTTAATATTTTAGGATAACCATTAAAATCATGACCAGTATAACCACATAAATTTCAAACAATATACTCGGGAAGACCTACATATTTTCTCCTTCAAAAGTCAGTCTTGCTTAGTTCTTGGTTTTGAAAGCCACAGTTCACTGTACTGTTCCTTTTGAAACCAAGTCCAGTTTTCGCTTCAGATTTTTGGGACTGACTTATAAGATAGTCTAAAATGGTTTGGCTACCTTCCCATTTCCTGTAAAATTCTTTTGCATCATGCAACTCTTTGGTCAATGTTTCAATTTTAGAAAGATGGTCAAGATTTAGTTGTCCGATTTTGTCAAAAGCGGATTTAGCATGACTAAATTCATCTCTAAGCAATAAAGCAATTTGTTTAAGTTGCTTATTATCTTGTCGACACGAGGTAAAGTCAGCTAGCAATGAGTCTCGTTCTTTAATCAAACTATCAACTTGATCTATCAAAGACTCGTTTTCTTTTTCAACATCAGAAACAATAGTAGAGGGTACTGTTGCTTTTGACGAGCTAGAAATATTCGTCAAACAAGGTTTTCTTTTCTCAATTTCTTAATTTCCTTTTTGAGTGATGGAATGATGTTACTTTCTTTTATCTCGTCTAGACATTCTCTAAGACCAACATTCTCTTTGGAAATCTTCTTAATTTAAGTTTACAAATCATAGAGTTTATCATTTTTAGCTAGACATTTGTCAAATACGTCATCAAACATCAAACAAAGCTTATCTTTAGAAAGAGTTCTAACCTTGTTCTTGAGATTAATTACCTCGGTGTCAGAGTCATCACTGGAGTCATCAGAGTGAGCAATAAGATATAGTGCGGGTTCTTTCTTTGAATACTTGAGTTTGTCAAGATCAAGACGAGTGGTCATACAAACTCTGGCATCTAATTCTTCCTCAAGAACTTCATTCTCATCGGAATCAGATACACCCCATATTGAAGACATGACTTTATGCTTAAAATCTTTCTTTGTAAAATCTCGTTTATCTTTAGATTTGTACTCATTCCACTTGGGGCAATCTTTGAAAGGTGACCTTTCTCACCACATTTGAAACTAGCCACCGTGGAATAAGATTTTTTTTTTTTTGAAAACGTTTTTTACTAGAATTGTTGAACTTCTTAGGATTGTGACTATTGATCATATCCGCCATGTTACGTGAGTACATGGCTTATTCGTCATCTCCATCATCTTCCTCATCACTTGAGGTTGATTTGAGAGCGAAACCTCTAGCTTTGGAACATTCACCCGAACGCTTTTCCAGACTTAACTCGTGTGCCATGAGTGAGCCCATTTGTTCATTAAGGGACAATTTGGATAGATCTTTAGCCACCTCAATAGCCTTCACCTTCGGTTGAAATTTGTCACTTAGGCTACGAAAGATCTTTCGGACTATATCATCAGATTCAAACTCTCTACCTAGACTCTTAAGTTCATTGACAATACTAGAAAAGCGAGAAGAAAGACCATCATATTTAACATCTCATATTGTTGAATGAGAAGGTCAATACGATGCTTCTTAACTTCAGACGTTTCCTCATAAGCAAGGCTTAGGGTGTCCCAAATCTCTTTAGCCGAGGTACATCCGGAGATGCGATTAATATCTTGTTCACCGATGACATATTGAAGAATGGACATGGCTTTAGAATTTTTCTCGACTTTACAATAATCGGCCTCGACATAACTTTCCTCACTTTTTACGGTACTGTTCCCATCAGAGTCAGTGACCGTTATAGCAAAGGGACCCTTCTTAACAATGAACCAACACTCATAATCCGTACTTTTGACATAGTGTTCCATACGGTGTTTCCACGAGGAATAGTTATCCCCTTTGAAGATAGGGTACTTAGTATGTTTCCCGTCCATGACTATAGGATCAACTCTCTGGTAATTAACCAATATCAAGAGCACGAGGCTCCGATACCAATTGAAGAGTCAAGTGTGAGAACACCTGGGGGGGGGGGAGGGGTGAATTAGGTGTCAATTTAAAAATTTAAGCTTAATGAAAGCTTCTTTTAAAACTCTTAAACACTTTAGACAACACTTAGATGAAGGGAGAAGTTGATACTTATAACTATAGAGTTAGAAGTATTCAACAACGATTCAGCAAGCAGAAGTCACTGTTGTACTCAACTGTTGTTTTTGAAGTTAAAACGTGAGTTTAGAGTTGCAGTGGAAATAAAACGAAATAGACACAACAAACGAAAATTTAAAAACTGGTTCAGTCACTACTCCGCGACCTACGTCCAGCGCTATTTTATTAAACGTCTTAGAAGTAAACCCATTGTCTTTATGTTGCGACACATCATCATTTATATGATGAGATTGATAGAAAATTCTCTTAAACTAATTATGTATCACAAGGTGAGTATAGTGGGACACAAGATGGGACACAAAATGGGACAAATAATTCGCTCTCAATAATGAGTTGAGATCACCTGTCCCACTTTTGTGTCCCATGTCCAGTCCTACTGTCTTTATGTTGCAACACATCATCATTTATATGATGAGATTGATAGCAAATTCTCTTAAACTAATGATGTATCACAAGGTGAGTATAGTGGGACACAAGATGGGACACAAAAAGGGACAGAGAATCCGCTCTCCAATATACTCTATCATATAAGATTAACAGAAAATTCACGTGATACACTTGAACTTTGTCATTTTGTACATGGTACCCAATATTATAAACTAGCGGGTTACCTGTGCGTTGCACGGATTCGAAAATAATAAGCTAAATATATAATCTATACAAATTCTCACTTTAGACGGACACTATCCGTCTAAAGCTGTGGACGGATAGTGTCCCTCTCACAAAATGAGAGTGGATAGTGCAAGTGGGTGGGAAATGGATACCCCCACTTGCACTCTCACTTACGTTTTGTGAGAGGACCACTATCTGTCTACAGCTTTAGACAGATAGTGTCCGTCTACAATGAGACGGATTGTATAATCTATAAGGACGTTTAAGTCTTTATATATTATTATGTAAAGAGGATAGTAGAACAATTTTAATGCTAACATATAACGATCATTATTCCTTGAACTTGTAATTTTATTAGCTAAACTAATTGACTAAATGTATTTTATTGTGCAAAAGGTAAATAGTTTCTAACACCTTTTTTTTCGATTTTTTTAATCAAATAAATATTTTTAAAAAGTAAACCTATTAAAATTAATATTTTTATCATATTCAATGTTTACATTAATTATATTGACATAATATTAAAAATAAAGTTTTTTTAATAAATATTTTATTATTAAATATTATAAAAGTTATATATAATTGATTTTTTAAATTGTGTTTGTAGTTTGAAGTACTTAAAATAATAATTTTAATTATTATTTTATATATAATATTTAAATATTAATATTTAAATAAAATTCTTGATTTACCTTTGATTCAATGGGACCCATTCGGGTCGTATTTCGACCCTAAAATAACTGGTCATTTCGGGTTCGGTTCGAACGGGTTGCCGGGTCGAAATGTTCGGGTCTTGACCTTGGAAAAACGGGTTGGGTCGGGTCAAGATTTGACAGGTCTAAACATTATTTCATCAACTTGTGGTTTTATTTGTAGGGTAATATCCGTATAAAACCCATAATTTGAAGGATTATAACGCAAATTTTATACGTGATTAAATGTCATAAACGAAAACAACAATGAAACGATAAAGATTAAGGAATAACCTTCGGTCCTAGTGCAAAATGGCAATGAGAAATCAAAGTAGATCTCCTCCTAAATGATGCACCCAAGATTGTCCGAGAAATGCCCTTGTGCTAGAATGAATCCTCTAATTGCCTTGCAATATTGAGAGGATTGTTTTGTGAGTTTTCGTTGGATGAGAGATCCGAATTTTGAGAGGCAATTTTCTGAAAACCCTAAAATTTTCTCAAATGAATGATTAGGTTACAAAAGAGGAGAGACTCCCTCTTTGTATGGTTCGGCCGTGAGCTTTAGATGGGGAGAGTGGGCTTTCCACTTTCTCTTATTTTTAACTCATGGTACGACCCGAAATGCGCTAAATGTATATGACACGGTTTTATCATAAATCGTCATCGGTTATCGGTTATTAAAGCATCAACTAATAATACGGATTAGTTAAAACATTAATACATGTCCGACAAAGACGATATTGTATAATTATATTTATTCAATATACATTAATCAAATATAAATCGTTTATATTCAATTTTACTTAATTAATCGCTTAATTCGCTTTAGCCATTATTATTTAATCCGTATTAAATAAAATATCTCAACATCACATTTTTGACTAATTAATAGTCAAATAACTCAGACTAACTGGTTAGTCAAATTTGGCATCTACATGACTGTATTTTCATACCGTCACATCTCTCAAACGTATCCTATAGGTGTGACTTTTAGGGACCAGTTGATCACCGCCATCTGTATGACAATAACGTCAAACTTATCTAGCAAGCCAACCGTTATTGATAAACGTGGACCAACTGATTATGATACAAAAGTATACCCTTTGATCCTTTTAGAGATTTATAAGTCCTTGCACTAATCAGTAAAGGACACCACCCCAACAAGCTCCCACTTGTCCGTACAAGTGTATGTGCAATGACGTTATCCGCACTAACTGGAGGACACCACTTCCAACAAACTCCCACTTGTTCGTACAAGTGTATGTGCGATAACCGATTCTCATATTCATTTAAAATTTCTCCCACTCAATGTAAAACAATTTGCAGATCCGGATCCGCAAAGGTCGTATTTTACAATCGATCTGTATCTAGAGTGGTTTCCCCGACTAGAGAGTAACTTAACTGATAAAACGAATCCGTATCCGAGCATGGCCATGCATTTCGATTCTGACTCCTCGAGTGGCCCCGAGAAATGTCGAGTACACGATAAAGGCTGAATATCTCCTTCAACTCGAACTCCTTCCGATCTAAGCACATCATGAAATGACCCAGAAACAATCTACTTGGCCCCCTGTTACGGATGACCGTGATAAAGAAACCAAAGTCACCCAAAATCTGCCTTAGTCTCAAGAGACAGTCGATAGTCAAAAGAATCGACTCTTAGGATCACTATGGAGGTCCTATCCACGACCGGGCACCGAATGTTGTAAAACATTTAGGACTCCACGTTGATGTCACAATTGTGTCCTACGAGATATCCGTATAAATCGCCTCTGTGATTGGTCACCAACTTTGTTGACTTATGGCTCGTTGAACCCACCATCAACCAACGTCACAAAATAATTACCTTGAGTTATCAGCTCACGTGGGTAATTAAGGACCAAAAATATAATGCTTGTTCAGTTCACTTTGTGGTGTTCAAAATTTGTCGTACAAATCCACATGAAAAACAAAATATATATAAAATATCAAAACGATGATGTCGTATAGAGTACAAAAGAGGATGAATCTAATCCATAAAAGAGTACTACAACTTAGGAACACGTTTAATTCCCATGGAATTAACGTGCCCTTCATGCTTATCTTGTCGTAATGGTTTAGTGAGAGGATCTGCTATGTTATCATCTGTAGCAATCTTTTCTATCACTACTTCCTTTGCTCCACGTAATCCCGGATTAGATGAGCTTTCCGTTGTACATGTCTAGACTTGTTGCTAGACTTTGGCTCCTTAGCTTGGAAGATGGCACCTCTATTGTCGCAATAGATGGTGATTGGGTCATTCGAACTAGGCACTACAGATAGTCCATGTAAGAATTGACGCATCCATATCGCTTCCTTTGTAGCTTCAGACGCGGCATAGTACTCGGACTCAGTCGTAGAATCTGCTGTGAGCTTTGTTTGGAACTCTTCCACTGACTGCATCGCCATTAAGAGTAAAAACGAATCCAGGTCGAGATATCGAGTCATCACGATCCGTTTGGAAGCTAGCATCTGCGTAACCGGTTGCGCATAGCTTTTGATCGCCTCCATAAGTCAATGCCCAATCTTTAGTCCTCCGTAGGTACTTAAGAATGTTCTTGACAGCCATCCAATGTGATTCACCTGGATGCTGTTGGAATCGACTTGTCATACTCAATGCATATGCCACGTCTGGACGTGTGCATATCATGGCATACATGATTGATCCTATAGCCGAGGCATAAGGAATCCGTGTCATGCGCTCTTTCTCTTCCGGTGTCTCTGGTGACTGAGACTTGCTCAAATGCACCCCTGGAGCCATGGGAAGAAACCCATTCTTGGAGTTAGTCATGCTGAATCTCTCTAGGACTTTGTCTATGTAAGACTCCTGACTGAGAGATAGCATCCGTCGTGATCTATCTCGATAGATACGGATGCCTAGAATTCTTTGTGCCTCTCCCAGATCTTTCATCTGGAAATGGTTTTTCAACCATACTTTCACCGAAGTTAAGAGAGGTATGTCATTCCCAATCAGGAGTATGTCATCGACATACAATATTAGGAAGACAATCTTGCTCCCACTCGACTTGATATAAAGACATGGTTCCTCGACCAATCGAGTAAATCCATTTTATTTAATCACTTGGTCGAAGCGATGATTCCAACTCCGAGATGCTTGCTTAAGTCCATAAATGGAACGCTTAAGTTTGCACACTTTCTTAGGATGTAAAGGATCGATGAAACCTTCGGGTTGTACCATGTACAACTCTTCCTCCAAAAAGCCGTTTAAGAAGGCGGTTTTCACATCCATTTGCCAAATTTCATAGTCATGAAAAGCGGCAATCGCTAAGATAATCCGAATGGAACGCAACATGACTACGGGTGCAAAAATTTCATCGTAGTGCAAACCTGGCACTTGGGTGAAACCTTTAGCAACTAGTCGTGCTTTATAGATATCTTGTTGACCTTCCACAGAATGCTTTATCTTGTAAAGCCATTTGCATTGAAGGGGACGAACCTTAGCAGGTAAGTCAACAAGATCCCATACGTTGTTCTCATACATAGAGTCCATCTCGGATTGCATGGCCTCAAGCAATAGCTTTGAGTCGGAACTAGTCATGGCACCTTTATAGGTTGCGGGTTCACTACTCGTTAGGAGTAGAACGTCATCTATGTCATGTTCCTCGACCATACCAATGTATCTGTCTGGAGGAATAGAGACTCTTCCCGACCTCCTAGGTTCCTCAGGAATATTCACCGCAGCCGGGATTGAAGGAATTGGTTCCTCCAATGGTTGCTCGGTATTTGGTTCTGGAATCTCCGACAGGTCGAAGGTTCTATCACTCTTTGCATTCTCGAGAAATTCCTTCTCTAAGAATGTCGCACTAGCCGCAACAAAAACACGTTGTTCGGTTGGCGAATAGAAATAATGACCAAGTGTTCCTTTAGGATAACCTATAAAGTATGTCTTGACCGATCGCGGGCCGAGCTTATCCTCGTGTCTCCACTTGACATAAGCCTCGCAGCCTCAAACCCGTATAAAGGACAAGTTGGGGACCGTTCCCTTCCATAGTTCATATGGAGTCTTGTCAATGACTTTAGACGGACTTCGGTTAAGTATTCGAGCAAATGACGAAGAGCATAACCCCACAATGAGTCAGGCAACACGGTGTGACTCATCATGGATCGAACCATATCAAGTAGTGTTCGATTTCGCCGTTCGGACACACCATTCAGCTGAGGTGTTCCAGGTGGAGTTAGCTGTAGGGAAATCCCACAGTCTTTAAGGTGTTGATCAAACTCGTGAGAAAGATACTCGCCACCACGATCCAAACGCAGTGTTTTAATCTTTCTACCCAATAGGTTACTGTGCCCTATTCCGGTATTCCTTGAATTTCTCAAAGGATTCACTTTTGTGCTTCATTAAGTAGACATAGCCATATCTACTTAAATCGTCCGTGAAAGTGATGAAATACCTATAGCCTTCTCGTGCGGTGATTGACATAGGACCACATACATCCGTGTGTATGAGCCCTAATAGGTCAGCAGCGCGCATTCCAACACCTTTGAAGGAAATCCGAGTCATCTTACCGATGAGACATGATTCACACGTGCCAAATGATTGAAAATCAAAGGCCGAGATAGCTCCATTTTTAATGAGCCGTTTTTTCGCGTTTCTCATTAATGTGTCCCATACGGGAGTGCCATAGATACGTTTGATCTTTGTCACCAACCTTTAACTTTTTATTCATTACGTGTAATATTTCGGTGGTCTGATCTAAAACATAAATTCCGTTCATGGAGACTGCCTTGCCATAAATCATATTGTGTAAAGAGAAAATGCAACTATTATTCTCTATTACAAATAAAAAACCAAGTTTGTCAAGTGCGGCCGAAATAATGTTTTTCAAAGACTGGGTACATAATAGCAATTATATAAAAATAACTCAAATCCGCTAGGAAGCTGGATCACGTATGTTCCCCTTGAGACGGCAGCCACTCGTGCTCCATTCCCGACACGCAGTCCACCTCACCCTTTACGAGGGGTTCGATGTTTCGGAGCCCCCGCACATGATTACACAGATGAGAACCACAACCGGTATCAAGTACCCAAGTTCCGTAACTTGCGTGGTTAATCTCAATCATATGAATAAAAGTAGAAGAAGAAGACATACCAACGGGTTTAACACGACCTGCCTTTAAGTCCTCATGATAAACAGGACATGTACGCCTCCAATGCCCAGTCTTGTGGCAATGATGGCATTCCATGTTTTCATTCTTGCTCTTTGTCGCGCCCGATGAGGTGCTCGACTCACCAGGCCCACTCTTACCTGAACTGACTTCTTGAACTTCGGTTTACCTCTCGCTAGGTTTGCACGAGCTTTGCCCTTACCTTTCCCCTTGTTTGTCACAACGAGAACATCCTGTTTCAAGCTCCCACTGAACTTCATGTCCTTCTCGGTCCTGCATGCGAGAAGGGAGTGCAATTCATGGGGACTTTTCTTCAAATCATTCATATAGTAATTCGCTCTAAATTGCGTAAAACCATCGTGGAGTGAGTGAAGCATGCGGTCGATCACAATGTTCTCGCTGATCTTACAATCAAAGGTCTCCAGCTTCTCGACATTCTCAATCATGCTGAGAATGTGTGGGCTAACTGGTTGGCCCTTCTGGAGTCTCGCATCAAAGAAGCGAGTGGTATGCTCATAGGTCACGATTCTCGGTGCTTTCGAGAATTCCTTGGTGAGCGTGGTGAAAATCTTGTTCGCACCATGGGCTATGAAGCGTTTCTGCAAATTGGGTTCCATTGCAAAAATGAGTACGTTTTTAATCGCACCCGCTTCCATACGAAAATCGTTAAACTTGGTGATTTCAAGCAGACTCTAGCCGTGGGACCTGGGTTTGCCGGGATGGGCTCTAATAGATATTTGAGCTTCCCGTCGGCGGCGCAAACATTCCGTAATGCCGCCTCCCGTCCGCGAAGTTTGATCCATCATTCTTGATCGAGTAGACCGATTCATCGATTCATGAAGATCCGAAGCCAGGACTCACGGTCCAATGTGGCACTTGGCATTGGGTTGTCGTAGAACCACCATTTGTTTTTAGCGAGTTTAAAAGTTCGTGATCTACTGCGAAAAGAAAGAAAAACAAAAACGAAATAAGAAACTCATCGAGGTGATTTAAGTCTATTTAAAAAATTCATTTTAACGTGTAGACTTGCGCACTTGCATAATTGATCTCCCTCAAGAATGATACAAGTGATCCCAAGACTCAATTTCTGTAAATTGATAAGCCAACTGTTTAGCTAATTCTTCCGTAAGAACTCTTGGTCGATAGATTTCCGTAAATCCTATCTATAGTCCACCATAGTCACAGGATCGTACGAGTGACCATAGTGTTGAGATAAAATAGGTCAATCGGTTCCAACTTACCCGACGTAGAAGGGGTCATATTATGCCTACCGACGAAGAAGGGACTCATTGGAGTTTGACCTATAAAGACTATTCTCAATTTTTGTTTATACGAGGAAGATCCCATCAACTTAATTATAATTCATATTAAGTGAACGAATAACTAGCGTCTGCGTGAATGAATTAATTTAGGTGATGGCTTAAAATCATGTGACATAAGAATGTCAAAGAAAACTAACTCGTGACCTCTATATGTGTCAGTTTTCATGCAATAATTAGGTGGTTTGGTTTTTAGGCGGAATATGATGCATATTATCGTTACGAAAAAATAAATAAAAGAATGCAATACGTAAATAAAAATTCCTAGTGTGGCCTATCCTAGTAAAAAGAACATAAAACAACTTTGGAATCCACCGTTGGACCCGAGAAGCTTGTCTTGATGTTCCATCTTGATCCAAGTAGCGGGAGTGAGCATCCGGTCTCCTTCTTTAGTCTTCTCAAAATGACAATTAAAATTTACAAAATATAAACCTATTTACATTCTAAATAAGAACTGTAATTAAAAGAAATAAAAGGAGATACGAGATCTCAAAATACAACCAAGACCGTGTTCCATCATTACGGTAACACGTTCTACTAAGGCCACACTAAGTTACAACCGTTTGCAAAAATAAATAAATACGTAATTAAAAGCATTCAAAAATCAAAAACGATAAATAAAATGCATCAACTAAAATTTAAATTTATTCGTGACATAATTCCGTAATTATGTTAAATTTGTCCAAACCACCAAAGACAATTAAAATTATATGACAAAACCGCTTTAGTCAAGTTAATTTTAATCCGAGATAATCCGTTACTATAAATCGTTTTAAAGTAACTTAATTTTACGTGGGTGAACCGTTTCACTATCAAGCGTGAGCATAAAACCGTTTTATGCAATAAAAGGCCGAAAAAAACAAAAAAAATTTTTTTTTTTTTTCGTCACTGCTGGGCGTGAACACTACCCAGAAAATTTTTTTTTTTTTTTTTTAAATGCTGAAATTGCCGAGAGCATCAAAAAGCCAAAAAAAAAATTAAACGGCTCAAAATCGTGAGCAACAAGAGATCAAAACAAAACGGTTTGATAAAACACAATTGCAATTTTAATCTAATCCGTATAGAAATCAAACCACAATTGTTACATCTTCAACATATTGCAATAATTATCGGTTAAAATTACAACATGTGAAGAACGATAGAAAACAAGAGATCGAATGATCTAACAAAAATGTGTGGCACGCAAATCGATGCAAAAATCAGAAAAACGGGCCAAGAGGCCGCACGGTTCTTCCAAAAAAAATTTTCGAGACAAAAATTTGTGTCACACGAAATTTTATGCAATCATTTTGATAGATCTCTAACATATTGCAATGAATATCGATTACAAAACAATATGCAAAGATCAAAATGAAAACAA
Organism: Silene latifolia; assembly: GCF_048544455.1. NCBI lineage: Eukaryota > Viridiplantae > Streptophyta > Magnoliopsida > Caryophyllales > Caryophyllaceae > Silene > Silene latifolia. Next base: position 221,344,759 of record NC_133538.1, on the reverse strand, counting down.
AACAAACAAACGACAACCAACACCGTGTAACCAAGACACGGATCCCAAGGCACAAGGAAAAAAAACGCAGCAATTAAAAAATTGCCGAGAAAAAAAATGGCTGCCGAGACAATTTTTTTAAACAAAAATTCATCGATTCAAAATTCGTTTGATGAAAATCACATAGAAAAATTTACGTGGCCTCGCTCTGATACCACTTGTAGGGTAATATCCGTATAAAACCCATAATTTGAAGGATTATAACGCAAATTTTATACGTGATTAAATGTCATAAACGAAAACAACAATGAAACGATAAAGATTAAGGAATAACCTTCGGTCCTAGTGCAAAATGGCAATGAGAGATCAAAGTAGATCTCCTCCTAAATGATGCACCCAAGATTGTCCGAGAAATGCCCTTGTGCTAGAATGAATCCTCTAATGGCCTTGCAATATTGAGAGGATTGTTTTGTGAGTTTTCGTTGGATGAGAGATCCGAATTTTGAGAGGCAATTTTCTCAAAACCCTAAAATTTTCTCAAATGAATGATTAGGTTACAAAAGAGGAGAGACTCCCTCTTTGTATGGTTCGGCCGTGAGCTTTAGATGGGGAGAGTGGGCTTTCCACTTTCTCTTATTTTTAACTCATGGTACGACCCGAAATGCGCTAAATGTATATGACACGGTTTTATCATAAATCGTCATCGGTTATCGGTTATTAAAGCATCAACTAATAATACGGATTAGTTGAAACATTAATACATGTCCGACAAAGACGATATTGTATAATTATATTTATTCAATATACATTAATCAAATATAAATCGTTTATATTCAATTTTACGAATTAACTGCTTAATTCGCTTTAGCCATTATTATTTAATCCGTATTAAATAAAATATCTCAACATCACATTTTTGACTAATTAATAGTCAAATAACTCAGACTAACTGGTTAGTCAAATTTGGCATCTACATGACTGTATTTTCATACCGTCACATCTCTCAAACGTATCCTATAGGTGTGACTTTTAGGGACCAGTTGATCACCGCCATCTGTATGACAATAACGTCAAACTTATCTAGCAAGCCAACCGTTATTGATAAACGTGGACCAACTGATTATGATACAAAAGTATACCCTTTGATCCTTTTAGAGATTTATAAGTCCTTGCACTAACTGTAAAGGACACCAGCCCCAACATTATTAGCTAAACTAATTGGCACTTGGATGGTATATTTTTTTTTCTTTATAAAGTAGATTTGAGAGGTTTAATTGGTAAAACAAAACAAAAAAAACAATCCATTTGTGTTTTACTTCACTTAACATGCGTTACATGAATTTAATGCTTTAATAAAGACTCCATTAATATTAAACATGAAAGAAACTATTTTTCCTTTCTTTTCTTTGATTTTTTAACTAATAATCAAATTTTTTCAGAAAAAAAATATTAGCCGAGTCCAAATTTAAATTTGTATCCTCGTATTCGAGTCCTTGTTTTTTAGATTTCAAGGATCCGTTAATCGGATCCGTACCCGTGTCGGATCCTCATACCAAGTCCGAGCAGCACATGTTAGGATATACTCTCATATAATGTTCTCCTATCCTTCCAAGGTCTGCCTATTTCACCTTCTTGTGACATGTCATCATCATTCTTAGAGCATCATCAACATTTTGTGGGACTATCCCTCGCTTCACAATGTGTAGGGTCCTTGTCAGCTCCCACTTACCTTCTACTCCTTTAATTTAACCTCTAACCTAGAATCTTTGAAAACCGCAATCACTCCTACTCATTTAGATTTACTATGATCTTTTTTCCTTAATCATTTGGTGGCTTTGGTATCCTCTGTGTTAGACCCTTGGATTGACATTGACTTTCTTTTAATCATTTTCACTACTCTTCTTGATCTCTTGCCAACACTTTTGAAGCTCGCCTTTAAAAACCTGCCCACCCAATTTATTGCGCCTCTTCGATTCCCCTTGGCACAAAATCAACGTAGCCGCTTCCTTTTGCTCTAATTATTTTGTGGGTATCAGTTGGGTTGCTCATGATCATTTAGGGCATTGTTTAGAAGGACTGCCTTTCAAATGTACCGTTTTTACTTCTTTGGAGTGAACTACTTGCCATTCCGATTGGCCTTCTTTCTAGTGTAATCATATGGTATTATTTTGGGTACCTTCAACTAAAAATCACTTTTTTTCATCTCACATTATTTATGTGAAAAGTATATTTTCATATAGTTAATTTTTTTTAGGAACGAAAACCATTATCTGATAATTCACTAATTAATCACTACTACAAAAACTATGATAGACATCAGACTTTTTTATTAATAAACATCAGATTTTCAACCGATGTTAAGTTAAGTTATGTCCTTATAGAACAAATAGACATCAGACTTAAGTCTGATGTATATTGATGAATGGACATAAGAGTTTTAACATAATCTGATGTCTATAAGTCTATTAGACATCAGATTTTTGAAAACTCCGATGTCCATTACGTATCATAGACATCATATATCTATAAAATATTATGTCTTTTTTAAAACACAGACATCGGGCTCTTACAAAAATCTGATGTCCATAATTTTATATTATATTATATATAATCGAAATCCGGTGAGAACCACCAACATAATGAGAACCATCAGAACTCCACCTTATGGAATTTTTTTAAAAAAATTAATGACGCATGTGCATTCGGCATAAAATTTTATGGCTAGAAAACATATTTATTGACTAAAAAGTATAAACTAGTGACGGAAATTGAAGCGAGATACATTTTATTAATTTTCATGCACCTACTACTCATTTTCATTTATCTGACAATTTTCACGTACCTAGAACTCGTTTTCGTGCACCTAGAGCCTGTTGTTTTCATGCACTTAGGAATCATTTTCATGCATGTAACAATTTTCATGCACCTAGTATTCGTTTTCTTGCACCTATAGTCGTTTTAGTATACATAATTGTGTTTTTGTACATTAAGTTTATATTTTGCTAATAAAATCAATAAATTTTTTTTAGTTATACTAAATAATGTGTTTGAATAAACTAAACTAATGGTAAATGATCCATCAAAACTTTCAAAACAAGATTTGGTGGAGATTTAGTGAGGGTTCTCGCGGTTCTCATTATGTTAGTGAGTCTCACCGGATCCCGACCCTATATATATATATATATATATATATATATATATATATATATATATATATATATATATATATATATATATATATATATATATATGGAGAGAGAGAGAGAGAGAGAGAGTTAAAATCTGGTGAGAACGCATATCTACCATTAGATTAAACTAATAAAAAAGGCTGGGATTAAATAAAAAACAATCCATCATTAGTACAAAATTTAACCACACACTAATACTCAGTCTCTCTCATCAACACCCGACACGACATCCACCACCTGTCCATGTCCTGTCCCACTCCGTCAACTACCACCAACACCAACTCCGGCAGCCTCCACCGACTCCCACTCCATCAGCCTCCACCGAAACCCACTCCATTTTTCTCCCACCTCATACATTACTTCCCCGGCCAACTTCTCCTTCCCATTAAATGACACAATTTCCAGCACCGACAACATCAATGCCGACAATTCACTCCGACGACGACCGTGGGTTGCCTTTGTCCGACGCGCTTTCCCCTGACAAGTTCTCCTTCCCATTAAAATGATGTATGTACATCATCTTTGATGTACCGTCGACCGTCGACTCTCATTTGCCGGCGACTTTTATTTTGACCGATAATGATACGGTTAGATAACTAGATTCGAAATCACATCAAATTTTTTGTCTCCTTCCCACCATCATCACTTTGAGCTACAAAAATTGCTATAAACCAAATTTGAGATATACACAAAATTAGTATATATGATTTCTATATTGATGTATCTCAACCCAATTTTAATGTACCTAGTAATTAATTTTGTGTATCTATGTTAAGATACATCAAAATATTCGCAAGGTACATTAAAAATTGGTGTAGATACATCGAAATAAACGAGAAACAAACGAAGGGAACGAGGTGAGGTAGTTATCACCGGCGAGCGTCGACAGTTGATGGTCATCGGAAGTGAGAAGAAAATTGAAACGAAGAAGAAACACAAAATTTGTCCTGCCGATTGCGTATATTCGTTGCAAAAACGGCGCCGGGATTTACGTCGGAGTTAGGCCATTCTGGTGGTTATTAGGTGGCCGGATGTTGAGCTCAGTGGTGGTATGGTTGTGGATCATGGTGAGGGAGTAAGAAATTATAAATGGATAAGGACGAGGGGAGAGAAAATGTAAGGGGACAGTGTTTGATTTTGGGCACTTCCATGTGATTTGTTGATTCAGTTTATATGGTTAGTGCATTCTCACCGAGTGATTGTTCTCACCGGATCCTAGCTTATATATATATATATATATGAATATTGCGTACCTACCTCACCTAACGGTGAGATTGCATACCTACCTCACCTAACTGAGTAACTCTCGCCCAAACTATAATATGAATATTAAATACGTATAAATCAAAAACCCTTTATCTACCTAATTCTACATTTAAGCCAATGTGATGCCATCAATTACTCACACACTACCCTTCACTTTTTATATACAATGACTACCTTGACAATGAACATCTAATGCCATCGAAGTATCGAACTACCTCTGCTAATGGTGGTCTATATCAATGTATCTACACTAATTTTTGATGTATCTAACCACTATTTTAATGTATATATCAAAGATACACACAATTACATATCAGGTACATTGAAATTGGTTTGAGATACATTAATATAGAAACTAGGTGCATTAATTTCGTGCACCTGACCATTGCTGAGATCAACCATCATCGCGCATCTCCGACATCAAAAATCCTAAATCTTCAGTAATTCTGCCATTTACAACCTTATTTGGACCGACAACCTCTTTTATGTTTTTTCGGCATTTAGATCTGATGATTTTGACATTCACTTTTTAGCTATATTTCCCGGCGAGTAATATAGCTGTCAAATGACTAAACAAAAAGCCACCGGAATCAACCTGGTTGTTATTAAAAAGGCGGCAACACTGATGCCTCGAACTCCGGCGAAACACGGGCAGAAGAGATAGACGTCAGACGTGCAAACGATCAAAATCGATGGTGTTCTGTGCCGGAGCGCCGACGTGAAGGAAGAACGGTTAGCCTACTAATGTATGATGACAGAGAATGGTTAGAGAACGAAAGAGAAGAGTTGGGATTTTGTGAGTTTCGTTTATTATATGGTAAGTTTGTGTTCACATGTTATTTCAGCGTTATTCTTTTGTTCTCGTGCTTCTCTAACTTTCTCATTATGTTACCTTTTATTTTATTTTTTGATTTACAACATGTAATTCCTGTTTTTTTTTTGGGTTACTACCTGTTATTCCAGTGCTATTCTTCTTTTTCATCTTTTTTTTCCTTTTATTTGTTACACGTGTTATTCCCGTGTTACTCTTAATATACTTTTTTTTCTGCTACCACTTGTTCTTCCAGTGTTACTCTTATGTTCTCACGTTTTGCTAATTTTCTCATTATGTTACTTTTTTTTACCACGTGTTACTCGAATGTTATTCTGCTGTTATTATGGTGCTACTCTAGTGTTCTTCGGTGTTATTGTGTTGTTATTTCGGTGTTATTCTGGTGCTATTGTGTTTACTCTAATGTTATTCCTCTGTTATTCTTATACTACCTTACCATTGATAATTCTACTCTTTATAGCTATTACTCTATTAGCTTATATAAGACCATTTCATATAAAAATAATCGATTTATGTCAACAGTCCCAGCACATAGCGATCATTACTCTAACCTATCAGTTTCTTGATGATAATGCATTTCATAATATTTGCTCTTATATTTTGAGAGAGAGAGATATCCACATGAGAATTAGAATGAGAATGACATATGTATGAAGAAATTTTATTAGAAATTAGGTAGCGTTTTACCCATGCTTTTATATTATATTTTACTCGATTTTGTGCGATTTAATTGTCCAATAGCTCATTTTATTACTTAATTAGAAGTCGTTAGTTTAACTTTAATATAGCGAATAAATGTGATTTGCCGGGATTTAGGTACTGCTTTTTGCGTTCAATTTTGTAGGTACAAGTTCGCGAATAAAAAGAAGATCGTCTAAGCAAGATGGATCGAGGCGAGCCAAGTAAAGCGCGTCTAAGTAACAAATTGAACACATTTTGAGGGAATGTACGAGATCCAAAACAAAAGACATGCCAAAGTTATTGACCTGATCCCTTGACCAAACCTATGTGCTGCCATTTGTTTGACATTGTCCCATTGATGATCAAACATAAAAATAATGAACCAACTCAACCATGATTGCCCACAATAGCAGCAGCGAGCAACCCACCATCACCATCACCATTTCATAGCACATCCATCCCCGACGTCACCATACACTTCCACCGTATACTCCACCATCATCTGATTCACCATCACATGCAAATAACCCAGCAGCGAACCCGCAACGAGCAGCTAACACGACTCCATCAATTGGACTATGAACCAGCAGCTATGAGTACCAATCCCTCGATTCAACACAAAACGAGCAGCGATTCGACAAACCCGAGTTCAGGCCATCTCCTCCAACTACCAGCAATAACCTGCTCGACTCCATGGCAGCAGCGTGCCTTGCATCTCGCACCATCTCAATCATCACCATTAACCAGCATGCCTCTGTCTTCTCTCACTCTCACCATTAATAAGCCACTACTCATGTCAACCAGCAGAAATCCCGACTCCGTCGTCACCATGGTCGAACCAATTCACAAGCTATTAGGTGCGAATTTATTTTTCTAGCGTAAAAAACTGACAAAATGCACAAAAGTTTGTTTTTTCCGGTGTCCATAACCAGGGTTATACATAAATGATAAATCGACTAGTGATAATAATATAGTCCACCGTGTGTGGGAAACTTATGTTGCTCTGTTTGCCAATGGGCAGGGAAAGTGAGCTGTTGTTGAGTCACATGCAATTCAAGCTCTCAAGAATCAGCAAATGCATTTATCCACCATTCAATATCGTTTTACAAGACCATCATGACAGCAGCTGCTGCAGCATTGACACCAACAACACCAACCGTATGTCTGTCTCACCCGACAATCAGCAGCACCACGAGACAAGAGGACTAGAGGAGTAGCCCATTCGATCTCCGATGAACAGCCAGTTTACCAGGAGCCGGATAATTGACGATTGACATCGGAAAGTTAAGGACAGTTAAGGATGACAATGATGATTATAATAATTATGATGATGAATCTGATGATAACGATGAATTTGATTGAACATTATGAATATCATTTGAAAAACATGAATCCCTTAATTCAAGTCGATATCCGACGCAATTTCAAGCATCGAATTGGTGAAATTAAGATGATATAAATAGGTAAAATTGATCGAAAATAAACTTTTTAATTGATCTGATGCATAATTGTTGAATTAATCGGAAAATTGGTTTAATTGGGAAAACAACATTGTTTTTGCGTGAATTTCAAGGTATTATTCCGTATTTCCAGAGATTTTGGGGAGGTTTTTTTGGGTTTAGAAAGATATATACTCCCTTTGCCCCGGTCATTTGTTGTCCTTTTCTACATTGGTGTGTCTCACTGAGTTACTATCCTTTGTATTTTAAGAATGAACTTGATGAACAATTTGATCATTCACACTCAATTTGTTCCACTTGTCATTTGGTAATTGGCTCATTTCTCTTTCCTTGGTCTTTGTGCCAAAACAAAAGGACAACAATTGATCGGGACAGAGAGAGTATATATATATATATATATATATATATATATATATAGGTAGGATCCGGTGAGAACGGTGAGAACAAACTAACCATATAAACTTAATGAACAATACACGTGTAACTACTCAAAACAAACCCCAAACTTGCCTTTTTCTCATTTATATCCGACTCATTTTATAACTCTCCTGCCTCATCAAACTAATACCCTCAACCATTTCAATCAAATCTGTCGGTCGGTCATCTGACGCGTCGACGCCGGCAGCGGTCACCCGAATATATTAACTTCCTCACCTATCTCCCTCGTCGGCGCTCCTCCCAACCCACCACAACACCGCATCGCCGCTATTACTGGAATATTTCCGAATCCTACATTTGAAATCACAGATCCTACACTCTTCCCCTTCTTTCAATTTCACTACAAAATCAATTTCTTGTAAACGACATTGGTGTATCTAGTTTCTATATTAATGTATCTCAAACCAATTTTAGTGTACCTGGTAACTAATTTTGTGTATTAATGGTAGATACATTAAAGAAGTGGTTAGATACATAAAAAACTAGTGTATGTACATCGTAATAGAAGGGAAACCAACGAAGGGGGAATGGGTGAGGTAAAATCGGCGAGCATGTCGGAGTTTCCACCGGTGAGGGTTCCTGTCTTCCTGAAACGGGTCGTCGCCGAACTTAAGGATATTAAGGATGGTTCAACATTTTTCAGATTGCCAGCTAGCCTTTTGCGAATGTGGAATCGATTGCCAGTTTGTTCTGTGAAAGGTGGTGCCTGATAATCGCTGACAGGGTTGACTCCTCCGTCTAGTTCGATGTCAGTTTACAGTTCCGAAGGGTTACGCTGATGAATGTGCAAGTTTAATCCCCACATTATCATTCCAATATCCAGTACATATCGTCATATATCATCATTATTTTTGCGCATTAATCTCTATCTCTATCTCTATCATTAATTTTTCTTTATTCCAAATTTGAATTACCAACAATCCGGCCTTTCTATCTTTTCCAAAACCTCATTTATTCTATAAACAACGACGGTGATAACTTGTGAGAATAGCGGATCAGGTTTTTTTGCGTCGGAGGTGCGGTGGCAAAGTTACCAAGCGTCATCGTGTTCAAAGAAACTCACCGCAACCGTCCGAGTGGTTGTGTGAGTGGTAGTCGTGGAAGGGATTTTATGTGGTGGCTGGTGGTGATAATGGTATGTAGTGTTGCCAGTGATGTCGGCGGTGATGGTGTCGGCCGGTGATGTTGATGGCGGTGGTGGCTGACGGTGGTAGCTGACTGTGATTTGTGGTAGTATGTTGTGTTTGTTGTTTGGATGACAATGATAGAAAATTAGATATGAGGTAAGGTGCGTCATTTGAGCCTTTAATCTCACTCTCATCCAATGGAGGAGAGTCGTTTTCACCATTCTCACCGAGTCTTCGTTCTCACCATATATATATATATATATATATATATATATATATATATATATATATATATATATATATATATATATAGAGAGAGAGAGAGAGAGAGAGAGAGAGAGAGATTTAGGATCCAGTGAGAACGAACACTCGGTGAGAACGACCTATAACAATGGGATTTAAAACAGAAATATTACGGACACTGTTTTATGTATTACGCGAAAGATAATAGACGGAATTAAACCTAACTTAAAATCAATATTTCCTTCTCTCTCTACTTCCCCCCAAATCAGATAATAAGCCGGCAAAAACCATCAAAAAATCCGCGAATCTCATTAAATACAGCGGTCAAAATTGACGAAATTGATCATAATCAATGGCGTTGATCATCTAATGAATGTACGATTCTAAGATTCCCTGATTGATTTTGTGTAATTAATGTATGCAAACGCGATTTTGTGATTTTGATTGGCGTTCCTGTTTTATTTCAATCGTAGAATACCATGGATTCTGAGGGTTGTAGCGAATTGGTTTAACATACTGATGCAATTGTTCCAGCTGTTAGTAATGATATCGCGCAATCATCATCTCATCTTGGTATGTACATATGCCAATAGGTTGAGATAACCTTTTATGAATTGTTTCCTTATCATCTTCTAATTGATTTATCTATCAATATATTTGTTGCGTTTTCATACTCATTTAAGCATAGAAGACGAACTAGTTCGCTTGCTGCTCATATGTTATTAGCTTGTTTGGTATTAAAAATCGATGAGTCTGATGGATAAGCACAATTATCTTACCAGTCTGATTAGTGTATGTGGTTTGCAAATTGTTGGAGAGTTAATTTAACCAGTAGATACACTTGAGTATTCTATGTAGTTAAATAGCGTGTATATTAGTATAATTGATGCAGATGTCTTTTGTGAGAAGCTTACCTGGTAGTATAACGAAACAACCCTTAATTAACCAATGTATAGTCAGATAGTGTTTCGTAGATGATAAGCGTATCCATTAGTATAATTGATGCGATTGTGTTTTTCAGCAGCGTATTTAGTATTATAATTAAGGGATAGGCTGATTCGTGACCTATTAAATTTTTACTTTCTGCGTATGTCGTCGTTTTTTATTGTGATTAGTGTATCCGGACGTCTAAATTAAAGTAGTCAGTTATAAAGATATAATATGGCAGCGAACAGGCGCAAATTTCTTATTGCGCTCAGAAACTAACAAGCGCAAATTTCCTTTTTGTTTTTGTTTTTTGTTTTCTGATTTTTTGTGTGTTTCTTTTTATACTTGATTAGCGTACCTATAATTATATTTGTCGCGTATCAGATATTTAAACTTTCTGCTGATACCCATACTGTTCTACTGTATAGTGTGTATAGATGCAGACTCATCATTCATTGAGACAACCTCAAAGAAAAGAATACCTGTATGTGCGCCAGATTTGAAACCTATTGTGGGTATGGTTTTTTTGATAAACTAAAGGATGAACTACACTTCTATAAGACTTATGCTGCTAATTTTGGATTTAAATTGAGGAGATGCAACGAAATATAGATGGGGTGGTGATAACTAAATATTGTGTGTATAGTAATGCGGGTGAAAGTAAACCTAAAGGAAAGGTAAAAAAGAGGCAGAGGACTAGAATTTCAGGTAGCGCAAAGATTTTTCTTCGAAGAAATGATAAAGGACAATATGTGATTGTTGACTTTCATGAAGGTCACACACCTTCTCTCTACCCCAAACACAATGGTGTATTTGACTGAATCACGAGAACTAACCTTTATACATAAAACTATGATTGTTGAGAATTCAAAGGTGAATAAAGGGCCTGTGCAGAGTTTTAGGATGTTTAAAGAATATGTAAAAGGATATCAAAATATGGGAGCATCGCTAGAGGATTTCAAAAAAAATTGGACAGATGTGAAAAAATTCATAAAAGGTTAAGATGCTCAAATGATGATTGAGAATTTCATGCAAAAGAAAGCTATGTGTAGTTCTAACTACTTTGATTTTGATGTTGATGATCGTGGGCGAATTTCTAGAGTTTTTTGGTTTGACCCTATAGCGATAAAAAACTACAGCCTTTTTGATGATACGACATCCTTCGACACAACATTCAACATGAATACATATAAAATGATTTTTGCACCTTTTACGGGGGTTGACGATCACAAAAAATGTGTGACACTTGGAGCAGGACTTATAAGAAAGGAGACTGATGAGTATTTCGTATGGTTGTTTCGGATTTTTCTGAGCTCAAAGAGTAATAAGTATCTTGTGTGCATAATTAATGACCAAGATTTAGGCATAAAAGTAGGAGTTAAGACAGTGTTCAGGGATAAAACTCAGCACAGATATTGCATGTGGCATATCATGAAAAACCTGCCTGACAAGATCGGATCTACACTCTATAGAGAAACTAACTTCATGAAAGAGTTGTGTTCGTGTGTTTGGGAAGAAGACATCGAACCGGCTGAGTTTGAGGAACGGTGGTGTTTAGTTGTATCCTCATACGGGCTGTCCGACAATGAATGGTTAAATATAATGTTTGACAAAAGGGCTTCCTTGATCCCAACATATTTCAGAGATTTGTTTATGGGTGGACTAATGAGAACCACATCCAGATCTGAGTCCGAGAATAGCTTTTTTGGGAATTTCATTGGTGGAGTTTCTAATGAGGTTTGAAAGCGCTATGGACGCTCAAAGATAGAAACAGTCAAAATTAACTGCTGAGTCAAAAAACTCCTTCCCTGATCTAGAAACACCTCACCCTTTGGAAAAGCACGTTTCTGAGTCCTACACTCCAGTTATATTTTCTGAATTTAAAAATCAGTGGAAAGCTGCCTGTTTCACCTGTGGTGTTAAATTTGTAGGGGTTGCTACAAGTGACAACATTCCCATTATTGATCGTGAAAAAAATAAGGTTTACTATGTTAGTTTTATTTCTGATGAGGTGAAATTGAATTGCTCCTGCAAAAAGTTCGAGAGACATGGTATTTTGTGCCGTCATGCGCTTTATGTGTTGAAGGAGCAAGGCTTCGACAACGTTCCAAATCAGTATCTGTTAAGTAGGTGGAGCAAATTGGCAACATGTCAGCCAATTTGTAATAATGTGCCTGATACTTTAATCGATGATTGCAACGTATTAGATGTTAGAAGAAACAAGATTGGTACCCTATGGTCCGAAGTATTCTCATGTGTGACACTCGCTGAACAGAAGCTTGAGTATGTAGATGAATTAATGGGCATTCTTAAAGGTTTCAAAGACAAGATACACGCACAAAGAAGTACGTCTGAATGCAGTAGTGGTAGTAACACGGGTGATAGGCTAAGAAACAAAACTAAGGAGCTTGAAATGCTATTAGGAACAATGATACCGACAGAGGTTGTTGTCTTACCTCCTATACAGTCACAGACAAAGGGGTCTGGAAAAAGAATGGTATCCCAAAAGGAGAAGGCTGCGAAAGAACACAAAAAAACGCCCAGAAAATGCAATGCTTGTGGAGAATTAGGATTCCACGATAGTTGGAATTGACCTGGGAAAGCATGATTTTATATACAGGTACGCTATTAATTATAGTGCATTCGTTAATGGAGAATTAATTAGTATAATTTTTTACACATCTATATACAGTGAATGTAGTAATAGACATTTACGATAATTTGAAAAATTATGTCTTAACAATCTATGTAATAATATGTGTGAATATAGGTGTAAGAGCATTTAGGACTGGTTCAAGTTATCAAATAGTCTAAATACGATACATTCCGTTACATTTTGTCATGATTGGGAAGAGTATTTTGGATTTTAATTCATATTTGGGGCCTCTTTTCTTTTCTGATCATGGTTTAAATAAGAATTATGAACCCTATTAGGGACAAAATGAAATGTGTTTGTATAAATCTGCTATTGATTTAGGAAATCTGAATCTTCATGGTGTAACTGTTTGTGTAAATGAGGCCTTTTTGGAAGGATAGTAACTTGAATTTATTGGATGGGATTTGAATAGAGGGATAGTATTGTTGTTTCTAATAAAATGTGTAATATTTAATTTTTGATAGGCTTCATTCGTTTCAGGATTGAACGACGAAAAGAGTTGCGGATCACTGTCACAAAGACAATTGAAGATAATGATTAATGGCATAAGGATTGGAGACTTCATTTTTTATCTGATTTATTTCATTTTTGATTATTTTCTCCTTTGCTTTTTTTTTTTGTTTTAATCGCAAACTAATGGCGCATCTGCATGGATTATATATGCAACTATTAAGACGGAAAGTGTAACTATCAGAATTGTGAATGAAAACACGTGTTTATGGATATTAACCTATATGAGACATGGATGATTATTCATAGGATCGGCTATGCAGGGTTGTTGAATCTGTATGATATTGTGTTGTTAATGTGCAAAAGTGGACTATCAGCTCGTTTTCTTAACTGCTTATTGCATTTTCAAACAAAAAAAAATGTATTCAGATTGCTGATGTTTGGGTTGTCTACGCATAATAGATTTACACACGTAGCGTATGATTCAAAGTTGCTTAGATTAACACTGATACACTTGTTGGAGAGTTAATGTGTAGATAAAAAGCGTGTATATTAATATAATTGATGCAGATGTCTTATGTGAGAAGCGTACCTGGTAGTATTCTGTGTAGTTAAATAGCGTATATATTACTAATAGATGTTTTGCGAATTTAGTTTCCGAGCTTCATAGATAAAATTAATAGTGTATGACGTCTAATTTTCAGACCATTGCAACATAACAAAATAAGAGATTCAAAATTAGGGACTATGCCCTTTCATTACAAATTGCCAAATCCAAATTGTTTGAGAATTTGTGATCATTATTCCAAAATCAACATAATATCATTGAGGATAATGACATAAAAAAGACGTTTCAAAAGGCACATCATGGTCACAAATGTTGGATAGGCTCGGATAACCGTAAACGAAATCATTACAACGCAACACTAATTGAACAGACCCAAATTACACCATCACGCATTCCAGAAAAGTTATTACTCAGCCACACTTCTACCAACGCATGCTTCCTCGTCTACTAAAAAACCTACATATCAGACATAAGAATAAAGATGTAAACCTAAAATTTAAATGGTCGTGATCAGATAAAACTGATGATGAGAAAAAATAAAAAGAGATTAAATTTTCATAACTTTCTCTTATTCTCTTGCCATCGTAACAAGGTGATCGCAACTGCCTTCCTATATATAGCCAGCGCCTTGTAATTGCTCTTGGCTTCCCACAGAGATCGGTCGCGTCCAGCTTCTAACCACTTGAGAACATGAACACCGCAATCGTACCTTCACCAACATAACTAAAATAAGTAACAACAAAGGCAGTCTTATTATAGTATCCGTGAAAAGGAATAAAAAGTGATGTACTTACAGGATTTGCTGCTGAGGAACAATAAGAGTCGATAACGTAGCTAGAGGTGCACCTACAAGGTGCTTGTACCCTTTGAAACGGCATAAGATGTGAGTAACATTACTAACCTAAAACAGAATGATAAATTGAACCTATGAGTTATAGAGCGACATGTAAAGAAATATCTGAACGAAAAGATAAAAATCTAATAATAATGTACCACTTCCGCAGCAAGTTCTGTGTCGGCCCAATTATCCTTAGGATATAGTGAGTTTAGAATATAGTTCGTCTTCATCTCCATATCACACACGATGAGATACCAGTGATTGTTTTCAATGATGGGTATAAACACCTGTAAGCAAAATTAAAAGACGTATAGGATGACTGAATTGAGAGTGATCTTGATAAACAGAATACAGTTATTACATACCCACAAAAAAAATCAGAACAGTGTATTTACAGCTTTAACACACGACCCATCTTTAGGCATATATGATGTTTTGATGTAATTGCGTCCAAGGTTTTTATCTCGCTGTGGATTAAGATGCTGAAATAGACAAAAAACCCATAAATATTCATAAGACAAACATTCGAACTGACATTATTAAGTGAGCTATGGATGAAAAGGTTATACTCACACGTGCAGTTGATGGAATATACAACAAATCTGGTTTGAGTATAGTTGAATAGATCCCGAACATATCGATTACCTATATTGAAAAAATGAATGTTGTTGTATACTATATAAATTAGTAAGAGACGAGTATGAAATTAAGAACTGACCATACCATATTAGCAACCCATTTCCGAGGTCTCAAAGAGGACATGCCCTCTTTTGTTACTTGCCCAAAGTTTGTCTCAACTACTGCGTCACTACAAAAGTACCGTATAGGCCAAAAAAAGTCAGTATGTGTAATTTCAAACAACACATATAAGTTATTAACAAATAATTAATACTTCAAGATGTTAATAAAAGGAATATCATTACTATTTATCTGCATCGCCCGTAGATGGAAGGAACACATAATCTAACAGTTGCATATCAGAATATACAACTTCTTGTTCAACCGCTTGTTACCTTTTATAACAAACGGAAATATAATTAGTTAATGTACAGAACACTAACAATTCATGAAAGTTTTTAATAATGAAAGATGGTTGCTTGCCCAGTTTTGACGTTAAGACGCCTTGCATCTATCAAAACTTGTTTTGATAATTCGTTCTGAGGGCACGACAGGATAGCAAAACAGTATTTCGGCTTCTGTTTAAGTAGGTTTTTGTCAACTGCAGCCCCTGGTCTAGACTGAATGATGCAAGATATATGAATTTATTAATGTGGTTGATGTGATTACTTATTTACTTAACGTATGTAGACAACAAAAAGACGTATCTTACATTTATAACTTGTGTTTTGAGCATTTGGCGGCAACCCGTATATATCTCCATATAACACATCAAGTAAATGCCATCATCCACATTATCAATCACGTGCATTTTGGGTACAAATTCTTCACATGTGTAAAACTAGACTGCCTTAAATCTGGTCGATTTAGGGGTCATGTCACGACGAATAAACTCGCTCTGAAAAGGTCAGGCTAACATCAGAAACATTGGCGAAGTGAAAATTAAATATCAACATTTGACAAAGTAAAGGGTATGCAAAAGTCAAATGCTCACCACCATGCGGATAGAATCAGTGAAGTCTACTGATTGAGGACGCATTGGATGAATGACTTCAATTTTTCGGGACATCATGTGGACACAGATCAGAAACGGCTCACGAAGTGTGAATGGGAATAGCATCTGGTTTTGAAGCATATATATCTACCTTAGTGAAAACACAAATGGCCAAAAATGACTAATTTTACTATAAATAAAATGGATATGTTAGAAGCTCACGAGTTTCACTTTATCATACTCGGTGATATCTTTACATATGATTCTCTGTAGAGAAACATATAAATATAAATATTAAACTCAGGTAGAACGAAAACATATTTATGCAATATTACCGATAGTGAAAGCGTCTTTTTGTTTAACCCCAAAAGTTTAAACAAACTAAGGACAAGCATCGAACAGCTTACATTATGAGTAACAAAAGTGTATAAACGCAAAGGGGATGAGGCAGCTTTTATCTCCTCTCGCTTGTTTAATATATTAGCCCATGCATTTATTACATTTGCAGATATCTTTGTGTCTGAGAGAAAGGACTTTAAATTGCATCTTCTTAGCTGGAAACAACGATTCCTGAACATTACCTCACTGAATAAAACAGAACAGTTAGATACGTTGGACAAATATATAAATACGATCTGAGAGATTATCGAATCGTTCCATACTGAACACGATGAAACATTAGGATGCATATACATATCAAAATAAAAAAGGATTAGAATTACCTATCGTCAGATCCATCCTTAAACACCAAGTCAGAAACATCTCTCTCCGTTTGACTCAAGTCAAAAAAACATGGATATATTCCTTTGGACAAAGGGTGACTTGTATACATGTGGAACAATTACGTCCCTCTTGTTCTCTGGTTTGGCGTCATTATGGACTAGGTGAGGAGAGTTTAACCGAAAAACATGAATTGGTTCGGGGGACATCGGGTGCATTAGGATGTTCTTGAAAACCAGCTGACTCCGATTTATTTTAAGATAGAAATAGGTTGAAGGTCGGGAACTCAGGAGCAGCTCGTCTTTTCTTTGGTGCAGGTTCATCCACCGGATCCTTGTTGAACGCATTACCTAACGCAATAGTCGTTGCCACAAAGGTAGGGTCATTCCAACCGTGGTCATCATTGGTGCCCCCTGTTGTAGCTGTCACACGAACACCATATACCTCAGAGGCTGACCTACCCACTGTAGTAGACGGCACATAAGCAGTACATGCACCTGCATCTGAACCCCGGGCAGCAACAGATTCATCGGTGCGCATGTCATTGCCACCAACAACTGGGTTACCTCGTCCACAATCTACATTTGACCCAACCTCTTCCTCGGGTACAATAGGTGGTGTTAACTGAAAACCACCTAGTAAAGAATCTGCCATGGTAGAAAGCTGACAAACAACTGCAGAATTTGGCATTATACGCTTAGCATTGTTGATCGAATCTGCAAAATACTGAAATGCACTAGCAAGGGCTTTCGCTGTGCTTGCCATCGTTTCGATACAAGAACTGACACGCGATCTGTAAGCATCGTTCCCATCGTGGCCATTGTTGTCGGCCACATCATCCTCATAATTAACAACAATATCATCTTGCTCAGAGACAACATCAGGTTCTATATATTCTGCCACGGCTCTCCACATAACCAGAACCAAAGCAACCCGGGTGCTTTACCAACTGGGTATCAACGAAGCCAGAACCAAATCGATGAGCTTCCCTTCTTTCTTTAGATATCCGCGAATATATCGCCTCCTTCATCCATGTGCATAACGTTGGGAACACCCGATCAACTGATCTGGCCTTGAAAACCATCCTATCAAGATAAATGATAATTAGAACCATTATAGGTCCTTTATAAATCTTCTTGCATCCCCCATTGTCCTCCTTTTCCTTCTCAGCCCTCCACTGCTGGACACTTGCGATTAAGTTTTTTCGGGTGAAATCGCACCATTTTAGTTTTCGTATTAGCGAGACATCCCTCAAACACTTAAGTATTCATAAACTTGGAATGCTTCCCTTAACTCCAATAAGGAAAGCAGACACAACATATACAATAAAATTTATCTTAAAATCGTCCCCACCTTGTCCTTGTTCAGCCATCTTATGCAATATGTGGGTATTCGTAACTTTGTCAACACCCTCATATTGGACTTCCATGCATTCATCTGCTCTACAAACACTTCGGTCTGGTCGAAACGAGTCGCTTGCAATATTTCTAACTCAACCATGGGTAGCCCCGTGGCAAGATGAACATTTTCGTCATGAATATGGAGTTGGTTGTTTAAGAAAGAAGACGTAAATGGATCAAATCCTGAGGCACAGAATACCACCAATGCCCATCTCTTGAATGTCCGAAATTTGAATATCGGAGAGGCCACTATTGATGAAATGTAGGAGACCACTAGGACTCATCCTTGTTTTTAATACCGAAAAATCTTCAGAAGGATCACATCCAGCTTGTTGTATACTTGTGCCAGGGACTTCTTGATGTTTACTTATCCCAGCTACGTCTAGTGCCAACGTTTCTGGACGAGATCTTTTCATAGTTACACCTGTAGACATAAATAATGTAGCTGGTGATGTAATTAATGTAACTACCAATCAACAAAGGTGTATCTACATATGTGATGAATTGAACCTACAGTACACAGTGCAAAACAGGATGACCTCTTTGAGGATGACAGATTTAATGATTGCAGACATACAACATCATCACCGTACTTAAAACCACACGGTATAAAACAAACACAAAACGTGGATCCACAACACACAACTTCAAATGCTCAAACCAGATATCACTTCAAATGCTCAACCAGATATCACTCCATGCTCAACCACGGAGTACAAACAAATATGCATAATACATATCGTTACACAACACATAAACTAGAAACGTACCTAGTAACTCATTGAACGTACTTATAACCCGTAGAGACGTACCTAGCTGGTACGGAACCCCATAAGTGTATAAAACTCAGTGAAACTCACAAATCTACCACGTAAAATACCCTACCTGAATCCGGGGGGCAGCACAAAGACGTCACAGGTAAAAACACAGACAGTTCAGATCAAATTCAGGTATGATCTCCCTCATAAAGGGACACTGATGTCGTCATTTTAATACCCTCATATAATGTATCTAGGAACTAAATAAACGTGATTGAAGCATAATAAAGTGCACCTAGAGCATAAAGTACTCCTTAAGTGTAAAACCCCGGTGAAACTCGCAAGAAACAAAAAAGAACTGAATGCAGCTTAACAGTATATCAATACAACATATTTATCTTTTGCTAAACGTACGGAGAACAGACAATCACATAATACATATCGTCACGCCACACATAAATTATGAATGTATCTATCAACTAATTAAACGTGACGATAAACCGTTGAAATGTACCTAGATGATACGGATCCCTTTAAATGTATGAAAATCGGTGAAAACCCGCACATACTTAAATCCGGAAGGCAACAAAAAGACGCAACATGTAAATACACATAAATTCAGCTCAAGCTAAATTACAACTGAACTGCTGTGAAGGCGAAAAAAATAATGTTACAAACAACACTAATTTGAGGTAAATATCTTCGTAACTAAGAGCATGATCAACTTAGATTGATAAAACAACAAAAAAATTATAAAATCGTACAAATTAAGGGAGAATATAATACCTAATAGAGAAGACGCAAAGACGACGATGCACTTTAGTTGAAACGGAAAAACAACCTGCATGCAACCGAACGTAAGTAAACCGCAAATAAAATCAAAGTATAAACCGAACTAAAATAATACTAAACCTAAAATTAATCGCGACAGTAAGAATAATACCTAATTACCAAATGCTCGACCGTAACGCAATTGAATCTGCATTAGTGATTTCAAGCACAAAAAAGTAAATATAAGGGATATAATTCAGCTTACAAAAGTGAGAAATCGATAATAACAACTAAAAGATGAAGATCAAATTAATAAAAATTACTTACGAAAGTGAGAGAAATAGAACGATTAAGGATGATAAAATGACGGAACGGCAGAAGAATAATCATTGATAATCATCATCATTAATAGATCCGCCAGAATTTGACGAGCATATGTTTTGGGGGAAAAAATTAGGGTTTCTGGGAATTTGGGGGAAAAGAAGAGAGATGAACGAGATAAAAAAATGAGAGGAGAGAGAAAGAGAATGATAAAAAACTAATATATATGGACCGCGTATTTGGAAATTATTAGGCAGATCGCACAAACTGTTTTAAATCCTATTATTATAGGTCGTTCTCACCGTTCTCACCGAGTGTTCGTTCTCCCTGGATCTTAAATCTCTCTCTCTCTCTCTCTCTATATATATATATATATATTTCAATAATTATCACTCCATTTCTCCATTATATGTGAGAGGTATTATCACCCCATTACAATATAATACCTCTCACATATAATGGAGAAATGGGGTGATAATTATTGAATGGAGGGAGTATATATATATATATATATATATATATATATATATATATATATATATATATATATAAGGCAAGATCTGGTGAGTCCACCTATATATTTGAGTCCATGAGTCCATAAAACAATATCACACACTATACAATACAATATCACGATTTTTTTTTTTGAATTTTTTTCAAATTTGTGATATTGTTTAGTATAATGTGTGATACTCGTAAGTCGTGATATTGTGTAGCATAACGGGTGATATTATATTACAAAACAATATCACGAATTTTGTGATATTGTTTAATATAACGTGTGATATTGTATCATGGACTCACGGACTCAAAAAGATAAGGTGGACTCATGTGATCCTAATTATATATATATATATATATATATATATATATATATATATATATATATATATATATATATATATATTAGGATCATAGATGATCCTCAAAAACACGCCCCATTAATCTTCCCCTAACCTCATCTTCTCCAAATCGCATATATTCATCTGGTTTGAGGCACCCATTTTCTCAAAAGTTTCTCCCTTGGCCTTGATTGTCAAACAACGCCATTGATGCCCAGCTAAAGCCCGGAAATAATCGAGATTTTGCGTGGAATCCAATTCTGCAAGTTGAAAACAAGATGCCCAGAGATAGGTGATCCCTTCCAACAAAAAAATGGCGTCTGATTTTGGTGTATTGATGATGATGCCCAAAGTTAGAAGGAATGAAGAAAAATACATGAAGGGGAGCAATGGACCGATAACTAAATACGGAGTAGCATATAAGATGGTAAATATACTAACTTTCCTAAATTACAAATTCCATTCATCATTATCAGCAGAAATCTCACCATCATCATCATCAGAAATCGCAACAAGAACACTTTAATTTCACTTACCAAATTAAAGAAGCAGCAGTAGCAGAAAGGGAGACAGAATTAGCGGAAACCTTTTTCTTTTTTTTTTCCTCTTATAATTCTCACTCTTCTTCTTCATCTAATCATCTTCTACTATCCATATGAATCAGCGGGCGAAATTAACGGCGACGGTGTTATCAGATTTAGAAATGAATGAGGAAGATAAGATTTGTTAGTTTGGAAAAATCGTATCAGTTATGGTGTTAGTCGTATCAGGTTGGGGTCTTAATGCATATAAACACAGTAAAAGCGATTTTGTATTATGGGTGTGTACTGTAATTTGTTTTTTTTGTGTTTTGATTGCTTTTTTGGTAATTTGAAGAGTGTGTTTCTAGGTTTTCTGGATTTTTTTTAGTATAGGGAAGAGTAAGGAGATGAAGATCATCAACAATGAGAGCAGTTTCACTAAATTTTTCATATCTTATGTATATATATTATGTATATATCTTATGTATATATATATATGTATATATATATATATATATATATATATATATATATATGTATATATATTATGTATATGTATATGTATATATATATGTATATATGTGTATATATATATATATATATATATATATATATATAATATATATACATATACATATACATAATATATATACATATATATATATATACATATATATATATATATACATATATATATATATATACATATATATATATATATACATATATATATATATGTATATATATTATGTATATGTATATGTATATATATGTATGAAGAGAGAGAGAGACAGAGAGCAGTTTCACTAAATTTTTCATATCTTATAACTTCAATGCCCATTATATGCAGCTTTATTACACATCTATAAAATATAATTAAAAGGCTACCCTAAAATGACAAATAAACGCCACCTAGACAAAGCCACCTAGATTAAAATTTAATGTGACGTGGCATATTTAAATGTGATGTTGCATATTTTTAATGTGACATGGCTAATTAATGTGACATGGATTATCAATTTATTATTACATGACATTAATTTAAATCATTTATCTATAAATTAATTTAATTCACTTATATCTATAATATTAAAGGATATTAGTATTATTATTATTATTAAATTAATTTTGTATATTAAATTTATTGTCTTCTAAAATTTATATGACCCTTACAAATTTACATCAAATTTCATAATTTATAATTAATATTGACATTTTAATTGAAATTTTTGTAATATAAAATGTTAATAAATTTCATAATTTATAATTAAAATTGAATTTTTAATTTAAATTTTTGTAATAAAATATGTTAAGGAATTAATTAAACCTCTTCATATTACTAAGCACTCACCATTATTAATATTTTCCTATTTAATTCACTGTTTTTAAAATTTTTGTAATGAAATCTGTTAATAAATTAATTAAACCTCTTCATATTACTGAACGCCCACTATTATTAATATTTTCCTATTTATTTTTTTTTAATTAAACATGGTAATAAATTGATTAAAACTCTTCATAATACTTAACATACAGCAAATTAATTAAAAGTTTTTCCTATTTAATTAATTTTTGTAATATAATATGTTAATAATTATATTAAAACTCCTTATATTACTTAACACCCATAATCTTCATTAATATTTTGTCCTATTTAATTCAACTCTTGAGGTCCTCGGCAAACAATAATCTAATTTAATAATACCACAAGATAAATTAAAACTTAAATTAAAATATGGGAATTTATGGTTGTGTAATGACTATAAAACCTACAATACCTATAATAGTTTCTATTCACTTTATTAATTTAAAATATGCCCATTTGTCATGAGTTTCTAAGTTGTGGATTGTATTTTATGGTTTCATTTATTTATTTTATTATATTGAGTATATTGAGTATTATTGTCGAGTATTATAGTTGAGTATTGTTGTTGTTGTTGTTGTTGTTGTTGTTGTTGTTGTTGTTGTTGTTGTTGTTGTTGTTGTTGTTGTTGTTGTTGTTGTTGTTGTTGTTGTTGTTGTTGTTGTTGTTGTTGTTGTTGTTGTTGTGTCCCACAAAGTATATTTTAATTTTTTATGTTGTGGGTTTTATGAATCGTTTGCTTTATATTTGAATTCATGTTTTCCAGTTGGTTTAATTTAAGTGATTTACATGTGACAATGTTATGATTAGTTTGTCAAGTTTTTGCCAGGTTGATGTTTTATCTTTTGGTCAATGTATTTTTTATATAACTTTAAAGCACCATGAAATGTATATGAATGCAGATAAGGCAAACCATCAGGTGGGTAATCTGAAGAGGGAAGAAATACAAAAGGCACGAAATTGAGGTAAAAAACGTAAGGTAGAAACTGATAAGTAATGAATGATTGTTGATCTCAAAATAGAAGTCTTATAATACTTCTTTTAATTTGTTATTAAACGTATATTGTGGTGTAATTTTACTATTATACTTTCCCAATCAACCTATTTGAATTTGTATTTTTGTATTTACGAGTATAATCATCTCTAACGTATATTTTTCTTTTTCATTTTATATGAACTATTATCAAGACATGCAATAAAAGGAAGCGAAAGTGAACCTTCGGGTAAATATTAAATAGTATGATTTCTAAATTCTACTTCGTATGTTTTTAAATTTACGTGTTTTTTTTTTGTCAAAACAGGAATAATACATAAAACTTACTCTCATAATTTCCTTAAAAAAAACTACTCTCATAATTAATGGTAAATAAATAAGTACAAATAATTGAATGAAAAATATTTAAAATTACACAATTTACTTTTTGAACCATCATGACAATAATGAATCATTTTAATTATGTCATTTCCTCTTCCAATTTAAGTTTTCTCCAACTCCCACCTTTTGATTGTTTTTCTATAAAATTTACTTTACTTTTTAAGTGGTTTATGCTTTTTTAACCATTATAAGATGATCGTTGATCTCAAAATGGAGATCTTATAATATGTCTTTAAATTTGTTATTAAACGTATATTGTTGTGTAATTTTACTATTATGCTTTCCCGATCAACCTATTTGAATTTGTATTTTTGTATTCATGAGTATAATCATCTCGATCTAACATATATTTTTCTTTTTCATTTCATATGAACTATTATCAAGTGATCCGTGTCGTTTGCGCTTACAAATTAATAATTAATAAAACCTATCTTAACCTCAAACATAACAACATAGTACAGAATAAGTAGGGTCGATCCCATGGAGAGACTGGAAAAACTAATTAACTATAGAGTATTTTTATTCACTAACTTACATATATACCATTTATTCACAATTTAACTTATTTACGGCTATTAACATTATGTACGATTAAGGGGGGTTTTTATTTCTGATATGGACAAAACTAAAGGAATTAGAAACTACTAATGCTAACGCCTAACATTCATAAGCGAAGTCAAATACCCCATAAAGCACATATTCTATTGGTAATTTTAGCTTGTCAACCGGTTATTGTCTACGTCAAATCTCGAGTTTATTTATAGATTAAATGCGGAATTCAAGATAACAAGAACTCCCTATCTTATCTTAGATTAAGACTGGCCTGAATTAAGCCTAGATCAGTTCTAAACTAACCAACCAATGTAAGTTTGTCGCACCCTAGTAAAGACCGGATTAGAAGCATTATCGAACCAAGAAGACGTCATTAACCCAATTAATCCCTTCAGTGTCGTCAGTACCTAAAGATTAACTGACCAAATTTTACTCCTAATTTAAACTAACCCCAATTCGCAGAGATCAATCTAAACTAGTTGCTACTTGGTTATGTAACTCGAACTAAGCCTCAATTACATAATTAGCGAAAACATACAATCTCAGCCACAATAAGACAACAAATTATAAACTTAAATCGCAACCTTAAATTATTAAGAATGAGTAAAGCTTTGGATACAAATAACTGAAAGATTAACAGTAAATAACCAACGGTTTCCAGTACAAAAATTAATCAACGAAAATGAACCATAAATTGAATACAAGAGAGGTAGATAGAACTTAGTTTCTGCCTGGAATTTGTAGTCGGAACTTCGGATGTCGCACCTCAGGATCCGCCTCAAACTCGCCCTTACTTGACCGCGTGCTAAGACTCCGACCAAGTACGTCGTCTCCTACTGCTCTCACGACCCAATTAGGTCTCAAATCGTCACTTTATTTCGCCCAGTTTCTATAAATTAGTTATATGGGTATTCGCCTCTTCCTGGAGGAATCATGAGTATTTTTATTCACCACGGTCGGTCTATGTGATAGAGTTTGAAATAATAGGATATATTTTCCGGGTATAAGATATGGCAAGAAAATAAATTTTTGATAATTTGAGACGGAATCGGAGTTTCCATAGCTGTGTTCCTCGTATTCCAGTAGCTTCTGTGCTACTCCTTTAGTTGTTTCTTCCTTTATTTAGGGGGCTGATTTATATCGACGACGTTTTAGTAAATATCGATGACGTTTTTCAAAAAAAAGACGATAACTGCCCTTCCACTCATCCATCACTTTCTCTCTCTAAAAAATTTCCTCTCCAATTCAAGTAAAAATCAACTAAATTAAAAAAAAAACCAACAACAATTAACAAGATTAATTAACATGACGGATCCCTAATCACCGGTAGTTAAACAACTTAATCGCTTCATTATTTGCTTAATTTTCATTTTTTTTAGCATCGTTAATTCTATTCGATAGTTGATTTACGTCACGTACTAACTTAGTAGTAGCGAAATTGCGATTTTTCTGCGTAAATCTGAGATTTGTGCCCCGAAGGTTGTACCATGGACCAAACGTTGAGATCCAACGTTCAGCCATGGACCAAACGTTGGAAACCAACATTTACCATGGTCCAAACATTGGATTTCCACGTTTGGACATGGTGAACAATTTTTTTTTTTTTTTTTTTTTGAAAACAAAACAAAAAAATCACCATGGCCAAACATTGGATTCCCACATTTGGACCATGGCCAACATTGGGTTCCCACGTTTGGTCCATGGTCGATTGTTAAATCTCAACATTTAGTCCATGAGCGTGTTTAATAGGTTTATTTGCCGATTTTTTAAATTTATTTAAGTTTTCTAGTCGATGTGCGTTAATTTATAACATTTTTAATTGGTTTAATGCAGATGGGAGATCGAAATGTAGTTGGTTTTTAGTAGAATTTGAGAGAAAAGCGTCTAGAGAGATAAATGATTGTAAATGTGCAAAGAGCATTATCGTCTTTTGGAATGAAAACGTCGACGATATTTACTAAAACGTCGACGATATTTACAAACCCGGTTTATTTATTTCTTTGTTTGACTTGTTGCTTCAAGTCCACGTGATGTTTGGTCCACAATTGTTGGGCTTTATTGTTCTACTTTGCTTCTGGTCATACGATACACGTTCTTCATTTACTTGGCCCACGTGTGACTCAACTTCTGCCATATTTTTGATCCATTACTTGCGTCATTCGGCCCATTCTCTTCCGTCTTGTAATCTGATATACCAAATTACACTAAATTAATTTATTTAACACTAATATAACATTTTTAATTATTAAACAAGCAAAGTGACAAGAGTATATTATATAGCTCAAATAGTGTGATAGACCACCGTAAAAATATATAAATAAAGAGTATAAACACGGGGAAATATTGCCTTATTAAATCCCCCCACACTTAGCTTATTGTCGCCCTCGACAATGACAAAACATGAGCTATAAACAAATAATCAACCTCAAAGATTTTAGACTTAACCAAACGGGGATTATCGACGACAAACTAAAACCTTTTATAGAAATCATTTTATTTATGTTAGTAAAGTGAACGGAAAATATTTGTAGTTAGATTAGGAAGCAACATATACAAAATTTTTCCTCCACTTCAAACTATACAACAACTAATTAGCCAACATAAATATTTTAAACCGCTTCTAAATTATAATGATAAATAAATCCGTAAGCGATACACTCCGTTCAACTATCTTCGTGCGCATGTGCAAGTGTATTGACTCGTAGAGGAGGGGTTCGGCAATTTAAGGTCCTAAGGAAAGGGGATTTACTTTCTTGTACATAGTACGAGGACCGTTCTCTGGAGCATTCAAGTGTATCCGTCATACCTCAATTAACTTACCACCAACATTCCATCATCACATTGTCCACGTTTTTTTCCTTTCATTTTTTTCCTTTCATCTTTTTTTCAAATTTTTTTTCTTCTGTTTTTTTTCTCTGTTTTGACTTTTTTCTGTTTTTTTCAATTTTTTTCTTCTTTTTCTTTTTTTTTTTTATTTTCTTTTGAATCTCTACCATCCACATTCCGTACCCGTTGATATATCCAGTGTTCCTTGTAGCGAGCTTTCGACCAATGGATCCCCCCCCCATCCGGACAAGTTATTAGGCATTCTCCCAATACATTGATTGGGTTCCCCTAAGGGTCTAATCACTCGGGCACCGGATAGAATTGAGGTCAAGAACTTAAAGTGGGAGTCACCTATGAAAGTAAATTGGTTAATAAGACCGGCTTACGCTCTTACACTCTAGAGTCAACGAAAAGTGTAATAAAGATAGACAAAGTAAGTGCTTTATAATTCTAATTTAAAGGAGACTTAAAATATGTATGTCACTTAATTAATCAATCCAAGTTCAAAATGGAGGAAAACTCATGTATACACGACTTCAAAACATTTTTTATAGTACTACTAATATTAGTGAAATCCTTTTTAAGTTAGTATTTTTGAAAAGTTGTTAGATTAGAGCTTGTCGTCGACTCCCTAGTCTAATTAGTCCAATAAAAACAAGGTCTTTTTTTACTTGTCAATTACCAATTTCCGACCAAATTTTGACAGAACCTCCTCTAAAAATGGACATATCCAAAAATTTAAGCAACCTGAAAGTGCAACAAAAATATACATGGAAACCCGCCGGACTCCATTTTCAGCACACAAAAACCACAAACTCCAGCAAATTTTTTGGTAAATCGAGTTCTTAGGCCTTGCCTCTCCCCCACACTTAAACTCGACATCGTCCTCGATGAGATTAAACATATAATAAAAATAAGAGGGATAAAGGTACTTAGCGGATTCGATTAAAAGCAGCCATGTCAAGATGCTTCAGCTCTTTTTCTCTCTTTTTTTGGTCAACTTTTCGTCACGGGCAGCCAAGTATAAGCAGACTCAAGTAGGGCTGTCCGGCTCTGCCCACGACTTCCAACAAAAAGCAGCTCAGCAATCATTGGCTAGATTCCCTGAAAAATAAAACACTCGACCAAGATCCGTGAAATATGGACGAAGCGAAATAACCCATGATACTTAAGCTAAGCAACAATTTTTATTTTTAACCTAAACTAATTTTTTTGTGCAACCGACACTATTAACATCCCCCTACAAAGGTTGCGAAACTCGGGGAGGCACTTAAGCCGACTCGACTAAGTTAATAAGAGCGCATATAAATATTAATCACCCATGAAAGCAATAAAAACATAAGCTTGGGTTGCCTCCCAAGAAGCGCCTTGGTTTATGTCGTAGCTCGACATAGTTCTATATCCTCAACCATTCAGTCAGCTCCTAAACAGCCAGCTCAAATCCTGTCTTCCAAAAAACTCACTCTTATACCAATTCAGCAAATAATAAGATCACAAGCTCTCATCAACAACCGCTAACATCCAGAAAATACTCCTTATTTTACCATCAAATGTACCCAACAAGTACAAGTCCAAACATTCAATTCACAAATATCTATGCAGCTCCTTATATTTCCTCAAATGCCAGCTCAGTCATTTTTCCATAACTAATATGGTAATCAGCTCATCCAATACTAATATCTCAGCAACTACCAGCTTGTACATCTTTCAAACCTAAGTCCATAATACACCAACAAATTTATCCAAGTACTTGTTAGGTTCATATACCTATTATTAGACTCCTCTAATAGTGAACTAATTAACTTCTTAATTGTTTGTTCTTTAGATCTAGTGCATGCATAACAAAATAAGAGATTTATAAGAAAAACAATGTCCCTTACATTGTATATGGGTTCGAAATTATGGGCACAAATAAGGTAACCGTCTTTATTTGTTCTTGAGCTTAAAATGTTGGATGATCCTCCAAAAATCCCAATGTAGAGATTCTCCTTTGATTGCACCCAAGACTTATCCATTAAAAATAATAAACTAATTAACTAGATTAGTGTATTATTGTTCCTTAAAATGTGTTCTAATATTGTTATTATTACTACACTAGAAACATTATTTTGATATTAGAATTGATGAACAATTACTTGTATTTCTAAAAATTGGTATAGAGAAAACTAGAGAGAATAAGGAGCAAAGCTTTTGCATGTAGATGTAAATGAATAAAAATGAGAACCAAAATGCTCATATAGAGGAGCATGGAGCCGGGTAGGAAGAGGCCAAGAGGAGCATCTTGCCTTTTGCTTTTTGTCTTCACAAGACATAGATGTGTAAGACAATTTATAGTAGGTGTAAGGCTAGTAAGCAAATAGATATGAAGATGTGCATTTTATCTCATAAAATAATATCATCCTCACACCACTACTACTCCCTCCATTCGGTCCATATCACCTAAAATGGACTACTATTTTATTTTGTCATTTGTCACACAATATGTCCCATGTAGTATGTTACATGTTATTAATTAATTTAATGCATATTTATCACATAAATATCATTTTATAAATTAATTAAATTACATACAACAAATTGACTAGTGATACTTGATCACATAAATAGAATGGGTCATTTAATTATAATTCACAACATCTTGTAATTATAATCAATCATTCATTCTTATCTCAATTGTTTCACAAATAATAAACAATTTTAGTAATAAAGTATTTTTATTACTAAAATAAATCTTATTTAATCTCATTACAATAAGATATCAATATTCTGTCTCACTTCATTTATGTTGTTGAAAGTTAGAGTAAGGCAATGTTGTAATCTATTTACTAGTGCCAACCTTGTATGGCTCAACTCAATTGGTTTGTAATTGAGTTGATTACAACAAAATGGTGATAGCTTGTAATAGCTTTCGTGCTTAATGAAATTATTAATATTCCACCAAAAAAAAAATATATTCTCTCTCACAAGTGAGTTGTTCAATTTTGAGGAATTGATTAACTTGTATCATCATACAATTAATCAATTTGTCCATTAAGGGAATTGTCCATTAGGTTTGACCTTAAGGGATCAACTGACCACCACCGTCAAATGACAGTAATGTCAAACTCTAGTTAGCCAATCATTACCTATTAATGATGATCAGTTGACTATATAATGAATCATCCCTTACGTATTCTTAATATGAGATTTGAACATGTGATCGCACTATTGTTGAGGACACATACTCCAACAATCTCCCACTTGTCCGAGACAAGTGTGCGTCACCAATTCTCTTGTCCTATTACAATCTCCCACTCAATGCAAGGTGTCTCGCAGGCCGTACTTGCATTTGATCATATCTTGAGTGGTTTCCTTGATCTGGAGAGTAACTGTCTGTCTGGAATTATCTACCATAGATACCTTCCGAGCGTGGCCACGCATTTCCAGTTCACTACTCCTCGAGTGGCCTTGAGATTTTAAACAACCCTGACAAGGGGTGGACAATTCCTATCGCACTATTCCCTTCGTTTCTCCACAGTTCCATCATAGCCCAAAATATACCCATTTGACCTCATTTACGACAGTCGTAGAGCATAAATCAAAGCCAGTCAGAAAATTGTTCCAACTTGGGCGAATAGTCTTTAGTCAAAAGAATTGGCTCATAAGAATACTATAGCAGCTCTTGTCACGACCAGGCTTTATGAATTACCAGAACTCTATAAGCGGTCACTGCCCGACAGAGTGTCTCATACAGTCTGCCTATGTGATTAACTAGTCATCCCATATGACTCTATGGCACTTGAACTTGCCATCAATTGTATCACACTCTAGTCTCTTCGAGACATCACCTCTTCTAAGTAACTAGGGGCGAGTACTATGTCAATCTGGTTCACTTTAATGGGGTTCCATTTGTCTCTACAACCCATTTAGATATAACAAAGTAAAGGGTGAGTTTAAAGAAACTCAAATGATAAATGCGATTATCATATATGAATAGTCAATACACTATTACTACTTCATATCTTATAATCTATAGTGTGTCTTTAACACTAATTGAATTGCAATAAAAGCTTGGCAAGTGGATATACCAGATATCCATTTACTCCAACTTTATTATTGTCATTTCCTTCTATTCAATGTCATCTCTAATAACATGAATTTATCTAAGTTCATGTCTAGTCATTTAACTAGATTTGAGCTCTTTAACTTGAAAGATGCTCCCAATATTATCACATAACTTGTGATAAAGTCATTTATAGAGGGATTCACTCTTATACCCTATGTTGACCATTTTATCACAATTTACTTAGATTCCTTGTTTAGAATTTGCAATGTACGAAAACTAAAACACTTTTCTAGTCTCTTACTCCTAAGTCAATAAAACAGCCTAGGATTTCAACAAATCCTTTTCAGTTTGGAAACTAAAGTTTGTGCAACCTTTCAACACATAACTTAGTTTATTATCCAAGCAATTGAATAAATCCTCAATTGTTCTTTAAGGATTTCACAAGACCATCTTATGAATTAACCTGTTATTGACTTATTATGCTCCTAGCATATACTTCATCATGGCGTGTGCGTCTGTTGGCATACATGATCATTCTAATGGCGGAAACATTAGCCAATGATTTCATGTAATCAACAACTCCATAGGTTCAGTGAACGACTATGCTCCATCATAGTAATTCCACTTTCATCACCATGAATAACCTATTCAATCTTGTTGATTTTAAACAGATTTGAAAGATCTTATCATCATAAGACACTTAACTCTATGCCGATATTCTCTCACATAGATTCAGAAATCTTAGAATATATCGCACCTTTTGCTAGTCTCCCAATCACTCTTTCACAGAAGAGAGCATTGTTACATTATTCTCAATAAGTAATATGTTATCAACATATAAGACATGGTAAAATAATTCTAGCTCCCACTTAACTTCATGTATAATCATGATTCTTTAATCATGTGAATGAACTCATTCTCAATTATCACATGAACGAAAAGTATAATTCTTTAATGCTTGCTTAAGACCATTCTGGGATCACTTAAGATAGCTACGCATAATATGTTAGGATTCTTAGATCTTTATTTAAGGTTTTGTGTTCCAAACACATTCCTTTTCTAAATTCCCATTTTAGAAAAGCGAATTTTAATTATCACTTGCCATTTATCATCAAATAAAATGTGGCAATTCCTAACATAAATTATTTTGATCAACATCTTCATGTCGATCTATGCTCATATTTACTCTAAAGTTCTATTCATTTTAAGGAGACCCTCGCCTCAAAATAAATCTACTCTTTGAGTAACAATCTTGGAACCTAATGCTATGGCTCGTATGTAACAAAGTCGATTTAGGACAATACCATTACTTTTTCAAAGCAATATTTTAACAACAAGACATGTGTGCTAAACTCCCACTGAACTATACTCCCACTCTATCTTTATAGATTATAGTTCCATTACTTTCACAAAGTAACACATTAACTATAAGACATGTTTGTGACGATCTAATCTTCTCCCACTCTATCTCTTAGAAATACCTCTATATTTTTAAGAGATAGCTTTGTGAGTTACAAACACTCATGTGGTGGAGTATGAGAAGTTTTTCTAGAAAGACCAGCCCTATCATGGCAGCTTGATTCATGTGATATGCGAGTTTTATCCATGTCATCTGTTGAATAGACTCTCTATTTTAGGTATCTCTTGGGTGATTTTCCAAAATAACGTGTCCATTTTGGATTGCTAATTCCCAAAAGTGAGTTTGACAACTCAAATCGCCTCATGTCCATGTAATGAACAAACTAGAAATCATAAGCCCTCCCATAACTCGTATGAAGTCTTATAAATGGTGTAACGAATTGGTAAATCAAATTATCCTATATAGAGTTCAATAGCTCATCATAACTTTATAATTGATCTTACATAAGTAAGTTGTTACTTTTAGTAACAATAGCATAAGGAGAATCAAATTCATAACTTATGGACTTATAATGTTCTAATCATTATAATTGTCTATTTGATCAATTTAAGTCGATAATCTTATGTTTCACGATGCAAGTAGTGTATGAAGATAAATTTTAGAACAACCGATACGATAAAGCAAATGACTCGGGTTTCAAACCAAGTCACCAATATCCAAAATACAACCCTTGTTTAAAGGGTACAAACAAATTTCCAAGTCGAACAAGGAAATCTAAATAGTTCTAAAATTTCAAAATACAACATGAAAATAAAGACAAAGCAACATAAAGCCAAGTTTCCATAGATCTAGCACCATGGTCGGCTACATCTAGCTTCCCTCAAGATCTTCTAGGCTTTATTTTCTTTGCCCTTATCCTTGCTAGGATGCCCTAACTACAATAAAAAGGGTAATCATCACAACTTGTATTAAAATACCAAAGTTGAGGTCGAAACATAAAAGATAGGGATAGTTATTTACCTACTGGAATAACCTTTCCAGCTTTAATATCGCCAAGATATTTTGAACAATTTCTCTTCCAATGCCCAATGATACCGTCGTTTTGTATCAAAATTAAATTTATAAATCCGAACTAAAACTGTAGACAGTGATAGCAAGGGTTGAACCACAGAGAGACAAGATCAATTCTTTTTGCTAATTTTTAATCTATTGAAGTAACAATTTAAACGGGGGTTTTGAATTGGTTTGACTCTAAAGACTAATTGACGAAATAAAGAGTTTCTCAAATAAGATAAAGAGAGATCAGGAACTTCGGTTCACCATGGCTAAGGTCAGGTCACAAGAGATAGCTGAGGTCTTGTGACGGTCTCAGGGAGTAAGAGCAAGCCTTTCGATCAATGCTCAAATTTAACCTTACGGTCTTTTAATTCCCTAGAATTTCTCAAGCTTTCGCTCAAAGGAAATTCCAAAACTAAAGAAAACTTAACCTACTAATCTTTCAATCTAGCAAGATGGGTTTATCAAAAAGAAAAAAGATCGATACGGAGAAAATCATACTAATAAATCGACCTAATTTATGCCATGGCTCACCTCGTTCCCAATCAAGAAGATTAGCTATGCATGATTAAAACTAAAACAATTGCAAACTTAAAGACATACAATGAAATTGACATGGTTGAAATTGAACTTAAGACAAAAGATTAAAACTGAATTGCTTATATAAAAACTAGTAACAACAAGAAGTAAAGAAGAAGGAAATTGTCATAAAGCTTACTAATCGATTGATGAACAAAAGTAATTGAAAAGTGGAATCCGTCGCCTCCCAAAACTAGATCTAAACTTCAGTTTCTTCAATAATGAAAAGCATAACCTAAAATTATTTCTGCGTTCTACTGATAAACGATGCCAAAAAGTTAATTACAATTGGGCTTTTAAAAGTCTAACACGTAAAATCAATCTCAGCCTCGCGGCCTGGTCGATCGACTAAGGGGCATGGTCGATCGACCAGCAAGTGCAGTATAGTAACTCCTGCTGAACGTCCACGGTCGATCGACTGAAGAGGTTGGTCGATCGACCAACTGAGCTGTGCAGTAACCTCCTTTCATCTTCAAATCAGCCACTTCACTCCAATGCACGCATCCCAAGGTGAGTGAGTACGAACTCCCTTGTTCCAAGCTTCCCCGAAGTTGCCTCCGGAGTACGATTTAGGCTTGATTCAGCTCACTTCCACTCATTCCTACAATAAATCATAGAAATCGCAAAGTAAACCGTTTCGGGAGAAATAATAGCTTAAAGCTAACAAATACGCATGGAAATACGTGCCAAAACTGCGAATAAAGTGTATAGAATATGCACGTATCAAATCTCCCCAAACCAAACCTTGCTTGTCCCCAAGCAAGCACTAAATGCAACTAAAAGGACCTAATGGAAAGGAGTATATCTCAGAGCTAGCTATAAGTCAATGCTAAACCGTTTAATGCACATAATCAACTACTGCAGAGGTCAAAGCAAGTGAACAAATTTATGCATATTATGGAATTAAATCGGGCGTTCGACCTTGCAAGACTCATAAATTTGGACTCTCCCGGGTCACTCTTCTCTCAGCAAGGCAAATGGTAAGAATATATGTAGAAGAGAGGGAAGAAAATATAAACTCTCACCTAGACTGCGACCGACAAAACATGTATGCTTGACTAGTATGAATAATGTTTCTAGCTACCGTACACACGCATAACCATCGTCAAGGACTATTACATGCCGAACTATTGCAAGATTTGGATATGTGAGACTAAGTGGGAAAGAAAGGGCAAAACAATTATGGAAATGTGAAGGTAAGAAGCCAAGCTAGTACCTAACAAACCATCAGAAACCGTATCCCGTTCCTCCAACTCGAAATATAAACCATTGCCTCTAAATGTCTAGGCAACACACTATCCCAAAACAGACACCTCCAATTCATAAAATAAGCACATGAGGTGTGTTCTCAACTCAGCCGAATTTTTTGTTCTTATTTTTTTCTAAATTCTTTTTTTTTTCTTTCTGTTTTTTTTTTCATTTTCCTTTTCCTGGATGGGCAGTCGATCGACCATCAGACCCAGTCGATCGACCACCTCTGCTGGACTATACTCACTGCCCAGATCAACTTCTTTTTATTTTCATTGTTTTCTGAGGTTTTTTCCTCTCCAGACTTTCTCTTTTTCAAGCTGATACATTAGCAACTCCTGCACTTCTCATAAATACTCACTCCAACAGTACAAAAACGAACCAAAACTGCTATAATTCGACAAATTCCTCTACTACTTCCTAGCTCGGCACAATGGTAAGCTAAGTATGGGATGTAGTTAAGGGCAACTGGCAGATATGGCTTATAGTGGAGTTAATGGGGCAAACTGAGAAAGGGGGAGATGCAATAGTTCTCAAAACACGTAATACCGACCACAAACCGATGCGTATAGGCAATAAGCCATCAAAACTCATACACGTGCAAAACATGAAATGACGGGAGTACTACTCTCAATCCTAAATTAACCGGTCATGAATGTCACCAGTTATAGGCTCTATATCTTAGAAAGTATAAGTTGTTTGCCAAAAAAATGAATGAGTCAAGTCTAATAACCCGAAGTAAATTCCACAACAAAATTTGAGAAATCACTTTTAATTCTCGCTAAGCAGTTGTGAAAAGGCAAGGAATGGCATATATTTGGCTAATTGTGCAATGTCATCATTAATAAACTCCAATCCGACTCGACTATATGCAAAAGTAAACGTGATATTTTTGATTTTTAGGAATTTTTTGATATTTTGATTTTTTTTTGAAATCACACAAATGCAAGCTAAAATGTAATAAACGTGTGACTGAAATGCAATAAAGAAACAAATGCAGATGCAAAAGACATATGCAAATACCCTCCCCAAACCAAAACGCACAATGCCCCCATTGTGCTCAGCAGCAAATCACCAGCATTCACAACAATATAGGGAAGGATAAAAGCAACAAAATAATAAAAGGAAACTAACAAAAGGGATCGGAACTCACAAAAGAACACCTCCCCAAACCAGCCAAACACGGGGGAGGTCGCAAGCATCTAATCCCCATCGTCGTACTCAGAACCACTATCCTCCTCGGACCCCGAGTCGTCCTCCTCCTCCGCCTCAGCAGCGGCGGCAGTAGTAGTAGTGGGAGCAGCTCTCGTGGCAGGCTGAGGGTAACCACCCACCGGAGGAACAAAGAAGGACGGGTGAGTCCAGGCACCTCGTGGGAGCATCCCCGTCCTGGCGTACTCCTCGTAAACTGGGTACAGGGTCAGGGCCGTGTCCAATCTGTGCTGATTAAAACTCCTGCACAAGTCACCCAACACATGTGACATCGCCCTTTGGTCCATGGCCGCAGGGGTAACAGCAGGTGGAGGGGGACGAAAAGTGGCCGGGAAGCCCGTGGGGGCAGGAGTATAGGAGGAGGAGGCCTGTGAAAAGGAGGCACGAGCTCGCCTCGAAGTGCTAGCAGTAGCGGTGCCCGCCTCAATAGGGAGCCTGTAGCTAGGCAAGGGCGGGCGAGCTGCCCCCAAAACAGTGGTAAGGGGCAGGATAGGAGGGAGGCCAAGGACAGGGATGCGGTCGCAGATGAAAGAGTCAATCTTCCACCGACTCTGACTATCGACCCACTTCACAGTCCTCGCGTAGGCAAGATCCATGGAGCGTAGGTCAGGGTCAATAGGGGCCCCCTCTCGAGGGAAAAGAAGAACTAGACGGTTGGCGATACGCGTCACCAACCCACCACAAGCAATAGTGCCCAAAGTGCCCTCACTTATACTGTGAAAGTGAGAGGCAGTCAAATACGCGATGTTATAGATACGGGCTATCCGACTTTCAATGATCAGATAGCCCGCCAAGATAGACAGTTTAATAGTATTCAGATTATTTGACTCCTTACGGCCGAAAATGGTATTACCCATCAGCCGTAAAAAATAACGAAAAGGGGGTAAGTGGACGGAAGTGCCCGTCCTCTTAGGGCCATTCCAGTCAGAGATACACGACCACATGACCCGGTGAACATCAGAAGTTTCCGAGGTGTTGCCCTCGAAATGAAGACCCAAATAACCAGCAAAATCAGCTAATGTCAAGGAGTAGGTGACATTGAACAGCCGAAAAGAAATGCAAGGGCTACTCCTATTGGCTTAAAAAGAAGCCTGGTCAAAAACAAAAGACGAGAAAAACTTGAGGGTCAAAGTGTAGTAAGTGAACTCAGCCATGTCCACAAGACCCGACATTCCTGTCCCATTTAGCAGAGACACAACAGACTCAAAACATCCTAATTTCTCTAAAGTAGGCCGATGAAGAAAACGAGTAGCCTGAACTTTCATTTTTGCGACAAAGGGAGCGAATTTAGCTCGCTGAGTAGAGGTGGAAAAAGTAACCTGCGGATAGTCAGGTAGACTATCTGTAGTATCCTCGATCATCAATGGCGGACCCCACGACCGTTTGGCAGTTCCCTGACTGGACTGACCTTCGAACATCAGCTGCTTTCCTTTCGTCATTGTTGTTTCTTACAAACAACAAATTAGCAACAAGCTTCCCATAACAATGAATTTATGAAAACCCGAAACAAAATCAGAAATTGAAAGCGGATTTAGGGTTTCGAAAATTTGGGGAAAACGGCATTAAGCATCTCCTAGTTGCTATGATGGCTTGAAAATCAAAGGAATAAGATAGCAAAGGCAATTAAAGCATAAATTCGACAAGAAATCAACCCCAAATCGATTTTCCCCCAAATCGATTTTTCCGACACAATGTAACAATGCTCGAAATTTGGGCATAAAATTGTAGCGAGAATCGAATTCAAAGGATTAGAAGAGGATTAGGAACATACCTTTGTTGAGAGCTCGGGAATTTGATCAAGAAAAAGTCGAAAAAAGGGGGATTTGCAAGGGAAATCGCAAGAAAGGGGAAGAACAAGGGTTTCTATTTGTTTGATTGAATTAGAGTGAAAGAATGAATGAAGAATGAAATAGAACTCCCTTTATTAATTCGTCCTCTGATGTCGCGTGCTGGTCGATCGACCACCAAGCCCAGTCGATCGACCAGTTTTCTCCCATACAGCTTTCTTATCATCGCGTAGTGGTCGATCGGCCACTCTACCCAGTCGATCGACCAGTCTTCACTTAAAACAGCTTCTGCCTGTTTTCTCATCAGTCGATCGACTGATGAACATGGTCGATCGACTGCTTGTGCTGGCAATTAATCTGAAATACGTCAAAAATTTATTTTTCCACTTCAATTTCCCGTCCTTCTCTCATGAACATTTAGAAAACCACCCTATGCACTTTGCATAAAATAAATCCCTGTAAAAATTCTCAAAGGCGCACATTTTTCAAACCAAGAGATTGCTGATTAAAAGGAAATAACTAAAGCTCCTAATGCATATTAATTGAAATAAAACTGTAAAGTTCCTAATTACAAAAGTTTACAAGCCGGGTTGCCTACCGGTTAGCGCTGGATTAAGAGGTCCCGCACGACCTTTTTACCTCAGTTTGCAGCTTCTGAAATTGGGTCAAAGTACAGTACTTCGACCTGCCCAACAAAATCGTCTGCACCGTGATAATGTTTCACATATTGGCCATTAACTTTGAACCTTTCTCCAGCAGAGGTCTCCAATTCGACTGATCCGAATTTTGTAACTGCTGTGACCGTATAGGGGCCAGTCCACTTGGATTTCAACTTACCAGGAAATAAACGGATACGAGCATTAAAAATAAGTACCTTATCGCCAATATGGAATTCGCGCTTAATGATTCTCTTGTCGTGCCAGCGCTTCGTTTTCTCTTTGTAGATCCTAGCGTTATCATAGGCCAGCAGCCTTAATTCCTCCAGCTCATTTAACTGTTTCATACACTTCTCACGATAGAGGTTAGGATCCAAATTCAAATCACAAATAGCCCACCAAGACTTACGCTCCAACTCAACAGGTAAATGACACGTCTTACCATAAATCAATTGGAATGGTGACATCCCAATTGGCGTTTTAAACGTAGTTCTATAAGCCCATAAGACATCATCTAACTTAAGACTCCAATCTTTTCGTGATTTAGAAACAACTTTAGCTAAAACTTCATTCAATTCCCGGTTAGAAATCTCAACCTGACCACTAGTTTGGGGATGATACCCCAAACCTCTACGATGTTGGACACCGAATTTAGTCAATAAAGCACTAAGTTGTTTCTCTTTAAAATGCATTCCCCCATCGCTAATGACAACCCTAGGGACACCAAAACGAGGGAAAATAATATTTTTAAACAGTTTAATCACAGCTTTTGCGTCGCAATGGGGAGTAGCGATAGCTTCTGCCCATT
Organism: Silene latifolia; assembly: GCF_048544455.1. NCBI lineage: Eukaryota > Viridiplantae > Streptophyta > Magnoliopsida > Caryophyllales > Caryophyllaceae > Silene > Silene latifolia. The sequence goes on along the minus strand of NC_133538.1, from coordinate 221,304,294 downwards.
TGGACACATAATCTACAGCTACGAGGATATATTTATTACCTTGACTGCTCGGAAAAGGTCCTTGATAATAAATGCCCCAGATATCAAAAATCTCAACCTCTAGATTGCCTACCTGTGGCATCTCATGTCTCCTTGAAATATTCCCCGATCTTTGACAAGCATCGCACTCAGCAACAAAATTGCGACTATCTGCATGCAAAGTTGGCCAATAGAAACCAGATTGGAGTACCTTAGCCACAGTCCGGGACGGACCATGGTGACCACCATAGGCAGAAGAGTGGCAAGCTTCTAGGATATCCTTCACCTCCCTTTGAGGCACACATCTCCAGATAAGACCGTGCGCATTCCTTGAAAACATAAGGATCATCCCAAAAGTATTTTCTAGTATCATAAGCGAACCGCTTCTTCTGCTGCCATGAAAGCTCGGGTGGTATCTTACCTGTCACAGCAAAGTTAGCAAAATCAGCAAACCACGGAGGTGGGTAAGACCCTGAAGTAGTAATAGCTAACATACTCTCATCCGGAAAAGAATCATTAATGGGTAACGAACCCTCCATTTCTGTCAGCTGTAGACGAGATAAATGGTCAGTCACCACATTCTCTAAACCTTTCTTATCCTTGATCTCCAAATCAAACTCCTGCAAAAGGAGTATCCACCTCAAAAGTCTCGGCTTCGCATCCTTCTTAAGAAAGAGAGTCTTCAGTGCTGCATGGTCAGTATAAACAACAACCTTAGAACCTAACAAATAAGATCGAAATTTATCTAAGGCAAAAACTACAGCTAGAAACTCCTTCTCAGTGGTATAATAATTGACTTGAGCCTCATGCAGAGTTCGGCTCGCATAATATATGGCACTCAAAGCTTTATTCTTCCGCTGTCCCAAAACTGCACCGATCGCATAATCGCTTGCATCACACATAATCTCAAATGGGAGATCCCAATCAGGCGGCTGAATGATTGGTGCAGAAACTAGAACCTCCTTTAACCTGTTAAAAGCTAAAAGGCACTCATCAGTAAACTCAAAGACAGCATCCTTAAGGAGCAATTGTGTAAGTGGTTTAGCAATTTTTGAAAAATCCTTAATGAAACGCCGATAGAAACCAGCGTGACCAAGGAAACTCGTCACTCCTTTAACATTCACGGGAGGAGGAAATTACTCAATCACCTGCACTTTTGCTTTATCAATATGTATACCCTTATCAGAAATCAGATGCCCTAACACAACTCCCTCATTGACCATGAACTGACATTTTTCCCAGTTTAAAACAAGATTAACATCAATACAACGCTGCATGACTTTATCAAGGTTAGCTAAACAACGATCAAAGTCATTACCATAAACTGAGAAATCATCCATAAATACCTCCATAATATTCTCTATATAATCGAAAAAATCCCCATCATGCACCTCGAAGGTAGTCAAGGCGTTACACAATCCGAAGGGCATCCTGCGGTACGCAAAAACACCCTCTGGACAGGTGAAAGTGGTCTTACTCTTATCATCTGGATGACTGGGGATCTGAAAGAACCCTGAATATCCGTCTAGAAAACAGAAACATTTGTTAGAAGCAAGTCTTTCAGTCATTTGGTCAACAAAAGGGAGGGGGAAGTGGTCTTTCTTGGTGGCGGCATTCAACTGTCTATAATCAATGCACATCCGCCACCCTGTCACAACTCGTGTTGGTATTAATTCATTTTTCTCATTTTTAACCACGGTAGTCCCTCCTTTCTTCTAAACTACTACGAATCTGGCTAACCCACTTGGAGTTGCCAACTATATAAATAATACCTGCATCGAGTAGTTTCATCACCTCGGCCATAACAACTTCCTCGCATCCTCGGGTTCAACTTGCGTTGACCCCCCGTCCGTAAGGCTTGTGGCCTTCCTCCAGGCTCTATCCTGTGCATACAAATATCGTGGCCGATGCCCTTAATATCATCCAAAGAGTAACCTAAAGCCTTCCCCTGTTTTTCTTAAGCACACACATCAAAGCAGAAAGCTGGTCATCATTAAGCTTAGCACTAACAATAGCTGGGTACTGCTCCGTATCATCTAGAGAAACATACTTAAGATTAGGAGGCAGTGGCTTACGCTCTGGCACCTTTACCTCTACAGCAGAGACAGAATCGGCTTTAATGGTATAGCAAGTGTTTACCAAATTCTCGTTGGCCAGGCTTAAGAGCATCTCATCTTCTTCCTCTGTGAGCTCGTAGCTCTCCATTGAGGCTACCAAAGCATCTGGCTCCTCAGTATTATCCGCTGTACTACCTGCACACTCATCTAAACGGGTTAGATCAGCTAAGGGATCCTTGGCTAAGGATTCCCTCCGATTCTGAATTAACACCACAACAATATCAATGGAATAACACGTATCATCATCAGCAGGTTCAGTCCTCTTACGAGCAAGACTGAACTCAATGGTGTAATCCCCTACTTCTAAAGTTATGATTCCGCGTTTGACATCTATTACAGCTCCAGCTGTATGTAAAAATGGTCTACCTAAAATAATAGGTATCTGACTGTCTTCTGCAATGTCCAAAACAACGAAATCGACAGGAATAAAAAACTTACCCACTCGAACGGGTACATCCTCTAAGACTCCTAAAGGTCTCTGAGTCGATCTATTTGCCATATGAAGGGTAATATCGGTCACCTTAAGTCTACCAATATTTAGCCTTTCGCAAACGGAATATCGCATGACACTGACACTGGCCACTAAATCGCAAAGGGCCTTTCCAATTTCGTGGTTACCTATAGTGCAGGGAATTGAAAAACTACCCGGGTCCTTTAATTTAGGTGGTATATTAATTTGCGAAAGAGCATTGCATTCTTTCACAAAAGCAACATTACCATCATCATGAAAATTCCTCTTACGATTAAGAATGCCTTTCATAAATTTAGCGTAAGAGGGTACCTGGGTAATTAGATCAGTGAAAGGAATTGTTACCTCGAGATTCTTGACCATTTCCAAAAACTTACCAAACTTGCGCTCCAGCTTAGTATTCTTTAAATGTTCCGGATACGGGACTGCAACACTGGCCGTAGGATCAGCAACCTTCGGTTTCCGTAAGTTTAAAACTTCCGTCAAATCATTAATAAGTATAGAATCATGCAGATTAGTTGACGGATTTGTGTCCTGCACTGGAGACCCAGTCGATCGAACAATGGTCTCGGTCGATCGACCAATCTGGCTGTGTAATACTCCGTATTTATGAGTCTTTGGGTACTCTATCGAGTAGGCCTTACTCTGTCGAGTAAGGGTAAGTTGCGTTTTAGAATAGTTTCTGACCTGTTGGGTACTCGATCGAGTAGCTGGGGTACTCGATCGAGTAAGCGGGTACTCGATCGAGTACCTTGGGTACTCGATCGAGTGTCCCGTTTTACGGGGAGTTTTCTCGGGTTTTGTTAATTATGCGATTAAGGTATTTAAACATATTCGTCATTGTTTTAATTCACTTTTACAAAACCTAAAACCCTGTTTAAGAGAGAAAGCAGCCACTTCATCTTCCTAATCGCATTCTTAGCAATTCCCGGAGTTCAGACGGTCGGTTCTTGTCGTTTTTCGTGTCATTGGATTCCTTGCGTCGAGGGTAAGCTTTTAATATAGTTTTTATAATGTTTTGTTAAGATTGGTTAAACCCTAATTTAGGAATTGGGGGTTTTGGTGTGTAGTTTGTGATGTGTAGTCTTTATGTGTTGTATGATAAGAGGAGAATTCGTAGAGGAGCCGTTTTGATACAGCTGTAGATACCGTCTGCGTGTTGTGCTTTCCAGGTAGGATTTCCTACTCAGTATTAGTCCCATAATGGGATATTGGTGATGTGCTGTAGTTAGTTGTTTGATATGATGATTGTGATTGTAATTGTGATTGTGATTGGTTGTCTATGGTTCTTGAGATGCGTTCTCGGCTGAGTGGGGTCACTTGCGGGAGTGACTTCACGCCCTAGTTTCGCCCTTCGTGGAACCCGCCACGGAAGGGGATGTGCACATTAATGGGACAGGGTTATCGCTCGTACGATGAGCGGGGCTTAGGTGGGAACAGGCTGCGGTCCCCAGCGGTAATGGTCCAAAGGACGGTCGATATTGAGACGATGGGAGTTGGTGGTGTGTGTGTGTGTGTGTGATTCAAATTGTCTCTGTTTATCTTATTGTTGATATATGTATTGAATTGTGTGATTAGTATTGACCCCGTTTAAATGTTTTAAAAACCGTGGTGATCCATTCGGGGGTGGTGAGCGATTATTGAGCGAGTGTGATATGACGCGTATGGGATAGGCCGGGATGAGTCATCACGTGGCGCTTAGAAGTCTTCATTTGTGTCGGACGAAGTCTAGTAGCTTTGATAGTTTAGCTGTAGACCGTATGAGAACCTTGTAATTCCTTTTATTAGTTTTGGTTTGAACATGTAATCACTTAGTCTATAATTACTTTAAAAGTACGTTTCTTTATTGTCTTATGATATTCAGTACCTCGGGCAACCGAGATGGTAGTATCCTTATACCTGAGTGGTCCTGGTAAGGCACTTGGAGTATGGGGGTGTTACAAATGGTATCAGAGCGACGATTTTGGAACTGTAACAAATGAACATAATGAACATAGGGAGTCTAATAAAATGAACCTGGTGTATGTGTAATGGGAGCCCCTACCGATGCTAGGTTTTGGGTGAGTAGACGCCCTCACTTCAAAATCTTGGCCCCATGATACTTAAGCCGATCCACATGGTATGGGAACGTGGAGTCCGTGTGTATATGTGCGACGTGTATGTTAATTGTGTTGTATATGGTTTGTTGAAAGCATGTTGCATGATAGTTGGTTGACATGTTGGTTGGAATCGTTGGAAAAGTATATGAGAATGATGAATGATATGGTAGAAAAAGAAAGTAGTTCGTATATGATGATGTGTGATGAAGTGGATTTGTAATGTTGTTGTATTAGCAACATGGAAATAGGATTTGTAGTGTATGGGTGTGGTTTGTGTTATGAAAAGTTATGAAAATTTAAAACATGCGGGTAATATATGATTGAAAGTTGAATGTTATATGAGCATGATAGATGGTAATGTTTGACTTTTGGTAAGTAGTAACATGAAGAATAGAGGTTCAATGATATGTGTTTTATATAACAAATTGGATGAAAAGCATGATGGTTGTTTATAACGTGGCACTTGATAACACGAAGTAGATTATTTTGTTAATTGTATGAGGAGTCGCGCAGATTTGAATGCGTAGTTGTAATCATAATGTTGAAATAATAATGAATGCATAGTACGTTAGGGTATGTGAGATAACATTCGGGTAGTATTCACGAGTCTGCATGACTCAATCGAGTGGGTTTGACTCGATCGAGTGGGTTTGATTCGATCGAGTGGGTACTTGTCGTTATTTTGACCAGAATCGTGTTTTTGGGCACTCGATCGAGTACCTCGGGCACTCGATCGAGTATGGTCACTCGATCGAGTAGCGGGCTACTCGGTCGAGTAAGTCGAGATCGAAGGTCCGTTTGGGTTACGAGTCGGGGCACTCGATCGAGCATGTTGGGCACTCGATCGAGTAGCCTCAACTCGATCGAGTAGGTTCTGGTACTCGATCGAGTGGGGTCTGTGCAGGTCATATGCGTATTTCGGGTCATATGTTTGTCTTTTGACATTCGTTGCATATTATGTTTAATTCAAAGGTGTTGTATTACTTCTTTATGCATTGTTTTACGTATGTGTTGGTCCTGAAGCGTAAGTTACCCAATCTTATGATGTAAAGAGTGGCACTATGATGCGTATGAGTTCGGTGGGGAGGACATGAGTATATGTGATTATGATAGATGGTGGAAAAAGAAAAGGAAGATTGGTATAGTTTATTGAGGCATGGCGCACGTTTTGCGAGACGGGATGAGTGATATGATTGTGTGTTGAGTAATGTAAAAATAAGTGAATATAGACAAGGGATGATGTGAGTATAATGAACGTGAGAATGAAAAGATTGAAAGTAAGAATGTGGATAGTGGCAGCTTGAGATGTGTAATGAGTTATGGAAGGAAATGGTTAGGAGTCGTGTGGGTTATGGATTTATGTAGTGAAAGTTCGTTTAAAGGGGGTTGAGAAGAGTAATATATAGTGAACTTTGTGGAGTCATGTCGCGAGGTGTATTTGTAGACAGTGAGTGAGTTTGGGAGGTTTGGTTTATTAAAAGATGAAACTACTGTGTGATTTCCTTGGGTAATTAACGGTATTAAATGAATTCTGATTTCTAGAGATGTAAAAAGGGGGATGCAATTGTTTGAACATTAAACGTTGGTTCTATGGATAGATTAGTGGCAAGTATGAGTGATAGGATAATAAGAGAAGATCCATGGTAAGAAAGAGTGAGATGATGTCGGTAGAAAATAATGGAATTAAGTTTTGGAGCAACGAAGGGGTAACCAGATTTCTAAAGAGTTGGCTAGAAGGAATAAGGAGTTGAACTATTAATTGGTATTATTGAGTGTAAAGAGAAAAGAAGGATAAAAGTAAGTGAGGAAAATGTTCACGGAGCTATGTGATATAAAGATAAGAAATCATCGAAATATGTGATGGTATCACGAGGATGTTAGCTAAAGGTTATATAGGAGTTTCAGGGCAACATGATTGGTAATGAGTTTCGAGGAATTAAGGGAGTAAGAAGTTGGTGGAGTATTGGCACGATACGAGATATTTGGTGGAGAGTTGGATGACAATACAAATAAGATAGCATTGGGAATAATGTTGAGGTAATTTTGTGGATGGGTTTGATGTTCGTTATTTGCAATGTTAACCAAAAATGGTAGAAAAACCATATTATTTTGATATGAGTGTAAGAGATTTGATATACTGAGCAAATGTGGCATTGTGGTGTTATCACTAATGGCTAAGAGTGATGGAATATTAGAAAGGTAGCAATTCTAAAGAGGTTGATTTGGTAGGGACCTGATTGTTGTGTATGATTGTGAGAGGGTATAAGATGTGGTTAGATGAGGCGGACGCTATTAGTTGAATAGTGAAGGTGTGATTATATTTGGCAGGAAGTGATGGTCGTGCGAATGGGGAAATATGTTATGAGGGGCATATGAGTTAAACTCGGGCGGCAGGTAACCTTTTTCGAGTGGTGACTTACGTGGTCAGGATTGACTAGTTGGTTATGATTACGGGTCTATGATATGTGTAAATGTTTGTGTGAGGTTCTGACCTCACAAGAAGTGGTATGGTATGATAATTATAAAATTGTTTTATGAATGTTCTGTAATATATATATGTTGGACACGGTAATTTAATTTAATGATATCCAAAAAGGTAATAATTTGATTGATTTGACATGGCTAGTTATAATTTTATGTGTATTGATAACACATGCGTATTCCGGGAAATGGCAGAGAGGATGTTCATGAGATGCTTATCTGTTTATCCATATAATATGTTGCGTGGTGATTTAATAAAGTGGATTTGAGTAAGTTTTTCTTGTTTGAGAAGTTATGCTAAGTCAAGATTTATGGGAATTGTATGCAGTTGTGATGTCTATCGGTGTGGTTGTGGTGCCTCGGGTGGTGATCCGGGCATGGTACATAGTGCTGTGATGCGGGTATTTTCACACTACGGTGTGGCTGTTGGTGGCGGTGTTGTGATGCCGTCACCGGTTGTGGTAGAGTAGGCGGGATGATTATGATTCGGGTTTCGAAAGTACATACCAGTTATACATAGATTGTTGTTTGGTTTGATGTTGCTCTCTGCGAGTTTCAGTTTGTGTTGATAGACAGTTGTCTTGCTTATTCATGTTTTCTTTACCAGGTTAAGTTGGGAATGAGGTAGAGTGTGATGTGAAATAGAGTTGTATATGTTTCGTTGTTGTCATGGGATAGTGATAATCTGTTGATGGGACACGGTTGTGAGAGGTTGTTACGGTAATTTTGATCTTGTTTTCAGATGAGACATCGGTAGACATGGTAATGGAAAATGATTCGTGGAACATGTGTTGTAATGATCTGAAAGCGGCAGGTAGTTCATAATCTTTTGTTGAGACAGTGAGTGTAGGGTGTTGGGGAAATTAGTGTCATGTTAAGTTGTGTATGAATTTTGCGGTAATGAAAGAAAGAACTTGAGGATCTACTGTGCGTGTACGTAACGAGTGCGGACCGTGAGTTATGCTTCTGAGAGATAAGTGCCTTACGTAGAGAGGTATGTTGTTTGGCAGTAATAATGAAGAGTGGGTATGGTGATTTGCTACGAGTTTATGGTATAGGTTAGGTGCGCTGCAAATGAGTTGAGGAATGGGAAATGTTTATGTATGGGAGCCTTGGATATAAGAATGGTGAGTGTTTGGTTTATAGACGGTTATCTTTGACATGTGGTGGTACAGAGGGTAATGAGATATAGATATGGTTTGGTATTAGTGAGTTACGAGGACGTAACATTTGTCTTAAGAGGAGTAGGATGCGATAAAACAGATTTTGACGGTTGTACATATGGTAATATATTCGGAAGTTGAGTCTTGATGTAGAATAAAAGATCGATTCGTGTTGTGGGTGATTTTATTAAAGGTCATGACCGTGCTTGTAGTAGCGTGATGTTTAGGGGTGTGAGAATATTTCGCTAGTGTTGACAGTTGGATGATGAGGTTACGAGTGTGAGTAAACTTCGAGGACGAAGTTCCTTTTAAGGGTGGTAGAATGTAACATCCCGTTTGATGTCTATGAGTGTCTTGGTATTGGATTTGATAGTTGATGATATTATGGAGCTAGCAGCATTAGAGGATGGTAGTTGGTTATGTATGGAGTTGGTGTCGTGAGAGATATATATGTGGTAGATACGATATAGTGAGTCATGTTGTGGAAGTAAACATAGTTGGTGGAGTGGGTGTTAAGAGTTCATGTTCTATGTTCGGTCGAGTTCTTGAGTCCTTAGCTAAGTTGTTGTGTCTTGGTCGAGTCTGTATGGTTGTTTTTATATATGGGTTGAACTTCGGGGACGAAGTTCCTTTTAAGGAGGGAAGACCGTAATACTCCGTATTTTATGAGTCTTTGGGTACTCTATCGAGTAGGCCTTACTCTCGAGTAAGGGTAAGTTGCGTTTTAGAATAGTTTCGACTGTTGGGTACTCGATCGAGTAGTCAGTACTCGATCGAGTAAGGGGGTACTCGATCGAGTACCTTGGGTACTCGATTGAGTGTCGATTTCTGACAGGAGTTTTCTCGGGTTTTGTTAATTATGCGATTAAGGTATTTAAACATATTCGTCATTGTTTTAATTCACTTTTACAAAACCTAAAACCCCGTTTAAGAGAGAAAGCGACCACTTCATCTTCCTAATCGCATTCTTACCAATTCCGGAGTTCGGACGGTCGGTTCTTGTCGTTTTTCGTGTCGTTGGATTCCTTGCGTCGAGGGTAAGCTTTTAATATAGTTTTTATAATGTTTTGTTAAGATTGGTTAAACCCTAATTTAGGAATTGGGGTTTTGGTGTGTAGTTTGTGTTGTGTAGTCTTTATGTGTTGTATGATAGGAGAGATTCGTAGAGGAGCCGTTTGATACAAATTGTAGATACCGTCTGCGTGTTGTGCTTTCCAGGTAGGATTTCCTACTCAGTATTAGTCCCATAATGGGATATTGGTGATGTGCTGTAGTTAGTTGTTTGATATGATGATTGTGATTGTAATTGTGATTGTGATTGGTTGTCTATGGTTCTCGAGATGCGTTCTCGGCTGAGTGGGGTCACTTGCGGGAGTGACTTCACGCCCTAGTTTCGCCCTTCGTGGAACCCGCCACGGAAGGGGATGTGCACATTAATGGGACAGGGTTATCGCTCGTACGATGAGCGGGGCTTAGGTGGGAACGGCTGCGGTCCCCCATCGGCGGGCCGGTCCAAAGTGGACGATCGATATTGAGACGATGGGAGTTGGTGGTGTGTGTGTGTGTGTGACATTCAAAATTGCCTTTTATCTTATTGTTGATATATGTATTGAATTGTGTGATTAGTATCGACCCGTTTAAATGTTTTAAAACTGTGGTGATCCATTCGGGGTGGTGAGCGATTATTGAGCGGTGTGATATAACGCGTATGGGATAGCCGGGATGAGTCATCACGTGGCGGTTAGAAGTCTTCCGTGTGTCGACGAAGTCTAGTAGCTTTGATAGTTTAGTCAGAGACCGTATGAGAACCTTGTAATTCCTTTTATTAGTTTTGGTTTGAACATGTAATCACTTAGTCTATAATTACTTTAAAAGTACGTTTCTTTATTGTCTTATGATATTCAGTACCTCGGGCAACCGAGATGGTAGTATCCTTATACCTGAGTGGTCCTGGTAAGGCACTTGGAGTATGGGGGTGTTACAGGCTGGGCATGAACAGTTTCTGGTCAGAAACTGCTTCGTCAAAAACTTCAGTAGATCGACTATCATTGGTGGTCGATCGACCACTTGTGTTGTGCTCAATTAGTTTCTGGTCAGAAACTTTTTCATCAGGTAAGCCGGTCGATCGACTGCTGGTGTTGGTCGATCGACCACTGGTACTAGCAATAGAGTTCGTTTTCACACCAAAAATTAAACTCGTCTTTTCATCCTTTCCCGAGTCTTCTCTTGGCTTATCAGGACCATTATAAGAAAGGCCACTTCGGAGATTAATGGCATTAATGGTTTCAATTGGCCCTTCACATTTGCTTGAAGAATTGGCGACTTGCTTAGCCTCTAAATTCTCCAATTGCTTGACAAAATTCTTTGTAGACTCAATCCCGGCTTCTTCTATTTTCGTGACCTGGACCAAAAGAGTTCGGACTAGGTCTCTCAATTCCGCGGTCTCATCTGAATTATGCACATGAATTTCAACTCTTTCCTTGGAAGCTTCAGAGGTCTCGAGCTTCTCGAGACGGGCAGTAATAGAAGTTATGAGTGTCACAATGGCACTAATTTCATCACTTTGCTTTCGCGACTTTCCACGCGAACTTCCAAACTCGGCTCTATGGACTGACATCTCCTCAATAGTGTTCCAACCTTTATTCTGACCGGTATTATTTGGGAACCTACCATTCGCAGCTGCGTCGAGGATAACCTTGTAGTCATCATATAAAGCATTATAGAATAGGTTGCAAAGGTACCACTGCTGGAAACCGTGGTGAGGGACAGCCCTAACCAAACTCTTTAAACGTCCCCATGCTTCACAAAATTCCTCATCAGGTCCTTGCTGGAAATTTGTAATTTTGCTTCTCAAGGCATCAGTCTTTGCAAGTGGGAAGTATTTTTTTGTAGAAAGCTAATGCTAGAGATGTCCAATCTGTGACTCCAGCTGCTACCCTATCAAGGTAGCGGTACCAATCTCACACCGAATCCTTCAAGGAGTATAAGAACATTATCCCCTTTACTTCATCTTGGGTCACCCCAGTAGACATGGGGTATGGAACAATGATGAGTCCGTGAAAATTTCCATGTGCTTCAAAGGATCCTCGTCCGGTAGACCAGCAAACTGATTTCGCTCCACTAAATCAATAAAAGAGGAACGAAATTAGAATTTACCAGTAGTAGGGGTGGGTAAAACATATCCCTTTGGAACATGCTGCTCTTGTGGCTGAAGATTGTCATATATTGTAGTCATGTTCGCAAAACTGAGAGTATTCAAGTCTTCCTCTCAAAAACCTGTCTTCTAACTGTGCAAAAGGAAAACTAGAATCAAGAGTAAGCAACGGCCTCAAGGAACCAAAGTTCCTTGAGACAAGAAAAAATAAACTAAAAATAAAGCAAACAGAATTACACCGTCTCCCCGGCAACAGCGCCAAAATTTGATACCGTCGTTTTGTATAAAAATTAAATTTATAAATCCGAACTAAAACTGTAGACAGTGATAGCAAGGGTCGAACCACAGAGAGACAAGATCAATTCTATTTGCTAATTTTTAATTTATTGAAGTAACAATTTAAACGGGGGTTTTGAATTGGTTTGACTCTAAAGACTAATTGACGAAATAAAGAGTTTCTCAAATAAGATAAAGAGAGATCAGGAACTTCGGTTCACCATGGCTAAGGTCAGGTCAAAAGAGATAGCTGAGGTCTTGTGACGGTCTCAGGGAGTAAGAGCAAGCCTTTCGATCAATGCTCAAATTTAACCTTACGGTCTTTTAATTCCCTAGAATTTCTCAAGCTTTCGCTCAAAGGAAATTCCAAAACTAAAGAAAACTTAACCTACTAATCTTTCAATCTAGCAAGATGGGTTTATCAAAAAGAAAAAAGATCGATACGGAGAAAATCATACTAATAAATCGACCTAATTTATGCCATGGCTCACCTCGTTCCCAATCAAGAAGATTAGCTATGCATGATTAAAACTAAAACAATTGCAAACTTAAAGACATACAATGAAATTGACATGGTTGAAATTGAACTTAAGACAAAAGATTAAAACTGAATTGCTTATATAAAAACTAGTAACAACAAGAAGTAAAGAAGAAGGAAATTGTCATAAAGCTTACTAATCGATTGATGAACAAAAGTAATTGAAAAGTGGAATCCGTCGCCTCCCAAAACTAGATCTAAACTTCAGTTTCTTCAATAATGAAAAGCATAACCTAAAATTATTTCTGCGTTCTACTGATAAACGATGCCAAAAAGTTAATTACAATTGGGCTTTTAAAAGTGTAACACGAAAAATCAATCTCAGCCTCGCGGCCTGGTCGATCGACTAAGGGGCATGGTCGATCGACTAGTCAGTGCAGTACAGTAACTCCTGCTGAACGTCCACGGTCGATCGACTGAAGAGGTTGGTCGATCGACCAACTGAGATGTGCAGTAACCTCCTTTCCTCTTCAAATCAGCCACTTCACTCCAATGCACGCATCCCAAGGTGAGTGAGTACGAACTACCTTGTTCCAAGCTTCCCTGAAGTTGCCTCCGGAGTACGATTTAGGCTTGATTCAGCTCACTTCCACTCATTCCTACAATAAATCATAGAAATCGCATAGTAAACCGTTTCGGGAGAAATAATAGCTTAAAGCTAACAAATACGCATGAAAATACGTGCCAAAACTGCGAATAAAGTGTATAGAATATGCACGTATCACCCAACACCACTACAATAGTGGCACTTGTCCCCGGATAGGGCAATGTACTTGGGCTTGCAGGAACTTGCTTCACAAGTCTTTGCTTTGTTCTTGTAGAGAGTTTTTTTCTTTCCCTTATTGCCACTTTTCTTGAAATTCCCTTTGCTCTTATGATTAAAATTGAGCACATCCTTAGTGGTGCTAACACTTAGCCCCATGTCCCTCTCGGCTTGCACAAGCATTTTGTGCAACTCATCAAGGGAAACTTTCTTGTTTTGCATATTAAAATTCACCCTCAATTGAATCTATGCCTTAACTTTGTTTAAGGAATGAAGAATTCGATCAATGACGAGTTCCTCGGGAATATCTACCTTATGCATTTTTGAGTCTCAACATGCTCCATCAACTTGAGAACATGAGGGCTAACTTTTTGGCCCTCCTTAATGTTGAGATCAAAGCATGCGGATGCCGCTTCATAGTTTATGATCCTTGGAGCTCGTGAAAACATGGTCACAAGTTTCATATAGATCACATGAGCGGTGCTAATCTTTATATCACTTCTTTGGAGTTTGGCCTCCATTGAAAATATCAACACATTTTTGATCGCGGCCGACTCCTTTTGGTAAACCTCATAGGCTTGCCTAGGGGCGGTGGTAGACCTAGCATTAGGTTCGGCGGGAGAGGCCTCGGTAAGGTAATGAAGCTTGTCGTCACCCTCCGCGGCCAAGCGAAGTTGCACGTCCCAATCGGCGAAATTGGACCCATTCTTTTCTAACTTACAACGATCCATGAAGGATCGGAGCCATGAAACATTGGTGAGAGTGTTGGAGCTAGTGGTCGGGGATGAAATTGAAGTTGCCATTGCAATTGTGAAAACAGTTTTGACTACAAAATAGGAAGTGAAGGAATTAATAAACATCTATCGTTTTAATAATACTTGTAAACATTTTAAACAAGTTTTAAGCATTTATATAGTGACCTCTACCTAACTATTATAAATGATCCCATGATCCAAATTCATATCAATTCGGGCACGGTGAGCCGATTCATCCCTTATAAATATAACTCAGTGGATTAACTCTTAATCGATTCTACTTCTAGAACTCTCGGTCGATAAAATTACATTAATATTTATCTTTAGCCCGGAACACATGCGACTACGGTCACGAATACTTCTGTTGAGCTCAATCCAAATTTCAATGTAATAACTTCTTATTACCCACTTACCCAACGTAACAAGTTTAGCACCCCGGTGAGCCGAGCCTACTTCCTCATGAAATTGGGACTTATGGTTTCTACTATTTGGTAAGGCTAATTCTCAATTATTATTAAGTGATAGGTCTTGTCAGTTTATTATCTATCACGTTTTAAGTGAACTAAAGCAGTGAACTACGATAATTATAATTGACACGGTCGATGACTCGATATGATATGCATGTTGTTATGGCGATTTGGCAATGCATGCAACATATTAAAATAAATGCAAAGCAACAATAAATTCATAGTATGGCCTTTCTAAAATAAAAAATCACATAATCTATTACATATTTGGAAACCAACTCCTTTGGTCCCTTGAATCTTCAAGTGGCACGCCTCCTAAGAACACCGTCTTTGTCAGAACGCCTTCCTGAATGGCACCGTCTTGAAGAAGCTCCATAATTACAAATAATAATAAAAATACAAAGCTATTCCTATTATACATTTGTAATATGGAAAAACTAGTAAAAATAAAAGTAATACGAGATCACACTAAATTACAACCGAATCAATATTCCCTTTCATTACGGCCAATATCGATTAAAACTAAGGCCATACTAAGATAAAATTACATAATTCAAAATTATATAAATAAAAGACATTCAACAATACAATTGAAATATACTGCATTATAATATGTATCTATCATGCCATATTATGTGCCAAATCGCCCTATTTAACTTATATCAATTACATAACCCGGTTTTATGGAAATGCGTGATAATAAGTTCTTAAAATCACAAATTAACACTTAAATCACATTTAAGCTCAAGTTAATTATCCTAACACTCTTAGGACTCAAAAATTAGTCATCAATAAATTTTTGACAATAATTCAACTTCATTTAATTTTATGGTCATTTTTTGACCTTAAAATCATAACATTTATGAAATAAATCTAAATTAAATTACAATAATTTCAAAATTTAAATTTTAAATTTTTGAATATTCTGAAATAATTCCATGACACTCATAATGTCAAAAAATCATGGTTAAAATTTTCGAATTAATTTCGAGAAAATATAGTTGTAAATTATCGGTTTTATCTCATAAAACATCTAAAGTATCCAAAACTTAATTCAATCAATTTTACAACTTTAGATATGATAAGTGGGATATTTATGCAACCTAAAATAATTTTTTCATGCCATACAATTCGTTTTAGCTATTTATGCTAAAATAGTCACTATTTATGCCACTTTTACACTAAAAATTCATAAATCATGCAAAATAAAATCATTTCATCTCAAAATTTACATACAGCGTGTAAATCATGCATGTGACAACATATTTAAATCTCATGGCCTGGTTCGAAGTTTAACTATATTTAACTATTTTACCTCTTTTAATCCGTTTTTATCTCATAAAAATCATAAATTATGCAATATTAATCAAATTAATACGATATTTAACACAAAACTTGTAAAATATACATGTGAGGTCATATAAAATTTTCAAGGTCAGAGAGTAAGTTTAACCATTTTTAGTCATTTCACCTCCATTTATGCCATTTTATCACATAAAAATCATAAATCATGAAATATTAATCACATTAATATGATATTTTACATACAATACATCAAATATTCACGTGAGGTCATACTAAAATATCACGACCAGTAGTGAAGGTTAACTTATTTTAGTGAATAAAAGTTCATTTTACTCATAAAAATGTAATAAAATCAATAAAAATCATTAAAATGAGCAAACAATTTCCATAAATCATAAAAATGATCTAAAACCATTTTAGGACCAGAATATATAACATGCATCATTATTTCGTGACTTACTCTTATAAATCATAAATTTTTAGTTTTATATGTTAACATTTTAACTCGGAAAAACAATAACCGATTGTGCATGCAACATCCTATGCTCTGATACCACTTGTTAGGTTCATATACCTATTATTAGACTCCTCTAATAGTGAACTAACTAACTTCTTAATTATTTGTTCTTTAGATCTAGTGCATGCATAAAAAAATAAGAGATTTATAAGAAAAACAATGCCCCTTACATTGTATATGGGTTCGAAATTATGGGCACAAATAAGATCATCTTCCTTATTTGTTCTTGAGCTTAAAATGTTGGATGATCCTCCAAAAATCTCAATGTATAGATTCTCCTTTGATTGCACCCAAGACTTATCCCTTAAAAATAATAAACTAATTAACTAGATTAGTGTATTATTGTTCCTTAAAATGTATTCTAATATTGTTATTATTACTACACTAGTAACCTTATTTTGATATTAGAATTGATGAACAATTATTTATATTTCTAAAAATTTGTTTACAGAAAACTAGAGAGAATAAGGAGCAAAGCTTTTGCATGTAGATGTGAATGAATAAAAATGAGAACCAAATTGCTCATATGGAGGAGCATGGAGCCGGGTAGGAAGAGGCCAAGAGGAGCATCTTGCCTTTTGCTTTTTGTCTTCACAAGACATAGATGTGTAAGACAATTTGTAGTAGGTGTAAGGCTAGTAAGCAAATAGCTATGAAGATGTGCATTTTAACTCATAAAATAATATCATCCTCACACCACTACTACTCCCTCCATTCGGTCCATATCACCTAAAATGGACTACCATTTTATTTTGTCAATTTGTCATTTGTCACACAATATGTCACATGTAGTATGTTACATGTTATTAATTAATTTAATGCATATTTATCACATAAATATCATTTTATAAATTAATTAAATTACATACAACAAATTGACTAGTGATACTTGATCACATAAATAAAATGGGTCATTTAATTATAATTGTAACACCCCCATACTCCAAGTGCCTTACCAGGACCACTTAGTTATAAGGATGCTACCATCTTGGTTGCCCGAGGCAATGAATATCATAAGACAATAAAGAAACGTACTTTAAAAGTAATTATAGTTTAAGTGATTACATGTTCAAAACCAAAACTGATAAAAGGAAATACAAGTTCTCAAAACTATGTACTTTCAAAATACTATCAAGCGTCAGACACAGCGGAAGACTTCTAAACTGCAACGTGGTGACTCATCCCTGCTATCCCATACGCATCGTCTCATACCTGCTCAATAACTGCTCACCACCCCCGAATGGATCACCACAGTGTTTAAAACATTGAAATGGGGGCAGTACTAATCACACAATTTATATGATCCAACAACACAACAAACAACATAGCTCAAACAATCACACACACAATCACACCCACTCCAACCAATCTCCGTCACCGACTGTCCACTAGACCAGCCCTGCCAGAGGGGGACCGCAGCTATTCCCACCTAAGCCCCGCTCATCATACCGAGCGATAACCCTGTTCCATTAATGTGCACATCCCCTCCCGTGGCGGGTTCCACGGAAGGCGAAACTAGGGCGTGAAGCCACTCCCGCAAGTGACTCCACTCAACCGAGAACGCATCTCTAGAACAAGAGACAAACAATCACAACCATCAAACAACAATCAATCAACAACCGTCTCAAATCGAATACGATAACAATCAACAATCACACAACACCAACCATGCATTATGGGACTAATACTGAGTAGGGAAACCCTACCTGGAATGCAACACAAACATCAGACGATCTAGCAGCTGTCTCAAAACCTTTCCTCTACGAACCCTTCTCCTATACACATAATCATACAATTATCACCTAATCAACATAACCCTCCCAAAACCCCCAAATCTACCCAATTAGGGTTTTAAACAAACTCAAAGAAACAGTATAAAATTGGTATGTAGATCTTACCCTTGACGCAAGGGACACTATGATGCAAAGAACAAGATGATCCGACACTCCTAGCCTTGTGGATTTGCCAACAACGCGACGAGAGAGAACTACGTAACTCCTTTTTCTTTTGAAGGGTTTAGAAAGGTTAAAAGTGATTAAATAAACTGACGGAAACCTTTTATATCAAAGTCGCGTTATTAGCAAAACCCGTCAAATCATTCCCTCAGAAAACCGCTACTCGATCGAGTAGCTAAGGTACTCGATCGAGTGCCCCCTTACTCGATCGAGTATCTACGTTACTCGATCGAGTACCCAACAGTCGAAACTATTTTAAAACGCAACACACCCTTTTTCGACGAGTAAGGCCTACTCGATAGAGTACCCAGAGACTCATAAAACCGTAGTATTACAGTCTTCCCTCCTTAAAAAGAACTTCGTCCCCGAAGTTCAACCCATACATAAAAACAAACATACTAACTCGGTCAAGACGCAACAAAGCTACTAAGAACTCAAAACAAAACCCCAACTTACAAAACATGAAACCATGAACTCTTAACACCAACTCTACCAACTATTCCTACCTCCACACCTCGCTCACGATGTCGTATCAACTACATCATAAACTCTCCCGACACTAACTCCATACATAACCAACTACATAAACATCAAACGGAATGTTACATTCTACCACCCTTAAAAGGAACTTCGTCCTCGAAGTTTACTCACACTCATAACCTCATCATCCAATCACAACACTATCGAAGTATTCTCGCATTCCTAACATCGAACTACTACAAGCACGTCCATGACCTTTTAACACTATCAACCACAACATATACAAATCCATACCTTATGCTACACCAACACTCTACTTCCAAATATACTACCATATGTACAACCATCAAAATCTCTTTTATCGCATCCTACTCCTCTTAAGATAAATGTTACGTCCTCGTAACTCACTAATACTAAATCCTAGATATATCTTTTCATTATCCTCATCACCACCGCATGTCAAAGATAACCACCTAGAACCTAAACACTCGCCATGCATATATCCAAGGCTCTCTTACTTAAACAACTCTCATACTTCACTTCACTCGTCACACCACCTAACCTATACCACAAAATCCTTAACTTAACCCAAAACTTCACTTGTTCCCTATTACCTCCACATGACACACCTCTCTATATAAACTACATACAACTCTTATCGCCAAAAGCATAACTCACGATCCACACTTGTTACGTACACTCACACTAGATCCTCAAGTTCCTTTCTTTCATTACCGCCAGACTCATACATAACTTAACACGACACTAATTACTCAACACCCTACACTCACTGTCTCAACAATGGATTATGAACCACCTGCATATATCAGATCATGACTATAACTACTGATGCCTCAACTTAAAACAAGATCAAAATTACTGTAACAACTTCTCACAGCTGTGTCCCATAAACAGAATCTCACTATACCATCACAACAACGAAAACATATACAACTCTCTTTCATATCATACTCTACCCTCATACCAAAACTTAACTGGTAAGAAACATGAATAAACAAAACATCTGTCTATCTGTACAAACTGAAACTCACAGGAGGCAACAGCAAACAAAACAACAATCTATGTATGACTGGTATGTACTTTTGAAAACTCGTATCATAATCATCCCGCCTACTCCACCACAACCGGTGACGGCATCGCAACACCGCCACCAACAGCCATACCACAGTGCGAAAATACCCGCATCACAACACTATGTACCGTGCCCGGATCACCACCCGAGGCACAACAACCACATCGATAGACATCACAACTACATACAATCCCCATACACACTGACTCAGAATAACTTCTCAGACAAGAAAAACTTACTGAAATCCACTTTACTAAATCACAACTCAACATATTTTATGAATTAACTAGATAATGACCTCATGAATATCATCCTCTTACCATATCACGGAATAACGTATATCATGAATACATACAAGTATAACCAGTCATGCCAGATCCATCAAATTATTACCTTCTTGAATATCATTCAATTAAATTACCGTGTCCAACATATATTACGAAACATTGGATCACAGCTTTATAACTATCACACCGTACCACTTCCCGTGAGGTCAGAACCTCACACAAACATTTATACACATCATATACCCGTAATCACATCCACCTAGTCAATCCTGATCACGTAAGTTACCACTCAACAAAGGTTACCTGTCGCCCGAGCTTAACTCATATGCCCCTCATAACATATTCTCCCATTCGCATATCCATCACCCCCTGCCAAATGTAACCATACTATTAATACTCAACTACTAACAACTGCCTCATATAACCACATCTTAGACTTTCTCACAACCATACATATCAACCTGGTCTGTGCAAAATCAACCGCTTCAGAATTGTTACCTTTCTAATATACCAGTACCCTTAACCACTAGTCACAAACCATAACACTACCGCTGTCCGAGCATCAAACCTCTTACACTCATCTCTAAATATCACGATTTCTTTCCTATCTTTGGTTAACATCCCAAATAATGAACATCAAATCCATCAAAAAAATTACTTCAACATTCTTCCCAATACCATTCTTAACTGTATCATCATCTAAATCTCCACCAAAATCTCATATCATGCAGATATTCTACCAACTTCTTACTTTCCTGAATTCCTCAAAACTCAAGACTAATCATGTTGTCCCGAAACTCCTCTATAACCATTAACTAACATCCTCATGGTTGGTAGCACCCATCTTGACAACTCCTTACCTCTATATCACATAACTCCGGTCAGCATTTTCTTAGTTTTATTCCCCTCATTCTTTCCTTTTACACTCTACAAAATCAATTAACCATTCAACTCCTTATCACTTCTACCTAACTCTTTAGTGTTTCTATTTACTTTCTCACTTTGCTCCAAAACTCACATCTAATTATTTCATATCGATATCATCTCACTCTTTCTTACCACAAATATTCTCTTATTATGTCATCAATCACCTTTGCCACTAATCCATCCATAGAATCAACGTTTACTGTTCAACAATTGCATCTCCCTCCTATCATACAGCTAATTGCCCAAGGAAATCACACAGTAGTTTCATCTCTTAATAAACCAAATCTCCCAAACTCACTCACTGTCTACAAATCCACCTCGCGACATGTCTCCACAAAGTTCACTATATACTACTCTTCTCAACCCCTTTAAAACGAACTTTCACTATGTATTTTATTAACCCACACGACTCCTAACCATCTCCCTCCATGATTCGTTACACATCTCAAGCTGCCACCATTTGCGTCCCTCATTTCAATCTTTTCATTCTCACGTTCCATAACTCACATCATCCCTTGCCCACCTTCAATTACTCTTGCATTACTCAACATACAAACATATCGCTCATCTCATCTCACAAAACATGCTCTATGTCTCAATAAACCATACCAATCTGTCTTTTCTTTTTCCACTATCTATCACAACACATATATATAACTCATGTCCTCCCACCGAACTCCTACTCACCACAGGTGCCACTCACTTCACCATAATATTGGGTAACTTACGTATCAAGACCAACATACATGTAAAACAATGCATAAAGAGGTAAAATAACATCTTTGAATTAAACATAATATGCAACGAATTCAAAAGATAAGCATATGACCCAAAACAGGGGTCACTAGATCGAGTACAGGCCACTCGATCGAGTAGGTGAAGATCAGAAGCACGTAAAACAAATTACCAGGGCCACTCGATCGAGTAACTGACGTACTCGATCGAGACCCCCCTACTCGATCGAGTACCAAGGCTACTCAATCGAGTACCTACGCATTTCTCAGCACTGTCCAGTTTTCGTAAAACAGTCATAACTCACTCATTTATTGGTTGTTTTGGGCGTTCCAACCTATCGTTAGAATCGTAAAAGGACAAGCTATCACCTCCAATTGGAATCACATTAAAATAATTTATGAATCTCAAGTTATAACAATTTAAAGACAACCACCCTATAATCGAAAACACAACTACTTGATTTTACTTCCCAACAACTTAAACGACAACATGGTAAACAAAAACAACTCGATGCTCATAAAACCAGTATCCCTAACCACATGTTACTAACTTCAAAAGCCAAGCAACAAATAACTCGATGCACATATATCATTCAACTTACCAATCACATATTACCCACATGTTTTTATTATATAACTTTACGTAAACAAAATCACAATTATATGACATCAAGTATCATATTCACATGTTACTAGCATAACAACCTTATAAAATCTCTTCCATCATACAACATGCGTTATAAAAAAAATATCATATTATCATGCAACAATTATCATATTTTCCACCAATTATTCATGCTCTTACTCAAACTTTCAGCTATATAAACTCGTACAACACTACCAACAACATATATGTATACATAACTCTATGTATAACTCAAATCAAACAAATTTTCTTTCCGTATTTCTATAATGCCATATCGTAAAACAACTATCATGCTTTCAATCAATAACTTACGAAATCACATCATCACCATCTTTTCTACACATTCCCCATTCTCAACATACATACATCCACTGATTCATGCCACACATCACTACATAGGTACACAATACACAAGGTAAACACATAGTGATCCCGACTCATATCCCATAGTGACCGGTTCAAAATTGTAGGGCGAGTTTGCGACTTTAGGACGTCTCCCAAGTCTTTGCATTAGCTCCTACAACTTTTACCCCGGGTTCATTTTATTTGACTCCCTATGTTTATTGGGTTCATTGGTTACAGGTTTCAGGATCGTCGCTCTGATACCATTTGTAACACCCCCATACTCCAAGTGGCTTACCAGGACCACTCAGTTATAAGGATGCTACCATCTCGGTTGCCTGAGGCAATGAATATCATAAGACAATAAAGAAACGTACTTTAAAAGTAATTATAGTTTAAGTGATTACATGTTCAAAACCAAAACTGATAAAAGGAAATACAAGTTCTCAAAACTATCTACTTTCAAAATACTATCAAGCGTCGGACACAAATGGAAGACTTCTAAACTGCAACGTGGTGACTCATCCCGGCTATCCCATACGCATCGTCTCATACCGCTCAATAACGCTCACCACCCCGAATGGATCACCACAAAGTGTTTAAAACATTGAAACGGGGTCGATAAATCACACAATTTATATGATCCAACAACACAACAAACAACATAGCTCAAACAACACACACACACAATCACACCCACTCCAACCAATCTCCGTCACCGATCGTCCACCGGACCCGCCACGCGATGGGGGACCGCAGCCGTTCCCACCTAAGCCCCGCTCATCATACCGAGCGATAACCCTGTCCCATTAATGTGCACATCCCCTCCCGTGGCGGGTTCCACGGAGGGCAAAACCAGGGCATAAAGCCACTCCCGCAAGTGACTCCACTCAGCCGAGAACGCATCTCGAGAACCAGAGACAAACAATCACAACCATCAAACAACAATCAATCAACAACTGTCTCAAATCGAATACGATAACAATCAACAATCACACAACACCAACAATGCATTATGGGACTAATACTGAGTAGGGAAACCCTACCTGGAATGCAACACAAACATCAGACGATCTAGCAGCTGTCTCAAAACCTTTCCTCTACGAACCCTTCTCCTATACACATAATCATACAATTATCACCTAATCAACATAACCCTCCCAAAACCCCCAAATCTACCCAATTAGGGTTTTAAACAAACTCAAAGAAACAGTATAAAATTGGTATGTAGATCTTACCCTTGACGCAAGGGACACTATGATGCAAAGAACAAGATGATCCGACACTCCTAGCCTTGGGGATTTGCCAACAACGCGACGAGAGAGAACTACGTAACTCCTTTTTCTTTTGAAGGGTTTAGAAAGGTTAAAAGTGATTAAATAAAATGACGGAAACCTTTTATATCAAACTCGCGTTATTAGTAAAACCCGTCAAATCATTCCCCGTAAACCGGCTACTCGATCGAGTAGCTAAGGTACTCGATCGAGTGCCCCCTTACTCGATCGAGTATCTACATTACTCGATCGAGTACCCAACAGGTCAGAAACTATTTTAAAACGCAACACACCCTTACTCGACAGAGTAAGGCCTACTCGATAGAGTACCCAGAGACTCATAAAACCGTAGTATTACAATAATTCACAACATCTTGTAATTATAATCAATTCAATCATTCATTCTTATCTCAAGTGTTTCACAAACAATAAACAATTTTAGTAATAAAGTATTTTTATTACTAAAATAAATCTTATTTAATCTCATTACAATAAGATATCAATATTCTCTCTCACTTCATTTAAGTTGTTGAAAGTTAGAGTAAGGCAATGTAGTAATCTATTTACTAGTGCCAACCTTGTATGGCTCAACTCAATTGGTTTGTAATTGAGTTGGTTACAACAAACTGGTGATAGCTTGTAATAGCTTTTGTGCTTAATAAAATTACTAACATTCCACCAAAAAAAAAATATTCTCTCTCACAAGTGAGTTGTTCAATTTTAAGAAATTGATTAACTTGTATCATCATACAATTAATCAATTTGTCAATTAAGGGAATTGTCCTTTAGGTTTGACCTTAAGGGATCAACTGACCACCACCGTCAAACGACAGTAATGTCAAACTCTAGTTAGCCAATCATTACCGATTAATGATGTTCAGTTGACTATATAATGAATCATCCCTTACGTATTCTTAATATGAGATTTAAACATGTGATCACACTATTGTTGAGGACACATACTCCAACAATCTCCCACTTGTCCGAGACAAGTGTGCGTCACCAATTCTCTTGTCCTATTACAATCTCCCACTCAATGCAAGGTGTCTCGCAGGCCGTACTTGCATTTGATCATATCTTGAGTGGTTTTCTTGATCTGGAGAGTAACTGTCTGACCGAAATTATCTACCATAGATAACTTCCGAGCGTGGCCACGCATTTCCGGTTCACTACTCCTCGAGTCGCCTTGAGATTTTAAACAACCCTGACAAGGGGGTGGACAATTCCTATCGCACTATTCCCTTCGTTTTGCCACAGTTCATCATAGCCCAAAATATACCCATTTGACCTCACTTACGACAGTCGTAGAGCATAAATTGTTCCTACTTGGTCGAATAGTCTTTGGTCAAAAGAATTGGCTCATAAGAATACTATTGCAGCTCTTGTCACGACCAGGATTTATGAATTACCAGAACTCTATAAGCGGTCACTGCCCGACAGAGTGTCCCATACAGTCTGCCTATGTGATCAACTAGTCATCCCATATGACTCTATGACACTTGAACTTGCCATCAATTGCATCACACTCTAGTCACTTCGAGACATCACCTCTTCTAAGTGACTAGGGGCGAGTACTATGTCAATCCGGTTCACTTTAATGGGGTTCCATTTGTCTCTACAACCCATTTGGATATAACAAAGTAAAGGGTGAGTTTAAAGAAACTCAAATGATAAATGCGATTATCATATATGAATAGTCAATACACTATTACTACTTCATATCTTATAACCTATAATGTGTCTTTAACACTAATTGAATTGCAATAAAAGCTTGGCAAGTGGATATACCAGATATCCATGTATTCCAACTTTATTATTGCCATTTCCTTCTATTCAATGTCATCTCTAATAACATGAATTTATCTAAGTTCATGTCTAGTCATTTAACTGGACTTGAGCTCTTTAACTTGAAAGATGCTCCCACTATTATCACATAACTTGTGATAAAATCATTTATAGAGGGATAAACTATTATACCCTATGTTGACCATTTTATCACAATTTACTTAGATTCCTTTTGTAGAATTTGCAATGTACGAAAACTAAAACACTTTTCTAGTCTCTTACTCCTAAGTCAATAAAACTGCCTAGGATTTCTACAAATCCTTTTCAGTTTGGAAACTAAAGTTTGTGCAACCTTTCAACACATAACTTAGTTTATTATCCAAACAATTGAATAAATCCTCAATTGTTCTTTAAGGCTTTCACAAGACCATCTTATGATCTAATCTGTTATTGACTTATTATGCTCCTAGCATATACTTCATCATGGCGTGTGCGTCTGTTGGCATACATGATCATTCTAATGGCGGAAACATTAGCCAATGATTTCATGTAATCAACAACTCAATAGGTTCAGTGAACGACTATGACTCCATCATAGTAATTCCACTTTCATCACCATGAATAACCTATTCAATATTGTTGATTTTAAAAAGATTTAAAAGATCTTATCATTATAAGACACTTAACTCTATGCCGATATTCTCTCACATAGATTCAGAAATATTAAATATATCGCACCTTTTGCTAGTCTCCCAATCACTCTTTCACAGAAGAGAGCATTGGTACATTATTCTAGGTCCCACTTAACTTCATGAATAATCATGATTGTTCAATCATGTGAATGAACCCATTCTCAATTATCACATGAACGAAAAGTATAATCCTTTAATGCTTGCTTAAGACCATTCTGGGATCACTTAAGAAAGCTACGCATAATATGTTAGGATTCTTAGATCTTTATCTAAGGTTCTGTGTTCCAAACACATTCCTTTTCTAAATTCCCATTTTAGAAAAGCGAATTTTAATTATCACTTGCCATTTATCATCAAATGAAATGTGGCAATTCCTAAAATAATTTATTTTGATCAACATCTTCATGTCGATCTATGCTCATATTTACTCTAAAGTTTTATTCACTTTAAGGAGACCCTCGCCTTAAAGTAAATCTACTCTTTGAGTAACAATCTTGGAAACTAATGCTATGGCTCGTATGTAACAAAGTCGATTTAGGAAAATACCATTACTTTCGCAAAGCAATATTTTAACAACAAGACATGTGTGCTAAACTCCCACTGACTCCTTTTGGTAAACCTCATAGGCTTGCCTAGCGGCGGTGGTAGACCTAGCATTAGGTTCGGCGGGAGAGGCTTCGGTAAGGTAATGAAGCTTGTCGTCACCCTCCGCGGCCAAGCGAAGTTGCACGTCCCAATCGGTGAAATTGGACCCATTCTTTTCTATCTTACAACGATCCATGAAGGATCGGAGCCATGAAACATTGGTGAGAGTGTTGGAGCTAGTGGTCGCGGATGAAATTGGAGTTGCCATTGCAATTGTGAAAACAGTTTTGACTACAAAATAGGAAGTGAAGGAATTAATAAACATCTATCATTTTAATAATAATTGTAAACATTTTAAACAAGTTTTAAGCATTTATATAGTGACCTCTACCCAACTATCATAAATGATTCCGTGATCCAAATTCATATCGATTCGGGCACGGTGACCCTATTCATTCCTTATAAATATAACTCGGTGGATTAACTCTTAATCGATTATACTTTTAGAACTCTTGGTCGATAAAATTACATTAATATTTATCTTTAGCCCGGAACACATGCGACTACGGTCACGAATACTTCCGTTGAGCTCAATCCAAATTTCGATGTAATAACTTCTTATTACCCACTTACCCAACATAACAAGTTTAGCACCCCGGTGAGTCGAGCCTACTTCCTCATGAAATTGGGACTTATGGTTTCTACTATTTGGTAAGGCTAATTCTCAATTATTATTTAGTGATAGGGGTTGTCAATTTATTATCTATCACGTTTTAAGTGAACTAAAGCAGTGAACTATGATTATTATAATTGACATGGTCGATAACTCGATATGATATGCATGTGTTGTTATGGTGATTTGGCAATGCATGCCACATATTAAAATAAATGCAAAGCAATAATAAATTCATAGTATGGCCTTCCTAAAATAGAAAATCACATAATCTACTACATATTCGGAAACCAACTCCTTTGGTACCTTGAATCTTCAAGTGGCACGCCTCCCAAAAACACCGTCTTTGTCAGAACGCCTTCCTGAATGGCACCGTCTTGAAGAAGCTCCATAATTACAAATAATAATAAAAATAAAAAGCTATTCCTATTATACATTTGTAATATGGAAAAACTAGTAAAAATAAAAGTGATACGAGATCATATTAAATTACAACCGAATCAATATTCCCTTTCATTACGGGCAATATCGATAAAATTATATAAATTACATGATTCAAAATTAAATAAATAAAAGACATTCAACAATTGAAAAATTCAGCATTATAATATGTATCTATCATGCCAAATTATATGTCAAATCACCCTATTTAACTTATATCAATTACATAACCCGGTTTTATGGAAATGCGTGATAATAAGTTCTTAAAATCACAAATTAACACTTAAATCACATATAAGCTTAAGTTCATTATCCTAACACTCCTAGGATTAAAAAATTAGTCATCACTCAATTTTTGACAATAATTCAACTTCATTTAATTTTATGCTCATTTTTTTCCTTAAAATCATAACATTTATGAAATAAATCCAAATTAAAATACAATAATTTCAAAATTTGAATTTTAAATTTTTGAACATTCTGCAATAATTTCATGACACTCATAATGTCAAAAAATCATGGTTAAAATTTTCGAATTAATTTCGAGAAAATATAATTGTTATTTATCGGTATTATAGCATAAAACATCTAAAGTATCCAAAAATTAATCCAATCAATTTTAAAACTTTAGATCTGATAAATGGGATATTTATGAAACCTAAAATAATTTTCTCATGCCATGCAATTCGTTTTAGCTATTTATGCTAAAATAGTCACTATTTATGCCATTTTTACACTAAAAATTCATAAATCATGCAAAATGAAATCATTACATCTCAAAATTTACATACAGTGTGTAAACCATGAATGTGAAAACATATTAAAATCTTGTGGCCTGGTTCGAAGTTTAACTATATTTAACCATTTTACCTCTTTTAATCCATTTTTATCTCATAAAAATCATAAATCATGCAATATTAATCAAATTAATACGAGATTTTACACACAACTTTTAAAATATGCATATTAGGTCATATAAAATTTTTAAGGTCAAAGAGTAAGTTTAGCCATTTTTAGTCATTTAACCTCCCATTATGCCATTTTATCACATAAAAATCATAAATCATGAAATATTAATCACATTAATATGATATTTTACATGAAATACATAAAATATTCATGTGAGGTCATACTAATGTATCACGATCAGTAGTGAAGGTTAACTTATTTTAGTGAATAAAAGTTCATTTTACTCATAAAAATGTAATAAAATCACTAAAAATTATTAAAATGAGCAATAAATTTCCATAAATCATAAAAATGACCTAAAAATATTTTAGGACCAGAATATATAACATGCATCATTATTTCGTGATTTACTCTTATAAATCATAAATTTTTAGTTTTATATGTTAACATTTTAACTCGGAAAAACAATAACCGATTGTGCGTGCAACATCCTATGCTCTGATACCACTTGTTAGGTTCATATACCTATTATTAGACTTCTCTAATAGTGAACTAATTAAATTCTTAATTATTTGTTCTTTAGATCTAGTGCATGCATAACAAAATAAGAGATTTATAAGAAAAACAATGTCCGTTACATTGTATATGGGTTCGAAATTATGGGCACAAATAAGGTTACCTTCCTTATTTGTTCTTGAGCTTAAAATGTTGGATGATACTCCAAAAATCCCAATGTAGATATTCTCCTTTGATTTCACCCAACACTTATCCCTTAAAAATAATAAACTAATTAACTAGATTAGTGTATTATTGTTCCTTAAAATGTATTCTAATATTGTTATTATTACTACACTAGTAACCTTATTTTCATATTAGAATTGATGAACAATTACTTGTATTTCTAAAAATTTGTTTAGAGAAAACTATAGAGAATAAGGAGCAAAGCTTTTGCATGTAGATGTGAATTAATAAAAATGAGAGCCAAAATGCTCATATAGAGGAGCATGGAGTCGGGTAGGAAGAGGCCAAGAGGAGCATCTTGCCTTTTGCTTTTTGTCTTCACAAGACATAGATGTGTAAGACAATTTAGAGTAGGTGTAAGGCTAGTAAGCAAATAGCTATGATGATGTGCATTTTATCTCATAAAATAATATTATCCTCACACCACTACCACTCCCTCCATTCGGTCCATATCACATAAAATGGACTACCATTTTATTTTGTCAATTTGTCATTTGTCACACAATATGTCACATGTAGTATGCTACATGTTATTAATTAATTAAATGTATATTTATCAAATAAATATCATTTTATAAAATAATTAAATTACATACAAGAAATTGACTAGTGATACTTGATCACATAAATAAAATGGGTCATTTAATTATAATTCACAACATCTTATAATTATAATCAACCATTCATTCTTATCTCAATTGTTTCACAAACAATAAACAATTTTAGTAATAAAGTATTTTTATTACTAAAATAAATCTTATTTAATCTCATTACAATAAGATATCAATATTCTCTCTCACAAGTGAATTGTTCAATTTTAAGGAATTGATTAACTTGTATCATCATACAATTAATCAATTTGTCCATTTAGGGAATTGTCCTTTAGGTGTGACCATAAGGGATCAACTGACCACCACCGTCAAACGACAGTAATGTCAAACTCTAGTTAGCCAATCATTACCGATTAATGATGATCAGTTGACTATATAATGAATCATCCCTTACGTATTCTTAATATGAGATTTAAACATGTGATCGCACTATTGTTGAGGACACATACTTCAACAGTACCAGCATATATATGTCTTAAAACCTCAAATTTCTCCTCCCCCAGCTTATTTTAAACCATAACATCACCTTAAACTCTTAAAGAACTAAAAGGTGGAGGGGTCTAGTTAACTTATACCATGGAACCTTAAGTTATAGTTTAGAAATATGACCTCCATTTCTCAAATTACAACAAGGCCAAGTAATGCAACTCATACCTCTCTTGCAACTGATATCACTTAAATATATGACTAGATTAGCACCAAACTTTCCATCCAAACTGTAATGATATCAGATTCCCAGCCCATTGTTCCTCTAAATGTAGCCTCATTCTACAAGGTACTTTATCATAGTTCGTCATAAAATGTCCCAAGCATGGTTACCAGATTCAATCTAGAGCGCAAAAATCAGGCCTAAAAACACACTAAAAAGTCAAGAAACATATAGCTAGTATTAAAATCATAGACAAACTCAGTAGTAGTTTGATACTTCTCTGACTTAATTACGTTCATGCTAGTATTGAATCAAGTAACCAATTATACTCACAGTCCCAAAGCTCCATATTTCCAATTTTTTTGGAATCCGGAGTCATGAATAGCCATCAAGATAATCTTACACCTGCTTTTATCCTTTTACTAACATACAAATCAACATATATCCATCCACTGAAAGTTCAGGAAATTAAATGTGCAACTTTGCTTATTGTAGATTAGGCATTCATGAATAGTTACTCTTATCATTCTAACTATGAGTTAAGCTACAAGAATACTACACAAGATTTTAAAGTCAGGAAGAAATAAGAATAAACAACACGAAAACAAATAGTTAGGAAACATGTCGTCTACCCAAATCTCCACCTATGTAGAATCCATGATAAATTCTTCATTACAAACTATTAATCTGCCAAGATTCAAAAATAGGAGGAACACGAAAGCAAATAACATGCAAAAATGGTTAGCTAACAAGCCATCCACTTAAAGTGTCCATCCAAGAAAATTTGGCCAGAAAAATAACCTAAAGTATATATAAATGAAAGTTAGTGTTAAACTTACAAATTATATCACTACAACAAATTGTCACTTGCGCCACGAATTATGCCACGGGAATTTATAATTCGTGGCTAAAATCTGCTTAGCCACGGGAAAAAATTATTCATTATTTTGGAAAAAAATTTATGCCACGGGATAACTTTTCCCGTGGCAAAAAGTCACTTGCGCCACGAAATAGGCTACACCCGTGGCAAATAATCATTTTAGCCACGAGCTATGTCACACCGGTGACGAAATTTTAATTAGCCACGAATTGTTCCGTGGCAAAAACAATTTTAGCCACGAACTAACAAACACCCATGGCGAGTATCTTTTCCGACTTAAATTAAGATATTTTCATGTTAAGGCAAACCTAAAATCTAAAAGAAATTTAATCAAATATAAATAATATAAAACTGCACTTAAATAAAATTTTTTGCAAACACTTTGATTAATTTAATTAATATTTTTTTATTGTTTTATTTACATTAATAAGATTTTAAAATTTTATAAGCTTATATGCAAGCAAAAAAAAGTTTATCATCTAAATTTTTTTATTCTTTTAGAAATCACAATTACGTTTTGCAGATTTTTCAAAACATTTCTAATTTAAGAAATTTATTTTAATATATAATTCTGTTTATTAGAGTCGTGAGTTTCTTTTAATTTTTTAATTAAAACATTATAATCTTGAATAACAATCTTAAATGATCGTATCACATTTAAAGACATAGCATATAAAATGAAATAAATAATTTATTTATCATCTATATTTGATAAATCTAAAATTAACATATTGTCCAATTGGTTCATTCAAAATTTGATTTATAACTTTATTTGTAAGATATTAATAGAAAAATTTGAATTTGATATAAAATTTAACTTGGTGAGAAAAAAGTTTGGGAAAATTTTTTTTAGGAGTTAAAAAAAACGACAATTAGATTACAAAATTGATTAAATAAAATAAGTGCGCTGAGAAATAAAAAAAAATGATCTTCCACAAATAAATTAAGAAAAAAACATAACGGAAAAGTTATCAATATAAAAAATACAAGAGTTAATTGATAGACAGAACAATATAAGGACCCTTTTTCATAATCAGTACCAACATAATCAATAATAAGTAATCACTACCAAAATATTAACTTTTTTCTACGATCGGTACTAGGTCGCCTGAAAGTCTAATCTCAACCTACTTGAAAAAGTCCAAAAAGCCATCATTCAAGTACAAATCTCCACTCGCCCACTTCCAAAATCCCTCTCTTAGATGAAAACACCTTTAAGGTAGGAAAAAAATTAGAGTAAGAAGTCGACTTGGTACCTATCGTAGAAAATTTTTAATATTTTGGTAGTGATTACTAATTTTTGATTATGTTGCTATTGATTATGAAAAAGATGACTAAAGTTGGTAGTTTTATCAATTTACCCAAAATTCAATATGGAGAATTTTTTTTTCTTTGAAAATGAGTACATCACTGGGAAAATATAGAAATTATAATAATTTAAAGTCACATGTGCAAATAATGTGAAAAATTTGAGATAAAAACGATAAATCATCACAAAGAGAAATCAGTTTAAGAAATAAGAGATTCTGTTGTATGATCGTGTTTTTCGTGTTTTTTGAGTAAAAAGTGACTACTTTTTGGTTAATAGTGACCAATTTGGGGGGGGGGGGAGACCTTAAGTTATAAAAAGTGGTCGTTATTTTACCAAAAATGCTTAATTTTTCATATCGTAGGTACGGCGGTCATACAATAGCATTTGCCTAAAAAAAATATACAAAAAAATGAGTAGAAGAGAAATGAAAATAAGAATGTCGATAAACTAAAGAAATAAAAAAATGTTAGGAAAACACGATTAAATTTACTTTTTAGAAAAAATGGTTTTGCTAACTTGGGCAAACAAATGACGTCAAAATCATTAGTCGGAAGGGTAACATCGAAAATTTGATTGTTTTGGCCAAAATAATGTTTTTCCATAAAAATTAAGTAAATCATGTAACATTTTTGTAATTAAATAGTACTAAATGTAAATTTTGAAAGAAAAAAATAAACTTAAAACGATTCAATGTACTAATTATATCAACAAAGTTAACTTTGAGTTTCGGTAGCACATCAAAAGAACTCTACAGTTAAGCGTGCTCAGGTGAGAGTAGTGTTGGGATGGGTGACCTCCTGGGAAGCCTCTCTGATACGCGCGAATGCATGACTGGTGAAACCAAAGAACGTTCAAATGAACCGAGTTAACTAGCAAAACCAGTACCGAAATTGTAACGATTCCATATATGATAAAATATCGATCGTGAAAAAAAAATTATTTAACATTTTATTTATTTAATTTTCATTTATATTTTTTGCCACGGGAATTATTTTTTGGCCACGGGAAATTTTTTTTACCACGGAGTTTTTAGCCACGAGAGAATCCGTGGCCAAAAATTTAATAATAACCACATTCTTGTTTTTCCCGTGGCTATCTCTTTGCCACGACCACTTGCGTCACGGAAGTATTCCCGTGGCCAAATGATTTAGCCACGGAAATTTAACACTTGCGCCACGAATTTAGCTGTGGCCCAAGTGCGCATTTGTAGTAGTGTATAGAAAATTTATTCTAACATCAATCTCCCCGGCAACGGCGCCAAAATTTGATACGTGTCCTTTGCGCATACAAATTAATAATTTATAAAACCTATCTTAACCTCAAATATAACAACATAGTACAGGATAAGTAGGGTCGATCCCACGGAGAGACTAGAAAAACTAATTAATTATAGAGTATTTTTATTCACTAACTTACATATATACCATTTATTCTCGATTTAACATATTTACGGGTATTAACATTATGTACGATTAAGGGGAGTTTTATTTGTGATATGGACTAATTTAAAGGAATTAGAAACTACTAATGCTAACGCCTAATATTCATAAGCGAAGTCAAATATCCCATAAAGCACATATTCTACTGGTAATTTTAGCTTGTCAACCGGTTGTTGTCTACGTCAAATCTCAAGTTTATTTATAGATTAAATGCGGAATTCAAGATAACAAGAACTCCCTATCTTCTCTTAGATTAAGACTCGCCTGAATTAAGCCTAGATCAGCTCTAAACTAACCAACCAATGTAAGTTTGTCGCACCCGACTAAAGACCGAATTAGAAGCATTATCGAACCAAGAAGACGTCATTAACCCAATTAATCCCTTCAGTGTCGTCAGTACCTAATGGTTACCTGACCAAATTTTACTCCTAATTTAAATTAACCCCAATTCGCAGAGATCAATCTAAACTAGTTGCTACTCGGATTATGTAACTCGAACTAATCCTCAATTACATAATTAGCGAAAGCATACAATCTCAGCCACAATAAGATAACAAATTATAAACTTAAATCGCAACCTTAAATTATTAAGAATGAGTAAAGCTTTGGATAAAAATAACTGAAAGATTAACAATAAATAACCAACGGTTACTAATACTAAAATTAATCAACGAAAATGAACCATAAATTGAAAACAAGAGAGGTAGAAAGAACTTAGTTTCTGCCCGAAATTTGTAGTCGGAACTTCGGATGTCGCACCTCAGGATCCGCCTCAAACTCGCCCTTACTCAACCGCGTGCTAAGACTCCAACCGAGTACGTCTCCTACTGCTCTCCCGTCCCAATTAGGTCTCAAATCGTCACTTTATTTCGCTCAGTTTCTATAAATTAGTTATATGGGTATTTCGCCTCTTCCTAGAGGAATCGTGAGTATTTCTACTCACCACGGTCGGTCTATGTGATAGATTTTGAAATAATAAGATAGATTTTTCGGGTATAAGATATGGCAAGAAGATAATTTTTTGTGAATTTGAGACGGAATCGGAGTTTCCATAGCTGTGTTCCTCGTATTCCAGTAGCTTCTGTGCTGCTCCTTTAGTTGCTTCTTCCTTTATTTATTTGTTTCTTTGACTTGTTGCTTCAAGTCCACGTGAGGTTTGGTCCACAATTGTTGGGCTTTATTGTTCTACTTTGCTTCTGGTAATACGATACACGTTCTTCATTTACTTGGCCCATGTGTGACTCAACTTGTGCCGTATTTTTGATCCATTAACTGCGTCATTCGGCCCATTCTCTCCAGTCTTGTAATCTGATATACCAAATTGCACTAAATTAATTTATTTAACACTAATATA
Source organism: Silene latifolia (assembly GCF_048544455.1). Lineage (NCBI taxonomy): Eukaryota > Viridiplantae > Streptophyta > Magnoliopsida > Caryophyllales > Caryophyllaceae > Silene > Silene latifolia. Next base: position 221,268,363 of record NC_133538.1, on the reverse strand, counting down.
ACATTTTTAATCATTAAACAAGCAAAGTGACAAGAGTATATTATATAGCTCAAATAGTGTGATAGACCACCGTAAAAATATATAAATAAGGAGTATAAACACGGGGAAATAATGCCTTATCATCAAGTCATGTACTAAAAGGAAGCGAAAGTGAACCTTCAGATAAATATTAAATAGTATGGTTTCTAAATTCTAATCTGTATATTTTTAAGTATATGTGTTTTTATTTTCAAAACCGGAATAGATATTTTATAGTCTTTAATATTATTTTTATTTTTATATAGGATCATGGACATAAGTATAACAAGAGATGGATCAAATTTTTGAAATAGTAATAAGGAACTTAAAAAATTTTATGAACCTTTTGGAATTCGGATTTAGGGAATATAGTTTTTTAGATTATTGAGTAAATGAAATAAAAATTTAATTCGTAATACATGGAGTAGATACCGACTATACCGTTGAATCGTATCTCATATTTTTCTATGGATATAATAAATGTTTTTCGGATGTAAATAATATTTGAAGCATGCACGTGGTGATAAGACTTCAAAGATATTTCTATAGGAGGGTTGATGGAGAGGTCTGGAAATAATTTGGAGATGACTATACATAGGTATTGAGTTTACAACCTTATAAGGCGTCATTAAAGAGTTTTCCATACGGAATTTATCATATACGGATGGTTTCAACTTTTAATATTTAAAAAACTCACTTTATTATATTGCGGAGTAAAACAAACGTATATATAATGAGTCGTCTTTGTCATTGCTGTGTTGTCAAGTTTCTCAAAATTAGTAGCTACCACATTGTCACTTGCAGGATTTGATTTAAAAAAAAAACCAAAGTGGTCAAAGAAATAAGATATTAACTAACTAATTTCTATGTATTTCAAGACTGTATATTTTTAAATGGATTCAACAACTAATTGCTCGAACAAATATTAACAATACGATAAAAATATCAAAACTAAAACAGATAAACCTGTGAATTTCACGGGTCATAAACCTAGTTATTTGTAATTTCAATGGCATTATGTGCAACTTCATTGCCCATTATGCGCAACTTCAGTGGCAATATGTGCAACTTCAATGGCAATATTTGCAACTTCACTGTATATTTCAATGGCATTATGTGCAACTTCAATGTCATTATGCGCAACTTCAATTGCATTATGTGCCAACTTCAACCTCGTCTTGGTATTGTGTTGGTTTAAAATATGAATTTAAATTTGGACTAAAGTTACATGATTTTGGACTAAAGTTACACAATTTTGGACTAAATTTATACAAAAAGGACTAAAGTTACACTAGGACAAATTATATAAACTTGTTTTAAAATTAAATAAATTCCAATTAATTTTGGACTAAAATTACACAAATTTGGACTAGAGTTACACAATTTGGAACAAAAGTTATACAAAAAGAACTAAAAATACAATATGACTAAAATTATATAAACTTGACTTAAAATTAAATAAATTCCAATTAATTTATCAAAAAAGAATAAAGTTACATAAATTTGGATTAAAGTTACACTCGTAAAACACCAAAGTTACACTCTAAAAGATAATGAAATGTCGTAAACTTGTCTTGAAATTACAAAAAGTCAAAAAAAATATCCGTCAAAATCTCTTTTTAGTTTAAAGTTGCACTATTTTTTATTAAAGTTACACTCGTAAACACTAAAGTTACACTCTAAAAACTACTGAAATGTCGTACACTTGTCTTAAAATTACAAAAAGTAAAAAAAAACATACGTCAAAATCACTTTTTAGTATAAAGTTGCACTATTTTAGATTAAAGTTATACTCGTAAAATACTGAAGTTACACTCTAAAAAATACTGAAATATCATAAACCTGTCTTAAAATTACAAAAAGTCAAAAAAATATCCGTCAAAAATCTCTTTTTAGTTTAAAGTTGCACTATTTTGGATTAAAGTTACACTCGTAAAACACTAAAGTTGTACTCTAAAAACTACTGAAATGTCGTACACTTGTCTTAAAATTACAAAAAGTTAAAAAAATACGTTAAAATCACTTTTTAGTACTCCCTCCGTACCACACCAAAGGTAACGTAGGAAAAAATGGAGTATTGAAGAAAAGGTGGAAAAAGTAAGGGTAAAAGGGGAAAAAATTGTAGCAAGGATTAGAGGGTGGGGAGCTAAACACCTAAGCTATGCTGGTAGGCTGGTTTTGGTTAAAGCTGTCCTAACTCAGATGCATGTGTATTGGGCTAGGATTTTATTCTTACCAAAAGGAGTCATTCACAAGGTGGAGAGTATATGCAGGAATTACCTGTGGGCAGGGAGTGCTGAGTATAAGCATTCTCCTCCTGTTGCTTGGGAGACTTGCTGCCTACCCAAGGAGCAGGGTGGTTTGGGTATAATTAACTGCCATCTGTGGAATGTTGCTCTAATTGGCAAATATGCGTGGTGGATTCATAGTAAGAAGGATAGTCTATGGGTTTAATGGGTGCATCACATTTATATAAATCAATGTGATTGGTGGTTGTATGAGCCTACTCAGAATACTAGTTGGACGTGGAGAAAGATTTGCAAGATTAAGGACATACTTAAGCCTGGTTTTTTGAATGGAGCTTGGGATGGAAACTACTCTATTCAGAAGAGTTATACATGGTTACTTGGTCCCTGTAAAAAGAAGGATTGGGTACCTATGGTTTGGAATAGAGTTTGGGTTCCCAAGCACAACTTTAGTACTTGGATTTTTGTTCAGTAGCGTTTCTTAACTCAAGATAGGCTGCATAAGTTTGGTGTCTGTACTGCTGGTCTGTGCTATTTGTGTGGACTGCATCTGGAAACACACAGGCATTTGTTCTTTGAATGCTCGTTTAGTTTGCAGTGTCTGCTGCTTTTGCAGGCTTGGCTACAGATTTAGTGGCAGGGAGATGTGATGGATTGGATCATTCGTTAGAGATGCTGTTCACTGCTGAAAAAGCAGGTGGTTATGGCGGCAATATCTGGTCTCATATATAGCATCTGGGAATGTAGGAACAAATGTAGGTTGGAGCAGTACATTACTCAGCCAAAACGTGTAGTGAAGGGTGTTCAGCAATTGGTTAAATGTAGAGTGAACAAAGGAGATTTTGGTAAGGGGAGATTGAAGTGTATGGCTTGGCTACAACACCTTAATGTACTAGATTAAGTAGCTTAGCTTGTTATGAGGTTGAAGAAATGTATGGTGTACTTTGATTGTTTTTAATGATATTCACATTTTCACCAAAAAAAAAGGGGAAAAAAATAGGTGGGGTATGTAATTGTGGGTTTAATTGTGAGTTGATAGGTGAGGTATGTAATGGCATTTTGTGTAAATATCACATGGGTATAAGGATAACTTAGTAATGTTGTGGGCCAAATAAGGAATGTTACCTTTGGTGTGGTACGTCCGTTTATAGTAAGTGTTACCTTTGGTCTGGTACGGAGGGAGTATAAAGTTGCACTATTTTGGATTAAAGTTATACTCGTAAAACACTGAAGTTACACTTTAAAAAATACTGAAATGTCGTAAACTTGTCTCAAAATTACAAAAAGTCAAAAAAATATACGTCAAAATCACTTTTTAGTATAAAATTGCACTATTTAAAATTAAAGTTATACTCGTAAAACACTGAAGTTACACTTAAAAAATACTGAAATGCCGTAAACTTGTCTTAAAATAAAAAAATATACGTCAAAATCAATTTTTAGTATAAAATTGCACTATTTTGAATTAAAGTTATACTCGTAAAACACTGAAGTTCCACTACTGAGTATTAAAGTTACACTCGTAAAAACACCGAAGTTATACTCGTAAAAAGTAATAATATTTTTGACTAAAGTTACACTCATTAATTAGTGTGGATTAGTGAAGGAGTAGAAAGTGTGTTAAATTAGGCCCTTAACCACCCTTTTTGGATGTTCATCTTAGCCATCCATCTTCATCATCCAAGGGCCTAGATGAGGACTTATGGACTTAAAAGGATATAGTGGACTTAGTTTCTCTCTCCCCCCCCTCCCCCCTTCTATCTCTCTCTCTCTCTCTATCTCTTTCTCTCTCTCTATCTATCTATCTATCTATCTATCTATCTATCTATCTATCTATCTATATATATATATATATATTATATATATATATTATATATATATAGAGAGAGAGAGAAAGAGGCGGGATCCGGTGAGAACGAACACTCGGTGCAAACGGTGAGAACGACCAACAATAGTAGGATTTTAAACAAAAAATAGCACGGGATACGTACCTCGTTCACACGTGAGTAACCTGCCTATTTTGACAAAAAAATCCAAAATATCTCTTTCTCTCTCTACTTTCCAAAACTTTTCCCCCAAATCAAAACAAATATTTCTGCGAAAAACATAGAAAATTCCGCGAAAACCATAAAGCTACAGCTGCCAAAATTGACGAAATTGATCATAATCAATGACGTTGATCATCTAATGGATGTACGGTTATAATATTTTTCGGATTGATTTTGTGTGATTGATGCATGAACAATCGATTTTGTGATTTCGATTGGCATTCCAGTATTATTTCAATCGTAGAAAATTATGGATGTTGAGGGTTTTAGCGATTTGGGGAAACATACTGATGCGATTGTTCCAGCTGTTAGAAATGATATCGTGCAGTCATCATCTCATCTAGGTATGTACATCTGCAAATCAGTTGAGATAGCCTTTTTTATAAATCGTTTCATTAAAATCGTTTGATTGATGTATCTATTGATATATTTGATGCGTATTCATACTAATTTAAACATAGGAAGACAGATTATTACGCTTGCTGATCATGTTTCATTAGCCTGATTGGTATTATAAATCGATGAGTCTGATGGATAAGAACAGTTGTCTTACCGGTCTGGTTAGTGTATGTGATATGCAATTTGTTTGAGAGTTGATTATTACACTTGCTGATCATGTTTCTTATGCACGTTATACAATATTCTGTGTAGTTCAATAGCATGTATATTAGTATAATTGATGTAATTGTCTTATATGAAAAACGTCCCTGGTAGAATAACGAAACCGCCCTTAATTAACAAGCGTATATGAATAGCGTATCCATTAGTATAGTTGATGCGTCTGTGTTTTTCAGCAGCGTATCTAGAATTATAATTAAGGGATATACCGATTCGTGTCATAATAAGCATTTGACTTTCTGCCTATGTCGTCATTATTAGACGTGATTGGTGTATCTTGACGTCTACGTTAAGTAGTCGATAATAAAAATACGATATGTCGGCGATCGGCACAAATTTACGTGTTAATTTCTCGTGGTTTTTTGTTTTCTAATTGATTTTGTGCTTTTGACTAAATTAGCGTACACTGAAATTATATTTTTTGTGCATCGCTTATTTGAACTCACGCTTATACCCATATGTTCTCTTCAGTATAGCGTGCATAGATGCAGGCTCACCAATCATCGAGACAACCTCGAAGGAAAGAATACCTGTATGTGCGCCAGAATTGAAGCCTGTTTTGGGTACGCTCTTTGATAAACTAGAGGATGGGCTAGAATTCTATAAGGCTTATGCTGCTAATTCTGGTTTTAAAATAAGGAAGTCGACGCAACGAAACATAGACGGGGTTGTCATGACTAAATCTTGTGTGTGCGGTAAAAATTTGAGAAAGTAAGCCTTGAGGGAAGGTAAAAAAAGAGACAGAGAACTAGAATTTTATGTAATGAAAAGATTTTTTTCGAAGAAATGAAAAAGGACAATATGTGATTGCTGACTTTCATGAAGGTCACACCCACCTCCTCTCAACACCAAACACAGTGGTGCATTTGACCGAGTCACGAGAATTAACTTTTGTACATAAAATCATGATTTTTGAGAATTCTAAAGTGAATAAGGGGCCTGTTCAAAGCTTTGGGATGTTCAAAGAGTACGTGAAATGGTATCAAAATGTAGGGGCATCACTCGAGGACTTCAAAATTTTTTGGAGGGATGTGAAGAAATTTATTAAAGGGTATGACGCGCAAATAATGATTGAAAATTTCATGCACAAAAAAGCCATGTGTAGTTCGTACTAATTTGATTTTGATGTTGACGATCGTGGACGACTATCTAGGGTTTGTTGGTTTGACCCTATAGCTATAAAGAACTACAGTCTCGTTGGTGATATGACGTCTTTTGACACGACGTTTAATATGAACACATATAAAATGATATTTGCACCTTTCACGGGGGTTGACCATCACAAAAAATGTGTGACATTTGGAGCAGGACTTATAAGGAAAGAGACTGATGACGATTTCGTATGGTTGTTTCGGAATTTTCTGAGCGCAATGAGCAATAAGTATCCTGTGTGCATAATTACTGATCAAGATAGAGGCATAAAAGAAGGGGTTAAAACAGTGTTCGGGGATAAAACTCAGCACAGATATTGCATGTGGCATATCATGAAAAAGCTGCCAGACAAGATCGGAACTACGCTATATAGAGAAACTAACTTGAAAGAATTGTGCTCCTGTGTTTGGGCAGAAGATATCGAACCGTCTGAGTTTGAGGAACGGTGGTGCTCAGTTATATCCTCATACGGGCTGACCGACAATAAATGGTTAGATACGATGTTTGACAAAAGGGATTCTTGGATCCCAGCATATTTCAGGGATTTATTTATGGGTGGACTAATGAGAACCACGTCCAGGTCTGAGTCCGAGAATAGCTTTTTCTGAAATTTCATGAACCCAAACTTAACTTTGGTTGAGTTTCTTATGAGGTTTGAAAGTGCTATGGACGCTCAACGATGGAAACAGTCCAAATTAATAGCCGAGTCAAAAAACTCCTTCCTTTATCTAGAAACGCCTCACCCTTTGGAAAAACACGCTTCTGAGTTCTACACCCCAGTGATGTTTTCTGAATTTAAAAACGAGTGGGTGGCTGCTTGTTTCACCTGTGGTGTTAAAATTTTAGTGGTTACTACCAATGACAGAATCCCCATTATTGATCGTGAAGAAGACAAGGTTTACTATGTTAACTTTATCTTTAACGAAATGAAAGTGAACTGCACCTGTAAAAAGTTCGAGAGACATGGAATTTTGTGCCGTCATGGGTTTTATGTGTTGAAAGAACAAGGCCTTGACAATGTTCCAGATCAGTATCTGTTAAGTAGATGGAGCAAATTGGCAACATGTCAGCCGATTTGTAATAATGTGCCACATACTTTAATTGAAGATTGTAACTCATTAGATGTTAGACGGCACAAAATTGGTACCCTATGGTCCGAGGTGTTCTCGTTTGTGACACTCGCTGAACAAAAACCTGAGTATGTGGATGACTTAATGGGCATTCTGAAAGGTTTCAAAGACAAGATAAGCGCACAAACCAGTACGTCAGAATGTAGTAGTACTAGTAACACAGGTGATAGGATGAGGAACAAGACTAGGGAACTTGAGATGCTGTTAGGAACAAAAATACCAACAGAAGTGGTTGTCTTGCCTCCTATTCAGTGAAAGACGAAAGGGTCTGGAAAACGAATGCTGTCCCAAAAGGAAAAAGCTATGAAAGAACAGAAGAAAGCGCCCAGAAAATGCAAGGCTTGTGGAGAATTAGGATTTCATGATAGTCGGAATTGTCCTGGGAGAGTATGATTCCATTCATACAGGTACGCTAATATTTGTGGTGTATTCATTATTAGAGAATATGGAAAGCAGATTGAATTTGTAAGATGGTACTTGATTAAGAAATAGTATTGTTGTATGTACAAAAATTTGTAACCATTAATGTTTGATATCCTTTTTTTGTTTCAGGATTGAACAACGAAAATAGTTGAGCATCACAAACACAAAGATATTGATTAATGGCAGAATGATTGAAGACTTCATTTTTGAGCTGTTCTATGTGATTTTTGATCATTTTTTATTTTGATATTTTTTTTTTCTTTTGTATGTCTTTTATTTTTTATTATTCGTATATCACAAGATATTGAATCTGCTCGTTTTTTATATGTGAATTGGTAAAAAGTGAACTTTCAGCTATTGTCCAATAACTGATGATTTCCTATTTATGTGCAAAGGACAAAAAGTGTGTATATTAACACGACTGTTGCACATGTTTTACACGAGAAGCGTACCTATTAGTATTATATGTGTAAATAAGTAGCGTAAAATATTAATAAACAATGATTCGCGAATTTAAGTTCCATAGACAAAAACATAATATTGTATGACATCTAATTATCTATTACCTGATGATTTCATTTTTAACCCACTAAAAAAAAATATTCGGTTGTTGGTGGGTTGTGTAAGTATATATTATTAATATGTTATCACGATTGCTGTTGTGTCTATGTGCAAAAGTAAACAAGCGTGTATATTAACACGATTGTTGCACATGTTTTATATGATGAGCGTACTTAGTAGTGTAATATTGTATGACGATTAATTTTTCAGACCATTGCTACATAGAAAAAGAAGAGGTTGCCCAATTTCCAGCCCATTGCCACATAGACACCACCATTTGTCTAAACACAAATAGACAGAATGGGATGCATATCCTATATATTATCCACAAAAAGTAGGGGCGATGCCCTTCCATTACAAACTGTCAAAACTATCATGATTCCATATCCAACAGGATGCCACAGATGAAAACAACATGAACCAAAGGCATTTCAAAAGACGCATCATGAACACAAATGTCGGCGATACTCAGATAACCGTAAACGAAGTTATTACAATGCAACAGAACCCCAATTACACCATCACAAAGTCCATAAGATATACATGACTTTTAGTAAGCCTACATGTCAGCCACAATCCTGCCACATTCCTGCCAAACGCAAAGCCGCTTCCATGACTTTTAGTAAACCTACATATCAGCCATGAGAAAAAAACGATGTAAACCTTGTACTTAAATATATGTGATTAGTTAAATCTGACGATAAAGACAAATGAAAAATGAGATTAATTTTGAATACCTGACGCTTGTTCTCCTGCCAACGTAAAAATTTGAGCGCGACGTCCTTCCTATATGCAGCCTTAAAGTTGCTCTTGTCTTCCCACAGATCTCGGTTGCGTCCAGCTTCTAACCACTTGATAACATGAACGCCGCAATCAAACTTTCACCAAACAAAACTAAAATAAGTACCAACACAGGCGGTCTTACTATATCATCCGTGCACAAACACCTTATGTCCAGCATACAAAAATCAAATAAAAACATGGGACATATCGTCGCGACGCACATACTGCATTAAATGTACCTAGCAACTGACTTAGTGTGACGTACTCAGGTGATAAGTAAATAAAAAAACATGTGTACTTACATATTTTGCTGTTGAGGAACATTAAGGGTCGAAAACTTAGCTAGAGGCACCCCTACAAGATGCTTGTACCCTTTGGACCGGCATAAGATCTGGAAGACATTACTAGCCTAGAACAAAACGATACATTGAACCTATTAGTTATGAATCATTAAGGAAAGCATTTTCTGAACGAAAACATTTAGAATATTAATAAAAATATACCACTTCCGCAGCAAGTTCAGTGTCAGCCCGGATATCCTTAGGACGTAGTGAGTTCAGAATATAGTTCGTCTTCATCTCCAGATCACACACGATAAGAAACCAGTGTTCGTTATCAATAATGGGTATAAAAATCTGTTGACAAAATTACAAGACGTATGGTATGAATGAAATGAGTTTGATCTTCATAAACGAAAAATACAGAGTGTTACATACCCACATTTAAAAAGACAGAACAATATACTTACAACTTTCACACACACCCCATCTTTAGGCATATATGATGTTTTGATGTAATTGCGACCAAGATTTTTATCTCGTTGAGGATTGAGATGCTAAAATAGACAAACATATCGATTAGTAAGTCAAACATACAAACTGATAATATTAAGTGAATCACAGATGAAAAGGGTAACACTCACACGTGCGGTTGATGGGATATACAACAAATCTGGCTTGAGCATAGTTGAATAGATCCCGAACATATCGATCACCTAAATTGAAAAAACGAGTGTTGTTGTATACTACATAAAATAGAAAGAAACACGTATGAAAATTAAGAACTGACCATACCATATCCGCAACCCATTTCCGAGGTCTCAGAGAGCACATGCCCTCTTTTGTTACTTGCCCAAAGCTTGACTCGACGACTATGTCACTACAAAAATAACGTATACACCAACGAAAAAGCTCAGTATGTGCTATTTCTAACAACGCATATAAGGTTGACAAGGTAAACATGCTAAAAGGATGAAACATTACTCTTTAGCTGATTCTCCCGCACGTAGAAGGAACACGTAGTCTAATAGGTGCGTATCAGTATATTCCACTTCCTGTAAAGCCGCTTGTTTCCTTTAAAAAAACGAAAAAGGAAAATATAATTAGTAAGATTAACGATCACTTGCAAACATAAAAAAAAAAATATGGGTGCTTGCCCGGATTTCACGTTGAGACGCTTCGCAGCCATCAAAAGTTGTTTTGATAATTCGTTCTGAGGGCACGACAAAATAGCAAAACAGTACTTTATCTTGTGTTTAAGAAGGACCTTGCCAATTGCAGCCCCTGATCTAGACTGGATGATTCAATATGTGTAAAACTTGTTAATGAGAAAGTTGTGATTACTTATTTCTTAAACGTACATAGACTAAAAAAGGACGTATCTTACATTTATGACCTGAGTTTTGAGCATTTGGCGGCACCCCGTATATATCTCCATGTAACACATCAGATAAATGCCATCGTCCACGACGTAAATCACATGCGTTTTGGGGACGAATTCTTCACATGAGTAAAACTGGACTGCCTTAAATCTGGATGATTTAGGGGTCATGTCACATCGAACAAAATCCCTCTGAAAAAGTCAGATTACCATCAGAAACATTAACGGAGTGAAAAAATCTAAATCCAACGTTTGACAAAGTAAACTGGTATGCGCAAAATCATATTCTCACCACCATGCGAACAGAATCAGAGAAGTCTACTGAATTAAGACGCATAGGATGAATGACTTCAATCTTTCGCGACACCATGTTAACACAAATCAGATGCGGCTCACGGAGTGTAAATGGGAACAACATCTGGTTTTGAAACACATATATTAGCCTTAGTGGAAACATAAAATGGACAAAACTGACGAATGTTACTAAAAATAAAAAAGACATATTTGAAGCTCACCAGTTCGACTTTATCGTATTCGGTTATATTTTCACATCTAATTCCCTAAAGTTAAACATATTCAACAAAAATAATAAAATCAGGTAGGACGATAGCATATTAATGCAAGATTACCTATATAGGAAAACACATCATTGATTAAAGCTAAAGGTTAAAACAAACATAGATCAATCATAGGATAACTTACATTATGAGTAACAAAAGTGTATAAACGCAAAGGGGATGAGGCAGCTTTTAACTCCTCTCGCTTGTTCAATATATTAGCCCATGCATTTATCACATTTGTAGAAATAGTTGTGTCTGAGATAAAGGACTTTAAATCGTATCTTCTTAGCTGGAACAAACGATTCCTGAACAATACCTCGCTGAATATAACAAGACAGTCAGAAACATTAAACAAAAAATATAGATACATTCTGATATATTAAAGAATTACCCCACAAACTGATCACGATTAAACATTTAACTTGAGATTGAAATAGGTTGTAAAAAAAAAGATTATAAAATACTTATCATCAGATCCCTCCTCAAAAACCAAGTCAGAAACATCTTTCTCCGGTTGGCTCAATTCATAAAACATAGATATATTCCTTTGAATAAAGGGTGACTTGTATACATTTGGAATAACTACGTCTCTCTTGTTCTCTATGTTGGTAGCATGGTGGACTATGTGAACTGATTCAGGAGCAGCAGACGGGGGGAAACAACAGGTGCATTAGGACATTCCGGAGAACCAGCTGGCTGCGATTTATCTTGAGATTGAAATAGGTTGAAAGTCGGGAACTCAGGAGCAACTCGTCTTTTCTTTAGTACAAGTATATCCACTGGATCCTTGTTGAACGCGTTGCCCAACGCGATGGCCGCTGCCACAAAGGTAGGATCGTTCCAATAAGGGTCATCATTGGTCCCTTCTAGTGTAGATGGAACACGACCGCCATGTACCTCGGAGGCTGACCTACCCCCTGTAGCAGGCGTCTCCTTAACAGTACGTGAATCTTGCACCTGAACCCGGGGCAACAACAGATTCATCAGTGCGCATGTCATTGCCACCAACAACTGGGTCACCCCGTCCGCGATCCACTTTTGTCCCAACCTCATCTTCAGGTACAATAGGTGGTGTTAACTGGAGACCCCCTAGTAGAGAGTCTACTATGGCGGACAGCTTACAAACAACTGCAGAATTCGGCATTATACGTTTGGCATTATTAATAGAATCTGCAAAATTCTGAAATGCAGTAGCAAGGTCTTTCGCTGTGCTTGCCAGCGTTTCAATGCAAGAACTAACATGTGATCTGTTGGCATCGTGCCCATCACGTCCATTGTTGTCAGCCGCATCATCCTCATCATTGCCAACAATATCATCATCCTGAGACACAACATCAAGTTCTGTTCTGCCACGGCTCTCCACATACCCAGAACCAAAGCAACCTGGGTGCTTTACCAACTGCGTATCAATGAAACCAGAACCAAACCAATGAGCTTCCCTTTTTTCTTTAGATATTCGCGAAGATATCGCTTCCTTCGTCCATGTACATAATGTTGGGAACACCTGCTCAACTGTTCTAGCCTTAAAAACCATCCTATCGAGGTAAATGAAAATTAGAACCATTATAGGACCTTTATAGATCTTCTTGCAGCTCCCATTGGCCTCCTTCTCCTTCTCATCCCTCCATTGTTCGACACTTGCAATTAAGTTTCTTCGGGTAAAATCGGACCATCTCAGTTTTGGAATTAAGGAGACATCGCTCAAACACTTGAGTATTCGCAAACTTGGAATACTTCCCTTAATTCCCATAAGAAACGCAGACACAACATATACGATAAAATTTATCTTGAAATCGTCCCAACCTTGTCTTTGTTCAGCCATCTTATGCAATATCTGGGTGTTGGTAACTTTGTCAACACCCTCAAACTGAGACTTCCATGCATTAACCATCTCTACAAACACCTCGGTCTGCTCAAAACGAGTCGCTTGCACTATTTCTACCTCACCCATAGGTAACCCCGTGGCAAGATGAACATCTTCATCACGAATAGGCAGCTGGTTGTTTAAGAGGGAAGACGTGAATGGATCAAATCCTGAGATAAGCCAGTATGCTAACTGCCCGGGAAGCATATCCGTTTTAAGGCACAAGATACCGCCAAAGCCCATCTCTTGAATGTCTGAGATTTTATTGTCGGAGAGGCCACTATTGATGAAATGTAGAAGACCGCTAGGACTCATCCTTGTTTTCAATACCGGAAAATCTTCAGAAGGATCACATCCAACTTGTTGCATACTTGTGACAGGTACTTCTTGATGTCTACTTGTCCCTGCTCCGTCTAGTGTCGACGTTTCTGAACGTGTTCTCTTCATAATGACACATGTAATCATAAACAATGTAGATGTCAATGTAATCAATGTACCTAGCAAACAACAAATGCGTATGGACATATGTGATAAACTGAACCTATATCTCACGGTGCAAAACACATAGTAGCCTCATTGAAAATGACCAAGCTAAACAAAAACAAGCCATGAAAAACGTTTCCAGAAACAATATGCATAGGTACATTGATACACACAACATAAACTAAAAAAAGTATCCAGCAACTTATTCAACGTACGTATAACCCGTATAGACGTACCAGACTTGCACGTTACCCTATAAATGAACAAAACTCAGATCAACACACAAACCATCCATGCAAAAATACTCTCCCTACATACCAAGGGCATCACAAATACGTTGCAGGTGAAAAAAAGAAATTGAAGAACAAATGCAGATATGGTCACCCTCTTGAAAGGGCACTGCTGCAGTCATTGTTATTAAACTCAAAATAACGTACATATGGACTAAATAGACGTGGTTAACGCGTATTAAAGTGCACCTGCACCCTAAAATACTCTTTAAGTGTAAAACCCCCACTGAAACACACAACAAAACAAAAAAAATAATAATAAAAAAAAAACAATACAAAAAGTCAGATAAAGCATATATCAAGCACCTTATGCGAAGCATACAAAAATGCCACAAATACGTAGGACATATCATCACGTCAAACAAACCACATGAATGTACCTAGCAACTGACTTAGTGTGACTGATAACCGTTGTGACGTACCTAGCTGATACGGAACCATTTAAACGTATAAAAAAGGCAGATAAAGCAGACACAAACTTAATTCTGAAAAGCAAACACAAAGACATAACGTGTAAAATACACATAAAATTAGCTCGACAACAAAAAACAACAAAAAAAAGGTTGTAAACAACACAAATTTCAGGAAGAAAAACTTCAAAACTACAATCATGTTAAACTTAGAATGATAACACAACAAAAAGGAGAAAAAAAATATAAAATCGAACCAAAAAAGTAGGGAAAATATAATACCTAGTTGAGAATACACCAAGACGACGATGCTCTTCAATTGAAACGGAACAACAACCTGCATGCAACCGAACGGAAGTAAATATCAAATAAAATCAATGAATAAGCCGAACATAAACAAAAATAAACCTAAAATTAATCACGACAGTAAAACAAATACCTAATTAACAGAAACTCGACCGTAACGCAGATAAACTTGCATTAATGATTTCAAAAGACAACGACGAAGTTAGATACAGCTTATTATAGGATAATTCAGCTTAATAAAACAAAAAATCAAAGAAATAGGCATTAACAACTAAAAGTGGAAGCTCAAATCATACCAAATTACTTGCGAAATTTATAGAAATAGAGAGATTAAGGAAAGTAGAACGAATAAACGGCAGACGAATGATAATCGATCATCGTTATCAACAATAAATTCACCGGAAATTGACGAACAAATGATTTGGGGAAAAAATTAGGGTTTATGGTGATTTGGGGAAAAAAGGTAGAGAGATGAACGAGATTAAAAAAATGATAGGAGATAGAAGGAAATGAAAAAATATCACAAATATATATGAACCGCGAAAATTAGAAAAAGTAAGCAGACCGTATAAAATATGTTATAAAATCCTATTGATGTAAGTCGTTCTCACCGTTCTCACCGACTGATCGTTCTCACCGGATCCTGACCCTAAATATATATATATATACCAACATAATGAGATCCGTGAGAACCCTTACTAAATCCTCATCAAATCTTGTTCCGAAAGTTTTGATGGATCATTTACCCTTAGTTTAGTTTATTCAAACACATTTTTTAGCATACCTAAACAAAATTTATCGATTTATTAACAATAAATAAATTAACGTAAAAACATACAATTAAGTATACTAAAATGGCTATCGATGCACTAAAACGAATATTAGGTGCATGAAAATTGTTGCATGCATGAAAATGAGTACTAGGTGGATGAAAATAACGAGCGCTAGATGCACGAAATCGAGTTCTAGGTGCATGAATATTGCTAGTTAAATGAAAATAAGTAGCAGATGCATGAAAATTAATAAAATGAAAGTTGCTTTGATTTCCGTCAATAGTTTATACTTTTTGGACCAAGAAATATGTTATCTAACAATAAAGTTCTATGCCGAATCCAAATATGTCGCTATATTTTAAAGAAAGTATCCGTAAGGTGGCGTTCTCACGGTTCTCATTATGTCAGTGGTTCTCACTGGATCCTAATTATATATATATATATATATATATATATATATATATATATAGAAGAAGGATCAAGTGAGTCCACCTTAAGTCATTAAGTCCATAAGTTCCATTTAGAGCCCTTAGATTGTGAGGATGAATGGCTAAGATTACACCAAAAAGCAATTTATAAAATTATAATAATATGTAGACTAATTACCTCTCTCCTTAGGCTGTTAGACTTACTGTTCCATTCTGCATGTATGTTCCTCCATCAGTCACTTGCACGTTATTCAACTTCCCTCCACTATCTCATACAACCTCCTCATAATTTCAAAAAACCGTCCTTCCTTATTCCTATCTTTCATCTCACATTTCTTCATTTCTTTTCTATTCCCTACTGTTCCATTTCTCTTGCTTACCAAATACAACAATTCCATTTTCTTTTCTATATTTTATCGCATTCAAACCCTTGTAGTTCCTATCTTTGTTTCTTTACCTCACTTTGAAGGTAATTCATTGATCATCCTTTATTCTTTTCTTTGTTGTAATTTTTTAATTTTGCAAATTATGCTTGAGTCGTAATTGTTATATTGCGTGTTTCAATTTATGTGATTTTATTGCGTGTTTGAATTTTTAATTAAATTCATAGTGTAAATCTGAATTGATGGGTAGTGTCAATGTATTTGTTAGGGTTTTAATCGAGCGTGTTTTTGGGGATTGTAAATGTGATGTAATTGGGACTGTGAATGTGAGGACAGCCCAAGTGTAAATGTGAACCAAAAAAAAGTGTAAATGTGAACAAATAGAAAGTGTAAATGTGAGGATAGGAGAAGTGTAAATGTTATCAAATAAAGTGTAAATCTGACTCAATTGGAAGTGTAAATGTGAAAATATTCAAAGTGTAAATGTGAGGATAGAGTAAGTGTAAACTTGAACACTAAAACTGTAAATCTGACTAAAATGGAACTGTAGATGTGAAGATAATGGAAGTGTAAATGTGAGTGTAGGAGAAGTGTAAATGTGAACAAATAAAGGGTAAATGTAAAGATACTGGAAGTGTAAATGTGAGGATAGGAGAAGTGTAAATGTGATCAAATAAAGTGTAAATCTGTCTAAACTGGAAGTGCAAATGTGAAGATACTGGAAGTGTAAATGTGAGGATAGGAGAAGTGTAAATGTGATCAAATAAAGGGTAAATCTGTCTAAACTGGAAGTGCAAATGTGAAGATAATGGAAGTGTAAATGTGAGGGTAGGAGAATTGTAAATGTGAACAAATAAAGGGTAAATCTGACTAAATTGGAAGTGTAAATGTGAAGATACTGGAAGTGTAAATGTGAGGATAGGAGAAGTGTAAATGTGAACAAATAAAGTGTAAATCTGACTAAAGTGGAAGTGTAAATGTGAAGATACTGGAAGTGTAAATATGAGGATAGAGTAAGTGTAAATGTGAACAACTAAAGGGTAAATCTGACTAAATTGGAAGTGTAAATGTGAAGATAATGGAAGAATAAATGTGAGTGTAGGAGAAGTGTAAATGTAAACAAATAAAGGGTAAATCTGACTAAATTGGAAGTGTAAATGTGCAGATAATGGAAGTGTAAATGTGAGTGTAGGAGAAGTGTAAATGTGAACAAATAAAGGGTAAATCTGACTAAATTGGAAGTGTAAATTTGAAGATACTGGAAGTATAAATGTGAGGATAGGAGATGTGTAAATGTGAACAAAAAAGTGTAAATCTGACTAAATTGGAAATGTAAATGTGAGGATACTGGAAGTCTAAATGTGAGGATAGAGTAAGTGTAAATGTAAATGTGTAGACTGTTATAGGTTGACTGATATTGTGCATTTTTTATGTACTTTTTGTTCCTGATTCAGATGGTATCTGATGGAGAAGTACCTGAAAGCGAAGAACAACCACAAGTTACTCCTACTGTTTCCGTTAAGTGTCGTCCCAACCGGCTTCACAAGCTTATTAGTAAGCTTAACATTGCCCAACGAGCCGCTGTACTGAGGATTGGATTTGGGGGGCTGCTTCATCTTAAACTCAGAACTTTCCCGCTTTCACATGTTCCTGATTTTCTTGAGGCTTTCAGCGATGGTTCTCATGTTTTCAGGGCGTCGGAGTTGAAGGAGTTTATGGTTACTAAGTATGATGTCTTTGACTATTTCATGTTACCTGTTGGTGAGAGAGAGATGGAAATAGTACCTACTGGACATATGCCTGGTGCTAAAGATGAAAAATATGTGCGCATAAAACAACTGTGGCGTAAAAACTTCAAAGTGAAATCAAATTCTGATTCTATTCCTTTAGGAGACGTCTTCAATTATATTGAGTCAGAGCAATTTAAAGATGGAGGTGATGAATTACGCACTTTGTTTGTGCTTCTTAGCGATTCATCATTCCTTGCGCCGACATTGAACAACGGCATTGAAATCAAACTTTTGAAAGTGGTTGAAGATGTGAGTGCCATACGGAGTATGACTTGGTGCTCGTATGTATTAGAATGTTTAGGCGATCTTTGCAGCCGAGGCTCGCAGCGTGCAGTCACATCTGCTTGGTTGTATCCCTTTCCTTATGATTACTTATTTTCAGCGGTATGATTACCGTGGCAAGAGTTGCCCAGATGGCCTTCCACTTATTCAGCATTGGGATCTGAAAACTCTATCGAAGAGGTTAAAGGATAAGGTGGACGTGGGTCCACTGGGTCGACTAACTTTGTCGAAG
Organism: Silene latifolia; assembly: GCF_048544455.1. Classification (NCBI taxonomy): domain Eukaryota; kingdom Viridiplantae; phylum Streptophyta; class Magnoliopsida; order Caryophyllales; family Caryophyllaceae; genus Silene; species Silene latifolia. The sequence goes on along the minus strand of NC_133538.1, from coordinate 221,249,924 downwards.
GTGAAGTACCCGCGATGTCAAAACAAGACCCCTGATGAGAAGGACATTCGTAATACGATGTTGGCTATAGCTAGCGCGCCTAAGGCGCCATTGGCAAGCCCTACGCCTCTTCTGATTTCAACGTCGGGTACATCACCCGATAAGAAGTTTATTCAGATTGAACTCCCTTCCGGTGTTGAAGATGACGATGAGTTGAAAGCTAGGGCTGTAGATGTAAGATTTAAGTTATAAATGTTTAATTAATCGCATATTTTTTTTAATATATATATATATTGAGCAGGTATATTTTGTGTATCTAGACTCTTAAATCTTTTTTTGCTACCAACTGTAGGGTGTACACGAGCTGTACTTGAAGATTCAAAGGAACGCTGTGGCCTTCTATTCCTGGTATACGGATGCAGTTGCAATGCTTAAGAATTTAACAACAGGTGCTACTTCTTCAACTGATCTTGTTCCGTCACAAGCGATGCAAGCATTTTTTGAAGGTGCAAAGCTGAAGGAATATGTTGATGAAGTTGGAAATTTAGCTTCCCAAATGAAGAAGTATAATGATAACGCTCCCTCATTGTCAGATGTTGGGAAGGTGGCCAAGAAAAAAACAAAGGCAAGCAAGAAAAAAAAGACCAAGGTTCCTGAGTTCGAGTTTACGCCTACTGTAGAGCCTGTATCACTTGCAGAAGATTCTGATTTGGGTGATAAAGCAGGTGATGCGGCGATGTCACAAGTAATGGAGACTGCTGATTTCTACAACACCGCTGAACTTAACGAAGCCTGTCGACGAGAGGAAGAGGAATGCGGGCTATATTTAACCGACGACTTGACTCAATTAACTGATCGGCAGATTCTAGAGAAAATTTATAGCCCGGATGAAGTTGAAGAAGCTTACACAAAGCCCTCATTGAACGAGGAGCAGGAAATTTTGGGAGGGGAAGTGCGACACTAGTGGTGCGCTGAGAAAGCCGAACATGTTTTTGAGAAGTGTAAGTCGAAAGCAACGAATAAGGTTGATGCGGATGTGGTAGGTCGATCAATCAAGATGGTTCATCTTCGATTGAACTAAAATTTATTTCGATTTGATATTGAGAACGCGCGCAAGGTTTGACGAGATATTGGTCATGGTGGTGGTGAAGCGGCGGAGAGGGTCGTGTACGAGATAGGTGAGGATGAGATTGTGCGGGGGTATGGATATGGAGTGCTCAAGATCGGGGCCTGTTTACGTGAAGGGGAGGCGTCTTTTTCAAAAGTAGCGAACAAGGTGGATGCGGATGTGGTAGTCTGTCAATTGAAGATGGATCATCTTCATTTCGATTGAAATTTATAGCGACAAATAATATTGATAACGCGGCTGAAAAAGTTGTCGACAAATGGCGATGTGAAGTGGCACAGGGTGGTGCACCGAGAGAACAGGACGAGGCTGTGCAGGGAATGGATATGGAGCCGCCTCAAGATCAGGGGACCCGCCGTGGGCCTGAATCAGTGGTGGTTGGACTAGTGCCTGGCGTGGATGTGGATGTTAGCGGTGCACCGACAGTCCAAGATGAGGCTGTGCAGGGCATGGACATGGAGCCGCCCCAAGATCAGGGGCCCTGGTGTGGGCCCGAACCACTCGTGGTTGGACTAGTGCCTGGTGAGGTTGTGGATGTTAGCGGTGCACCGGGAGTGGAACAGCCCGTTGACCGACGCCAAGTTAGTGGTACGAAAGCACCGGATGGTGAGCATGGCGTTGTTTCGACCACAGTCCGTGAAGATGCATCGCAAGAAGGGTTAGAGATTGGTAGTGGCATGGTCAACGAGCAAGGTGAGCGCCCTACTGCACAACCCGGTTGTCCTGGTTCATTCAGAATGATGACAAGCCCATGGATGTTGTAGAGGGAGCAGATAAGGTGGTTGTTGAAGCACCCTCCTCTGAGTTTAAGGTGCCGAAATTTCAGTGTATGTTTATATCTACTACAGAGCTAGCTGAGGCATTTAAGGGGGTTCCGGGTAAGGATTATGGAATGACTGATGCGGCAGGCCCTTCCGAACCAGCCGTTCCTGCGGATGGTCGGGAAATTTATGCCCCCGGAGTAATATGGATCACCACCCTTTCCTATTTCATTCACCTGAGCCCTTACAGTGCATGGAAGTGGTCCCTGAGAATCTGACTTGCACCAGGGATTGTGGGGAACCCATGCCCGAGCAGGGCTTTGTTACTGTAGACCTGCAGTTGAATAAGAAATTATTTAGGGGTGTTTTTAAGGAAAGGAAATACGTCCTGGACTACGTATTTAACAAATCAGAAGCTTGGTTGAAAGGGTGAGTCGATTAATTTCTATGTCAAACATATTAATACTTATATGTTGTCGTAACCATGTTCGCCTTATATAAATTTTTTCTTTTTTTGTAGGGAAGAATTGGCAGTTTTTTCAGACTTTTTCTTCGTGTCACGGGAAGACATGTTAACCCTTGATCCTGGACAGGAAGTTATGAATTCTGTAATCGATTGTTGGTGCCTACTAATCAATAAGATGATGTATGACCAAACTGCACCAGTTGCATCCTCTCGTTGTTTCTTCGGGCTTAGTCACACCGTACTTGTCCTATCCTCACTCAATGCAATTTTTATAGTTCCAATTTAATTGTAACGTAAGTGTCTAAATTTAATAGCGCTGCCCTTCGTTTGAACAGAGCCCTGCACTGGATATTTGGAAAGCCAAGAAGAAAGGAATTGTTCTTGACAAAAGGACGAAATAAATCTGGGTGGGTGGGATGCTTGGATTCAATCCTGTTTGTCTCCATTTCAACTTGGATCTGATATGGTAAGTGTAAATGGGACCTATTGTGAAGTGTAAATGTCATCACACCGAAAGTGTATATGTGATTTTCACAGAAAGTGTAAATGCCTGGATGTGATTAAGAAGAAAGTGTAAATGTCATGAAATATGAAGTGTAAATGTGATACATAGTGAAGTGTAAATGTCATGATGTATAGTGTAAATGTGATTATATAGAAAGTGTAAATGTGATGACATAGCGAGTGTAAAGGTGACTAAATAGAAAGTGTGAATGTCAGCACATATAAAGTGTAAATGTGAATATATGTAAAGTGTAAATGTCATGACATATGAAGTGTAAACGTGAGACATAGTGAATTGTAAATGTCGTGAGATATTGTGAAGTGTAAATGTAATGAAATATGAAGTGTAAATGTGATACATAGTGAAGTGTAAATGCCATGATGTAAAGTGGAAATGTGATTATATAGAAAGTGTAAATGTGATGACATAGGGAGTGTAAAGGTGACTAAATAGGAAGTGTAAATGTCAGCACATATAAAGTGTAAATGTGCATATATGGAAAGTGTAAATGTCATCACATAGGAAGTGTAAATGTGAGATATAGTGAAGTGTAAATGTTATGACATAGGGAGTGTAAAGGTGACTAAATATGAAGTGTAAATGTCATGACATATATAGTGTAAATGTGAATATATGGAAACCGTAAATGTCATGACACAGGGACTGTAAATGTGACAAATTATTGAAAGTGTAAATGTGAAATTTTACTGAGTGTATCTTTTATGTCTTTGTTGTCACATCCGCCAGGTCTTCATCCCGATCTTATCTGGCAATAATGATCATTACAACTGTGCATGCATAAACTTCGTTTCTGAGCAGATAGAGTATTTGGACAACCGTCGATACGACGATGATTTTGAGAAGCTTCCATATTTTGGAATTTCCTGTATTGCGGTAATAATTATAAATAGCATACCTTAATTTGTTATTTAGTGTTTATGTATTCTGGAAATGTAAACACTGTTTTTAAATTGACTTTTTTTTTTTTTTAAAATTCCTTTTACAGTGTGATTTAATGGGTGAGTATCTGGAGTCTAAAGGGTTTGTTAGAGGTTCAAAGGTTGCCGGGTTCAAATTTTTCAATGTCGAATTTAAATGGCAAGGTACGGGTTATTCTGCGTTTGATTGCGGGGTGTACATGATGATACACATGCTGCTTTTCAATAGGAAGCTATTTGACTGCGCCTTAGGTGAGATGGACGTTATCAACCTCGTCCGGGCTGAAGTGGTGCCGATTCTTATCCTGAGTGACCATAATAAAGTGAGGGAGAGCGTTCGCGCAAGGATAACCCAATTCAGGGAAAAGTATGCTCAAGGTCTGAACCCGGTCTCCAATATTGCACAGAAGCGGAGTCTGGACGATGAAGAAGATATTACGTACAGTAAACGTCCCCGTGTTGCAGTCCCACCCCCTAAACGCGTAGAAGGAAGCCCTGTGGTCAATCCTGTAGCCGTATAGGCGGAAAGCAGCCCCGTTGTTGTTCAAGCGTCAGCAGCGCAGTCGTCAGGTAGCCAACCTTTGTCAGCAGTAAAGAGCCGTCCCCCGGGGCGGGGGGGGGGATGGCTTGGGTTACTCAATTGACTGTGGGGCTGCTGGTATGCAGACTCTTGTTGTCTCGACCTTCTTACAGAACAATCAAAGCTTGGTCAGGGGTGTTCGATCACGTCGAAAGCATGCGGTGGACTATTGCTTGTTAGACGACTACAACTTTGAAAATTCGTTAGTACCTGCCAGACTCTTATAACAGGGCCAATTAGTTACGATATTTAATTTGTAACTACTTCTCAATTTCTTACTATTACACGTGTGTTTTATTGCAGCGAATCAATCTCTTGGTACAGTAGGCATGCCGCGCTACGCCGGTCCGACATCATGACCATTCTTCCTGAGGTTGTAATGTCGCCTGTTGTCATTGAGTCGTGGGCTGTTTTGCTGAACCATTTGGAGTCTGCTGAATACTTACTTCCTAGGATGGCCTTCTTTGGGATACGTCATATAGTATACTACCCCCCCCCCCCGCACAAAGCCTAAAAGTTATACATTAGTTCTTACTTTTATTATGTAGTCTCACTCACTTCTCTGAACAGGAATGTATCATGCAGCTTTTGGATATACGTGAAGCAGGCTCACAGTCTAATGACATCACTGATCGGCTGTATCACATTTGGGATACCTTCATCCAGGACTGTGATAAAACTTTCAACCTGAATGCCGAGTTTATCTTCGTACCTGTCAACATTGGTGGGCACTTTGCATGCGTGTGTATAAATTTTGGACAACAAACTGTTGATCTCCTTAACTACCAACATCATGCCAACTGGGATCAGTCTGAAATGTGCAATGTTACTCGCCAAGTGGCATCAGCTGTTAGCGATTATTTGGATGTCAGAACGGACATGGGATATGAGATTACTAGCTTTGAGCATCGGCAAATCCCGTTCAGGCGCCAAACACCCCTTCCTAACATAATAGAATCAGGGATTTTCTGTATGATGTATATGCTGATGTACGAGGGTCAACCTTTTGAGCATCCAGACTTGGAGAGGAAGAGGAATCGACGGTACTTAGTAGTCGAGTTGGTGGCGACGCTTGTTCTAGCTGATATAAATGTCAACAGAGACATTTTTGAAGCAAATTTGAATGGGTTTATCGCTATAAAAGAAGATTTATGGGCCAAGTTACAAAAGAAGCGCAAAATTAAGGCTGTGTTATCGAAAAAGTGAACAATTTGTGGACATTTTTTTTTTGAAATGTATTTTGTTTGGCAATCTTGAACTTAGAAAAGAATGTTTTGTACTTTGGTTGGCAATGTTTGCAAGTGTAAGCTTTACAGTAATGAAGTGTAATGGTAAATTACACTAATGAAGTGTAATGGTTGACTATTTTTCGCGCTTATAATCATAGTTTTTTCAAAGTGTAAATGTGACTAAATTGCAAGTGTAACTGTTATCACACTTGTAATTTAGTCACATTTACACTTTAAGTGTAAATGTTAACACACTTAAAGTGTAAATGTTAACACTGTCAGTGTCAACTTTATCATACTGAAAGTGTGAATGTAAACACACTGAAATTAAATTGAATGCAGTGTAAATGTGGTGACATGGGAAGTGTAAATGTGGTGACAACCCAAGTGTAAATGTGAAAAAAAAAAGTGTAAATGTGAACAAATAGGAAGTGTAAATGTGAATATAGGAGAAGTGTAAATGTGAACAAATAAAGTGTAAAACTGACTAAATTGGAAGTGTAAATGTGAAGATATTCAAAGTGTAAATGTGAGGATATAGTATGTGTAAATGTGAAGTTACTGGAAGTGTAAATGTGCTGACATGGGAAGTGTAAATGTTAACACCAGTTATTTGAAAATAAGTGTAACTGTTACTTGAAATAACATAAGTAATCCAAAATAAGTTCAAGTAACACAATGTTTGGCTATCTAATAAAATAAAGAGATTTTGGTCTTATGACAGTGTAACTCTAACGTTGGTGTTACTAAAAGTTACACCAACTGCAGTTCAAAGTTACGCTTGAGACCAATTCCTTATCGCCCGCTCCAGTTATAGCACATCAAAGTTTTAAGTTACACACTCAAAATATAGAGAGCAACACTTGTCACTGATCTGACGTCTATTCTTGTTCCGACTCCAGCTCTTCCTCCTCCTCTCCTTCATCCTCTTCTGGTTCAGATGACCCTTCGCACAATGGCGTGTGTGCTGAGAAGGGGTTAGGGCAGTTTCTCTTGTCGTGATTTGTCATTCTATTGCAATTCTTACACTTACGTTTGGGTTTCCTAGCCAACACCATTGCTTTTGTTTTGGGCGACAATCTTTTTCCGGTCCCCTTGTTTTTCGAATTCTTTGGTGGCAATATCGTCACTACCTCGGATCTTGTACGATTTATCTTAAATTTCTCCATTTGTTGATTTTTATTCAACACTTCCCCTAATGGTGACAGGGAGTGTTTAAATGATCTAATTACAAATGGGAAAGTCACAACATCGCTACTCCTTTGTCTGAAAGGAGCCCTACAGCTTCATGAACTTTTGACCACATTATTGACATTACAATTTGTTTTTCATCGATGACTTGCATGTTTTCTGTCCCTTCACCATTAGTATTGAAAATCCTTAATCGGAGATACTCTTTCATCCATCTATTTACAACATAATCTTCTGGTATAGTCTTTATCCCACTTGCTGAAAAAAACCATATTATATGGCGGCATTGGATTCCGGTTCTTTCAAACATCGTACAACTGCAGCTTGCTTTACGTGTACCTGTGTCATCAGATAAAGCTATCATGTAAGTGTGAACGTTAAAACAATTTCATTGATGTAAAGTGTAAATGTCAAGAATTGTAAAGTATAAATGTTAAGTTATTAGAAGTGTAAATGTAAACTAATTAGAAGTGTAAATGATATGAACTGTAAAGTTTAAATGTTAAGGTATTAGAAGTGTAAATGTTAAGTTATAGGGATTTAAATGTGTAAATGTCATATGATGTAAAGTGTAAATGTCATGAAATGTAGTGTAAATGTCATTAAGTGGAAAAGTGTAAATGTTAAGGTATAGGAAGTGTAAATGTCATATGATGTAAAGTGTAAATGTCAAGAATTGTAAAGTGTAAATGTTAAGTTATTAGAAGTGTAAATGTAAACTAATTAGATGTGTAAATGATATGAACTGTAAAGTGTAAATGTTAAGGTATTAGAAGTGTAAATGTTAACTTATAGGGATTTAAATGTGTAAATGTCATATGATGTAAAGTGTAAATGTCATGAAATGTAGTGTAAATGTCATTAAGTGGAAAAGTGTAAATGTTAAGGTATAGGAAGTGTAAATGTCATATGATGTAAAGTGTAAATGTCAAGAATTGTAAAGTGTAAATGTTAAGTTATTAGAAGTGTAAATGTAAACTAATTAGAAGTGTAAATGATATTAACTGTAAAATGTAAATGTTAAGGTATTAGAAGTGTAAATGTTAACTTATAGGGATTTAAATGAGATAAAAACAGAAAGTGTAAATGTCATATGATGTAAAGCGTAAATGTCATATTACGATATTGTTGCCCATAAGAACCCAAATACTAGATAATCCAATAATTAACACCAAATATCTTTATACAATTAACCTACTTATCGAAAGTCAATTACCAAAAAATATATTATACATATCTCAGCTTTTTGGTTCTACCTCTTTCACTTCCTGACCTGAAAGTTAACTCTCGCCATAATCTCAGTACTTGAAGAAAATGATCGCAAGAGGAAGAAAATTATCGCAAGAGCTTGTCCTGAGACTGATGCAAAGCAAGCATTTCAGAACCAGTTTCTCTGGCATCGCCACGGTCCAACGATGGACAGGGTGAACTAAAAACTTATTCACTTTCCACTGAACACACTGGTCATTGTGAAAAATTGGAAATCTAACAGAAGTACCTTCATCTCCGTCAAAATCAGAAAATCTAAATTTGGAAACTACATCGTGACTTAGACTTCCGGCAATAGATTGATTATTATCCAAGCCACTTGACAGTTTCTCTTTATTATGCAGAATTGGTTATTTCACAGTTTCCCTGCGCCCAAAGTATTGTGTTAAAATGAATTATTGAACTTACAAGGAACCAGAGTAAGGAAAATGTAAATTCAACGCCTATCTCATTATTAATTTCTGATAGTAACCCTTAAAAGTCTAAAGCCATATTAGCAGGCTATGAAAAGTACTAGAACAAAGATGTCGAATATGTCTCATAACTTTTGAATTGCCTCCCGAAATTGTTATGGATCAGACATTTGTTTTAGTTCAATTAATACAATTATGTATAAGATGCGGCTAAAGTTGTTCTAGCGTTTTTAGTTAACATGATAAGACGCTTTTCAGTGACCGACAACTGATATGAGGCAACAATAAGTACACAACACACAATTTAAGAAAGAAGTTAATAAGTTAAAATCGGTATAATGTGTTCAGCTTTATGAATAATTGATACACAACATTATGGTTAGTCTTCATATGAAAGATTAAAAGTAACACATCCTAGAACTAGAGCAGCTGGACAAAATTATTGCGGAAAGGATTATTTTTAGGAACTATAACCATTATCTTATAATTCACTAATTAATAATGTTTTTTATTCTCGAACATATATTCGGTCAATGTTCGACCTCTAAAAAAAAAATTAAAAAATTACAACTATATGTTAAAATTCCACTAATTTAATTTATGGAATGCCATTATTTTTCGGTAAAATTTGTACGTTGAATATGGTGTTGTCAAAAAATGACAATTAAGATCGGAACCGAATCGACCCAAAGGAAGAATACTGTTATGCCCAGTTTAGTCTGGTCTGACTCTAACATGGCCTGACCTTACTAGGCTGATTGGGCAACCAGAGACCGGACAAGTCTAACTACTATTTGGCAGATAAAGAGTATTACAGGATAAGCAGACTACTAAATCCTGGAAGAAAAGCCTGAAGGTAAGTGCAAATTAGCCTGGTAAAGCCTCCAAACAGGCTGGATTAAGAAGATAAACAAGAAATGCAGTTGTATGAACTAATAATCACGTCCTATTCACAAAGAAGGCCAAGTCTAACTACAAGACCTTATCACTCCCATGAATCAAGACGCATAAGGAGGAAGAGCTGAAGATTGGTTAAAGAAAAGAACGAGTCAACCGGATTAATAGGAAGTGTGCCCTATTAATCTGGTAACAACTCCGACAATGGAGGGGAACGTTAAGATTAATGCAACGTTAACATTTGTACAACTATAAATAGCATTTGTAAACAGATGATAGGGGATCAATTACTCCTTATTTATTTCACAATTTACCTCTGATTATTTCTCGAATACTCGATTATATTCACAAAATTGTACTCAACTTATTCAGATAATACAAAGCGATATTCCTTATACTTAGTCTTTCCTTATTATTTATTTATAATATTTTTCCAAGCTTATAGAACTAGATACCCAAATTACTCTTTAATCAAGCCGGATCCATTCAGGGAAAATCCTGCTAAAACAATTGGCGCCCACCGTGGGGCATCTAGTTCTTTAATCAAAAAATCCTTTTTACCATTCTCCATTTAATATTCACATACAAAAATGGTGGAACTCACCTCAGAACAACAATTAGCGGCTTCCCTGGCCAAAATCAAAGAATTGGATACAATTCAAGAGAAGGCGGCCAGACACAAATCGATAGGAGTTTACGGAATCGAGTCTAACCTGAAAAAGAAATTGGAAAATCAGGCTTCAGGCTCCAAGACCAGATTCGAGCCAAGAACCCCATTCTCATCCATTATCAAAAACATTGACTTTTCCAATTTTGGAACTCCAGAGAAGGATACCTTATCCGATACCCGGACCATTCCCAATGATGAAACAAACAAAACTCAAGAAGAATAATGATGGCTATGCTTCAGAAATTCAAAAACTCCACAACAAAATAGAAAATACACCGGAGTGCCGGACCACGTGGGTGAAGTAGAAATTGACAGACTTTGCGATTCACCCTTTGCAGATGAAATTGCAAAGATTGATCTCCCCAAGAAATTTACCGTCCCATCCATGAGAACTTATGATGGGACCTCTGATCCACAAAATCACGTTGCCATATTCAAACAAAAGATGCTGGCCGCCTCAATACCCAGTGAACTTAGGCAGGTCTGCATGTGTAAAGGCTTAGGTACAACCCTGACCGGGGCAGCATTGCAGTGGTTCATCAATCTCCCAAATGGAAGCATCAAGAATTTTGCAGAATTGATCAATGCCTTCAATCAACAATTCGCAAGCAGCAGAGACATGGCCAAGAGACCCAGTAACCTGTTCAGAGTAAAACAACTCCCTGAAGAATCTCTCAAAGAATTCCTAGCAAGATTTGTCAAAGAGAAGGTGGTCATTCCAAGGTGTGACGAAGAAACAGCAGTAGAAGCCTTCAGGCAAGGAGTCTTGCTTGACAGTGACATCTATGCAGACTTAACCAAAAAAGCCTGCCCAACCTTTGCCACTGTTCAATCCATCGCCTTAGAACATGTTAGATTGGAGGAAGATCTCAACTTCAGAACAAACTCGTTCGGAGGAAACCAAGGCTATGGACACACTAACAGAAAATGCTCCTACCAGAAAGGAAGCAACCCCAGATCAGCACCCTATTCCAGGCCTGAACGATCTTAAGTCAACATGGCACAAGAACACAAAGGTAACCTTTGTAGCCTACCAACTATTCCTGAATATAACTTCTCTATAAATACTGCAGGATTAATTAAACGCCTGGAAAGCTTGGGAGATACGGTCAGATGGTCCAAAAAATCCGACAACCCCAGGAAAGATCCAACGAGATGGTGTGACTTTCATCAAGACATCGGGCACACAACAGAAGAATGCATCCAACTCAGGAAACAAGTGGCATACCTCCTAAAGAAAGGCTATCTGAAGGACTTAATCCAGAAGCCAAAGAACAAAGATGAAGGGCAAAACAATAGAGATTCAGGGAACGACAGAGATCCTCCTCCTCCTCCCCCCATCTATGAAGTCAAGTTCATAAATGGAGGATCATAAATCTGTGGTCTGACCAGCTCGGCTGCCAAAAGAATATCCAGGGAGTCTAGACTTCAGCCCCCTCTTAGATCCAAGTTATTGCCTGCTATTACTTTTGATGACTCAGACTTGCAGGGAATATCAGATCTACACCATGACAGCCTGGTAATTACCATGCAAATTGGCACAGCTAATGTATCAAGAATCCTGATAGACGGAGGCAGTTCAATCAATTTGGTGATGCTTGACGTCCGCAAAGCTATGAAGATAGATGAAGGAAAGATCACCAAGAAATCCAGCGTCCTGGTTGGGTTCAGCGGAGAAACAAAGAACACCCTGGGAGAAATTAGTCTACCAACTATGTGGAAGGCGTGGCTTCATACGAAAGATTCGGGGTAATGGATTGCCTATCCTCATATAACGTAATCCTGGGCAGACCATGGATCCACAACGTCAAAGCAATCCCATCAACATACCATCAGTGTGTGAAAATACCAACCGAATGGGGGATAACCACCATCAGGGGAGAACAAAGGACGGCTCAGGAATGCTACACCCAGGCTTTGAAACCCTCAAAGTCAGGTAAGTCCCTTGCATAGCAATTAAAGTCACCTGTCAGGGAAGAATATATTGCACAATCATAGATGGAAACAGGAGAGGTCATTTTGGACCCACAATTCCCTGACAGGAAGATACTTATAGGGTCAGATGCACCAGACTCGATCAGACCCAATCTGGTCAGCTTTCTCAAAACTAAAATGTCCTGTTTTGCTTGGTCACATTTTGATATGACTGTATAGATCTTTGATATTATAACCCATAAGTTAAATATTGACAAATCATTTAAGCCTGTACAGCAAAAGAGAAGAAAATTTGCTGCAGAAAGGCATGAAATCATCAACCAAGAAGTTGACAAGCTATTGGACATGGGAATGATCAGGGAAGTAATGTACCCTGATTGGCTTGCAAATGTAGTAGTCGTCCAAAAGAAAAACGGCAAATGGAGAGTCTGTGTAGACTACACTGACCTAAACAAGGCCTGCCCCAAAGATCCATTTCCCCTGCCACACATCGATGCAATGGTGGATGCTACTGTAGGCCACGACATGTTAACATTCATGGATGCCTCCAGTGGATTCAACCAAATAAAGATGCACCCCGCAGATCAGGAAAGTACAGCTTTCATCACTGAAAGAGGAATATATTGTTATACTGCTATGCCTTTTGGATTAAAAAATGCAGGTGCCACCTATCAAAGGTTAGTCAACATGATGTTCAAAATTAAAATAGGAGACACCATGGAAGTCTACATAGACGACATGGTAGTCAAGTAAAAAACAGCAGAGGATCACATTAAAGACCTGGAGACAGCCTTCAAGATACTGGAGAAATTCAATATGAAGCTCAATCCACAAAAATGCCATTTTGGAGTCTCAGCAGGAAAATTCTTGGGCTATATGGTGACAAAAAGAGGAATAGAAGCCAGCCCTGAACAGATCAAAGCCATCCTGGAGCTAGAACCACCAAATTCAGTCAAAGACATACAAAAGCTGACGGGAAGAATAACAGCCCTGAACAGGTTCATTTCAAGATCGTCAGAAAGGTAAAAATCATTCTATAACCTGCTAAGGAAAAACAAGGACTTTCAATGGACCCCTGTCATCAGGCTGCCTTTGAAGATCTGAAAACATATCTATCCTCTCCTCCCTTATTGGCGAAACCAAATCAAAGACGAACCCGACAAGATACCATCGATCACGAAATCTTCTTTGTCGGTGCGATCCTGGTCAAAGAAGAGGACGGACAACAACACCCTGTCTATTACGTAAGTAAAAGTCTATTGGATGTAGAGATCAGGTATGGCCTACTTTAAAAATATGTTTTAGCTTTAATTATGAGCTGCACAAAATTAAGACCATACTTTGAAAGCCACCCTATAATATTCAGAACCAATCTTCCTATCAAGTCTGTACTTAGGAAGCCAGAATTGTCCTGGACGAATGTGCAAATGGTCGATCCATTAAGCACGTACAACATAACATTTGAACCAAAGACAAAGAATTAAGTCACAAGCACTAGCAAACTTTGTGGCTGATTTTAGTCCGACCCTAGAACCCGACCTAATAAAAGAAGTAAATAAACCGACCAGGACCAAACAGACCTAGAATGGACCCTATTTGTCGATGGTGCAGCCAACATGAGGGGCACAGGCCTGGGGGTAGTACTAAAATCGCCACAGGGGGATAAGATAGTACAAGCTATAAGCTGTGCATTTGAAGCTACCAACAATGAGGCGGAATATGAAGCCTTAATAGCTGGATTAAAGGTATGTATTGACCTTGGTGTGCAAAACCTAAAGGTACGTACTGAATCCCTTCTTATTTCAAACCAAGTAAATGGAATATACACTATAGAAGACTCAAAAATGATGCTTTATTTAGAAGCTGTCCAGAAGTTAAAAGAGAAATTCCGCAATTTTAATATTGACCAAATTCCCAGGGACTTGAATACCCAGGCCGATGCCTTAGCCGACCTAGGATCCAACTTCAGTCCCCTCGATTTTGACAAAATAACCTGGCCGATGCAAGATGAAAGTTTCTCAATATATGTTGCCAACTCTTGGACAAAACCTTACTACGATTGGCTACAACAGGGAATCCTTCCCCTAAATAAGCAAGATGCCAGGGCACTAAAAATAAAAGCCGCTTCATATACTATCATTAACAACGTGCTTTTTAAGAAATCGCAGGCAGGGCCATACCTCAGATGCCTGGAACCACAAAAAGCTGAACATATATTATCAGAAATACATGAAGGATACTGTGGGAATCATAAAGGCGGAAGGAGCCTGGCAAGCAAGGTACTCAGAACAGGCTATTATTGGCCCACCTTGAGGGCCGATTGCCTTGATTTCAGCTCTAAATGCGAAGCTTGCCAGATTCATGGACCATATATCCATCAGCCATCTGAGGAACTACATTCCATATACTCACCCTGGCCATTTATGAAGTGGGGCATGGATATAGTAGGGAAACTACCTCAAGCACCCGGACAAAAAGTTTTCATGCTAGCAATGTCTGACTACTTCTCCAAGTGGATAGAAGCTGATTCATACAGGCAAGTCAAAGAAAAGGATGTCATAGCTTTCATCAAACACAACATCATATGTAGATATGGCATCCCCTCTGAAATAGTATGCGACAATGGCACACAATTCGTGGGAAAAAGAACAGCAGCCTTCTGTGCTCAATGGAACATCAACCTGGTAACCTCCACGCCAGGATATCGAAAAGCTAATGGCCAGGCAGAATCCAGTAACAAAGTAATAATCAGCTGCATAAAGAAGAAGTTAGAAAGAAGGAAAGGTAGATGGGGTCAAGAGCTCCCCTTGGTCCTCTCTGGTGACAGAACCACGCCTAAAACATCCACAGGCCAAACACCCTACTCCTTGGTCTATGGATGTGAAGCGATAATCCCAGAGGTCGACATTTCATCACCAGTGCGGCTTTGAACACAATAACGAGCAATATACCTTTAATGGAGGACAACTCAACTTAACGGAAGAGCTAAGAGATGCAACCAAGATCAGATTGGCAATATATCAAAGAAAGAGTTGCAAAAAGCTACAACAAGACCGTCAAAGCTAGAGTATTCAGGGTAGGAGATCTTGTCCTCAGGAAAGTCTTTCAAAACACAAAAGAGAAGAATGCTGGCAAATTGGCCCCAACCTGGGAAGGACCCTACCTGATTGACTCAATAGTCGGCCCAGGAGCTTATAGATTACAAACCTTGGACGGTGAAATGATCCCAAGAGCTTGGAATATTGCACACTTAAAACTATTTCACATATAAAATATATCTCTCGGTCCAGATATAATTTTCATCTTCACATTTCTTGCCTGACCTGATGTGAAACTAAATGTATGATACTTGCCATTATATGAATAAATGCCTTATATACTTTCTTCTATTATGTGCCCAAGTACTTGTCAATATTTTCATATTTCCATTTAACGAATAGAATCTTCAATATCTGTTTTACATACTGCACTTTACTTAAAACAAATCTTGAAGATTGGGGGCCACCCCACTAACATCCAACTGATACCCAACTTTAATTTTAAAAAACAGGCCTTAAAAAATCGAGCTCAACTTAATATACAAACCTGGAAAACCTTTTCCTGGCTTGTATAACATAGATGGGTCATAAGCCCTCCAGACAGGCAGGGGACATAAGCCCTCCAGACAGGCAATAACCCCACCCATAACATAATGTACTGGCCAGATCCAGCACAAATAACTGGCCCGATCCAGTCGAATAACTGGCCCGATCCAGTCGAATAATTGGCCAGATCCAGTACACAACCAACACTACAAATATACCTTATCAAAACACAAAAAGAAACAAAGACCAAATATTTATTCAAAACCAAAAGAAAATATCCATCGAAAAAAGCTAGCCTTACCACATACCTAATAAATATTCATTCCAGGGACATCCCCCCTGGATGGGCCAAAACAAAAAGGAAAAACAAAAATCTAAGCGGGCTTCGAGCGATGAACTCGACTCACAACCATCCACCATTTCCTGATCACCAGATTTCTCCTTGGAAGCAAGAGAATCCACTTCTTCTTCTTGACCCATATTGGCCAAATCAGGATACTGGGTGTCCAGAGCTGTCTCATCCCAGCCCGGATCCCAATTAGCCCGGTCAGATTTCGGATCCCTCATAGCATCAATCCGGCCTTTCCCAAAGAAGTACTGAGCGGCATCAGCAAGCCGCGCCTCCACTAGTTCCTTTTCAGCACCAAGCTCTTCATTTTTTTCTCAGCTGATCCTGCATTGCCTTCTTCTCGGCAGCCAGCTCTTCTTCCTCGACAGTCCTCGCTCTTCCCTTGACCTCCAACTCTTGCCTGACAACCTTCTCAGCGTTTTTTGCAGCCACCTCACAAACTATAGCAGCCATGGATGCCTCTCTAGCTGTCCCCAGCTGAGATTGAAGTACTACCTCATTACTCTTGGATGTGTGCAGCTCACGGTTGATTT
This sequence comes from Silene latifolia, assembly GCF_048544455.1. Taxonomy (NCBI): domain Eukaryota; kingdom Viridiplantae; phylum Streptophyta; class Magnoliopsida; order Caryophyllales; family Caryophyllaceae; genus Silene; species Silene latifolia. The sequence continues at coordinate 221,233,499 of NC_133538.1, read as the reverse complement.
TATCCACTTTCTCTTCCAAGCTAGAAACCCTAGCCTGGGCGTCCCTGAGCTGAGAAGCAGTAGCCAGACCGGCATTCAATCCCTACAAAAAAAAAAGAAAGTCAATCAGCCAAACATAAAGCAACACAAAGAACACATAACAAATAAAAATCCCTTTACAACTAACCTCCTTAGATTGAGAAGCGAGTTCAGCAGCCTTTGTCACAAAAGAGGACAGGATAGAAACCACTTTAGTAGAAGACTTAAGGGTATTAGCAGATAAAAGCTGATCGCTCATACAAGCAGAAAATTCATTTATCCGTGCCCGGGCAGCATCCATATCGTCCATCCTAGCAGACACTTGCCTGATACTCCTGATTGGTTGAGCCTGAATAGGCTCTTTCTCTCCCCCTTCCTCTTCAGGAATAACATCTTCCCTTCTCCTTTTAGAAGCCTGGACGACCTCTGGTGATACTAGCCTGGGCGGTTCTTGGGAAGGCTGGACATCAGAAACAAAAATATCAAGCGTCTTGTCACTCCCACTAGCCTCCTGGCTCTTGGACTGTTCAGCAATTCTAGCAACCCCAGCCTTTAAATCCTTCGCATTAAAACTGGCCAACCTAGCAGAAGACCTGAATACTGAATGTATAGAGAATATACATAAATATCAGAAGAAAAGCAATAAGAAGACAACAATTGACACAAAGACATATAGAAGACATACATGAAAGAACAATGGAGCCAGGCTTGCCTTTGGGTACTTTGACCACACTCATCTTGGTCTTCATATACCGGGGCAATAAATCCCTGCCCAGACTAGCAGGCCATGCCCTCTCTTCCTCAGGAATAGCAAGGAAAGCCTCTATCCTGGAAACAGCTTCCTCGTCAAGAGGATCAGAGTTCCAATCAGGAGCTGCAAAAATCATCAAAAATATACAGGTGAAACTCAAAACATCCTAATTTCGTATAATATATATTGCAAACTAAGAGTACAGGAAACCTACCACTCTCCAAGGGAGGATATCTCAGATAATCAAAGCCTGATCCCAGACTCTCAGTCCGGATGAACAGGAAAGTCTTTGCCCAACTTTTATCATCTCCAGAGTCCAGGTTAGTAATTAATGGAGACATTTTTGACTTGATTCTCAAATTAAAACGACCAGTAGAAGGAATTTTCATATGATATATTGCCTTGATATCATTAATAGTAATTACAAGTTTGTGCTTAGCACATAAATTTTCAATAGAATGGACAAGTTTCCAAACCATTGACATAATTTGAAAAGGTGATACTTCCATAGCACGAACAGTATCAATCATTAAAGGAGTAAAAGGTAACTTACAACCCGCCTTGAACGCCCATTCAAAAATACAGAACCAACCAGGAGAAACCCAATTGGCTCTGATTGGACAAGACTCAGGAATCCATACCTCAGTCGAATCAGGAATTAATTTTTTCTCCCTTAAAACCCTATCATAGTTTGTTTTCAATAAGTTTTCTTCAGGAAAATAGGGATCCAGAGATTGAAGAGCATAAAAAATAGAATCTTGATATTTAAAAGCTATAGCACGAGCAGGAGGATCAACTTCAACCACCTCCTCCTCCTGGACGTCTTTGGGTTCAAACTCAGCAGCAGCTTTCTGGGGTGCAGGACGCTTTTTGGCTCCCATATCCTTTATTATTTTGTTTATTGTGATGAATTTTATTTTATAAGTTAGCAGAATGGAACTCCTGGGAAATAAGGGAGAATTTTAGAGAAAATTTAGAAAAGAAAGTGGAAGAAATTTGGTGGAAAACAAACTCATCGCAAATACCATATTTATAGAAGGGGAGTAATTGTGCAAAAACCCTAGAAAATGCAAAACTGTCAGCATGACATCAAACAATTAGCCGTTATAGTGTTTAACGGTAACTAGGAGTCTAAGAGTCATTGAGCAAATATAATTTTTTTTATTGTTTAACCCGGTAAAATTGACATCTCACCCCTGGCCTGATCCAGCACGGGCAAAATATCAAGGGGCAATTGTTAGGCCCAGTTTAGCCTGGTCTGACTCTAACCTAGCCTGACCTTACTAGGCTGATTGAGGCAACCAGAGACCGGACAAGTTTAACTACTATTTGGCAGATAAAGAGTATTACAGGATAAGCAGGCTACTAAATCCTGAAAGAAAAGCCCGAAGGTAAGTGCAAATTAGCCTGGTAAAGCCTCCAATTAGGCTGGATTAAGAAGATAAACAAGAAATGCAGTTGTATGAACTAATAATCACGTCCTATTCACAAAGACGACCAAGTCTAACTACAAGACCTTATCACTCCCATGAATCAAGACGCATAAGGAGGAAGAGCTGAAGATTGGTTAAAGAAAAGAACGAGTCAACCGGATTAATAGGAAGTGTGCCCTATTAATCTGGTAACAACTCCGACAATGGAGGGGAACGTTAGGATTAATGCAACGTTAACATTTGTACAACTATAAATAGCATTTATAAACAGATGATGGGGGATCAATTACTCCTTAGTTATTTCACAATTTACCTCTGATTATTTCTCGAATACTCGATTATATTCACAAAATTGTACTCAGCTTATTCAGATAATACAAAGCGATATTCTTTATACTTAGTCTTTCCTTATTATTTATTTATAATATTTTTCCAAGCTTATAGAACTAGATACCCAAATTACTCTTTAATCAAGCCAGATCCATTCAGGGAAAATCCTGCTAAAACAAATACAATCCAAAACCCATTCTTAAAAACCCAATCCAAATTTAGTATCTAAAAACTCATATCCAAGCCCGCTGTAGAGAAAACCCAAACCAAAGCCCGCACTAATTAACTCATCTCCGAACTTGATACATTCTGAATAACTTAGGCTTTATTAATTAGACTTGTAATTTCAATATTTGCTATTCTTTCGCCCTAGTTATTTGCTTTCCTATTTTGAAGTACATAAAAGCTAAATCGATGGAATGAGGTATGGATTATAAAGTTTTGAATATGGATTGAGTTATAATTTGGATCACTGATCTAATAAATTTGTGGATAGGATTTGGATCTTGCAAACCTGATTCGTTGTTATTCTATTTCTTACCATATATCTCAATTTTTTACTCGCTTTTCCATTGTCCTTAAATAAGTTATATACTCAAAAACTTTAGAAGCATGCATAACCTAAAGGAGTAAATACTAAGTTTATGTAATTTCATCCAGAATCTTGTACCATTGCCCTGGAAAAGGTTATGACACTGCATAAATAGTAAAATCACTTGAACAACTGCTCAACTATAATAGTCTTATGGCCTAATAGCTTAGGCCATGTTCTTTTGGACTTACTTTGCTGAACTTTTAAAATTTAACTTATAAGATCTTAACTTTTTTGAACTGAACTTATATGATCTGAAATGAATTTCTCGGTTCTGTTTTTTTTTCCTCATAATTGAACTTGTTAAGATTTGAAATTATATAAAAGTGGAATTGAATTAAATTGAATGAACGGAACCCATGAGATCTGAACGGAATTTAAGGGAGTGACTTTAAGTCTAATAGAGTAAGGACTTAGTGTAAAATTTACTTTACTCCAATTTTATTGTCACCTGTTTTAGACAGTGTGTAATACCCCGTAATTTAGTGACATGGTCATTAGTCAGAAAGCGGAGGAAATATGTTTTACTAATAATATTTGAGTATTTGACATTTTATAAAATGATATTTATAATTAGAGAATTATGTTGTGAGACGGGATAAAATAATAAAATAATGGATAAGTCGGGAAAAGGAGTTGGGCCATGTATTGGACCGTATGTAGTAGCTCGTGCAACATATAATAATAATAATAATAATAATAATAATAATAATAATAATAATAATAATAATAATAATAATAATAATAATAATAATAATAATAATAATAATAATAATAATAATAATAATAATAATAATAATAATAATAATAACAACAACAACAACAACAACAACAACAATAATAACAACAACAACAACAACAACAACAACAATAACAACAACAACAACAACAACAACAACAACAACAACAACAACAACAACAACAACAACAACAACAACAACAACAACAATAATAATAATAATAATAATAATAATAATAATAATAATAATAATAATAATAATAATAATAATAATAATAATAATAATAATAATAATAATAATAATAATAATAATACATAATACTCCCTCCTATTCACTATTTTCTTACCTATTTCCTTAAACAGATTATTCAGGTTTTCTTCCCATTTCTTATTTTGGAAACTTTTACTCTTATTTTATTCATCCCTCTCTACTACTACCAAACCCCACTCAACTTTTACTCTTATTTTATTCATCCCTCTCTCCTATCACCAAACCTCACCTAATTCACAATTTCTTATTTAATTCCTAATTATTCATTCCTCTCTTCAATTCACAAACCCCACCATCTTCCTTTATTCATTCTTTAATCATCTCCTAAAATATTGTGCCCACATCAAAGGGGAAGAAAACACCGAATATGAGGGAGTATAAATTAGGTAGTTTCCTAGTACCTTCATATATGACCTATCTTACTAGTATAAATAGATGGACTCATGCCTTACCTTAACTTTTATTCACATAAATCTCACAAAAATCACATATAAAGGGAGAGATGGAGATTTAGAGAAGAAAAGGAAGGAGAATTTAGCTTTTATTATCGTCTTAAGGTAAGATTATAACACCCCGACCCAAACCAGGTCGGGAGCGGGTACTTATGATAGCTCACCAGGCTGTGTACATGGCTCACAGATCAACACAGATCCTTTATAGCGCATTTTTGTTCTCACTCATGCGTATCCCGGGAACCTTCCCAGGAGGTCACCCATCCTAAGACTACTCCCAGCCAACCACGCTTAACTTTGGAGTTCTTTCGCATGGATGACCATAAAAGAAAGTGCACTTTATTGACATGAGTAGTACTTTTAATCCCTTTAAGCACTAGTCATTTAAGCCTATCACCGGACCTCTTCAATTAACGTGGGGTGTTACAATCACCCCCACTTGAAGTACGCAACGTCCTCGTTGCGCTTGGGAGCATAACCGCTAACCGAGAATCCTCCCCCGCTAGGTGGGTGATCACAATGGAGCGTATAACAACTGCCTCCAGGAGCGTATAATAACTGCCTCCTATCACCACACGATCGCAGTTTTGCTCTGATACCACTTGTAACACCCCAGCACAAACCAGGACGAGAGCGGTTACTTATAATAGCTTACGAGGCTGTGTACATGGCTCACAGATCAACACGGATCCTTTATAGCGCATTTTTGCCCTCACTCATGCGCATCCCGGGAACCTTCCCAGTAGGTCACTCATCCTAAGACTACTCCCAGCCAAGCACGCTTAACTTTGGGGTTCTTTCTCATGGATGACCATAAAAGAAAGTGCACTTTGTTGACATGAGTAGTACTTTTAATCCCTTTAAGCACTAGTCATTTAAGTCTATCACTGGACCTCTTCAATTAACGTGGGGTGTTACAAAGATTCATATAACCGTCTCATATTATAACTCAACTTGTAATTAATTCGTCTAACTCGTAATTAAATAAATATAGGACCTAGCCATGACTGTGACCATGACCGTGCACCACCATAGTTGACCGGACCTCCGTTTGACATCCACTGAGCGGCGGGAAACGGGGCTAATGTGGGTGTTTCACGTGGTTGTTTATGGCATTGGAAACCATGGGTTGAACGCGGGTTTATAACCCCTAGCCTGACTCGTCTGACCTGGGCTTGGTAGGGCTGACTTGTGGTGGTAGGTCGATCGTAGTGGGTGGTTGTAATACCCCATATTTTAGGGCTTGGTTAGTGGTTAGTCAGACGGTGGAATGTTAAAATGTGTTTTACAATATATTTTATGAATTATAATTAATTAGAGAATTATGTTGTGAGACGGAAATAAATAATAAATGGTAGATGAGTCGGGATGGCATATGGTACTCGTGTTGGGATTTGTAAACCGTATATGTAGTATACAATAATTTATTTGATATGTAGTATATAATAATTATTTAATAAAAGTAATAATAATAATACACATATTATAATTACGTAAGTTTCCTAATTGTACCTACTTTACTACTATTATTACAAGGGTAGACCTATTCATAAATCACTTTTCACTTTTACAAATATCACACATAAGTTAGAGGAGGAGAGGGAGAATAAGAAGGGAAAAAAAAAGGGAAAAGGGAATCGGGCAATCAATTTTGGGATTTTGCATCTGCTTCTATTAGATTTGTTATTTTATTTTGTAAGTTGCCTTTAATTTTTCTAAGATTCAATTGTTCATTTTAAAGATTTAAATTATAGTAGGATTATGGTATAAGTGGTGCTTAATTACATAAAGATTAGGTTAAACATGATTAGATTAAAGGAAGAAAGTTACAGCAATTTGGCAGGTTCGTAGGTTGTCTTGTTTAATTTATTTCGTGGTCTTAAAGTTTTCTTTTCCGAAAAGTTAATTAAGAGACTAGGTTTTATTTTAAGTCTAGTTTATGCATATAAAATTTTCTAGCCAACTTCCATACGGTTTGTCTTGGGAAATTTATTTATCAACCTATTGTCGAACGTCCACGAATGTGCTACTATTGTAAAGAATGCTTCGAAACCCTAACTTATATGTGAAAAATATTCTAGGTATTTTTCATACATTAATTTTGAAGAGTCTAGATGATGCTAGGAATTGAAATATCTCAAAAATCATATGTTTAACTTGTTTTATGAATCGATACTTTTTATGCGACAAAATTCGTCAATATTTATAAATCTTCCAAGAAAACCTTGATGAGTTTGGAATTTGAGGAAAATCATTTTTACAAGAACCGTAGATATGAGTCTCAGGGTTCCAACTCCATTGGTCTTGCGTTGTTTGGATTTATATTAAATTAATTATGAATTTTATTGTGGGACTGATTTGTGCTGTAAAACGGTAGAATTAATGATTTAGCTTTAAAGTTGTTAAAAGGATTAGGACGTTATGGGCATAGGATAAATGCATGATTAGTTGGTTGGTTATTGGTTATGTAGTAATTGTACATAATTATGTTATGTAGGTTATGAATTTGTAAAGGATCAATTTTGATGGCTTGTGTGACTCGTGTGACTCGAAGATTTGCGAAAAGGTAGGTTAACTACTCAACTTGCCTTAATATTTAATTGATCAGAGTAATTGTGGAATTTTGTGAATGAATTATTGGATGTGGATTATCCGTCTTTGAATTATGCGTTTGTTGTTGGTTTATTCATATTTTAATTATTGGATAGCTTAGACTCGTTCTGGGATGATTATTATTGTTGGCATGACATTTGCATTAGATACCTCAAATTTGTGTTGGGATGATGGATACCTCAAATTTATGTTGGGATGATGGATACCTCAAATTTGTGTTGGGATGATGGATACCTCACCCTTTGGTTGGGATGGTGAATACCCCGGGCCAGGGATTGGCATGATGAACGGTTGTTTCGGGTGATGAGTTCAGCTGCATTTGCATATCATATCATATCATACAATTTCATTTATTTCCCCTTGTATTGTTGTTGGTTATTTCTACTCAACCTCGTGCTTGACAGTGTATTCGTGAACACCTGTGATGAACGGTAACTGGGGAGTAGGCTTTACAGGTACTTGAGTTAGCAGACTTGGGAGCTCATGGGGATGCGTGAGGATTTTTTCCAGTCTACCTAGAAGTCTAAACACATAATTTAATATTTCAGTTTATTTAATTTCGATGCGAGTTGTAATTAATTATTATTTTAAGTTTATTTAGTGTTGGTTAAATTGTAATAAAACCTTTGATCGCTAAATTTTATAGAAAGTACTGTGGTTTATTTTACTTTGTTATTCATTACCTCGGGCAACTGAGTTGGTAACGCTCTCATTTATTTGGGAGGCCTAGCTAACGGCCCATGAATAAATGGGGGTGTTACAAAGTGGTATCAGAGCAAAACAATCCTCAGGCCTAAACCAATGAACACTAATGAACGTAGGAGGTGTCTAAATAAAATGAACCCCAGGTAGAAACTGTTAGGAGCCGTTCTTAGTGCGGTTAAGAAGGATACCTAAGCTCCTACCATGGCCCTCTCAGTTTTGAACCGGACAACTTGGGGAAGGATAACGAGAGATGGGTAATAAAAGGAAAGGAATTGGATTTAATATGGGTCTTTGGATGCTTTAAGTTAGAAAATTTTATATTGAGTAATTGAAAGGTAATTAAATTGAAATGGAGGATGATGGCCTAGGGCCGTGTATGAACATGGATGTGGATGTTGTTGATTTTGTGATTGGTTATCTTGTGAATTGCCTTATAAGAAATTTTGAAGATTGAATTTGTATATGGGCATAAATTTTGAGATATGAATGATTGGATGTTATTAATGTGTGCATTCGAATTATATGTCTAGTGATATGCGGTACATGTTTCCCCGAAATCATTTTTTCTTAATGTTGTTTAGCAATGGAGATATTTCAAGTGTGATGCCAAGTTATGATAGGTTAACATAGATGGATTGCTAGAGTAAGGACATATAACTTAGTAGAGAATGTAGTATGACTGAAACTTTGATATCTCTGACTTTTACCCTTGTTTGCTTTGGCTACCATTTGTTTTTTGTTTATTATCTATGTACGAATTTTTTATTAGTAATAGTCATGTGTGTTAGATTTCGTTTTCCACTGGTTTCATGCTTATATGTTTTATGGTTTTGGAGAAATAAATGTTTTAGTTGACACTGGTCAGAATATTACTGTGCAGTCATGTTTTCGACCAATAATTTTGTAAAATTTGCCATTGAATATGTTCTTATAATTTATGCATGATTCTTACTCCTCTGTTTAAAGGACTCGTATACGTTTCCAAATTTATAAGCGTCGTTAAAACTTGATGTGTTGATACTTAATGCTAATTTTTGCAAGTTGACCCAGATTTGTAATTATGTGATGATAAAATTCTGTTCAGATCAATTGAGTTATAAAAATCTTTATAAATTGATTATTTGAGCTATGGACTTAATTCTTATTCTCATATGTCGATAACTCTCTGTATTTTCTAAAAAGTATAAGCAACTTAAGAAGTACTTAAGCTGTTATTTATTGGTAATTTTTGAAGTTTACATCATGTTTTCTAAATATTTGTAAATTTATGATTTAACGACAAGATTTTAATAAAATTTCTTAATCGTTGCATGAAATTTTTTAATGTATTCTAATAGTGTGCTTACATGATGTCAATGGTGTAATCATTACATATGTGCATTGATATTCGGTGAAAGGAAAATTTTATTTGGTAATTCTGTTAGCATGGTGTTACGAGTATACTTTGTATGGATTGAATTTATTCCCCAATTGACTTGAGTTTATGGGACCAAGATAGCAAGTCGGAGTTGCGAGGACGTAACTCTTTCTTTTGGGGGTAGAGAATCGCGCACTATCAGTAGTTAGTTATTGTTGATATGTCTAGTTAAATTTTGGGACGAAGTTTGTTTTTAGGAGGGTAGAATGTGATACTACTAAAGTTTTGAGTTGCTATATTTTGCTTGTGAGTGTTTAATGTGTATTTAGTATGATTGATTTATCTTTAGTAGATAATGATAGAATTTCTATTAATATGTATGGTGTCAGTTTTGAGTAGTTTGGGCGAACTTCGGGGACGGAGTTCTTTTTAAGGAGGGAAGACTGTAATACACCATATTTTAGGGCTTGGTTAGTGGTTAGTCAGACGGTGGAATTGTGGAAATGTTAAAATGTGTTTTACAATATATTTTATGAATTATAATTAATTAGAGAATTATGTTGTGAGACGAAAATAAATGATAAATGGTAGATGAGTTGGGATGGCATATATGACTCATGTTTGGGCGTGTAAACCATATATGTAGTATACAATAATTTATTTGACATGTAGTATATAATAATTATTTAATAATAGTAATAATAATAATACACATATTATTATTAGGTAAATTTCCTAATTGTACTACTTTACTACTATAAATACAAGGGTAGACATATTCATAAATCACTTTTCACTTTTATAAATATCACACATAAGTTAGAGGGGAGAGGGAGAATAAGAAGGGGAAAAAGGGAAAAGGGATTTGGGCAATTAATTTGGGGATTTCGCATCTGCTTCTATTGGATTCGATCTTTTATTTTGTAAGTTGCCTTTAATCTTTATAAGACTCAATTGTTCATCTTAAAGACTTAAATTATAGTAGGATTATGGTAAAAGTCGTGCTTAATTACATAAAGATTAGGTTAAACATGAATAGATTAAAGAAAGAAAGTTACAGCAATTTGGCATATTCGTAGGTTGTCTTGTTTAATTTATTTCGTGGCTTAACCTTTTCTTTTCGGAAAAGTTAATTAAGAGACTAGGATTTATTTCAAGTCTAGTTTATGCATATAAAATTTCGTAGCCATGTTCCATACGGTTTGTCTTGGGTGATTTATTTATGAACCTATCGCTGAAAAGTCCGCTAATGTGCTAGTGTTGTGAAGAATGCTTCGAAACCCTAACTTATATGTCAAAACTATTCTAGGTCTTTTTCATACATTAAATTTAAAGAGTATAGATGATTCTAGGAATTGAAAGTTCTCAAAAATCATATGTTTAACTTGTTTTATGAATCAATACTTTTTATGCGACGGAATTCAACAGTATTTATGAATCTTTGAAGAAAATCTTGATAAGCTTGGAATTTGAAGAAAATATATTTCACAAGAACCGTATATATTTCATACATTAAATTTTTATTGAATTAATTATGAATTTTATTGTGGGACTGATTTGTGCTGTAAAACGGTAGAATTAATGATTTAGCTTTAAAGTTGTCAAAAGGATTAGGACGTGATGGGCATAGGATAAGTGCAGGATTAGTTGGTTGGTTTTTGGTTATGCACTAATTTTACATAATTATGTTATGTAGGTTATGAATTTGTAAGGATCAATTTTGATTGCTTGTGTGACTCGAAGATTTGTGAAAAGGTAGGTTAACTACTCAACTTAACTTACTATTTAATTGATAAGAGTAATTGTGGAATTGTTTGATTGAATTATTGGATGTGGATTATCTGTCTTTGAATTATGCATTGGTTGTTGGTTTATTCATATTATAATTATTGGATAACTCGGACTCGTTCTGGGATGATTTTTATTGTTGGCATGACATTTGTATTGGATACCTCAATTTTATATTGGGATGATGGGTACCTCAACTTTATGTTGGGATGATGGATACCTCAATTTTGTTTTGGAATGATGGATACTTCAACCTTTTGTTGGGATGATGAATACCCCGGGCCAGGGATTAATTGGATGAACGGGTGTTTCGGGTGATGAGCTCAGCTGCATTTGCATATCCTATCATATCATGCATTTTCATTTGTTTCACCTTGTATTATTGTTGGTTACTCCTACTCAACCTCGTAGTTGACAGTGTATCCGTGAATACCTGTGATGAACTGTAACTAGGGCGCAGACTTGACAGGTACTTGAGTTAGCTTACTTGGGAGCTCATGGGGATGCGTGAGGATTTTGGTCAGTCTACCTAGAAGTCTAAAACACATATTTTAATATTTGGATTTATTTCATTCCGCTGCGAGTTGTAATTAATTCTTATTTTAAGTTTATTTAGTATTGGTTAAATTGTAACAAAACCTTTTATCGCTAAATTTTATATAAAGTACTTTGGTTTAGTTTACTTTGTTATTCACTACTGAGGGCAACCGAGATGGTAACGCTCTCATTTAATTGGGAGGCCTAGCTAAAACCTCCTGAATAAATGGGGGTGTTACAGTGGTATTGAGTGGTTAAAGGTGGGGTCTTGCGTGGTGGTTGGCCGGAGTTCGGGAGATTGGTGGTTGTTGGTTTATTGTATTTGAAACCGTGTATGTAGTTGTAGATTTAAGACCTTCGTGCTCGGCTAGACCATGACCAAAGGTGGTGGTACTGCTGGTGTGACCACCGTGGATCAGAGGAGACCACAGTGGTGGTCAATAGTGGTGTATGGTGGTTACATGGGTTGTGTTTAGTTGTTGATGTCGTGAATGAAGTTGGTATTGAGGTCGTGAGTGTAGTAGTTAGGGTGAGGTTTGCTCACCTCGTGTGGTGGCTAGGGCTGGTGACAGTACCGTGACTAGGTGGTTGGAAGTGGTGGCACACGGTGGACCTGGTGGCTGGGTGGGTAAGCCGTGGGTTAGGCGTGTCTTTGTGGGTGTTGTTTGTGGCGTTAAGTTGCTATTGTGCATGCCGTGTTATTGTTGTTTCTGTCGGCTGTCGGTTGTTGTTGTTGTGGTTGCAGGGGGTGTGTCGAGTAAAAGTGGTGCTGGTCCAAGAGGCCGCCGTGGCTGGGTGGTCCACGGTGGAGGCTGGGCAAGGAGTGGCGGCCGAGGGTGTTGCAAGTGTGAGTGTGTAATGTGTTAGCCGTGTAAGGTATAGTTTAAAAGTTGGGTTTTAATTATGGTAGAACAGATTATGATTCGGGATTTGAACCATGTTTTAAGACGGGTTTTAAATTATTAAAATATAATATATATAATTGATGTGTAATTAGTATAATATATATATATATATATATATGTGTGTGTGTGTGTGTGTGTGTGTGTGTGTGTGTGTGTAACACCCGCAATTTCACATTTATGGGTAACAAATTGAAATTGATAATTTAATAATTTTCGATTTTATTTGGTATATTATTTATTTGATTAATACTTTCAAAATCGTGTTGTATTTTTATAAAAATTTATTTGGTTTTGTTTTGACCGGAAAACCCCTTTAAAAGTCGTGTTGTGAGTTTTTTACTGCAAAACCGAGTCACAAGGCTTGTACCTTTGATTTTGGGCCTAAACAAACCTATGGGCTCTCTTTAAGACAACCAAAACTCCATCCTTTAGGGTTTTATTCTCAAAATTTCAGCAACTCCCCTTCATCTTCTTCCCTTAGAAAATATGTGTTTTTTCTCCGTTAAAGCCTTCACAAAATCAAACCTTGAGACAGATGCCATTTCTTTGTTTCTCAACGAAATCCGGTGATTTTTGTACCAATATTCTACTCTCCTTCTCCTCCTTCTTTCTATGTAAACAAAATCTTACCTTTTGAATCTTTTAGAAAATCCATCTTTTTGTGAGATGAGTTTTCTAACCCTTTTTGCCTTAAACTTTTTCTAGGATGAAGCTTTAGCATTCCGGGGTGATATTGAGTCGGAATCATGTCCTTTTATGATCTAAAAGGTAACAGTGATGGGTTACTCGACATTATGTCAAATTTGTGTGTTTATATGTTGTAGTTTGTTCATATGTATGTTAAAGTTTGAATGTTTTCTTGTTTCACATGTTTTTTGTTGAATGAGTTTGTATGAGAAACCATCTCGTGGTTGGTTGAAGAAATTTCCAATCTTTTGGGTTACATGAGTGTTTACATGGATGAATTAGTGAGTAAACCATCTTATTCTTTCTTAATATTGGTGTTTAATCATGTCATGAAATTGTTAGTTTGGAAATATTTGGTTTGAGAACAAATTGAGTATGACTAGTTGTTTAGAGTATGTAAACTTTTGATTTTAGAACAATTGAGTAAGTTGGTTGCTTGAATATGTAAACTATTGATTTTCGTCTCAAGTATTGATGCGTGTCCAAAATATGATGTTTTACACCCTATTTTACACGCATTTCAGAGCTCAATTGTATAGTTTATTCTACGATATTCCCTATTTCCGTCTACTTTCGTGTTTTTGTGTATTATTGCAGAAATGTGAAGAATTCAGCGGAAAACGAGCCGAATCCGTCCCCGAGTATTTATCATAGGAACTGACTTGAAGTAGTGACTCGAGAGATGAACTTGGTGCGCGTTTCAAGGCCTAAAAGATAGCAAAAGCATGGTTGCGTACAAGTTGCAAAGCTTAAACAAGCAAAGAAGTGCTTCTCGACGTTGCAACCTTATTCAGATGGCTATATCTCGATTTCTAAAGCAGATAATCGACAGATTCCACATAGAGGTGAAAGCTTATCCTCTTAGCTTTCCAACGCCACGTAGAACGCCTGATTTGACCAAGTAACTAAGAAATGCCAGATATTTTAAGATCAGTGCGCGCTGCAGGAATCGTCAGAATGCATTACTGTACAGCGCATGTGGTCGATCGACTGGTCCCAGTGGTCGATCGACCACCCCTTGACTCTGACACAAATTAAGAACGAGAATTAGAAAGCCCAATTGTAATTAGTTTTTAGGTTTTTGCGTGACATCTCTATAAATAGGACCTCGAACATCAGTTTTGGGGACGCATTCAGTAAGGGTTAATCCCGTCTACTGATTTGACTTTATCGTTTTATATTCAATTATAATTAGTTTAGAGTTTTCAATAAAAGTTTCCTTTTGCAATCGGATTCTTCCTGCCTTTCTTTTATTCGGTATTTCTGCTCTTTATTTCAGTATTATTTCAATTCACTCAGTAGTTTGATTGTTAGTTTAGATCCCAAACCTTTAATTCAATTGTTGCAAGTTTATAATTCAAGTAGTTTAGTTATGCCTTCGCTATTCGTTTTTATGGCTTTATTAGTCGTAGTTAGAATTAATATGCGTAGCTAGAAACCCCGTGCTAAGATGTGAGGGGATTTGCGGCGAAGACGACGCAAAATAAGTGACCTGATGTCGACCTTTGTTCGATCGACTGGATTAGTCAGTCGATCAACTGGACCTGTTGGTCGATCGACAAGCTTAGCAGGTCGATCGACTGACGCGTGATAGTTTAGCTTTTGTTTCAATGTTTTAATTGCAATATTTGACAACGAGACCGAGGGGAGACTTGTTAAATACTTAGGAATTGACCAAACCACAGATCGAGAGATAGTGAAGGGAAATTGACTAATTTGAAACGACTAAATTTTACTAAGATCGAAAGATAGGTAAAGTTTAGGCACTAGGAATCACTTTTCAGGGCGAGAGCTAGTATTAGTGAGACCTAGGGACCAGTAGCATAGGCTGAGAGGCGCTACTAGTTAAGAATGGACCGAGAGGACTTCTTATTTTCCCACCTATCGTGATTATTCAGACTTACTTAGGAACCCATCGTCGTAGCTGCAGTGAACCGACCGTCTTAGCATTCTTTTTATTATTGTTTACATCTCTTTAAATTACCTTCTTTAAATTATCTGCATTTAGTTTAGATTTATTTTATTTGCATTTAGATTAGTTTTAATTCAATTCAACCCCCCCTACCCTATAGACTAAATTAAACAGATAAATCTCATTTGCCTCCCTGTGGTTCGACCCTGCTTACCGCTAACTTCTGTTAGTAGTAATTAGGTTTATAAATTTAACTTTTATACTAAACGACGGTATCAAATTTTGGTGCCGTTGCCGGGGACAGGTGTCATGGGTCGATCGACAGGAAGAACAACAATACTAGTCGATCGACAGGTGCCATGGGTCGATCGACCAGTATTGCTACTGTTCCTTTTCTTCTATTTTTATTCTTTGCACGTAATTTCCGTCCCATTTTTGTTTTTTCTCGGATTATGCACGATATTTTTTGTCTTTTCAGGTACCTTATGGTAACACTGCTGGCTACCGAAACCTCCTAGCTCACACGAGTTTAGGGAGGTTTCCTTTTGCGCTTCAAATCTTGTGAGTTTCCGAGTCACCTTCATGTCTTATTTAGTTTTTTATCGCAAAAATCCCATTTCCCTTTTGTTTCTTTTACATGATTTTGCACAATGGGGACATTGTGTGATTTGGTTTGGGGAAGGGTTTTCTGTCGCATTTGCATTGTTTTTACTGCATTTCAGTTACACGTTTATTGCATTTCTTCTTGCATTGTATTTATTTCCTATATATATACAAAAATCAAAATTCAAAAAAATTCAAAAAAAATCCTAAAAATTCAAAAATTGCACGTTTATTCTAGCATGTAGGTTGAGTCGGAACGGTAGTATTTCAATGATGACATTGCATTTTCATCTGTTTATGCCTAAGCCGTGCTTAATTAACATGTTATTAGTAGAATCATATATGCATAGTCTACGAGTTTTCGTTAATTTATTCGCTGAATCTTGAGACTTGACTTAGATTTTTGGCAAACTACATTATATTTTGAGTTTTAGAGCTTTATAACTGGTGTCATTCATGACCAGTTCATCTAGGATTGTGAGCAGTACTCCTTATAAGACATGTTATGTCAATATGCATAAATATGAACATAATCTGCTTAATACCTGTATGCATTCGGTTTGTGGTTTGTTGACACATGTTGTAGAGGTTCCCTTTTATCCATTTTACCCATAAGCCCCACAAAAGCCAAAATAGCCCTTTTTGTCCCAAAAGCTACATTCCATATTTAGTCTACTCTTGCTGAGCTAGTAGGGATAGTCGTTCGGGAATATTGTATTGCATTTTGGTTTTTATGTCTCGTGTTGAGAATATGTTGGTGAAATTTTGAAGGGAAAGAAAAAAAGAAAAAAAGAAAAAGAGAAAAAAAAAGAAAACATGAATTCGAAAAAAAAAGAGGATCAGTCGATCGACCGTCCCACTTGGTCTATCGACTGCTTGCTGCAGTAGCGAAAGAACATTCGAAAAATCACATGATTGAATCTTCATTAGATGGTGATTTTGTTCCCATGTTGCTATTTATATTATTTGGGGAATTGATATATTGTGGAGAATGTGAGATTTGTGCTTACTATTAGCACCGCTTTATTGTTTAACCTTGAGCAAGAAGTTGGAATATTTTATATTTTGGTTTTCAGTAGTTACTAGCTTGGCTTTAACTCCTTTATCAAAATTCATTTTAGCCCCTTCTTACCCATAGCCTCACATATCCAAATTTACCTCGGCATGTGTCATGTTCTTTAATGGTTGTAATGCATATGTACGGTTATAGGGATCATTTTCATATTAGACTGCAGTCATGTTTTATAGGTCGTAGTTAGGTGAGAGTCATTACAATATTACTTCTTTCTATCTTTACATATATTCACCTATGTTTATGTGTGATTTGAGTGACCCGTGAGAGTCCATAATGATAAGTCTATATAGTTGACGGTTCAGTAGTTTTTTTACGACTACATAACTCGTTTGCATGATTCATATTGCTAATTGATTGTTAGTTGTTGCATTAAACTGGTTTAGGCATTATAGTTGCATTTCGCTCTAAGATTGAAATCGTTCCAAGTAGGATTTAAGATCGAGTCTAGTTCTTGCTTGGGGACAAGCAAGGGTTTGGTTTGGGGAAGTGATGCGTGTCCAAAATATGATGTTTTACACCCTATTTTACACGCATTTCAGAGCTCAATTGTGTAGTTTATTCTACGATATTCCCTATTTCCGTCTACTTTCGTGTTTTTGTGTATTATTGCAGAAATGTGAAGAATTCAACGGAAAACGAGCCGAATTCGTCCCCGAGTATTTATTATAGGACTTGACATGAAGTAGTGACTCGAGATATGAACTTGGTGCGCGTTTCAAGGCCTAAAAGATAGCAAAAGCATGGTTGCGTACAAGTTGCAAAGCTTAAACAAGCGAATAAGTGCTTCTCGACGTTGCCGCCTTATTCTGATGGCTATATCTCGAGTTCTAGAGCAGATAATCGACCAATTCCACTTGAAGGTGAAATCTTATCCTATTAGCTTTCCAACGCCGCGTAGAACGCCTGATTTGACCAAGTAACGAAGAAATGGCAGCTGTTTTAAGATCGGTGCGCGCTGCAGGAATCGTCAGAATGCATTACTGTACAACGCCTGTGGTCGATCGACTGGTCCCAATGGTCGATCGACCACCCCTCGACGTTGACGCAAATTAAGAACGAGAATTAGAAAGGCCAATTGTAATTAGTTTTTAGGTTTTTGTGTGACATCTCTATAAATTGGACCTCGAACATCAGTTTTGGGGACGCATTCAGTAGGGGTTAATCCCGTCTACTGATTTGACTTCATCGTTTTAGATTCAATTATAATTAGTGTAGAGTTTTCAATAAAAGTTTCCTTTTGCAATTGGATTCTTCCTGCCTTTCTTTTATTCGGTATTTATGCTCTTTATTTCAGTATTATTTCAATTCACTCAGTAGTTAGATTGTTTGTTTAGATCCCAAACCTTTAATTCAATTGTTGCAAGTTTATAATTCAAGTAGTTTAGTTATGCCTTCGCTATTCGTTTTTATCGCTTTATTAGTCGTAGTTAGAATTAATATCCATAGCTAGAAACCCCGTACTAAGATGTGAGGGTACCTGCGGCGAAGACGACGCAGAATAAGTGACCCGATGTCGGCCTTTGGTCGATCGACTGGACCTGTTGGTCGATCGACTAGCTTAGCTGGTCGATCGACTGACGCGCGATAGTTTAACTTTCGTTTCAATGTTTTAATTGCAATATTTGACAACGAGACCGAGAGGAGACTTGTTAAATACTTAGGAATTGACCAACCCACAGATCGAGAGATAGGGAAGGGAAATTGACTAAATTGAAACGACTAAATTTTACTAAGATCGAAAGATAGATAAAGTTTAGGCACTAGGAATCACTTTTCAGGGCGAGAGCTAGTATTAGTGAGACATAGGGACCAGTAGCATAGGCTGAGAGGCGCTACTAGTTAAGAATGGACCGAGAAGACTTCTTATTTTCCCACCTATCGTGATTATTCAGACTTACTTAGGAACCCATCGTCGTAGCTGCAGTGAACCGACCGTCTTAGCATTCTTTTTATTATTGTTTACATCTCTTTAAATTACCTGCTTTAAATTATCTGCATTTAGTTTAGATTTATTTTATTTGTAGTTAGATTAGTTTTAATTCAATTCACCCCCCTACCCTATAGACTAAATTAAACAGATGAATCTCATTTTCCTTCATGTGGTTCGACCCTGCTTACCGCTAACTTCTGTTACTAGTAATTAGGTTTTTAAATTTAACTTTGATACTAAACGATGGTATCAAGTATACATGTGGAATTTCTTGTTAATTATATGTTCTTATTCAATTGGACTTTAATGATAAGATATGATTGATTTGAGGATGAAGATTTAGTTCGTATGTGTCGTGGGAATCAGGCCATTGCCGCAGGCTCCGGCCAACACCACAGGCTCGGCCACTACCGCGGGCTGCGGTTTCAGCCTGACCAGTTTTTGTAAAATGGCCATAACTCCTTTGTTACTTGTTTGTTTTGGGCGTATGACCTACCGTTAGAACCGTGAGAGGATAAGCTATCACTTCCAATTAGGTTCATCTCATTCTCATCTTTAGAACTCAAGTTATGACCGTTTCAAGTTGACCCTTGTTGTAGTCGAGTACTAAACTTGTTGTTATAGATTGGGTTTTGAGTTTCTTGTTGGGTATGCATCTTAACCTTGGTTCTAATGCTTGTGTATGGTGTGTTGACACTCTTTTTATCATGGGAGCACCTGATATTTGTTATACTCTCGTACTTATACATGCTTCACATGAATTGTTTACGTTATGTTTGTGCAATCATTCTTACTCTTAATTGTGACCCAAGTGTGATGTTTTACATTGTTTGACTACTTGAAATTCCTTATTTACTCTTTCCGACCTTTGGTTATGGTATGTGTGCCATGTTTACGGATTAGGATACCCTTCCACCCCTTTTGGACCTTTGGTTATGGATATGTGTGCCATGTTTCCGGATTGGGTTATCCTTCCGCCTTTCATCGGACCTTTGGTTATGGATATGTGTGCCATGTTTCCTATTTGAGGTTACTCGACCTTTAGTTACGGATATGTGTTCCACGTTTCGAGTCTTGAATACGATTAGTACATTGTTTGTCGAATCGGATGACGTCCATCCCGAGTGTCTGGATCCAGGTTTAGACTAGGACCGTATTATTATAGTCGTCCTACCAAGAGGTTGAAGTCTAGGTGTTTGTCTTGTGAGTCCATGCTACGTAAATGTCTTGCTTGATTATGGTCACTGGCATGTCCTTATATACGATAGTTTACATCTTATATGATTGTTGGTAAGAGTCTTGGTCTTATCGGAAACTAGAGGTGAGATGCAAGCTTCTAGTTGCGATATGATCGCCGGGACCGATGTTCCCATCCGTTCTTATGGTGAGATGCAAGCCATGAGTATGAATGCGACATTAGTAGCCATGTCTCGTGCAATGTTTGTTAAGAGATTTTTAAAGTAATGGCTATGGTTTCCATCCATGTATTTTCTACTTAATTGATCCGTTATTTATCTTCTTCATATGATTCGATGCCTAATCTCATATCTATGTTATATTTCCTTGAAATGTGTGCTTTTGTCTAAACGACCGTATTCGTGTCTTCCATATTATTTTAATTATCTCACATGAATAGTTGAGTCGAGTTAATATGAAATTGGTTGACTTAGTTATTCTACTCCCTTGAATGCATCTTTAATATAATGTACCATGCCTATCTAATTATGAATGTAATATGCCTATCTCATTATGATTATCGTTATATCCCCTCATTATTATTCAAGTATGATGTATGATTAATATTTTTAATTAATTCTTTCTTACTTGTATTTTGACATATTGTGGCTGGGAGAACCCTGAGTTACTCCCCACTAACTGTGGCGTTCATGTTTACATGAATGACAGGTTTGTGATGCAGATTATATGGGGAGATGTGTGAGCTAACGAGAATGTTGACGCTTGGACTTTAGTTATCATTTTCTTAGACTCACCTATCTTTAGACTTGTCCTTATTCGTGGGATATCTTTTCCCCAACGCACATTGTTTTTAATTGTAAAACTTAATTATCTTACTTTTCATTTCCGTTTGATCACTTATGGTGGATTTCACACTTTAAACTTTTAAAGGTTTTAAAAATCTCATATTTTACGCTTAGATTTATTAGTTCTCTTTGATGCCCTATCGAGGGGTGTCACAGTTGGTATCAGAGCCTATGTTGCTCCCAACGCACACACGTGTACCCCGAATTTAATTATTGAACTTGACCTTAAATAATAAATGAGAGATGGGTAGAAATAAGGTTCTAAGTTGGTAGTCTCTTTGTGTATGCATTTCGTAGGTTCTAACAGGTTTGTTGATCATCAATTAATGATTTTTGTGCCCTTGGATCAATAACCGTGAGCTTACCTTGTCGCGATCAAGACTTGGTGCCTATTGCCGAAGATTGAAGATTTGTTCAACCTTTTGAACGATACTTCTACTTCCTCGGAGATATTTCTCATTCTTTGTGTACCTTGCCTTATTCTTTACGTCATGGTGCTTTCCTTCTTCTAAACTCTCTTTTGTTTTACTTTGAAAGCTACTCTTGTACCCTCCTAACTTGTCATTCGACCCTTTCTTATCCTCCCTTGATGCCTTGTAGACAGCTTTCTTCCTTTTGTGGGATGTTAACGTTGGTTGGAAAATTTGGCTTTGAGGAGTTTGTTTGTGGTTGGCCTATAACCCTTGTTTTGAGAGGTTATGTTATTGGAAAGGCTTGGGAAGTGTAGTGAGACGTGTCTTGGGATACTAGTGCCTAGTGCTTGACTTAAAATGGTTGAAATTGAATGGAGGAATTAAAGATGTAAGATTGAGTGAGTAAGTAAGTTGAGTTTATGATTGGTCTTCGTAATCACTTTGGATATGAGAGTTTGATAATGTAGATGTTACCATATGAGAAATGCTAATTATGGGATTATTAGTTGGTCCAAGTGAGTGATCTCGATTACTACTTGAGGTATGATATGAGAGTGAGACTAAGCTATATTATTGGAGAGTCTTAGCGCTTGTTTTGAAGCTAGGACGGATAATGGTATGGTTGACGCCAAATGTTAAGTGGAAGAACATAATTTCAATTTATGGTGTTAGAATGAGGAAATATGAGGTGGTAAAGTGTTGTTACAACTAAGACCTTGTTTCTTAAGAACTCGATGGTAAGTAAAGTTCTATGATATCGGATTTAAAAGAAATACTTTGGGATGTTGATGACCATAATGGATTGGTGATGTGATTTGATATTAGTTGTCTCTGGAGAGTTCTTCAGTCGAGAGAGATTTATTATTAAGAAGTCTTTGTTAACCTTATGGATTTAACTTTGAGGTTGTATTGAGAACTTGAGATGATGGGATGATGTGATCAATATTTGAGCATATTTAGTCCCCGAATTAGCCTCGTTCCTATGCTTTTTAGTGCATATTTGGGTCATTTACTATCTTTAGTCCATTTTTTTTGCATATTCTTTGAGGTTTTGTTTTCTTGGTAGGAGAGGAGTGCAAACCTTGCATTTTCATGGCAAAATAGAGCTAAATTGATCGAATCTAATGACCAAGCATCAAAGAGAAGACAAGACTAGAAGTCCTTTGTACATAATGTAGTAGATGGGCAATGATGAAGAAGATCCTTGCATCCCCGACAAAATCCCGGAGGATTGTTGGAAGAAGAAAAGAAGAAAAGGAAGATGAGCCAGGATCCGCTCGTCCCACCACTCGGGACGCCCGTCCAGCAGCTCCCCAGGACGCTCGTCCAAACCACTAGGCCGCTCGTCCAGAAGCTCGCTAACCCGCCCATCCCGACCCTTGGACGCTCGGATTGTACTCCAGAGAGACCCGTCCTCTTCCTTCTTCCATTGAAGATACGCATATTTTTGGAAGACTAGCTATAAGGAGACCCACATCTTTTCTTGAGAGGAGCGATTTCTCAATGACTTAATCGTCATTTAAGCTCTTAGTAACCCTATTTTGTGCACCTAATCCCCAGTATAATCTCTCTTTAATCTTGTAATCAACTTCTAATCAAGTATTAATACAAATCTCATTTCCTTAATTTCTCTATTGTTCATTTTTTATTTTGGGTAATTGAAGATTATTTGGGTTTATTGGGAGATTGACAACCTTCCATCAATCATCAAGTACTTCTATTATTCTTTGCATTATTATTTTGGAATCATCATTAGGTATAATTCCCTTAATCCATTTTTAATTATTGTTAATCATCTTCATTTATTCATCATGTTTTGCTTTGTAAATATGATTGACAACCTTGTTAACATGTTAAACTTGGTAATGAGTGAGTAGTTTCCTTAAGTAGGGTTAATGGTTAATTAGGGGAAACCAACATGGGGGATGATTCATGCTTAATTTAATATGTTTACCTAATTTATTTTCTTGCTTGTTGTGATCTCAACTTATGCACATGTTATGTTTGATGAAATGCGAGCCTATGAATCCTTACATTTTTTACCCATCACTTACCTTTTCAATGACACTTGTAAGACATAAACCAACTCGAGTCTCATTAGACCATGCATATAGTTGAGTAGGGAGGATTAAGTCGACTTGTAGGTGTTGTACAATCTAATCTATTCGGCTCCAGGACCCAAACCTTACTAGGATTGTAAGATATAAACCAACTCGATCCTATCACAACAATAATTGCTTGCTTATAATTTGAGAATATGTTTGTATGATCAATTCCCATGAATCCCCTATGAACCCATGACACCCTAGTGCTTTTAATCAATTGTTTACATCTCATTTTAGTCATCTTGCTTGTTTACTTCTATTGGTATTTAGTTTAGTGATCTTATTATCTCAACCCAAATTGTGACACCCCTAGACACCACTACTTGCAATCAAAAATCCTACATCAATACCCGTCCCTTGGGATCCGATCTTTACTTGCGTCTTTACTAGTAGTAGTGTTGTTTGTGAAGTTATAAATATTGTTTTGGTCTAGGTGCTCATAACGACAAGTAACCGAAATCTAAGCTCAAAGCGGACCGACCAAAAATTGCGCCGTTGCCGGGGACGGTGTTAACTTGATTTGATTTTCTTTGATTGTTATTAGTTGTGTCTTTCTTTTCCTTGGAGAAGTAAAACTCCTCAAGGTTTGTTCTAATTGTTTTCGAGTTGTTTGATATTTTTCATGTCTAAAAGATCACAAGGTAACTTGTTACTCATTGATCACGAAATTGAAAGAATTTTGACAACTAATAGAATACTTGCTAGAAATATGTTGAGAGGTATTGGTGAGGTTGTAGATATTCAACCAAATACTATTGAGTTCATCAACCCTTTTGCAAGAGAAGGTGAGGAGAACCCAACACAAAATCAAACACACAATCAACCAACAATGCCTATGTTTTCATCACATTCCGTACCAACCGAGAAGAACCTAACCGGAGATTTCATTGCAAAATCCGCATTTATCCAATTTGTCGAAAGAAGCCAATTTGGGGGGATGCCAGTGAAGACCCTCATTTCCACATGGAATCTTTTTGTGACTATTGTGATGCGATTTCACAAACCGGAGTGACTCAAGACCAAATTCGATGGGTCTTATTTCCTTTTTCTCTAATTGGCACCGCAAAATAATGGTTGAAAAGCTTTGATAAGGCTACTCTTGGAATTGACTCTTGGAAGAAGTTGGCTCTAGCTTTCTACAAAAAATTCTACCCTCCGGAAAAGACTAACATGCTAAGAGCTCAAATTACGGGTTTTAAACAAAGGGAGGAAGAATCTTTGTATGAAGCTTGGGAGCGATTCAATGGAATTTGTCGCTCATGTACTCTTCATGGACTTAGCGAGTGGTTCTTGGTACAACAGTTTTGGAATGGTCTTTATGAAGACTCAATAAACATTCTCAACATGGGATCAAATGGTATGTTCACCGAAGTTGACGATAATCAAACTTGGAACAAGATTGAGGAAATGGCGGTCCATAATTCATAATATAGTAGACCTCGCAAGGCTACTAGAGGAGGAAAGCACGAAGTGAACTCTATTACTCAATTGGGTGCTCAACTTAGTGCTCATATTGATACCATCAACTTGAAGTTTGAGAAGGCTATGGCTAAGCTCGAAGAAGCCTCAAAATCCCCAAAGCATCATGTTAATGCCATGGTGGCATCTTCATCAATATCAAGTGGGATATGTGAGAATTGTGGAACTTTGGGACATGACCAAAGTGAATGTAGGGGAATAAATGAGCAAGTGAATGCTTTTCAAGCATACAAAAGTGGTACCCCTTATTCCAACTATTACAATAAAAACACCAAATTCCACACAAATCTCTCATACAAAAGCCAAAATGTTCAAACCATCAACCAACATACACCCCACCTCCCATGAGAAATCAAAATCAAAGACCCTTTTAGAACCAAAACCAAGGTTATCAAAATCAAACTCCATACAATCAACAAAATGACCAAGGATTTGATGTTCAAAAAGCGGTCCTCCAAATGCAAAAGAATCAACAAGAACTTTTCACTCAAATGCAAAAAGATAGCCAAGCAAAAGACATTACCATCAACAACATCCTAGCCCACATAAAAATGTTGGTAACTCAAATGACCCAACTAGCATCTTCAAACTCTCAAAGACAAAAGGGGCAATTACCACCTCAAAGTAATCCCCCAAGGCATGAAACGGTTAGTGCCATTCACTTGAGGAGTGGTACGAGATATGAAGGACCAAAGAAGCAAGTTGAGGATAAAGTTGTGGAAGCTAGTGACAAGGGAAGAGTTGTGCAAAACTCTAGGGAAGAAGAACCCACCAATCAAGAAGTTTCAAAGAAAAGTGAAGAAAAGGCCAAAGAGAAGGAGCCCATTGTGATTATACTTCCATTCCCGAGCCGTGAAGCTAAGCCTAAGTTTGATGACCAACTTGGAAAATTCATGGAAATTGTGAAGAATTTAGAAGTCTCGATTCCTTTCACGGAATTGATCAATCACGTTCCGGCCTATGCAAAGTACATGAAGGACATCCTTACGAAGAAGAAATAAATCCGGAAACTTGAGACTATTGCCTTCACTAAGGTGAGTAGTGCCATCTTACAAGGGAGTTCACCTCCAAAACTCAAGGATCCGCGAAGTTTCTCCATTCCATGCACTATTGGTGACACTACAATCAACAAAGCTTTATGTGACCTTGGGGCAAGTGTTACTGTCATGCCATATTCGGTTAGCAAGAGGCTAGGAATGAGAGAACTCAAATGTACTAACATCACGCTTCAAATGGCGGATAGATCAACAAAGACACTTTTAGGGGAATGGGAAGATGTTCCCGTGATAATTGGAAAAATTTTCATCCTGGTGGATTTTGTTATTGTTGACATGGAAGAAGACTACAACATTCCTATTATCTTAGGAAGACCTTACTTGCACACCGCGGTAGCGGTGATCGATGTGAAGCATGGAGAACTCACCCTTGAAGTGGGAGATGAAACCATCACTTTCAATCTTGACAAGACCATGAGAGCTCCCCGATTGCATGAGCCATGTTTTATGGTTGATCACTATAGCCGGAAGGATGATAGGAAGAAATTGGAATTTCAATGGAAAAAGAAAGTGGATGATGCTCCCATGACAAGGAAATAGCAACAATGAGAGCTTGAAAAGCTCACCCATGACAAGTGAAGAAGATGGCCTCATTGGCCAAGACAAGAAAGAAAGAGAGTTGTCTCTATATACTCAAGAAATTTTTAATGATCAAGTAGATGAAGTTTGCGGTTTTTGGGATGATGAGTTCGAAGGGATATTCAATTCCTATATTGGTAATGCTATGAACCAATACCATCATGGAGAACAATAAGTGCAAAAATCTATTGAGGACCTTTATCATGAAAATGAGCAAGCTTTCGACTACTTCTTCAAGGTGTTGAGTAACATCAACAACACCTTGAACATGCCCCCTTGACATCTCACATTGGATGAGAGTTTGGTGGAGTCCTCCCTAAACCACCATTTGTAAATACTCTAACTCCCTAACTTGCATTTCAATTATTACATTACATTTTTGTCATTTTTGGATTTATTTTTGTGCCTTGATCAAGATATTCATCAGTTTGAGAGAAGTGAGGGAGGGACTTATGATTTCATTGGTGTGGGGATAGCAATTTCCTAGGCTATTCATGCCTTTGTAGTGCCCCTACAATGAAGAACACGAGAATTGAAGACTGAAAATGACACGGGTTACGGAGTACCCACGGATGAACCTGAATCCGTGCGGTTAAAGAGGAATCCGAGCGGCCAAACGGAGAATCCGCTCGTCCTGAAGAACCCGAGCGTCCAAAGTCACCAGTCGCTCGTCTGGTAGAGCTGCAGAATACAAAAAAATGGTCTGTAAAAGAATCCGAGCGTCTCAGCTAAGAATCCGCTCGTCTCAGTCTGGACGGCCGTCCTTCACAAAAGACACTCGTCTTTTCAATAGCAAAAATCTGGGATTTTCTCTGTAAAGGAATGCGAGTGTCCACCCAGAAAGACGCTCGTCCCTACCCAAGGAATCCGCTCGTCTTAGAAGAAAGACGCTCGTCCTATGGCGTCTTTTCCTGAGCCAAACATTGAGGAATCCGAGCGTCCTGACACTTGGTCCGCTCGTCCTCCACTGCACTTTCAAATATAACGGTTGATTTAAACCCTTTTTCTCCCATTCATTCTCATTTCTTCAACATAAAAACACTACCCTCTACCCAAAAACCCCAAAACCATCATCCTCTCCATCAACAAAATCAAATTTCCTCAACCAAATTCAACCAAATCAAATTCAAACTTCCTCACAACAAAAATTAATCACTCCTTTTGCAACAAGTGATTCAAACACCAAAATCATCAACCTTTGTGTCGATTTTTAGGATACAAAGCAACATTCATTCATCCTAAATCAATTTGGGTATCACTAAAAATTGAAGATTTCAATCTTTCATTGGTGTAAGCAAGCAAAGGGGAATGGCAAGAACTAAAGAAGGCAACAAGGCACCCCCAAAGAAGACACTTTCCAAAAGGCAACTAGCTCTTCAAGAAAAACAATTGTTAAAGGCATTGGTAGTCCATGAGGCAAGGTTGGAGGTTCAACAACAAGACCCCCCTATGGAAGCTACAACATCAACAACTCCGGTCATTGAACAATTATCCAATTATCCGGAGGTAACTTTCACTTCCGACTCTCATATGGAGAAATTCATTCTCTTTACTAAGAAAACCATCATGCCTACTAAGTTTATTTGTGAAGATGCATTGTCAAAATTGGGTGTTCTTGAACAAACCAAAACCTTCTTTGAGTCTATGGGATTTGGTAAATTGTTTACAATGAAAGAATTGACATACCCCTCCCTCACCTTGGAATTTTTAAGTTCTTTGAAAGTCACAAGGGTGGAGACTCGAAACAACATCGAGTTTCGTCTTGAAAATGTTGATAGACGCATAACTTATGGCGGATTGGGTAAGATATTAGGCCTTAGTGATAACACGAATATACAATGACTCCTATCAAGTATGACCCCGCTCCTCTTTGGATGGAAATTTCCAGTAAGAAATTCATACGCTTTAATGATTGTCGTGCTCTCTTAGTCCACCATCCGGGCATTAGAGTATGGCATAAGGTCATTGGGAATACTTTGATAGCTAGAAATGGCACAAACCATCTTACCAAACTCGATTGCATTCTTCTTGAGTCGGCCTTGAACATTGGGAGGGAATTTACCAAGCCATACAATGCTCTAAGACTTTTGGTTGAACGATGGCTTAATGTCGATTGTGGCAAAGAAGGCACCGCCTTTATTGTCAATGGAGGACTAGTTACCCATTTGGCTAAGCATTTTAACTGGGATTTAACAAAAACAACACTTATGTGCCGGTTAAAGGAGGCCATCTTGTTGATATGGAGACCATGATTCACAAGTTCAAGTGGGTCAAGCACGACACTCTTGACGACAAATATGGGTGGTTAACAAATGAAGCTAGATCCTTCACCTTGCCTTCCAAAATTTGCCGATTGAATGTTCACCGACCGAGCGACCTTCTCCCACTCTCCGAAGAGACCGAGTATATCATTCAACAACAAAGCGGCGAAATTGCCGAGCCCTCCTCCTCCATTATCACCCTACCTTACCCATTTGAATACCACGAGTTCAAACCCAAGGATGTCGAAGTGGGAAATGATTACTTGACACTACTCATGAGGGAAATGCACAAGCAAGCTTACAATGATAGAGTGGATGCTTACAAGGCCCAATATGTTGGAATATGTGTCCTCCGATAATAATGCAATCACAATTGTCGATCATGATGTGTTGGGGCTGGTGTC
Organism: Silene latifolia; assembly: GCF_048544455.1. Classification (NCBI taxonomy): domain Eukaryota; kingdom Viridiplantae; phylum Streptophyta; class Magnoliopsida; order Caryophyllales; family Caryophyllaceae; genus Silene; species Silene latifolia. The sequence continues at coordinate 221,204,463 of NC_133538.1, read as the reverse complement.
CTCTACAGTTAGTGCAAGGACTTATAAATCTCTAAAAGGATCAAAGGGTATACTTTTGTATTATAATCAGTTGGTCCACGTTTATCAATAACGGTTGGCTTGCTAGATAAGTTTGACGTTATTGTCATACAGATGGCGGTGATCAACTGGTCCCTAAAAGTCACACCTATAGGACACGTTTGAGAGATGTGATGGTATGAAAATACAGTCATGTTGATGCCAAAGTTGACTAAGCAGTTAGTCGGAGTCATTGACCAATATTTAGTCAAACGCGATGTTGAGATAATTATTTAATCCAGATTAAATAATAATGGCTAAAACGAATTAAACAGTTAATTCGTAAATTAAATATAAACGATTATATTTAAATTGATGTATATTGAATTAATTATACAATATCGTCTTTGTCGGACATGTATTAATATTTCAACTAATCCGTGTTATTAGTTGATGTTTTAATAACCGATAACCGATGACGATTTATAATAAAAGCGAGTCATATACATTTAGCTTTTTTCGAGCCGGACCACGAGGTAAAATTAAGAGGAAGTGGAAGCCCACTTCCCCATGCAAACCCACGGTTGGCCGAAACACACAAAAGGAGAGCTCCTCTCCTTTGAGACCTAGACAATTGATTTTGCACACAAAAACTAGGGTTTTGGAAAAATTTCCTCTGAAACCTAGATCTCACATCTCGTAAAACTCACAACAAATTCTCTCAATATTGCAAGGCAATTAGAGAATACATTCTAGCACAAGGGCATATTCTCAGACGGTCTTGGGTGCAACAATTAGGAGGAAATCTACGTTGATTTCTGTTCATTTTGCCGAATTGCACTAGGACCCGATGTTGATTCTTTACCTTTATCGTTTCTCTTGTATTTATGTTTTATGACAATAATCACATGCTAAATCTACGTTATAGTCCTAAAATTTATGGGAATTTTACGGATATTTCCCTACAAGTGGTATCAGAGCGAGGCCACGTATATTTTTCAATGTGATTTTCATAAAAACGATTTGAAACGATCTTGTTTTTGTCTAGAAAACCGTGCGGCTGGAATTTTTATTTCGGTTGTTTTCTGTTCTTGAAAACCGTGTCATGTATACACACGGCTGATCTTGTTTTTGATTTGTTCTTTTGCATATTGTTATTTTATACGGAGATTATAGCAATATGTTAAGTTTTGTCAATTGTAGAATTGATTTTATGCGTTTTAGATCAAAATTGCATTGGTTTTTGTTTTACCAATTGTCTTCACGAGGGTTTTTAAAGTTTCAGCATGTTTTGCTCTCGGTCAAGCAATTTTCTACTCGATCGAGACCTCTATCTGTGTTGCTTTCGTTCGATCGAGCACATGCTTCACTCGATCGACCTCTTTTAAAACCCCACCGCTCGATCGATCGAAAATCCTCGTACTCGATCGAGCAGTATTGCTAATATGAGTCCTCGATCGACCTCGAGTCCTGTCGATCGAGTACTTACTGTTTGGCAACCTCTCGATCGAATGGCAGCTTCATTCGATCGACCCTTTTTGTTCCTCGATCGATAACTTGTGTCCCTGGATCGAGGGATTTCGTTTTGGCAGCATTGATTTTTATTCTTTTTGTTTTAAATTCTCTTTTGGCCATAAAATGTACATCATACGGATGTTGTACACTCGCTTGATAGTGAAACGGTTCACTCACATACCATTTAGTTATTTTAAAACGATTTAAAGAAACGGATTGTAATGAATTAAAATTAAGTTGATTAAATCGGTTTTATCACATAATTTTAATTGTCTTTGGTGGTTTGGATAAATTTAACATAATTACGGAATTATGTCACGAATAAATTTGATTTAGTTGATGCATTTTATTTATCGTTATTGTTGAATGCTTTGAATGCTTTTAATTACGTATTTATTTTTACAATCGGTTGTAACTTAGTGTGGCCTTAGTAGAACGTGTTCCCGTAATGATGGAACACGGTCTTGGTTGTATTTTGAGATCTCGCATCTCCATTTTGGTTTTTTCTTTTATAATTACAGTTTTTATTTAGAATGTAAATAGGTTTATATTTTGTAATTTTAAATTGTAATTTTGAGAAGACCAAAGATGGAGATCGGATGCTCACTCCCGCTACATGGACAAAGATGGAACATCAAGACAAGCTTCTCGGGTCCAACGGTGGATTCCAAAGTTGTATTATGTTCTTTTTACTAGGATAGGCCACACTAGGAATTTTTTTATTTACGTTTTGCATTTTTATTTATTTTATCATAACGATATATTGCATCATATTCCGCCTAAAAACCAAACCACCTAATAATTGCATGTAAACTGACTCATATAGAGGTCACGCGTTAGTTTTCTTTGACATTCTTATGTCAATGTCACACGATCAATTTTAAGCCATCACCTAAGTTAATTCATTCACGTAATGCTAGTTATTGGTTCACTTAAAATGAATTAAAACTAAGTTGATGGGATCTTCCTCGTATAACCAAAAATTGAGAATAGTCTTTATAGGTCAAACTCCAATGAATCCCTTCTTCGTCGGTAGGCATAATATGACTCCTTCTACGTCGGGTAAGTTGGAACTGATTGACTTATTTTATCTCAACACTATGGTCACTCGTACGATCCTGTGATTATGGTGGACTATAGATAGGATTTACGGAAATCTATCGACCAAGAGTTTTTACGGAAGAACTAGCTAAACAGTTGGCTTATCAATTTACGGAAATTGAGTCTTGGGGTCACTTGTATTATTCTTGAGGGAGATCAATTATGCAAGTGCAATGAGTCTACACGATTAAAATGAATTTTAAATAGACTTAAATCACCTCGATGAGTTGCTTATTTCGTTTTTGTTTTTCTTTCTTTTTCAAAAGTAGATCACGTTTTTTTTAACTGCTAATAACATAATGGCTGGCATCCTCGATGACCCAATGCCAAGTGCCACATTGGACCGTGAGTCCCGGCTTCGGATCTTTATGAATCGATGAATCACTACTAGATCAAGAATGATGGATCAAACTTCACGGAATGGGAGGCGGCGTTACGGAATGCTGCCACTGCTGACGGGAAGCTCAAGTATCTGACTGAGCCCCTCCCACCAGCCCCAGGCCCCACGGCTCGAGTTAACGAAGTCTTCAAGTATAGCGACTTCGTCATGGAAGCGGGTGCGATTAAAAACGTACTCATTTTTGCAATGGAATCCAATTTGCAAAAACGCTTCATAGCCCAAGGTGCAAACAAGATTTTCACCACGCTCACTAAGAAATTCTCGAAAGCACAGAGAATCGTGACCTATGAGCATACCACTCGCTTCTTTGATGCGAGACTCCAGAAGGGCCAACCGGTTAGCCCACACATTCTCAGCATGATTGAGAATGTCGAGAGACTGGAGGCGCTTGATTGTAAAATCAGCGAGAACATTTTGATTGACCGCATGCTTCATTCACTCCACGATGGTTTTGCGCTCTTTAGAGCGAATTACTATATGAATGATTTGAAGAAAAGTCCCCATGAACTGCACTCCCTTCTCGTACAGACCAAGAAGGACATGAAGTTCATGGGGAGCCCAAACAGATGTTCTCGTTGTGTCAAACAAGGGCAAGGGTAAGGGCAAAGCTCCAGCAGACCTAGCGGTAGGTAAACCGAAGTTCAAGAAGTCGGGCTCAGGTAAGAGTGGGCCTGGTGAGGCAAGTAACTCATCAGGCGCGACAAAGAGCAAGACCGAAAACATGGAATGCCATCACTGCCACAAGACTGGGCATTGGAGGCGTACATGTCCTGTTTATCATGAGGACATAAAAGCAGGTCGCGTTAAACCTGTTGTTATGTCTTCTTCCTCTTCTACTTTTATTCATATCATTGAGATTAACCACGCAAGTTACGGAACTTGGGTACTAGATACTGACTGTGTTTCTTATCTGTGTAATCATGTGCAGGGGCTCCGAAACATCGAACCCCTCATAAAGGGTGAGGTGGACCTGCGTGTCGGGAATGGAGCACGAGTGGCTGCCGTCTCGAGGGGAACATACGTGATCCAGCTTCCTAGCGGATTTGAGTTATTTTTATATAACTGCTATTATGTACCCAGTCTTTCTAAAAACATTATTTCAGTTTCTGCACTTGACAAACTTGGTTTTTCATTTGTAATAGAGAATAATTCTTGCATTTTCTCATTACACGATATGATTTATGGCAAGGCAGTCTCCATGAACGGAATTTATGTTTTAGATCAGACCACCGAAATATTACACGAAATGAATAAGAAGTTAAAGGTCGGTGACAAAGATCAAACATACCTATGGCACTGCCGTATGGGACACATTAATGAGAAACGCGTAAAACAGCTCATAAAGAATGGAGCTATCTCGGCCTTTGATTTTCAATCATTTGGCACGTGTGAATCATGTCTCATCGGTAAGATGACTCGAATTTCATTCAAAGGTGTTGGAATGCGTGTTGCTGACCTATTAGGACTCATACATACGGATGTGTGTGGACCTATGTCAATCACCGCACGAGAAGGCTATAGGTATTTCATCACTTTCACGGATGATTTAAGTAGATATGGCTATGTCTACTTAATGAAGCACAAAAGTGAATCCTTTGAGAAATTCAAGGAATACCAGAGTCGGGTACAGAACCTACTGGGTAGAAAGATTAAAACACTGCGCTCAGACCGTGGTGGCGAGTATCTTTCTCACGAGTTTGATCAACACCTCAAAGATCGTGGGATTGCCTTACGCTTAAATCCACCTGAACACCTCGCTTGAATGGTGTGTCCGAACGGAGAAATCGAACACTACTTGATATGGTTCGATCCATGATGAGTCACACCGTGTTGCCCGACTCATTGTGGGGTTATGCTCTTCCGTCACCGCTTCTAATACTTAACCGAAGTCCGTCTAAAGTCATTGACAAGACTCCATATGAACTATGGAAAGGAACGGTCCCTAACTTGTCCTTTATACGGGTTTGGGGCTGCGAGGCTTATGTCAAGTGGAGACACGAGGATAAGCTCGGCCCGCGATCGGTCAAGACATACTTTATAGGTTATCCTAAAGGAACACTTGGTCATTACTTTTATTCGCCAACCGAACAACGTGTTTTTGTTGCGGCTAGTGCAACATTCTTAGAGAAGGAATTTCTCGAGAATGCAAAGAGTGATAGAACCTTCGACCTGTCGGAGATTCCAGAACCAAATACCGAGCAACCATTGGAGGAACCAATTCCTTCAATCCCGGCTGCGGTGAATATTCCTGAGGAACCTAGGAGGTCGGGAAGAGTCTCTATTCCTCCGGACAGATACATTGGTATGGTCGAGGAACATGACATAGATGACATTCTGCTCTTAACGAGTAGTGAACCCGCAACCTATAAAGGTGCCATGACTAGTTCTGACTCTAAGCTATGGCTTGAGGCCATGCAATCCGAGATGGACTCCATGTATGAGAACAACGTATGGGATCTTGTTGACTTACTCGCTAAGGTTCGTCCCCTTCAATGCAAATGGCTTTACAAGATAAAGCATTCTGTGGAAGGTCAACAAGATATCTATAAAGCACGACTAGTTGCTAAAGGTTTCACCCAAGTGCCAGGTTTGTACTACGATGAAATTTTTGCACCCGTAGTCATGCTGCGTTCCATTCGGATTATCTTAGCGATTGCCGCTTTTCATGACTATGAAATTTGGCAGATGGATGTGAAAACCGCCTTCTTAAACGGCTTTTTGGAGGAAGAGTTGTACATGGTACAACCCGAAGGTTTCGTCGATCCAGAACATCCTAATAAAGTGTGCAAGCTTAAGCGTTCCATTTATGGACTTAAGCAAGCATCTCGGAGTTGGAATCATCGCTTCGACCAAGTGATAAAAGAAAATGGATTTACTCGATCGGTCGAGGAACCATGTCTATATATCAAGTCGAGTGGGAGCAAGATTGTCTTCCTAATATTGTATGTTGACGACATACTCCTGATTGGGAATGACATACCTCTCTTAACTTCGGTAAAAGTATGGTTGAAGAACCATTTCCAGATGAAAGATCTGGGTGAGGCACAAAGAATTCTGGGCATCCGTATCTATCGAGATAGATCACGTCGGATGTTATCTCTCGATCAGAGTCTTACATAGACAAGATCCTAGAGAGATTCAAAGATTACTAACTCCAAAAAGGGGTTTCTTCCTATGGCTCCAGGGGTGCATTTGAGCAAGTCTCAGGCACCAGAGACACCGGAAGAGAAAGAGCGCATGACACGGATTCCTTATGCCTCGGCTATAGGATCAATCATGTATGCCATGATATGCACACGTCCAGACGTGGCATATGCATTGAGTATGACAAGTCGATTCCAACAACATCCAGGTGAATCACATTTGATGGCTGTCAAGAACATTCTTAAGTACCTACGGAGGACTAAAGATTGGGCATTGACTTATGGAGGCGATCAAAAGCTATGCGCAACCTAAGCACGCAGATGCTAGCTTCCAAACGGATCGAGATGACTCAAAATCTCAGTCTGGATTCGTTTGTACTCTTAATGGCCTGCAGTCACCGGAAGAGTTCCAAACAAAGTGTTACAAAGAGATTCTACGATCGAGTCCGAGTACTATGCCGCGTCTGAAGCTGCAAAGGAAGCGATATGGATGCATCAATTCTTACAAGGACTATCTGTAGTGCCTAGTTCGAATGACCCGATCACTATCTATTGCGACAATAGAGGTGCCATCTTCCAGGCTAAGGAGCCCAAGTCTAGCAACAAGTCTAGGCATGTACAACGGAAAGCTCATCTAATCCGAGATTACGTGGAGCAAGAAGAGGTAGTGATAGAAAAGATTGCTACAGATGATAATATAGCAGATCCTCTCACTAAACCATTATGACAAGATAAGCATGAAGGGCATGTTAATTCCATGGGAATTAAACGTGTTCCTGAGTTGTAGTACTCTTTTATGGATTAGATTCATTCTCGTTTGTACTCTATACGACATCATCGTTTTGATATTTATATATTTTGTTTTTCATGTGGATTTGTACGACAATTTTGAACACCACAAAGTGAACTGAACAAACATTATATTTTTGGTCCTTAATTGCCCACGTGAGCTGATAACTCAAGGTAATTATTTTGTGACGTTGGTTGATGGTGGGTTCAACGAGCCATAAGTCAAAAGGTTGACTGACCAATCACAGAGGCGATTTATACGGATATCTCGTAGGACACAATTGTGACATCGACGTGGAGTCCTAAATGTTTTATAACATTCGATGCCCGATCGTGGATAGGACCACCATGGTGATCCTAAGAGTCGATTCTTTTGACTATCGACTGTCTCTTGAGACTAAGGCAGATTTTGGGTGACTTTGGTTTCTTTCTCACGGTCATCCGTAACAGGGGGCCAAGTAGATTTTTTCTGGGTCATTTCATGTTGTGCTTAGATCGGAAGGAGTCGAGTTGAAGGAAATATTCAGCCTTTATCGGTACTCGATATTTCTCGGGGCCACTCGAGGAGTCAGAATCGAAATGCATGGCCATGCTCGAATACGAATTCGTTTTATCAGTTGAGTTACTCTCTAGTCGGGGAAACCACTCTTGATACAGATCGATTGTAAAATACGACCTTTGCGGATCCGGATCTGCAAATTGTTTTACATTGAGTGGGAGAAATTTTAAATGAATATGAGAATCGGTTATCGCACATACACTTGTTCGGACAAGTGGGAGTTTGTTGGAGCTGTGTCCTCCAGTTAGTGCGGATAACGTCATTGCACATACACTTGTACGGACATGTGGGAGCTTGTTGGGGCTGGTGTCCTCTACAGTTAGTGCAAGAACTTATAAATCTCTAAAAGGATCAAAGGGTATACTTTTGTATTATAATCAGTTGGTCCACGTTTATCAATAACGGTTGGCTTGCTAGATAAGTTTGACGTTATTGTCATTCTGATGGCGGTGATCAACGGTCCCTAAAAGTCACACCTATAGGATACGTTTGAGAGATGTGACGGTATGAAAATACAGTCATGTTGATGCCAAAGTTGACTAAGCAGTTAGTCGGAGTCATTGACCAATAATTAGTCAAACGCGATGTTGAGATAATTATTTAATCCAGATTAAATAATAATGGCTAAAACGAATTAAACAGTTAATTCGTAAATTAAATACAAACGATTATATTTAAATTGATGTATATTGAATTAATTATACAATATCGTCTTTGTCGGACATGTATTAATATTTCAACTAATCCGTGTTATTAGTTGATGTTTTAATAACCGATAACCGATGACGATTTATAATAAAAGCGAGTCATATACATTTAGCATTTTTCGAGCCGGACCACGAGGTAAAATTAAGAGGAAGTGGAAGCCCACTTCCCCATGCAAACCCACGGTTGGCCGAAACACACAAAAGGAGAGCTCCTCTCCTTTGTGACCTAGACAATTGATTTTGCACACAAAAACTAGGGTTTTGGAAAAATTTCCTCTGAAACCTAGATATCACATCTCGTAAAACTCACAACAAATTCTCTCAATATTGCAAGGCAATTAGAGAATACATTCTAGCACAAGGGCATATTCTCAGACGGTCTTGGGTGCAACAATTAGGAGGAAATCTACGTTGATTTCTGTTCATTTTGCCGAATTGCACTAGGACCCGAGGTTGATTCTTTACCTTTATCGTTTCTCTTGTATTTATGTTTTATGACAATAATCACATGCTAAATCTACGTTATAGTCCTAAAATTTATGGGAATTTTACAGATATTTCCCTACATGATGATCACATGTTTAAATCTCATTTTAAGAATACATGTGGGATGTAATATTTTACAGTCAACTGGTCCACACATATCAGTAATGATTGGCTGACTAGAGTTTGACAATACTGTCGTGCGACGGTGGTGATCAGTTTATCCCCTTAGGTCATACCTATAGGGAAATACTCTTAATTTATTATTTAATTAATCGTATGCCGATACGAGTTAATTAAATTGCTTAAAATTGACGGATGATTTTGTGAGTAAAGTTAACGTGTCTTATTGTAAATTGATTAAATGAGACACGGTCTAAGTAATCGAATTGTTTTATTACTTAGATAAAATTATTGTTTACGAAACAATTGAAATTGAATGAATAATTTATTATAAATACAAGACGTTGTAATTTATAATTTGATAAACCATTTTGGTACAAGTGATTACGATTTACTAGTGGATTTTGTATATGACATATTTTATGAGTATGTTAATTTTATATATGTTAAAAATACATTACAAATTCACATGTCAAGTAACATGTCACCTATGCCACAATTGACAAATGACAAAATAAAATGGACCTTCCATTTTATTTTGTATGTACCGAAAAATTGGAGGGAGTATTAGTGGAAAAAATTGTGTTGATTATTTTTATAAGAGAAAACATAATGATTAAGCCTAATCTCTAGCCATGCAACCCTACAAGCTTTTGTGAAGAGCATCTTTTGCATGCATTGGCTCCCCAATAACCCTCCCCCAAAAACCGGTTTTTCCACAAGGAAAATACCATTGGTTTTTCCTCTACAATTATTCATTACCTTACTTAATAATTTTTCTAGTGTGAGAAAAAGAGAACATTCTCTACAATATGTGAAACTTAGAGAAATAAAACTCAAAAATCACTCCCCTCTTGGACCGAAATATTCAAGAACAAATTAATATTTTGTGTCATTTTTTAAGTAAGACTAATATTGTTACTAGATCATAATAATATTGATTATTAAGGGTATTCCTTGGGTATTCACTTTTGGGAGGGATTCTAATTTGGATCCTTTGTTCATCCATTGTTGGAAAGCTCAAGAACTAACAAGAAGGAGATCTTGTTGGTGCCCAAATGGCCGAAATTAGATGGTGAGAAATCGATTTTTCCATCTCTCTTTTATTATGTTTGCATGGATAAGATCTAACATTTATTTTATGACTAAATAAATTATTTCATATATGAATATATAAATTAATGATATTAAAGAATCCTAAGAAGCGGTATCATGAGCCTTAGGTTGTTTGCATGCAAATCGGTTTATAGTTTTTCCGAGTTATATGATTAACATACAAAACTAATAAATTTAGTTTTATGTAGATAAACCTTAAAATAACTTTGCATGTTAAAAGTTTCTGGTCCTAAGTGATTTTTAGGACATTTTGGTTTATTTATGGATTTTATTGTTCATTTCATATTATATTGGCATTAAAATGTGATTTTTATGATAAAAATGTCATTTTTGGACGAAAAATAGCTAAACTTCTAATTTTTCAGTGGTTTTTGGATATGTTTTCACATATATTATCTACTGATGGCCTGTAAATTTTGATGATAAAATGAGTTGTATTGCTCGAAATATGGATTTTTCAAGTTAAAATCGTATTTAAATGGGTAAATAGGTTAATATGAGTTATATTTTGAATCTGGTCATGGAAATTTAGTATGTTGTCACATGCAATTTTATAAGATGTGTGTAAAATTTTTGTCTATAATGAAGTATTTTTGCATGATTTATGAATTTTTTTATGAAAAATCACATAAATAGTTACTATAATTAGTAATAATGCTAAAACACACTTCATGACTAAGGAAAAATGTCACATGTTGCATTTTATCATATAATTCAGATCTAAAAGTGAAAAGTTGATGAAAATATTATTCCTCATATTTTTATGGTCATAATTGTTAAAATCGATAAACCGCAACATTGTTTTTCAGGATAAATTTCCAAAATTTTTAACCTAAGTTTTGAATATTATGAGTGCATGGTATTTTTCCAGAATGTTCATGCGTTTAAATTTCAAATTTCGAATTTATTTGAAATTTTTATAATTTAATTTGAAGTTTATAGCATAATTTTGTATTTTAGGTCCATTTATGAACAATATTAAGAAAACAAGTTTAATTATTGTCAAAATGTTAGTGGAGACTAATTTTGAGTCCTAAGATGGTTAGGGTAATCAACTTGTACATAAATATGAATTTATGTAATTATTGTGATTTTAACAAATTAAATCACGCAAATCCGTAAAAACCGATTAATATACGATATTGGCTCTTAAAAGGCGATTTAGCATAAAATTTAGCATGTTCATACATATTATAATGCTGCATTTTATTTATGATTGTCATATTCTAATTTTATGTAAATTTTGAATTATGTAATTTTACTTAGTATGGCCTTAGTTTTAATTGATATTACCCAAAATGTGATAGTTTATTAGATTTACTATTTGTAATAGTTTATTAGATTTACTATTTTAATTCATATCTTAATTTGTAATAGTTTATTAGATTTACTATTTTTGGAAGGCCATACTAGGATTTTATTTTATGGTTTGCATTTTATTTATATGTTGCATGCATCGCTAAATCGCCATAACTAAACATGCATTTTAAATTGAGTTTATCGACCATGTCAATTACAATTATCGTAGTTCACCGCTTTAGTTCACTTAAAACGTGATAGATAATAAATTGACATGACCTCTCGCTAAAATAAACAATTGAGACTTAGCCTTACCAAAAAGTAGAAATCATGAAAACCTATTTCACGAGGGAGTGCACTCGGCCCTACCGGTGTACAAACCTTGTTACGTAGGGGAAGTGGGTGATAAATGTCTACCCACCAAATTTATAAAGATAAGGGTTGTATTCGGCTTTACCGATGCCCAAGTTTATGTAAATTTGGATCATGGACACATTTATTCAAAATTTGGGTTAAACTCAACGAAAGTATTCTCGACGGTTGCCGGATGTGTTTCGGGCTAAAGATAAATATTAATGTAATTTTATCGGCCAAGAGTTCTAAAGGTAGAATCGATTAAAGAGTTAATCCACCGAGTTATATTGATGAGGGTTGTATTCGGCTTTACCGATGCCCAAGTTAATATGAATTTGGATCTTGGAATCATTTATCATAGTTGGGTAGAGGTCACTATGTAAATGCTTTACTTTTTATTTACAAGTATTAATAAAACGATAAATGTTAAGTTTTCCTCTATTCCGTTATCATATTGTTCTATTTCTTTACCACAATTCTTATACGATATCATTTCGATTTTTGATTCAAATCTCCATTAAAACATCGTAACTAAAGACAAAATTTGAATTTTTCTTCTAAAAACCTCGTATTATCCATTGTAAGGATCTCTAGTGAAGAGTATAGATAAAAGTTATTCGTGATCAAAAGGGTTTTTGATGTTTTGACTAACATATCTACTTACAATAAATTGGTTCTCATATGCTTAATTGAGTTGAGTACTTTGAAGCGTTAAATCATTTTGGTGACTATATTTGTTGGAAATCATAATAGACCAAAATACCGCAACCACTTCAATGAAAGTTTTAAGACTAAACAAACGAATGAAGAGTAGTCTTTATGAATTTCAATTTTGCTTCTATTAGCAAAGACTTATTGAAATGAGTGGGAGCATTCTCTTAAACCGTTAAGAAAAGGATAAGGTTTTAAAGAAGTAAAATTAGAATGGAATTGATATAAGGTGATGTTAAAAGTAAAGTTATTGAGAATAACGATACTAAATCTATCAATCCCGACCGATAAAGTTTCCATTGTCTTAATTGTTGGACGCTCAAAAGGAAACTACCCCAAATTATTGAAGAATCAACAAGTTAGTTGTGGGACATCTAATGGGACCTTCTTCTTTAAATGTTTATTTGATTAACATAAATTTTGTTAGTACTACTTCGTTAATATTAGAAACCAGTGGAGGTTTTCATCATTGTATTCAATACATAAGATCATTATAATATAACGACTAGCATCAAATAATGTCGAGAGATAGAGTCATTGTGTAATCAATCTTGTTTTGGGTTTATAGTTGTACTTAATTATGACTATTAAGTGCATAAACTCTAAAATAAGAATATAAACTTGTTAAGATACAAAAGAGGTTTCACTTTTGTGACCCTATACACCATGATTTGATGTATGGCTAGCCCATTATCAACGTGATTATATTATAAACCAAACTAGAATGATATATCATGTAGATGATGCAGGACTCAAACTGGTAACCCAAGATTGAACCTTAGATTCTAGAATGATGAACGCAAAGTGTTATCGAGTACTCTTGAAACCATTAGATCTTATGGTATATGCGTATTTTGTATTCAAAGCAAGATGTCTCGTGCCTTTTGGTTGAAAAGGAGATCGAGGTTGTAAATCATTGATCCAAAATAGGTTGATCATTTTCTTTTACCAACGATTTAAGTTGACGCTAATGTGTTCACTTAATAAAGTAAATAGAGAAATCTTTGAAGAAGTTCAAAGAGTTCAAAAAATCACAATTTAGTCGTGATGGGATTATCAAAGTGAAGACTTTGATATAAGCCAAAGGAAATGTGATATAGTATCACAAATTAATCTCTCGTAGCACGCATTATGGGATAATGTGTGGTTGGATAAAGAAATCAAACGCTATTCGATATGGTTTGGACTTTAATCAAGTTACTTTGAGTTACTAGATCCTTTTGGGGATTTTATCATTTTGTCTAAATTATTTTTCCACTAAATCTAAAAAGAATCATATGAGATATGAAATGGTAGGGTACCATGTTTGTAAGTTTACACAAGAAACAAATAGTCTTTTTTTCTTTACAATAATCACGAGTACAACGGGTTTGTGGCTCGTGAAGCTGTCTTTCTAGAATACAAGTTTATTTCTAGAAGACAGAGTGGGAGAAAATATTCAAGAGCCACAAAAGAATTGTGTCAAAAATTGTATGTCGCAAGAAACTAAGAAACTGTATTTTCTTGGCTACATGACGTTGTTTCATAGAAACCTAGGAGGTTAAATTCATCACTTGTTGAAGATGATGAATTCATGTTACTTTTAAGAAAGTAAAGAGCTTACAACTTAATTCGAAATAAATTTCAAGTGAATTGATAGATATCAAAGCTTGATTGGTGGCAAAGGGTTTTGCACTGGTTGAAATGCTTAAGTCTATTTGGATCTTCTTAGGGATTGTGTTTCATTATGATGATATACATATAGCAAGTGAATCTAAAACCCACTTCTTCAATTAGAAGGAATGCATTCAATAAATGTCTTGAGCTTTGTAGATTCTTTCAATCCTAAGATAATGTGAAACTTAAGAGAGGGTCTTAAGTAGGACATCAATGAGTTGGAATCAATGTTTTGATCATGTTATAAAACTTTTCTCGATAAGTCGAGAAATTGTGTTTATACATGGAGTTTAGTGGGAGTTACAGAAATTTTAATTAGTCTAATATATGGATGACATATTGATCATTGAGAATGATTTAAGACTTTAAGTAATATAATACATCTTTAATATCTAGATTTATGTAGATAAATCCACATGATATTAGCGTCAAATAAGAAGTCTTATGTTGATAAGATTCATGACTAGTTCAATCAAGTTGAACATATTTGATTGATTCCATTTGCTTCCGCTGCCGGATCAATTAAATGAGTAATGATGTGTAACACTTCATATGCTTTGAGTATGATGAATTGTTTCAAAATCGAATTTATGTAATAGTTACCAAGTAGCCATATAGATTATTCTTAAGTGCTAGAGGAAGCATTAAGGATGGAAAGTTAAGTGTTTTTGATGCAATTAACTAATTTGTGTAAGGGTGTTACACGAATGACAATTGAGATTGCGAAAGGTTTCAGACAAAACTATATTCAAAACACGTTAAGATGGTTAAGAAACCATTGTGGCTATGTTATTAAAGAAATAGATTAGCTAGAATCGTTCTAGGCAATAAAGAACAATGAGAGATATTTACAACAAAAATTGAGTACACTTGCAATCATGAGATGTGCAAGAAGGATGAGTCCCGCACACTGTGAAAACAGTGGGAGCTATTCTAAGGCTAGAGTGCTTATGTCTAGATTGGATCTAGACACGTACTCAGAAAGTTTTGTAATTCAAATGTATACATTACAAAGGAAAACAAGTATGTAGTAAGGTTGAGTAAGGTACAAGAAGTTGATAAAACCTACTAACCAAAGCCTTCTCATAAGCTTAACATGATGAGTCATGTCATATGTCATTTCAATTGCATTGAGATGAACAACTACATATAAGATGAAAATGGATTATAAAAATGGATTATAAAAATATGAAGTAGTAATCAAGTATTGACTATTAATATTTGATAATCACATTTCTCGTTCGAGTTTTTAAATCTGAAACTCCTTTTATACCTTGTTACATCCAAACGGCTTGTAGAGACAATATTGAACCCCGTTAAAGTGAACCCGGATTAACATGGTATTTGCCCATAGTCACTTGTATGAGGTGACGTTTCGAAGTGACTAGAGTGTGATGCGATTGATGGCAAGTTCAAGTGCCATAGAGTCATGTGAGATGACTAGTCGATCACATAGGCAGACTGTTAGGAACACTTTGTCGGGCCTTATGACCGCTTATAGAGTTCTGGCAAATTTATATAGCCTGGTCGTGGAGAGAGCTACTATAGTATTCTAATGAGTCGATTATTTTGACTAAAGACTGTTCGCCCATGGTGTCATAGTTTCAGATTAACTTTGATTTATGTTACTACGACCTTCGTAAATGGGGTCAAATGGGCATATTTTGGGTTATGATGGCTGTGGCTAGTCGAAGGGAATAGTGCGATAGGAATTGTCCACCCCCTTGTCAGGGTTAAAACAATATCTCAGGGCCACTCGAGGAGTAATGAACTGGAAATGTGTGGCCACGCTCGGAAGGTATCTATGGTAGATAATTCCGGTCAATCAGTTATTCTCCAGATCGAGGAAACCACTCTCGATATGATCACTTGCAAGTACGACCTGAAAGACACCTTGCATTGAGTGGGAGATAGTATTAGGACAAGAGAATTGGTGATGCACACTTGTCGAGGATAAGTGGGAGATTGATGGAATATGTGTCCTCCGACAATAATGCGATCACAACTCTTGATCATGATGATCACATGTTTAAATCTCATTTTAAGAATACATGTGGGATGTAATATTTTACAGTCAACTGGTCCACACATATCGGTAATGATTGGCTGACTAGAGTTTGACATTACTGTCGTTCGACGGTGTTGATCAGTTGATCCCTTAGGTCATACCTATAGGGAAATACTCTTAATTGATTATTTAATTAATCGTATGCCGATACGAGTTAATTAAATTCGATTACTTAGACCGTATCTCTAATAAAGGACCTTCCATTTTATTTTGTATGTACCGAAAAATTGGAGGGAGTATTAGTGGAAAAAATTGTGTTGATTATTTTTATAAGAAAAAACATAATGATTAACCCTAATCTCTAGCCATGCAACCCTACAAGCTTTTGTGAAGAGCATCTTTTGCATGCATTGGCTCCCCAATAACCCTCCCCCAAAAACCGGTTTTTCCACAAGGAAAATACCATTGGTTTTTCCTCTACAATTTTTCATTACCTTACTTAATAATTTTTCTAGTAAGAGAAAAAGAGAACATTCTCTACAATATGTGAAAACTTAGAGAAATAAAACTCAAAAATCACTCCCTTCTTGGACCGAAATATTCAAGAACAAATTAATATTTTGTGTCATTTTTTAAGTAAGACTAATATTGTTACTAGATCATAATAATATTGGTTATTAAGGGTATTCCTTGGGTATTCACTTTTGGGAGGGATTCTAATTTGGATCCTTTGTTAATCCATTGTTGGAAAGCTCAAGAACTAACAAGAAGGAGATCTTGTTGGTGCCCAAATGGCCGAAATTAGATGGTGAGAAATCGATTTTTCCATCTCCCTTTTATTATGTTTGCATGCATAAGATCTAACATTTATTTTATGACTAAATACATTATTTCATATATGAATATGTAAATTAATGAGATTAATGAATCCTAACACAATATCCGCCCCTCCTACATCTAGCTAGGAAAGGACTTCTTGATCCGTCTTCTCCTTTGCCTAGTTGGGCGGATAGGGAAGTATTCTTTCCTAGCATTCCTAGTGGTGGTAGACCGGGTGGAGAGGAGATGGTTGTTGAAGAGGGTGGTGACCAAGAAGGAGGAGAAGAAGAAGAGGTTCAAGAAGAAGAAGTCCAAGAAGAGGAAGAGGAAAGCGATGAAGAAAAACCAAGTAAAAGTGAGAGTGGACATGATTCCACATCTATGGAGGATGATGATGCCTCAAGAGATGATGACGATGATGATACAATGGGTGAGGATTAACAAACTTTGGAGGCTCCTACATTCTTACACCTCACTTATGGTTTGTCTACTTTTCTTGTTTTTATTTTATCTTGATCATTTATTTTGTGGAGTCCTAGCAACATTGGAGGACTAACACCTTGGCTTCATTAAGGTGTTATTTATCTTTGTTCCCAACTTGTAAAATCCAAAATGACAATCTTTAGTTTCATGCATTGCATTCCATTTGCATAAACTCCCCTGAAATTCATGACATTAGAAATAATGTCTATTTTGGTTTGGGGAAGTCCATGTATATGCATTGGGAGGTAATTTAAATTATGTTCTCCGCCATAACAAAAACACATGCATCATGTAGTGTAGCTTAGTATAGTTTGCATTTAGTTTAGAAATCATGCATATTCATTGCATAATTTTCTATCGTATTGGCCATTGAGGACAATGCCCATACTAGTGTGGGGATGGGAAATTCTAACTTGACTTTTATTCAAAATCCAAAAAAAATCAAAAATTTCAAAAAAATCCAAAAAAATTGAAAAATTGAAAATCCAGAAACAAGTTCATTTCCTTTGTAGTGTAGTTTTGTATATATTGTGTATGTTCATCCTGTTTCACATTGATTGACTACGCCACATCCAAGACATGAGGATATTGAAGACCGCATGGTATGATCTTTTCAATCTCCTTTTTCCTCTTTATGTTAATGACTATGTGGCTTTATTTTGATTGATGCGGTATAAACAATGTGAATTTAGGACTTGCATTTAGATTATTTGGTATATTAGTTCGTAGAAGCATATGCATTAGGATGTATATATGTTAGTTGCATCATGGCATATAGTTGCATTTAGGAAAAATTTTGTGAAACCGTCTATTTGGGAAGCTTGACAAGTGTATATATGCCCTAGTAGATGCTTTTTCTTTTTAAGACTTTGCTTGTTAGAATACTTGTAAAACACCCTAGGATGTGTCATGCTAGTATCCTTTGACCCATGGATTAAGGCCTAGTCAAGAGTACCTTGTGGTGTGATAACTCCTTGGCTACCATTTATTCCAAGGTGACTCTTGAAACCATGCAACCATCATTCATCCATGTTCTACCATACATTTTGTCATCAAAGGGAATGGGCACAAAAAATGTTCAAAATTTCAGTTCAAGAAATGAAATGAAAAGTCAAAAAGTTTGCAAAATGCATCAAAAGAAAAGAGGAGCAAAAATAGACTCCTATGCTTCAAATATAAGGCACCCTCGTTACTAATTGGGGTGACTTTGAAAATGTTTAAAAGAAAATGCAAAAGTTGAAAAGTTGTCAAGTATTGAAAAGCCAAAAATCAAAAGAAATGGCAAAAAGAAAATGTTCTCAAATGTCAAATACCACAAGAAATTGGGGGGAAAAAAACAACAAAAGCAAACTCTCACATGAAACTCAATTACTATTGATCCCTTTATCCATCGTATCCATTTTTGTGCATGGTAGAGAGGGGACGACCCTTCTTCTTGTCTAGGCAAGAAGGGGAATTCCGCGATCCTCCAGTGTTTCTAACACCATAGGGAGTCTATTCTTGACAAAAGCATTTAACGATTGAGGACAAAGGTACCCTAGCTTGACACAACTTGGAGGTGATTTATTGGTATCCTTCTAGGCTTAGTAGTTTGAAGAAATCAAATCTACGAAGGAGTGTTTACCCTTGAATTGCTTCCCCTTTAGATAATTTCCGCCACGTAGATGAGGAAAGTGGCTATTCTTTTTGTAGATGCATCCATTACTTGATTTTGTGTGCTGTAATGATTGGATGTGTCGCCATTTTGGCAAGACCCACCTTGCCTTGCAAGAAGGCATCCTACCTCATGGTTGTCTTGTTGTGAGTTGAAGGGGCGGAGTGAAACCCGCTAATTGTCTCATATCGGCTATATTAGTAGGATAGTTTAAATAAGGGTCCTAGCTTTGTCACTTCTTTACTCGTGACGAGTAAAGGTTCGGTTTGGGGATATTTGATGTGATCAATATTAGAGCATATTTAGTCCCCGAATTCACTACTACAGATACAGGCTATAACAACGGTCAAAAACCGTTGTTATATAAAAAAGCGGACGTTGTTAAAGCGTCCGTTGTAAAAGGTTTTAACAACGGTTGGTTTTCTTAAGGAAACCGTTGTTAAAAATATTAACAACGGTTTTAAGTATAAAAACCCGTTGTGGAAAGTGTGACTCAATTTTGGGGGGAAAGTTATAACAACGGGTTTTAATATACAAAACCGTTGTTATATATAACGACAACGGGTTGTTTGTAAATAACCGTTGTTGTTTTTTCTTAAAAAAAAAAAAAAAAAAAATTAAATAATACTAGATGCATGTATAATTACGGCCCGTTTGAATTCCGATGCATGCAGAATATCCCTTAAATTAATTACCAACGGTTT
Organism: Silene latifolia; assembly: GCF_048544455.1. Taxonomy (NCBI): domain Eukaryota; kingdom Viridiplantae; phylum Streptophyta; class Magnoliopsida; order Caryophyllales; family Caryophyllaceae; genus Silene; species Silene latifolia. Next base: position 221,184,842 of record NC_133538.1, on the reverse strand, counting down.
TGAAAAAACTTATAAATGTGACTAGCTATAAATATTAAAGCATCCTTTACTAACATTCATTAATTGAAACAACATGGCAATGAACCCTAATTTTATCAACAACGAAGAATGGCTTACACAAACGATTGAAGATGATGGGAAAGTTCTCGCCGGCTTCCCGCCGATCAACACCCATTAATCAAAGCATCCCTTGAACATCAACGGAATTATTGGATTAAGAGGCGGGAAGCAGTCCGGCTTATCAACAAAGCCTCATCATCATCATCATCTTCATACCCTCGTCGGCCTGTTACTCGCAACTTGGCTGCAGCTAGAGATATGTTGAGTTGTACTCTTCCAACCTTATCTCCACATGGAAGTCGTGTCCTTGCATATATTCAATCTGTTATTGCAAAATATGAAGCCAATGACCCGGAAGTTAGCGGTATACCAGAGTGGCGTGATTGGTGGCAGGTTGAGAAGCGCTTTTTACGCTTAACCGGGGTTGTTCCGGCTTATTATACATCTTTTGATTTCTAATAATTGCTGTAATGTATTTGGTTTAAAATTAAATGAAATGATCATTTTGAAAGTGTTGAGTTATGCTTGTTTGATTTGCTTCCATTTTTTCAACTCCATAGATCTATCAGTCATCATCAAGATCCAGATTATTACTGCCATCACTGTCCAATAAGATTTGAAGTAGCATTGAGAGATATGATGATGCTGATTATGGCACAACTTCCTAACATATATATTAATTAAAAAACAACTCAACCCACACATTGCTTAGTATAAATACATTGCATTATCTCAACTAACATGCATTTCCATTATCTCAATATATTCTCCAAACCCTAACTGCTAAAACAAATTCCAAATAAATTAACCCTCTCCTTAATCTTTCAAAACAAACTCCAAACTCCAATAAAATGAATGATATATCATCCTTAAGACTCTTACTATGCTCGATCTGTACTGAAGGACGCCAAAGAAGATGGAAATGAAATAATTAGAAACACATACATGGAAATGAAATAATTAGCAGATGCTGAACGGAACCTAATGGTCGATAAAAACACATACATGGAAATGAAATAATTAGAAAAATAAAATAATGACGATAAAACAAACCTGATAATTACAGAACGTACGTAAAGAGACGATGAAATCAACAGTGACGGCGAGAAGATAAAGCGACGATGAGAAAGAGAGAAAGAGACGATGAGAAAGTGTGTGTTTTGTGTTTGTGTTTGGCTGCTGCTGGGTTTGTGTTTTGTGGCTGCAGCAGACTTGTGTTTGTGTGGTTTATAGTATGGAAGGTATTGACAACGGTTATTAAACAACAACCGTTGTGAAATATGTTTTAACAACGGTTGTAGAAAACACCCGTTGTTAAATAAGTTTTAACAACGGGTTTCAAAAATAACCGTTGTGATTACTTTTCACTAACTTTGCGCCAATTTTGCGCCAAATTATTAACAACGGTTGTGCATGTGTGACTCGTTGATAAAACGAATAACAACGGTTTTTATAACCATACCCGTTGTAATTTATTTTAGTAAAATTCGCGCCATACATTCTACAACGTCTATTGTGATTTTCGTGAATAATCGTTGTTAAAGGGGCGTTGTAGTTGCCTGGATTTGTAGTAGTGATTACCCTCGTTCCTATGCTTTTTAGTGCATATTTGGGTCATTTACTATCTTTAGTCCTTTGTTTTGCATATTCTTTGAGGTTTTGTTTCCTTGGTAGGAGAGGAGTGCAAACCTTGCATTTTCATGGCAAAATAGAGCTAAATTGATCGAATCTAATGACCAAGCATCAAAGAGAAGACAAGACTAGAAGGCCTTTGTACATAATGTAGTAGATGGGCGATGATGAAGAAGATCCTTGCATCCCTGACAAAATACTGGAGGATTGTTGGAAGAAGAAAAGAAGAAAAGGAAGCTGAGCAAGGATCCGCTCGTCCCACCACTCGGGATGCCCGTCCAGCAGCTCTCCAAGATGCTTATCCAAACCACTAGGCCGCTCGCCCAGAAGCTCACCAATCTGCTCGTCCCGACCCTTGGACGCTCGGATTGTACTCTAGAGAGACACGTCCTCTTCCTTCTTCCATTGAAGATGCGCATAATTTTGGAAGACTAGCTAAAATGAGACCCGCATCTTTTCTTGTGAGGAGCGATTCCTCAAGGACTTAATCGTCATTTAAGCCCTTAGTAACCCTAATTTGTGCACCTAATCCCCACTATAAATACCCCATTAGTCTAATTAGATTATCATGTTATTCTTATCAATCTTTAGTGTAGTTTATATTATTCTAATCTCTCTTTAATCTTGTAATCAACTTCTAATCAAGTATTAATACAAATCTCATTTCCTTAATTTCTCTATTGTTCATCTTTTATTTTGGGTAATTGAAGATTATTTAGGTTTATTGGGAGATTGACAACCTTCCATCAATCATCAAGTACTTTTATTATTCTTTGCATTATTATTTTGGAATCATCATTAGGTATAATTCCCTTAATCCCTTTTTAATTATTGTTAATCATCTTCATTTATTCATCATGTTTTGCTTTGTTAATATGATTGACAACCTTGTTAACATGTTAAACTTGATAATGAGTGAGTAGTTTCCTTAACTAGGGTTAATGGGTAATTAGGGGAAACCAACATGGGGGATGATTCATGCTTAATTTAATATGTTCACACAATTTATTTGCTTGCTTGTTATGATCTCAACTTATGCACATGTTATGTTTGATGAAATGCGAGCCTATGAATACTTGCATTTTTTACCCATCACTTACCTTTTCAATGAGACTTTTAAGACATAAACCAACTTGAGTCTCATTAAACCATGCATATAGTTGAGTAGGGAGGATTAAGTCGACTTGTAGGTGTTGTACAATCTAATTGATTCAGCTTCGGGACCCAAACCATCCTAGGATTGTAAGATATAAACCAACTCGATCCTATCACAACAATAATTGCTTTCTTATAATTTGAGAATATGTTTGTATGATCAATTCCCATGAATCCCCTTTGAACCCATGCCACCATAGTGCTTTTAATCAATTGTATACATCTCAGTTTAGTCATCTTGCTTGTTTACTTCTATTGTTATTTAGTTTAGTGATCTTCTTATCTTAACCCATATTGTGACACTCCTAGACACCACTACTTGCAATCGAAAATCCTACATCAATACTCGTCCCTTGGGATCCGACCTTTACTTGCCTCCTTACTAGTAGTAGAGTTGTTTGTGTAGTTATAAATATTGTTTTGGTCTAGGTGCTCCTAACGACAAGTAACCGAAATCTAAGCTCAAAGCGGACCGACCAGTGTAGTTACGCTTTTGGGAATCCGTAATAAGTAAAAGGATAGAAGGACTCGAGATCGTATTGATTTTTCAAACTTGGGTGATTATGCATCTTTCTCAAAAGAGTGTAGTAGAGTGGACTTTCATGAAAGGAGACTTTGGATTGGCATGTTACTACCTTGTTTTGAAATGAGAACCTTGTGGAATTTTTGAGGAACCCTTTCTGGGAATTTAGAGCTTGGAATTAGGACCCTTGATTGAGGATTTTACCATTTTGAGAAACCCATGGTTGACCCTAGTTGGATAAGAGTATAACTTTGTTCGAAGCTTTGACCTTGATCTCGTGGGGGTTATTTGTAGAAGTTTGAGGATTTGGAGTGGTGAAATCACACTTATAGTGGAGTACCTTGTTTCATGGAATTGCTTAGGATGAAGTAACGTAAGTGTTTTGAGGAAATCCTTGGGAGTGATGTGGCTATGAGTTTTGTTGCTAGGAAGTTTTCGGAACCGTTTAGGATGATGTTGCTATTTGAGATTTGAGTATCTGGCATTTCCTTGTTGTCTAACCTCCCTTCTTCTTTGTTCACAAGCGTTACTGTTCATTCTTCTCTTCCTCACTTCATCGTACTCCTCCTTTAAGTTTGATGCTGGTAACTTATAAAAACTTTATCTTTGACATCCTTGTTGACCTCACTTCGACTCTTATCCCTAGGAAGTTCACCATAGCTCTTTTGTTGGTTAAGTTTGGATCCTCTTAGCATATTTTGTATTTATGATATCTAAGTTACTTTTCTTTTGTAAAATTTCTAACCATTTCAAACTGCCATTTTTTGTTCCTTGTAAAAATTTTTTTTTTTACTTTCATAAAATTTTAACTATTTTAAAGGTTTGAAAATGAAAATTTGATTTAGTTCCCCTTTCGTTCTTTGAGTATAGACTTCCTTATCATGATCTTTGGTTGCTAAACTCGAGATTGCTTTAATTTCGCTCAATTTCTAACTAACTTTGATCTATTTATGATTTCTTTATCAAAGATTGAAGTTATATTTTAAAGAACTTGACTCCTTTTTGAGTTTAATAATGAAACTCTTATTTTTGTTTTCGCTTTTGCAAAAGAAAATTTGAGTGGATTATCATTTTCATTTGGTTTTAACGTTGATGGGATATTAGGACTCGTTATTAAAGGCATCTAATAACTTAACCTATGCTTACTGACGGATGTTTTTTTTTTTTTTTTTAAATTTGTCTTTGACTTTGAAAGTTAACACTCTTGTGTGCACGACAAGAGTAATTTCATTCCATGAAGGAGACTTATACTTTTGAAAACTCTGCATAAATGTTTTTGGAAGTATTTTGATTTTGGATTTCTGTAAATGACTCGATTTTTGGCCTTGTCTTTGATTTGGAATATGATGTTCTTGAATGCGCAACGAGAACACTTTCGTTCCTCTGACGAGAATTTGGTGATGTTGGAAGATTCTTCTTGAAACCTTTAAAGGAATTCTAATTTTTATATTATCAACTTTCTAAATGTTTTGGTTATCGATTTCGAAAAGTCCGACTTTATCCTTATAACTTTTCGTTTCTGCTTTCAAGTTTCGAGGACGAAACTTTTTAAAAGGTGGGATGATTGTAACACCCGCAATTTCACATTTATGGGTAACATATTAAAATTGATAATTTAATAATACTCGATTTTATTTGGTATATTATTTATTTGATTTATACTTTCAAAATCGTGTTTTAGTTTTATAAAAATTTATTTGGTTTTGTTTTGACCGGAAAACCCCCTTAAAAGTCGTGTTTGAGGTTTTTAGTGTAAAACCGAGTCACAAGGCTTGTACCTTTGATTTTGGGCCTAAACAAACCTATGGACTCTCTTTATGACAACCAAAACTCGATCCTTTAGGGTTTTATTCTCAAAATTTCAGCAACTCCCCTTCATCTTCTTCCCTTAGAAAATATGTGTTTTTCTCCATTAAAGCCTTCACAAAATCAAACCTTGAGACGGATGCCATTTCTTCGTTTCTCAACGAAATTCGGTGATTTTTATACCAATCTTCTCCTCTCCTTCTCGTCCTTCTTTCTTTGTAACAAAAATCTTACCTTTTGAATCTTTTAGAAAATTCATCTTTTTGTGAGATGAGTTTTCTAACCCTTTTTGCCTTAAAATTGTTCTAGGATGAAGCTTTAGCATTCCGGGGTGAGTGGACACAGCCACCTGTACGCCCAACCAATCTGTGGACATACAACGGTTTTTTGAATGCCACGCTCGACGGCGTAAAAATGATTTCGACCGGATCGTTTTAGATCGGTTGGTTTCGTCTGGGCAAGGGTCTCGAAACGATTAGAGATGTTTGGAGTCGCCACCAAGCATATGTGGGATGCTTGGAACCCGTTCGAATCCACTTTATACGTCGGTCAAACGAAGCAAAAAGCAGTGTTTGACATAGGTACTAAAGATAAGGAATCGTCCCTCTTGATACGTGCATTTTATATAGTCATTTTAGTCTTATTTTGCACCTATTTCTATGCACTTTTATACTGTTTTGTATTGCAATATGCCCCGAATTGTCTACTTTGGTTTGTTTTGTCTGTTTTCCAGAAATGAACCTGAAAGTGGTGAAACCGTACTCTTTTCGTCCTGTTTTGCATGCATTTTGAGGAGACGGGAATGTTAGAGCGAGAGTACTGCATTGGGATGTGTGAAGGATGGTCAACGAAGCAGTCAACGACGATTTTGAAGCTAACTTGTAGGAAGAACACTCGATCGAATGGTTTATTTGGTCGATCGAGTGGTTTGAAGTGTTGAAGAGTTCGATCGAAGGCTTTGCCATACTCGATCGAAATGCTGTTTTCTGGGTTTCCTCGATCGAATGGAATTATTGCTCGATCGAGTGGTTTAGCTTTCAAGTCCTCGATCAAGTGGTGATGTGTGTCCTAAATATGATGTTTTACACCCTATTTCACATGCATTTCAGAGCTCAATTATGTAGTTTATGCTACTATTTTCCCTATTTCCATCTACTTTTGTGTTTTTGTGTAATATTGCAGAAATGTGAAGAATCCAGCGGAAATCAAGCCGAATCCGTCCCTAAGTGCTTGGCATAGGATTTGACATGAAGATTTGACTCAGGAAATGAACTTGGCGCGCGTAGCAAGGCCCTAAAGATATATTTGCGAGAGTTTTAGAAGCGGATTACCAGCTAACTTGGTCTATAGACTGACCTACATGGTCTATAGACTGTCAGAATGTTGAACAGTTGACTGCAGGAAGAGCAGTCGGTCGATCAACTGGTCCCAGTGGTCGATCGACCACACCATGAGACTGACGCGCAAATTAAAAGACGAGAGTTAGAATCCCACTTGTAATTAGGTTTTAGGAATAAGAATCACACTATATTCCTATATAACGTGAATCCTATGTTTCTGAAGGGGCATGAGGTTATTTTAGGGATCGAATTAATTAGGGTTCAATACACAGTAGTTGAATTTTGGATTATTTCATTAATCTAGATTAGTTTTCATCAATAAAGATTTCCTTTCGCATTGGGGTTTGGTCTTTTCTCTTCAATTCTTCTTTACGGTATTCCTCTGTTCATTTGTTCAATTTCATTGCTTTAATTCTTCCGTAGTTTAGAATTGCTAGTTTAGATTTCCCAAAGCCAAATCCTAGTTTCATGTTAGTTATTTATTTAGTTAATTCAATTATGAATTCAATAGCTTTATTTCTTAATTTTATTGTTCTTATTATCACCATCATGAGTAGCTAAATTCTACGTGCTAAGATGTAGGGGATCTGTAGGTTAGATGGTTTCGACAATAGGTAACCTGTTATCGGGCTCGGGTCAATCGACTGACTTCGTTGGTCGATCGACTGGGTCCGTAGGTCGATCGACCGCCCTGCATGGTTGATCGACTGCCACGTGTTAGATTAGCTTCGACTTAATTAATTTAATTGCTATATATGACGAATCGAGTGCACGCGACTAGTTGAATGCTTAGGAATTGACCGACCCGATAGATCGAAAGATAGGGGAGGGAAATAGACTACTTATTTAAGAGGACTAAATTAATAAGATCGAGAGATAAGTTAATTTAGGCTTTAAGTATCATTAATCAAGAACAAAAGTTAGTATTAGTGAGACTTAGGGACCCGTAGCTTAGGCCGAAAGGTTGTTACCTGTTAAGTTGGACCGAGAGGACTTTTTATTTTCCCGTCTAACATGCTTAAACCAGTTTACTTAGAGTTACTGCCGTCGAAACTACAGTGAACCGACCATCTTAGCATCCTTTTAATATTTGATTTCATTTATTTCCTTTAATTTCTCATATAATTGTTTTAGTTTAATTTTATTTTTATTGCCCTTTAGTTATAGATCATTCAAATCAAACCCCCCCGAAACTGTTAATTTAGACTTAAATTAGACAACTTTAAATTGCTTGCCTTCTTGTGGTTCGACCCTGACTGCCACTATCTATAGTAGTAGTTTGGATTATAAATTTTATTTTTGGTACTCTACGACGGTATCAAATTTTGGCGCCATTGCCGGGGAGGCAATTGTTTAATTTTTAGTTGTTTTTATTTTAATCTTTTTCTTAGTTTAAGGGACACCTGTTCCTTAAACTGTTCTCATATTTTACTTGTAGTTTCCTCTTATGCGCAGGTCACAGGGTGGAGAATTACGACCGTTATATCCTGAGATCGATAAGACTTTGTGTGAGTTGAGACGATCATCTAGAGTATTACAGACAGAGGAAGAGCTGAGTACTCTGTCCAGTTATTACGAGAACGCGCTATTTGAGGAGGATCCACCTTCATCTCCTATTTCTACTTCTTCAGTTGAGACCGTTACATCTCCAGATATGGCTGAAGAAGCAAGTAAAGCCAATCACTCCGAGCCGAAAGCTGATAATCTCTATAAGGGATTGATGTGGGTGATGTCGTCGGGTCACATCCAATCAAACACATTTATAATACTCAACATACAACTAGTTAGCGGTAAGTCGAGGTCGATCCATGGGACGGTGTGCTTTGGGTTCTAAGTCTATCTATCTCAATTTATGCTAGTGTCACAATTTGGCTGGGTTTGTAGTTGTGTTCTAGACTAACAAAAGTAATAAAGTGAAACAAGCAATAAAAGAAGGATGTAAACAAATGATTAAAAGTGCTAGGATATCATGGGGTCATAGGGGATTCATGGTGTTGATCATACAAACATGTTTACAAGGTTGCAAGCAATTAATGTTGTGGAGGAACCGAGTTGGGTTATATCTTACGGTTCTTAGGAAGAGTTGGGTCCCGGAGCCGAATCGATTAGATTGTACAACACCTACAAGTCGACTTACTTTCCTCCTAATCAACTTATATACATGGTCTAACAAGACTCGAGTTGGTTTATATCTTACGAGTCAAGTTGAGTAGATAAGAGATGGTAAAAATGCAAGGATTCATAGGCTTAGCATTTCATCAAACATAACATGTGCATAAAGTTGACATCACAACAAGCAAGCAATTTAATCATGTGAACATATTAGATTAAGCATGAATCAATCCCCATGTTTGTTTCCCTTAATTACCCACTAATCCTAGCTAAGAGACTACTCACTCATTATCAAGTTTAACATGCTAACAAGGTTGTCAATCATATTAACAAGGTAAAACATGATGAACAAGTAAGAAAGATTAACAATAATTAAAACAAGGAATAAGAGAGTTATACCTATAGAGATTCCAAAATAATAATGCAAAGAATAATAGAAGAAATTGATGATTGATGGAAGGTTGTCAATCTCCCAATAAACCCAAATGATCTTCTAATTACCCAATAATAAACTTGAATTACTCAATAATAAACTTGAACAATGATTAAGGAAAGATTAATGTGTAATTTGTGGAAAGATTAAAAAGTAATCTATTCTAATCTACTACTAATCTAATCTAAGGAAGGATTGAATTAACCTAATGAAAACTTGATGGTTTGATTATTACAAATGGGGTATTTATAGTGGAAATTAGGGGGATGCATTAGGGTTAACTAAGGGCTAAATTAGTAATTACACTTTTTAGGTTGAGCAGGGAGGAGCCGGTATTTTTCGAGGGAAGGGCTTCTTTCTTTGAAGCTTGAAGAAACAAAATCTTGCTGAGCTAGAATCCGGGCGTCCAAGGGTGAAGACGGGCGGATTGTAGTTCACGTAGCAAGGAAAAATTTCCTGTCCAGGAATACGCCTGTCCCGAGCGAAATATGGGCGTCCTGAGCCTCAACCCGAGCGGGTTGAATTTGACCCGAGCGGGTTGAGCTGTATCTTGAGCTCGGATTGTAAAACGGACGTTATTTCCTCATCCGGACTCCTATTGGAGTGATTCAAAAGCCTAGATCACTTGATTTTTCGACGCCGTTCCATCTAGCATATTTTCAGAGTCAAAGAAGCAACTCTTGATTCGGTTTTCGAGCAATTTCTTCATATATGGCTTCCTTCTCGTCATCCTTGCTTTTAACCCTTATGAGCCTTCTATAAACTCTTTATTCCTACATACATGGACATCATTCTTGCCTCCTCTTCATACTAGTCCATCTAATATCATCAATAAGCTTCCAAATATGCACGAAAGATGGGAATTTCCGCCTTATTATCTCCTTTTCTACAAAACATATGAAATGCGATAGAAAAGCAAATAGGAAGGTTTTGACGGATAAAATGGCCATAGAATGTTATAATAGTATGCAAAATAGGTTCAATTAGGGGACTAAATATGCGCAAATAATGTTCACATCAAATATCCCCAAACCGAACCTTTACTCGTCCCGAGTAAAGAGGTGACTAAAACTAGACCTTTATTTAAACTATCCTACTAATATAACCGATGTGAGTCAATTAGCGGGTCTCACTCCGCCCCTTCAACTCACAACAAGACAACCATGAGGTAGGATGTCTTCTTGCTAGGCAAGGTGGGGCTTGCCAAAATGGCGACACATCCAAGCATTAAAGCACATAAAATCAGTAATGGATGCATCTACAAAAGAATAGCCACTTTCCTCATCTAAGTGGCGGAAATTATCTACAAGGGAAGCAATTCAAGGGTACACACTCCTTCATAGATGCAATTTCTTCAAACTACTAAGCCTAAAAGGATACCAATAAATCACCTCCAAGTTGTGTCAAGCTAGGGTACCTTTGTCCTCAATCGTTAAATGCTTTTGTCAAGAATAGACTCCCTATGGTGTTAGAAACACTGGAGGATCGCGGAATTCCCCCTCTTGCCTAGACAAGAAGAAGGGTCGTCCCCTCTCTACCATGCACAAAAATGGATAAGATGGAAAAGGGATCGATAGTATTTGAGTTTTATTTTGGGAGTTTGCTTTCATTGTTGTTTTTCCCCCCAATTTCTTGTGGCATATAACATTTGAGAACACTTTCTTTTGCCATTTCTTTTTGATTTTTGGCAATTCAACACTTGACAACTTTCAACTTTTCTTTGCATTTCTTTTGAACATTTTCAAAGTCACCCCATATGTAGTGAGGGTGGCTTATATTTGAAGCTTTAGGAGTTCTATTTTTGCTCCTCTTTTCATTTGATGCATTTTTTTGCAAACTTTCTTTCACTTTTCATTTCATTGAACTTAAATTGATTTCTATTTGTGCCCATTCCCTTTGATGACAAAAATATGGTAGAACATGGATGATGTATGGATGGATGCATGGTTTCAAGGGTCACCTTGGAATAAACGGTAGCCAAGGAGTTATCACACCACAAGGTACTCTTGACTAGGACTTAAACCATGGGTCAAAGGATACTAGCATGACACATCCTAGGGTGTTTTACAAGTATTCTAACAAGCAAAGTCTTAAGAAGAAAAAGCATCTACTAGGGCCTATATACACTTGTCAAGCTTCCCAAATAGACGGTTTCACAAAATTTTTCTAACCATGCAAAACTACATGCCATGATGTAACTAACATTTATACATCCTAATGCAAATGATTCTACCAACTAATATGCCAAATAAACTAAATGCAAGTCCTAAATTCACATTGTTATACCGCATCAATCAAAATAAAGCCACATAGTCATTAACATAAAGAGGAAAAAGGAGATTGGAAAGATCATACCATGCGGTCTTCAATATCCTCATGTCTCGGATGTGGCGTAGTCAATCAATGTGAACAAGGATGAACAAACACAATATATACAAGACTACACTACAAAGGAAATGAACATGTTTTGAATTTTTGAATTTTTCAAATTTTATGGTTTTTGTTTTTATGAAATTAAAAGACATATTTTTGTGATTTTTCGAAATTTTTCAATTTTTATGCATTTTTGGAATATAAATTCCCATCCCCCACTTTATTTTGGACATTGTCCTCAATGTACATGTAGGAGTAGGAATGAAAAAGAAATACATGTTTTTGGATTTTTGATTTTTTTGAAATAAAGTACAAATGCAATGATATGGTATGAATGAATGCATGCTCTAACTAAATGCAATTCTATATGACATATATAACAAATGAATGCAATTTACACTAGATGATGCATGATTTTTAGTGAACTATGGTCACCTATGATCAAACCTCCCCAAACCGATTTAAACACTATTTCTAATGTATAAATGAATAGGTTTGGCCATTAGTGACTATGCATGAATTATAGTCTATATGCAACTATCTACATGAATCATATGAAATATATTACAATGCAAACTAATGTAAATGAACTAACTAATGCAAATGCAATATGAAATATAATACAAATGCAAGCTAAATGTATATGTATATAACTAAATGCAAGTGTAAATGTAATGCAAAGAGAAAGGAAAGGATATCTTACAAATGGTGGTTTGAGGGAGGACTCCACCAAACTCATTCCGTCTTGCCATGATTATTGATGTTGTCCATGTTGCTTAATGCTCTCAACAACCGGTCAAAGGCTTTTGAATGGGCTTCATATAAGCACAAATAGGAGATTGGCGATGTCAAAACGTAGTTTAGCCATCTTGGCTTGGAATAGAACTTGCCGAACACTCTCCCATTTGTTTTGCCCTTGGAACTTGGCTTCTTACAATGCTTCAAACTAGCAAGCACATGATTCTTGTCAATACAATGTATGAAGTATTGCCCATATTCATCCGGAGGCTTCCACTCTTTACCATCTCTTTCAAATTCTATGATGATAGAGCATTGATTCATCAATCCTTCAATAGTAGAAGGAGAGTTCTCATTTCTTTGATGAGGGGATAGTTGAAGGATAAGATGTGGAGGAGTCACCTTCTCACCATTGAGGTCATTCATGCTTTCATTATCTTCACTTTCTTCTTGACCCTCCTTAGAACTTGAACCATTTCCAAAGAAAAGAGCTTCAATTTCTTCCAAACTATGATCAAAGATGCCAACATCATAGTTTTCCTCTTGATCTCTCAATTCCCCAAAGATTGCAAGTTCAAATTCATCAACCTCTTCTTTCAAAGTTTTACCTCCACTCCCATAAGTGTCAAGGGAACACACTTCCTCTACATGGGTCATAGAGGGAAATTGTGGTGGGAGGTCTTCCTCATCATAATCATAGGTGTCCCAAATTGGAGAAGCAAGGCTAGTGTGGGAGCTAGATACATGAGGCAATTTAGACAAAGTGCTTGTCTCATAATTGGCCTCCAATTCATTGCTCTCCTCTCCAAATTCATCATGCTTCAATTCATCATCCACTCTTGGTCCATAATCAATCAAGCACTTCCCTTCTTCAAAAGTAACATCTTCATATTCACATCTATCATGAATGTTTGTAATGTTGGGTACAAGTTGGAATATGGGATGTTCAATACTTATGAATTTAGGAGGTGGTGGGGGATTCAAAAGAGTAGCTTCACAATGCCATCCAAATTCTTCTTCACCCTCATTATCTTCCCCTTCTTCTTCATTTAGCATTTGGGTGGCTTCCATTTGGGCAATTTGATTTGCCAACTTCTCACCATTAGTAACAATGTTTTTGAGAACATTTTCCCTAGCTTGGCTCTCTTCTAGCATTTGCATGAAGAGATTTTGTTGGCACCTTAACATTTGGAGAACCACACTTTGCATGTCAAGATTATGCTCATTCTCTTGTTGTGGGTACATGGGAACTTGGTGGTATGGGGGTTCATTGTAGGATGACATTTGGCATTGATTGTAAAGTGGGTTTTGGGAGGGTGGTTGTTGTGGATGTTGGATGTGGGGGCTTTGGTAAGAAAAGTTGGGGTAGTGGTTAGGATTTTCATTGTATGAGTAGTAACGTAGGTTTGTGTTGACTTGCTCCTCAAACTCTCCATACCCATAGTCATACCCAAAAGATCCACCACATACTCCATGTGCCAAGCCTTCGGTCATTATCATAGCTAGGACAAAGATATAACTACAAACAAGGAAACTACAAGAAAATGGTAAAAACAATCCTTGAGGAACAAGTTCCTCAAGGTAAAAGCACGATCAAAATAGACAAACAAGTAAGAACTTAATCACATAGCACCGTCCCCGGCAACGGCGCCATTTTGATATGGGTGATGTCGTCGGGTCACATCCAATCAAACACATTTATAATACTCAACATACAACTAGTTAGCGGTAAGTCGAGGTCGATCCATGGGACGGTGTGCTTTGGGTTCTAAGTCTATCTATCTCAATTTATGCTAGTGTCACAATTTGGTTGGGTTTGTAGTTGTGTTCTAGACTAATAAAAGCAATAAAGTGAAACAAGCAATAAAAGAAGGATGTAAACAAATGATTAAAAGTGCTAGGATATCATGGGGTCATAGGGGATTCATGGTGTTGATCATACAAACATGTTTATAAGGTTGCAAGCAATTAATGTTGTGGAGGAACTGAGTTGGGTTATATCTTACGGTTCTTAGGAAGAGTTGGGTCCCAGAGCCGAATCGATTAGATTGTACAACACCTACAAGTCGACTTACTTTCCTCCTAATCAACTTCTATGCATGGTCTAACAAGACTCGAGTTGGTTTATATCTTACGAGTCAAGTTGAGTAGATAAGAGATGGTAAAAATGCAAGGATTCATAGGCTTAGCATTTCATCAAACATAACATGTGCATAAAGTTGACATCACAACAAGCAAGCAATTTAATCATGTGAACATATTAGATTAAGCATGAATCAATCCCCATGTTTGTTTCCCTTAATTACCCACTAATCCTAGCTAAGAGACTACTCACTCATTATCAAGTTTAACATGCTAACAAGGTTGTCAATCATATTAACAAGGTAAAACTTGATGAACAAGTAAGAAAGATTAACAATAATTAAAACAAGGATTAAGAGAGTTATACCTATGGAGATTACAAAATAATAATGCAAAGAATAATAGAAGAAATTGATGATTGATGGAAGGTTGTCAATCTCCCAATAAACCCAAATGATCTTCTAATTACGCAATAATAAACTTGAATTACTCAATAATAAATGCGATTAGAGCTCAGATCACAAGCTTTAAACAGGGTCCTGATGAGGATTTTCATGAGGCATGGGTCCGTTTCAAGAGACTGGTGGGATCTATTCCGCACCATGGGTTCGAGCAATGGTTCCTGTGTAATCAATTCTATAATGGAATTTATGATGATCAGAGGGCTATCCTGGATGCTGCAGCTAATGGCAGATTCCAGGAGAATAGTGGAGAGACTAAGGGGATGAAGATTATTGAAGATATGGCCACCCATAAAGCTGAGCATGGAAATTCTAGAGGGAATCAGAGAAGAGCAGCTGAATCTCCTACTACAGCTGCAATAGAGGCCCCTACTGCGAGATTTGACAAGCTAGATTTTGGGGGATCCCAAAAAGGTGGGATATATAAAGTTAATGCAGTTTCAGACGGTCCCTTTACATGTAAAAGATGTGGAGGAGAGGGACATGTTTCGGAGTTTTGTACTAGTTCGAATGAAACATGTGCTGCTTTTCAAAATTTTAGGCAGACTGGTACTTATCCCGATCCCTCTAATGTCCACCCCAATTTGAGGTGGACTAACCAGAATGTCCTTAATCCGGCTTTACAGCAGCAGCAAAACTATGTGCCCCCTCATAAGCAGCAGCAGTATCAAAAGCCTCCCTATGTGCCTCAGCAGCAGCAATTTCAAGGTTCTGATATTTCTGAATTGAAATACATGGTTTAGAATTTGTCGGGTTTGCTGCAAAAGAAGTCTCTAACTAGAGAGACTTCGACAAAAATGTTGGAGAGTCAAATTGCCCAATTGGCAAGCAAAAGTGCAACTAGAGCTCCGGGGCATTTACCGTCGCAGCCGGATAAAAAAGAGACTCTAAATGCGATTACTTTAAGGAGTGGGTCTACCCTTGATGGGCCCAATATGGTCGAAGATGTTACTAAAAAAGATGAGGCGGAACCGAGTAAGAAAAAGGCTGAAATGAACAGTAGCAAGAAAAAGACGATCAGCAGGTATATCAGTCGATCGACTGATGCACCCGGTCGATCGGCCAGCTCGGGTAACAGTGAAGTTTCTGGTCCTGAGGAAGCCAGTCGATCGACTGAGCTACATGGTCGATCGACTGAAGATACGTCTGATCGTGAACCTTTTCGTCTTCCAATGCCAGATAACTTGAGGGACTACTAATTTCGGGGTACGACGACTCCGAAATTATCGAGGCAAGATCCAAATGCTGATGGGTCAGTTCCGGTTAAAAAGTATGACCCTGCAACGGTTAATGGTTCATTCCTGAGACGGTCTGAAGAAGGTTCGAGCTACAACAAGGACAAAATAGTGGATTTTCAGCCTAAATCCATTGATGCCGGTATAAGAGACCTAGAGGAGAGGGCTAAGTTGCTTCTTACAGCCCCTTATCCGGAGATATTGGTGCCGACAAAGGAACATGTATTGTTTAACAAGTTTGAAAATATTATTCGTAGTTTAAATGTGCAAGTTCCTTTCTTAGAATTAGTTAATCAAGTGCCTGCCTATATGAAATTTATGAAGCAGCTGTTGTCTAAAAAGAAGTCACTTGATACTATGCAATCTGTCGCACTAACTGAGGAGTCATGTTCCTATTTAACTCACACTGCTCCACATAAGTTAGCTGACCCTGGTAGCTGTTCTGTTCCTTGTAATATTGGTACCTTCTCAATTGAGTAGGCATTATCTGATCTAGGAGCCAGCATTAGTGTTATGCCTTTGAGTCTTGCTAAGAAATTGAAATTGACCAAGTTTGCAGTTACTAATATGACTGTACAGATGGCTGATCGTTCTGCGGTCCAGCCTATAGGAGTCTTAGAGGACATTCCTGTGCAAATAGGAAAGTTCTTTTTTCCAGTTGACTTCATTGTGCTAGATATACCCGAGGATGCTCACATCCCTATCATTTTGGGTAGACGATTTCTGCACACTGCTGGTGCAGTTATAGATGTTGGCTCAGGGACATTGACCTTTAAGGTAGGGAAACAGTCTATTGTTTTTGCCCAGACCTATAAGAAGAAGGATGCTATGTACCCAGTAACTTGCAACGTACTAAAATCTTATGTTGTGTTGCCTGATGATACGGTCGTTATGTACCAAAAATAAATACCAAGCTACTACTAACAGAATTCAGCGTTAAGTAGGGTCGATCTCCAGAGGGAGGCGGTCACTATCTACTTGTCTATTCGGTCTGTCTATGTCACAAGTTGGGGGTTTTGAGTTGTTTGACTAAACTAAAAAAGATAAAGCAAGAGAAATAGAAATGAGAGGAATTAACAAGCAAGGGGGAGAGGACTGGGATTTTGGGTCATCAATGAACGTCAGTCAATCGCAGTTAAGGTCACAGATCAGTCGATGTGTCGATCTAAGGGGCAATGAATATCTCCTTTCGGTCTCAATTCGCCCTAAAATGCCATTAGCTTAACTTTCGCCCTCACTAAAGCATCTTATTGTTCACTACGGGTCTCACCCCTTCCAACCTTTCGGTCTAGGTCAAGGCTTACCAAAATTAAAAGGCTAATTGCATCGATTCAACTAGCAGGATACAATTATAGCAGTGATTAACAACATAGACTAAAACAACAACGACAACCCATAAACCTAATTAGTAATTTAACATTTGTCCATTGAATCACCTAATCCTAGCAAGAGAGAATTAGCTAGACATAAATAAAGAAAGAACAAGAATAAAGGGAAGAAAAACAATAAGCATTAATTAAATTAAAGAAAAAAGGGAAAGGAAGAAAGTTACAGTAGAAAAGGATCCGGAAAATAGGAGAGAAAATAATATTCAACATTAACCAGAGGAAAAAGTAATGTGTGATGTGTGAAGTATGATAAGAGAGCCCCCTTAACCTAATTATGAAAGCTTAAATAGGAAAACAAAAGTCTATCCCGAAATTAAGCCCAACACGGGTTAATTAATCCCGCGTAATATTAAAACCACTCAATCGAGTAACTTTAAATCACTCGATCGAGTAAAATTAAGCTTAAACCACTCGATCGAGTAGAAAATCTACTCGACCGAGTAAACCTTAAATTGAATCTACTCGATCGAGTAGAAAAAAGACTCGATCGAACATAAATCTACTCGATCGAGTACTTTCCAACACACAATTCCTGCTTCGCGCACTGAATTTCAAACGGCGGCCATTTTTTCGTTGCTTGGGAAAACAGGGCGATTCTGGTGGCGTTGGAAAGCTAAGAGGACTAGCAATTTGAATATCAGTTGTGGAACTCGAGGTATGGCTCTTCAAAGTAGGCACTAGCAATTTGAAGGTCTTGCTTTGCTCGCCTAGCTATCTTTCTTCTTTGCGCATCTCAAAATAGGTACATTCCCGCTCCAAATTCACTCTTCCTCCAAATGCATGCTAAACGGACGGTAGAAGGCTTAATTTCACTACTTTCTGGTTCATTTCTGCAAATAAGACAAAACAAACCAAATTAGCATATTCGGGGCATTTCGTAGCATAAAACTACGATAATAGCATAGAAATACGTGCATAAAAAGGCCTAAAAAGACTATATAAAATGCACGTATCACCTGATATGCCTGCCCCTATGCCTAATTCTGCTATAACACCTTCGCCCCAGACTGGGAGCAAATTGGAGGAAGATCCTTCTATTTTGACTGTTGCAGGAGCTGATTTGGGGAATTTAGAGCTGCATGTTGCTCCAGTTGTGAGGGAGCCCATTGTGCAGAGAGGCGGTCTAGGGTGTCTTAGCTATGCAACTGATGAGGAGCCTGATGAGGAGCCAGTCAAGGTGACAGAGTCCGATTTGGATTTTGATGAGCTAGACGAGGTCAGTGATTGGGAAGATGTTAGAGACGTTGATCCGTTGAGTTCTGCGGATATTGGAGTTGTTAGGAGCCCCGCTGAGGAGATGAGTACTGTAGAGGCTACCTCTTTTAGCCAGAAGCCGAGCAAGTGGGCCATTCCGTGGCCATTCTTAATCAACTATTAGTTGACTAAGACTTTTTAAAAACATTTTATTGCTTTTGTTTGACTTTTTATTGCTTTGGTGTGCGCGAGACTTTGTTTTTTTTTAAAGTTTGGTTAGGATTTAATGACTTTAGACTGTTACTTTGGGTTTTGCGCAATTTTGGGCGCATTATTATGTTTGCAGGTCCATAGACCATATTAGCTCAATTTATTGAGCTAATTCGAAGAAATCAGAAACTTAGAGCAGGTATCTCCGTCGATCGACTAGCTTGTGTGGTCGATCGACTGGCTGGTATGGTCGCTCGACCGCCTTCGCTGTTGTACCTGTTCACGACCATTCTCCTGCTGTGTTTGGTCGATTTGTGGAGTAGAGGGAGTATTTTCTCCACTTTTTTCTTCGATTCATTTCTGTTTTCTTCTATTTTTTACTTGGCACATATTTTTGCGTTTCATAAATTGCTTTCTCGGATTATGCACGGTATTGTTTGTCTTTTAAGGTACCTTACGGTAGCACTGCTGGCTAACGAAATAGCCTACCTTACGCGGGTTTTGGGAGGTTTCCTTTAAGGCTCTTAAAATCTTGTGAGTATTCCGAGTTTAGCTTCATGTTTTGATTGCTTAATTTACCGCAAATCCCGTTTCCTTTGCTATTTTCATTATATGATTTTGCACAATGGGGACATTGTGTGATTTCGTTTGGGGAAGGGTTTTGCGTCGCATTCATTCTGTTTTGCATTCACGTTTACTGCATTTTATGTCTTGCATTTTTATTTATTTTCCCTTATATATACAAAAGTTCAAAAAATTGAAAATTTTCAAAAATTCAAAAAATGCATGTTTATTTTAGCATGTAGGTCGAATCGGAACGGTAGTAGTCCAATGATGACATTGCATTTTCATCTGTTTACGCCTAAGCCTTGTTAATTGACATGTTATTAGTAGAATCACATGTGCATATCTACAAGTTTTTGTTAATTTATTCGCTGAATCGTGAGACTTGACTCAGATTTATGGCAAACTACATCATCTTCTGAGATTTAGAGCCTATAACTGGTGTCATTCATGACCAGTTTATCTAGGATTGTGAGTAGTTACTCCTTGTAAGACATGTTCCATCAATATGCATAAATATGAACTTTATCTGCTGAATACCTATATGCATTCGGTCTGTTGACATATGTGGAAGAGGTCTCCTTTATTCATTTTGCCCATAAGCTTCACATAGCCAAAAATAGCCTTTTATCCCTTTAACAACATCCTATATTCAGCCTGCCTTTGTCAAGCTAGTAGTATTAGTCTTTGGGAGTGTTCTTATCATTTTGGTTATATTTGCTCTTATTTAGAATGTTGGTGAAATGATTGAAGGGAAAGAAAAGAAAAGAAAAATAAAAAAGGAAAAAAATGATTCGAGAAAAAAAGGGATCAGTCGATCGACCGTCCCACTTGGTCGATCGACTGCTTGCTGTAGTAGCAAAAGAAAATTCGAAAAATCACATGGTTGTTATTATTATTAGATAATTATTTTGTTCCCATGTCGCGATTAATATTATTTGGGGAATTAATATATTGTGGAATTGTGAGATTAGTGCTTGATATTTAGCACCGTTTCGATTGAAATCTTGAGTATGAAGTTGGGATGTTGTTATAATTTGGTTTTCAGTAATTACTAGCTTGGCTTTAACTCTGCTTTCCCAAATTCATTTTAGCCCTTTCTTACCCATACCTCACATATCCAAAATTGCCTCGGCATGTGTCATGGTCTTTTATGGTTGGAATGCATATGTACGGTTGTAGAGATTATTTTCATATTAGACTACAAGCATGTTCTTATAGGTCGTAGTCAGGTGAATGTCATTACAAAATTACATCTTTCTATCTTTTACATATATTCACCTGTGCTTATGTGTGATATGAGCGACCCATGAGAGTCCATAATGATAAGTCTCTATAGTTGACAGTTCATCAATTTTTAACGACTACATCACTCGTTTGCATGATTCATATTGCTAATTGATTGTTAGTTGTTGCATTAAACTGGTTTAGGCTTTACAGTTTGCATTTTGCTTTGAGAATGAACGCGTTCCATTAGGTTTTAAGATCGAGTCTAGTTCTTGCTTGGGGACAAGCAAGGGTTTGGTTTGGGGAAGTTTGATGCGTGTCCTAAATATGATGTTTTACACCCTATTTAACACGCATTTAAGAGCTCAATTATGTAGTTTATGCTACTATTTTCCCTATTTCCGTCTACTTTTGTGTTTTTGTGTAATATTGCAGAAATGTGAAAAATCCAGCGAAAATCGAGCCGAATCCGTCCCTAAGTGCTTGGCATAGGATTTGACATGAAGATTTGACTCGGGAAATGAACTTGGTGCGCGTAGAAAGGCCTGAAAGATATATTTGCGAGTGTTTTACAAGCGGATTACCAGCTAACTTGGTCTATGGACTGACCTACATCGTCTATAGACTATCAGAATGCTGAACAGTTGACTGCAGGAAGAGCAGTCAGTCGATCGACTGGTCCCAGTGGTCGATCGACCACACCACGAGACTGACAAGCAAACTAAAAGACGAGAGTTAGAAGCCCACTTGTAATTAGGTTTTAGGAATAAGAATCACGCTATATTCCTATATAACGTGAACCATATGGTTCTGAAGGGGCATGAGGTTATTTTAGGGATCGAATTAATTAGGGTTCAATACACAGTAGTTGAATTTTGGATTATTTCATTAATCCAGATTAGTTTTCATCAATAAAATTTTCTTTTCGTATTGGGTTTTGGTCTTTTCTCTTCAATTCTTCTTTACGGTATTCCTCTGTTCCTTTGTTTAATTTCATTGCTTTAATTCTTCCGTAGTTTAGAATTGCTAGTTTAGATTTCCAAAAGCCAAATCCTAGTTTCATGTTAGTTATTTATTTAGTTAATTCAATTATGAATTCAATTGCTTTATTTGTTAATTTTATTGTTGTTATTATCACCATCATGTGTAGCTAAATCCTACGTGCTAAGATGTAGGGGATCTGTAGGTTAGATGGTTTCGACAATAGGTAACCTATTATCGGGCTCGGGTCGATCGACTGACTTCGTTGGTCGATCGACTGGGTCCGTAGGTCGATCGACCGCCCTGCATGGTTGATCGACTGCCACATGTTAGATTAGCTTCGACTAAATTAATTTAATTGCTATATTTGACGAATCGAGTGCACGCGACTAGTTGAATGCTTAGGAATTGACCGACCCGATAGATCGAAAGATAGGGGAGGGAAATAGACTATTTATTTCCTTTAATTGCTCATTTAATTGTTTAAGTTTAATTTTATTTTTATTGCCCTTTAGTTATACATCATGCAAATCAACCCCGCCCCGAAACTGTTACTTTTGACTTAAATTAGACAACTTTAAATTGCTTGCCTCCTTGTGGTTCGACCCTGACTGCCACTATCTATAGTAGTAGTTTGGATAATAAATTTTATTTTTGGTACTCCATGACGGTATCAAGTGGTTTTATACTGCTCGATCGAGAGGTTTTGAGTTTTCACGGGCTTAATTAAACCGTGTTGCCTTATTTCGTTTATGGACTTAGTTTTTCCTATTTAAGCATTCATAATTAGGTTATTAATTACGTTTTACTCATCTTTAGAATGACACTTTTTTACTCTCTTAATTTCTCTCTAATAGTCTTCACTGTAAACTTGCTCTTGGATTTCTTTGCTTGGATTTTGGTTGTTCTTACGCCGGCTCTCTTGCGATTGTAATCTCTCTTCCTTTATTAATCTTAATCTCGTTATTTGTTGCTTTAATTCCTTGTTCTTCTCTTAATTAATTTCTGCCCTAGTCTGTTTTATGGTTAATCATTGCCATTGCATCATGCCTTTAATTATTACATTCATCATTATTATTATTGATAATATTAGTAATATGAGTAGCGAAATCCTTTCATGTTGGGATTAGGGAATCCATGGTATGATTGTGACGATGTAGGGAATAGGCCAAATGATTTATTTGTGAGAATCTGTACCCATGGCAATTTAAATATAATACCGACTTAGTTGAGTGCACGCTTCTAAGTTATCTTTAATTTGGTTAAATTTACTCATGGATCGGAAGATTGGATTAATTAGACCTGCTATGAACAGTAGATTACCCTGACGAGGACGAAAGTTAAGTTAGTGGAAATCTAGGATAGAAAGTGGACCGGAAGGACATTTCCTCTATCCGTCTCACAGTGGATTATCTAGGCTATTTGCAGCTGAGTCGATAGACTACCATGGTGAACAGAAATCCTGACATGTTCTCTCTCATTTGATCACCTCTATTATATTTTCTGTCTTTTATTTCTCTTTCTTTATTGCTCTTTCCTTTAAGCCTTTATTAGTTTAGAAACCAAATTTAAACCCCCCCATTTAGTGACCTAAATAGACGGACCTTAACAGATATCTTGCCTCCATGTGGAAATCGACCCGACTTCCCTAGCTATATTAGTTAGTGCCAGTTGGTTATTTTCGGTAGGTACACGACTAGCCTGTCAAATTTTGGCGCCGTTGCCGGGGAGGCAATAGCCATATCTGTTTTTGTTTTTGTTTATTTTTATCCGTCTCAGGGAATTTTTTTTCCTTGAGACAGTTCTCATTTATCTCTTTCAGTATTGTGTATGCCCAGGTCAAACAGGTCGGAGTTAGTTCCAGCTGATTCTGAGCCAGAAAGACTATTTCGGCATAGATTCCGTCTGCAAAGAGAACGTCGAAGGGAAGACTTGAGTACTTTCGAGCCCGAGCTACAACATCTTTTATTTGCAGAAGACTAGTCTTTAGAAGAAGATAATCTCATTTCTGCCAAAGAACCAGTAAAGATGCTGAACATTGCAAGTCACTCGGAGCCTAAAGCATCCTCTATTCCTAAAGGTTTCAACCTCCAAACTGAGAACGGTAACACTTTTGATATCCGACCGTCTTACATAAATCTGGTGGAGAGAAACCTGTACAGGGGGTGGCGGGTGAAGACCCAAGGAAGCACATGGAGGTCTTTACTGATTACTGTTCTACTATTCCCGCTACAAAGGGAGTAACACAGGATAAGATAAAGGAAGTACTTTTTCCTTTTTCTCTGACTGACTCAGCCCGTGAATGGCCGACTGATCTTGACCGGACTGTTGCTGGTATCCCCAACTGGGAGACTCTCGCACTTGTCTTCTATAAAAGATACTTCCCTCCTCAACGCACTAATCAACTAAGGGGTAAGATTACTAGTTTCAAGCAGGCACCTGATGAGACTTTCAATGAAGCTTGGTGTCGGTTCAAGATGTTGGTGAGGTGTCTTCCTCACCATGGTTTTGATCAATAGTTTTTGTGCAACCAGTTCTATAATAGGTTGTACGACGACCACAAAGCTATACTAGATGCCTTATCCAACGGAAGATTTCAGAAAAATATTGATGATGATAAGGGATGGGGCATTATTGAGGAGATGGCGATCCATTGTGCTAAATATGGGAACCCACGGGACGGTATTCGAACGGTCCATTCAGTTGATAAGGCAGTCCTTGCTCAGCTAGAAGCTATAAATGCCCGGTTTGATAGATAGGAGCTGCAATCTGTCGGGGAGCCACAGACAGTTCATTTGTTGACTAGACAGGAAACTGTTATTTGTGAGAGGTGTGGAAGTGATGACGGTCATACTGCTATTGACTGTCTTACTGAGAAACAACAAGTTCTTTCCTTTCAGCAATATAGGCAAGGAGGAGGTTCTTATTACAACAACCAAGGGGCAGTCTATCTCAATTTGAGGTGGACAAGTCAAAATGTTCTTAATCCCACTCCTCCACCGCAGCAACAGCAGCCATATGTCCCTCCTCATAAAGCTCAACAAGGCTTCCAAAAGCCTCCTTCCTTTCCTCCACCGAATCTAGGCGCATAATCTTCAACTGGGGTAAGTGAGTTAGCTGAGTTAAAGACAATGCTCCAGTCGTTGACAAAGCAATGGCAGCTAAGTGACCAACAGAAAGAAGCATGCATCAAGTCACTTGAAACTCAAGTTGCCGTCTCAATCTGAGAAAAATCCACACGAGACGATAAAATTTGATTAATTTCAGAAGTGGTCGTTTATATGAAGGACCAAAATTGTCAACTTTAGATGATATTGTGGGAAATAAATCTGTATACTTCCCTTAAACTAGAAGGATTATAAAGATTTAATAAAGATGATCTAAGGTCATAAAATAAAATACATAAACATAAGTAAAAAGATTTAGAATTAACCTTCGGTCCTAGCAAATATGGCCTAAGAACAATATCAAAATTGATATTCGCCTATTAGTTGCACCCAAGACGATCTGAGATATGCCCTTTGATTATGCTAGAAATCAATCTAAAATTTTCTGTAAAATTTAATTGTCTTTGTGTTCTTGTGATGAGAAAGAGGAGGCTAGGTCAAGAAAAAACATTAGGGTAGAAATAAATCTCTACCTTTCTTTTTATACAGACCGAAACTTGAAGTCCATTAGGAAAAGAAAAGCTTCCCTAACTTCGGCCAAGTGAACCGAAATAAGAGTATTTTTCTCCTTATTTTGGTCTTTCCAAAAATATATAAAGTGTGTTAAATTGTCATCTAGTGAGGATCGAACCCATGACCTCTTGGCTTGTGCACCCTCACTATTACCACTATGACACATTCAACTTGTTGATATTAAATACAACTGATTATATTTAACTACGAATTAACAGATTAATACGTCCAAACTAACCTTATATATATTTAATTTAAATATAACTTATTATATTGAATTTACGAATTGACAGTTAATTCGTCTCAACTTAATATTATTTAATTTTCATTAAATAATTATCTCATCAACACATTGACTAACTTTTTAGTCATTTTGGGCATCAATGTAATTATATTTCTATAACCACATTTCTCAAACACGTCCTATAGGTGTGACCTTTAGGTACCAGTTGATCACCGCCATCTGTATGATAATAACGTCAAACTTTCTAGCAAGCCAACCGTTATTAGGTAAACGTTAATCAACTGATTAAATATACGAAGTATACCCTAGTGAACCTGTAAGAGATTTACAAATGTTATCACACTAATTTGTGGAGGACACCAGCTCCAACAAACTCTCACTTGTCCTCACAAGTGTATGTGCGATAACCGATTCTCATATCCTATAAAATTTCTCCCACTCAATGTAAAACAATTTGCGAATCCGAATTCACAAAGGTCGTATTTTTACAAGCGATCGATATCAAGAGTGGTTTTCCCGACTAGAGAGTAACTTAACCGATAAACGAATCAACATTCGAGCATGGCCATGCATTTCGCTTACAACTCCTTGAGTGGCCCCGAGAAATAACTATACCGATAAGGGTTGGATATTTTCCTCAACTCGAATCCTGCAGATGTAAGCACAAGATGAAATGACCCAGAAAAAATCTACTTAGCCCCAGTTACGGTAGACCGTGAGAAAGAAACCAAAGTCACCCAAAAACTGCCTTAATCTCATAAGACAGTTGATAGTAAAAAGAATCGACTCTAGGAACACAATGGATGTCCTATCCACGACCTGGTACCGAATGTTTATAAAAATTTAGGACTCCATTACGTTGTCACAAAAAGTTGTCCTACGAGGTATCGTCATAATCTCGTATCTATGATCGATTAGTCAACCGTTTAACTTATGGCTCGTTGAACCCACCATTAATCGACTGCACAATTTAATAGCCGGAGTTATCAGCTCACATTGGCTATTACAGACCAAAACAAATATAATGTAATTCAGTTCACTTTGTGGCGTTCAATGTTGTCAGTACAATCCACATGAAAAAACAAAATATTATATATAAAACGATGAAATTATAGTATATGAAAAAGATAACATATCGAATTCATAATCAGCTACTATAACTCAGGTACACGTTTAATTCTCATGGAGAAAACGTGCCTTCCTTGCTTATCATATTTCTATGGCTCAGTAGTAGAATCTGCTACAACTTCCTGTTTGGAACTATTCCAGCTGACCGCAGCACCATTAAGAGTAAGAACGAATCTAGAATGAGATTTCCAATCATCTCGGTCCGTTTGGAAGCTAGCCTCTGTGTAACCGATTGCGCATAGCTTAGTATCTCCTCCATAAGTGAATACCCAATCCTTAGTCCTCCGTAGGTACTTGAGGATGTTTTTAACAGCTATCCAGTATGTTTCACCTGGAGTCTTTTGGTACCGACTCGTCATACTCAATGCATATGCCACGTCTGGACGTGTGCATATAATGGCATACATGATCGATCCTATTGCAGATGCATAAGGAACACGACTCATGCGCTCAATCCCTTCAAAGCGTCGCAGTGGACTCGAGACTTGCTCAACCGCATCCCGCCGTCATAGGAAGGTTCCCCTTCTTGGAGTTGGTCAGGCTGAACCTCTCAAGAACCATATCCAAATAAGACTCCTGACTAAGTGATAACGTCCGTCGTGATCTATCTCGGTAGATACGGATTCCTAAAATGCGCTGTGCCTCACCCAGATCTTTCATCTGGAAATGGTTCTTCAACCATTCTTTAACCGAAGATAGGGGAGGAATGTCATTCCCAATCAAGAGTATGTCATCGACATACAATATTAAGAACACAATCTTGCTCCCACTCGACTTGATATATAAGCATGGTTCTTCGACCGATCGAGTGAAACCATACTCTTTTATCACTTGGTCGAAACGATGATTCCAACTCTGAGCAGCTTGCTTAAGTCCATAAATGGAACACTTAAGCTTTCATACCTTCTTAGGATGTTTAGGATTTATGAACCCTTCGGGTTGCACCATGTGCAACTCTTCCTCCAAATAACCGTTTAAGAAGGCGGTTTTCACATCCATTTGCCAAATCTCATAATCATGAAATGCGGCAATCGCTAAGATTATCTTAATGGAACGTAGCATGACTACAGGTGCAAAAATCTCATCATAATGCAATCCTTGAACTTGAGTGAAACCTTTTGCCACAAGTCGTGCCTTATATATATCTGGTTGTGCGTCTACAGAACGCTTTATTTTGTAAAGCCATTTGCACTGTAGAGATTTTACCTTATTAGGTAAATCAACTAGATGCCATACGTTATTCTCATACATGGAGTCCATCTCGGATTGCATGGCTTCGAGCCATAGCTTTGAGTCGGAACAGGCCATAGCACCTTTATAGGTTGCGGGTTCATTACTTTCTAGAAGTAAAACGTCATTCTCCTCGACCATACCAATGTATCTGTCCGGAGGATGAGAGTCTCTACCCGACCTCCTAGGTTCCTCAGGAATATTAACCGTATCATCAGTTGGAGGTACAGCTTCCTCCATCTGTTCCTCGGTTGTTGGTTCTGGAATCTCCGACAGCTCGAAGGTTCTATTACTCGACTTGTTCTCGAGAAATTCTTTCTCTAAGAACGTCGCACTAGCCGCAACAAAAACTCGATGTTCGGTTGGCGAATAGAAGTAATGACCAAATGTTCCTTTTGGATAACCTATAAAGTATGTCTTGACCGATCGCGGGCCGAGCTTATCCTCGTGTCTCCACTTGACATAAGCCTCGCAGCCCCAAACCCGAATAAAGGACAAGTTAGGTACTGTTCCCTTCCACATTTCATATGGGGTCTTGTCGGCATGACTTTAGACGGACTTCGGTTAAGTATAAGAGCAGCTGACAAAAGAGCATAACCCCATAATGAATCAGGCACTATGGTGTGACTCATCATGGATCGAACCATATCAAGTAAGGTTCGATTTCTCCGTTCGGACACACCATTTAATTGAGGTGTTCCAGGTGGAGTTAATCGTAGAGCGATTCCACGATCTTTCGGTGTTAATCAAACTCATTTGAAAGATATTCGCCACCCCGATCTGAATGGAGTGCTTTAATCTTTCTACCTAGTTGGTTCTGTACCCTATTCTGGTATTCCTTGAATTTCTCAAAGAACTCACTTTTATGCTTCATTAAGTAGACATATCCGTATCTACTCAAATTGTCCGTGAAAGTGATAAAATATCTATAG
Source organism: Silene latifolia (assembly GCF_048544455.1). NCBI lineage: Eukaryota > Viridiplantae > Streptophyta > Magnoliopsida > Caryophyllales > Caryophyllaceae > Silene > Silene latifolia. The sequence continues at coordinate 221,156,114 of NC_133538.1, read as the reverse complement.
CCATCTCTAGCGGTAATTGACATAGGTCCACATACATCCGTATGTATGAGTCCTAATAGGTCACTAGCGCGCATTCCAACACCTTTGAAGGAAATTTGAGTCATCTTGCCAATGAGACATGATTCACACGTGCCATATGCAGAAAATCCGAATGAGGGAATAGTCCCATTATCGACGAGTTTCTTTACGCGTTTCTCATTTATGTGTCCCATTCGACAATGCCATAGATAGGTTTGATCTTTGTCACCAACCTTTAATTTTTTATTATTCATGTGTAATACTTCCGTGGTTTGATCTAAGATATAAATTCCATTCATGGAAACTGCTTTGCCATAAATCATTTAATTAAAAGAGAAAATATAACTATTATCCTTTATTGAAAATGTAAAACCGTCTTTAGCAAGTACGGAAACAGAAATAATGTTCTTAGATAAACTGGGTACATAGTAACAGTTATTTAAAGATAACTCAAAACCACTAGGGAGTTGGATTACATATGTTCCCTTCGAGGCAGCAGCTACTCGTGCTCCATTCCCGACTCGCAGGTCCACATCACCTTTTTCGAGAGGTATGATGTTCTTTAGGCCCTGCAAATGATTACACAGATGAGAATCACAACCAGTATCTAGTACCCAAGTTCCGAAACTTGTATGGTTAATCTCAATCATATGAATATAAGATGACATACCAACAGGAACGACGCGGCCTGCCTTGATGTCCTCACGGTAGACGGGACAGTTCCTCCTCCAATATCCAGTCTTGTGACAATGGTGGCACTCTATGTCACCGCCCTTGCTCTTTGTCTTGCCCTGTGAGCCACTAGTCTCACCAGGCGCACTCTTACCATTTCCTGGCTTCTTAAACTTTGGCTTACCTACAGCTAGGTGGCCATGAACCTTGCCCTTACCTTTACTCTTGTTGTGAATCGTGAGAACATCCTGCTTCATGCTCCCACTCAATTTCATATCCTTCTCGGTCTGTACGAGAAGGGAGTGTAGCTCATGAGGACTCTTTTTCAAGTCATTCATGTACTAGTTCGCCCTGATAAGGGCAAAACCATCGTGAAGAGAATGAAGCATTCGGTCAATGACAATGCTCTCACTGATTCTACAATTCAGTGACTCCAGTTTCTCGACATTCTCAATCATGTGAAGAATGTGTGGGCTAACCGGTTGGCCCTTCTGGAGTTTCGCATCAAAGAAGCGACATGTATGCTCATATGTAACGATTCTCGGTGCCTTTGAGAACTCGTTAGTGAGCGTGGTGAAAACCTTGTTTGCACCTTGGGCAATGAAGCGTCTATGCAAATTGGTTTCCATTGCAAAGATGAGTACGTTCTTTATCGCACCCGCTTCCATAACGAAATCACTATAAACGAGTGACTCATTGATTCCTGCATTTGGGCCTGGGTTGACCGGTATTGGCTTAGTTAAATACCTGAGCTTACCGTCAGCAGTGGCAGCATTCCGTAGTGTCGCCTCCCAGTCCGCAAAATTGGACCCATCATTCTTCAGTCGAGTGGACTGATTCATTTGGTCCATGAACATTTTAAGCCAGGACGAACGATCTAGTGTGGCACTAGGCATTGGGATTGCGTTATTTCCAGCCATTTGTTGCAACAATATTATTGATAATAAGCGTTTTCTACACTGCGAAAGAAGAATAAAATAATAAGCATGCATCGTTTTTATTTTAAGTCTAATGAACTAATGTCATAACGCGAAGACTCAAAAACATTTATACAATTGATCTCCCTCAAGAATTATATAAATGACCCCAAGACTCAATTCTCTGTAAATTGATAAGCTAACATGTTAGCTAATTCTACCGTTAGAATTCTTGGTCGATAAATTTCTGTAAATACTATCTTTAGTCCATCATAATCACGAGAAACTCTTCGGACTACAATGTTGAGGTAAACTAAGTCAACACAACTACTTACCCAACGTAGAAGGGGTCATATTAGGCCTACCGACGAAGAAGGGACTCATAGATGTTTGCCCTTATAAAGACTAATCTCAATTTCCGTTTTAGAGGAAGATCCCATCAACTATTTTTAATTCATTTTAAGTGAACTATAATCTAGCATGCGAGAATGATTTAAACTAAAGTGATGGCTTATAGATCGTGACATCGCATGTCCATGAAAACTAACATACAACTATATGAGTCAATTTTCATGCATTTTAGTAGTAGGTGGTTTGGTTTTAGGCAGAATATGATGCAATTACTAGCAAGTGAATGAAAAGCAATAAAATGAAAAACGTAAAAAAAACAGAAAAAGTCCTAGTGTGGCCTATCCTATCAAAATGAACAATAAATACAAGTTTGGAATCCATCCTTGGACCCGAGAAGCTTGTCTTGATGTTCCATCTTGATCCATGTAGCGGAGTGAGCTTGAATCTTCATCTTTAGTCTTCTTTGAAATTACAATAAATAAAATTACATAATTGACCTATTAATTACATTCTAATTTCAAAACCCAAAACTAAAATAAAGGAGATTCGAGATCTCATAATTACATAAAAATCATGTTTCCTTAATTACGAAAACATAATTGACTAAGGCCACACTAAGTATTACAAATTACAACCGATTGCAAAATTAAATACGTAAATAAAATTCATTCATTCGATTCATTCAACATAATTAAAAGCATCAACTAAAATAAATTAAACATACATAATACAATACATTAATTATGTTGATTAATTTATCCAAACCACCTATTTAAATTAAATTAAGTGACAATTCCGCAATTTAATCACATTAATTTCATTTCAATCCATATTAAACTTGTAATATGAATTCTATCCGTCAAAATTTTAAACCGCTTTAAAATAACTCGGTATCTTTGAATTGTGAACCGATTCACAATAACTAATTGGCCAAAAATAAAAAAAAACAAAAACCAATTAAAATTGGTTCGGCTGAAAAAATAAACAAAAGTTTTTTTTTTTATTATTTTTAACAGCTACTACACGGCTGATCATAAAAAAAACAGCCCCTTCCCCTTTTTCTTTATTCGGCAATTAAGAAAAAAAACTTCCATAATTTTTTTCGGAAAAAAATCTTTCCTTCTTTTTTTTTTTTTTTCTGATTCGGTAATAGAGAAAAAAAAAACATAAAAACGTTTTTTTTTCACGGCATACCTAAAAAAAAATTGAGCCGTCAAAATTATTTTCCTTTTGCGACAAAAAGCCCTAATACAAAAATTGATGAAGAAAAAAGTTTATAGTTGCTAATAGAACATGGTTTAGCAAATGAATTAACAATCATGATTAATCTTATATGCTAAAACTATATAGCAAAAACAAGTTCTTGTATCAATGACATGATGATACTATATTTATTTTAACTTAATCTGCATTAAATCAAAATCTACCAATTCTCATATGATAATTTTAACCGATTAAAACAATGATATGATCTAAAGAAATTGGATATAAATCATCAAACAAAAGGAAAAACGAAAGAAGAAAAAAAACAGGCCGAAAGATAAAAAAACTCGGCCAAAAAAAAAAATTTTTTTTTTTTTTTTTTTTAGCCGAAAAAAAAAACGAAACCCTAATTTTTTTTCCTGAAAATTAGGTTATAGTTTACATACAAATTTTATGAAAATCATCAAAATTAAAATCGTATCCTATTGCTCTGATACCACTTGTGGGAAATAAATCAGTATATTTCCCTTAAACTAGAAGGATTATAACGATTTAATAAAGATGATCTAAGGTCATAAAATAAAATACATAAACATAAGTAAAAAGATTTAGAATTAACCTTCGGTCCTAGCAAATATGGCCTAAGAACAATATCAAAATTGATATTCGCCTATTAGTTGCACCCAAGACGATCTGAGATATGCCCTTTGATTATGCTAGAAATCAATCTAAAATTTTCTGTAAAATTTAATTGTCTTTGTGTTCTTGTGATGAGAAAGAGGAGGCTAGGTCAAGAAAAAACATTAGGGTAGAAATAAATCTCTACCTTTCTTTTATACTGAGACCAAACTTGAAGTCCATTAGGAAAAGAAAAGCGTCCCTAACTTCGGCCAAGTGAACCGAAATAAGAGTATTTTTCTCCTTATTTTGGTCTTTCCAAAAATATATAAAGTGTGTTAAATTGTCATCTAGTGAGGATCGAACCCATGACCTCTTGGCTTGTGCACCATCACTATTACCACTATGACACATTCAACTTGTTGATATTAAATACAACTGATTATATTTAACTACGAAATAACAGATTAATTCGTCCAAACTAACCTTATATATATTTAATTTAAATATAACTTATTATATTTAATTTATGAATTGACAGTTAATTCGTCTCAACTTAATATTATTTAATTTTCATTAAATAATTATCTCATCAACACATTGACTAACTTTTTAGTCATTTTGGGCATCAATGTAATTATATTTCTATAACCACATTTCTCAAACACGTCCTATAGGTGTGACCTTTAGGGACTAGTTGATCACCGCCATCTGTATGATAATAACGTCAAACTTTCTAGCAAGCCAACTGTTATTAGGTAAACGTTAATCAACTGATTAAATATACGAAGTATACCCTTGTGAACTTGTAAGAGATTTACAAATGTTATCACACTAATTTGTGGAGGACACCAGCTCCAACAGATATATCAGACCCGAGGAAGGCCGTTAATGCTGATAAACAGTCAACTGTAGCTGAAAAGATGCCAAGTACAAAGGAAATACTCGATCGACTAATTTCGGGGGCGATCGAGTAGAATTGAAGCTTAAATCACTCGATCGAAGGGAAATATTACTCGATCGAGTGAACTGGATAATCAAGGGAACGATCGAGAGGTGCAAATCACCCGATCGAGTGAAAAATTGGAAGAATCTGTTCGATCGAGTGGTATTTTACCTCGATCGAACACTGTGCTTATTGAAGAACTCGATCGAGAGCCTGCTATTGCTCGATCGAGTGAAACATCACCTGGAAGGACTCGATCGAGAGGCAAAAAGTCTCTATCGAGTGAAAAAGAGCTTGAACCTGCTGAGACGTTGGAAGAGAGAAACAAAGGGCTCGAGATTCCTATTACCGTGCCTTTCCCGAGGCGATTACAGAGCACGAAAGCAAATCAACAGTTGGGTAAATTTGCCGAGCTCCTGAAAAGCTTACAGGTTACTGTTCTATTCACCGAGTTGCTGATACAGGTACCCTCTTATTTAAAGTTTATGAAAGAAATTTTATCACGTAAGAGGCATATCAACGATCATGAGATGGTAGCTTTGACCAAGGTAGGGACTGCCCTAGTTCAAAATAAGTTGCCACCTAAACAGTCAGACCTGGGTAGTTTCTCAATTCCATGTCACATAGGTACCCATTTGATTGATAACGCGCTATGCGATCTTGGTGCTAGCGTGAGCGTCTTACCTTTGTCTCTCGCAAAGAGACTTGGTTTGACTAAATTTAATTGCACAAACATGACCGTACAGATGGCCGACCGTAGTATATCACGGCCGTTAGGAGTAATAGAGGACATACCTATTAAAATCGGGAGATTCTTTATTCCCGTTGACTTCGTAGTGCTTGACATACCCGAGGACACTCACAGCCCTATTATTTTAGTGAGACCATTCTTATTCACCGCTCGTGAAGTGATAGATGTCGGGGGTAAGACACTCACGTTTCAGGTAGGAGATGAGGAATTAATTTTCCATCAATCTATGTCTCGTAGGGCTCCCATGCAAGCTCAACCTTGCAATGCCATCTGCTCTACTGACTCCCAAATTGACATTCCAGCTGAAAATGTGGAATTTTGTGCTGCAATTATGACCCCTCCGCCTCAGATTGAGAGCGAAAAGGAGGAACATTCGTCTATTTTCTTTGTTGTAGGTACAGATAGAATAGATGCAGGAGCTTTCAAAGGTCGTAATTAAATTAAAATCAATCAAATTAGGGAGCCTAACGTCAAAGCTGATGGGAAAGATACAGGGACGAGGAAAGTTTGTGCATACGTGGACGTTAACTATTCTCCTCCTACTGGTTCAAATTCAAGCTCGTGGAGAACGAAGAGGACGGTTAAGGATGCTGAAGGGACGTCCTACAGTCAGAAGCCCTCTGTTGGGCTACTGAATTATTTTAGGAATTGAGCGGGGAATGCCCCATGTAACAAATTGTAACTAATTTTAAATTTCCGTTGAATTTTCTTTACTGCATTTTTAGGACTGTTAGAATTTAGACTATTTTTAGCGTAGTTAGAAAGACTATAGACTGTTACTTTGCGAGTTGTTATGTTTGGGATATATTAGCGAGTGCTTTTATGCAAGTTTGGGGCGATACTCACGCATTTGGATGACGTACACGAAGAAAAGAACTCGATAGAGTACTTTTTGTACTCGATCGAGAGGAATTCACAAGAAAGGCTTCGATCGAGCAGTCCCAGGTTACTCGATCGAAATAGCAAAAAGAGGGAGCTCTCGATCGAGTAGATTTTTACTCGATCGAGTGAACTGAAGATGAGACCTTTCAATCGAGTGATTTCAAATCACTCGATCGAGTGAAATTGAATTTCGTACGCAGGAAGTGTCTCTTAAACTCCCTACTTTTTATTATTTATTTTTATTCTTTCATTTTCTTCATCCTCTTTGCACGAAAAACCCCCAAATCTTCCTTTGTTTCTTGCCCATTACCAAATCAAACACCTACAATTTATTCCTTGCTATCAAATCGACATTTGCCCTCTAATATGCCCTTCAAATTCTTTCTTTTTCACGGTCAATTTGGGTATTTAGGGTTTGCGGTTTTCGGTTGAAAAATCGCCATTTGTTTCGGGTTTTTTTAGTCGATTTTGTTGATTATCTTGTGGGTTTATTCATCAAGTATGTATTATCTTCATTTTCTTGTTGTTTAATTCTTTTTTTTCGACAAAATGAAGTATTAGGGGTTTAGGGTTTATACTCAAGTCGAAAATTTCGACTGTCATTGGGGGTTTTCTGTTTAATTGCTTCAATTGATTATTGTTTCCCTTTACTTGATTAGGATGTACAATAGTTCTATGCTATCATCTAGTTCGACTGTAGTTCCGTCCTCTGCTGAGACGGTGGTCCCTACTGCCACCACCGTCTCCACGCCTGTCAGTACCGCTTCTACTACCCCCGTGTTGCTTGTTACTACTGCTGATACTGTTGTTACTGCTGTTAGTTCTCCTGCTAGCTCCGCTCCTACTTCCATTTCAGCTTCTTTTCTTGCTAGCTCTACTGCTAGCTCGACTTTTTTTTCTGCTGCCACTACTGTGGCAGCCACAGCTAACACCTCTAATATGGTGACCACCCCTACTACGTGGTCACCAGCTATCACACTTGCCTACAAGGCCGCTCTAGTACGTTGTTCCGTCAGAGGACAGACTTCTACTTCTGGTACTAGAGGTCGGGGTCGCGCACGAGCTAGTCCTACTGTTGGCCGCTCTGCTGGCCGCGTCACCATCCGAGTGGACGACTCGCACCCCGACTGTCCCGAGGTAATTTTTTTAAATGCTATTCATCGCACTCGATTCTTTGCTTTAGCTAGCTGTGATTTTCTGTCTACCAAGTTTTTGTGCCGCCAGTCACTTGATAGACTTGGTATTTACGAGCCAGTTTGTGAGATTTTGAGGGGTACGGGGATGTCTAGCCTAGTGACCATGAGTGCCTTGACCTACAAAGAGTTTGATACCGTCATTTAGTACCAAAATTAAATTTATAATTCCAAACTAAAACTATAGCTAGTGATAGTAAGGGTCGAACCACAGAGAGACAAGGTTGATTTTGTTTGCTATTTTTCAGTCTATAAAAGTAACAATTAATTGGGGGGTTTTGAGTTTGGTTGATTAATTGGCTAATTGCTAAAATGGATATTCTTTAACAAGATGAAAAGGGGATCGGGAACTTCGGTTTACCATGGCAAAAGTCAGGTCAGTAAGGTAGCAGAGGTCTTATAATACGGTGTCAGGGAATATAAGCTAACCTTTCGATCGATGCTCAATTAACCTTACGGTCTATTTATTCCCTAGAATTTCTCAAAGCCTTCGCTCAAGGGAAATTCCTAATCTAATGATAATACAATTTACTAATCTTTCAATCTAGTAAAAATGTTTATCAAAAGACAACAAGACCAATATAGAAGAATTCATACTACAAAACAATCCTTATTTCTACCATGGCTCACCTCGTTCCCAATCAAAGAAATTACCTACGCATAATTATACCTATACTAACTTCAAAATTGATAGCAAAGAATAGATTTGACATAATTGAATCGAACTAAACAAAAGGGAAGAACTCAATTGCTGAAATTAAATTGATGAAAACAAGAATCGAAATAACAAGGAATTAAGGAAGAAAAGGAATTGCATAAAAGCTTACTAATTGAATTCAAGAACAAAGTATTGAAATCCAAGGTTTCCGTCTCCAAGCTAGATCTAAAAACTGAGTTCTTCAATAATGAAAAAACATAACCTAAAAGTTGCTGCGTTCTACTGATAAAAAGATACTGAAAGTTAATTACAAGTTGGGCTTTTAAAAGTCTAACACGAAGAAATAAGTATCAGCTCGAAAACTGGTCGATCGACCGTCAGCGTGGTCGATCGACTGGTTAATGTAGAACAGTAGCGTCTGATGAGCTTCAGTGGTCGATCGACTTTACAGCATAGTTGATCGACCGGTTGTGCTGTGTAAAAACACTTCTTTTCTTCAAAAACAGCTCCTCACTCCAATGCACGCATCCCAAGGTGAGTGAGTACGACTGTCCTTCTTCTGGGCTTCCTTGAAATTGCCTCCGGAGGACGAATTAGGCTTGATTTAGCTTACTTCCACTCATTTCTACAATAAATCATAGAAAATGCAAAGTAAACCGTTTCGGGAGAAATAGTAGCCTTAAGCTAACAATAATGCATAGAAACACGTGCCAAAACCACAGATAAAGTGTATAGAATATGCACGTATCAGAGTTGACCCTCGAGTTTTTCAGCTTCTTTACCTTCTCTTCTGGGGCACACGACACTGACCCTGCTTGCGCTTTCGTGTCTTTCCGGTTATTCAACCAGACTTTTTCTTTGACTTTGGAGGAGTTTGGTACTAGGATAGGAATTTATTTTACGGGTCCTACTGCTGCCCCGGGGAAGGTCATCTGCATGTTGTGGAGGACCTTGGCACATACTACATACGAGGAGTGCAAGCTCGCTCAGGTCCACCTTCCCCCTGCCCGATACTCCCTGCGTCTGATGGGTAGTACTATTTTTGGCCGTAAAGAACCAAACAATGTGAATAACATTGAGCTTTCTATTCTGGGCGGGTACCGGAACATTGACAGTGAGGGACCCTTTGTCTTTAACATTGCTTACCTGACCGCCTAGTACATCCACACTGTGGGGGAGAAGACCACGAGCACCATTGTCTGCGGTGGCATAGCCACTTTTCTTGCCCGTTCTCTATTCCGCGTCTTCCCTCGTGACTTACCGTACCTAGACACTGATAGGTACCTCGGCATTCCTGCTATGCTATCCATGTTTTGGCTTGCTTCCGACCACCAAACTTGGAAGATTTATGGTTCCTTGTCTGAGACCCTTCCTTGCACCACCTTATCCCGTCTCGTTCCCCTGCCCACTGTTAGGGGCAGGTTACCTCCACCATTGCCCATGTACCACCTTCCGCTGCAACCACCTCCTACCATGTCCGCTTCTAGGAAGCGGAGGAGACCTGAGACCGGAGAGGGATCCACACCTTCTACGGGTGGCCAGACTTCCACGGCCATTCCTACCCCGATCCCTACTCCTACTCCTGCGCCCGACCAGACACAGCCAGTTTACCCGTCTAATTTTGTACCTCCTTTACCCTTTGAGGCGTCCGTGGTCATGGACCAAGGGCACCGTGACAGTTTGTTGCTTGAGCTTGTAGAGAGGCAAGCTCGTATGGAGAGGGACATAGCTCTTACGTTGTTCCCTCTATACGAGTATCACATGAGGCGACACCGTCCCGTCCCTGAGGGTTGGCCACACCCGTCGTTTTACCGGTACCCAGCTGAGGGGTACCCAGAGCCAGCCAGTGACGAAAAGGAGGGCACAGCTGAGGCGGAGGCACGTACTCAGGCTGAGGAGGCGAGGAGGAGAGAGCAGCAGAGAGACCCGGACTACACGGTCACGGTGGAGGACGTGACGGACGAGGCTGACAAGTAGCTACTGGTCTACTCACTTCTCCAGTTTTCAGGCTGGTTTGGGGAAGTTCGTGTTTTGTATGTACATTTTTGCTCTTTTATTTCTTTTGTTTCCTATTTATTTATTGTTTTTTCATTCATTTATTGGCTGTATTTTCCCGTTCCCCTATATATATCTGCTGGTGTATGCTGGAGGACAACGAGGGTGTTGTCCGTTTTGGTTTGGGGAGGGTAATGCTTCCTTTTGAGTCTGCATTTGCATTTGTTTTCCATTCACGTTTCTATTTTCATCTTGCATTGTTTTCATTTATTTCAAAAATCATAAAAATCCAAAAAAAAAGAAATTAGAAAATTTTCAAAAATTAATAAAATATTCACGTTTATTTTTGCATATAGGTTGAGTCGGAACGGTTGATTTCCGTGATGATATTGCACTTTAACTTGTTATTTTACTTGAGCCTTGCACTTTCATTGACGGTTATTAGCTGAATCTTACGCATAATCTACGAGTTGTTGTTCAAATTTAGCTGACCCTGTAGACTTGACCTGGGAAATTGGCAACCTACTTTACAATTTATGAGATTTAGAGCCTTATAACTGGTGACATTCATGACCAGTTTACATAGGAATTGAGAGTAGTACTCCTTTCATAGCATGTTTATCATTTTTGCACATTTATGACATTTGATTTCTTGTGAATTGCATACATTCGGGTTTGTGGTCGGTGTCACATGCAGGAAGGTGCTTGCAAATTTCCCTTTCTAACATTTTTCACCCATTTAGCTCCACTTAAGCCAAATTTAGCCTTTTTGACCCATTAGCTACATCCAAACTACGCCTGTCCAGTCAAGCTAGTTTAGTGTGTCTTTTGTAGTATGTTGATCCATTTGCGAGTTTGGCCCGTGTGTATTGTTGGAGCTGTTAAAGGAATGAGAAAGGAAGAAAGAAAAAAAAAAGATAAAAACGTGTGAAAGAAAAAAAATGAAAAAAAAAAGATGAAATCACACGTGAGGCAGAGAAGAAAAAGAAAGAAAAGTTAGAAAAATTGATTTGGTTTGTTTGTTTAATTAAGACCTTATTAAAAAAGGGAAGTTTGTGACGGTCTTCTCCTTGTTCTCATTCATATATTTTTGAGGAGATAGTGTATTTGGTTAGTGAGTTGTGTGCCAAATGGAAGGCACTTGTGTTTATTTTCAGTCAGTTGAGATTCAGACGGTCTTATATGGTCCTGTTTAAGAACTAGCTTGGCGCTTTTTACCTCCACATTTCCATAATTTATTTTGCCATTTGTTACCTCAACCTCACTATTCCTATACTATTTGTAAGCTCTCAGCTGTGGCGGACATTGTTGGTTGGAATGTGTGCATAGTACCTGAATCGTCTTTCATTTTTGTTGCATGCATGTTATGTAGGTCGCAGTTTAGGTGAGTGACTGTTTCTTTTTGTCTCTTATACATATATAATTCACCCTTTGCTTCATGAGAGAAGAGTGACCACGTGAGAGTCCGATTTAGTTGGTCTTGCAAGGTCGATAGGTCGGCTTTATTTCAGGACATCTTATAATTCGTTTGCGTATTGACTGTTGTGGCTATGACTGTTGATTTCTGTTGCATTAAATTGGTTCAAGTAGACAAGTTATAGCTAGCCCTGAGTTTTCATTTCCGTTCCATTAGTTTGCATTCAGTTTACTCGAGGACGAGTAAAGGTTCGGTTTGGGGAGATTTGATACGTTCAATTTATATAGTCTTTTTAGTCTTATTTTGCACGTATTTCTATGCACTTTTATACTGTTTTGTATTGCAATTTGCCCCGAATTGGCTACTTTGGTTTGTTTTGTCTGCTTTGCAGAAATGAACCTGAAAGTGTTGAAACCGTACTCTTTTCGTTCTGTTTTGCATGCATTTTGAGGAGACGGGAATGTTAGAGCGAGAGTACTGCATTGGGATGTGTGAAGGATGGTCAACAAAGCAGTCAACGACGATTTTGAAGCTGACTTGGAGGAACAACACTCGATCGAATGGTTTATTTGGTCGATCGAGTGGTTTGAAGTGCTAAAGAGTTTGATCGAAGGCTTTGCCATACTCGATCGAAATGCTGTTTTCTGGGTTTCCTCAATCGAGTGGAATTATTGCTCGATCGAGAGGTTTAGCCTTTGAAGTCCTCGATCGAATGGTTTTATACTGCTTGATCGAGAGGTTTTGAGTTTTCACGGGCTTAATTAACCCGTGTTGCCTTATTTCGTTGATGGACTTAGTTTTTCCTATTTAAGCATTCATAATTAGGTTATTAATTACGTTTTACTCATCTTTAGAACGCCACTTTTTTACTCTCTTAATTTCTCCCTAATACTCTTCACTGTAAACTTGCTCTTGGATTTCTTTTCTTGGATTTTGGTTGTTGTTACGCCGGATCTCTTGCGATTGTAATCTCTCTTCCTTTATTAATCTTAATCTCGTTATTTGTTGCTTTAATTCCTTGTTCCTCTCTTAATTAATTTCTGCCCTAATTTGTTTTATGTTTAATCATTGCTATTGCATCATGCCTTTAATTAGTTCATTCATCATTACTATTATTGATAATATTAGTAATATAAGTAGCTAAATCCTTTCATGTTGGGATTAGGGAATCCATGGTAGGATTGTGACGATGTAGCGAATAGGCTAGATTATTTATTTGTGAGAATCTGTACCCATGGCAATTTAATTATAATACCGACTTAGTTAAGTGCACGCTTCTAAGTTACCATTAATCTGGTTAAATTTACTCCTGGATCGGAAGATTGGATTAAATAGACCTACTATGAACAGTAGACTACCCTGACGAGGACGGAAGTTAAGTTAGTGGAAATCTAGGATAGAAAGTGGACCGGAAGGACCTCTCCTGTATCCGTCTCACAGTGAATTATCTAGGCTATTTGCAGCTGAGTCGATAGACTACCATGGTGAACCGAATTCCTGACATGTTCTCTCTCATTTGATCACCTCTGTTATATTTTCTGTCTTTTATTGCTCTTTCTTTACTACTCTTTCCTTTAAGCCTTTATTAGTTTAGAAACCAAATTTAAACCCCACATTTAGTGACCTAAATAGACGAACCTTAATAGATATCTTGCCTCCCTGTGGAGATCGACCCGACTTCCCTAGCTATATTAGTTAGTGGCAGTTGGTTATTTTTGGTAGGTACACGACTAGCATGTCACCTCTTTAGCATCCTATCTCTTGAATGACTCTCGTACGCCCTGGATAAGGTCGTCCACTATCCAAAGTTTCTGAGTAAGAGGTGAAAGTACGTACGGACCTTAACAGATATCTTGCTTTCCTCGGGTTTTGAAAGAGCCATTGTCGGCGCAAAACGGGTTAGAATCCGTGTCTAGACGCGGCGATTATAACGGCGTAAAAAGGTGTTTTGAAATGGTTGTAGAAAACCGAGTTTGAAAATCGTCATTACGACGGCCTAGAAAGGCTTGTTGAAATGGTTTTAAAAAACCGAGTTTCAAAATCGTCATTACGACGGCCTAGAAAGGAGTGTTGAAATGGTTATAAAAAAATGGGTTTGAAAATCGCCATTACGACGGCCTAGAAAGGCGTGTTGAAATGCAACGGTCGGCAAAAGACCGAGGTTTGAAACAACCATTATAACGGCGCAAAAAGGTGTTTTTGAAAGTTTGAAAATGACATGGAAGGATATATGATCATATAGCACATAAGCTCACAGTTCCATTATATTATGCATTATGCTGACACGGGTTTTGGCTTAAAAGGGTGGGTTACACACCAAGTAATCAAACCCCGATTTGCGAGAGGGATACCAATCCAAAGAAAATGTGTAAGGAGTGTGCCGTAGCCTGGTGCTCGAAGGTGATGAAAGCTCTTTGACGAAACAGAAATGTGTATCATCAATGGTATGCTTGACTCAATCGGGATTCAAAATGCGGGGATGAGAAAACTCACGCCGACGAGACGAGCCAATTGGTCGAAAAGGGTTAGGTTATGGGCCTGGACAAGGAACCCGACCGTGACCTTAATATCAATTAATGCATTCCAACCAACACCTCGTTCGAGTCTCACCATCTAAGGATCATAAAGACACAAGTGTCCTAGTTTTCCCCACCGGAGTCGCCAATCTGTGGACACAGCCACCTTCATGCCCAGCCGATATATGGACATACAACGGTCTTTTGAAAGCCACACTCGGCGGCGTAAAAATGCTTTTGACCGGATCGTTTTAGATCGGTCGGTTTTGTCTCGACAAGGGTCTCGAAACGATTAGAGATGTTCGGAGTCGCCACCAAGCATTTGTGGGATACTTGGAACCCGTTCGAATCCACTTTATACCTCGGTCAAACGAAGCACAAAGCAGTGTTTGACATAGGTACTAAAGATAAGGAATCGGCCCTCTTTAGCATCCTATCTCTAAAATGACTCTTGTATGCCCTAGATAAGGTCGTCCACTATCCAAAGTTTCTGAGTAAGAGGTGAAGGTACGTATTAGGAAGCCCTTTAATCAGACACTCAATCCCGCCCGCGGTAGCGGCCTCTACTGATCGCTCTTGGTTGGTTGAATGCAAAAGTTGATAAAACGGTTTAAATGCATGAATGCGCATCCAATAACTTAAACCTAACATGTGAGACCTTTCTAAGTCGGTTGATTTAATCCAAGTATCAAGTATAAGATATCGAGTTGGATTTACGGTTGATTTGCATGCAAGACGGAAATTAAACATCCATTCACCGAGTTAGGTTTATGGTGCATAACGTGATCCATTTGTCTTAGTAAGGTGATGCGTGTCTAAAATATGATGTTTCGCACTCTATTCTACACGCATTTCAGAGCTCATTCTTGTAGTTTATGCTATATTTCTCCCTATTTCCGTCTACTTCCGTATTTTGTACTTTATTGCAGAAATGTGAAGAATTCAACGGAAAATCAAGCCAAATCCGTCCCCGAGTAATCTGCATTGCAAATGACGTAAAGGAACTGCTTAAGGAACGAGCTTGGTGCGCAATACAAGGCCCAAAAGATGAATCCACGAGAATAAAGAAGTCAAGTAGCAGCTCATCCAGTCGATCGACCGGCACTGTCAGTCGATCGACCAATGCTCGGGTTCCAGAAGCCACTGTTTGCTGAGGAGCAGTCGATCGACCACCATTATCAGTCGATCGACCAGATTTCTATTTCAGACGTGAATTGAAAGACCGTGAATCTTGAAGCCCGTGAAGTCTAGGTTTAGGAAATAAGATGTTGTGTTGATTGCTATATAACGTAACATAAAACCATCAGTTTAGATATCTAAGTTTTTATCCAAGTTTTCAACACAATACAGTGCCTTGAGTTTTAGTTTATTTCGAGTAACTAGGGTTTGGGTTATCGATTTTAGCATTGGAATTCTACCCTTATTCTTAATCTTTCCTCTTGAATCTCGGTATTCTTTCTGCCCTAGTTTCAATTTATTGCTTTACTTTGATTATTAGTATAGAATTGATAGCTAGTGTCCCAAAAGCCAATTATCATATCATCATTGTTGTTATTTACTCTAAGCATGAATTCATTAATTGTTATTAGTATTATTATTGTTATTACTTTCATCATGAGTAGCTAATTCTTTAGTGCTAGGATGTAGGCGATTTATGGCATAGGCGGCATTAGATTAGGGAGAACTGTCTCGCGTGTTGGTCGATCGACTGACCTCTTCAGTCGATCGACTGACTTCGTAGGGTTCATATTCGTTTTAATTGAATTTAATCTTGTATTTGACGAGTTGAATGCATGCGACCAGTTAGATACCTATTTCGTGACTGACCCATTAGATCGAAAGGTAGGGGAGGTTATTAGACCATCAATTAAATCGACTAGACTGTGCTAAGATCGAAAGATAGGTATAGTTTAGACCGTTAATCACTTTTCAGAACGAAAGTTAGTATTAGTGACATTAGGGACCTATAGCGAGATCGAGAGATGCTATTTGTTAAGAGTGGACCGAGAGGACCTCTTTATTTCCCGCCTTACCTGTGTTTGATTCAGACCGACTTAGTTTGCTGCCGCCGAAGCTATAATGACCCGACCATCCTAGTACCCTTCTTTTATCTGTTTAATTCGTTTATTTAGTTTATTATCTTTGTTCACTTTAGCCGTCGACCAATTCAATTCAACCCCCACAATAGTTACCTCAGACTGAACATAAATCAACTAAAGTTTACAACTGCCTCCTTGTGGTTCGACCCTGTTACCACTAGCCTAGGTTAGTCTTAATAGGAGATTATAAATTTTATCTTTGGTACTCACAACGACGGGTATCATAAGGCATTTTGCAAATATGAATTTTGAATGAGCAAGTTAGTCGTCTGATCCATCCAATATCTGGGTTAGCCAGAGTCGGGATCGTCCTAGACTAATACTAAAAAGGGAACAGACCATGCACCAGGAAGCCAGATGAGGCGCGAGCCTATTGGCGATATAAGGGGGTCTCCCCTGGTTTGAAAATAGGAAAAGAAATGGCCTATTTAGGCGCGGGTCAGTCAACGGTATATGACGCGTTCTGACCATTGAAAAAACGCTTATAAAACGTGTTGAAAGATGGGTAATTGAACCCGTTTTGGTTTGAAAAGGCCGTTTAGGCCGCTTTCGTGTTGATTTGAAGAACAATACTTGAATAATCGTCATTGTTTTGACGGTATTCGATGTCGGGTTTGACATTGTAAGCTTGACATGAATAGTTTTCAAAATAATTATGAACTAATTGTTTTAAATTTATTTGAATATAATTAGTCAATACTCATCATCGTACTCAGGTTAAAATCCGATATGGTATGTAGAACCAAGGATGACTTTGTGTTGGTGACTAATACATTTATTTTGAAAGTGTAAAGAAATGATGAAAGGCTTGAAGATACCCTTCGAAATGTAAATAAATGAAATAAAAGGCTTTAAAATACCTTTTAAATTTAATTAACCAAATATTATCACTGAAACACGGATTAAACCGTCATGGTATTAAGAACCAAGGGTGAAAAATGTTTTATGGTTAAAAACTTGCAAAAATAAAAAGGATTTAAAAATATTTGAAATGGTAAAACCCGTTGACAAATATGAAAATAATGGGGATGAAGAGACCAAACACGGATTGGACTTAAGGCTGGGCAGGGTGCTTTAGGCGCGAGCCTATGTGCTACGTGAGTAGCCTCTGCCTCAACCCAAAAGTCCGGTTTTGGCTCATTCTTCCCATGTTTTGGACCATGTTATGCATGATTTAGCATGTTATAGTCATGAAACAAGTAAAGACATGATAAAAAAAGGATTTTTACACCCTCATACTTACATGCTTGGCTTATGGCGAGAAACCAACGTAAGTATATCAATTCGTTTGGTCGGAAAAGACTCGGTTTTAAACCGTCTTAGTAAGTAAAAAGAGTGTTTTGTTAAGTTTAGTGATGGTGTAGTGGTCAAAATGGTCGGTCTAGTGATTTAATACACGATGACGGTACGAAATAACGTGTAAGACTTGTGTTTACGATCCGTAGGTCGTAAACACGTGTCGGATTGTGACTTAGGAAGTCGAGTCCATAATTTTAAGGGAGAAAAGAGGGGGCGGACGCTCGCATGAGTTCTCAAATGGTGGAATTTGAGGGGTATTTATAGGAGAATGAGTGGTTGTTTGACTTTTGAGCGATGTGGCCACCTGGGCTGCTCAAAGAGGCGCGACCCACGTCGCACGTTTTCGAGGTGTCTTGTCGCTTTTACACAAATGCAATCATGATTTGTTCTATCCTAGGATTTGTATGCACATGTTTGGTACTTGACCATGCATAAATCCGGGAAATATTAACATGGAAGCATTTGAATGGTTTATTTTTTGTGTTTGACTCGGTTTGACTCGTCGTTGGAGTCGGGATTTGAATTTTGAGTCGGTTTTTGGTCCGGTGTTAGGACTCTAGTTAGTGTCATTGCGACCCCGTCGTCATGCATTAAACACACTAGGTACCTTTGAAAAGTTTTGAAATTTTTCATTTTCGAAATCGTTTTAAGTTTTCCGACGTAGAGTCATGAACTGTCGATCATGTACTGTCGATCAAACGCTGCGATTCCAAAGCATGTTGTAGTCTGCTAATCATCGGGTGTTTGTTGGAGTCTCAGTAGATACCAGTTATCTATAGAGCCCCCACTTTGACTGTGGTCAATCGAAGAGTCAAAGTAGAGCCCCCAGGTCAATCGAAGATTACAACCTGGAGACCCAAGCGACGTCGAGGCGGTTCGAAAGGATTCGGGCCAAGAACATGCCATCGGGAAGGGCGACGCCTACGCGACTTGAGGGAACGAGCCAAGGACCCGTCGTCGAGAACAGTTTAGAGTCTGTCGACTGTCCGTGCATGTCGTTTAAAGTCCGTTTGACTACGTACAAAGGCTCACCAGCCATAAAAAGGAGCCGCGGTGCATTGTAAGGCTCGCCAGCCATGGGGCGTATATGAGGAGGGCTCGCCAGCCGCGGTGCGTTATAAGGCTCGCCAGCCATGGGGCATATATGAGGAGGGCTCGCCAGCCGTGATGCGTTGTAAGGGTCGCCAGCCAGGGTGGCGTATATAAGGAGGGCTCGCCAGCCGCGGTGCGTTGTATGCCTTGCCAGCCATGGTACGTATATGAGGAGGGCTCGCCTGCCGTGATGCGTTGTAAGGCTCGCCAGCCATGGGGCGTATATGAGGAGGGCTCGCCAGCCGCAGTGCGTTGTAAGGCTCGCCAACCATGGTGCGTATATGAGGAGGGCTTGGCAGCCACGGTGTGTTGCAAGGCTCGCCACCCATGGGGCATATATGAGGAGGCTCGCTAACCGCGGTGCATTGTAAGGCTCACCAGCCATGGTGCGTATATGAGGAGGGCTCGCCAGCTGCGGTGCGTTGTAAGGCTCGCCAGCCATGGGGCGTATATGAGGAGAGCTCGCCAGCCGCGGTGCGTTGTAAGGATTGCCAACCATGGGGGCGGGGGGGGTCGATTGATAGACCGTGAGAATAGCCGCGTTGGATGGGCCGGTTAGAAACATCAGCTTTCGCGAGAAATCCCCCTGTTGACATTTGAAGGAATAGAGACCTTTATATTTTCACTATTATTATATTTGTTTTGAATTTGAAATGGCGGTTCTAATCGCCGTTTGTTTGAATTTTGAAGGAAATAGCGAATTGTGAATTTTCGCTACTACGTTTGAAGTGACGGTTTATGTTGCCGCCGCTGACATGTAAAGGAGATCGTGAATTTTGGATTTTCACTATTATTTTTGAAGTGACGGCTTATGTTGCCGCCGTTGACATATGTGGTGAAAATAGTGAAATTTAAATTTCCACTATTATTTTGAAAATTACGGTTTTAATTGCCGTCGTTTGAAATTTGAAGAAATAGTGAATTTTGAATTTTCACTATTATGTTTTTGAAAATGACGATTTTAATTACCGTCGTTTGAAATTTGAAGAAATAGTGAATTTTGAATTTTCACTATTATGTTTTTGAAAATGACGGTTTTAATTACCGTCATTTGAAATTTGAAGAAATAGTGAATTTTGAGTTTTCACTATTATCGTTGAAGTGAAAGTGGCGGTTTTAATCGCCGTTTATTTGAATTTTTGAAGGAAAATTGCGAATTTTGATTTCACTATTTGTTTTTGTATCTGCAAAATGATGGTCCCTAATGTCATCATCGAAGTTTAAGGTTTGATGGGAAATTGAGCCAAAGCCCAAAATTCCGCTGAATAGAGCAGGTAGCACCCCATTGAGGCGCGAGCTACTTGGCGGGGTAAGGGGGCTTCCCTATTTATCTGTAAAAGACGCGCGATTGTTTTGCATACCATTCTCACTTCGTCTTCTTCATCCTCTCGGCAAAACGAACAAAAACCGCCATGGTTGGTCTTCTTGCTTGCTCTAGTTCATGCCATCATCAACATGTCATCTCAAGGTATGTATTTCCTCTTGAATCCATTTGAATTTGTTGGTCTTTTGATTGATTACATTAGGGCAAAATGTTTACCCTTAAAAAATCGATTTGGGTGTTTTTGATTGATCCCATTTCGAGTGAAATTGATGATTTCATTAGGTTAGAAACCTTCTAGGAGTATAGGGGTGATTTTAGTTTGCATTTTGGTCCCCGTTTACGTCCGCTATGCTCGAAAAATGTGAGTGAGTCAAAGAAACCGTCTCATTTCACAATGCCAAGTTTATTTGCTTGGGTAATGGGCCCCACTAGGTTGCATGGTAGTCGGGAAAGACCGTGTTTGCCATTGTGGACCTTTGTTGGGTATTATGGGCAATATTGGAATTTTTGCCTTTTTGACGGTCTTATGTCTGATAGAATAAGCACCTGTTTGGGCTTGGATTGAGTCAGTTTGCCTAGAAATGGACCTCATTGGTAGTTTGAGGCGTGCTAAAATCACGTTGCCCTGTTATGGTCGTATTTTGAAATTTTCACAGGTTTGCGCTCAAATTGGCGTAGAAATTGCCTTTGTGAGTCGTAGAAAAATACCCCATTGCATCAGGAATGTATTTTGGTTTGTTGGCGGACCTTGTGTGGGTCTTGGGGTGCCGTTTTTGTTATGGTTGTTTTGACTCGTGTTTTGCTTTAAAAGAAGGGCTACTCGTTTTTTTTTTTGCGTTTTTTGTAAATTGTTTTTGTTTGGTTGGGTTTGGGCGGGATTGTCCTTGTTCTGCTTTGCAGGTTTTTTTTGGATTTGTCCGTTTTATGCCGTCGTAATGCCGAAATTTCGGCTGACGTTTTTTGATTGCCTTTGGTTGTAGGGGAGCGTCTGGGATCCACAGGGTCTGCCGTTGAGGCCTTGGAGGAGGAGGAGGATGATCCTGGAGGAGCAGAAGTGACCGGGGAGGCTGCCAGAGCCGAGGTGGTGGTAGAGGATGCTTCCGTAGAGGAGGGGAGGTGGATGACGCGGCGTACTTGTCCTTTTCATTGTGACTCATAGGCAGGATGGCTGATGATTGGAGGTTAACACCGGGGTGATGCGCCGCATCATGGTTCTTGGCCTACTTATCATCCAAAGTCTGCCAGACACTGTATTTGTTTTTATCGTGGAGCAGGAGCGAGGTGTTACCGTCATGGTAACCACCTCTGCTTTCGTTGTTGCTCCTCTGTTTCCCGTGTTGCTTCTTTTGTTTTCCGATCAAAAGGATATGGAGTGCTTAGCTCGATAGGTGCGGATAGCCCCCAGCTTGTTGTCTTAGGCCAATATCTGTATGATAGATGTCTGTACCGGTCCCTGTTTGTATGGTCAGTCGTTTGTATCAAACGTATGTCGATGTATTTTGCGTGAGGCGGTTTGTATATATGTGTTTTTGGATTGTGGTTCATTTTGTGATATTTGGCTTTTTTGTGTTGTGTTTCGAAGAAGCGTTGTCTGCTGTCAATTCCCCATTTGCTTCGCGCTAGTTCCTGCATCGTTAGTGTAGAAAACAGGGAACAGGTAGCACATATGCATGAACGCAAACATTTTGAAATGATATTTTGAAAAATTTCGCGATAAGTCGTCGTGTTTGGATTTCTCAAAAGGATTGATTTGAAAATTGAGCAATTAACTCGTGTCTTGAATTAAATTGCATCAAAATTGTTGAAATTGATTTGTGACTCAAAAAAATTCAAACTCAAACCGCCAGGGGTGAATTTTAGAAAAGATTTTTCCGAGTGTATTTGATATTTTTTTGTGAGATCAAGGCTCGAATTTGTGAGTGCTTGAATTTTGAGGAAAACTGATGTCGTGTTATCAATTTTCGATTTTTATTTTTGCTGGAAAAATTGCGAAAAAGCGAAAAATTTCTGGAATTTCGACTGACATGGAAACGATCCGTCGCGGGTCGGGACGACTAGCCCTTCCCCCTTTTAAAAAAGAAAGAAAAATCCGTATGTTTAAAGCTGCGTCATGGAAACCATGTCGGATTTCGTAAAACGCGAAAACAAGGAAATGTGAGTGTGAGGAAACACAAAATGTCCTAGACCATCCTGAAGAGGCGCGAGCATCCCGGCGGGAGGTTTGAGGTGTCAGGATAAAACACAACTTGAAAGGGACAATTAAAGTAGGGAATCCTGAGAACACGCCTAAAGAGGCGCGAGCAGCTTGGCGATAGAAGCCAGCTCTCCCTTTTTTCGGAAAAACGCGCTGATTGTTTTGTTTATGGGGTCATGCAAGAGACCTGATGTGACCAATATTTGAGCATATTTAGTCCCCGGATTAGCCTCGTTCCCAAGCTTTTTAGTACATATTTGGGTCATTTACTATGTTTAGTCCTTTGTTTTGCATATTCTTTGAGGTTTTGTTTCCTTGGTAGGAGAGGAGAGCAAACCTTGTATTTTCATGGTAAAATATAGCTAAATTAATCGAATCTAATGACCAAGCATCAACGAGAAGACAAGACTAGAAGGCCTTTGTACATATTGTAGTAGATGGGCAATGATGAAGAAGATCCTTGCATCCCCGACAAAATCCCGGAGGATTGTTGGGAGAAGAGAAGAAGAAAAGAAGAAATGGAAGCTGACAAAGAATCCGCTCGTCCAACCACTCGGGACGCCCGTCCAGAAGCTTCCCAGGACGCTCGTCCAAGCTTCCCAGATGCTCGTCCAGCCACCTGAGAATTCGCCCGTCCCGACCCTTGGACGCTCGGATTGTGTTACAGGACAACACGTCATCTTCTTCCCTCCATTGAAGATGCGCATATTTTTGAAAGACTAGCAAAATGGAGACCCGCATCTTTTCTTCAGAGGAGCGATTCTTCAAGGACTCAATCGTCATTTAAGCCCTTAGTAACCCTAATTTGTGCACTTAATCCCTACTATAAATACCCCATTAGTCTGATTAGGTTATCATGTTTTTCTTATCAATCTTTAGTTTAGTTTATATCATTCTAATCTCTTCTTAATCTTGTAATCAACTTCTAATCAAATATTAATACAAATCTCATTTCTTTAATTTCTCTTTTGTTCATCTTTTATTTTGGGTAATTGAAGATTATTTGGGTTTATTGGGAGATTGACAACCTTCCATCAATCATCAAGTACTTCTTTTCTTTGCATTATTATTTTGGAACCATCTTTAGGTATAACTCTCTTAATCCCTTTTTAATTATTGTTAATCATCTTTATTTATTCATCATGTTTTGATTTGTTAATATGATTGACAACCTTGTTAACATGTTAAACTTGATAATGAGTGAGTAGTTTCCTTAACTAGGGTTAATGGGTAATTAGGGGAAACCAACATGGGGGATGATTCATGCTTAATTTAATATGTTTTCATAATTTATTTTCTTGGTTGTTGTGATCTCAACTTATGCACATGTTATGTTTGATGAAATACGAGCCTATGAATCCTTGCATTTTTTGCCCATCACTTACGTTTTCAATGAGACTTGTAAGACATAAACCAACTGGAGTCTCATTAGACCATGCATATAGTTGAGTAGGGAGGATTAAGTCGACTTGTAGGTGTTATATAATCTAATCGATTCGGCTCTGGGACCCAAACCTTCCTAGGATTGTAAGATATAAACCAACTCGATCCTATCACAATAATAATAGCTTGCTTATAATTTGAGAATATGTTTGTATGATCAATTCCCATGAATCCCTATGACACCCTAGTGCTTTTAATCAATTGTTTACATCTCATTTTAGTCATCTTGCTTGTTTACTTTAATTGTTATTTAGTTTAGTGATCTTCTTATCTCAACCCAAATTGTGACACCCCGGCCTAGACACCGCTACTTGCAATCGAAAATCCTACATCAATACCCGTCCCTTTGGATCCAACCTTTACTTGCCTCTTTACTAATAGTAGAGTTGTTAGTGAAGTTATAAATATTGTTTTGGTCTAGATGCTTCTAACGACAAGTAACCGAAATCTAAGCTCCAAGTGAGTCTGGCCAAAAATGGCGCCGTTGTCGGGGACGGTGTTGACTTGATTTGATTTTCTTTGATTGTTATTAGTTGTGTCTTTCTTTGCCTTGGGGAAGTAAAACTCCTCAAGGTTTGTTCTAATTGTTTTCAAGTTGTTCGATATTTTGCAAGATGGATATTATAGATTGTTTTGTTTAGGACCACTTGAGTATACCTTTCTTCAAAGACTTCATGCAAGCATTGGAAGTCTTGGAAGCAAGTGAGGCCAAAAATAAGCGTTGGGAGTTGGAGGTAGATCTTCTCGAGGCCGCTCTAGCTAATAAAGAACTTATTCATGAGCAATCAGAATTAGTACATAACATCCTTGTGGAAGCATATCAACCCATAGAACAAGAGCAAGCAATCATAGAAGACATCTTACAAGCCGAAGAGCAAGAAGAATTTGTCATGGAATTTGAGTATGACGAGATTGATGAGCTTGAAGAACAAGTTGAACATGCCATGAGAATGGAGTGTCTAATGGAAATGGAGCAAGTTCTCAATGAACCTTCAATGGAGGAAAGTGAGGTACAAGTCCCAACTTTAAAACCCCTTCCCCCGAATTTAAAATATGCTTACCTTGATGAATCTAAGACCAAACCTGTCATTGTTAATGACAAACTTGATGAAAACCAATTGGGAAAATTGCTTAATGTGTTGAAACAACATGGAAAGGCTATAGGTTATAGTCTATATGACTTTAAGGGGATAAGTCCCAACTTTTGTATGCATAGAATTCATCTAGAGGAGGACAATAGACCTACCATCCAATCTCAAAGGAGATTAAACCCCCACATGCAAGAAGTTGTTAAAGGAGAGGTTATGAAATTACTTGATGCGGGAATCATGTACCCCATATCGGATTCTTTATGGGTTAGCCCCGTTCAAGTGGTACCTAAGAAAGGAGGTACCACGGTGGTGACAAATGAAAAGAATGAGCTAATACCCACAAGGAAGATCACCGGTTGGCGTATGTGTATTGACTATCGAAAATTGAATTCCGCAACAAGAAAGGATCATTTCCCTCTACCATTCATTGACCAAATGCTTGAGAGGCTAGATCCAACAAGTTCTTTTTCTAACTTGACGGGTATTCGGGATTCTTTCAAATCCCTATACACCCGGATGACCAACACAAGACCACCTTCACACGCCCTTATGGTACTTTTGCATATAGGAGGATGCCTTTTGGCTTGTGTAATGCCCCTACAACTTTTCAAAGATGCATGATGAGTGTCTTCTACGATTACCTAGAGACCATAATGGAAGTTTTTGTTGGGGCTGGTGTCCTCTACAGTTAGTGCAATAACATTTAAATCTCTAAAAGGATCAAAGGGTATACTTTTGTATTATTATCAGTTGGTCCACGTTTATCAATAGCGGTTGGCTTGCTAGATAAGTTTGACGTTATTGTCATACAGATGTCGGTGATCAACTGGTCCCTAAAAGTCACACCTATAGGATACGTTTGAGAGATGTGACGGTATGAAAATACAGTCATGTTGATGCCTAATATGACTAAGCAGTTAGTCGGAGTTATTGACTAATAATTAGTCAAACGCGATGTTGAGATATTTTATTTAATACGGATTGAATAATAATGGCTAAGGCAGATTAAGCAGTTAATTCGTAAATTAAATATAAACGATTATATTTGATTAATGTATATTGAATAAATTAATTATACAATATTGTCATTATCGGACATGTATTATTATATCGACTAATTCAGGTTACTAGACGATATTTTAATAACCGACAACCGATGACGATTTATAATAAAATCGCGTCATATACATTTAGCATTTTCGAGTCGGACCACGAGTTAAAATAAAGAGGAAGTGAAAGCCCACTTCCCCATGGTGCACTCGGTTTGGCCGAACCAAGAGAACAAAAGGAGAGCTTTCTCTCCTTTTGTAACCTAATTCGTTTTGAAAAAAAAATTAGGGTTTTTGAGAACATTTTTCTCTCAATAACCTAGATCTCACATCTAACAAAACTCACACAAAACTCTCTCAATATTGCAAGGCAATTAGAGAGTACATTCTAGCACAAGGGCATAGTCTCAGACGGTCTTAGGTGCAACGATTAGGAGGAAATCTACGTTGATTTCTATCTTAGGCCGAATTCTCAAGGACCCGAGGTTAATTCTTGTGCCTTATCATTTTCTCTATTTTTTTTCGTTTATGACATTTTATCACATGTAAAATTTGCGTTATAGTCCTATATTTTAAGGGTTTTATACGGATATTACCCTACAAGTGGTATCAGAGCGAGGCCACGTAAATTTTTCTTTGTGATTTTCATCAAACGAAATTGAATCGATATTTTTTTTTGCATAAAAAAAAAACGTGCGGCATCTTTTTTTTTGTCACGGCTGGTTTGTTTTTTTAACACGACTGTTTTTTTTTTTATGCATTGGAAAACGTGCCATGTGACGATCTTTTGTTTTGTTTTCGATTTGTTCTTTCCATATTGTTATTTTAAACGATAATCATAGCAATATGTTGAAGTATTATCAATTGTAGTTTCAATTCTATACGGATTAGGTTAATTTGCAATTGGTAATTTTTGTCAAATCGATTTTGCGAGGGTTTTTGATGTTTGGGAATTTTTTTTCCCCTTTTTCTTGTTCTCGGCAATTAGCTGAAAAAAAAAAAAAATTTTATGTACTGTTCACGGTCAGGCCGTGAAAGAAAGAAAAAAAAAATTTCGTGTTTTTTTTTTTTCGGCCATAACAAATGCACAATACGGATTTTGTGCATTCGCTTGATAGTGAAACGGTTCACTCACGTACCATTTAGTTATTTTAAAGAAATTTAAAGTAACGGATTATCATGAATTAAAATTAAGTTGATAGAAGCGGTTTTGTCGCATAATTTTAATCGTTAAAATGTGGTTTGGATAAATTTAACATAATTACGGAATTATGTCACGGATAAATTTGTTTTAGTTGATGCATTTTATTTATCGTTATTTTGAATGCCTTGAATGTTTTTTTATTACGTATTTAATTTTACAAACGGTTGTAACTTAGTGTGGCCTTAGTAGAACGTGTTACCGTAAGGATGGAACACGGTCTTGGTTGTATTTTGAGATCTTGAATCTCCGTTTTGGTTTTTTCCTTGTAATTACAGTTTTTTATTTAGAATGTAAATAGGTTTATATTTTGTAAATTTTAATTGTAATTTTGAGAAGACCAAAGATGGAGATCGGATGCTCACTCCCGCTGCATGGACAAAGATGGAACATCAAGACAAGCTTCTCGGGTCCAACGGTGGATTCCAAAGTTGTTTCATGTTTTTTTTTACTAGGATAGGCCACACTAGGAATTTTTATTTACGTTTTGCATTCTTTTATTTATTTTATCGTAACGATAGATTGCATCATTTTCCGCCTAAAACCAAACCACCTAATAATTGCATGAAAACTGACTCATATAGAGGTCACGCGTTAGTTTTCTTTGATATACAGATATCACATGTTTTTAATTAAGCCATCACCTAAGTCAATTCATTCACGTAATGCTAGTTTTTCGTTCACTTAAAATGAATTAAAACTAAGTTGATGGGATCTTCCTCGTATAACCAAAAATTGAGAATAGTCTTTATAGGTCAAACTCCAATGAATCCCTTCTTCGTCGGTAGGCATAATATGACCCCTTCTACGTCGGGTAAGTTGGAACCGATTGACCTATTTTATCTCAACACTATGGTCACTCGTACGATCCTGTGATTATGGTGGACTATAGATAGGATTTACGGAAATCTATCGACCAAGAGTTATAACGATAGAACTAGCTAAACAGTTGGCTTATCAATTTACGGAAATTGAGTCTTGGGATCACCTGTATTATTCTTGAGGGAGATCAATTATGCAAGTGCAATGAGTCTACACGATTAAAATGAATTTTTAATAGACTTAAATCACCTCGATGAGTTGCTTATTTCGTTTTGTTTTTCCTTTCTTTTTCAGTGTAGATCACGATCACTTAAACTGCTAATAACAAAATGGCTGGCCGTGCTGACGACCCAATGCCAAGTGCCACATTGGACCGTTAGTCCTGGCTTCGGATCTTCATGAATCAGTCAACTCGACTGAAGAATGATGGATCAAACTTCGCGGACTGGGAGGCGGCATTACGGAATGCTGCCACAGCTGACGGGAAGCTCAAATTTCTGACAGAGCCCATCCCGTCAAACCCAGGTCCCATGGCTGGAGCTAATGAGATCGCCAAGTATAACGATTTCGTCATGGAAGCGGGTGCGATTAAAAACGTACTCATTTTTGCAATGGAATCCAATTTGCAGAAACGCTTCATAGCCCAAGGTGCAAACAAGATTTTCACCACGCTCACCAAGGAATTCTCGAAAGCACCGAGAATCGTGACCTATGAGCATACCACTCGCTTCTTTGATACGAGACTCCAGAAGGGCCAACCGGTTAGCCCACACATTCTCAGCATGATTGAGAATGTCGAGAGACTGGAGGCGCTTGATTGTAAAATCAGCGAGAACATCGTGATTGACCGCATGCTTCATTCACTCCACGATGGTTTTGCGCTCTTTAGAGCGAATTACTATATGAATGATTTGAAGAAAAGTCCTCATGAACTACACTCCCTTCTCGTACAGACCGAGAAGGACATGAAGTTCTGTGGGAGCTTGAAAAAGGATGTTCTCGTTGTGTCAAACAAGGGCAAGGGTAAGGGCAAAGCTCAGGCAGACCTAGCGGTAGGTAAACCGAAGTTTAAGAAGTCGGGATCAGGTAAGAGTGGGCCTGGTGAGGCAAGCAACTCATCAGGCGCGACAAAGAGCAAGACCGAAAACATGGAATGCCATCACTGCCACAAGACTGAGCATTGGAGGCGTACATGTCCTGTTTACCATGAGGATATAAAAGCAGGTCGCGTTAAACCTGTTGGTATGTCTTCTTCCTCTTCTACTTTTATTCATATGATTGAGATTAACCACGCAAGTTACGGAACTTGGGTACTAGATACGAGTTGTGGTTCTCATCTCGTGTAATCATGTGCGGGGGCTCAAAACATCGAACCCCTCGTAAAGGGTGAGGTGGACCTGCGTGTCGGGAATGGAGCACGAGTGGCTGCCTTCTCGAGGGGAACATATGTGATCCAGCTTCCGAGCGGATTTGAGTTATTTTTATATAACTGCTATTATGTACCAGTCTTTCTAAAAACATTATTTCGGTTTACGCACTTGACAAACTTGGTTTTTCATTTGTAATAGAGAATAATAGTTGTATTTTCTCATTACACGATATGATTTATGGCAAGGCAGTCTCCATGAACGGAATTTATGTTTTAGATCAGACCACCGAAATATTGCACGTAATGAATAAAAAGTTAAAGGTTGGTGACAAAGATCAAACGTATCTATGGCACTGCCGTATGGGACACATTAATGAGAAACGCGTAAAACAGCTCATAAAGAATGGAGCTATCTCGGCCTTTGATTTTCAATCATTTGGCACGTGTGAATCATGTATCATTGGCAAGATGACTCGGATTTCCTTCAAAGGTGTTGGAATGCGCGCTGCTGACCTATTAGGACTCATACATACGGATGTGTGTGGACCTATGTCAATCACCGCACGAGAAGGCTATAGGTATTTCATCACTTTCACGGACGATTTAAGTAGATATGGCTATGTCTACTTAATGAAGCACAAAAGTGAATCCTTTGAGAAATTCAAAGAATACCAGAATCGGGTACTGAACCTCACGGGTAGAAAGATTAAAACACATCGACCGTGGTGGCGAGTATCTTTCTCATGAGTTTGATCAACACCTTAAGGACTGTGGGATTGCCTTGCAGTTAACTGCACCCGGAACACCTCAGTTGAATGGTGTGTCCGAACGGAGAAATCGAACACTACTTGATATGGTTCAATCCATGATGAGTCACACCGTGTTGCCTGACTCATTGTGGGGTTATGCTCTTCTGTCAGCTGCTCTAATACTTAAGTGAAGTCCGTCTATAAAGCTGTTGACAAGACTCCATATGAACTATGGAAGGGAACGGTCCCTAACTTGTCCTTTATACGGGTTTGGGGCTGCGAGGCTTATGTCAAGTGGAGACACGACGATAAGCTCGGCCCGCGATCGGTCAAGACATACTTTATAGGTTATCCTAAAGGAACGCTTGGTCATTACTTTTATTCGCCAATCGAACAACGTGTATTTGTTGCGGCTAGTGCGATATTCTTAGAGAAGGAATTTCTCGAGAATGCAAAGAGTGATAGAACCTTCGAACTGTCGGAGATTCCAGAACCAAATACCGAGCAACCATTGGAGGAACCAGTTCCTTCAATCCCGGCTGCGGTTAACATTCCTGAGGAACCTAGGAGGTCGGGAAGAGTCTCTATTCCTCCGGACAGATACATTGGTATGGTCGAGGAACATGACATAGATGACATTCTACTCTTAACGAGTAGTGAACCCGCAACCTATAAAGGTGCCATGACTAGTTCCGACTCAAAGCTATGGCTTGAGGCCATGCAATCCGAGATGGACTCCATGTATGAGAACAACGTCTGGGATCTTGTTGACTTACCTGCTAAGGTTCGTCCCCTTCAATGCAAATGGCTTTACAAGATAAAGCATTCTGTGGAAGGACAACAAGATATCTATAAAGCACGACTAGTTGCTAAAGGTTTCACCCAAGTGCCAGGACTGCATTACGATGAAATTTTTGCACCTGTAGTCATGTTGCGTTCCATTCAGATTATCTTAGCGATTGCCGCTTTTCATGACTATGAAATTTGGCAGATGGATGTGAAAACCGCCTTCTTAAACGGTTTTTTGGAGGAAGATTTGTACATGGTACAACCCGCAGGTTTCATCGATCCTGAACATCCTAAGAAAGTATGCAAGCTTAAGCGTTCCATCTATGGACTTAAGCAAGCTTCTAGGAGTTGGAATCATCGTTTAGACCAAGTGATAAAAGAAAATGGATTTACTCGATCGGTCGAGGAACCATGTCTCTATATCAAGTCGAGTGGGAGCAAGATTGTCTTCCTAATATTGTATGTTGATGACATACTCCTGATTGGGAATGACATACCTCTCTTAACTTCGGTAAAAGTATGGTTGAAGAACCATTTCCAGATGAAAGTTCTGGGTGAGGCACAAAGAATTTTGGGCATCTGTATCTATCGAGATAGATCACGTCGGATGTTATCTCTCAGTCAGGAGTCTTACATAGACAAGATACTAGAGAGATTTAGCATGACTAACTCCAAAAAGGGGTTTCTTCCTATGGCTGCAGGGGTGCATTTGAGCAAGTCTCAGGCACCAGAGACACCGGAAGAGAAAGAGCGCATGACACGGATTCCTTATGCCTCGGCTATAGGATCAATCATGTATGCCATGATATGCACACGTCCGGACGTGGCATATGCATTGAGTATGACAAGTCGATTCCAACAGCATCCAGGTGAATCACATTGGATGGCTGTCAAGAACATTCTTAAGTACCTACGGAGGACTAAAGCTTGGGCATTGACTTATGGAGGTGA
Source organism: Silene latifolia (assembly GCF_048544455.1). NCBI lineage: Eukaryota > Viridiplantae > Streptophyta > Magnoliopsida > Caryophyllales > Caryophyllaceae > Silene > Silene latifolia. The sequence goes on along the minus strand of NC_133538.1, from coordinate 221,124,505 downwards.
ACAAAAGCTATGCGCAACCGGTTACGCAGATGCTAGCTTCCAAACGGATCGAGATGACTCAAAATCTCAGTCTGGATTCGTTTTTACTCTTAATGGCGCTGCAGTCAGCTGAAAGAGTTCCAAACCAAGTGTTACAACAGATTCTACGACTGAGTCCGAGTACTATGGCGCGTCTGAAGCTGCAAAGGAAGCGATATTGATGTGTCAATTCTTACAATGACTATCTGTAGTGCCTAGTTCGACTGACCAGATCACCATCTATTGCGACAATAGAGTTGCCATCATCCAAGCTAAGGAGCCTAAGTCTAGCAACAAGTCTAGACATGTACAACGGAAAGCTCATCTAATCCGAGATTACGTGGAGCAAAAGGAGGTAGTGATAGAAAAGATTGCTACATATAATAACATAGCAGATCCTCTCACTAAACCATTACGACAAGATAAGCATGAAGGGCATATTAGTTCCATGGGAATTAAACGTGTTCCTGAGTTGTAGTACTCTTTTATGGATTAGATTCATTCTCTTTTGTACTCTATACGACATCATCGTGTTGATATTTATATATTCTGTTTTTCATGTGGATTTGTACGACAATTTTGAACACCACAAAGTGAACTGAACAAACATTATATTTTTGGTCCTTAATTGCCCACGTGAGCTGATAACTCTGGCAATTATTTTGTGACGTTGGTTGATTGTGGGTTCAACGAGCCATAAGTCAAAAGGTTGACTGACCAATCACAGAGGCGATTTATACGGATATCTCGTAGGACACAATTGTGACATCGACGTGGAGTCCTAAATGTTTTATAACATTCGGTGTCAGGTCGTGGATAGGACCTCCATGATGATCCTAAGAGTCGATTCTTTTGACTATCGTCTGTCTCTTGAGTCTAAGGCAGATTTTGGGTGACTTTGGTTTCTTTCTCACGGTCATCCGTAACAAGGGGCCAAGTAGATTTTTTCTGGGTCATTTCATGCTGTGCTTAGGTCGGAAGGAGTCGAGTTGAAGGAAATATTCAGCCTTTATCAGGTACTCGATATTTCTCAAGGCCACTCGAGGAGCTGTAACTGAAATGCATGGCCATGCTGGAATACGAATTCGTTTTATCAGTTAAGTTACTCTCTAGTCGGGGAAACCACTCTTGATACAGATCGAGTGTATAATACGACCTTTGCGGATCCGGATCTGCAAATTGTTTTACATTGAGTGGGAGAAATTTTAAATGAATATGAGAATCGGTTATCGCACATACACTTGTACGGATAAGTGGGAGTTTGTTGGAGCTGTGTCCTCCAGTTAGTGCGGATAACGTTATGACACATACACTTGTACGGACAAGTGGGAGCTTGTTGGGGCTGGTGTCCTTTACAGTTAGTGCAATAACATTTAAATCTCTAAAACGATCAAAGGGTATAGTTTTGTATTATTATCAGTTGGTCCACGTTTATCAATAACGGTTGGCTTGCTAGATAAGTTTGACGTTATTGTCATACAGATGGCGGTGATCAACTGGTCCCTAAAAGTCATACATATAGGATACGTTTGAGAGATGCGACGGTATGAAAATACAGTCATGTTGATGCCTAATATGACTAAGCAGTTAGTCGGAGTTATTGACTAATAATTAGTCAAACGCGATGTTGAGATATTTTATTTAATACGGATTGAATAATAATGGCTAAGGCGAATTAAGCAGTTAATTCGTAAATTAAATATAAACGATTATATTTGATTAATGTATATTGAATAAATTAATTATACAATATTGTCATTATCGGACATGTATTATTATATCGACTAATTTATGTTACTAGACGATATTTTAATAACCGATAACCGATGACGATTTATAATAAAATCGCGTCATATACATTTAGCATTTTCGAGTCGGACCACGAGTTAAAATAAAGAGGAAGTGAAAGCCCACTTCCCCATGGTGCACTCGGTTTGGCGAACCAAGAGAAACAAAAGGAGAGCTTTCTCTCCTTTTGTAACCTAATTCATTTTGAAAGAAAAATTAGGGTTTTTGAGAACATTTTTCTCTCAATAACCTAGATCTCACATCTAGCAAAACTCACACAAAACTCTCTCAATATTGCAAGGCAATTAGAGAGTACATTCTAGCACAAGGGCATAGTCTCAGACGGTCTTGGGTGCAACGATTAGGAGGAAATCTACGTTTATTTCTATCTTAGGCCGAATTCTCAAGGACCCGAGGTTAATTCTTGTGCCTTATCATTTTCTCTATTGTTTTTCGTTTATGACATTTTATCACATGTAAAATTTGCGTTATAGTCCTATATTTTAAGGGTTTTATACGGATATTACCCTACAGTTTTTATGGAGGATTTTAGCGTTTATGGAAAAGACTTTGACTCATGTTTGCATAATCTTTCTCTTGTATTGCAAAAATGCGAAGATGTTAGTTTTGTTTTAAATTGGGAAAAGTGTCACTTCATGGTCAATGAAGGAATTGTTTTGGGTCATTTAATCTCGGAAATGGGCATCGAGGTCGATAAAGCTAAGGTTGAGGTGATAGAGAAACTTCCGCCTCCCGTGAATGTTAGAGGGGTGAGAAGTTTTCTCGGTCACGCGGGTTTCTATCGCTGTTTCATAAAAGATTTCTCAAAAATCGCAAAACCCCTCACTCAACTCTTACTTAAAGATGCCCAATTCCATTTCACTAATGAGTGTGGTGAAGCCTTTAATAGAATCAAGGAAGCACTAATCTCGGCACCGACTATTCAACCACTAAATTGGGAACTACCGTTCGAGATTATGTGTGATGCTAGTAACTACGCCGTTGGAGCGGTTCTTGGCCAACGGGTAGGGAGAGCTCTACAAGCTATATACTATATAAGCAAGACTCTTGATTCTTCCCAAGTGAACTATGATACCACCGAGAAAGAGCTTCTTGCCATTATCTATGCTTTGGACAAATTCCGTTCCTACTTACTTGGATCCAAAGTGATTGTCTTTTCAGATCACCGCGCCCTTCGACATCTCTTGATAAAGAAAGAGGCAAAACCAAGGTTGTTAAGATGGATTTTGCTTCTTCAAGAATTCAACTTGGAAATAAGAGACAAGAAAGGAGCCGAGAATGTAGTAGCGGATCACTTATCAAGGATCCGGTTTCATGATGAAGAAGGAGAAACACCGATCAATGACTCTTTCCCCGATGATATCTTGATGGCTATTCAAACACAACTTGAGAGACATATCACCCCATGGTTTGCCGATTATGCCAACTATATTGTTGGAAGAGTACTCCCTCCAAACTTATAATACAACCAAAGAAAGAGGTTCTTATTCGAAGTAAAGAGGTATTTTTGGGATGACCCAAATCTTTACAAGGAGTGTAGTGATGGGCTCTACCGGAGGTGCATCCCTCAATGGGAGATTCAAGGAGTCTTGGAAGGATGCCACTCATCACCTTACGGTGGACACCATGGAGCAAGGAGAACCATTGCAAAAAAAAATTCAATCGGGCTTCTACTGCCTACAATGTTCCAAGATGCAAGGGAATTCATCCTTCATTGTGATGCTTGTCAAAGGACGGGGAATATCTCTTGGAGGAATGAAATGCCACAAAGGGGCATACTAGAGGTGGATGTAACACCCCCATACTCCAAGTGACTTACCAGGACCACTCAGGTATAAAGATGCTACCATCTCGGTTGCCCGAGGCAATGATAATCATAAGACAAGAACGAAATGGTATTTAAATAGTATAAAGTTAAGTGAAAGATTACAATCCAAAACCAAATACCAAAATACGGTTACATGTTCTCAGAACCAACTATCTGCTCTACCAAATGAAATGTTTAATAAACTACATAGACTACAGCGGAAGACTCTATCATCTGAAAGTGGCACATCCCAGCTATCCCATGTAACTCGACTCATACCTGCCCAACAACTGCTCAGTATCCCCGAATGGATCACCACAGTTTTTAAAACAATAAACGGGGTCAGTACTAATCACACCATTTATATAATCCAACAACACAACAAACAACACATCTCAATCATCACAGATATACTCCGAACTCCATTCCCAACTCCACAATACTGACTACACACTAAAGTGTGTAGCCCTACCAGAGTGCCCAACGCAACAGGTCACTCCACGCCGCCAGTGGGGGACCGCAGCCATTCCCACCTAATCCCCGCTCATCTCCGTTGAGCGATAAACCCAAATTCCTTAATGTGCACATCCCTTCTGTGGCGGGTTCCACAGAAGGCGAATAATGGGCGTGAAGCCACTCCCGCAAGTGACTCCACTCAGCCAGGGACGCGCCCCGAAGAACACAGACAGATACAACAATCACAACTACTAAACAACAATCAACACCAACAACCGTCACAATACTTGTATGATAACAATCAACAAACACAAATCACCACAAACACATTATGGGACTAATACTGAGTAGGCCAAACCCTACCTGGAAAGCAACACAGTCAGACGATCTCAACAGCTGTTATCAAAAGGCCTCTTTTACGAATCCTCCTCCTAACATACAATCATACAATTACTACCAAACAATAAATAAAATAAAACCCCCAAATCCCCAAATTAGGGTTTAACTAACTTTGACGAAATACCATAAAAATAGTATGTAGATCTTACCCTCGACGCAAGGATTACAAAGGTATAAAGAAAGACGAATTTCGACCTTCCAAGCTACGGGATTTGCCAATAATGCGATTGATGCGAAGAACGTAGCTTGTTTTCTCTTTTGAAAGTAATTAGGTTTGTAAAAGTGTATTAATAAAGTGACGGAAGTGATTATATATTATATCGCATTATTAACAAAACCCGACAAATCATCCCCTCGAAAACTGGCTACTCGATCGAGTAGCTGACATACTTGATCGAGTGCCGCCTACTCGATCGAGTACCCAACATGTCAGAAACTGTTTTAAATCGTAAATCACCCTTACTCGACAGAGTCAGGCCTACTCGATAGAGTACCCAGAAACTCATAAAACCGTAGTATTACAGTCTTCCCTCCTTAAAAAGAACTTCGTCCCCGAAGTTCAAACCACAACAAAACAAAGACACACACTACTACACTCCCGACTCAACAACCAAAACAAAACTCAACATGAAACATGTTACTAATCCAAACTCAACTCGACTCAACCACAACAAACATACCGACACAACATAAAAAGTTATAAAAAGCTCTTAAAAACTCTTTGCAATCATCTCCTACCCCCCTAAAAGAAACAAGGTTACGTCCCCGTAACCATACATACCTGATCAAAAAGGAAAGAGTAACGCTCTCTCATGGCATCCTCCGCCTCCCATGTAGCTTCCTCAGTCTCGTGATTAGACCAAAGGATCTTAACCAAAACTGTCTCACCACTCCTAGTCTTCCTAACCTTCCGGTCAAGAATCTGCTTAGGTACCTTAAGATATGACAAAGACTCATCTAGCTCTAAGCTCTCTGCCTCTAACACATGTGACGGATCACTCACATACTTCCGCAGCTGAGATACATGAAACATATTATGCACCCTCTCTAACGCAGCTAGCAAAGCCAAACGATATGCAACCTCTCCATCCCGCTCTAAGATCTCATAAGGCCCTATGAACTTCTGACTCAGCTTGCCTTTCTTCCCAAATCTCATAACCCCACGCATAGGAGACACTTTCAGAAGAACCTTATCCCCAACCTGAAACTCTATATCCCGGCGATGTAGATCTGCATAACTCTTTTGCCTATCCCGAGCCGCTCTCATCCTTTCCCTGATCATCTTAATATGCTCAACCATCTCATGTACCATCTCTGGTCCTAGAACCACTGCCTCAGCACTGTCGTCCCAACAAATTGGACTCCTACATCTCCTCCCATATAAGGCCTCGAACGGTGCCATACCAATACTAGTATGATAGCTGTTGTTGTAAGAAAACTCTATCAAATCTAACCTCTGTTCCCAGCCACCACCAAAGTCCATCACACAAGCTTGCAACATATCCTCAAGAGTCTTGATCGTTCTCTCAGTCTGACCGTCTGTCGCAAGATGAAATGCCTTACTCATCTTCAAAGTTGTTCCCAAAGATTCCTGCAACTCTTTCCATAACCTTTAGATAAATCTCGCATCTCTGTCAGATACTATGTCCTTAGGGACTCCATGTAGCTTTAGCACATTCTTCCGATAAGCCATAGCTAATTGTGCCTTAGTCCATGTATCTTTCATTGGCACAAAGTGAGCTGACTTGGTCAGTCGATCTACTATTACCCATATCATATTGTTACCTTGTTGACTCTTTGGCAAACCCACGATAAAATCCATAGAAATGGATTCCCACTTCCACTCAGGTACCTCTAGAGACTGAATCTTACCTTGTGGTCGTCGTTGTTCCCCTTTAACTCTCTGGCATGTCAAACAACGGGCCACAAACTCAGATGTTTCTTTCTTCATCCCATGCCACCAGAACTTGTTCTTTAAATCCTTGTACAGCTTGTCACCACCTGGATGTACTGAATACGGTGTACAATGAGACTCTGTCATGATTATCTTTTTCAGCTCCTCATCAATAGGGACACACCACCTACCATCAAACCTCAAACTACCATCTGTATGTATAGAGAATCGAGACACTGTCTCTTTCTTTAGTCCAGCTCTCCACTCAACTATCTTAGGATCCAACGCCTGTTTTCCTCGAATATCGTCATAAAGATCAGGCTGCACTGTCAAATCTCCCATGGCATCCCCTCTCTGCATCATATGTATCCCAAACCTCCCCACCTCATCTCTCAACCTCATTAAAGATAGAGATGTACACAAAGAATGTACACTCTTCCTACTCAAAGCATCTGCAACAACATTGGCTTTCCCTTATGGTAGATAATATCCATGTCATAATCGCCAATCAGCTCCATCCACCTCCTCTGTCTTATGTTCGACTCCTTTTGAGTGAAGATGTACTTGAGACTCTTGTGATCCGAAAATACCTTAAAGGTCGCCCCATAAAGGTAATGTCTCCAAATCTTAAGAGCAAACACCACTGCACCCAACTCTAGATCATGTGTAGGATAGTTCTCCTCATAAGGCTTCAATTGCCTAGAAGCATAGGCAATCACCTTCCCGCTCTGCATCAACACACATCCCAACCCATTCTTTGAGGCATCTGTATAAACCTCAAAGTTCTCGATCCCTTCAGGCAATGCTAAGATAGAAGCTATGGTCAAACGCTCCTTTAATGTTTCGAACGCCGTCACAACTCTCATCCCAACGAAACCTGTTCTCTTTCCTCATCAAAGCTGTCACATAGTGGCCATACCTCGACGTGAAAGTTGTCTTTGGTATGTCCACCTCTCTAATCTTCACTTGATGGTACCCCGACCTCAAATCAATCTTGGAAAAGACTGATGCACCACTCAACTGATCAAACAGGTCATCTATCCTTGGCAAAGGATACTTGTTCTTCACCGTCACTCGGTTCAACTCCCTGTAGTCTATGCACAACCTCAAACTCCCATCTTTCTTCTTCACAAAAAGAACTGGTGATCCCCACGGTGATACACTAGGTCTAATGTATCCCTTCTCTATCAGATCATCTAACTATTTCCTGAGCTCCTCCATCTCTTTAGGACCCATCCGGTACGGTGCCTAAGAGATTGGCCCCGTTCCGGTTTCAACTCAACCGTGAAATCTATCTCCCTCTTCGTGGCAACCCCGGAATCTTCTTAGGAAAGACATCTGCAAACCCACCCACCACTGGTATATGATCAACCATCGGACTCTCTATCCGGTCATCCCTCACATGGCACAAGATCAAAGGGCATCTCTTCCTCAGATAGGACTTCAAGGTCACAACTGCAATCAACTTAACTTTGGGTTTGACCACAAACCCACGATAAGACACACTAACACCCTTAGGACCTCTCAAAGACACTTTCTTTTGATTACAGTCTATCTTAGCTTTGTACTTTCCCAACCAATCCATCCCGACTATCATCTCAAAACCATAGAAAGGAAACTCTAGCAAGTCTACAGGTAGATCAACTTGCCCAACATCATAGATACATCCCTATACAACCTCCCACATGATACAAACTCACCCGAAGGTATAAAAACTTTCTCACTTACAGACTCATATACCCTTAAACCTAACTGTTTAACATGACTCGAAGATACAAACGACTGAGACGCCCCCGAATCAAACAAAACAAAGGTATGAATACCGTTAACAAGAAAAGTACCAGTGATAACATTTGCATCGTCCTTAGCTGCTTTCTTGTCCATCATGAACAACTTTCCACTGGTCTTCTGTCCACCTCTCTGGACAGTACTGGCTGATGTGGTCGGCTTAGCACCCGACCCCTGATTGTTGTTGTTGATCGTAGCTGGTTTCTGATAAGAGTTACCGGCATTGCGGTTACCTCCACCCTGGTAGCTCTGACCTCCCCGGTTAGACCATGACCCAGACGGTCTATTGCTCGCATAACTCTGTGCCGGCCCCTGAGAATAGCTCCCCTGAGCTGATCTCTGAAAAGCTCCAGGTACACTCGTGCACTCATGCCTCTTGTGGCCTACACCGCCACAGCCATAGCAGGTCATCCCCCAACTACCACTACTACTCATACGGCCACGCCCAAAGGAAGCCCCAGTACTGAACCCTGACCTAGAAGAAAACGCTCTAGCCTGATTGTGGTTGCCTTTCTTGTGGCTAGATTGGCCACCACCTTCACTCTCAGCCTTTCTTTTCTCAACTACTCTCTCCTGAGCCATCTCCACCAACCTCTCAGCTCTCCCAGCCCTCTCATACGCTTCCTTAACATCAGTAAGGACTCCCACAGGTAACTTGTCCATGATCTTGAGGGTCAACTCCCTTTCAAATCTCAGCGCTAGGTTCTCCTCACTCAAACCCATGTCCTCGGCATACCTAGACTTCTCATTAAACTGCTTGTAGTAATCAGTAATTGACATATCAGATGTCATCCTAAACCCATCAAACTCCTCCCTCAGCTTACTCCTCACATGTTCAGGTACAAACTATTTCCTCATAGCCCTCCGAAACTCTTCCCAATGTATAGCAGGTAAGCCCTGCTTCGTATACATCTCTCTAGCACTCACTTTCACCTTGTCCCACCACTCACCAGCTGCTTCCCTCAAGTAGAACACAGCTTGTTCTAACCTCATCTCATCAGGACAGTGTACCAGGTCCAGTATGTTTTCCATCTCACGATGCCAGTTGTCAAGAAGATTTGGCTCCCCGGTCCCCTTGTACTCTTATGGGTTAAACCTTGCTATATAAAGGCTGATCTTAGAGTGATCAACCTCATTATCCTTTCCCACTCTCTTTAGGGCCTCAGTAAGAGCATCTTGATGCCCCAACATCTTAACTATATCGTCGATGTTCCTGTTCTCAGCTCTTGCATACAAAGCGTTTTTCTTGGGTGGCATCTTGAAACTATATAAGAAAGGGTAGATATAAACATACGCACTATAACCCCAAAACACGAAAACAGACTGCCCAGAACACACTCGATCGAGTGCCTAAACCTACTCGATCGAGTAGAGGCTACTCGATCGAGTGCCCACCATACTCGATCGAGTGCCCCGACTTCAGACCCAAAACAGACCTTCTGATCTCTAACATACTCGACCGAGTAGCACAGCCACTCGATCGAGTACCCAAAAACATGATTCTGGTTATAAAAACGTCAAATACCCACTCGATCTAGTCAGACCCACTCGACCGAGTACGTCACCTACTCGATCGAGTACCCCCTACTCGATCGAGTCATGCTAACTTGTATATACTACACGCATGTTACCTATCATATCCCAACATACTAGACAAATTTATAAACTCAACATTATAATCTAACTACGCATGCGATTCTACACAACTTCTCATTCAATCATCAAAACAACTATTTCATGTTATCAAATGCCACATAATAAACAACCATTATGCTTCTTATACAAACAAAATATATATATATATATATATATATATATATATATATATATATATATATATATATATATATATATATATATATATATATATATATATACCTCACTAACTTTTCAATCACCATATCAATCTTCTACTCCCAACATCCATCAATTCTCAACATATATCGTCACATTCACATACAAGCTAACAAACACCACACATGACCTTGATATATACCCCCCCCCCCCCCCCCCACAATGACCGGTTCAAAATTGTAGGGCGAGTTCGCGACTTTAGGACGTCTCCCAAGTCTTTGCATTAGCTCCTACAACCTTTACCCCGGGTTCATTTTAATTGACTCCCTATATTCGTTAGATTCATTGGTTACAGGTTTCAGGATCGTCGCTCTGATACCATTTTGTAACCCCCCCCATACTCCAAGTGCCTTACCAGGACCACTCAGGTATAAAGATGCTACCATCTCGGTTGCCTGAGGCAACGATAATCATAAGACAATAACGAAACAGTATTTAAATAGTATAAAGTTAAGTGAAAGATTACAATCCAAAATCAAATACCAAAATACGGTTACATGTTCTCAGAACCAACTGTCTGCTTTACTAAATGAAATGTTTAATAAACTACTCAGACTACAGCGGAAGACTCTATCATCTGAAAGTGGCACATCCCAGGTATCTCATGTAACTCGACTCATACCTGCTCAACAACTACTCACCATCCCCGAATGGATCACCACAATTTTTAAAAGAATAAACGGGGTCAGTACTAATCACAAAATTTATATAATCCAATAACACAACAAACAACACAGCTCAATCATCAAAGATATACTCCGAACTCCATTCCCAACTCCACAATACTGACTACACACTAAAGTGTGTAGCCCTGCCAGAGTGCCCATCGCAACAGGTTACTCCATGCCGTTAGTGGGGGACCGCAGCCGTTCCCACCTAATCCCCGCTCATTTTCGTTGAGCGATAAACCCAAATTCATTAATGTGCACATCCCTTCTGTGGCGGGTTCCAGAGAAGGCGAATAATAGGCGTAAAGCCACTCCCGCAAGTGACTCCACTCAGCAAGGGACGCGCCCCGAAGAACACAGACAGATACAACAATCACAACTACTAAACAACAATCAACACCAACAACCGTCACAATACTTGTATGATAACAATCAACAAACACAAATCACCACCAACACATTATGGGACTAATGCGAGTAGGAAACCCTACCTGGAAAGCAACACAGTCAGACTATCTCAACAGCTGTTATCAAAAGGCCTCTTCTACGAATCCTCCTCCTAACATACAATCATACAATTACTACCAAACAATAAATACAACAAAACCCCCAAATTCCCAAATTAGGGTTTAACTAACTTTGACGAAATACCATAAAATGCGATTGATGCGAAGAACGTAGATTGTTTTGTCTTTTGAAAGTAATTAGGTTTGTAAAAGTTTATCAAGAAAGTGACGGAAGTGATTATATATTAAATCGCATTATTAACAAAACCCGACAAATCATCCCCCCGAAAACCGGTTACTCGATCGAGTAGCTGACATACTCGATCGAGTGCCGCCTACTCGATCGAGTATCGAGGTTACTTGATTGAGTACCCAATAGGTCAGAAAGTGTTTTAAATCATAAAATACCCTTACTTGACAGAGTAAGGCCCACTCGATAGAGTACCCAGAGACTCATAAAACCGTAGTATTACGGTGGAGATCTTCGACGTTTGGGGAATTGACTACCAAGGGCCATTCGTGACATCCAAGGGAAACAAATATATCCTTGTGGCCGTAGACTACGTCTCAAAATGGGTGGAGGCAATTGCCACCCCAACCGATGATGCAAAGACGGTCACTAAGCTCGCATCACTTTTGACCAAATATGGTGTTCAACATAGAACTGGCTTAGGATACCATCCTCAAACATCGGTCAAGTTAAAGTTTTAAATAGAGAGATCAAGCAAATTCTTGAGAAAGTTGTAAACAAGACTCGTAAAGATTGGAGCATGAAGCTTGATGACGCTCTTTGGGCGTATAGGACCGCCTATAAGACTCCCATAGGAGCTTCCCCTTACAAACTTGTCTACGGGAAAGCATGCCACTTGCCAATTGAGTTAGAATACAAAGCTTTTTGGGCAATCAAAGCTCTCAACCTTGATCTCAAATTAAGTGGTAAAAGAAGGATGATACAAATCCAAGAGTTGGAAGAATTCCGACTAAAATCTTATTAGAACGCAAAGATCTACAAGGAAAGGACAAAGTTGCTTCATGACAAGAGATTCAAACAAAAAGCCTTGCAGAAAGGAGATAAAGTCCTTCTATTCAATTCCCGATATCGACTCTTCCCCGGGAAGTTGAACTCTAGATGGATGGGTCCTTATGTGATCACCGAGGTAGGAAAGTATGGAGACTTTGAGATCAAATCGAAAGACGGAAGCAAATTCAAGGTCAATGGCCAAAGATTGAAGCCATATTATGAGGGAGCATTCATTGGAGAGGTCGAGGTCACCTACCTCGGGCCTCCTCATCCTTGAAGAAATCATCAAAAGGATAGTTTGGTGGAGTCCTCCCTAAACCACCACTTGTAAATATACAATCCTTCTAACTTGTATTTTTAACTGTATTGCACTTCTTTCATAAACATGATTCTTTCCATGAGAGAAAGTGAGGAGGGGCACTAATCATTATGATGAATGAAGGAACTAGTTTTCAAGTATGGGGAAGCCTTTTTATCGAAGTAGAGGAAAAGCAAGGGAAATCCGCTCGTCCCGAGAGGCAGACGACCGTCCAAACAAGAAATCCGAGCGGCCGACAGAGAATCCGCTCATCTAAAGAAAGCCGACAAGCAGCTATTTTGTTCTGATCCAGAATACGAGCGTCTCTTGAGCCAATCCGCTCGTCTTCCTTTAGACGCTCATCGCAGCAAAAATCCGCTCGTCTCATTTGCAACGATTTCTGGGATTTCTCACTGCAAGAGAATCCGAGCGTCCTTATTGAAATCCGCTCGTCCTGGCTGTTGCAAAATTTGGAATTTCTCGCTGTAAAATAATCCGAGCGTCTTCCCAAGAATCCGCTCGTCCCAAAACGCAAAAATCCGAGCGTCCCGATGTCGAATCCGCTCGTCTCCCTGCGTCCTTTATTTCAGATTTTCGCGATTTGATATCTCCCCCACCACACAATACACTTCATCCTTCCTTCCACTTATAATATAAAAACTCACTCTCTTATGACTCCAAAACATATCCCAAGCACACATTCACTCCACAAAAACAAAAACCCCCAAATTCTAGGGTTTCAAAAAGATTCAAAAGCAAATATCTAATCCACAAAGAGCATCTCTATATCTCAACAAAGCAAATTCCAAATCTACAATCAAAGAATGGGACCAAGAGGATCTTCATTTAGGGAAAGAAGAAGACCAAGATTGAGAGGAAGCTCATCTAGTTCTCACATCAACACTATAAGGAGGGAACATGAAGAGATTGTGGATCTCACCAAGCTTGACGATTTTTTCAACATTGAATTTGTGAACGATGTTCAAAGGCTTGTCTTTCACCGACTACTTGGTAAGAATATTCTTCCTACCAAATTTCTATGCCATAAAACATTGAGAAAGCTTGGAATATACCATCAAACGGAAGCCCTTTTTGAGTTGTTTGGTCTTTCTACCTTGTTCCACTTACATGAGAAAACCTACCGACCTCTTGTTCTTGAGTTCTTAAGTTTCTTAAAGATCACAACTTTGAACAAAACAATTTGCATAGATTTTAGATTGGAGAATGTGACAAGGATGATGACTCTTGTTGAGTTTGAAAATGTACTCGGTTTGGATGTTTCGCCTACTCGAACATCAAGACCTAAGAAGTATAGTGTGTCACCATTGTGGAGAGCCATGACCGGTCGAGACTTTTTTTATATCAAGGAATGTTTAGCATTTCACATCCAAAAGCTATTCTAAGGCTCACTTACCGGTTCTTATCCGGAACTATTCTTGCACGCTGAGACCCGGCAATTGTCAATGAGCTTGATCTCGTATTCACAGAATCATATCTTGAGATCCAAGGAAAGATTGGTTATCATTTTAATGCACCACTTGTACTCCTCGAGAAATGGGCTAAGTTTCGAAATGGAGATGACGATGGGATGAAGCATATCGTCAATGGAGGACTCATTACAAGACTCGCAAAACACTTCAATCCAAGGTTTAATGAGAACAATGAGTACACTCCCCTTCCGGGAAATACAAGGATAAATGAGGAGCTAATCCTTGTGCAACATCATTGGATAACCCACGAGGGTTTTGAAAAGAAAATCAAATGGATAACAAATGGGAGCAATCCTCTCTACTTGCCAATGAACGGTTTACCGAGAATTTCACCAGGGAGGGGTCCTCTATGTTGGAATATGTGTCCTCCGACTATAATGCGATCACGACTGTTGATCATGATGATCACATGTTTAAGTCTCATTAAAATGAATACAATTGGGAAGTAATATTGTTCTTTGTCACAACCGGTCAACATATATCGGTAATGATTGGCTGACTAGAGTTTGACATTCTTGTCGTGTGACGGTGGTGATCGATTGACCCCTAGGTCATACCTAAAGGGCAATACTCTTAATTGATTATTTAATTAATCGTATAATGTTACGAGTTAATTAAATTACTTGAAAATTGACGGACGATTTTGGAAGTAAAATTTACGTATCAAATTGAAATGTGATTAAATGAGATACGGTCTGAGTAATTGAATTGTATCATTACTCGGATGAAATAATTGTTTAATGTAACAATTAAATTGAATGAATTGTTATAAATACAATCAGTTGTGATTTATAAATTGGTAAAAATTTTGGCACAAGTAAATATGAAATTACTAAGTCAATTTTTGTATGTGACGTATTTTTATTAATACGTTGATTTTTAATATGTTAAAGATACATAACAAATATATGTGACATGTGACATGTAACATATAGACAATTGACAAAAATAATATGGAATCTATATTATAGAATGGGCCGAAAATTAGAAGGGTTTATACTAATTATATGTTGCTTGTAATTAGTGGAAAACACAATGATTAAAAGGAAACCTAGCCATGCAAGCCTATTGTTCCTTGTGAAGAACAATTTCTCCATGCATTGGCTCACCCTAAAGCTCCTCTTACACGGTTTTGGGGAAGCAAATGTGATCATTGTTTTTCTTTAATTTTGCCTAATAATATACTAAAGGTAGTGTATTATTTCCATTCCATTCACTCATCCAAAAACACAAGTTCTAGTGAGAAGAAAAATCCTCTCTTCTTCTCTCTTAAAAACCGAAATTTATAAGAGTTTTATAAAAGTTTTTGGTTCAATTTTCTATTAAAATTAATATTATACTAGTATTGTAATATTAATTAGATTAAGTGTTAAGCCTTGGGTATAATACATAGGGAGAGATCTTACACTTAGATCTTTATTCTTCCATTGGAAAAGCTCAAGAACAAGAAGAGAAAGGTGATCTCTCTTGTGCCCTAATAGCCGAAATCTACTATGTAAGGACATGATTTCTCCTCTATTTATATTATTGTTTGCATGCATAAGATCCGTAATTAATTTTATGACAAATTATTTAGACATATAAGAGTATGTTAACATGTATATGAATCTACATTTCCTTCAATCGGTATCAAGAGCCACGGTTGTTTGCATGCAAATTGGTTAAAAGTTTTTCCGAGTTATATGAATAACAAAATAAAACTTGTAAAATTTGTGTTATTATGATATATCACGAAATTATTACATGCATGTTAATATTTCTGGTCCTAAAGTGTTTTAGGATATTTTGGTTAATTTTTCGGATTTTTATTGTTCATAATTTACAATAATGGCATTTAAATGTGATTTTATGAGTAAAAATGTCATTTTTGGTCTAAAAATAGCTATACTTCAATTTTCACTTGGTTTTTGGATATGTTGTTACATATATTATTTTGAGATAACCTGTAAATTTTCATAATTTTTGGACTTGTTATGCTCGAAAAATGAATTTTTCATCATTAAATTCGGATTTAAGAGAAAAATAGGTTAATATGAGTTAAATTTCGAATCTGGTCATAAAAAATTAATATGTTGTCACATGCAATTTTACAAGATGTGTGTAAAATAATTGGCTATAAAGAAGTCATTTAGCATGATTTATGAATTTTTGAAGAAAAATAGCATAAATAGTGACATTATTAGTGAAAAATTAATAAAACATAATCTATGACTTAGGAAAAACGTCTAATGTTGCATTTTATTATATTTTTCAGATATAAAATTGAAAAGTTAATGAAAATAATTTTTCCATGTTTTTATGATTATTTTATTATAAATTGATAAACCGCAACATTGTTTTTCCTAAAAATTTCAAATTTTTAACCTAAGATTTTGAACATTATGAGTGTCATGGAATTTTTCCATAATGTTCATGAATTTAAATTTCAAATTTTGAATTTATTTGAAATTTTTAGATTTATTTGAAGTTTAATGGCTTATTTTTGTAATTTTTGGTCCATTTTGAACAATTTTATAAATAAAGGTTAATTATGGTCAAATTATTAGTGAAGACTATATTTTGAGTCCTAAGAGGTTAGGGTAATTAACTTATGCATAAATATGAGTTTATGCATTTTTGTGATTATAAAATGTTGAAATCACGCAAAATCAAGTAAAACCGAGTAATATACGATATTGGCTAATTAAAAGGCGATTTAGCATAAAAATTGAGCATGTTCATACATATTATAATGCTGCATTTTCTTTATGATTGTCATAATTTTAATTTATGTAATTTTTGAATTATGTAATTTTACTTAGTATGGCCTTAGATTTTAATTGGTATTTCCCGAAATGTATGGGAATATCGATTCGGTTGTAATTTTTATTGTGATCTCGTATCACCGTTTTGTAATTTAATAGATTTATTTTATTTTAGTTACAAATGTATAATAGGAAATTATGTAATTTATTATGTAATTTTATTCATTCCGGAGTTCCAAAAGACGGATTACTTCAAGAATGGCGATACATAAAGGCGGTGTTACCTCGAGATGTGTGCCACAACCGAAGTTCAAGGGACCAATGGAGTTGGTTTCCGAATATGTAATAGATTAATAGTTTTTCTATTTTAGGAAAGGCCATACTAGGATTTTTATCTTTATGCTTGCATTTTATTTTATGTCACATGCATCGCTAAATCGCCATAACTAAACATGCATCCTTATTTTATCGAGTTTATCGACCGTGTCAATTAGAATTATCGTAGTTCACCGCTTTAGTTCACTTATAACGTGATAGATAATAAATTGACATGACCTCTCGCTAAAACTATCAATTGAGACATAGCCTTACCAAATAGTAGAAACCATGAAAACCTATTTCACGAGGGAGTGCACTCGGCTACCCCGTGGTACAAACCTTGTTACGTAGGGGAAGTGGGTGATAAATGTCTAATCCACCGAATTCATGTTGATGAGGGTTTCATCGGCTACCCCGTGCCTAAGTTAATGTGGGTTTGGATAATGGACACATTTATTCGAAATTTGGATTGAACTCAACAAAAGTAATTGATAAGGGTTTCATCGGCTACCCCGTGCCCTTATTGATGTGTTTTGGGCTATAGATAAATATTAGAGTAATTTTATCGACCAAGAGTTCTAAAAGTAGAATCGATTAAAAGGTTAATCCACCGAGTTATATTGATGAGGGTTTCATCGGCTACCCCGTGCCTAAGTCGATATGAATTTGGGTCTTGGAATCATTTATTCTAGTTGGGTAGAGGTCACTAGAAAAATGCATAAAACTTGTTTAAATCATTCATTTTTACGAGTATAATTAAAACGACAAATGTTTTACTCCTTATATTTTGTTTTGTAGACCACTTCTTATTCATAACAAATGGCAACACCAACTCCTAATGCTACACCACTCGCTACTTCATCTTGGCTCCGATCCTTTATGGATCGATGTAAACTTGAAAAGAATGGGTCAAATTTCTCCGAGTGGGATGCCCAACTCAAATTAGCTGCCGAGGGTGACGACAAGCTTCGTTACCTTACCGAGGCCTCTCCACCCGAACCCTCCGCTAGGTCCACCGCGGCCACTAGGGAAGCCTATGAGGCTTACCAAAAGGAGTCCGCCGCAATGAAAAATGTATTAATATTTGCGATGGAGGCGGAACTCCAAAGGAGAGCCTTCAAAATGGGCAATGCTAATGAGATTTACTCCAAACTTGTGACCATGTTTTCACAAACTCCGCGGATCGTCCAATATGAGGCGGCCGCGGCATTCCTTGATCTCGACTTCAAAGAGGGCCAAAAGGTTAGCCCTCATGTGCTCAAACTCATGGAGCTTGTCGAGACCTTGAAAATTCAAAAGGTTGAAATCCCCAAAGAACTCATCGTAGATAGGATTCTACACTCCTTGTCTAAAGTCAAGGCATATGTGCAATTCCGGGTGAATTTCAACATGCAAGACAAGGACGTGTCTCTTGAGGAGTTGCACAAGTTACTTGTGCAAGCCGAGAGGGACATGGGGTTAAATGTGAACCCTCCCAAGGATGTGCTTAACATAAGCACAAAGAGTAAGGGGAAGTTCAAGAAGAGTGCAAGAAAGGGTAAAAAGCAAGCTCCCACATTTACCAAAGCTAAGTCTTGTGAAGCTAGCACCTCCAAAGTCAAGAAGGGTCCTCTTGACAAATGCCATTATTGTAATGGCATGGGACATTGGAAGAGGAATTGTTCCAAATACCTTGGTGATATCAAAGCTGGAAAGATCACTCCAGAAGGTAAATGACTAACCTTCTTTTATGTTTCTAAATTCAACTATGGTATGATGATGCAAAGTTGTGATAATGTATCTCCTTTTTATTGTAAATAGGGCCTCCACCAAGCAAAGACAAGGGAAAAGAAAAACAAGCATGAGAAACCATGGAGAAGCTAAGGATAGCTTTTATGGAGCTTTGTTTTTCATTGTCTTATTTTAAGTTATGTTTTGGATTCTAGAACTTTGAGTTTCCGTGTTCGACATGGAAAAGTATTTTGGATAATGAGTTGTATTTTGGATGATAGTGACTTGGTTTGCAACCCAAGTCACCCGTTTTATCATTTATCCTTTTAATGTTCTAAAATTCATCTTTAAATGCTTGCGTTTTGAAACATAAGATCATTCACTTAAAGGTGATCTAATAGACAATTATAATGACGGGTTTCATTATATGTCCACATGCTTAAGGCTTGTGTATGATCATTTATGAAGTGATTTTGAGTCTATGAACTCTCTTAAAGGTATGTCAATCACCAAGTACACACATGAAATCAATTACTATTAGTCTGTCTATGAGATAGTTCTCCTTATACTTCAACATCATTGATTAGTGTCTCATATACTATCTTTGAATATATAGTGTATTTATTCTAAAGATAGAGTGGGAGAAAAAATGAGGACACAACACACAAGGCAAGATAAAATTGTGTACTTGTGTAAATGTAGATCTACACAAGAGAAAATGATTTGAATAAAGGTATATCTATTTACATAGTATACCAAATAGATGAGATCTATGGTCTCAAGTTAGTTCTATATAACTAATGAGACCAAGTGTAGTAATCATAAGAGTAAATTCTCAAAATAACTACACGAGGAGACCAAAAGAAGTTTTGGATAAAAATGACTAATGTAAAGTCTTAACAAGTTTTGACTAAGTTCTATATGATAAATTTTGACCAAATAGTTTCAATCATGAGTTTTACTTAAGAGCCTAAATGAATCAAAGTAACATACTAGTTATGATCAAGATTAAGTTGCAAAGATTGATATTTCGATATCTTCAATAGCCAACGTTTTAACCACGCAAATGTCATTGCTTAACCTCGCTAGGAAATGGTTAATCCTCCTTCCGAAAGAGTATTCCGAAGGACGTATTCTAGATATTGTTTATATTTGAATAATGACATTACTACACATCATTATGACATGAGTGTGTTAGAGATTTAAAAATCTCTTTCCGTAAAAATTTGAGATGAGACCACTTCAAAATAGGCTTTTTGAAAGGATATGATGGGAACATATATGGTTTTATCCTAGTAACTTGGCAAAGCAATTTATATTTTTATCTTTGACAAATTTCGATCGAGAAGTCAATTTCGAAATATGTTGAATTGAGTGGGAGTTAGGAAATTCTCATGTGAAGACATGGAATTTAGTGGGAGCTATCATCCTTGAATGTATAAAACTCATTACTCATTAAAGAATGACGAGCTAATACCTTCTTTCATAAAGAAGCTTTTGAGTTTTCAATTCTGGATGAAAATGGACAATGATGAATCCAATTACATCATGGGATGTTGGATTAGTATTAAAGAGATACACATCGTATCAACATATACATAGGATATTCATATGAATGAAAATGGAATTAGCATTAGCATCATGGTAGTTCATTGAACCTGAGAACGGTTGATCTCATGATTATCAATAACTAATGTTTCCGCCATTAGAATAATCATGTACATGTCCAATTTTGAATCATATGCATAAGAGCATGATGATTGGTTGGTGAGCCATAATAGAAACGTCATGAATTCTCAAGTAGAATCCGATGAGCGATTTCGGTGTTTGACGGAATACTCGATTATGTGACAATAGGTTGCACATATATATGAAATCCGAACACAGGTAAGGATTTATGAGAATCCTAAAACTTTCGAGCTAGAAAGAGAAATGAGAAGCTTTGGAAAGATGCTTGGTTGAATAAGAAGTTATTCAAAAACAATCTTTCCTAGTAAAGCTAGGACTTGTGAGAAGTGCTAAGCTGAATAATCTTGTAAATTGTTACAAGATTCTACAAAACATATACCTAGTGCATTGTGTGTGGATGGAACACTTGATCGGTACAAAGTTGTATTATTCATCGCAAATTCGTTCGTTATGAGATAAGCGATAAGAAAGTTCTTTCAAATTAAAGAACCAAAACCAAGGTCGAGAACCTTGATGTGCACTTGGTAAGATTCATGCTATGAGAGAAAACATGAATGTGAAGGAAAATGCAAGTGTAAGAAGTTTGAACACATGGACACATGGGATGTTAAACTTCTATTGCAATCAATAAGTGTTTACACTTATGATAAACATCACAAGATTGCAATATGATATTGACTACCCAAGTGTGATGTCGACATTTGTCGTATGAGTTATTCTTAACTCACCCTGTACATTGTTATATCCAAACGGGTTGTAGAGACAATTGAAACCCGTTAAAGTGAACATGGATTAACATTGTTTTTGCCCATAGTTACTTATATGAGGTGACGTCTCGAAGTGACTAGAGTGTGAGGCGATTGATGGCAAGTTCAAGTGCCATACGGTCATGTGAGATGACTAGTCGATCACATAGGCGGTGATTAGGAACATTTTGTCGGGCCTAATGACCGCTTATAGAGTTCTGGCAAATTTATATACCCTGGTCGTGGCGAGAGCTACTATAGTATTCGAATGAGTCGATTCTTTTGACTAAAGACTATTCACCTAAGATGGCACGATTTCAGATTAACTTTGATTTGTGTTACTACGACCTTCGTAAATGGGGTCAAATGGGCATATTTTGGGTTATGATGGCCGTGGCTAGTCGAAGGGAATGAGTGCGATAGGAATTGTCCACCCCTAGTCGGGGTTATAACAATATCTCGGGGCCACTCGAGGAGTAATGAATGGAAATGCGTGGCCACGCTCGGAAAGTATCTATGACGAGATAAGTCCGGTCAATCGATTATTCTCCGGATCGAGGAAACCACTCTCGATATGATCACTTGCAAGTACGACCGAAAGACACCTTGCATTGAGTGGGAGATAGTAATAGGACAAGAGAATTGGTGATGCACACTTGTCGAGGACAAGTGGGAGATTGTTGGAATATGTGTCCTCCGACAATAATGCGATCACGACTATTGATCATGATGATCACATGTTTAAGTCTCATTAAAATGAATACAATTGGGAAGTAATATTGTTCTTCAATCGGTCAACATATATCGGTAATGATTGGCTGACTAGAGTTTGACATTCTTGTCGTGTGACGGTGGTGATCAGTTGACCCCTAGGTCATACCTAAAGGGCAATACTCTTAATTGATTATTTAATTAATCGTATAATGTTACGAGTTAATTAAATTACTTGAAAATTGACGGACGATTTTGGAAGTAAAATTTACGTATCAAATTGAAATGTGATTAAATGAGATACGATGCGAGTAATTGAATTGTATCATTACTCGGATGAAATAATTGTTTAATGTAACAATTAAATTGAATGAATTGTTATAAATACAATCAGTTGTGATTTATAAATTGGTAAAATTTTTGGCACAAGTAAATATGAAATTACTAAGTCAATTTTTGTATGTGACGTATTTTTATTAATACGTTGATTTTTAATATGTTAAAAATACATAACAAATATATGTGACATGTGACATGTAACATATAGACAATTGACAAAAATAATATGGAATCCATATTATAGAATGGGCCGAAAATTAGAAGGGTTTATACTAATTATATGTTGTTTGTAATTAGTGGAAAACACAATGATTAAAAGGAAACCTAGCCATGCAAGCCTATTGTTCCTTGTGAAGAACAATTTCTCCATGCATTGGCTCACCCTAAAGCTCCTCTTACACGGTTTTGGGGAAGCAAATGTGATCATTGTTTTTTCTTTAATTTTGCCTAATAATATACTAAAGTTAGTGTATTATTTCCATTCCATTCACTCATCCAAAAACACAAGTTCAAGTGAGAAGAAAAATCCTCTCTTATTCTCTCTTAAAAACCGAAATTTATAAGAGTTTTATAAAAGTTTTTGGTTCAATTTTCTACTAAAATTAATATTATACTAGTATTGTAATATTAATTAGATTAAGTGTTAAGCCTTGGGTATAATACATAGGGAGAGATCTTACACTTAGATCTTTATTCTTCCATTGGAAAAGCTCAAGAACAAGAAGAGAAAGGTGATCTCTCTTGTGCCCTAATAGCCGAAATCTACTATGTAAGGACATGATTTCTCCTCTATTTATATTATTGTTTGCATGCATAAGATCCGTAATTAATTTTATGACAAATTATTTAGACATATAAGAGTATGTTAACATGTATATGAATCTACATTTCCTTCACTCTATCCCCAATTCCGTCATACCTCATCTCCACAAACCCGAACCAAGCAAATCAAGCACCACCACAAACCCAACATCAACAAAACGAGCCACAACAACAAAATGAAAAGATCAAGATACCTCCCTACCCTTTTCAATACCAACCATACAATCACCTTAACCCCTTCATCCTCCCCCGAGAGGATTTTATGACAGGAATTCTCCAAGACATGCATTTCCGTCAATATGAAGCCGTCGTGGATAGATACTATGCTCTATACCCACAATTCCACCATTTGGTTCAACAAGGGAAGGTTAGCGAGGAGGGAATGTTTCCCTCTTGGGCCCAAATGGACATTCTCTTCCCAAACTTGGAAAGAGCAAATGAAGGAGCAAATGGGTAAGAAGGCGAAGGGAGCGATAAATATTGTAGTGGAGATACGGTGGGGCTCAATAGTGAGGAAGATTAGTTCATGGACTTCAATGCGAGTGATGCATCCAAAGAAGTTTGGGATAGTGACTTAGAGGGGGATAATGGCGATCTCTAGAGATTTCATCATAGCTAGATGGAGCGGGTATGAGGCACCCATCAAAGGTTAAGTGAAGTTTCCTTATTCTCTCTCTTTTTAATTTTCATGAAAATAATTTGATGTTTTGATAATTTGTACCATGTTTGTCTTATGTTTGAGGAGTCCTAGCAACATGGAGGACTAACACATTGGCTTCATTAAGGTGTTATTTCTCTTTGTTCCCAACTTGTAAAATCCAAAATGACAATCTTTAGTTTCATGCATTGCATTCCATGTGCATGAACTACCCTGAAATTCAAGACGTTAGAAATAATGTCTATTTTGGTTTGGGAAGTCCATGCATATGCATTGGGTGCTAATTTAAATTATGCTCTCCGCCATAACAAAAACACATGCATCATGTAGTGTAGCTTAGTATAATTTGCCTTTAGTTTAGAAATCATGCATATTCATTGCATAATTTCCTATCGTATTGGCCATTGAGGACAATGCCCATACTATTGTGGGGATGGGAAATTCTAACTTGACTTTTATTCAAAATCCAAAAAAAAAAATCCAAAATTGAAAAATCAAAAACATGTTCATTCCTTTGTAGTGTAGTCTTGTATATATTGTTTGTATATATTGTGTTTGTTCATCCTTGTTCACATTGATTGACTACGCCACATCCGAGACATGAGGATATTGAAGACCGCATGGTATTATCTTTCCAATCTCATTTTTCCTCTTTGTGTTAATGACTATGTGGCTTTATTTTGATTGATGTGGAATGAAACAATGTGAATTTAGCACTTGCATTTAGGTTATTTGGCATATTAGTTGGTAGAAGCATATGCATTAGGATGTATAAATGTTAGTTGCATCATGGCATATAGTTGCTGATAGGTGCATTTTATATAGTCTTTTTAGGCCTTTTCATGCACGTATTTCCATGCTTTTATCGTAGTTTATGCTACGAAATGCCCCAAATATGCTACTTTGGTTTGTTTTGTCTTATTTGCAGGAATGAACCAGAAAATAATGAAATCAAGCCTTTTACCGTCCGTTTAGCATGCATTTGGAGGAAGAGTGAATTTGGAGTGGGAATGTAGCTATTTTGAAATGCGCAAAGAAGAAAGATAGCTAGGCGAGCAAAGGAAGAACTTCAAATTACTAGTGCCTACTTTGAAGAGCTATATCTCAAGTTCTACCACAGATATTCAGGTGATTCTAATTGGAGATGAAAGCATGTCCTCTTAGCTTTCCAACGCCACCGTAATCGCCCTGTTTGCCCAAGTAACGAAGAAATGGCAGCCGTTTGAATTTCAGTCATAAGCGGAAATTGTTCTTTGGAAAAAGTACTCGATCGAGTACAAATTATATTCGATCGAGTCCTTTTTCTACTCGATCGAGTAGTTGCATTTTAGGATTTACTCGATCGAGTAGATTTTCTACTCGATCGAGTGGTTGAAGCTCTAGTTTACTCGATCGAGTGGTTTTAAATCACTCGATCGAGTGGATTCTCTTTCGGGCTTGGGTTTTTTTAGCTTATTTCTGTCATTAGGTTAAATAAATCCTATTTTCTTATAAATAGGAAGTTAGGACGTCATTTGGAATCTCTCATTTTTTCCCTCTTACTCTGTTGGGACGGGGCTTCTCCTCTCTTATTATTCCAATACACTGTTTCTGTTACTTTGTTTCTCTCTTAATCCCGGATTTATTACTGTAACTCTTCTTCTCCCTCTTCCCCTTTTAATTTATTCTTGTTCCTTTATTGCTTTTATTATTTCTCTATTTAGTTATCATGTCTTATGTTATTAGATTAGCCATTGCTAGTGTAGTGTCCCGAGCCATGCGTAGCTAATTCCTTTAATATGTTAGGACTAGGGAAACCGTGGTAGCAATATGTTAGGATCGACATGAGTAGATTAGTTTTGCGACAAGAATTGTATTAAGCAATATAATTGTGATTAGGTTGAATGAATGCATGCAGGAGACCGATTAATTAGTTACCCCCGACCTGGATCGAAAGATTGGAAGGGAAGGATTGCTTAATTACAATAGGTGATACCTAATTAGGGCGAAAGCTAAGTTAGGGAGACCCTAGGGCGATTAGAGACCGAAAGGGTATAATCGTAGTTTTAAGGACGGAAAGGTGACGACCTCGCTCTTCTTATCAATAATTTAATCGATTCAGTTGACCCAATAGTGTAGCTGCCACGGTAGACCGATTCCTAACATATTTCTTTCTTTTATCTGATTTACCCCTGTATTTCTTTATTATTTCCTCTTGCCTTAATTCTATTAGTTTAGTCAAAACATTTCAAACCCCCACTGTGACCTTAGACATACCGAATAGACAAGTAGATAGTAAACCGCCTCCCTGTGGAGATCGACCCTACTTATCGCTAGCTTCTGTTAGTTATATTTAGGTGTTTATTTTTGGTATATAACGACAGTATCAAATTTTGGCGCCGTTGCCGTGGAGGCAACTATTTTATTTTTTGCTTGTTTATTTTTGTCTGTCTTTAGCCTCAAGGGA
This sequence comes from Silene latifolia, assembly GCF_048544455.1. Taxonomy (NCBI): domain Eukaryota; kingdom Viridiplantae; phylum Streptophyta; class Magnoliopsida; order Caryophyllales; family Caryophyllaceae; genus Silene; species Silene latifolia. The sequence goes on along the minus strand of NC_133538.1, from coordinate 221,098,314 downwards.
CTAATTCCTTGAGGCAGTTCTCATCTTTTTCTTTAGTGTTGTTTTGATAGGTCCTACAGGTCCTACCTAGACAATTCTAGGTAAAAGATCGTCAAAGGGAAGGCTTGAGTACCTTTGATCTTGGCCATGGGAGCAATGCAATGTCACTTGGGTTCATTCTAGATGACGATTTTGCTGAAGATAATGGATACGGTGAATCTCCCCTATTCAAAGCTGAGTTGGATGCACTTGAGGCAGCGATTTACGGGCTGAAATCCACAAAGGAGAGTGTCAAGGAGGCAGCTGAGTTGGTAATTGCTCCTAGCACGGAAGAGGTAATATCTTCCTTTGTCAATGATTCCGTCATTGAGAGCGACCAACCCGAGGTAGTAAACGATAATTTTATTATTGTTTGTTTAAATAGTGCATTGCCTCATTTGACTTTCGCTTCGCATTCTGATGCTTTACCCTTTCCCAGTTGGTCAATCAATTTAATGCCTTTTCACCATCCTTATCATCACAAAATTGTTAATCTGAAATGGAGCCCTAGATTATCATTAATTGCTCCCGAGTTCCTTTATTTTGTGGACAAATTTAGGAGCTCACATAGGAAATTTGTTAGACTTAAATGTTTATATACTTTTATTTCCTATGCTTGTATTCCACTGTGGTGCTACTTACATTTTTGTGTAGCACATGCGCAGATGTACGATCTCATGCTACGCGCTTTAAGCTGTTTTGATTGTGACTGATTAGACAGGCTCGAAGAAAAGAAGGTCGAGCTGGGACCTGTCTGAAACTAGCGCTACCCGGAGGCAACCCGAAGATTTATTTTTAATTACATTGCATTTTATTTCAGTTTTAGTTGTAATAAATGGTTTTCATACCATAGACTATCTCAGCTACGCGTGTTTTGTTGGTTTGCGGGCTGTTTTTATTGCGTCTTTTGCAGGAATATACTAAGGATCACTCGATCGAGAGCTTTTGCTGCTCAAATCACTCGATCGAGTGATTATTTTACTCGATCGAGTACCTGCAAAAAAACAAGTACTCGATCGACCACTATTCCTCTCGATCGAGCTGTTTTGGACGCCCATTGCTTGGATTCGCTTCCTGTGACGATATTTGAGCTGTTTAGCGACCTCCCACGTTGCCCCAGCTACTCGATCGAGTACCCAACAGGTCAGAAACTATTTTATTTCGCAACTTACCCTTACTCGACAGAGTAAGGCCTACTCGATAGAGTACCCAAAGACTTATAAATACGGAGTATTACACCCTTCTTCGCGCAATCATGTAAGTTTTCCGCATTTACTCTCTTTCTCTTTTAGTTTGCATTTCCTTTCCATGTTTTGGTACAATGGGGGCATTGTACGGTTTGGTTTGGGGAGGTTATGCATCCATATCTGTGTCTGCATCTTGTTTTTATTTGTATTTCTGTTATCACGTTTATTTCCGTATTGCATTGTTGTTTATTTTCATAAAATTTAAAAATCTCATAAATTTTGAAATTTTGAAAATTTCAAAATTTCACGATTATTTTAGCATATAGGTTGAGTCGGAACGATGGATTCCAGTGATGAAATTGCTCTATTATTTGTCTTTTGCTTAAGCCTTGCATAGACTATATATCTGTTTAGCTTTGTCTTTTGCATATCTATGAGTTAATGTTAAAATTTAGCTGAACATATACACTTGACCTGAAATTTTGGCAACCTACTTATAATTTCTAAGGATTAGAGCATTATAAACTGGTGTCATTTATGACCGGTTTCATGTAGGATTGTGAGTAGTTACTCCTTGCATAGCATGTTCATTAATTTGCACGTATATGAAATTCAATTGCTTTTTTCTTGCATACATTCGGGTTAGTGGTTGGTGTCACATGCACGGAGGTGCTTACAATTTCCTTTTCTTTCATTTTTACCCATTTAACTCCACATTAGCCAAATTTGCCTGTTGACCCTTAGCTACATCCCAAATTTAGCCTGCCTTGTCAAGCTAGTTTAGTGTATGTTTTGCGGTATATATTTCATTGTGCCAAGTTTGGCTCGTATTTTGTTGATTCGGAGTTGGTAATCTAAGAAGAAAGGGAGGATGATGAAAAAAGACGTGAAAAAAAAAGAATTTGAAAAAGGAATTCGGGAAAAGAAAAGAAAATAAGAAATCGAAAAAGAATGAAAAAAAAAAATTTCGAAAAAAAAGATGATGTTTGATGACACGATTTCTGCTCCTATGTTCTATCTTTTATCATTTGAGCAATAACTTTAGTTCGGTTTGGTGAGTTTTGTGCCAAATGAAGGGCATGTGCTTAATTCATAATTGAGTTGGAACTGCATGTTGTTATATGGTTTTGTTTAGGTACTAGCTTGATCACCTATACCTCCACATTCCCATAAATGTTTTGCCTTTTCTTACCCATTGCCTCACTTTACCATATTTTTGTAAGCCCTCGGCTGTGACAGGACCTTGTTTGGTTGGAATGTATGTACGGTAGCTAGAATTGTCTATCATATTAGTTGCAAGCATGTTTATGTGGGTCGTAGTCTAGGTGAGCGACTATTTTTCTTTCTCTCTTACATATATATGTTCACCCTTTGCTTCATGAGAAAAGAGTGACCCGTGAGAGTCCATTATTAAAGGTCTTACAAGGTCGACGGTTCAGCTTTATTATAAACATCTTACAACTCGTTTGCATTTGACTGTTTGCTATAGGTGTTAGTTTGCTTGCATTAAATTGGTTTAAGTGGGCATTTGTAGCTAGCTCTGAGTTATCTTTTCCGTTCCAGTAGTTTGCATTTAGTTTACTCGAGGACGAGTAAAGGTTTGGTTTGGGGAGATTTGATACGTGCATTTTATATAGTCTTTTTAGGTCTTTTCATGCACGTATTTCCATGCTTTTATCGTAGTTTATGCTACGAAATGCCCCGAATATGCTACTTTGGTTTGTTTTGTCTTATTTGCAGGAATGAACCAGAAAGTAGTGAAATCAAGCCTTTTACCGTCCGTTTAGCATGCATTTGGAGGAAGAGTGAATTTGGAGCGGGAATGTAGCTATTTTGAGATGCGTAAAGAAGAAAGATAGCTAGGCGAGCAAAGGAAGAACTTCAAATTGTTAGTGCCTACTTTGAAGAGCCATATCTCGAGTTCTACAACAGATATTCAGGTGATTCCAATTGGTGATGAAAGCTTGTCCGCTTAGCTTTTCAACGCCACCGGAATCACGCTGTTTTCCCAAGTAACGAAGAAATGTCAGCCGTTTGATGTTTAGTGCACAAAGCAGGAAATTGTTGCTGGAAAGTACTCGATCGAGTACAAATTATGCTCGATCGAGTCCTTTTTCTACTCGATCGAGTAGTTGCATTATAGGATTTACTCGATCGAGTATATTTTCTACTCGATCGAGTGGTTTAAGTTCTAGTTTACTCGATCGAGTGGTTTTAAATCACTCGATCGAGTGGATTCTCTTTCGGGCTTGGGTTTTTTTAGCGTATTTTCGTCATTAGGTTAAATAAATCCTATTTTCTTATAAATAGGAAGTTAGGACGTCATTTGGAATCTCTCCTTTTTTCCCTCTTATTCTGTTGGGACGGGGCTTCTCCTCTCTTACTATTCCAATACACTGTTTCTGTTACTTTGTTTCTCTCTTATTCCCGGATTTATTACTCTAACTCTTCTTCTCCCTCTTTCCCTTTTAATTTATTCTTGTTCATTTATTGCTTTTATTATTTCTCTATTTAGTTATCATATCTTATGTTATTAGATTAACCATTGCTAGTGTAGTATCCCGAGCCATGCGTAGCTAATTACTTTAATATGTTAGGACTAGGGAAACCGTGGTAGCAATATGTTAAGATCGACATGATTAGCTTAGTTTTGCGACAAGAATTGTATTAAGCAATATAATTGTGATTAGGTTGAATGAATTCATGCAGGAGACCGATTAATTAGTTACCCCCGACCTGGATCGAAAGATTGGAAGGGAAGGCTTGCTTAATTACAATAGGTGATACCTAATTAGGGCGAAAGCTAAGTTAGGGAGACCCTAGGGCGATTAGAGACCGAAAGGTTATAATCGTAGGTTTAAGGACCGAAAGGTGACGACCTCGCTCTTCTTATCAATAATTTCATCGATTCAGTTGACCCAATAGGGTAGCTGCCACGGTAGACCGATTCCTAGCATATTTCTTTCTTTTATCTGATTTACCCCTGTATTTCTTCATTATTTCCTCTTGCCTTAATTCTATTAGTTTAGTCAAAACATTTCAAACCCCCACTGTGACATTAGACAGACCGAATAGACAAATAGATAGTAAACCGCCTCCCTGTGGAGATCGACCCTACTTATCGCTAGCTTCTGTTGGTTATATTTAGGTATTTATTATTGGTACATAACGACAGTATCAGTTGCATTTAGGAAAATTTTTGTGAAACCGTCTACTTGGGAAGCTTGACAAGTGTATATAGGCCCCAGTAGATGCTTTTTCTTCTTAAGACTTTGCTTGTTAGAATACTTGTAAAACACCGTAGGATGTGTCATGCTAGTATCCTTTGACCCATGGATTAAGGCCTAGTCAAGAGTACCTTGTGGTGTGATAACTCCTTGGCTACCGTTTATTCTATTGTGACCCTTGAAACCATGCAACCATCATTCATCTATGTTCTATTTGTCATCAAAAGGGAATGGGCACAAAAATTGTTCAAAAATTTGAGTTCAAGAAATGAAATGAAAGTTGAAAAAGTTTGCAATTGCATCAAAAAAAAAGAGGAGCAAAAATAGACTCCTAATGCTTCAAATATAAGCACCCTCACTACAAATGGGGTGACTTTGAAAATGTTCAAAATAAAATGCAAAAATTGAAAGTTGTCAAGTATTGAAATGTCAAAAATCAAAAGAAATGGCAAAAAGAAAGTGTTCTAAAATGTCAATGCCACAAGAAATTGGGGGGGGGGGGGGGAAACAACAACAAAAGCAAACTCCCACATGAAACTCAAATACTATCCATCCCTTTATCCATCGTATCCACTTTTGTCCATGGTAGAGAGGGGATGACCCTTCTTCTTGTCTAGGCAAGAAGGGGAATTCCGCAATCCTCCAGTGTTTCTAACACCATAGGGAGTCTACTCTTGACAAAAGCATTTAACGATTGAGGACAAAGGTACCCTAGCTTGACACAGCTTGGAGGTGATTTATTGGTATCCTTCTAGGCTTAGTAGTTTGAAGAAACCATATCTATGAAGGAGTGTGTACCCTTTCATTGGTTCCCCTTTAGATAATTTCCGCCACTTAGATGAGGAAAGTGGCTATTCTTTTTGTAGATGCATCCATTACTTGTTTTTGTGTGCTTTAATGCTTGGATGTGTCGCCATTTTGGCAAGCCCCACCTTGCCTTGCAAGAAGGCATCCTACCTCATGGTTGTCTTGTTGTGAGTTAAAGGGGCAGAGTGAGACCCACTAATTGTCTTATATCGGCTATGCTAGTAGGTTAGTTTAAATAAGGGTCCTAGTTTTTGTCACCTCTTTACTCGGGACGAGCAAAGGTTCGGTTTGGGGATATTGGATGTGACCAATATTTGAGCATATTTAGTCCCCGAATTAGTCTCGTTCCCATGCTTTTTAGTGCATATTTGGGTCATTTACTATCTTTAGTCCTTTGTTTTGCATATTCTTTCAGGTTTTGTTTCCTTGGTAGGAGAGGAGTGCAAACCTTGCATTATCATGGCAAAATAGAGCTAAATTGATCGAATCTAATGACCCAGCATCAAAGATAAGACAAGACAAAAAGGCCTTTGTACATATTGTAGTAGATAGGCAATGATGAAGAAGATCCTTGCATCCCCGACAAAATCCCGGAGGATTGTTGGGAGAAGAGAAGAAGAAAAGAAGAAATGGAAGCTGACAAAGAATCCGCTCGTCCAAACACTCGAGACGCCTGTCCAGAATCTTCCCAGGACGCTCGTCCAAGCTTCCCAGACGCGCGTCCAGCCACCTGAGAATCCGCCGGTCCCGACCCTTGGACGCTCGGATTGTGTTACAGGACAACACGTCCTCTTCTTCCCTCCATTGAAGATGCGCATTTTTTTGGAAGACTAGCAAAAAGGAGACCCGCATCTTTTCTTGAGAGGAGCGATTCCTCAAGGACTTAATCATCATTTAAGCCCTTAGTAACCCTAATTTGTGCACCTAATCCCCACTATAAATACCCCATTAGTCTAATTAGGTTAGCATGTTCTTCTTATCAATCTTTAGTGTAGTTTATATCATTCTAATCTCTTCTTAATCTTGTAATCAACTTCTAATCAAATATTAATACAAATCTCATTTCCTTAATTTCTCTTTTGTTCCATCTTTTATTTTGGGTAATTGAAGATTATTTAGGTTTATTGGGAGATTAACAACCTTCCATCAATCATCAAGTACTTCTTTTCTTTGCATTATTATTTTGGAATCATCATTCGGTATAACTCTCTTAATCCCTTTTTAATTATTGTTAATCATCTTCATTTATTCATCATGTTTTGCTTTGTTAATATGATTGACAACCTTATTAACATGTTAAACTTGATAATGAGTGAGTAGTTTCCTTAACTAGGGTTAATGGGTAATTAGGGGAAACCAACATGGGGGATGATTCATGCTTAATTTAATATGTTTTCATAATTTATTTGCTTGCTTGTTGTGATCTCAACTTATGCACATGTTATGTTTGATGAAATGTGAGTCTATGAATCCTTGCATTTTTTACCCATCACTTAGCTTTTCAATGAGACTTGTAAGACATAAACCAACTCAAGTCTCATTAGACCATGCATATAGTTGAGTAGGGAGGATTAAGTCAACTTGTAGGTGTTGTACAATTTAATCGATTCAGCTCCGGGACCCAAACCTTCCTAGGATTGTAAGATATAAACCAACTTGATCCTATCACAACAATAATTGCTTGCTTATAATTTGAGAATATGTTTGTATGATCAATTCCCATAAATCCCCTATGACCCCATGACACCCTAGTGCTTTTAATCAATTGATTACATCTCATTTTAGTCATCTTGCTTGTTTACTTTAATTGTTATTTAGTTTAGTGATCTTATCTCAATCCAAATTATGACACCCCTAGACACCGCTACTTGCAATCAAAAATCCTACATCAATACCCGTCCCTTGGGATCCGACCTTTACTTGCCTCTTTACTAATAGTAGAGTTGTTCGTGAAGTTATAAATATTGTTTTGGTCTAGGTGCTCCTAACGACAAGTAACCAAAATCTAAGCTCCAAGTGAGTCCGACCAAGACCGGAGGCCGTCGCCGTTGTAGATCTGTTGAGGACCCGTTCCGAAGAGGAAGTTCATGCTAGGCGGGCTAACAAGAAGAACAAGGGGAAGATGCACCCCGAGGGAAAAGGCAAGGGTAGAATGGAAGAATGAAGACCTCCATTACCCACTTTATTATTATGTTGTTTTAGTGTTGTGAGTTTTTATTATGTTGTACTAGCTATGTATTGTGTGTTTGTGCTAGTTTTACTATGTGAGGTGTTTTAGTCGACACCTTAGCTTTGATAAGTTGTAGACTCGTCGAGCTTTATTTGTTGTTGAAATTGTAATCCCTCCCATTATTAATTAAATAAGTGGATTGCTCGTGTCAAAATTGTGAATGCTTGTTTCTTCCATCCATTTGTTAAAGGCAATTCGGTTTGAATCGTCCTAAACATTTGCACTCGGGAAGGTGGGATTATTGTAGGAAGGGAGAAAGGCTTCTTTTTTGTATTTTTGTGGGATAGGTAATGTTTTTCCCTTCCTTTTTTTGATGGGGATGATATGGGTGAAGTTTTTTGATTATGGGGATGTTTTTTTTTATTATGGGGATGGTTGTATCTTTGTTGTGTAAGAAAGGACTGCTTACGTATCCACCTGAAGAGGTGAAATCAAACCATGATCGTAGTTCGAAATGTTTTGTAAATTTTTGATTGGGTTTTGTGGTTGTATCCTTCATGTATTAGAAGGACTGCCTACGTATCCACCTAAAAAGGTGAAATCAAACCATGCTCGTAGTTCAGGGTTTTTTTTTAGTGCAAATGGATGTTGCCTTTGACAGATCAAAGGACATTCGAAACGGCCAAGGTGCCGCAACTTAGACTCGATAAAACATGCAATTTCAAATTAGAACAAGCTGAGGAACTTGACTTGAAAAGGGTTAAGGTGGTCGCTAGTTGTAAAACTAGGGTGGGGTCGTTGGTTGCTATGGTTCAAGGGTAGTATTTCTTGAGTTGGTCTAGGTTGGTTGGGTTTGTAAAATCCTCCCCGTCTAGGTCACTCAGTCTCACTGCGCCCCCCGAAAGTATTTTCTTGACCAGGTATGGCCCGGCCCAGTTGGGTTTGAATTTTCCCCTCGGATCGACGGGTAATGGTGCTCGGACCGACTAGAGGACCAAGTCGCCTTCCTTGATGTTCCCGGGTTTAACCTTCTTTTTGAATGTCCGTTGTATACGTCATTCGTATAGCTGGATGTTATGCAAGGCATTGAGCCGCCGCTCGTCTAGAAGAGTGAGTTGCTCATACCTTCGACGCGTCCATTCCGCTTCAGGGACTTGACTCTCCAGCAGGATGCATAGAGAAAGAACCTCTAACTCTACCGGTTGAACCGCCTCCATACCGTATGGTTGGTAGAAGGGTGTGGCGCCTGTCGGTGTTCGAATGGAGGTTCGGTATCCCCAGAGCGCGAATGGGAGTTTGCTCGGCCAATTGCGGTAGTTGTCTTGCATTTTCTTGATAATGGTGACTAGAGTTTTGGTCACTACCGCCACCGCTCCGTTGGTTTGGGGACGGTAGGGGGATGATCGATGTCGTTTTATCTTGTATTTGTCCAGCAAGGTCTGTATTTCCGCCCATAAGTGAGAGCCTTGATCGCTGATGATTTCATGGGGTACCCCATATCGGCAGATGATGTTGTTTTGGATGAACTTGGCCACTTGTTTGGCGGTCAAGACTGCATATGACTGCGCTTCTACCCATTTGGTGAAATAGTCGATGGCGATGAGGACGAAGCAATGCCCCTTAATGCTTGTCGGGTTGACCTTCCCGATGATGTCGATGCCCCAGGTTGAGAACGGCCAGGGTGATGTCATGGAGTACAAAAGGGATGGTGGTATATGTTGGATGTTGGCGAAGATTTGGCAATTGTGGCAATGTTTGACGTAGTTGCGGCAATCGGCTTCCATGGTGGTCCAATAGTAACCTAACCGCATGATTTTTCGGGTAAGCATCATTGCGCTCATGTGAGGGCCACATTCTCCGTCGTGAACCTCTCCCATGACTTTTTTGGCTTTGTGATGGTCAACACAAAGGAGGAGAATCCCTTGGGGTGTTCTTTTGTATAGTTACTCTTGGTTTATCACAAGTTATGATGCAAGTAAACGGATGGCTCTTTGTCCTCTTGGGTCAGAGTTGGGAGGGAATTCGTTTTTGGTTTTGTAGTTAAGGATGGCTTGGTACCAGGGTTCGACATGGTTTTCCTCGTCATTGTCAACGGTGCAAATGTGAGCTGGCTCACTCCTTCTCTAGACACATAGGGGCATTGATGTCATGTCGTCAGGTATATTGACGAGCGCGGCAAGTTTTGCTAGAGCATCAGCAAATTGATTTTCCTCTCGTGGCAAGTGGAAGTAGTCGACTTGGTCGAAGAACTCGGCCTCTTGATTGATTTTTGCTCGGTAGGGAGCTAAGCTTTCACTTCGGATTTTCCATGATCCGGACACATGATTGACGATGAGCGAGGAATCGCCGTGGACCCTCAGTCTCTTGATGCCAAGCGTGATGGCTGCTTGTAGGCCGATGAGGTATGCTTCATATTCAGCGGCATTGTTGGTGAAGGCGAAGTCTAGTTTGACCGAGATCGGAACATGTTCTCCCTCTGGTGATATTAGAAGGATTCCTACCCCGAAGCCTCTCAGATTAGATGCACCATCGAAGTATAGGTCCCATGCGTCGGAGTCGTCACAAAGGATGTCTTTGTGAGGAAGTGACCATGTGTCGGTTGCTGGATCCTCTTGAATGGGATTTTCTACTAGGAAATCGGCGACTGCTCTTCCCTTGATAACCTTGAGGGGTACAAACTTGAGATCAAACTCGGACAGCATAAGCGTCCACCTAGACAACCCTCCATTTAGTACGGGTTTTTCGAAGTTGGATTTGACCGGGTCCATCTTAGAGTAGATGTGGATCGTGTAGCTGAGCATGTAATGCCGCAACTTCTTTGTTGACCATACTAGGGTAAGGCATGTCTTTCCAGTTGGGTGTACCTTGTCTCATACTCGGTGAAATTTTTGTTGATGTAGTAGATGGCTCGTTCTTCGTCGTTGACTGTTTGTGATAGCATTGCTCCCATGGCTTTGTCGGTGACAGTCAGGTATAGGGATAAGGGCACCCCTTGTTGAGGTGGCATGAGGACAGGAGGTTTGGATAGGATTTCCTTTATCCTGTCGAAGGCCTTTTGACAATCGTCGTCCCAATCCGCGTGATCGGAGGTGCGAAGTTTCTTGAATATTGGTTCACAAATCATGGTGAGCTTGGCTATGAAGCGGCTGATGTATTGAACCTCACCGAGAAATCCCCGAATCTCCTTCTCGTTCTTATGTCGTGGCATTTGTTGAAGGGCTTTGATTTTGGTTGGATCAATCTCGATGCCTCTCTTGCTGACGACATGTCCCAAGAGTTTTCCGGAGGTGACCCCGAAGGCACAATTCTGAGGATTTAGTCTCATGTTATAGTTCCGCAGATGAGCGAAGAATTTCCGAAGGGCACTGATGTGGCCGTCCCGTTCTCTTGATTTGACAATCATATCATTGACATATACCTCTACCTCCTTGTGCATCATATCATGTAGGAGAGTGGTAGCGGTTCTTTGATAGGTTGCTCCGGCATTGATGAGGCCGAATGACATGACCGTGAAGCAGTATGTACCCCACTGTGTACTGAATGCAGTCTTGTGCATGTCTTCGTCAGCCATTTGGATCTGGTTGTTCCCGGCATACCCGTCCATGAATGATAGGAGAGCATGCTCGGCGGTATTGCCCACCAGAATGTCAACATGTGGCAAAGGGAAGTCGTCCTTTGGACTTGCCTTGTTCAGATCCCTGAAGTCGACGCAAACCCGAATTCTCCCGTCTTTCTTTGATATAGGCACAATGTTGTCCACCCAGTCAGAGTATTCCGAGACTTTGATGAAACTGGCCTTGAACTGTTTATCCACTTCTTCCTTGATTTTCAGGGCGCATTCGGCGCAACTTTTGCTTCACTGGTTTAGCTCCGGGCTTAAAGCAATTTCCAAGTCAATCCCAGGCATATCTTTGTAGGACCAGGTGAATACGTCTTTGTATTTGTGGAGGAGATCAATGAACTGTTGTCTTTCTGAGGGGTCAAGGGTTGTCCCTATCCTAAGTTCTTAAGGTGTGTTGTCGGTTCCTACATTAATAGGTTCGGTCTCTTCAATGATGGGGGTTCTTGTTTCCCGTTTGTCAAGTTCTTTGGCTAAGTGAGGTGGGTAGTCACTCAAGTCAAATTCCTCATAGTCATTCAGAATTGCATTGCAGTTTAATTGAGACGAGTCATAAGCAAACTTAGCATTCATTAAGTTGACACGAGCGAAAAGCTCGGAGAGGACAAACATCTCATGGTCAGTCAGTGGCGATACATAAGAGGAGGTGGCCCCTGGAACAGGCTCCAGGTTGTCATCTTCTATGGGAGTCGGGATAACCCTAGTAGACTCAGCCTCTGAATCAGCCACAAGCTTGTGATAAACAGCGGGAAGGGGACCTTGACGGGGTCATCAGGAGTGTTAGGAGCTATGACAGACTCTGAGTCCGACTCAGACTCAGATTCTTCTTCACTTCCCTCTTTGAACTTGCGACCTTCTCCAGTTGTGATCTTGAGAATGCGGCCTTGGCGATCGGTCCACTTGACGGTTTTCCTCCAGCCCTGTGTAGCTTTCTCTGGGTCAGTATCAGAAATTAAGGCGGTGGGGTCAAATTGGTTGTCCTTCAGAGCGAAGTTTATGATGTCCTCATAGTCGAGGTGCTTGATGTTATCCTCTCTAAAGAGGAGAGTGACAGCTTATTCGTCGAGGAATGAGGATGGCTTAGACTCAGTTGATGCAGTTTCGGTGTTGTCGGGGATGAAGTAGCAGTCCTGGAAGAGTTCTGCACCCGGGTACCTGGCCTTGGCCACAGAGTCATAGATCGGCTCAGGAAAGCCATGGTAGGGTTCGGTCTCTCCCTCGGGGACAAAGTATCCATTAAGGGTGAGATGATAGGGACGGAGGATCACTCCGTGCTTCTTGCGCTTCCGAACTAGGAGGTTCATCTCCTGGATATCTTCATCGGTTGGTTCATAGCCTAGCCCGAAGAGGATGTTGGGGACCTTAGCCTGTTTCAAGGGAGGTAAGGTGCTCTTCATCGGATTGAGGGGTAATCCCGGGAAGTAACTCTCGCGCATTAGAATGCGGTTGACTATGAGGTTGGGAAACGGGTCACAATTTTAAGGGTGTTGATTCATCAGTTATAGCATTCCCAGCTTGGAATCCCCATATTTCATTGTCATCTTCTTCGATGGCTTGGGAGGATATTCTCTTTCTCATGACGGCTTTGATCGGGGAAGCAGGAATCATGATCATTTTCCCCGTTGAAGGGGACCCTGATTTTTTGGTGGAGAGTTGAGTAACTGGTTTGACGGCGTGAATACAGGGACGTCCCAGGAGCATATTGATGGAGGCGTCAATGTCGACTTCCTGAAAATTGGTTTGCCTTTCCAGTGGTCCGGTCGCGATGGTCAAAGTGATGAGCCCTGCGACCTTACGACGAGCGCCGTCATAAGCGCGTACTCCTTGATTGGTTGGGACCAAATCAGCTTCTTTGATACCCAGTTTATGAGCCGTTTTGAGGGGAATGACATTCACCGCAGATTCGTCATCCACAAGAACCATAGCACATTCTTTTTTAGGCACTGTACGGTAATGTACAGGGCCAAGTTGTGGTTGGCTCCGAAGCGAGGGATATCTTCGTCCGAGAAGATGACCTGGTTGCTCAAATTAGGGACATCCCTTGTCATGTGTGCCACCACTTCTTCCAGGGTAGAGGTAGAGGGCACAATCAGTTTTCCCAAGGCTTGTAGTAGAGCTTGCCGATGCTCAAACGATGTAGCAATCAATTTCCAAATTGAAATTTCGGCTTTCGCTTTCTGCAGTTGTTTGTGGATCGAATTTTCGGGAGCCCTGGGTTGAGTGTCCATGTCCGGGGCAACTTGGTCATTCGTTGTTGGAGTGACCGTCGAATTGTTTGGGTTTTGATAGGGGCGTCCGGACCGGGTAAGATGACCGATCTATTTCGCCTGCTTCACTTTCCCTGGGACAATATAGACATCTTCAACATCATCTCTCCAGATGCCATTAATTTCGGGATCTCAAGGGTACCTTGGAGGGGTATTCCTCGGTGGGTAGTTTTTGTGAGGGACATTTTTGTGAGGGTAGTTTTTGTGTGGTTGATTATTGTGGGGGTGATTATTGTGAGGGTGATTATTGTGAGGGTGATTATCGTGAGGTGCATGCCAGAATGGTCGCGGGAGCAATCCATCCTAGTGAGGGTAGTTTTGGATGGTTGGGGGACCTTCCCTCGGGCGTGGTGTTGGAGGATTGAAAATCAGTCTGTGGTAGGCGCCGTCAAGTCGGTTGATCCTTTTGGAGAGACTGGCTATAGCTTCCTCAACTTGTTGGAACATGGCAAGCATAGTTGCGGCACTGAAAACAAATACCCCGGTCGAGGCATCCTTCTCCAAGGCATTCACCTCGTGATCAATTGGCAGGATGAGGTGTGAGCAGTCCAAGGTCGGCTCATCATCGGAGATAGCATGGATTCCCAAAGGGTTTGTTTTGTTGTTTTGTTTAGTAGGTGGAGGCAAAGGCAATTTCCCTTTCCCGATCATGTCTTGAATGATGTGTTTGAGCTTAAAGGAGGTTTCTGTGTCATGCCCTTTCCCTTAGTGGTACTGACAGTAGGCATTAGGGTTCCAGAAGCGGGATTTCATAGCATTAGACGAATCCGGGGTGGGTCCGATTGGTAGTAGTTTCCCATGGTCCATAAGCCTTTTTAGGGCGCTTGCATAACTTGACCCTATATTAGTGAACACTCTTTGGGGGCGCTCAGCTCTCTTGGCGGTTGGTTCAAGGAGGTTGACCTCATCAATCTTGTTCGTTTGACCATAAGGGCGAGATCCGGTTGATGTGAATCCTTGGTAGCCTCTACCGGTGGTTTTAGCTAGGACACCCTTACGGAGGTCGTCTTCAATGCGTGTCCCAAGGATTTGCAGCTCTTGGTAGGTCTTGATGTTTTGGTACCTCAGTAAGTTGGCATACACTAGGCGGAGATTGTTGACAAACTTTTTCACTAAAGTTGACTCACTCGGCTTGCTGACCAACTGAGTGCTTACCCTCCTCCAACGGGTTAAGAACTCAGTGAATCCCTCCTTCTCATTCTGGGTTAGGACCTCAAGAGTACGGGTATTGGCTTGGATTTCGACATTGTCGGCATATTGCTTAGCAAATTCAACTGCGACCTCATCCCAGGTGAAAAGTTCTTGTTTAACCCCTTTTATAGCCATGTAGTCTTTGAAGGCTCGAATGTGATTGAGTGGGTCCTCCACTCCCTTGAATTTGGGTACATCAATCAGAGTAAAGTTGTCAGGTAGTTGATCCCCAACAGGTTCAAATCTTCGATTGTTCTCAAGATGGATATTGTTACCCCGGCTAGGAGTTGTTCTTCCAAGAGATTGAGCCTCTTCTCAGTTTCAGTTAAGGGCGAGTTGTTGTGCTCTCCAGTTTCCTTGTTTTCCAGGGTGTCGATACGGGTCTCGACACGATCCAGGGTGACCTTAAGAACAGTGAGTAGGCTGGCTAGCTGAGCAGTTGTGACATCTCTAGTGTTATCATTGTCGTTGTTGGACGAAGTTGAAGACGGGGTCATGGTTCTGTGGCAGAAAAATGGCTCACATTATAACTCATTCCGACACGGTTCAAAGATTAAACGCAGACAACACAAAGGATGAGACAAAGTTCAGAATCAACAAGACGTGGATGAGCGTGTGTGGTGCCTCGGTGCTGACTCAATTTATAACGTGACGGTGTTGACCGAAGTTTTGACATGCGTCCAACGTAACGGCGTGACGCCATTGGACGAGTCTCGTGGTGAGACGACTCATAAGTAAAGACCCATAAGTACGTTTGCTTCGACTTGATAGACATGAGGCTGAATTGGAGTGGTGGACTGAAGTTTTCGAAAATAGAAATTTTCAAAAAGATTCATTTGTCGTTTTGTCGACGGCTTCTGAAGATAGGGATCTCCGCAAGTCGGTCAGTTGAAAGGGTTGTCTTAAGTTTGTTTGCAAAAGACGGTTTTGAGTTTGAGTCGGCTCGGAAAACGATGTATTATTTCAAAAGACGGTTTTTGAAATTCATAATTGTATGTTTTGAAAATCCCGTTTGAAATGTGTGAAGAGGTCTCGGGGACGGTGTATGGTCCTCGGGATCTCGAAAGTATCTCGAGAAAAGGGTGTGTGCTTTCCTCGGGTTTTGAAAGAGCCATTTGATACGTGCATTTTATATAGTCCTTTGAGGCCTTTTTATGCACGTATTTCTATACTATTATTGTAGTTTTATGCTACGAAATGCCCCGAATATGCTACTTTGTTTTTCTTTGCCTTATTTGCAGGAATGGACCAGAAATATTGAAATCAAGCTTTTTACCATCCGTTTTGTATGCATTTAGAGGAAGAGTGATTTTGGAGCGGAAATGTAGCTGTCTTGGGATGCGTGAAGCTATTTCTGGAGCTAAATAACCAAGTCAAGGCAGAAACTACCGAAGTTATGAGCTGCTGAAGTCAAAGTGAATCGATCGAGTGGTTTTCTGCTCGATCGAATGCTTTTATATGGTAGAAGACCTCGATCGAGTGCTTTCCTTGCTCGATCGAATTGTTTCATTTTAGGGGTTGCTCGATCGAGTAGTTATTCTGGTCGATCGAGTTGTTTGAGCTTACTTCTGCTCGATCGAGTGGTTTTAAATCACTCGATCGAGTTGTTTTCTGTGGGCTCGGGCTTTTCTTAATCTTTTTCGTATTAGGTCAAATAAAAAATCCTATTTCTTATAAATAGGAACGAGAGACGTCATTTGTAACTCTCTCTCTCTCCCCCATCATTTTCATACACCTAACTTTTCTTCTGTTCTACTGTTGAATACTTTTCTTTTCTCTGCTCTTTTCCCGGATCTTACTCTGTAATTCTTTCTTACTCTTTTCTCTTATTTAATGTTTATTGTTATTCTATTCCTTGTTCTTGCTTTACTTTTATCTATGTCTAGCTAATTCTCCCTGCTAGGATTTTGGGGAGTCGATGAATGGATGTTAATTGCTAATTAGGTTCATAGTTTGTCTTTATTGTTTTGTCTATGTTGTTAATCACTGCTTATAGTTGTATCTTACTATATGAATCGATGCATTTAGCCTTTTTAACCTTGGTAAGCCTTGACCTAGACCAGAAGGTTGGAAGGGGTGAGACCTACAGTGAACAATAGAATGCCTTAGTGAGGGTGGAAGCTAAGCTAATAGTATTTTAGGGCGAATTGAGACTGGAAGGAGATATTCGTTGCCCCTTAGACTGACACATCGACTAATCTGTGACCTTAGCTGTAATTAACTGACGTTCGTTGATAACCCGACATCCTAGTTTTCTCTCTTTCTTATTAATTTCTCTTATCATTAATTCTCTTCCCTTGATCTTGTTTAGTTTAGGTTTATTCAATTCAAAACCCCCAACTATGACGTAGACAGACCGAATAGACAAGTAGTTAGTGACCGCCTCCCTATGGAGATCGACCCTACTTACTGCTAGCTTCTGTTTGTGTAACTAGGTATTTTATTTTTGGTACCTGACGACGGTACCAAATTTTGGCGCCGTTGCTGGGGAGGCAATTACTTTATCCACTTGTTTAATTTTGTTTGTCTTTAGCTTCAAGCGATTTATCACCTATGTTCCATTATATGGCGCAGCAGGTGATTTACTGTGGGAGATGTGGTGCTTCTGGGCACAATGCAGCTAATTTCATGGCAGATAACAACGAGGTCTACGCGTTCAAGCACCGTAGACGAGCTAGCCATTCCTCTGTAGTTGTGCCGCCATATCTACCTTATCAACGGGGCTATCAAAAGCCTCCCTTTGTCTGGTCGTCGCAACACAAAGCTCCTCCTCCTCATAAACAGAAAGAAGCCGTTACTGAGCTAAAATCCTTGTTGAGGGCACTTGCATTCCGAGTGCAAGAAGATGATAGACGTAAAGAAGCTCAACTCATTGAGCTGGAGTCTCAAATAGCTCAACTAGCTGTTGAGTCGAATAGTAGGCAACCAGAAGAGGTATAATTTACCTACACAGAGAGTGGTCTTTCCCATGAAGGACCCGAGTTGCCTAGCGCTACTAATGATTTGGATGACTCGGATTACGAAGATCTATCCGAAAATGAAGCGAGTTATGAAGATTTCTGCGATGCACTGCAAAGATCGTTTGATCGAGCAGTTCAATGTGTTCGATCGAGTGAAAACCAGGCAGAAATTCTTAGATCGAGTAATAATTCTACTCGATCGACTGATTTGGCCAGAGAGAGCAACGCAACGTCACTTCGGTTCGATCTAGATGACGATTTTGATGATGATAATGGTTACGGTGAATCCTCCCTTTTCAAGGCCGAGCTGGATGCGCTTGAGGCTCCGATTTATGGGACGGTATCCACTGAGGAGGGTGACGAGAAGATAGCTGAATCGGTAATTGCTGAGCGCGAATGAGGTAATATATTCTGTTTCTAATGATTCCGACATTGAGAGCAACCCACCTGAGGTAGTTAGCGATAATTTTATTATTGTTAATATTAATAGTACGCTACGTCGTATGACTCGTGTTTTTTTCTTTTAATGTTATACCCCCTCCCAGTTGGTCAGTTAATTTAACAGTTTTTCACCAATCTTGTCATCTCAATTTTGTCAATCTGAAACGCTTCCCTAGATTATTATTAATTGCTCCCGAGCTCCTTTATTTTGTTGACAAATTAAGGAGCTGTAATAGGAAATTTGTTAGGCTTAAACCGAAGCACATTTCAATTTCCTATTTTATTTTTATATTATGGTGTTACTTATGCTCTTGTGTAGCACATGCACAGATATATGATCTCATGCGAAGAGGTTTGAGTTGCTTTGATTGTGACTGAATGGAGCAGTTGTCGAAGAAAAGAAGGTCGAGCTAGGACCTGTTTGAAACTAGTGCTACCCGGGAGGCAACCCGGAGATTTAATTTTTAGTTTTTTTTTTGTTTTTTTCAAACATTACATTTCATTTCAGTTTTGCGTTGTAATAATTGGTTTTCGTACCATAGACTATTTCCGCTATGCTTGTTTTGTTAGTTTTGCGGGTTGTTATGTTGCATCTATGCAGGAATATATTAAGGATGGCTCGATCGAGTACTTTTTGTACTCGATGGAACACTTTTGCTGCTAATTTCACTTGATCGAGTACCCGCCAAAGATGATCCCTCGTTCGAGTGCCCCATTTCCTCGATCGAGCAGTTTAAGACGCCATTTGCTTCGATTTGTTTCCTGTGACGATGTTCGGGGCTATTTAGAGACCTCCCATGTTGCTAGTTGGTTTGGGAAGGTCCCTGTTGGAGCTTGTGTCCTCCACAAATAAGTGTGATAACATTTATAAATCTCTTACAGGTTCACAAGGGTATACTTTGTATTTTAATTAGTTGATTAACGATTACCTAATAACGGTTGGCTTGCTAGAAAGTTTGACGTTATTATCATACAGATGACGGTGATCAACTGGTCCCTAAAGGTCACACCTATATGATGTGTTTGAGAGATGTGGTTATAGAAATATGATCACATTGATGCCTAATTTGACTAAACAGTTAGTCAATGTGTTGATGAGACAATTATTTAATGAAGATTAAATAATATTAGTTGAGATGAATTAACTGTCAATTCGTAAATTGAATATAATAAGTTATATTTAATTAAATGTATGTAATGTTAGTTTGGACTAATTAATCTGTTAATTCGTAATTAAATGTAATCGGTTATATTTAATATCAACAAGATGAATGTGTCATAGTGGTAATAGTGAGGGTACACAAACCAAGAGGTCATGGATTCGATCCTCACTAGATGACAATTTAACACATTTTATACATTTTTGGAATAACCAAAATAAGGAAATAATACTGCTTATTTCGGTAATTGGGCCGAAACTAGAGGATGAAAAATAATCCACCCTAATCTACCCTAACACACGGTTTAAGAGGGTAGATAGGTGAATTATTTCTAACCTAATTTTTCTACTCATTCTCTTGCCTCCTCTCATCAGAAAAAACACAAAACAACCTAAATTTTTACAGAAAATTTGGATCGATTCTAGCATAATCAAAGGGCATATCTCATATCGTCTTGGGTGCAACTAATAGGGGAATATCAACTTTAATATTGTTCTTAGGCCGTTTTTGCTAGGACCGAAGGTTATCTCTTAATCCTTTAATTTTGTTTATGTAATTTTATTTTATGACTAGTGATCATCTTCATAAACTTCGTTATAATCCTTTATAATAAGGGAAGTATACAGACTATTTCCCACAAGTGGTATCAGAGCAAAGGCCACGAATTTTTATTTTGATGATTTTTATAAAATTGTATATAAACAACATATGGAATTTCGAGAAAAAAAAAATTCGGCTGAAATTTTTTTTGTCGAGAGGTGTTTTTTTCATGAACTGTTTTTCATTTTTTTTGTCTTTTGTTTGATGATTTATTTCCAATTTCTTTTTCATATCATTGTTTTTAATCAGTTAAAATTATCATATGAAGAATTGGTAGATTTTGATTTAATGCAGATTAAGTTAAAATGCAAATAGAATCGTCATGTCAATGATATAAGAATTTGTTTTTGCTCTATAGTTTTAGCACATACAATTAATCATGTTTGTTAATTCATTTGCTAAATCATGTTATAATAGCAACTGTAAACATTTTCTTCATCGAATCTTTGAATTAGGGCTTTTTGCCGCAAAAGAAAAAAAAATTGACGACTTATTTTAGGGTTTGCCGTGAGAAAAAGAAAAAAAAATTCTGTTTTTTTGTTGTTTTTTTCTAAAATGCCAAAAAAAGAAAAAAAAAAAAAGAGGAAAGGTTTTTTTCTTGTTTTTGCCTAATTGCCGAATTGAAAAAAAAAAAACAAATTTGGGCTGTTTTTTTTATTCCAGCCGTGAGCTGGGAATTTAAAAAAAAAAACTTTTTTGTTTATTTGATTCAGCCGAGACCAAATAAGAAAAAAAATGGATTTTGGTTTTTTTTTTGTTTTGTTATTGGCCAATTAGTTATTGTGAAACGGTTCACAATTTAAAGATATCATATTATTTTAATGCAGTTTAAAATTTTGACGGATTGAATTCATATTACAAGTTTAATATGAATTAAGATTGAAATTAATGTGATTAATTGAGAAATTGTCACTTAATTTGATTTAAATAGGTGGTTTGGATAAATTAATTAACATAATTAAGGAATTGTGTCATGTATGTTTAATTTATTTTTAGTTGATGCATTTTAATTTTGTTGAATGAATCAATGAATGAATTTTATTTACGTATTTATTTTTGCAATCGGTTGTAAATTGTAATACTTAGTGTGGCCTTAGTCAAATTATGTTTTCGTAATGAAGGAAACATGATTTTTTTATGTAATTATGAGATCTCGAATCTCCTTTACTTTTCTTTAGTTTTTGGGTGAAATTAGAATGTAATAAATAGGTTTATTATGTAAAATTTATTTATTGTAATTTTTCGAAGAAGACTAAAGATGGAGATTGGAGCTCACTCCCGCTACATGGATCAAGATGGAACATCAAGACAAGCTTATCGGGTCCAAGGATGGATTCCAAACTTGTATTTAATGTTTATTTTGATAGGATAGGCCACACTAGGACTTTTATTGTTTTACGTTTTCATTCATATTGTTTTTCATTCACATGTTAGTTTATGCATCATATTCCGCCTAAAACCAAACCACCTACTACTACTAAAATGCACTAAAATTGACTCATATAGGTTGTATGTTAGTTTTCATGGACATACAGATGTCACACACTTATTAAGCCATCACCTTAGTTTATTCATTCTCGCATGCTAGATATTAGTTCACTTAAAATGAATTAAAATAAAGTTGATGGGATCTTCCTCTAAAATGGAAATTGAGATTAGTCTTTATAAGGGCAAACAACTATGAATCCTTTCTTCATCGGTAGGCATAATATGACCCCTTCTACGTTTGGTAAGTAGTTGTGTTCACTTAGTTTACCTCAACATCATAGTCCGAAGAGTTTCTCGTGATTATGATGGACTAAAAATAGAATTTACAGAAATTTATCGACCAAGAATTCTAACGGTAGAATTAGCTAAATGGTTAGCTTATCAATTTACAGAGAATTGAGTCTTGGGATCATTTATATAATTCTTGAGGGAGGTCAATTGTATAAATGTTTTGAGTCTTCGCGTTATGACTACAGTTCATTAGACTTAAAAATATAAACGATGCACATGCTTATTATTTTTATTCTTCTTCTCGCAGTGTAGAACACGTTTATTTTCATAATACTGTTACAACGAAATGGCAGGAAATAACGCAATCCCAATGCCTAGTGCCACACTTGGACGCAAGTCCTGGCTCAAAGCTTTCATGGACCACAAGAATCAGTCCACGCGACTGAAGAATGATGGGTCCAACTTTGCGGACTGAGAGGCAGCACTACGGAATGCTGCCATTGCTGACGGTAAGCTCAAGTACTTCACTTAGCCAATACCGGTCAACCCAGACCCCAATGCAGGAGTCAACGAGTCACTCGCTTATAGTGACTTCGTTATGGAAGCGGGTGCGATAAAGAACGTACTCATCTTTGCAATGGAAACCAATTTGCAGAGACGCTTCATTGCTGAGGGTGCAAACAAGATTTTCACCACGCTCACTAACAAGTTCTCAAAGGCATCGAGAATCGTTACATATGAGCATACCTGTCGCTTCTTTGATGCGAAATTCCAGAAGGGCCAACCGGTTAGCCCACACATTCTTCACATGATTGAGAATGTCGAGAAGCTGGAGGCTCTTGATTGCAAAATCAGTGAGAGCATTGTCATTGACCGAATGCTTCATTCTCTTCATGATGGTTTTGCCCTTTTCAGGGCGAACTACTACATGAATAACTTGAAAAAGAGTCCTCATGAGCTACACTCCCTTCTCGTACAGACCGAGAAGGATATGAAATTGAGTGGGAGCATGAAGCAGGATGTTCTAATGATTTCAAACAAGGGTAAAGGTAAGGGCAAGGCTCATGGCGACCGAGCTGTAGGTAAGCCAGAGTTTAAGAAGCCAGGAAACGGTAAGAGTGCGCCTGGTGAGACTAGTGGCTCACAGGGCAAGGCAAAGAGCAAGGGCGGTGACATAGAGTGCCACCATTGTCACAAGACTGGACATTGGAGGAGGAACTGTCCCGTCTACCGTGAGGACATCAAAGCAAGCCGCGTCGTTCCTGTTGGTATGTCATCTTATATTCATATGATTGAGATTAACCATGCATGTTTCGGAACTTGGGTACTAGATACTGGTTGTTGTTCTCATCTGTGTAATCATTTGCAGGGCCTAAAGAACATCATACCTCTCGAAAAAGGTGATGTGGACCTGCGTGTCGGGAATGGAGCACGAGTTGCTGCTGTCTCGAAGGGAACTTATGTAATCCAACTCCCTAGTGGTTTTGAGTTATTTTTGTATAACTGTTACTATGTACCCAGTTTGTCTAAGAACATTATTTCTGTTTCCGTACTTGCTAAAGACGGTTTTGCATTTTCAATAAAGGATAATAGATGTATTTTCTCTTTCAATGAAATGATTTATGGCAAAGCAGCTTCCATGAATGGAATTTACATCTTAGACCAAACCACAGAAGTATTACACGTGAATAATAAGAAAATAAAGGTTGGTGACAAAGATCAAACCTATCTATGGCATTGTCGAATGGGACACATAAATAAGAAACGCGTGAAGAAACTCGTCGATAATGGGACTATTCCCGCATTCGATTTTTCTACATATGGCACGTGTGAATCATGTCTCATTGGCAAGATGACTCGAATTTCCATCAAAGGTGTTGGAATGCGCGCTAGTGACCTATTAGGACTCATACATACTGATGTTTGTGGACCTATGTCAATTACTGCTAGAGATGGCTATAGATATTTTATCACTTTCACGGACGATTTAAGTAGATACGGATATGTCTACTTAATGAAGCATAAAAGTGAGTCCTTTGAGAAATTCAAGGAATACCAGAACAGGGTACAGAACCAACTGGGTAGAAAGGTTAAAACACTCCGTTCAGATCGGGGTGGCGAATATCTTTAAAATGAGTTTGATCAACACCTGAAAGACTGTGGAATCGTTTTGCAGTTAACTCCTCCTGGAACACCTCAATTAAATGGTGTGTCCGAATGGAGAAATCGAACCTTACTTGATATGGTTCGATCCGTGATGAGTCACACCGTAGTGCCTGATTCATTATGGGGTTTTGCTCTTTTGTCAGCTGCTCTTATACTTAACCGAAGTTCGTCTAAAGCTGTCGACAAGACTCCATATGAAATGTGGAAGGGAACGGTCCCTAACTTGTCCTTTATTCGGGTTTGGGGCTGCGAGGCTTATGTCAAGTGGAGACACGAGGATAAGCTCGGCCCGCGATCGGTCAAGACATACTTTATAGGTTATCCAAAAGGAACATTTGGTCATTACTTCTATTCGCCTACCGAACATCGAGTTTTTGTTGCGGCTAGTGCGACGTTCTTAGAGAAAGAATTTCTCGAGAACAAGAAGAGTAATAGAACCTTCGAACTGTCGGAGATTCAAGAACCAACGATCGAGGAACGGATGGAGGAAGTTGTTCCTCCAACTGATGATACGGTTAATATTCCTGAGGAACCTAGGAGGTCGGGTAGAGTCTCTCATCCTCCGGACATATACATTGGTATGGTCGAGGAGAATGACGTTTTACTCCTAGAGAGTAATAAACCCGCTACCTATAAAGGTGCCATGACCTGTTCCAACTCAAAGCTATGGCTCGAAGCCATGAAATCCGAGATGGACTCCATGTATGAGAATGACGTATGGGATCTAGTTGATTTACCTAATAAGGTAAAACCTCTACAGTGCCAATGGCTTTACAAAATAAAGCGTTCTGTTGACGAGCAACCAGATACCTATAAGGTACGACTTATGGCAAAAGGTTTCACTCAAGTGCATGGATTGCATTATGATGATATTTTTGCACCTGTAGTCATGCTACGTTCCATTCGGATAATCTTAGCGATTGCCGCATTTCATGATTATGAAATTTGGCAAATGGATGTGAAAACCGCCTTCTTAAACGGTTATTTGGAGGAAGATTTGTACATGGTGCAACCCGAAGGTTTCATAGATCCTGAACATCCTAATAAAGTATGCAAGCTTAAGGGTTCCATTTATGGACTTAAGCAAGCTTCTCGGAGTTGGAATCATCGTTTCGACTAGGTGATAAAAGAGTATGGCTTCACTCGATCGGTCGAGGAACCATGCTTATATATCAAGTCGAGTGGGAGCAAGATTGTATTCTTTATATTGTATGTCGATGACATACTCTTGATTGGGAATGACATTCCTCTCCTATCTTCGGTTAAAGAATGGTTGAAGAACCATTTCCAGATGAAAGATCTGGGTGAGGCACAGCGCATTTTGGGAATCCGTATCTACCGAGATAGATCACGACGGACGTTATCACTTAGTCAGGAGTCTTATTTGGATAAGATTCTTGAGAAGTTCAGCATGACCAACTCCAAGAAGGGGAACCTTCCAATGACGACTGGGATGCAGTTGAGCAAGTCTCAGTCACCCACGACGCCTGAAGGGATTGAGCGCATGAGTCGTGTTCCTTATGCATCTGCAATAGGATCGATCATGTATGCCATGATATGCACACGTCCATACGTGGCATATGCATTGAGTATGACGAGTCGGTACCAAAGGACTCCAGGTGAAACACACTGGATAGCTGTTAAAAACATCCTCAAGTACCTACGGAGGACTAAGGATTGGGTATTGACTTATGGAGGCGATACTAAGCTATGCGCAATCGGTTACGCAGATGCTAGCTTCCAAACGGATCGAGATGATTCAAAATCTCAGTGGGTTCGTCTTCACTCTTAATGGTGTTTGCGTTAGCTGGAAGAGTTCCAAACAGAGTGTTGTAGCAGATTCTACTACTGAATCCGATTACTATGCCGCTTCGGAGGCAGCAAAGGAAGCGATATGGATGCGTAAATTCTTACAAGGACTTTCGGTAGTTCCTAGTTCGAATGACCTGATCACCATCTATTGTGACAATAGAGGTGCCATCTTCCAGGCTAAGGAGCCAAAGTCTAGCAACAAATCTAGACATGTACATCGGAAAGCTCACCTGATCCGTGATTACGTGGAGCAAGAAGAGATAGTGATAGACAAGATTGCGACGGATGATAACATCGCGGATCCTCTCACTAAACCGTTGAATTATGATAAGCATGTAGGGCACATTATTTCCATGGGAATTAAACGTGTTCCTGAGTTGTAGTACTTGATTATGGATTTGATACATTATCTTTTTCATATACTATTTATAACATCATCGTTTTTATTATAATATTTTGTTTTCATGTGGATTGTACTGACAACATTGAACACCACAAAGTGAACTGAATTACATTATATTTGTTTTGGTCCGTAATCGCCAATGTGAGCTGATAACTCCGGTTATTATATTGTGCAGTCGACTGACGGCTGGTGTCCTCACAGTTAGTGCAATGACATATAAATCTCTAAAAGGATCAAAGGGTATACTTTTGTATTATTATCAGTTGGTCCACGTTTATCAATAACGGTTGGCTTGCTAGATAAGTTTGACGTTATTGTCATACAGATGGCGGTGATCAACTGGTCCCTAAAAGTCACACCTATAGGATACGTTTGAGAGATGTGACGGTATGAAAATACAGTCATGTTGATGCCCAAATTTGACTAAGCAGTTAGTCGGTGTCTTTGACTAATAATTAGTCAAACGCGATGTTGAGATAATTATTTAATACGGATTAAATAATAATGGCTAAGACGAATTAAGCAGTTATTTCGTAAATTGAATATAAACGATTATATTTAATTGATGTATATTGAATTAATTATACAATATTGTCTTTGTCGGACATGTATTAATATGTCGACTAATCCATGTTACTAGTCGATATTTTAATAACCGATAACCGATGACGATTTATAATAAAACCCGTCATATACATTTTAGCGAAACAAGTCGGACCACGAGTTGAATAAGGAGAAAGTGGAAAGCCCACTTCCTCCCCATGCATACCCACGGCCGAACTCATGAGAACAAAAGGAGAGTTTTCTCTCCTTTTGACCTAACTCATTCATTTTTGAAAGAAAATTAGGTTTTTGAGAGCTTTCTTCTCTGAAAAACCTAGATCTCACATCTAGCAAAATTCACACAAAACTCTCTCAATATTGTAAGGCAATTAGAGAGTACATTCTAGCACAAGGGGCATAGTCTCAGACGGTCTTGGGTGCAACGATTAGGAGGAAATCTATTTTGATTTCTGTTCTTAGGCCGAATTTCAAAAGACCCGAGGTTGATTCTTTGTTCTTTATCGTTTTCTCTATTGTTTTTCGTTTATGACCATAAATTGCATGTTAAACTTACGTTATAGTCCTAAAATTTAAGGGTTTTATACGGATATTACCCCACAAGTGGTATCAGAGCGAGGCCACGTAAATTTTTCATGTTGATTTTCATTAAACGATTTTGAAACGATGATTTTTGTCTAGAAAACCGTGCGGCCAAATGATATTGCGGCTGTTTTAAATTTTTTTTTTTTAACACGGTTGTTGTTTTTTTTGAAAACCGTGACAAACAGTTACCGTCTGATCAGACGATGTTTTGTTTTCAAGTTGTTCTTTGCATATTGTTATTTTAAACGATAATTATTGCAATATGTTAAAGTTATATCAATTGTAGTTTCAATTCTATACGGATTAGGTTAAATTGCAATTGGTTTTATCAAATCGATTTTTGATGACTGTTGATGCTCACGTTTTTTTGAGCTGCTGGATTTTTTTTTGCTGCACTGTTCACGGTTCAGCCGTGAAGAAAAAAATAATAATAAAAAAAAAAAAATTTCGTGTTTCAATTTTTTTTTCGGCCATGTTTTGTGCATAATACGGATTTTGTGCATTCGCTTGATAGTGAAACGGTTCACTTACGTACCATTTAGTTATTTTAAAGCGATTTAAAGTAACGGATTATCATGGATTAAATTTGTGCATTCGCTTGTGCATTCGCTTGATAGTGAAACGGTTCACTCACGTACCATTCGTTTGGATAAATTTAACATAATTACGGAATTATGTCACGAATAAATTTTATTTTAGTTGATGCATTTTTATTTATCGTTATTTTGAATGCCTTGAATGTTTTATTACGTATTTAATTTTTACAAACGGTTGTAACTTAGTGTGGCCTTAGTAGAACGTGTTACCGTAATGATGGAACACGGTCTTGGTTGTATTTTGAGATCTTGAATCTCCGTTTTGGTTTTTCCTTGTAATTACAGTTTTTTATTTAGAATGTAAGTAGGTTTATTTTTGTAAATTTTAATTGTAATTTTGAGAAGACTAAAGATGGAGATCGGATGCTCACTCCCGCTGCATGGACAATGATGGAACATCAAGACAAGCTTCTCGGGTCCAACGGTGGATTCCAAAGTTGTATTATGTTCTTTTTACTAGGATAGGCCACACTAGGACTTTTATTTACGTTTTGCATTCTTTTATTTATTTTCATCGTAACGATAGTTTGCATCATATTCCGCCTAAAACCAAACCACCTAATAATTGCATGAAAACTGACTCATACAGAGGTCACGCGTTAGTTTTCTTTGATATACAGATATCACACGTTTTTATTTAAGCCATCACCTAAATTGATTCATTAACGCAATGCTAGTTTTTCGTTCACTTAAAATGAATTAAAATTAAGTTGATGGGATCTTCCTCGTATAAACAAAAATTGAGAATAGTCTTTATAGGTCAAACTCCAATCAATCCCTTCTTCATCGGTAGGCATAATATGACCCCTTCTACGTCGGGTAAGTTGGAACTGATTGACCTATTTTATCTCAACACTATGGTCACTCGTACGATCCTGTGATTATGGTGGACTATAGATAGGATTCACGGAAATCTATCGACCAAGAGTTCTAACGATAGAACTAGCTAAACAGTTGGCTTATCAATTTACGGAAATTGAGTCTTGGGATCACTTGTATTATTCTTGAGTGAGATCAATTATGCAAGTGCAATGAGTCTACACGATTAAAATGAATTTTAAATAGACTTAAATCACCTCGATGAGTTGCTTATTTCGTTTTGTTTTTCCTTTCTTTTTCAGTGTAGATCACGATCACTTAAACTGCTAATAACAAAATGGTTGGCGTCTTGACGACCCAATGCCAAGTGCCACATTGGACCGTGAGTCCTGGCCGGATCTTCATGAATCGGATGAATTAGTCTACTCGATCAAGAATGATGGATCAAACTTCGCGGACCGGGAGGCGGCATTACGGAATCTTGCCGTCGGCTGACGGAAGCTCGAATATCCGACAGAGCCCATCCCGTCAAACCCAGGCCCCACAAATGAGCTAACGAGATCGCCAAGTATAACGATTTCGTCATGGAAGCGGGTGCGATTAAAAACGTACTCATTTTTGCAATGGAATCCAATTTGCAGAAACGCTTCATAGCCCAAGGTGCAAACAAGATTTTCACCACGCTCACTAAGGAATTCTCGAAACCACCGAGAATCGTGACCTATGAGCATACCACTCGCTTCTTTGATGCGAAACTCCAGAAGGGCCAACCGGTTAGCCCAGACATTCTCAGCATGATTGAGAATGTCGAGAGACTGGAGGCGCATGATTGTAAAGTCAGCGAGAACATCGTGATTGACCGCATGCTTCATTCACTCCACGATGGTTTTGCGCTCTTTAGAGCGAATTACTATATGAATGATTTGAAGAAAAGTCCTCATGAACTACAGTCCCTACTCGTACACACCGAGAAGGATATGAAGTTTAGTGGAAGCTTGAAACAGGATGTTCTCGTTGTGTCAAACAAGGGCAAGGGTAAGGGCAAAGCTCAGGCAGACCAAGCGGTAGGCAAACCGAAGTTTAAGAAGTCGGGATCAGGTAAGAGTGGGCCTGGTGAGTCGAGCACCTCATCAGGCGCGACAAAGAGCAAGACCGAAAACATGGAATGCCATCACTGCCACAAGACTGGGCTTGGAGGCGTATATGTCCTGTTTACCATGAGGACATAAAAGCAGGTCGCGTTAAACCCGTTGGTATGTCTTCTTCCTCTTCTACTTTTATTCATATGATTGAGATTAACCACGCAAGTTACGGAACTTGGGTACTAGATACTGGTTGTGGTTCTCATCTGTGTAATCATGTGCAGGGGCTCCGAAACATCGAACCCCTCGCAAAGGGTGAGGTGGACCTGCATGTCGGGAATGGAGCACGAGTGGCTGCCGTCTCGAGGGGAACATACGTGATCTAGCTTCCCAGCGGATTTGAGTTATTTTTATATAACTGCTATTATGTACCTAGTCTTTCTAAAAACATTATTTCTGTTTCTGCACTTGACAAACTTGGTTTTTCATTTGTAATAGAGAATAATACTTGCATTTTCTCATTACACGATATGATTTATGGCAAGGCAGTCTCCATGAATGGAATTTATGTTTTAGATCAGACCACCGAAATATTACACGTAATGAATAAGAAGTTAAAGATTGGTGACAAAGATCAAACGTATCTATGGCACTACCGTATGGGACACATTAATGAGAAACGCGTAAAACAGCTCATAAAGAATGGAGCTATCTCGGCCTTTGATTTTCAATCATTTGGTACGTGTGAATCTTGTCTCATTGGTAAGTTGACTCGAATTTCCTTCAAAGGTGTTGGAATGCGCACTGCTGACCTATTAGGAATCATACATACGGATGTGTGTGGACCTATGTCAATCACCGCACGAGAAGGCTATAGGTATTTCATCACTTTCACGGACGATTTAAGTAGATATGGCTATGTCTACTTAATGAAGCACAAAAGTGAATCCTTTGAGAAATTCAAGGAATACCAGAATCGGGTACAGAACCTACTGGGTAGAAAGTTTAAAACACTGCGATCAGACCGTGGTGGCGAGTATCTTTCTCACGAGTTTGATCAACACCTCAAAGACTGTGGGATTGCCTTGCAGTTAACTCCACCTGGAACACCTCAGTTGAATGGTGTGTCCGAACGGAGAAATCGAACAATACTTGACATGGTTCGATCCATGATGAGTCACACCGTGTTGCCTGACTCATTGTGGGGTTATGCTCTTCACGTCAATTTGCTCTAATACTTAACCGAAGTCCGTCTAAAGCTGTTGACAAGACTCCATATGAACTATGGAAGGGAACGGTCCCCAACTTGTCCTTTATACGGGTTTGGGGCTGCGAGGCTTATGTCAAGTGGAGACATGAGGATAAGCTCGGCCTGCGATCGGTCAAGACATACTTTATCGGTTATCCTAAAGGAACGCTTGGTCATTACTTTTATTCGCCAACCGAACAACGTGTATTTGTTGCGGCTAGTGCGGCATTCTTAGAGAAGGAATTTCTCGAGAATGCAAAGAGTAATAGAACCTTCGAACTGTCGGAGATTCTAGAACCAAATACCGAGCAACCATTGGAGGAACCAGTTCCTTTAATCTCGGCAGCGGTTAATATTCCTGAGGAACCTAGGAGGTCGGGAAGAGTCTCTATTCCTCCGGACAGATACATTGGTATGGTCGAGGAACATGACATAGATGACATTCTACTCTTAACGAGTAGTGAACCCGCAACCTATAAAGGTGCCATGACTAGTTCCGACTCAAAGCTGTGGCTTGAGGCCATGCAATCCGAGATGGACTCCATGTATGAGAACAACGTATGGGATCTTGTTGACTTACCTGCTAAGGTTCGTCCCCTTCAATGCAAATGGCTTTACAAGATAAAGCATTCTGTGGAAGGTCAACAAGATATCTATAAAGCACGACTAGTTGCTAAAGGTTTCACCCAAGTGCCAGGTTTGCACTACGATGAAATTTTTGCACCCGTAGTCATGCTGCGTTCCATTCGGATTATCTTAGCGATTGCCGATTTTCATGACTATGAAATTTGGCAGATGGATGTGAAAACCGCCTTCTTAAACGGTTTTTTGGAGGAAGAGTTGTACATGGTACAACCCGAAGGTTTCATCGATCCTGAACATCCTAAGAAAGTGTGCAAGCTTAAGCGTTCCATTTATGGACTTAAGCAAGCTTCTAGGAGTTGGAATCATCGTTTCGACCAAGTGATAAAAGAAAATGGATTTACTCGATCGGTCGAGGAACTATGTCTATATATCAAGTCGAGTGGGGGCAAGATTGTCTTCCTAATATTGTATGTTGATGACATACTCCTGATTGGAAATGACATACCTCTCTTAACTTCGGTAAAAGTATGGTTGAAGAACCATTTCCAGAGGAAAGATATGGGTGAGGCGTAAAGAATTTTGGGCATCCGTATCTATCGAGAAAGATCACGACGGATGTTATCTCTCAGTCAGGAGTCTTATATAGACAAGATACTAGAGAGATTCAGCATGACTAACTCCAAAAAGGGGTTTCTTCCTATGGCTCCAGGGGTGCATTTGAGCAAGTCTCAGGCACCAGAGACACCGGAAGAAAAAGAGCGCATGACATGGATTCCTTATGCCTCGGCTATAGGATCAATCATGTATGCCATGATATGCACACGTCCGGACGTGGCATATGCATTGAGTATGACAAGTCGATTCCAACAGCATCCAGATGAATCACATTGGATGGCTGTCAAGAACATTCTTAAGTACCTACGGAGGACTAAAGATTGGGCATTGACTTATGGCGGCGAACAAAAGCTATGCGTAACCGGTTACGCAGATGCTAGCTTCCAAACGGATCGAGATTACTCGAAATCTCAGTCTGGATTCGTTTTTACTCTTAATGACGCTGCAGTCAGCTGGAAGAGTTCCAAACAAAGTGTTACAGCAGATTCTACGACTGAGTCCGAGTACTATGCCGCGTCTGAAGCTGCAAAGGAAGCGATATGGATGCGTCAATTCTTACAAGGACTATCCGTAGTGCCTAGTTCGAATGACCCGATCACCATCTATTGCGACAATAGAGGTGCCATCTTCCAAGCTAAGGAGCCTAAGTCTAGCAACAAGTCTAGACATGTACAACGGAAAGCTCATCTAATCCGAGATTACGTGGAGCAAAAGGAGGTAGTGATAGAAAAGATTGCTACAGATGATAACATAGCAGATCCTCTCACTAAACCATTACGACAAGATAAGCATGAAGGGCATGTTAATTCCATGGGAATTTAACGTGTTCCTGAGTTGTAGTACTCTTTTATGGATTAGATTCATTCTCTTTTATACTCTATACGACATCATCGTTTTGATATTTATATATTTTGTTTTCCATGTGGATTTGTATGACAATTTTGAACACCACAAAGTGAACTGAACAAACATTATATTTTTGGTCCTTAATTGCCCACGTGAGCTGATAACTCTGGCAATTATTTTGTGACGTTGGTTGATGGTGGGTTCAACGAGCCATAAGTCAAATGGTAGACTGACCAATCACAGAGGCGAGTTATACGGATATCTCGTAGGACACAATTGTGACATCGATATGGAGTCCTAAATGTTTTATAACATTCGGTGCCAGGTCGTGGATAGGACCTCCATGGTGATCCTAAGAGTCGATTCTTTTGACTATCGACTGTCTCTTGAGACTAAGGCAGATTTTGGGTGACTTTGGTTTCTTTCTCATGGTCATCCGTAACAGGGGGCCAAGTAGATTTTTTCTGGGCCATTTCATACGGTGCTTAGACGACAGGAGTCGAGTTGAAGGAAATATTCAGCCTTTATCGTGTACTCGATATTTCTCGGGGCCACTCGAGGAGTCAGAATGAAATGCATGGCCATGCTCGAATACGAATTCATTTTATCAGTTAAGTTACTCTCTAGTCGGGGAAACCACTCTTGATACAGATCGATTGTAAAATACGACCTTTGCGGATCCGGATCTGCAAATTGTTTTACATTGAGTGGGAGAAATTTTAAATGAATATGAGAATCGGTTATCGCACATACACTTGTACGGACAAGTGGGAGTTTTTTGGAGCCGGTGTCCTCCAGTTAGTGCGGACAATGTTATTGCACGTACACTTGTACGGACAAGTGGGAGCTTGTTGGGGCTGGTGTCCTCACAGTTAGTGCAATGATATATAAATCTCTAAAAGGATCAAAGGGTATAATTTTGTATTATTATCAGTTGGTCCACGTTTATCAATAACGGTTGGCTTGCTAGATAAGTTTGACGTTATTGTCATACAGATGGCGGTGATCAACTGGTCCCTAAAAGTCACACCTATAGGATACGTTTGAGAGATGTGACGGTATGAAAATACAGTCATGTTGATGCCAAAATTTGACTAAGCAGTTAGTCGGTGTCTTTGACTAATAATTAGTCAAACGCGATGTTGAGATAATTATTTAATACGGATTAAATAATAATGGCTAAGACGAATTAAGCAGTTATTTCGTAAATTGAATATAAACGATTATATTTAATTGATGTATATTGAATTAATTATACAATATTGTCTTTGTCGGACATGTATTAATATGTCGACTAATCCATGTTACTAGTCGATATTTTAATAACCGATAACCGATGACGATTTATAATAAAACCCGTCATATACATTTTAGCGAAACAAGTCGGACCACGAGTTGAATAAGGAGAAAGTGGAAAGCCCACTTCCTCCCCATGCATACCCACGGCCGAACTCATGAGAACAAAAGGAGAGTTTTCTCTCCTTTTGACCTAACTCATTCATTTTTGAAAGAAAATTAGGTTTTTGAGAGCTTTCTTCTCTGAAAAATCTAGATCTCACATCTAGCGAAATTCACACAAAACTCTCTCAATATTGCAAGGCAATTAGAGAGTACATTCTAGCACAAGGGGCATAGTCTCAGACGGTCTTGGGTGCAACGATTAGGAGGAAATCTATTTTGATTTATGTTCTTAGGCCGAATTTCAAAGGACCCGAGGATGATTCTTTGTTCTTTATCGTTTTCTCTATTGTTTTTCGTTTATGACCATAAATTGCATGTTAAACTTATGTTATAGTCCTAAAATTTAAGGGTTTTATACGGATATTAACCCACATGGAACCCGTTCGAATCCACTTTATACCTCGGTCAAATGAAGCACAAAGCAGTGTTTGACATAGGTACTAAAGATAAGGAATCGTCCCTCTTTAGCATTCTTTCTCTAGAATGACTCTCGTACGCCCTGGATAAGGTCGTACACTATCCAAAACTTTTGAGTAAGAGGTGAAGGTACGTATTGGGAAGCCCTTTAATCAGACACCCAATCCCGCCCGCGGTAGCGGCCTCTACTGAACGATCTTGGTTGGTTGAATGCAAAAGTTGATAAAACGGTTTAAATGCATGAATGCGCATCCAATAATTTAAACCTAACATGTGAGAGCTTTCTAAGTCGGTTGATTTAATCCAAGTATCAAGTATAAGATGTCGAGTTGGATTTATGGTTGATTTTCATGCAAGACGGAAATTAAATATCCATTCACCGAGTTAGGTTTATGGTGCATAACGTGATCCATTTGTCTTAGTAAGGCATTTTGCAAATATGATTTTTGAATGAGCAAGTTAGTCGTCTGATCCGTCCTATATCCGGGTTAGCCGGAGTCGGGATCGTCCTAGACTAATACTGGAAAGGGAACAGACCCTGCACCAGGCATCCAGATGAGGCACGAGCCTATTGGCGATATAAGGGGGTCTCCCCTGGTTTAAAAATAGGAAAAGAAATGGCCTATTTAGGCGCGGGTTAGTCAATGGTATATGACGCGTTCTCACCATTGAAAAAACGTTTATAAAACGTGTTGAAAGATGGGTATTTGAACCCGTTTGGGTTTGGAAAGACCGTTTAGGCCGCTTTCGTGTTGATTTGAAGAACGATACTTGAATAGTCGTTATTGTTTTGACGGTATTCGATGTCGGGTTCGACTTTGTAAGGTTGACATGAATAGTTTTGAAAATAATTATGAACTAATTGTTTTAAATTCATTTGAATATAATTAGTCAAACTCATCATCGTACTCGGGTTAAAATTCGACATGGTATGTAGAACCAAGGATGACTTTGTGTTGGTGACTAATACATTTATTTTGAAAGTGTAAAGAAATGATGAAAGGCTGTAAGATACCCTTCAAAATGTAAATAAATGAAATAAAAGGCTTTAAAATACCTTTTAAATGTAATTAACCAAATATTATCACCGAAACACGGATTAAACCGTCATGGTATTAAGAACCAAAGGTGAAAATATTTTATGGTTAAAAACTTGTAAAAATAAAAAGGATTTAAAAATATTTGAAATGGTAAAAACCATTTACAAATATGAAAATAAGGGTGATGAAGAGGCCAAACACGGATTGGACTTAAGGCTGGGCAGGGTGCTCTAGGTGCGAGCCTATGTGCTACGTAAGTAGCCTCTGCCTCAACCAAAAAGTCCGGTTTTGGCTCATTCTTCCCATGTTTTGGACCATGTTTTGCATGATTTAGCATGTTATAGTCATGAAACAAGTAAAGACATGATAAAAGAAGAATTTTTACACCCTCATACTTACATGCTTGGCTTATGGCGAGAAACCGACGTAAGTGTATCAACTCGTTTGGTCGGAAAAGACTCGGTTTAAAACCGTTTTAGTAAGTAAAAAGACTGTTTTGTTAAGGTTAGTGATGGTGTAGTGGTCGAAATGGTCGGTCAAGTGATTTAATGCACGATGACGGTACCAAACAATATGTAAAGCTTGTGTTTACGATCGGTAGGTCGTAAACACGTGTCGGATTGTGACTTTGAAAGTCGAGTCGAGAATATTAAGGGAGAAAAGAAGGGGCGGACGCTCGCGTGAGTTCTCAAATGTTGGAATTTGAGGGGTATTTATCGGAGAATGAGTGGTTGTGTGAGTTTTGAGAGATGTGGCCACCTGGGCTGCTCAAAAAGGCACGAGCCACGTCGCACGTCTTCGACGTGTCTTGTCGCTTTCACACAAATGCAATCATAATTTGTTCTATCCTAGGATTTGTATGCACATGTTTGGTACTTGACCATGCATAAATTCGGGAAATCTTAACATGGAAGCATTTGAATGGTTTGTTGGAGTTAGGATTTGAATTTTGAGTAGGTTTTTGGTCCGGTGTCAGTTTTGACTATAGTTTATGTCATTGCGACCCCGTCGTCATGCATTAAACACACCAGGTACCTTTGAAACGTTTTGAAATGTTTCATTTTCGAAATCATTTCAAGTTTTCCGACGTAGAGTTGTTCACGAACTTTCGATCAAACGCTGCGATTCCAAAGCATGTTGTAGTCCGATAATCATCGGGTGTTTGTTGGAGTCTCAGCAGATACCAGGTATCTACAGAGCCCCCACTTTGACTGAGGCTTGGACAGGGCGAAAGTCAATGTAGAGCCCCAAGGTCAATCGAAGATTACAACCTGGAGACCCAAGCGACGTCGAGGCGGCTCGAAAGGATTCGGGCCAAGGACCTGCCATCAGGAAGGGCGACGCCTAGGCGACTCGAGGGCACGAGCCAAGGACCCATCGTCGGGACCAGTGTAGAGTCTGTCGACTATCCGTCCGGGTCGTTTAAAGTCCGTTAGACTACGTACAAAGGCTCGCCACCCATAAGAAGGAGTCATACCTGAGGCATCTTAGGATATGTCCTTGCGTGTTTACGGACAAAGGCTCGCCAGTCATGGTTCTTATATGAGGAGGGCTCGCCAACTGCGGTGCGTTGTAAGGCTCGCTAGCCATGGGGCGTATATGAGGAGGGCTCGCCAGCCGCGGTACGTTGTAAGGCTCGCCAGCCATGGAGCGTATATGAGGAGGGCTCGCCAGCCGCGGTGCGTTGTAAGGCTCACCAGCCATGGTGGCTGATATGAGAAGGGCTCGCCAGCCACAATGCGTTGTAAGGATCGCCAGCTATAGGGCGTATATGAAGAGGGCTCGCCGGCCGCGGTGCGTTGTAAGGCTCGCCAGCCATGGTGCGTATATGAGGAGGGCTCGCCAGCCATGGTGCGTTGTAAGGCTCGCCATCCATGGGGCATATATGAGGAGGGCTCGCCAGCCGCGGTGCGTTGTAAGGCTCACCAGCCATGGTGCGTATATGAGGAGGGCTCGCCACCCGCGGTGCATTGCAAGGCTCGCCAGATATGGGGCGTATATGAGGAGGGCTCGCCAGCCACGGTGCGTTGTAAGGCTCGCCAGCCATGGTGGGTATATGACGAGGGCTCGCTAGCTGCGGTGCGTTGTAAGGCTCAACAGCTATGAGGCGTATATGAGGAGGGCTCGCCAGCCACGGGGCGTTGTAAGGCTCGCCAACCATGGGGGGGGGGGGGTGATCGACCATGAGAATAGCCGCGTTGGATGGGCCGGTTTGAAACAGCGGTCTTCGCGAGAAAGCCCCCTGTTGACATTTGAAGGAACAGTTTTGGAAACGGAAATAGAGATTATGTAGTGGGAAACCAAGGGCTTTATCAAACCCCAATGTCTAATATTGGAAGTAATAGGAATCCGGGACAGTGGAGTAATCACAGAAGCTATAACAATAGGCAAGGCTATGGAGGTGACCAGACTAATGGTGGAAAAACATTTGAAACAGCTAGTACAGTACAAGGGAATGGGGAGAAGGGTAACTAGGATTCATTGAGAGGCTTAGAGTTTTATCATTTAAAAAGTATTTAAGTTGTTGTAGTTTTAATAAAGTAATAGTAGTTCCGAAACTTCGGGACGAAGTTTATTTTTAGGGGGGTAGATTATGAAACTACAATTATTTTGAGTTATTATAACTTTGCTTATGTGGTTTTATACGATTGATTACGCTTTATATATTCTACATGTGCGATTGTCTTTATAATATAAGTGTGTGATGATAACATTTATGTTTGAATGTATGGAGTTAATGTTTTGGGTAGTCTCGGCGAACTTTGAGGACGAAGTTCTTTTTAAGGAGGAAAGACTGTAATACCCCGTAATTTGATGGAATTTATATTTACGTTTCGATCATTTTTAATAATTAATTATGACATTAATAATTAATAATTATGAATAGGACGGAATAAAATAATAAAATAGCAAATAATAGAATAATGAGTCGGGATGGGAATTGGATAATAATAATATACGATAATTCATATAATAATAAAAAACAGTAATTATGTTATAATATTACTCGTAATACTAATATTAATAATAATATTCATAAAATAATAATGGTTGGTAATTAGTAATTTCCTAATAATTTCCTAACAGACGGCCTTTTTACTAGCATAAAAGCTAGGCATGACCTACATAATAGGTTTTATTCACATATTTTACACATCAAGGGATATCTAGGGCATAAAGAAGGAAGAAATTAGCTTTATTATCGTCTTAAGGTAAGACCGTCTTAAAATAATCAACTTGTATTTCTATTCGTTTTAATCAATCGTGTTACCACCATTGACCACGACTTTGACCACTAGGGCACCTATGGACCACCGTGACCTCGCCTAACCTAGCTAGGACCGTCGATGACCTCTGAGGGTGGTTAATTGGGGTTGTGGTGTAGGGTTTTATCGCGGGTATAAACAAGGGATTCGAACCCTTAAACACAACCGACTTGACCTGGGTTGGTTAGGCTGGGTTCTTGGTGGTTAGTCGACTAGGGTGGAGGTGTTAGGGTGGATAAAGATGGCGTCTTGGGTGGTTGTTTGGCCGGAAAACGCCGGGGGTGGTGGTTTGTAATTGAGACCGTGTTTTAAACAAGGGGATTTAAACCGCTGGACTCGGCTCGAACCGTGATTGTTTTGAGACCGGACTTGGGTGGTTTTATCGGGGGGGATTAGTCGACCACATTGGTTGTCCTAGGGAGCCTGAAGGTTGCACTTGGTGCAAGGGTTGACAGAATTTCGCGAAAACAGGGGAAAACAGGGGGTTGTTTATTGGTGTTTAAAACGTGTATGTAGTAGTAGTTTTAAGACCATCACTCTCGACCTAGACCGTGGCTAGGATGGGCTGCTGCTAGTGGGTCCACCGTGGGTCATATGAGACCACGTTGGTGGCTACTGGTGGTGTGTTGTGTGTATTTGGTGGGTTGTGTGTGTATTGTTGTTGTTGTGAGTATTGTGGTGAAAGGGGTTGCTAGGGTGCGTGAGAGTGGTCGTGTGAGGTGGTTGTAGATGGTGTAAGGTGGGTGGCTAGGTTGTAGGAAGTAGGGATTCATGATGGAAGTGGTGGTTGGTGTTAATGGTGGCCGACGAAGAGTGTTTTACTTGGGGTTTGGCGTGGTGCATGGCACGGGGTATAAACCGTGTTATGGGTGTTGATGATGATGATATTGAGTGATGACATAGGATTGTAGTGATGACTTGATTTAGTATTTGATTAATGACGGGATTAAGCGGATTATTTAATTAGTTTAATTATTTAAGACGGGTTTTGCGTATTATTTTATACGAGAAATAATTAATGTAAATAAATTAGAAGAGATTAAAATTATAATAACATGTTGAATAATTAATAACTAAATTATAAATAATTAATATTGGATAAATTATTATTTGTTTTAGGTGACGGTTTCAAGGTGGAATACCGTTGATTGTTTGCTCGGTTTTGCTATCGGATTTATATTAGCTACGAGGTAGGATAACTACTCAATTTGTCTTACTATTTATTTGATAAAACGAATTATGGAACTGTGTGGTTAATTGCCGTTGAATGAATTATCAGATGTGAAGTATATGTCATTGGTTTATAATTTGGTTATTGGTTGATTCATATCGTAATTATTGGATACCTCAGACTCATTCCGAGATGATTATTGTTATTAACGGCATGACATTTGCATTGGATACCTCAGTTTTATAATGGGATGGTGGATACCTCAACTTCGGTTGGGATGGTGGATACCTCAACTTCGGTTGAGATGATGGATAACCCGGGCCAGGGATTGGCGGGATGAGCTGGTGTTTCGGGTGATGAGCTCAGTTCTTTTGGCATTATATATCATATCATTTCACATTGTATTGTTGTTGATTATTCCTAGTCAACCTCGTGGTTGATAGTGTATTCATGAACACCTGTGATGAACCATAATAGGGAGCAGATTTGACAGGTATTAAAGATTAGCTGACTTGGGAGCATTGAGACGTGAGCATGACTTGGACCATAGTTGCTGTCTAGATCACTCAGTTGACTTATACAACTTTATTTATGTAATTTCAGCTACGTAGTAAATTTTAATGTTAAGGTTTAAATTTAATCGGTTGACAATGTAATAAAACCGTTACTTCAGTTAAAGTTATTAAAGTACTTTGGTTTGTTTTAATTTGTATCATTTACCTCAGGTAACCGAGACTGTAACAGTCCTATTTATTGGGAATGTCTTGCTAAAGGCTCCTAAATAAATGGGGGTCTTACATTGACATTCCTTATTTCTTCTTTCAGACCTTTGGTTACGGTATGTGTGCCATGTTTCCGGATTAGGATACCCTTCCACCCCTTTCGAACCTTTGGTTACGGATATGAGTGCCATGTTTCCGGATTGGGTTAACCTTCCGCCTTTCATCGAACCTTTGGTTATGGATATGTGTTCCATGTTTCTGATTTGAGGTTACTCGACCTTTGGTTACGCATATGTGTGCCACGTTTCGAGTCTTGGACACGATTAGTATATCGTTTGTCGAATTGGGTGGCGTACATCCCGAGAGTCTGGATCCAGGTTTAGACTAGGACCGTATTATTATCGTCGTCCTACCAAGAGGTTGGAGTCTAGGTGTTTGTCTTGTGAGTCCATGCTACGTAAATGTCTTGCTTGATTATGGTCACTGGCATGTCCTTATATACGAGAGTTTACGTCTTATATAATTGTTGGTAGAGTCTTGGTCCTATCGGATACTAGAGGTGATATGCAAGCTTCTAGTTGCGATATGATCGCCCGGATCGATGTTCCCATCCGTTCTTATGGTGAGATGCAAGCCATGAGTATGAATGCGACATTAGTAGCCACGTCCCGTGCAATATTTGTTAAGAGGTTTTTAAAGTAATGGCTATAGTTTCCATCCATGTATTTTCTATTTAATTGATCCGTTATTTATCTTCTTCATATGATTCGATGCCTAATCTCATATCTATGTTATATTTCCATGAAATGCGTGCTTTTGTCTAAACGACCGTCTTCGTGTCTTCCATATTATTTGAATTATCTCACATGAATAGCTGAGTCGAGTTAATATGAAATTGGTTGACTTAGTTATTCTACTCCTTTGAATGCATATTTAATATAATGTACCATGCCTATCTCATTATGAATGTAATATGCCTATCTTATTATGATTATCGTTTATATCCCCTTGTTCATTATTATGCAAGTATGATGTATGATCAATATGATTAATTAAGTTCTTGCTTATTTGTATTTTGACATATTGTGGCTGGGAGAACCTTGAGTTACTCCCTACTGACTGTGGCGTTCATGTTTACATGAATGACAAGTTTGTGATGCAGATTATATGGGGGAGACGTGTGAGCTAGCGAGAACGTTGACCCTTGGACTTTAGTTATCGTTTTCTTAGACTCACCTATCTTTAGACTCGTGCTTATTCGTTGGATATCTTTTCCCCAACGCACTTTGTTTTTAATTATAAAACTTAATTATCTTACTCTTATTTCCGTTTGATCACTTATGGTGGATTTCGCACTTTAAACTTTTAAAGGTTTTAAAAATCTCGTATTTTCCGCTTAGATTTATTAGTTATCTTTGATGCCCTATCGACGGTGTCACAATATATATATATATATATATATATATATATATATATATATATATATATATATATATATATATATATATATATATATATATATAATTAGGATTATTTGAGTATAACTCATATATTTAGGGATTGAGGATCAATCTAAGCCGTCTGAACTAAGAGATCCAACATCTTCTATTAACGCACATAATTTAGGGCAGTTTGGTCATTTCAATTCTTTGTATAAATACTCCTTTTTACCCTAAATATCATCAGCTATTCATTAATCTCTCCCAATTTTGTTCTCTCTCTAAATATCATCTTCTTCTACGGAGCTTTATCCATGGATTACTTCCTGTACTGCTGCTTTCTTTCGTGATTATTTGTTGATTTCTATTTCTTATCAACGAGCATTCTTCTCTTCAATCTAAATAGCTATGCCGGATACATCTACTTTCAATTTACTTTGTAATTTCAGCTTTATTTTGATGTTATTGTTGTGTTTTCTACATAGATTTATCTTCTTCGACGGAGCTTCATTATGAATTCATGTTCAGATTTTCAATTTTCAGCTTTATTTTCATGTAATTGTTGTTTTTGTTACATATATACGGAATTACTCTTGATCTTACTACTTTGTTATGAATTTATGTCTACCTTCGTAATTTCCAGCTTATATTTTCATTCACTTGTTGTTTTTGTTACATATATTTGCAATTACTAGTCCTCTTACTTTGTTTCTTATGAATTTGTCTATATTTTCAATTTTCATACGATTTTGCTACCTATATTTTCAATTTTCTTATGAATTTGTCGTCATTGCAACCTATTGTTTACTTTACATCTGTTATCAGCTGTTGCTATGCACTCTCGTACTATATTTGTTTGCAGATCTTGACATTGCTTTCACAGTATTACAATATCAACTGATATCCAATACAATATCAGACCATGTTCAATAAAATATCACAGCTATTACAATAACAAACTTTGTCATAAGTCTTGGTCCCCTTCTGTTTACTTAATACCTGTTATGTGTTTTAATGCTTCTCTTATTATATTTTTTTCCAGATGCTGATAGTTGTATACCTTCTTCTTGACCCACCTCTAACGATACTAGTGTGTCTCAAATTACTACTATTCCATGCATTGAAAGTCCTTCTCCACCTACGTCAAATGATAATCATTTTAGTGAAATTACTTCTACTCCACGCATTGAACAACCTTCTGTTTCTTATCATGAACATCAACTGTTTTTGGATTCCACACCCGGTGGTACTGAATTGTGGACAAGGAATATCGCAATTCAGTCTAAACCTCAACTTGGTCGGATTTTTGAAAATTTGGAAGACGCTATTAGTTTTTATAATGTGTATGACGGAGCATGTGGTTTTGAACCTAGGAAGTCCTCCAAAAAAAATGCTGATGGTGCTATCTTTTATAAACTTGTTGTCTGTAATCGTGAAGGATTTAGAGATGGTAAAAAGAGGAAGGCTATTGTTCATGATAGTGTAGTGGCGCAGACACTTATAAAGCCTTTTGATATCAAGAACAATATACTAACTAGGATTGGTTGTGATGCTATGATTGAATTTTGCCTTATCAAGAATGTTTATGTTGTTGCTCAGTTTCATGACATAATCATCGTCTTTGTTCACTCACAAATCAATAATTCAAAGAAAAAAGAGACACCTTCATATTTTTCATAAAACAGCAATTATTGATCATTCAAAGGTTAACTTAGGCCCAACATTGGAGTATAGATATTCTAAGGAACACGCAGATGGCTACGCGAATGTTCGTGCTCAATTGATTGACTTTAAGAACTTTGGATGGGATATCAAATGTTTCATAGGAGATAAGGATGCACAATTGTTTATCAATCATTTCGAGGACCTATCTGAAACCAATCCAGGTTTCTTCTTTGCTTATGAAGTGGATTCTTTCAAATGTTTGGTTTGTGCATTTTGGTGTGATGTACAGGCACGTCGAAACTACTCTTCCTTTGGTGATTTGGTCACTTTTGTTACAACTTACAGTACAAATAAATATTCTATGATTTTCGCTCCTTTTACTGGGGTAGACCATCACAAAAGATTTGTGACTTTTGCTGCTGCATTATTGTTTCATGAGGATGAAGATTCATTTAAGTGGGTTTTTGAGAAGTTCTTAGACGCTATGGGTCAGAGAGAGCCGCAATGTATAATCACTGACCAATGTCCAGGAATAAAGAAGGTTATACCCAAAGTTTTCAAGAAGGCTGAACATAGATATTGCATGTGGCATATTATGCAAAAGGTCACTGATAAGATTGGAAGTACAATATCCAAAGAGGCTGATTTTGTGAGTCGTGTAACATTCTATTTGGGGGTTAATCTCGCTTGGTGGATTGTCTTGATATTGGATTTGCTAGTGGATAATATGTTAGTGAGACGGAGCTAGCGGCGTTTGTGGATGGTATTCGGTAGTGTATGGAGTTAGTGACGAGAGGCTATAATGTAGTTGATACGATATCGTGAGCTATGTTGTGGAGGAAGGCATAGTTGGTGGAGTTAGTGTTAAGAGTTCATGTTTTATAGGTTGGGTTTGAACTTCGGGGACGAAGTTCATTTTTAAGGAGAGAAGACTGTAATACTACGGTTTTATGTACCTTTGGGTACTCTATCGAGTAAAGCTTACTCTGTCGAGTAAGTGAGTTTTGCGTAAGAAACAGTGTTCTGTCTGTCGGGTACTCGATCGATTAGGGGCAACTCGATCGAGTAGGAGGCACTCGATCGAGTAAGTCACTTACTCGATCGAGTAAGTTGGTTTTACGGGTTATTTT
This sequence comes from Silene latifolia, assembly GCF_048544455.1. Taxonomy (NCBI): domain Eukaryota; kingdom Viridiplantae; phylum Streptophyta; class Magnoliopsida; order Caryophyllales; family Caryophyllaceae; genus Silene; species Silene latifolia. The sequence continues at coordinate 221,053,318 of NC_133538.1, read as the reverse complement.
TGACGGGTTTTGATAGCAACGTGAGAAAGATATATAAACTTTATCCGTAAGTTTCTTTTCATTTTTACCCTACTTTAACTTTCATAAAGATTAAAACAAAGTTATGTTGCTTCTCTCTCTCTCTCTCTCTCTCTCTCTCTCTCTCTCTCTCTCTCTCTCTCTCTCTCTCTCTCTCTCTCTCTCTCTCTCTCTCTCTCTCATTGCTATCAAATCCCAAGGCTTGTGTCGTCGGAATCCTGAGTTCTTTACACTGTTGAGACCGTCGCATTGTGGGTAAGATCCTATTATAGTTTTTATGTTGTTTCATTAATTTTGGTTGAACCCTAATTGGGTATTTTGGGGGTTTTTGAAGTATTGTGATTGTTAGATGGTAATTGTATGATTGTGTATTTAATAGGAGGTGATTTCACAGAGGAACATTTCTGATTAGCTGATTGTCACAATCTTGGTGATTGGTTTTCCAGGTAGGGTTTCCCTACTCGGTTATTGGTTACATTGTATTTGATGGTTGATTGTTAATGGTTGTTTAATGTTGTTGATCTATATCGTATTGGAATTGGTAATTAATGATGTATTGTTGGTTGGTTGTGTTTGTCTGTGGTTCGCGAGGTGCATCCTCGGCTAAGTGGAGTCACTTGCGGAAGTGGCTTCACGCCCTTAATTCGCCCCTTGTGGTTCCTGTCACAAGTGGGATGTGCACATTATATATGGAACTTGGGTTTTCGCTCGGAGATGATAAGCGGGGCTTAAGTGGGAATGGTTGCGGTCCCCCACTAGCGGTGTGGAATATCTGTTACGATGGATATTCTGACAGGGCTACACACTTTAGTGTGTAGTCATATGTGTGGAGATGTGACGGAGTTTGGTGATCGTATGTATTGTTATCTTGCTTTATCTTATTTTGTGTAATCAGTAACTGACCCTGTTTAAATGTTTTAAAAACTGTGGTGATCCATTCGGGGGTGGTGAGCAGTTGTCTAGCAGGTATACTATGGACGCGCGCGGGATTAGCTGGGATAGATTCGCCACGAGTCTAATAGTAGTCTTCCGTTGTGTTATCATAATACTTTTTGTTACTTTAGTTATAGTTTGGTTTTAGAACAGTTGTACTTTTCTTTACAGTTGGTTTTGATGTAATCACTTTAAACTTTATGCTTAAATTATGTTTCTTGATTATCACTTTTGAATACTATGCCTAGGGTAACCAAGATGGTAGAACTTCCATGCATTAGGTGGTCTTGGTAAGGCACCTTGGTGTATAGGGGTGTTACAAGTCGTTTGAATGTTGTTGTTTGGGACTCTGACTTGGAACCTTTAGAATTTGAATCCAAGTGGTTTGAGTTCATTGCTGAACATAACTTGCAAGCCAATTCATGGCTATCATACATGTATAAAAAAAGAAGGAGATGGATCCCGACTTATTATCAAGATATTCCTATGGGATATCTTCTCCGAACAACTCATCGTTGCATCTCTTTTCAGTTTTAGTTGAGGCCAGACTTTATCCTTTATTGTTGTGAACTCTGCTACCCTTGTAATAAATTGATCCCTAATTCCATTTATGTTAGCCAGCAGTAATGCTGCTGCCATTTCTGCCCAGTAGTATCTGCGGCCAACATTTCCATCAAGATCTGCTTCAAATACTTCTCCCTCATACCTTATCATGTGCAGCATTAGAAAAGTACCGGATTCATTGTTTTTTAATTCCGGTTTTTTCCATTTGAAGCTTACGTTAACAATGTTAACACCTATTATTTCTTCAGCCCTCGGCCTTTTCTTTGCTTCCAGATAGTCACTCATGCATGAAGCTTTACACATTGCAAGCAAACCATGAGAATGAAAAACACATATATTATCCAACAATTTTTCAGATTTCTATTATCAACTAAACCATTCAACTTACCACAATATCTGCCAGTTTGTAAACACTTGTATCTTCCCATTTATCATAGGATATATTTTCTATGACTTCAACCTTTTCTTTGTTAAAGTTTGTACAAACACAGAAGTAATGGTCTTCAAATAGCATTGGTACGAAATCAATCTCAGCTGTCAAGTTGCATATACCCTTGTTTGCTGTAATGAAACTATCCCAAACTTCGAAAATCCTCAATTTATGAGTTTTATCCTGACTTTCATCCCCTACTTGTTGATATAATGCGTGAAAAGCATCCTGTTTGCAAATCAGATGTTTAACAATAACATACATATTCATTGTAATAATATTAAATATACAACGAAATGTCTAAACTAATTGTAAATAATATTGCATACCATGTGGCGAAGTCCGAAAAACAGTAAAGTTGTTGTGCTGTGATCCTTGTACTCAATGTCATTCAGAAGATGTGCCCAGCATTCAATCATTTTGCTCGCGACATTCACCGTCCGTTGTATTGATAGTATATCCTCTCTAAGGAGTTTTACTTCTTCGCCGTAGACAGCAACACTCTCACTGCAAGCAATATATAGGATGAGCATCAGTGGAAATATTCTTTTTATATGCTACTAAATAAATGATGAGCATCTGTTAAAATATTTTAGGATATCGTAATAGTTTTCAATCTTACTCTATTGAGGATGTGTGGTCGTCCAATAAGCAGTAGTCAAGTACTTCTTTTCTTAATTTAAACAAGCTTGCCAAATGTGCTTGAATGCTCCTCATAAATTTGGATACAACCAGCACATAACCATTTTTGCCACAGTTGTATATGCACCAAGACCATCTGAATTTCCTTTTCGACGGCTACCCAAGACACTAGTATTACAATCATTGTCGTCTGCTCTTTTGAACCCTAAAGACCAATTCAGATGATGCAACTGTTTTAGTACCAAATGCAACTATGTTGTTTACAAAAAAAAATGAGCGCCTTAATAAAAGTAATTAACATTTGATTTTTGACTTGGGTGTACAAACTTTCTTCCAACTGTCTGCTTTTGCTTTTTATTCCTCTTCTCTAATTAGCCTCGTTTTTTCCAATAGGATTGGTTCCAACGATTCCTTTACTTTGTTGAAGTTTGCAACAGCATCCATTGTTTCAGTCCTGGTATGGTTATAATCACTCAAAACTAATGCTGCTGCTATCTCAGCTCGATATAATCCCCTCTTCATTTCATCAATCAAATACTTCCCCATTGTAAAACATCATGTACAGCATCATAAATACCCCACAGTCTAAGTTAAAATCATCTATTTGCCACTTGAATTTCTTATTAACAAAGGGAAACATCTGCACTTTTTCGCGTTGCTTTATACCTTTGCGGCACATGTAACTCCCAAATGTCTTTGCCTATAATTTTTTGACAAAAATTAAAAATCTCATTAACGTAAGGCAAATTTTCTCAAATTTAATAAAACACATCAATTGTTTTTTACAGTAAAGTTTGAGTTACGACTTACAGCCAACTCAACAAGGTAAAAAAATTCTGATTCTTCGAAGTTGTCATAGACCCTATTGTCTAAGTAGTCCAATGTCTCGTTTTCAAAGTTGATGCATATGTAGAAATAATGTTCGCTTATCAGCAAAGGCAGGAACACCTAATAAAGTTTGCATGAAAGAACCTATCAGTTTAATCAGTAAATAAATGTCATAACATAAACGATTGCGACAATTCTAGTGTCTTACCAGATCTGAATTTAAGTTCAATGGCTGCTTGCAAACATTTGTCCACGTATCCCATGCTCCAGCTATTTCTTTAGTAAGTTTTTTGTCTTCTCAAAGTCATTTCTATTTAGCATTAATATGGTTTCTAGCGGTGTCTGTAACATTGGAATAACACAATAGGTTTCATTCAATGGTAGAACAATGTGTTATCATTCAGTATTACAATAACAACTGTCTTACACTACAATAACACAAACTCTTCAATACAATATCACACTTATTGAAAGAATCTTTTTCAGTAATGGTATAAAAATGTTTTATCATTCATCTTACAATAACAACAGCATTACATTAAAATAACATAAACTATGCAATACAATATCATACGTTTTTGAAACAATCTTTTCCAGACATGGTTTAAAAACGTGTTATCATTCATCTTACAATAATAATTGGCTTAAATTATAATAAAACAAACTACGCAATACAATATCACATGTTTATGAAATAATCTTATCAGTCATGGTTTAAAATTCTTTTGCCGTCCTGGTTTAAAAATATTTTACAATAATACAAACTTTTCAATACAATATCACAAGTTTAAGAAATAGAACTTACTGCATGTGCAAGCCCAAAGAAAATCCTTTTAGGTGCCGGTGCTTCTTGGTCCTTTTTTAACAACTCATTCATCAAAATTGACTACGATTTAATCATAGACGGACTCAATCTTCACATTAGGCAATAATGATTCTATATCTGATCTTGAAATTACATGGTAAGACCCATATATTGCAAGTGTTTCTCTGTTATACATTATCAACCAAATTAAAGATCAATTTACTAATATTTTTAAAAATAGCAGTAAGCCTTTTAAATGTTTTAATGTTTGAAAAGAGACTTACGACTTCTCAATTGTATGATCGTGAATGAAACAATAATACACCACCTCTTTCTGTATCTTAAAAACCGGTTTAAACAACCGTCTATTTCCCATCAAGAATTCTGACAGTAGTCTCATTTGCTTATCTGGTTGTCCATATTCTACCGTACAACCTACATTCTGAGATACCAATAGTACACATTCTGGTATAGTCTTTGAGTGGAGCAAATAGTCACTAAGTAAACTCCTTGACTCACTCGTTTCTCCTTTTTGAACAGTTGTTGTTTTGCGTTTTTCATTCTTTTCACCTGCATGTTCATCTCTTCTACGGGAATATACGACTTCCTCATTCATTTAGTCATTTTGAATATTCACATCAGCTAACATCTCATCCAAATTAGGGCACTCTTTCATATCCCCATAAATCATGTCATCAATGATTACTTGAGAATCCGTTTTCAGGTCTTTATATGTACAACCACCATATGACTTGTCCAATTCTTTATACTGAGCTTTCAACATCTCAGTCCATATGTCAAATAATGGCATCGCTTGTGAATAATCATACATTTCTTTTGCCCTCAGTACCAAACCGTCGATAAAGGTATGATAGAATGGATCTTTCATAAAAGGTAGTGTTCGAGGTATTTGGCTGCCAAACTGACCTTTATCAGTTGTATTTTCTTCTACATTATTATCATTGCCATCAACAGTTTTTTCACCAGTTTTTTCACCAGTATCTTCTACAGTATCATCCTTGGGAGGAGATTCATCTGCTTCGGTTTTATCACTTCTCAGTTCATCTGATTTTGGATCATTTCCAACAGGTTCAGCTATCTTTGAGTTGAACTCTTTCATATTATCAGCGTATCTTTTGTAAAACAATGTTGAATCCCTCGTCATTCTCAAAAAAAATTCATGAATATCTAGCATTTTTAAAAATCATAATACAATATCAAGGTCACATCCGTGGGAAATATCGGTATATCTCATCAAGAAAATTCGGATTATAACGAAATTATAAAATATGAAATTACGAGTCATAAACAAAATTGCATAAACAAAAGGATAGAGATTAGAATTAACCTCTGGTCCTAGCAATTTGGCTTAAGAAAAAATATCGAGATCGATATTCTCCTAATCGTTGCACCCAAGATGCTCCGAGAAATGCCTTTTTTTTGCTAGAAAAGAACCCTAGTTTCTAATGATTTTAGGGTTTTGAGTAATGAGAGTTTTTAGGTTAAAAATCAAGTGAGAAAATGATTCCCTTCTCTCCTCTTTTAACCGTCCAAATGGGAGAAAAATAGGGAAGAAATTTTCTTCCTTTTTTTTCTTCAAACTGTGAATCCCAAAATAAGGAGAAAAATCTTCTTATTTTAGTTTGGGTTTATATTGTATAAAATGTATATATTTATCAATTGTCATTTATGTCGTCACGTATTTAATAAGTCCACACACAACAGTTTGTAGTCGATTTATTAATACCGGTCTGTCAACATTTATTATGACAATTTCGTATAATATATACATTAACTATAAATATCGCATATTTATAATTTGCTAATTAAATATAACCGTTTATGTTTAATAACGAATTAACATCTTAATTCGTTTAAGCTAACATTATATACATTAATTAAATATAACTGTTTATATTCAATTTACGAATTAACAATTAATTAAATGAGTGATATTATTTAATTGTATTAAATAATCGTGTCATCATCACATTGACTAACTTTTTAGTCAAATACTTGGACTAACCTTTTAGTCATATAAGGCATCAATGTGATTATATTTTCTTATACACATCTCTCAAACACATCCTTTAGGTGTGACTTTTAGGGACCAGTTGATCACCGCCATCAGTATGATAATAACGTCAAACTTCTAGCAAGCCAACCGTTATTAGTAAACGTTAATCAACTGATAAAATACTAAGTATACCATGTGAACTTATAAGAGATTTATACACGTTATCACACTAACTGTGGAGGACACTAGCTCCAACAATCTCCCACTTGTCCTCACAAGTGTATGTGCAATAACCGATTCTTATATCCTTAATTTCTCCCACTCAATGTAAAACAATTTGCAAAATACGTATTCACAAAGGTTGTATTTTACAAGTGATCAATATCAAGAGTGGTTTTCCCGACTAGAGAGTAACTTAACTGATAAACGAATCATCATTCGAGCATGGCCATGCATTTCAGTAACAACTCCTCGAGTGGCCCTGAGAAATGACTAAACCTGATAAAGGTTGGATATTTTCTTCAACTCGAATCCTGTAGATATAAGCACAATGAAATGACCCAAAGAAAATCGCTTAGCCTCCTGTTACGGTCGACCATGAGAAAGAAACCAAAGTCACCCAAAAACTGCCTTAATCTCAAGAGACAGTCGATAGTCAAAATAATCGACTCTAGGATCACAATGGACGTCCTATCCACGACCTGGCACCGAATGTTTTTAAACATTTAGGACTCCATTACGTTGTCACAATGTCCTATGAGGTATCGTTATAACTCGCATCTGTGATCGATCAGCCAACCGTTTGACTTATGGCTCGTTGAACCCACCATCAATCAACTTCACAATATAATAGCCAGAGTTATCAGCTCATGTAGGCGATTACGGACCAAAACAAATATAATGTAATTCAGTTCACTTTGTGGCGTTCAATGTTGTCGTACAATCCACATGAAAAATAAAACATGAAATAATACGATGAAGTTATAAATGGCATATGAAAAAGAAAAAGTATCGAATCTATAAGCAACTAGTACAACTCAGGAACACGTTTAATTCCCATGGAAATAGCGTTCCCTTCATGCTTATCATATTTCAATGGTTTAGCGAGAGAATCCGCGATATTGTCATCCGAAACAATCTTGTCAATCACTATCTCCTCTTGCTCCACGTAATCACGGATCAGGTGAGCCTTCCGATGTACATGTCTAGACTTGTTGCTAGACTTTGGCTCCTTGGCCTGGAAAATGGCACCTCTATTGTCACAATAGATGGTGATTAGGTCATTCGAACTAGGAAATATGGATAGTCCTTGTAAGAAATGACGCATCCATATAGCTTCCTTTGCTGCTTCTGAAGCGGCATATTACTCGGATTCAGTAGTAGAATCTGCTATAACTTCCTGTTTGGAACTTTTCTAGCTGACCGCAGCACCATTAAGAGTAAAGACGAATCCAGACTGAGATTTCGAATCATCTCGATCCGTTTGGAAGCTAGCATCTGAGTAACCGATTGCACATAGCTTAGTATCTCCTCCATAAGCCAATGCCCTATCCTTAGTTCTCCGTAGGTACTTAAGGATGTTTTTCACAACCATCCAGTGTGTTTCACCTGGATTGCCTTGGTACCGACTCGTCATACTTAATGCATATGCCACGTCTGGACGTGTGCATATCATGGCATACATGATTGATCCTGTGGCTGATGCATAAGGAACATGACTCATGCGTTCGACCCCTTCCGGTGTCTTGGGTGACTGAGACTTGCTCAAATGCATCCCAGAAGTCATGGGAAGGTTCCCCTTCTTGGAGTTGGCCATGCTGAACCTTTCAAGAATCTTATCCAAATAAGACTCCTGACTGAGTGATAACATCCGTTGTGATCTATCTCGATAGATACGGATTCCCAATATGCGTTGTGCCTCACCCAGATCTTTCATCTGGAAATGGTTCTTCAACCATCCTTTTACCGAAGATAAGAGAGGAATGTCATTCCCAATCAAGAGTATGTCATCGACATATAATATCAAGAAAACAATCTTGCTCCAACTCGACTTGACATATAAGCATGGTTCCTCGACCGATGGAGTGAAACCATACTCTTTTATCACCTGGTCAGCACGATGATTCCAACTCCGAGAAGCTTGCTTAAGTCCATAAATGGAACGTTTAACCTTGCACACTTTCTTAGGATTTTCAGGATCTATGAAACCTTCGGGTTGTACCATGTACAATTCCTCCTCCAAAAAACCGTTTAAGAAGGCGATTTTCACATCCATCTGCCAAATTTCATAGTCATGAAAAGCGGCAATCGCTAAGATTATCCGAATGGAACGCAGCATAACTACGGGTGCAAAGATTTCATCATAATGCAATCCGTGCACTTGAGTGAAACCTTTTGCCACTAGTCGTACCTTATTGGTATCTGGTTGCCCTTCTACAGAATGCTTTATTTTGTAAAGCCATTTGCACTGAAGAGGTCGTACCTTGTTAGGTAAATCAACAAGATCCCGTACGTCATTCTCATACATGGAGTCCATCTCGGATCGCACGGCTTCAAGACATAGCTTAGAGTCGGAACAGGTCATGGCACCTTTATAGGTAGCGGGTTTATTACTCTCTAGGAGCAAAACGTCATTTTCCTCGACCATACCAATGTATCTGTCTGGAGGATTAGAGACTCTACCCGACCTCCTAGGTTCCTGAGGAATATTAACAGTGTCATTAGTTGAAGGAACATCTTCCTCCATCTGTTTCTCGGTCGTTGGTTATTGAATCTCCGACAGCTCGAAGGTTCTATTACTTGACTTGTTCTCGAGAAATTCTTTCTCTAAGAACTTTGCACTAGCCGCAACAAAAACTCGATGTTCGGTAGGCAAATAGAAGTAATGACCAAACATTCCTTTTGAATAACCAATAAAGTATGTCTTGACCGATCGCGGGCCGAGCTTATCCTCGTGTCTCCACTTGACATAAGCCTCGCAGCCCCAAACCCGAATAAAGGACATGTTAGGGACCGTTCCCTTCCATATTTCATACGGAGTCTTGTCGATAACTTTAGACGGACTTTGGTTAAGTATAAGAGCAGCTGACAAAAGAGAGAAACCCCATTATGAATCAGGTACTACCGTTTGACTCATCATGGATCAAACCATATCAAGTAGTGTTCGATTTCTCCGTTCGGACACACCATTTAATTGAGGTGTTCCAGGTGGAGTTAACAGTAAAACTATTCCACAGTCTTTAAGGTGTTGATCAAACTCATTTGAAAGATATTCGCCACCACGATCTGAACGGAGTGCTTTAACCTTTCTTCCCAGTTGGTTTTTAACCTTATTCTGGTATTCTTTGAATTTTTCAAAAGACTCACTTTTATGCTTCATTAGGTAGACATATCCGTATCTACTCAAATCATCCGTGAAAGTGATAAAATATCTATAGCCGTCTCTTGTGGTGATTGACATAGGTCCACATACATCAGTATATATGAGTCCTAATAGGTCATTGGCGCGCATTCCAACATCTTTGAAGGAAATTCGAGTTATTTTGCCGATAAGACATGATTCACACGTGCCAAATGATGAGAAATCAAATGTGGAGATAGTCACATTCTCAATGAGTTTCTTTACACATTTTTCATTTATGTGTCCCATTCGACAATGCCATAGATAAGTTTGATCTTTGTCACCAACCTTTAATTTCTTTTTATTCACATGTATTATATCTGTGGTTTGATCTAAGATATAAATTCCATTCATGGAAACTGCTTTGCCATAAACCATTTCATTAAAAGAGAAAATACAGCTATTGTCCTTTATTGAAAATGAAAAACCGTTTTTATCAAGTACGGAAACAGAAATAATATTCTTAGATTAACTGGGTACATAGTAACAGTTATATAAATATAACTCAAAACCACTCGGGAGCTAGATTACGTATGTTCCCATTGAGACTGCAGCAACTCTTGCTCCATTCCCGACTCGCAAGTCCACATAACCCTTTGCGAGGGGTGTGACGTTTTTAGGCCCTGCAAATGATTACACAGATGAGAACCACAACCAGTATCAAGTACTAAAGTTCCGAAACTTGCATGGTTAATCTCAATCATCTGAATATAAGATGACATACCAACCGGAGTGACGCGGCCTGCTTTTATGTCCTCACGGTACACGGGATAGTTCCTCCTCCAATGCCCAGTCTTGTGACAATGGTGGCACTCAACGTCACTGCCCTTGCTCTTTACCTTGCCTTGTGAGCCACTAGTCTCACCAGGTCCACTCTTACCGTTTCCTGACTTCTTAAACTTTGGCTTTCCTACAGTTAGGTCGCCGTGAGCTTTGCCCTTACCCTTATTCTTGTTAGAAATCATGAGAACATCTTGCTTTATGCTCCCACTCAATTTATATCCTTCTCGGTCTGTACGAGAAGTGAATGTAGCTCATGAGGACTTTTCTTAGAGTCATTCATGTAGTAATTTGCCCTGAAAAGGGCAAAACCATCATGAACTGAATGAAGCATACGGTCAATGATTATGCTCTCATTGATTTTGCAATTAAGTGCCTCCAGTTTCTCGACATTCTCAATAATGTCAAGAATGTGTGGGCTAACCGGTTGGCCCTTCTGGAGTTTCGCCTCAAAGAAGCGACATGTATGCTCATAAGTAACGATTCTCGGTGCTTTTGAGAACTCATTAGTGAGCGTGGTGAAAATCTTGTTTGTACCTTAGGCAATGAAGCGTCTTTGCAAACTGGTTTCCATTGCAAAAATGAGTTCGTTCTTTATCGCATCCGCTTCCATGACGAAGTCACTATAAGCAAGTGACTCGTTAGCTCTTGCATTGGGGCCTGGGTTTGGCGGTATTGGCTCAGTCAAGTACTTGAGCTTACCGTCAGCAATGGCAGCATTCCGTTATGATGCCTCCCAGTCCGCAAAGTTGGACCCGTCATTCTTCAGTCGTGTGGACTGATTCATGTGGTCCATGAAATTTTTGAGCCAGGACTCGCGTGCAAGTGTGGCACTTGGCATAGGGATATCATTATTTCCAGCCATTTGTTGTAAGCAGTATTATCAATATAAAACGAATTCTACACTGCAAAAAGAAGAAGAAAAACATAATAAGCATACTCATCGTTATGATTTAAGTCTAATGCAAAACTGTTATAATGCGAAGACTCAAGCATTTATACAATTGACCTCCCTCAAGAATTATATAAATGATCCCAAGACTCAATTATCTGTAAATTGATAAGCCAACCTCTTGGCTAATTCTACTTTTAGAATTCTTAGTTGATAAATTTCTGTAAATTCTATCTTTACTCCATCATAATCTCGAGAAACTCTTCGAATTATAATGTTAAGGTAAAATAAGTCAACACAAACTACTTACCCAACGTAGAAGAGGTCATATGGAGAGTAAGGTCCTATATGCCTATCGACGAAAAAGGGATTCATAGTTGTTTGGCCTATAAAGACTAGTCTCAATTTTAGTTTTAGAGGAAGATCCCATCAACTTTATTTTAATAAATTTTAAGTGAACTAATATCTAGCATGCGAGAATGAATAAACTAAGATGATGGCTTAAAATTGTGTGACATCTTTATGTCCATGATAACTAACATCCAAACTATATGAGTCAATTTTTATGCATATAAGTAGGTGGTTTGGTTTAGGCGGAATATGATGCACTAATTATCATGCGAAGAAAAGCAACAAGAATGGAAAAACGTAAAACAAAATAAAGTCCTAGTGTAGCCTATCTACCAAAATGAACATAAAAACAACTTTGGAATCCTTCCTAGGACCCGAGAAGCTTGTCTTGATGTTCCATCTTGGTCCATGTAGCGGGAGTGAGCAATCCAATCTCCATCTTTAGTCTTATCAAAATTACAATTTAAAAATTACAAAATAAACCTATTTACATTCTAATTTCAAAAACATAATACTAAAGAAAACCAAAGGAGATTCGAGATCTCAAAATTACATCAAGATTATGTTTCCATCATTACGAAAACATAATCAACTAAGGCCACACTAGGTAATACAAAATTACAACCGATTGCAAAAATACGTAAATAAACCATTCAACAATTCATACAACTAAATAAAATGCATCAACTATAAATTAATCATTCAAGACATAATTCCTTAATTATGTAGAGTAATTTATCCTAACCACCTATTTTAAAATGATCAAAATTATGTGACAATTCCTCAATTACTCACAATAATTCCAATCTTAATACACATTAACTTGTAATATGAATTAATCCAAAATTATTTTAAACCACTTTAAAATAATTGGGTATCTAAAATTTGTGAACTTTTTCACAACAAACAATCATACATTATAGATATAATGTATAATAATTATTGGCCAAAAAAAAAAAAAAATTAATTGCTCTCGGCTCCTTTCGGCATTTGCCATAAAAATCGAAAAAAAAACAGGTTTTTTTTTTCGAAAACAACCCTTTTAATATGAATAAATTTGTTTAATGTTGCTACTAGAACAAGATTGGCATAATCATCAACATTTAATTTAAACATAGATCCAAACTAGATGATTCAATTTAACCTTTTAAAAAGAATATCTAAATTATGATTAAATCGATTATCTGAATATTTGATTCATCACAATTGATTTGAACATTATTAAATTAATGAATCATGATTCTTAAACAACAATTTAACATCATGTATGCCAAAACTATATAGCAAAACCAAATGAACATCATAAATCAAAACAATTTACATTTACATTTCAATTTAATTCTAATTAAATCAAAACATCTACAAATTTATCATATTATCATCTTAACATATTAAAACAACAATATCAATAAATCAAAAGGAAACATGGCATCAAAAACCAAAAAACCCTCTCGGCAAAAAAAAAAATTGATGCGGCCGAAATTTTTTTCATCAATTTTTTTTTTGTTTAATTCCATTTATGAAAATCATATTAAAATAATTTCGTTGCCTATGCTCTGATACCACTTGTGGGAAATATCGGTATATCTCATCAAGAAAATTCGGATTATAACGAAATTATAAAGTATGAAATTAGGAGTCATAAACGAAATTGCATAAACAAAAGAATAGAGATTAGAATTAACCTCCGGTCCTAGCAATTTGGCTTAAGAACAAATATCGAGATCGATATTCTCCTAATCGTTGCACCCAAGATGCTCCGAGAAATGCCCCTTTTTGCTAGAAAAGAACCCTAGTTTCTAATAATTTTAGGGTTTTGAGTGATGAGAGGTTTTAGATTAAAAATCAAGTGAGAAAATGATTTCCTTCTTTCCTCTTTTAACCGTCCAAATGGGAGAAAAAAAGGGAAGAAATTTTCTTCCTTTTTTTTCTTCAAACCGTGAATCCCAAAATAAGGAGAAAAATCTTCTTATTTTAGGTTGGTTTTATATTGTATAAAATGTGTATATTTATCAATTGTCATTTATGTCGTCACGTATTTAATAAGTCCACACACAACAATTTGTAGTCGATTTATTAATACCGGTCTGTCAACATTTATTATGACAATTTCGTATAATATATACATTAACTATAAATATCGCATATTTATAATTTGCTAATTAAATATAACCGTTTATGTTTAATTACGAATTAACATCTTAATTCGTTTAAGCTAACATTATATACATTAATTAGATATAACTATTTATATTCAATTTACGAATTCACAATTAATTCGTCTGAGCTGATATTATTTAATTGTATTAAATAATCGTCTCATCGTCACATTGACTAACTTTTTAGTCAAATACTTGGACTAACCTTTTAGTCATATAAGGCATCAATGTGATTATATTTTCATATAATCACATCTCTCAAACACATCCTTTAGGTGTGACTTTTAGGGACCAGTTGATCACCGCCATCAGTATGATAATAACGTCAAACTTCTAGCAAGCCAACCGTTATTATAAAACGTTAATCAACTGATAAAATACTAAGTATACACTGTGAACCTATAATAGATTTATACACGTTATCACACTAACTGTGCAGGACACTAGCTCCAACAACATCTATAAATTAACACTATAATGTATAAACAATATCATTTGCTTCAAATTAAGATAACGACTAATACTAGTAATACTAATAAGCTTTAAGAATATCAGAAAAAATATGAAAAGGTAACACGCTTATAAAGTTTGTCGTACATCTAATGCGCTTCCTCTTATTTCTTCGTCATTTTGTATCCCAGGAGGTAATTTGATCAGCATGTATCCCTTTTGTATTTCAGTTTCAGTCTGAGGTTGAGTTTGAGGTTGCTGATCTTCATGATAATCTGGCTGCTCATAGATAGGGTAAGTAATTTTAGACGGAACAACATTCCCTCAATGAACTCGTCGCCAGCTCGCTTTTAACCCTTTCTATCAACTTTTTATGATCCCAGTGTCGAATAAGTAGTAGGCTGTGGGGTAACACATTCCCTTTAAAATTTACCCTATGGAAATAGCATAACATTAACACAAGTATGCATCCAGTAATATTACTTGTCTTTCTTATCCCTTCCTTAAAATTACCAACACCCTCAACCAACTGCTCAAAAACATAGAAACTCCAGTCACAATTTTTTATGTTTGGTACATCTTCAACAGCCCTTAGCAATTTGAAATCCAGTGTGTAATTTGATGTAGGTGCCAGGAAAATAGACATGCTATGTAAAACAAACAGCTTCTTGAAATCATCACCCCACTCATTGCAACTCACTAATCTATCATGCACAATGTTCAACTTAATAGGGCCTGCCTTACTCTCCAATCCAAATTTTCTTCGCCACTCAACTTTCAATTCATCATCGGCAGTCACATTAAAATTACCAGTCACTGTTTTTCTTAACAAAAACTCTATCTTCTTCGCCCAAAACTTGTAGCTGGAATGCTTGAAAGCTCTTATAAGCAATTCCATAACCCCTTTAGGCATCTCCTTAATAAGTTTTAAATGTACCAAGACTCCAAAACCAATTTCTTCCACTGCCTTCTTTTGCTCATCATTAAGCTTACTAATAAGCTCAAACAACTTGTTTGGCCGACACTTTGTTACAAATTTTTGCTCAGTTTCATGTCGACCAGTTGCTTCCTTCTTTTGCTCAATTATTTCCATTATTTATAACCATCCTCATTTTCATTCTGCACAATCATTTAGTTTTGATCAGAGGTATCTCCCATCACTATATTTGTAGTTGCCTTTGTTAGTTTGTGTTTTTTTGTGGAGCTTTTTTGGGACTTATTATCACTTATACCCTTTCTCTTCTTGTAAGTTCTTTTTGTAGGAGTTTGTGTGAGTGCTAGCGTATTCATGACTGTATTTGTTTAAAAACTTTAGACAAATTACATCAGACAAATATCATACAGTAGTACTGTTAGTGAAGCAAGATAGAAAAATGTTTGCATTACAATTACACAAATAATTCAATACAACATGAAACTTTTTCCATGTCTACAAATACAATAGCACAACATATACAATACAATTTCACAACTACTTTTATATTTCAGACAATACATTATACAATATCACAATGTAATACAATATCAGAACTAGTTACATTATCACAACATTTACAATGCAATATCACAGCTAGTTACAATATTAGACAGTACATAATACAATCTCACAATGCATACGAAGATACGTTTTTCTCGTGTTCTACATCTATTATCTGTGATATTATATCTAAATGCAAATTAAATGAACTAGACAAATTTTACGAGGCAATAATACACACAAACAGATCAATAATATGAAATTAGATGAAAATTAATCGATTTCATCAATTATTTGATGCGAATATTTTGCATCAACATGTTAAAAGAATTGCACAATATTTCTGAAACCCTAGCATTAATATTTTCGGATTTTACCCAAATTATATGTATTCAATGTTATAAAAATATCTAAACAAAGATTCAGACAAAATATATTAAATAGTTAAACCCATTGATCAATTGTTTCTGCAAAACATACCTAAATTGAAAAATCGTAAGCATTTAGGGCAAAAATTGTACGTGAATTCAAAGAGATATGCGATGATATGCAACAACGATTCGTATTCCTTCGTAATCTTGATTGATTCACCAATTTAATCAGTATTTTCCTTCGATTTTTCTTCAACTTTTAGAGAGAGAAAGTTGTAGTAGAAAATGAAATATCAATCGACTATTTTTTATGTTTAATTTATCGCGCGTTTTTGGTTTATTGGTTTGATTTTTTGCATGTGGTATTGTATTGAATAAAGTGTGTTATTTCACTCCGTCCTCAATCCTCAAATATATAGCCGTCCTTACCGGATCCCGGATCTCTCTCTCTCTCTCTCTCTCTCTCTCTCTCTATATATATATATATATATATATATATATATATATATATATATATATATATATATATATATATATATATATATATATATATATATACATACATACATACATATAGTCGGGATCCGGTGAGAACTCCTAAATATTTGAGGATTGAGGATTAGTGAATACAATATCACAGTTCTTCAATACAATATCACGAAAAATCTAACATTTGCCAAAAAAAATTATAAATTTTTTTTTTTGCACAAGTGTTTTTTTTTTGTTATCTTTTATCGAATAACCTGTGATATTGTATTGAAGAACCTCTGATATTGTAACGAAATCCTCAATCCTCAAAAAGATAGTGTATCCTCACATGATCTCATTCATATATATATATATATATATATATATATATATATATATATATATATAGAGACAGAGAGAGAGAGAGAGAGAGAGAGAGAGAGAGAGAGAGAGAGAGAGAGAGATGAGATCAAATGAGTCCACCAAAATTCCTTGAGTCCATAAGTCCTCTTTAGGGCCGTTGGATGAGTGAGATGAAGGGTTGAGATTGAAGACAAAAAAAAGGGATTAGTGGATAATTAAACCCACTCTCTCACTACCTTACTAATCCACACTAATCAAACACTAATCTATTATATATATTTTATTTTTCCACCCACTTCTCACTCATCTCACAAAAGTAACATTCCTTCATCTCTCTAAAATCCATAAAAATAAAAAATTCCAAACAAATAAATCACTAAAAAAAACACTACCGAAACCATTACTACCCACCAACCTGCAGCCCCGCCACCACCACCATCACCAACAACAAAAAAAAACCCGCAGCCCATCTTTTCACCAACCCGAAGCCCACCTTTCCAGATCCCCCACAAACCGCAACCCCGCCACCACCACCATCACCAACAACCAAAAAAAACCCGCAACCCACATTTCCACCAACCCGCAGCCCTCCTTTCCAGATCCACCACCATCGCCTACCCACAACACGACCATCACCACGCTGCCACCACCAACCATTTTACCCCGACCACCACTCACTACCTGACCTCACCCACCGCCACCAAAAACCTGATACACCACCAACACGCATCGCCAACACGCACCACCACCCCATGTCCCCACCATGGCATTCGTCGGCCAGACCACCAACAAAACGCCGACCACACTCCTCTCCTTCCTCTTTCCTTTCGGCCAGATCTCGCGTCTGGTTGTTTGTATGGTGGTGTTGGAGTGCGTGATGAAGGTGGTGTTTTTTTTTCATTTTTTAATTAAAAATTGATTTTTGTGGGTGTTATTTTTCAGATCTCAATTTTATTCGGTTTTGAGTTTCTTTTTATTTACTTTAAATCTGTTTTTTTTTAAAAAGAAAAAAAGGATGGTGGTGGTTGTTAATTTGTTATTATCGTGGGTTAATGTTGTTTTTTAGATCTTATTTTATATTTTTATATTGCAAATAACGTTTGGTTATATATTTTTTTAAATCTCGTCATGTTAATATTCAACTTGATATATATTTCTTTTTTCAGATTTCGTTAAAATTTCGTCATGTGGTTTGATGTGACACATAATTTCGCACATTTAGTCCCCTAATTGAGCCTATTTTGCATACTATTATAACATTCCATACCCATTTTATCCGTCAAATGCTTTCTATTTTGCTTTCCAAGTGAATTTCGTATCTTTTGTAGGAAGGAAGATAATTAGGCGGAATTGCCACCTCCCGTGCATATTTGGAAGCTTATTGATGATATTGGATGGACTAGTATTAAAGATGAGGCAAGAACGAAGACCAACAACACGAGAATAAGGAGAATGCAAAAGGAGGTAAAGCAAGGACCACTCTGAGGAACAATCCGAGCGACTTAGGCAGAAGACGCTCGTCTCCCCCTCTCATGATCCGCGCGTCCCGTGCAAAAGACGCTCGTCTCCTCACCTCACAATCCGAGCGTCTCCCTCCTTGATCCATGGGGATCATGACAGCACTAGCGGTATATGCTTACCTCCTCGCAAGACTTGCATTTCTCCACTTTAAAACTTAGCATTTTTATTCACTAATTTATCCTTACTTAACCTAGTAAAGCACCACTATATATACTCCATTTGTAAGAATCAAGAAAAAAAAGCCCACTTAGAGGAAGTTCCCATAATAGAAAATTGTCTTAGATTAGATTAGGAGTAGATTAGAATAGATTAACCTCAACCATTCCACATTAATCTTTTCTTAATTATTGTTCAAGTTTATTATTATTGGGTAATTGAAGATTATTGGGTTATTATTGGAGAATTGGCAACTCTTCATCAATCAATCAAGTTCTCTTCTTTTATTCTTTGCTTTATTATTTGGATCATCTCAAGTTTGGTATAATCTCTTTACTCTTTACTCTTTATTGTCGATTTCCTCATCTTCTTATCATGGTTATACTTGTTGTGATGATTGACACCATTAATGACATGTTTCCCATGATAATGAGTGAGTAATCTTTTAGCTAAGATTAATGGGGAATTAGGGGAAATAAACATGGGGAATGATTCATGCTTAATCTAATATGTCTTCATAATTAACTTGCTTGCTTGTTGTGATTTCACCTTATGCACATGTTATGTTTGATGAAATGTGAGCCTATGAATCCTTGCATTTCTTACCCATCACTTATCTTTTTAATGAGACTTGTAAGACATAAACAACCTCAAGTATCATTAGACCACGCATATAGTTGAATAGGAAGGACTAAGTCGACTTGTAGATGTTATACAATCTAATCGATTCGGCTCCGGGACCCAACCCTTCTTCGGGATTGTAAGATATACACTAACTCGATCCCATCACAATAATAATTGCTTGCTATTTAATTGAGAACATGTTTGTATGATCAACTCCCATGAATCCCATATGACCCCATGACATCCTAGTATCCTTTATTATTTGTTTACAGCTTTACTCGCTTGTTTTACTTTGTTGCTTACATTAGTTTAGAACACAACTACAAACCCAAATCAATCGTGACACTAGCATAAATTGAGATAGATAGACTTAGAACCCAAAGCACACCTTCCCATGGATCGACCTCGACTTAAACACTAACTAGTTGTTTGTTGAGAATATAAATGTGTTTGATATGGAGACACGGCAACACCTTTCATCAAAATGGCGTTGTTGCCGGGGACGGTGTTATGTGATTAAGTTCTTACTTGTTTGTCTATTTTTATTTGTGCTTTAACCTTTAGGAACTTGTTCCTCAAGGTTCGTTTTTACCGTTTTATTGTAGTTTCCATGCTTGTAGTTGTTTCCTTGTCTTAGCTATGATGGCTCAAGAATTGACATATGGAGTATGTGGTGGATCTTTTGAGTGTGACTATGGGTATGAGGAGTTTGAGGAGCAAGTCAACACAAACCTACCTTACAACTCAGACAATGAAAATCCTAACTACTACCCCAAATATTCCCACCAAAATCACCACATTTAATATCCACAACAACCACCCACCTAAAACTCATTTTACAACCAATTCCAAATGCCACAATACAACCACTTTCACACCCACCCACAACAAGAAGATGAGCATGAATTTGACATTCAAAGTATGGTTCTCCAAATGATGGGAGACCAACAAAATTTCTTCAAACAAGTGCTAGAGGAGAGCCAAAATAGGGACAATGTTCTTCAAAGCATTGTTACCCATGGTGAGGAGTTGGCAATTCAAATTGCCCAAATAAAAGAAGCTTAAGTAACTACTCCTCACCATTCGTTAGACATTGATCATGAATGCGAGTTTGAAAGAGTTACCTTTGATGACAAGTTGGAAGAGCCAATTTCCTTAAACTCTTGTGAGTATGAAAGTGTGGTATTTGATGAGGAAGATATGAGGTTGAGTAAGCCAAATACTCTTAGCCCTTGTGAGTATGAGGGTGTAACTTTTGATGTGAAAATTGAGGTGATGGAGAAAGAGTTGATGAGGAAAAGTGAAGCCCCTATCTATGATTCGTATGGAGATAGCGATGATGATAAACCTATGGAAGAAGATAATGCGGAAGACGTGTCTTGCATTGACTTATGGAATGTAGAAGAGGAAAGGAGTTCTTATATTGCCTCACTTGAGGACCTCATCCTTGACAAGTTTGAGGTATGCTTCCATGAGGAAGATGAATGCCTTTTTCCTATTGAACATGAAGACCTTTTCGCACCTACCATGGAACATATGATTATAGGAGATGATATGGAGGATCTTCTCCAAAAAGTAAAATCATCATATAAAGAGAACTTGGTGAAAAAGCTCAAGAACAAACTTGCAAATGAACTTGCTTGTGGAGATTTGGCATCCACAACTTCAATTCCTAAGGTACCCCGTCATCAATACTATGAGAATTCTCCTTCTATTCTTGAAGGATTGATAAATCCAAAAGCTATCATCATCACTATATTTGAGGGAAACAGAAGAGAATGGAAGCCTCCCGATAACAAGAATTCTAAGCTTGCTAATTTGGAGAGCCAAAAAGGCTATGATGAAAAGGCCAAGGTGAAGGGGAGAAATTTTAATGAAAAGCCCCTTGTGGAGGATTGGCTCTATTCCATTTCGAAGTGGCCATGGTTCTATCTTTGCTTATTTGAGGATTGTGCTCAAGCCTTTGACCGGTTATTGAGAGCATTGAGCAACATGGACAACATAAATAACCATGGCAACAAGGAATGAGTTTGGTGGAGTCCTCCCTCAAAGCACCATTTGAAAGAATCCTATCCATTGACTTTGCATTACATTTACACTTGCATGTAGTTATATACATATACATTTAGCTTGCATTTGTGAAATATTTCATATTGCATTTAAATTAGTTAGTTCATATAGTATAGTTTGCATTGTAATATATATATCACATGATTCATATAGATAGTTGCATTCATGCATAGTCACTAATGACCAAACCTATTCCTTTCTACATTAGAAATAGTGCTTAAATCGGTTTGGGGAGGTTTGATCATAGGCGACCATAGCTTACTAGAAATCATGCACCATGTAATATAGTTTAAATTGCATTCATTTGTTATATATGTCATATAGAATTGCATTTAGTTAGAGCATGCATTCATTCATCTCATTGCATTTATTTCTATAAATTCAAAAATCCAAAAACATGTACTTTCTTTTTCATTCCTACTCCTACATGTAGATTGAGGACAATGTCCAAAATAAAGTGGGGGATGGAATTTATATTCCAAAATACATAAAATTGAAAATTTTTGAAAAATACAAAAATATGTCTTTTTATTTCATAAAATCAAAAACCATAAAAATTTGAAAAATTGAAAAAAATCAAAAACATGTTCATTTCTTTTTAGTGTAGAATTGTATATATATATATATTTGTTTGTTTGTTTGTCTATCCTTCTTCACATTGATCGACTACGCCACATCCGAGACATGAGGATATTGAAGACCGCATAGTATGATCTTTCCAATTTCCTTTTTTCTCTTTATGTTAATGACTATGTGGCTTTATTTTGATTGATGCGGTATAAACAATGTGATTATAGGATTGCAGTTAGATTATTTGGCATACTAGTTGGTAGAAGCATATGTATTAGGTTGTATATATGTTAGTTACATCATGGCATATAGTTGCATTTAGGAAAAGATTTTGTGAAAGCATCTATTTGGGAAGCTTGACAAGTGTATATAGGCCCTTGTAGATACTTTTTCTTCTTGAGACTTTGCTTGTTAGAATACTTGTAAAACACCATAGGATGTGTCATGCTAGTATCCTTTGACTCATGGATTAAGGCCTAGTCAAGAGTACCTTGTGGTGTGATAACTCCTTGGCTACCGTTTATTCCAAGGTGACCCTTGAAACCATGCAACCATCTTCCATATTCTACCACACTTTGTCATCAAAAAGGGAATAGGCACAAAAATCGTTCAAATTTGAGTTCAAGAAAAGAAATGAAATGAAAAAGTTTACAATTTGCATCAAAGAAAAGAGGTGTCCAAAAATAAGAACTCCTAAGCTTCAAATATAAGGCACCCTCGTTACTAATTAGGGTGACTTTGAAAATGTTCAAAAAGAAAATGCAAAAAGTTGAAATTGTCAAGCACTAAAAAGACAAACATCAAAGAAATGGCAAAAAGAAATTGTTCTTCAAATATCAAATGCTACAAGAAATTGGGGGGAAGAACATATCAAAAGCAAACTCCCACAAAAAACTCAAAATATATTGATCCCTTTTCCATCGAATCCACTTTTGTGCATGGTGGAG
The DNA here is from genome assembly GCF_048544455.1 of Silene latifolia. Lineage (NCBI taxonomy): Eukaryota > Viridiplantae > Streptophyta > Magnoliopsida > Caryophyllales > Caryophyllaceae > Silene > Silene latifolia. The sequence continues at coordinate 221,030,482 of NC_133538.1, read as the reverse complement.
AGGGGACGATCCTTCTTCTTGTCTAGGAAAGGAGAGAAATTCCGCAATCTTCCAGTGTTTCTAACACCATAGGGAGTCTACTCTTGACGAAAGCATTTAACAATTAAGGACAAAGGTAACCTAGCTTGACACATCTTGGAGGTGATTTATTAGTATCCTCCTAGGCTTAGTAACTTGAATAAATTGTATCTATAATGGAATGTGTAACCTTAGATTGTTTCCCTTATAGATAATTTCCGCCACTTAGATGACGAAAGTGGCTATTCACTTTTGTAGATGCATCCATTACTTGTTTTGTGTGCTTAATGCTTGGATGTATCACCATTTTGACAAGCCCCACCTTGCCTTTCAAGAAGGCATCTTACCTCATGGATGTCTTGTTGTGAGTTGAAGGGGTGGAGTGAGACCCGCTAATTGTCTCACATCGGTTATATTATTAGGATAGCTTAAATAAAGGTCTAGTTTTAGTCACCTCTTTACTCGGGACGAGTAAAGGTTCGGTTTGGGGATATTTGATGTGACTCATAATTGCACACATTTAGTCCCCTAATTGAGCCTATTTTGCATACTATTATAACATTCCATAGCCATTTTATCCGTCAAATGCTTTTTATTTTGCTTTCCTAGTGTATTTCGTATGTTTTGTAGGAAGGAAGATAATTAGGCGGAATTACCGCCTCCCGTGCATATTTGGAAGCTTATTGATGATATTGGATGGACTAGTATGAAAGAGGAGGCAAGAATGAAGACCAACAACACAAGAATAAGGAGAATGCAAAAGGAGGTAAAGCAAAGACCACTATGAGGAACAATCCGAGCGACTTAGGAAGAAGACGCTCGTCTCCCCCTCTCATGATCCGAGCGTCCTGTGCAAAAGACGCTCGTCTCCTCACCTCACAATCCGATCGTCTCCCTCCTTGATCCGAGTGGATCGTGACAGCACTAGCGTGATATGCTTACCTCCTCGCAAGACTTGCATTTCTCCACTTTAAAACTTAGCATTTTTATTCACTAATTTATCCTTACTTAACCTAGTAAAGCACCACTATATATACTCCATTTGTAAGAATCAAGAAAAAAAGGCCCTCTTAGAGGAAGTTCCTATAATAGAAAATTCTCTGAGATTAGATTAGGAGTAGATTAGAATAGATTAATTTCAATCATTCCACATTAATCTTTTCTTAATTATTGTTCAAGTTTCTTATTATTGGGTAATTGAAGATTATTGGGTTATTATTGGAGAATTGGCGACTCTTCATCAATCAATCAAGTTCTCTTCTTTTATTCTTTGCTTTATTATTTGGATCATCTCAAGTTTGGTATAATCTCTTCTCTCTTTACTCTTTATTGTTGATTTCCTCATCTTCGTATCTTGTTTATACTTGTTATGATGATTGACACCATTAATGACATGTTTCCCATGATAATGAGTGAGTAGTCTTTTAGCTAGGATTAATGGGGAATTAGGGATAACAAACATGGGGAATTATTCATGCTTAATCTAATATGTCTTCATAATTAATTTTCTTGCTTGTTGTGATTTCAACTTATGCACATGTTATGTTTGATGAAATGCGAGCCTATTAATCCTTGCATTTCTTACCCATCACTTATCTTTTCAATGAGACTTGTAAGACATAAACCAACTCGAGTCTCATTAGACCATGCATATAGTTGAATAGGAAGGACTACGTCAACTTGTAGGTGTTGTACAATCTAATCGATTCGGCTCCGGGACCTAAACCTTCTTAGGGATTGTAAGATATACACTAACTCGATCGATCCCATCACAATAATAAGTGATTGCTATTTAATGAGAACATGCTTGTATGATCAACTCCCATGAATCCCATATGACCCCATGACATCCTAGTATCCTTTATTATTTGTTTACAGCTTTACTCGCTTGTTTTACTTTGTTGCTTACATTAGTTTAGAACACAACTACAAACCCAAATCAATCGTGACACTAGCATAAATTGAGATAGATAGACTTAGAACCCAAAGCACACCGTCCCGTGGATCGACCTCGATTTAACCACTAACTAGTTGTTTCTTGAGAATATAAATGTGTTTGATTGGGAGACACGACGACACCTCTCATCATGGATTCAGATCTGTTTTTTTTTTCTTTTCTTTCCAGATTTGATTACACCTTATTTTGGTTTCAGATGTGGTTTTTTTTTTAGTTTTTTTTCATTCTGATTTACACTTATTGTAACACCCCCTCATACCAAGGTACCTTACCAAGGACTACCCTAGCATGAAAGGCTGTTACCATCTCGGTTTCCCGAGGTTAGTATATCAAAGTTACAATTTCCAAACAACATCTATTAAAGTATAAAGAGTTAGCGAATATATTATCTCAAATCAACTACAACTAAAAGTGTAAGAACTTCAATACAACTGAAATCACTGATGGCTAAACTCGTAACGGCGGAAACTAGACTCGAAGTGATGTCTCCCCATGTTTGTCCCATAACTAACCATCTGCATTACCTGTCATATCTGCTCACCATCCCCGAATGGATCACCGCAGGTTTTACAAAACAACAACACGGGGTCAGTTACCGCATAATTCAAATAAGACAAACAAATAATGTAACCGGCTGATCATCCTCCATCCCCGATCTCCACACATTAACCGAGTACACACCGAAGTGTGTAGCCCTGCCAGATTACCCATCGCAACAGGTAATCCTCGCCGCCAGTGGGTGACCGCAGCCCATCCCCACCTAGTCCAGCTCATCAACGAGCGACTAACAATCCATGTCCCTTAATGTGCACATCCCCTCCCGTGACGGGTTCCACGGAGGGCGAACTAGGGTGTGAAGCCACTCCCGCAAGTGACTCCACCACAATCACACATACCACAGCATTACAGCTATCACAACACCACCACCATCACAACACAACCACATCACCACCGTCACCACAACATCAACACTCCGATGATCAGCAGACAACAATCATACACAATACAACAAATATCTCAAATCAATTACACAAGAACTGTAATACCCCGTATCTTATATAATCGATTAAATGGATATTATTATATATTAGTTATTATACATTTCATATTGGTTGCATCGTAATATCGTGAATGTTATTAAGTCGGGTTTAAATCGTATATGTTGAGTCGGGCTACATCACATTTTGTCTTTTGGGTCAAGAATCGTATCACCCATCTACCCATCTACATTTACCCAATTACCATACCCGTTTAAACCATTTGCTTTACCCGGAACATGTAACCATCATTTACCCTAAACCTAATCTAAGAACCGCTCTCCCTCTCCCCTCTTTTAACAGTTGAGTCATTTCTAATTCCATTTTATCATTCATAAAACCATTTCTAAACCTAGAGAGAGGGAGAGGAAGAAGAATTGTCGAGCCTTTCATTTGATTGAAGATTTCTCATCGATTCCAACCTAATTCGATCTCCCTGTTTGTAAGTCGATTTCATTCCATTGTTTATACTGTTTTAAATTGTTCGTCTTCAAAAAGTTTGAAAAGAGAGTCCTGTTTATTTGATGTCTAGTTTATACATATAAAATCTCATAGTCAAATTCTTTATGGTTTGTCCTAGGTGATTTATTTATGAACATGTCGCTGAAAAGTCCGCGAATCTGATTTGGTTGTGGAAAATGATTTGAAACCCTAATTTTTATGTCGATTCAGTTATGAGGCTTCTTCATACATTATCTTTGTATAGTCTAGATGATAATAGGATTTGGAATTACTGCAAAATAATGATTTAAACTCGTTTTATGAATCAATACTTTTTATGCGACGGTTTCTGTCAGTGTTTGGAAATCAGTCTGAAAACCCTTGATAAGTTTGGAATTTGAGTAAAACACGTTAGCTATAATTTGTAGCTAAGACGCATGGGGTTCCAATCCAATTGGCCTTGTATCAATTTGATTTTTCTGGAATTAGTTATGTATTTTATTCCGAGTCTGTCATGTGCTGGAAAATCAGGAAAAATCGTGTTTGTCCTTTAAGTTGATATTCCTATTAAGTTATGATGAGTCTAGGTTATGTGCATGATTGTTTGATTGAGTAGGTGGTAATTATACATAATTATGTTATGTAGGTGATGGATATGTGAAGGATCATAATTGATTGCTTGTGTGCTTGGATTGCGAAAAGGTAGGGAAATACACTTGACTTATTATCGTTGTTGTTGAAGTGTGTTGACTTGTTTGTGTTTCATATGACCAAACTGTGAACGTTGACTTAATTCGTGGTTGTTGATTCATGTTACGATTCATATCCTGGAATGTGCTTGACTGAATTGATCGTATTGAGTATATTATCGCAACATTCGGTAACCGGCATGATTCTATGATTTACCAGTTCAATGATATACATATTGTGTTGCATTAATTTCTTGAGCATTCATATGCATTGGAGATGGAGGATGTTGTGGTGACGTGGTGTGGTGATGATGATGTTGTGATAAGGCCCAGGGCGGTTCTGCGCAGACTTGCCCTGGTGTCCTCAACCGCGAGTGGCGATCGGCTTGGCCGATATATAGTCTACCGGGGATCGGTATGGTTGGGTTGTACGGGTTATGAGATATGAGTTGAGATGGAGATGGAGGTGACGGAGGAGCATGCATATCATACTTTGTTGTTTCATTGTATTCCCTACTCAACCTCGTGGTTGACCCCCGTGTATTCGTGAACACCGTGATGATCCAAATATTGGGAGCGGACTGACAGGTTATGAGATAGGATGGGAGCTTGATGGGCGTGAGACACTGGATCAGAAGACTTAGTAGCTAGATCATTATTTAGAAGTCTTTCACTTTTATTTATGTTAGTTCTTTGTAATTTGATGTAAAGGAGGTTTTGTAATAGTTAAGTTAAAATAATTATATAATTTGCCATGGAGTTTATTTTGTTATTCACTACCTCGGGAAACCGAGATGGTAACAGTCCGGTTTATTAGGGAATGTCTTGTTAAAGGCTCCTTCATAAATCGGGGTGTTACAAGAACTGAGTAGGGAAACCCTACCTTTTCGTAATCCGCTTACGCTGCAATCAACTATACAAATGCATAACAATTACCACATCGTCACCTACAACAACAATCATATAGTTCCAATCACTAACTGCAAAACCCCATTTCCCCCAATTCATGATTAAAGGCAAACCCTAGAATTAATCATCAACAAACATGGGAATAAAGACTTACCGACGAAAGGATGAAGGATTGAATGCAAAAGCTACGATGATTACACACACAGTACGAGATTTGGGAGTGATTAGAATATCGTAAAAGTGATTAGGGTTGTGAAATGGCGTTTAGAAATTGTTTTAACAAATAAATAATCCCTAAACACTCCCGCATCAACCGCTGAATAATTACACGCCAGACCGGATACTTGGTCGAGTATAGAGTATACTCGGCCGAGTATCCTCTACTCGGTCGAGTATTCATCATACTCGGCCGAGTATTCCTCTGCAGAACCAAAACAAACTACACTGTTGGAACTACTCGGCCGAGTAGGCTCTACTCGGTCGAGTACTTAGCTTATAAAATCCGTAGTATTACAGTCTTCCGTCCTTAAAAAGAACTTCGTCCCCGAAGTTCCAACCCAACCTATAAAACATGGACACTTAACACTAACTCCACAAACCACTCTTCCTTCCACAACATGGCTCACGATATCGTCTCAACTATAGCATAGGCTCCCAATACTGACTCCATAACATTACCAAATAACCACAATATAATGTTGCCAACCTTGTCCCACTTCCATAACACTCAATAGCACTCAATCCACAAAAGACGATCAACCATCAAAACGGAATGTTACATTCTACCATCCTTAAAACGAACTTCGTCCTCGAAGTTTACTCAAACACATAAACATCATCTTCCAACTGTCAAAACTATCGGACTCATAATCATTATCATTCAACTGTCAACGCTATTGAAATATTCTCTCATTCCTAAACATCGAACTACGTTACTATAAGCACGGTCATGACCTTTAATAAAACAAAAAAACAAATATCCGTCCTTTATGTTACACCAACACTCTACTTCCAATTATACTACCATATGCACAACCATCAAAATATCTTTTATTGCATCCTACTCCTCTTAAGATAAATGTTACGTCCTCGTAACTCACTAATGCTAAATCCTAGCTATATTTCCTCATTATCCCCATCACCACCGCAAGTCAAAGATAATCACTTATAATCTGAACAGTCGCCATGCATATATCTTAGGCTCTCTTACTTAAACAACTCTCATCCTTCAATTCACTCGTCACACCCCCTAACCTATACCTCAAAATCTTTAACTTAACCCAAGACTTCAACTCTTCCACATTACCGCAACATGACACACCTTTCTATATAAACTATATAAAACTCATATCACCAAAAGCATAACTCACACTCCACACTTGTTACATACACTCACACTAGATCCTCTAGTTCTTTTCTTTCATTACCGCAAAACTCATACATAACTTAACATGACACCAATTCCCAAAATCCTGCACTCACTATCTCAACAAAAGATTATGAACCACCTGCCGCTTTCAGATCATTACAATACATATTCCACGAATCACTTGCCATGACTATGACTACTGATGCCTCATCTTAAAACAAGATCAAATTACTGTAACAACATCTCACAACTGCGTCCCATCAACAGAATATCACTATACCATGACAACAACGAAAACATATACAACTCTCTTTCATATCATACTATACCCTCATTCCCAAACTGAAACTGGTAAGAAACATCAACAAACAAAACAACAACTACATGTTCAACCAAAACTCACAAGGAACAAAGCAAGAAACAAAACAACAATCTATGTTTAACTGGTATGCACTTTCGAAAACTCGTATCATAATCATCTCACCTACTCCACCACAACCGGTGACGGCATCGCAATACCGCCACCAACAGCCGCACCGCAGTGCGAAAATACCCGCATCCCAACACTAAGTACCGTGCCCGGATCACCACCCGAAGCACCACAACCACACCGATAGACATCACAACATACACAATCCCATAAACACTGACTCAATATAACATCTCGGACAAGAAAAACTTACTCAAGACTCGCTTTTTACTGATCACAACACCATATATCATACGGAATAAATAGACAAGAATCTCATGCATACCATCCATACTTTTTCATGGAATAAACATATATCATGAATACACATGCAAGTATAACCAGTCTTGTTAGACCACCCAAACTATGACTTTTGATCATCATTCCATTAAGTTACCGTATCCAACATATATTACAGAACACTCAGATAACAACATTATAACTATCACACCATACCGCTTCTCGTGAGGTCACATGTAACACCCCGTATTTTATTAAGTTGGATAAAATTCTTTTAATTGCTATTTTGAATTTAATTACATCATTTAACGATTTATATATATATGCTTAGCTAATTAATTAATTTCATCATAATTCGATACGTTAATTTTTAAAATCATTAATAAGTTTATTTAAAGTTAGTTCGAGTTTATTGAAGTTAGTTCGAGTTTATTTATTTAATAATTTCCGTTTCTTTAAGAGTCCTTATGAAAGTTGTTTTAAGTGAACCCGAGATGGATTTTGGGAACAAAACCGTCCAATTAGCTATTTTGAGCTTATTTCACTAAATTAGCAATTTTTATTAATATCCGTTAGTTTTGTAAAAATCGCTAATAATTCCGGTTCAAGCTGATATTGTATTATTTAATCACTCATTAAATTTATTTATTATTGATTCCGTTTTATTACTGAAACTTTTACTAAAACCGATTTTATTAACTCGAGACGGTTTTAAAAACTAGCGAAATTACTTAACGATGAAGAAAGATACGTATAATAAATAGCAGGCTAGCAGGCTGCTGTCTGATTTCAAGAACGCACGTCTCTTTTCTTCTTCTTTGTTCTTTGTTTTCTTCTTCTGGCGAGTTTTCTTTCCTTTTCAAAATTTGATCTGTTAATCGACGTCGGTGCTTCGTTCCTTATCCGTTTTCAATTATTTTTGTTCCATAGCGCTCCTCTCGTCGTTCTCGTCATTCCGATGTAAGTAACTTTCATTTTCGTTATGTATTTCTACAAACCCAATTTATACTTTCAGCTTTATTTATTATAAGACGGTTGTAGATGCTAAGATAGACGGTCTTGTACAAGATTTGTTAGTCATAAATGATTAGTTCAATCGGAAAAAGGTAACAATGATAGGTTACTCAATATTACTTGTAAAATATGTTTATTTCGAATGCTGGTTAGTCTGTTTTATAGTTGAGACGGTGTATAATTATATATAGGGATCATTATGGATGTTAATTAGTCCGTTGTATAGTTGAGACGGTGTATAATGAGATGTGGAGATGATTGAGACGGTGTATACTGACCTGTAGGGATTATTTGGGATGCTAGCTAGTAAGTGGTATATTTAAGACGGTGTATGCTGACTTGTATGGATTGTTTTGGGATGCTATTTGGGATAAAGATGATTGTGTTAGAATAATAAAAGGAATTACGGATGGTTGCCATGTTCGGTGTAACTAATTTATAAAAGGAAGAGGAGGTGGGATATGTGAGACGAAAGAGATCATGATGGATATATAAAGCTTTATACGTTGAATTGCAGAGAGATATTCATAGCCCTTGTACCGTCAGTTGATTAATGGCTTTGAGGTTCAGATTTGGACTATGGATTTGGGGTATTGTATATTAATTTGTGTTCTGGTCAGTAGCTTGGCGTGGCACTTGCCGTGGCCTAGGCAGTGGCCTAGCTAAGTCACGAGTTTGAGGCCATGTGTAGTTGGTGGTTAGGCCGAGTTTGAGGTTGTCATAATAACTTTTGAGTCGTGTCTATAAATTGTTTTGACGCTAGTTTGGTTTATTTAAAATATAATTAAATTAATTTCCGTCTCTTATTTTATATAACGATAATTCGTTAATATCGTCCTTTCACATAATTATTTTAGGTGGCTCATATGTGGTTGAAGATGAAGAGTAATTTTGGGTTTTAGAAGCTTTCTCAAGGGTTATTTGCCTTTTTCTAGCTTAAGGTAACTATTCCGAGTTACTCGACGAATTAATGTCACATTAGTAGTTAATGTTGTGCTTGTTGTTTGTTAAGTGTTTAGGTGATTGATAATGTGTTACTTTCGTTTTTCACATGATAGAAATTGGAAATAGCATGAGAATGATATTGTGATAAATTTTGTGATTTGGGCCAAAGTAGGCAAAGACTACGAGTGGGCGGATTGACCGAACGGGTTTGGTCAAACTAGGTTTAAACCGGTCAGCCTCGATTTGACCGATGACCCGTCGCGGGACTCGGGTCGAGGGTTTGTCTTTGAGGTGAGATTGGTTGTTATTGGAAGTTTTATGTTATGCCTTGATATTTGTAATTATCATTTCACATGTTGGTTGTTGGATGCTTTGGATGCCTTATGCTTGAGTCTTCTTGCCTTGTTGCCATTTTAGCTTGTTCTCATGAATTATGAGATTAACGGTTAGCTGGAATTTGGATTATTATTGATATTGGAGATATTGTTGGATTGTCAGCTGAATATGCTCTTGCGTAGCCTTTCACATACTAGGGTGTGTATGATCATATGAGTGTGCAAGTTTGGACTCTTTGCCTCTCTTATGGTTAATTGGGTGTCCTACTTGTCTTGTATGGTGTGGGCTAAAGTATTCAAGCTGGGACTAGGTCCTAGGTGAGTATTTCGGCCTTCGTCATAGATAGGCCATTATAGTCTTTGACGAGTATATGTTTGCGGCTTAATAGCCTTTGTGTTCCTGGCTTGGTGGGTTTATATCCTAGCTGGGGCATGACCTTTCTGCCTATTTTGTGAGGAGATGGTCAACTTAAGTACTAGCCAACCCTTTGGTGGACTCCTTAGGGTACTCATGTGGTTTTATCATGAGTCTTGGGTGCGGTGGTTTTATCCGCATTTCTCTAGGTCTGCGCAGTCTACGATTAGGGTTGATTCGTGTTTTGGCCATGTTTTATTCATATTAACCTCTGAGCCAAAATACTAGCTTCCCTACCTCGTGGTATAGACTCGAGTTACAAAGTGACTATTGACTGTACTAGTAACTTATGCCTGTCTCTAGATATATTGTCCTTTCTTGTTTGATGATTCTATGAATCATAGAAGGTGAGATGCAAGCCGGCTATGGTTGATAGAGTTTGGATTCCTGGATGTTATGTGATTCACATGATAGTGTAGTATGAGTCGGTCTAGTATTCGCATGCTAGGACTATGTGTTGTTATATTGTTGTTCACATGATAAGCACGATTGTCTAGCATCTATATGCTAAGGCTATGTGTTATTCATATTCATATTCTTATGTTTACATGTTATATTAATTATGACATTTCGTGGCTGGGAGAACTCGGAGTTACTCCCCACTGACTTGTGGCTTTCGTATTTGTATAAAATGCGAATGACAGGTAGGTGATGCATATATGGGGTACATGGACGAGCTAGCGAGTAAAGTAACCTTGGGACCTAGATTGGCTTTATTTTATTGTGACCCTTAAACACTTTTTATGTCACATACATTTTAGGGACATATGTCTCCCTCTTTACATTTGGTTGTATAACTTTGCTATTCGCGACTTTAGCAATGGTTATGTTGCGAAACTTCTATTTAGACCTTGTATGTTTTGACACCTTCCAATTTGGATATCTTTATAACAGGTTCAGGTTTTTAAAAATTACAGGTTTTTACCCAAATGAACCTATTACAAACATATCCATGCTGTTTTATTCTAGAATTACGTGTTTACTTTTCCGCGATAAATGAGGGTGTTACAGTTGGTATCAGAGCATATTTGCTCCCGACGCACGTTTGTGCACCCCAATATAAATAACTTGACCTTGAAATAATAAACTCGAGAGATGGGTAAGATGGGTAAACTTAGGACCTTATGTTGTAGTCTCTTTGTGTTTGCTCTTTGTTAGGTACTAACTTGTTTGTTGATTGTCATTTAATAATTGTTGCGTTCTTGGATCAATGGCCGTGAGCTTATCTATAGCTAATGGAGTTATTACCCTTATTATAAAAAAAAAAATTTGAACTAATGGTTTTGAAAATATTTTAATGTTTTTCACTGGTTTTAACGTCAACTAGTGTTAAAGCTTGTTATTGGAGACGTCTGTTAATTAGTTTTATCATTTGTTGGTGTAAAAATGTATTTTTTATGTCTTTGAATTAGAATATTGATGTTCTTGAGTGATCGCCAAGAGTATCTCCATTCCATTGAAAGGACACTTATATTTTAAGAAGATCAAGATTTAGTGCCTATTGCTGAGGATTGAAGATTTGTTCAACCTTTGAAGAATGCTTCTACTTACTTGAAGATGTTTCTCGTTCGTTTTGTATCTCGCCTTATTCTTAATCTCTTGGTGCTTATCCTCCTTCTAAACTCCCTTCTGTTTTACTTTAAAAGCTACGCTTGTACTCCTAACTTGTCCTTTGTTCTTTGCTTATCCTCCCTTAACGCCATTAGATAGTACTCTTTCTTGTGAGGAATGTTGACCTTGGTTGGAAAATTCGACTTTTGAGGAGATTGTTTGTGTCTGACCCTTAACCCTGGCTTTGAGAAGTCATGATGTTAGAAAGACTTAGGTAATGTGATGAGACATACTTAGTGATTCTTATACCTAGTTCCTTGACAAAGTGAGTATAATCGATTGGTGGATTCTTTGTGTTAGGAATGAGTTGCCTATGTAATTAAAGTTATAGAACTTGGCTTTGTTGTTTATGTTTGGGATTTGAAAGCTTAGTAGGTTGAGCGTCGTCACCTTAGGAGTAAACATGAGATAAGTTTAGAATATGAATTTGGAAGAAAACCCATTTTTAGATGTTAACAATCCCGTATAGATTGGGAATGTGATTTGGTGTTAGTTGTTTCTTGAGAACTTTGTTGAGAAGTCTTTATCAATTCATTCTTTGGCTTTTAAAACATTGAGGTTGTGTCGAGTGCTTGAGATACAGAGATGCTTTTATACTTGAGTGGTAGATTTGCTTTAGGGAAATCCTAATATGTGATAAGATAGGTGGAAGAAGTATCTAACCGATTTATCACCCCTTAAGCGAGCGTTTATTTTACCGTGACCCTTGTTTTGGGATTTGGTCGTTGTGTTATAAAGGTACAATACCCTAATAGACATGACCTTGTTAGAGAGAACCTTAAGTTTTGGGAAGCGTATGGATTAAGCCTTAAAATCTTCTTTCGTACCATCAATCGTTTTCCCCCCTTTCGTTCATACCTTGATTGGATTTGATTCTTAAGTATAAAATTTTACTCGTTATTACCTTGTCTTGAATACCTCCCTAATTCTAATATCTCTTACTGGTTGTTAACTAGTTATCTTTATGATTCGACTCTTTTAGTCTCACATCTTGACATGTTCATATATCCCTTTTTAAATTTTCTATCATTTCCTGACCTGGTTATTACCCTTTGTTTCCTTAGTGGAGTGATGACATTGTTGTTTGAGATTTGAGTATCTGACATTTCCTTGTTGTCTAATTTCCCTTTATCCTTGACCATAAGCGTTACCGTTCATACCTCATTTCCTCGCTTTATCTTGCTCCTCCTTTAAGTTTGACACTTGTATCTTGTGAAACTCTATCCTTGACATCCTTGTAAATTTGACTTCAATTCTTATCCCTAGGAAGTTCATCATACCTCTTTTGTTGGTTAAGCTTGAACCCTCTTAGCATACTTGTATCTATGATGTCTAACTTACTTTTCATTTCGCACAATTTCAAAATATTTCAAGCTACCATTTTTGGTTCGTTGGTAAAAATTTATGTTACTATTACAAAATTTTCCCTACTTGTAAAGATTTAGAAAAATGAAAATTCGATTTAATTCTCTAATTGTTCTTTGAGTATAGACTTCTTTATCATGGTTTTGAGTTGCTAAACATGAGATTTTTGTAAATTTTATCCAATTTCTATTCACTTTGATTTAATCATGATGCCTTTGTCAAAGTTTAATATTATATTTCAGAATTTAACTCCCTTTTAGTTTAAAGGTGAAACCTTCATTTCTATTTTGTCTTTCGCAAAAGAAAATTTGAGTGGATTGCCTTTTTCTTTGATTTTGACGTTGATCGGATGATAGAACTAGTTATTGGAAACGTTTGATAACTTGTTCTACGCTTGTCGGCGAATAGTTTTTGTTTTAAATTTGTCTCTGACTTGGAAAGTTAGCGTTCTTGTGTGCACGACAAGAGCAATTCCGTTCCATGAATGAGACTTATATTTTTGAAAACTCTTCATTAATGTTTTTGAAGGTATTTTGATTTTTGATTTATACAAATGATTTGCCTTTTGACCTTATCTTTGATTTGGAATGTGATGTTCTTGAATACGTAACGAGAACACTTTCGTTCCCTTGATGAGAATCGTTCTATTTAAAATTTTATTTGAAACTTTTGAAAGAATTTTGATTCTTACGATAAATAACCTTTAAAATGTTTTGGTTACCGATTCCAATTCCAGTTTTCTTTTTATATAACCTTTCATTTATACTTTCAAGTTTCGAGGACGAAACTTTTTAAAAGATGGGGTGATTGTAACACCCCGTATTTTATTAAGTTGGATAAAATTCTTTTAATTGCTATTTTGAATTTAATTACATCATTTAACGATTTATATATATATATATATGCTTAGCTAATTAATTAATTTCATCATAATTTGATACGTTAATTTTTAAAATCATTAATAAGTTTATTTAAAGTTAGTTCGAGTTTATTGAAGTTAGTTCGAGTTTATTTATTTAATAATTTCCGTTTCTTTACGAGTCCTTATGAAAGTTGTTTTAAGTGAACCCGAGATGGATTTTGGGAACAAAACCGTCCAATTAGCTATTTTGAGCTTATTTCACTAAATTAGCAATTTTTATTAATATCCGTTAGTTTCGTAAAAATCGCTAATAATTCCGATTCAAGCTGATATTGTATTATTTACGTTAACTAGCTGAGTTTATTTTATTTTCACTCATTAAATTTATTTATTATTGATTCCGTTTTATTACTGAAACTTTTACTAAAACCGATTTTATTAACTCGAGACGGTTTTAAAAACTAGCGAAATTACTTAACGATGAAGAAAGATACGTATAATAAATAGCAGGCTAGCAGGTTGCTGTCTAATTTCAAGAACGCACGTCTCTTTTCTTCTTCTTTGTTCTTTGTTTTCTTCTTCTTGCGAGTTTTCTTTCCTTTTCAAAATTTGATCTGTTAATTGACGTCGGTGCTTCGTTCCTTATCCGTTTTCAATTATTTTTGTTCCATAGCGCTCCTTTCGTCGTTCTCGTCATTCCGATGTAAGTAACTTTCATTTTCGTTATGTATTTCTACAAACCCAATTTATACTTTCAGCTTTATTTATTATAAGACGGTTGTAGATGCTAAGATAGACGGTCTTGTACAAGATTTGTTAGTCATAAATGATTAGTTCAATCGGAAAAAGGTAACAATGATAGGTTACTCAATATTACTTGTAAAATATGTTTATTTCGAATGCTGGTTAGTCTGTTTTATAGTTGAGACGGTGTATAATTATATATAGGGATCATTATGGATGTTAATTAGTCTGTTGTATAGTTGAGACGGTGTATAATGATATGTGGAGATGATTGAGACGGTGTATACTTGTAACACCCCTGATTTTCGGCTAAATTAAACTAACTTTTACATACAAAAATGGTCGAAATACAAGGATATTATAATTAATATACAAAGTCTGTTATTACAAATCCTTTTAAAAATTAAACAATACAAATTGGAATCAAAAACTTTTACAAAGCATTAAATGAAATCTTCTCTTGAAATAAAAATCCTTTTGAATAGCAGCGGAAGTAACCTGAAAGCAAAACCAGAAGACAGAAAGGACTACCCCCATGACGAGTAGCCCAGAAGGGAGAAAACACGTCAGCCGGAAAGCTGAGTAACAGATAATACCTCAATATAAGCAGAATATTTTTTGGTCATGGCGTGGAAACACAGACAAGTAAAAATAAAAAATAAACAAAGAGTAATAAAAACACTCCCCCGATAACTCATCTCAAACCAACTCCGTTCTAATTCCATAATATAACACACTCTCTTATTCCAATAGTTAACCACGTCTCTACTTCACTACTCCGTCTCACTCATTACTCTGTCTCATAATATAATATACAAAATAACCACGTATCATATTTTCATCGTCGATCCTAAGACAAAGACAAGAGGTGAGTGAACTGGCGGATAAAACCCGCGAAACAATATTTCCATCTCAATATCGATTTCAAACTCAAATAACTTAGTAACCATGGTCACACTGGACCGTAAACATCACTCGGCTCAAAGGCCCCATAACTCATAACTCAATACCAGTAACCAATTTCCATCTCAATTTCAATATCGATATTGTCAAAAGGTCCAATAATGAACCGTGCTCAACACTTAGAGTAAAACTCTAAGCTACTCCCCCACGAGTCAAGGTTAAAGGAAAAGACGATTTAAACACAATACTAACTAACTCAATCGCATCCCACATAATATAACCACAACAAAAGCAATGGAAAATCCCACCTTAACAACCGTACTAACTGATATCTTTTTATCTAATAGCACCCGACCAAAGTCATTCGTGCAACTATTACCAAATCTGCTTGTTTCGCATATGAGTATTTCTAGATTCCTAATCTCTGTCCAACATGCCTACCCACCTCTTTACCTTATCACCCACAAGTTAATCCCTTGCGATATCCCTGAGAAATAATTTACAAGAATCCCATCTCACCATTACCAAATTTATTAATAATAAAATACAATCATTAATATATATAATTAATAAAACATCATAATACAACATCCATTAAAATTACTGTACACTATACAAACTCACACACGTCAATGGCAATTAACAGATATCACATATAACCCCGAACAATAGTAAAAGTATTAGGATCGGTAGAATCGTGTTACCTTAAATTTGTCTCGAGTCGGTCAAAACAACAACCCATAATCTAAAATAGAGAAAGTGGTAGATATAGAGGATGGCGATTAAAGGCTTGAATGTTTGTATAACCAAGACGTTGATTAGATGGTAAAGCAAGTGTAGAAGATTGGTGATGAGAATTGCGGCAGAATAACTTATGAAGGAAACAAAAGTAAGAACAACATAAATATATACTAATAGCCTAATAGGTTAGATCAAGATAAAGTTTGTGGAAGGAATAGGTAACTTATTAGTCCATATTGGACTTAAATCCATAAGAGTAAGACGGCCAATTGAAAGTACTACCATATTTTATTTTATCTTTTTCAAAAACCAATTCCTTAATAGATTAAACACAATTTATTTCCTAAAAATAAATATATTTGAAAAGTTTGAACACATAAACGTAAAATCTTTTAAATACTTAGGGTATTACAATATTCCCCTCTTAAAAGGAACTTCGTCTCCGAAGTTCGAGCCTAGAAAATAAAACAAATTGAAAATTTTTAATGGTATTACAATACTGACCTGTAGGGATCATTTGGGATGCTAGCTAGTAAGTGGTATATTTAAGACGGTGTATGCTGACTTGTATGGATTGTTTTGGGATTCTATTTGGGATAAAGATGATTGTGTTAGAATAATAAAAGGAATTACGGATGGTTGCCATGTTAGGTGTAACTAATTTATAAATGGAAGAGGAGGTGGGATATGTGAGACAAAAGAGATCATGATGGATATATAAAGCTTTATACGTTGAATTGCAGAGAGATATTCATAGCCCTTGTACCGTCAGTTGATTAATGGCTTTGAGGTTCAGATTTGGACTATGGATTTGGGGTATTGTATATTAATTTGTGTTCTGGTCAGTAGCTTGGCAAAGGTGGCTGGCCGTGGCCTAGCTAAGTCACGAGTTTGAGGCCATGTGTAGTTGGTGGTTAGGCCGAGTTTGAGGTTGTCATAATAACTTTTGAGCCGTGTCTATAAATTGTTTTGACGCTAGTTTGGTTTATTTAAAATATAATTAAATTAATTTCCGTCTCTTATTTTATATAACGATAATTCGTTAATATCGTCCTTTCACATAATTATTTTAGGTGGCTCATATGTGGTTGAAGATGAAGAGTAATTTTGGGTTTTAGAAGCTTTCTCAAGGGTTATTTGCCTTTTTCTAGCTTAAGGTAACTATTCCGAGTTACTCGACGAATTAATGTCACATTAGTAGTTAATGTTGTGCTTGTTGTTTGTTAAGTGTTTAGGTGATTGATAATGTGTTACTTTCGTTTTTCACATGATAGAAATTGGAAATAGCATGAGAATGATATTGTGATAAATTTTGTGATTTGGGCCAAAGTAGGCAAAGACTACGAGTGAGCAGTTGACCGAACGAGTTTGGTCAAACTAGGTTTAAACCGGTCAGCCTCGATTTGACTGATGACCAGTCGCGGGACTCGGGTCGAGGGTTTGTCTTTGAGGTGAGATTGGTTGTTATTGGAAGTTTTATGTTATGCCTTGATATTTGTAATTATCATTTTACATGTTGGTTGTTGGATGCTTTGGATGCCTTATGCTTGAGTCTTCTTGCCTTGTTGCCATTTTAGCTTGTTCTCATGAATTATGAGATTAACGGTTAGCTGGAATTTGGATATTATTATTGATATTGGAGATATTGTTGGATTGTCAGCTGAATATGCTCTTGCGTAGCCTTTCACATACTAGGGTGTGTATGATCATATTAGTGTGCAAGTTTGGACTCTTTGCCTCTCTTATGGTTAATTGGGTGTCCTACTTGTCTTGTGTGATGTGGGCTAAAGTATTCAAGCTGGGACTAGGTCCTAGGTGAGTATTTCGGCCTTCGTCATAGATAGGCCATTATAGTCTTTGACGAGTATATGTTTGCGGCTTAATAGCCTTTGTGTTCCTGGCTTGGTGGGTTTATATCCAAGCTGGGGCATGACCTTTCTGCCTATTTTGTGAGGAGATGGTCAGCTTAAGTACTAGCCAACCCTTTTGTGGACTCCTTAGGGTACTCATGTGGTTTTATCATGAGTCTTGGGTGCGGTGGTTTTATCCGCATTTCTCTAGGTCTGTGCAGTCTAGGATTAGGGTTGAGTCGTGTTTTGGCCATGTTTTATTCATATTAACCTCTGAGCCAAAATACTAGCTTCCCTACCTCGTGGTATAGACTCGAGTTACAAAGTGACTATTGACTGTACTAGTAACTTATGCCTGTCTCTAGATATATTGTCCTTTCTTGTTTGATGATTTTATGAATCATAGAAGGTGAGATGCAAGCCGGCTATGGTTGATAGAGTTTGGATTCCTGGATGTTATGTGATTCACATGATAGTGTAGTATGAGTCGGTCTAGTATTCGCATGCTAGGACTATGTGTTGTTATATTGTTGTTCACATGATAAGCACGATTGTCTAGCATCTATATGCTAAGGCTATGTGTTATTCATATTCATATTCTTATGTTTACATGTTATATTAATTATGACATTTCGTGGCTGGGAGAACTCGGAGTTACTCCCCACTGACTGTGGCTTTCGTATTTGTATAAAATGCGAATGACAGGTAGGTGATGCATATATGGGGTACATGGACGAGCTAGCGAGCAAAGTAACCTTGGGACCTAGATTGGCTTTATTTTATTGTGACCCTTAAACACTTTTTATGTCACATACATTTTAGGGACATATGTCTCCCTCTTTACATTTGGTTGTATAACTTTGCTATTCGCGACTTTAGCAATGGTTATGTTGCGAAACTTCTATTTAGACCTTGTATGTTTTGACACCTTCCAATTTGGATATCTTTATAACAGGTTCAGGTTTTTAAAAATTACAGGTTTTTACCCAAATGAACCTATTACAAACATATCCATGCTGTTTTATTCTAGAATTACGTGTTTACTTTTCCGCGATAAATGAGGGTGTTACATCACAACCTCACACAAACATTTATATACATCTTAGACCCATAATCACATCCAACTAGTCAATCCTGATCACGTAAGTTACCACTTGACAATGAATATCTCTTATCCAGACTTAACTCGGGTGCCCTTCATAACATATCTTCTCTTACACACAATTATCACCACCCGGCGAACGTAGCCATATCATCTGTACCCAACTACCATCGAATACCTCATATATCCATACCTTAAACTCCTTCACAACCAAACATTAATCACCTCCACAAAATCAACCTCATTAGAACAACTAACTTCCCTAAAATAACATCATCCTCAACCACTAGTGACAATACTATGACACCAACATCCTTCATGTGACTACTCTCTTACTATCACTTCTTAATATAACAATCCGTTTCCTGCCTTTGGTTATCATCCCAAACAATGAACATCAAATATATCAACAAAAATCACCTCAACACTATTTCCAATTCCATCTTTAATTGTATCGTAACCCGACTCACCACCAAAATCTCATATCGTACAAATCTTTACCCAACTTTTGCTTTCTTTAATTCCTCGAAACTCATGATTATCATGTTGTCCTGGAACTTCTATATAACTGTAAACTCAAATCCTCATGATAGTATCATACATCTCGACGATTTCTTACTTTTATATCACATAACCTCGGTGAACATGTTCCTAGTTTTACTCCCCTTATTCTTTTGTTTTACCCTCGACAAACTCCCTTAATAATTCAACTCTTCATTATTTCTATCTAACTCTCTAGTGCTCCGGTTACCTTCACATTGCTACAAACTCAAATCCCATTATTTTATGTCGATATCATCTCACTCTTTCTTACCAAGGGTCTTCTGTCATTATACTATAACTCCCAATTGTCACTAATCTATCCATAAAATCAACGTTTAATGTTCAAACAATTGCATCACCCTTTTTACATCACTAGAAAACCAAAAATTCATCTCATACCGTTAATTGCCCAAAGAATTACTCACTAGGCTCACATCGTGATATTCCAAATTCCCAAATAAACTGCTATCTACTCATCGTGGCATAACTTGACCTCACTATACACTATTCGTTTCCATCTCTCTATAGCGACCTTTTATCACATATATCCTTAAGTAACTCAATCCAAACCGTCTCCCTCCATAAATCCTTACACATCCCAATACGCCACTATTCGTATCACTCATCTCAATCTTTCATTCTCACGTTTCTTTACACTTACATCACCCTTGCCCATATGCACTTACTTTTATATTACTCAACCCATGACTATATCACTCATCATATCTCACAAAACATGCTCCTTGTCTCAATGAGCTCATTAATCTACTTTTTCTTGTTCCACTATCCCTCACAACAACATATCAACACATGTATTCCTTACCCAACACATGTCCTTCGCAAGCCAGAATGCTCCTTGTCATAACATCCGGTAACTTACGTATCAAGACCGTCACATTTATAAAAAAAGACGCTTTAAGACTCAAAACATACATCCAAACATACCCTACGACTTAAAACAACCGCAAGAACATAACTACCGACTCAAAATGACCGCCCATTGAAGTACTCGATCGAGTACATGGCATACTAGGTCGAGTATAGGGTACTCGGTCGAGTAACTATATTACTCGGCCGAGTTTTTGACTCCAGAAGCGAACACAATTATCACAGAGGATTACTCGGTCGAGTATTGGGAATACTCGGCCGAGTAGCCCTTACTTGGTCGAGTATTACTTTACTCGGTCGAGTACCAACACAGTTCTCAACATCGTTCAGTTTTCATAAAACAGTCATATCTGACTCGTCACTTAGTCATTCTGGGCGTGTGACCTATCGTTAGAATCGTAAGAAGACAAGCTATCACCTCAAATAGGAATTACAGCAATATCATTTACAGAACTCGACTTATGACAGTTTTAAGACAACCCTTCCGTTATCGTTCTTTATACAAATCAAGTTTCCTAAGCCAAAACAACTTGAACATACATAAGGCAACAATAACAATTCAATACCTCTAAAAACCAGTACATAGTTGAACATTTATCATACTCACATTAAAATTAAACACGACATTTACATATATAGACGCATGACCTTAATCACATGCTTCTACCAACAATCAAGCATTAAAATCATCATGTTCATATGCACATGTACCACTACCATACTTCATGCTCAACATTGTATTAAACAGATAACTTGATCACATTCTTCATACTCAATATCAATCAGATACAGATTCACAATTCACCTTTCATATTTTACCATGTTCCAACAATTAACATGCCAACATATTCCTTCTCAAAGTTTAACATGAACAATCCTCGATGCATCTTTCAACAACTATCACATTCCACTTCTTTCATCATTTCATCCAACCATGCACAAGGTTCAAACTATAGATATCAAACTCACAGAACTCAAGCATACAACAGTTTTCCCCCCCATGTGACCGGCTTGAGATCGTAAGGGCCTTAATGCGACTTCAGGACGTCTCCCAAGTCTTTGCGGTAGCTCCAAACAACTCTCCCCGGGTTCATTTTATTTAGACTCCCTAAGTTCATTGGGTTCATTTGTTTTAGGTGCCGGAATCATCGGCTCTGATACCACTTTGTAACACCCCCTCACACCAAGGTACCTTACCAAGGACTACCCTAGCATGAAAGGTTGTTACCATCTCGGTTTCCCGAGGTTAGTATATAAAAGTTACAATTTCCAAACAACATTTATTAAAGTATAAAGAGTTAGCGAATACATTATCTCAAATCAACTACAACTAAAAGTGTAAGAACTTCAATACAACTGAAATCATTGATGGCTAAACTCCTAATGGCGGAAACTAGACTTGAAGTGATGTCTCCCCATGTCTGTCCCATAACTAACCATATGCATTACCTGTCATATCTGCTCACCATCCCCGAATGGATCACCGCAGATTTTACAAAACAACAACACGGGGTCAGTTACCGCATAATTCAAATAAGACAAACAAATAATGTAACCGGCTGATCATCCTCCATCCCCGGTCTCCCGATTTCACACATTAACCGACTACACACCAAAGTGTGTAGCCCTGCCAGATTACCCATCGCAACAGGTAATCCTCGCCGCCAGTGGGTGACCTCAGCCCATCCCTACCTAGTCCAGCTCATCAACGAGCGACTAACAATCCCTGTCCCTTAATGTGCACATCCCCTCCCATGACGTGTTCTACGGAGGGCGAACTAGAGTGTGAAGCCACTCCCGCAAGTGACTCCACCACAATCACACATACCACAGCATTACAGCTATCACAACACCACCACCATCATAACACAACCACATCACCACCGTCACCACAACACCAACACTTCGATGATCAGCAGACAACAATCATACACAATACAACAAATATCTCAAATCAATTACACAAGAACTGAGTAGGGAAACCCTACCTTTTCGCAATCCGCTTACGCTGAAATCAACCATACAAATGCATAACAATTACCACATCGTCACCTACAACAACAATCATATAGTTCCAATCACTAACTGCAAAACCCCATTTCCCCCAATTCATGATTAAAGGCAACCCCTAGAATTAATCATCAACAAACATGGGAATAAAGACTTACCGACGAAAGGATGAAGGATTGAATGCAAAAGCTACGATGATTACACACACAGTACGAGATTTGGGAGTGATTAGAATATCGTAAAAGTGATTAGGGTTGTGAAATGGCGTTTAGAAATTGTTTTAACAAATAAATAATCCCTAAACACTCCCGCATCAACCGCTGAATAATTACACGCCAGACCGGATACTTGGTCGAGTATAGAGTATACTCGGCCGAGTATCCTCTACTCGGTCGAGTATTCATCATACTCGGCCGAGTATTCCTCTGTAGAACCAAAACAAACTACACTGTTGGCACTACTCGGCCGAGTAGGCTCTACTCGATCGAGTACTAAGCTTATAAAATCCGTAGTATTACAGTCTTCCCCCCTTAAAAAGAACTTCATCCCCGAAGTTCCAACCCAACCTATAAAACATGGACACTTAACACTAACTCCACAAACCACTCTTCCTTCCACAACATGGCTCACAATATCGTCTCAACTATAGCATAAGCTCCCAATACTGACTCCATAACATTACCAAATAACCACAATATAATGTTGCCAACCTTGTCCCACTTCCATAACACTCAATAACACTCAATCCACAAAAGAAGATCAACCATCAAAACGGAATGTTACACTTATACTCTGTTAAAGTTACACTTGTATTTAATTAGATTTACACTCATTTTTCAGATTTACTTTTTTAGTATATTAGAGTTACACTCTTATTTTACTAAAGTCACACTCATTTTTCAGATTTACACTTCTACTCTATTAGAGTTACACTCGTATTCCTTTAAAGTTACACTCATTTTTCAGATTTATACTTGTACTCTATTAAAGTTACACTCATTTTTCAGATTTACACTTGTACTCTATTAGAGTTACATTCGTATTTCTTTAAAGTTACACTCATTTTTCAGATTTACACTTGTAATCTATTAAAGTTACACTAATTTTTCAGATTTACACTTGTACTTTATTAAAGTTACACTCCTATTTTATTAAAGTTACACTCATTTTTCAGAACTTGTTTTTTTTTCAGCTTTACTTTTTTTTTGAGTGTGGGTTGGTGATGGAGGACGGTGGTGGTGTTTGTCGGTGGTCGAACTTAAGTTACACTCTGATGTGACCATAATTAACGCACATTTAGTCCCCGAATTAGCCTTGTTCCCATGCTTTTTAGTGCATATTTGGGTCATTTATTGTCTTTAGTTCTTTGTTTTGCATATTCTTTGAGGTTTTGTGTCCTTGGTAGGAAAGGAGTGCAAACCTTGCATTTTCATGGCAAAATGAGACTAAATTGATTGAATCCAATGACCAAGCATCAAGGAGAGACAAGATTAGAAGGCCTTTGTACATATTATAGTAGTTGGGCAATGATGAGGAACGATCCTTGCATCCCCAAGGAAATCCCCAAGGATTTTATGAAGAAAAGGGAAAAAAAGAAGAAGAAACAAGGCTGAGCAGCAACCCGTGCGGATTGCCCTTAAGACGCTCGTCCCCAGGACCCCAATCCGTGCGTCTTCCATCAAAGACGCCCGGGCAGCAGCACCCAGAAGACGCCCGTCTTCTCCCAAAGACGCCAGGGCAGCGACACAGGAATTCGGCCGTCCCGTGCCTAAGACCCACGGATTCCAAGACAGCGCAAATCCGTTTCTTCAAGCTTCAAGAAAGATGCCCTTCCTTCAGAAAATACCGGCGTTTCCCTAAGTAGGGACTTAAACGTCATTTAAGCCCTTAGTTAACCCTAATGCATCCACCTAATTTCCACTATAAATACCCCATTAGTCTAATTAGAAGAGCATGTTCTTCTTATCAATTCTTAGAGTAGTTATATCAATCAAATCTCTCTTTAGTTTTGTAATCAACAATTACTCAAGTTTTAATACAAGTTTTATTTCCTTAATCTCTCTTTTGTTCATCCTTTATTTTGGATAATTGAAGATTATTTGGGTTATTATTGGGAGATTGACAACCTCTCAATCAAGCATCAAGTACTTCTATTATTCTTTGCTTTATTATTGGAGTCATTAGTAGGTATAATTCTCTTAATCCCTTTTTAATTATTGCTAATTACTTTCATTTGTTCATCATGTTTCACTTTGTTGGTATGATTGACAACCTTGCTAGCATGTTCAACATGATAATGAGTGAGTAGTTCCATAGCTAGGGTTAATGGGTAATTAGGGGAAACCAACATGGGGAATGATTCATGCTTAAATTAATATGCTTTCATGGTTTATTTGCTTGCTTGTTTTGATCTCAACTCATGCACATGTTATGTTTGATGAAATGCTAAGCCTATGAATCCTTGCATTTAAAACCATCACTTATCTTTTCAATGAGACTTGTAAGACATAAACCAACTCGAGTCTCATTAGACCATACATGTTGTTGAGTAGGGAAGACTAAGTCGACTTGTAGGTGTTGTACAATCTAATCGATTCGGCTCCGGGACCCAAACTTTCCTAGGATTGTAAGATATAATCCAACTCAATCCATCACAACAATAATTGCTTGCTTATAATTTGAGAACATGTTTGTATGATCAATTCCCATGAATCCCCTATGACCTCATGACACCCTAGTGCTTTTTATCAATTGTTTACAACCCTTTCAATTCATCTTGCTTATTTACTTTCATTGCTATTTAGTTTAGTGACCTTCTACATCAACCCAAATTGTGACACCCCTAAGACACCACTAGTCTCAATAGAAATCTCATCTCAATTCCCGTCCCTTGGGATCCGACCTTTACTTGCCTCTTTGCTAATTGTAGAGTTGTTTGTGAAGTTATAAATTGTGTTTTGGTCTAGGTGCTTCCCATGACAATTGTTCCGAAAAATAGAATATAGCTCCGAGTCCGACCAAAAATGGCGTCGTTGCCGGGGACGGTGTTATCTTGATTTAGATTTTCTTATATTGTTATTAGTTGTGTCTTTCTTTGCCTTGAGGAAGTAAAACTCCTCAAGGTTTGTTCTAATTGTTTTCGAGTTGTTTGATATTTTGCATGTCTAGAAAGTCACAAGGTGATTTGTTACCTTTTGATCGTGAAATTGAAAGAACTTTGACAACCAATAGAGGACTTGCTAGGAGAAATTTGAGAGGTATTGGTGAGGTTGTAGATATTCAACCAACTATTGAGATCATCAACCCTTTTGCAAGAGAAGGTGAGGAGAACCCAACACAAAATACAACACAAAATCAACCCACAATGCCTAAGTTTTCATCACATTCCGTACCCACCGAGGAGAACCTACCCAATGGTACTCCCACACCACAACATCTAACCAGAAATTTCATTGCCAAATCCGCATTTATCCAATTAGTCGAAAGGAACCAATTTGGGGGGATGCCTAGTGAAGACCCTCACTCTCATATGGAGACCTTTTGTGACTATTGTGATGCGATTTCTCAAACCGGTGTAACTCAAGACCAAATTCGATGGGTCTTATTTCCTTTTTCTCTAATTGGCACCGCAAAACAATGGTTGAAGGGCCTTGATAAGGCCACTCTCGGAATTGATTCTTGGAAAAAGTTGGCTCTAGCTTTCTACAAAAAATTCTACCCACCGGAAAAGACTAACATGCTAAGAGCTCAAATTACGGGTTTTAAGCAAAGGGATGAAGAATCTTTGTATGAAGCTTGGGAGCGGTTCAAAGGAATTTGTCGCTCATGTCCTCACTATGGACTTAGCGAGTGGTTCTTGGTACAACAATTTTAGAACGGTCTATATGAAGATTCAAGGAACATTCTCAACATGGGATCAAATGGAATGTTCACCGAAGTTGATGACAATCAAACTTGGAACAAAATTGAGGAAATGGCGGTCCATAACTCACAATATAGTAGACCTCGCAAGGCTACTAGAGGAGAAAAGCATGAAGTGGACTCCGTTACTCAATTGGGTGCTCAACTTAGTGCTCATAATGACACAATCAATTTGAAGTTTGAAAAAGCTATGGCTAGACTTGAAGAAGCCTCAAAATCACCAAAGCATCATGTTAATACCATGACGGCATCCTCATCAATCCCAAGTGGGATATGTGAGAATTGTGGAACTTTTGGACATGACTCAAGTGAATGTAGGGGAACAAATGAACAAGTGAATGCTTTCCAAGCATACAAGAGTGGTACCCCTTATTCCAACTATTACAATGAAAACACCAAATTCCATCCAAATCTCTCATACAAAAGCCAAAATGTTCAAAACCCCCAAACAACATACACCCCACCTCCCATGAGAAACCAAAATCAAAGACCCTTTTACAACCAAAACCAAGTCTATCAAAATCAAAATTCATACAATCAACGAAATGACCAAGGTTTTGATGTTCAAAAAGCGGTCCTCCAAATGCAAAAGAATCAACAAGAATTTTTCACTCAAATGCAAAAAGATAGTCAAGCAAAGGAAACCACCATCAACAACATCCTAGCTCACACCAAAATGTTGGAAACCCAATTAACTCAACTAGCATCTTCAAGCTCACAAAGACAAAAGGGGCAATTACCACCTCAAAGTAATCCCCCAAGACATGAAACGGTTAGTGCCATTCACTTGAGAAGTGGTACAAGGTATGAAGCACCGAAGAAGCAAGTTGAGGATGAAGTTGTGGAAGATAGTGATAAGGAAGAAATTGTGCAAAACTCCAAAGATGGAGAATCATCAAAGGAAGAAATTTCAAAGAAAAATGAAGACAAGGTCAAGGAAAAGGAGCCCATTGTGATTAGACTTCCTTTTCCAAGTCGTCAAGCCAAGCCCAAATTTGATGACCAACTTGGAAAGTTTATGGAAATTGTGAAGAATTTGGAAGTCTCAATTCCTTTCACGGAATTAATCAATCACGTGCCGGCCTATGCGAAATACATGAATGACATCCTCATAAAGAAGAAGTCGATCCGGAAGCTTGAGACTATCGCCTTCACTAAGGTGAGTAGTGCAATACTTCAAGGGAGTTCACCTCCAAAACTCAAGGATCCGGGAAGCTTCTCAATACCGTGTACCATTGGCGACACCATAATCAACAAAGCCTTATGTCATCTAGGGGCTAGTGTGAGTGTTATGCCGTACTCGGTGAGTAAAATGTTGGGGATTGGAGAGCTTAAATGCACCAATATTACACTCCAAATGGCCGATAGATCGACGAAGACACCATTAGGGATATGGGAAGATGTTCCCGTACGAATTGGGAAATTTTTCATCCCGGTGGACTTTGTCATTGTTGATATGGAAGAAGATTCCAACATTCCAATCATTCTAGGAAGAGCTTTCTTACACACCGCGGGTGCGGTGATTGATGTGAAACATGGAGAGCTCACTCTAGAACTGGGAGATGAGAGTATAACTTTTAATCTTGACAAGACGATGAGAGCTCCCTGTTTACATGAACCATGTTTTATGATCGATCATTATAGCCGGAAGGATGATAGGAAGAAGTCGGAACTCCAATGGAAGAAGAAAATTGAAGATGCTCCATTCAAAGAGCAGGTGAATTGTAACAAGGAGAGCTTGCAAAGCTCACCAAAGTCAAGCAACGAAGAAGAGGATGGCCTCATTGGCCAAAACAAGATAATGGGAGAGTTGTCTCTATCAACTCAAGAGATCTTTAGTGATCAAGTGGACGAAGTTTGTGGTCTTTGGGACGATGAGTTTGAAGGGATTTTCAATCCCTACATTGGTAATGTTATCGATCAAGACCGACAACAAGGGCAAAGATCTATTGAAGAACTTTATAACGACAATGAACAAGCTTTTGATTACTTTTTCAAGGTGTTGAGCAACATCAACAACACCTTGGACATGCCCCCTTGACATCTCATCAAGAATGAGAGTTTGTTGGAGTCCTCGGTAAACCACCATTTGTAAATATTTCTAACTCCCTAACTGGCATTATAATTATTGAATCGCATTTTTGTTATTTTTGGATTTTTATACTTTGATCAAGATAATTATCATGTTTGAGAGAAGTGAGGGAGGGACTAATAATTTCAATAGATGTGTAGTGCTTTAGCTTAGTGTGGGGATAGCAATTGCCTAGGCTATTCATGCCTTAGTAATGCCCCCACAATGAAGAACACGAGATTTTGAAGAATGAAAAATGACAAGGGATATGCAAGGTACACGGATGGAACTGAATCCGGCTAAAAGGGGTAGAACCCGAACGGTTTCAAGAGAATCCGCCCGTCTTCAGACAATCCGGGCATATTAGGCAGAAGACCCGTCCTTCTGAGCTGAATTTCTGAAATTTTGTGACTGTTAGCAAATCCGGGCGTCCTGCAGTAGAATCCGCCCGTCTTCATAAAGACGCACGTCCTGCAAGGGAAGACGCCCGTCTTTTTGGCTGAGGAAAACAAGAAAAATCCCTGGAAAGGAATCCGCTCGTCTTCTCTGAAAGACGCCCGTCCCATGTTTTCAAATCCGCCCGTCTTTGCTGCAAACCGCTCGTCTTTAGGCGAGAATTCATGAAGCCCATCCAGACAGAATCCGGGCGTCCCGAAGGAAAGCCCGCTCGTCTTCCCCCTGCATTTCAAAATTTTCGGGTTTATTATAAACACCATCCCACATTCATTTCCTCATTCCTTCATTCAAAACACTACCCATAAACCCCATAACTCCAAAACCCTCATCCTTTCCATTACAAAAACAAGATTCCTCAACAACATTCACCAAAATCAAATCAAAGCATCCTTTTAACAACAAATTAATCACTCCTCTTTCAACAAAAATCAAAACCAAGCACAAAATCTTCAACCTTTGAGTCAATTTTTGAATTCATAAAGGCAAAGCCTTTCATCTTTAAATCGATTTGGGTGCACTTGAAATTGAAGATTTTCACTCTTTTCTTGGTTTATTCATCAATGGCAAAGACAAAGGGAGCAACAAAAGCAACAAAGGCAAAGGCAAAGGCACCAAAGGCAAAGGCACTCTCATCAAGACAAAAGAGTCTTCTAGCAAAGAAAGCATTGGCTACGGTGGTAGCTAGGCCAAACTTGGAGGTGCAACAACAACAACCTCCCATGGAAGCAACAACATCTACTACTCCGGAAATTGCTCAACTTTCTAATTATCCGGAGGTAATTTTCATTTCCAAATCCCATAGGGACACTTTTGCCAAGTTTGCTAGTAAATCATTTCTTTCCACCAAGTTTATTTGTGAAGATGCCTTAAATAAGTTGGGTGTCCTTGAGCAAACTAGAGCCTTCTTTAAAGCCATGGGGTTGGAGAAATTATTTACAACAAAAGAATTGACATACCCCTCCCTTACCTTAGAATTTCTGAGTTCTTTGAAAGTTAACAAGGTTGAGACTATGGAAACCATCGAGTTTCGCCTAGCAAATGTTCGTAGGCGCATCTCCTTTGAGGAATTGGGTAAAGCTTTGGTTCTTAGTGATTCATCGAGTTATTTCAAGAATGTTGGCAAATATGACCCCGACCCTCTTTGGGAGGCGATTTCCGGAAGGAAATTTGAGAGCTTTCATGCTAGTCGCGCTCTATTAGTCCACCATCCGGGCATTAGAGTGTGGCACAAGGTTGTAGGGAACACCATCATTGCAAGAAAAGACACCAACCATTTCACCAAACTCGATTTTGTTCTTCTTGAGTCGGCCTTGAACATTGGAAGGGAATTCACCAAGCCTTTTAACTCTCTAAGACTTTTGGTGGATATATGGCTAAATGTTGATTGTGGGAAGCAAGGCACTACCGTCATTGTGAATGGAGGTCTAGTCACTCTTTTGGCTAAATACTTTGATCCTAACTTCAACAAGGATAGCAAGTATGACGCAAAGAAGGGTGGTCATCTCATTGATATTGATACTATGATAAACAAGTACAAGTGGGTCTCTCATAACCCTCTTGACACCAAGTATGGGTGGCTCACTATTGAGGCTAGATCTTTTACTTTGCCTTCGAAGATTTGTCGTTTAAGTGTCCACCGGACCAACTATCTCCTTCCCCTTTCAAAAGAGGCCGAATACATTATCCGACAACAAAAGGGTGAAATTGAAATGCCCTCCTCTTCCATTATCACACCACCCTATCCTTTCGAGTACCAAGAGTTCAAGCCCGAAGGTGTTGAAGCAAGGAAATATTATTTGACTCTTCTTATGCAAGAGATGCACAAGCAAGCCTTCAAGGACCGGGAAGATGCTTACTTATCCCAATATCCACCCCTCCTTCACTTAGCTAGGCAAGGACTACTTTACCCTTCATGTCCTTTTCCTAGTTGGGCGGATAGGGAAGTCTTCTTTCCGAGTGCATCTAGGGGTGAGTTTCCGGGTGATAATGAGGTTTTCGGTGATGAAGAGGTTGATGATAACATTGATGAAGAAGCTAGTGAAGAAGAGAAGAGGATGATGAGAAAGGTGAACAACAAAGTGAAGAGGGAAGTGGTGACGAGTCAACTTCTAGTGAGGAAGATGATGATAGTGATGATATGATGGAAGATTAGCAAGCTTTGGAGGCTCCTACCCTCTTGAGGTTTGTCTATTTCTCTCTTTGTTTTATTTTATTAATCTTGATCATTGTTGGAGTATTCCTAGCACCATAGAGGACTAACACCTCGGCCCCATTGAGGTGTTCTCATTTTATTGCTCCCACCTTTTAAAAATCCAAAATGACAAAATTAGTTTCATGCATTGCATAGTGTGTGCATGAACTACACCCAACCTTAGGACATTTGCAATAATGTCTAACTCGGTTTGGGGAAGTACATACATACACAACGGGAGGTAATCTAAATTATCCTCTCCGTCATAAACAAAAACCATGCATCATGTAGTGTAGATTAGTGTAGCTTGCATTTAGTGTAGAAATCATGCATCATGTTTGCATAATTTCCCATCATTTTGGCCATTGAGGACAATGCCCATATTAGTGTGGGGATGGAGAATTCTAATCTATCTTTTATTCAAAAATCCAAAAAAAAAAATTGAAAAATTTCGAAAAACCATAAAAATTTGAAAATTGAAAAACCAAAAACAAGTTCTTTTCCTTTGTAGTGTAGTCGTGTATATATTATTGTATATATTATGTTTATTCTACCCTTTTTCACATTGATCGACTACGCCACATCCGAGAAATGAGGATATTGAAGACCGCATGGTATGATCTTTCCAATCTCCTTTTTCCTCTTTATGTTAATGACTATGTGGCTTTATTTTGATTGATGCGGTATAACAATCTGAACTTAGGACTTGCATTTAGTTTATATGTCATATTAGTTGGTAGAATCACTCACATTAGGATGTATATAATAGTTGCATCATGGCATTTAGTTGCATTTAGATAAAATATTTTGAAAAAGTGCCTAATTGAGAACTTTGACAAGAGCAACTAAGCCATTACAAATACTTTTTCAACATAAGACTTCGCCTACTATAATGGTTGTAAAACACCCTAGATATTGTCATACTAGTGTCTTTTGACCCATGACCCAAGGCCTAGTCAAGGGTTTGCATGTGAGTCACCTATCCAACCCCGTGATGTGATGTGAACTTGGTTAACTTGTCTAAGTGACCTTGATTGACCTTGTGGTATGGCAACCCAAAAATACTTTCTATCAATAAGTTTGAAGTGCTCATTTCAAAGATTTTGTATGTGGAAACGTTTTTTTGCCAAGGAAACCTCAAATGTTATGAAATATTGAAATATTGAGAATTTTAGTTGTTTTGATGGAGGCGTACCACTTCGATGTGCTTTGGAGAGGGATCCATTGAATTGGGCCCCACACGGTTGTGAATTCAACCGCCCAGAGACAGAGTGACTATCACCCCGAAAAGATATTGTCTAGAGGTTAACCGGTTGCCTAATAAGCGATGGGCGAAAGCAAAGGACATCAGCATGGAAGGGACAAACCCCATCTCTAATTTTTGAAATGTGAAAGTTGAATGAGGTCAAATTTTGAATGCTAGTCATATCCACCCTTGTTTATAACAATTTGAGCATTTCATTCCCAAAAAGCCTTTTTGTCAAGCCACTTTGTCGAGCTTGGGACGATCCATGACCTTTACTTTTGTAGAGAACTCGAGACTTGTCACGTCATATGCTACTAGCATCATGGGGATCATCATTCCATAACCATCCGATCGCTCTTGACGAAAATATTTGGAAATTGAGGACGAAAGTAGTCTAGTTTAACACCATTTGGAGGTGATTTATTTCCATCCTCTTAGCCTTAGTAATTTGTTGAACTAGTATTTGTGACGGAATATATGCTCTTAAATTTGTTCTCTTTTAGTTGCCTCCGCCACTTGATGAGGAAGTGGCTATTCCTTTTTTAGATGCATCGATTATTTGATTTTGTGTGCTTAATGTTTGGATGTGTCGCCATTTTGGCAAGACCCACCTTGCCTTGAAAGAAGGCATCCTACCTCATGGTTGTCTTGTTGTGAGTTGAAGGGGCGGAGTGAGACCCGCTAATTGTCTCATGTCGGCTATGCTATTAGGTTAGTTTAAATAATGGTCCTAGTCTTTGTCACCTCTTTACTCGGGACGAGCAAAGGTTCGGTTTGGGGATATTTGATGTGACCATAATTAGCGCACATTTAGTCCCCGAATTAGCCTTGTTCCCATGCTTTTTAGTGCATATTTGGGTCATTTATTGTCTTTAGTTCTTTGTTTTTCATATTTTTTGAGGTTTTGTGTCCTTGGTAGGAAAAGAGTGCAAACCTTGCATTTTCATGGCAAAATGAGACTAAATTGATTGAATCCAATGACCAAGCATCAAGGAGAGACAAGATTAGAAGGCCTTTGTACATATTATAGTAGTTGGGCGATGATGAGGAAAGATCCTTGCATCCCCAAGGATTTTATAAAGAAAAGGGAAGAAAAGAAGAAGAAACAAGGCTGAGCAGCAACCCGTGCAGATTGACCTGAAGACGCCCGTCCCAGGATCCCAATCCGTGCGTCTTCCATCAAAGATGCCCGGGCAGCAGCACCTAGAAGACGCCCGTATTCTCCCAAAGACGCCCGGGCAGAGACACAGGAATCCGGCCGTCCCGTGCCTAAGACGCACGGATTCCAAGACAGCGCAAATCCGTTTCTTCAAGCTTCAAGAAAGATGCCCTTCCTTCAGAAAATACCTGCGTTTCCCTAAGTAGGGACTTAATCGCCATTTAAGCCCTTAGTTAACCCTAATACATCCACCTAATTTCCACTATAAATACCCCATTAGTCTAATTAGAAGAGAATGTTCTTCTTATCAATTCTTAGAGTAGTTAATATCAATCAAATCGCTCTTTAGTTTTGTAATCAACAATTAATCAACTTTTAATACAAGTTTTATTTCCTTAATCTCTCTTTTGTTCATCCTTTATTTTGGGTAATAGAAGATTATTTGGGTTATTATTGGGAGATTGACAACCTCTCAATCAAGCATCAAGTACTTCTATTATTCTTTGCTTTATTATTGGAGTCATTAGCATGTATAATTCTCTTAATCCCTTTTTAATTATTGCTAATTACTTTCATTTGTTCATCATGTTTCACTTTGTTGGTATGATTGAAAACCTTGCTAGCATGTTCAACATGATAATGAGTGAGTAGTTCCATAGCTAGGGTTAATGGGTAATTAGGGGAAACCAACATGGGGAATGATTCATGCTTAAATTAATATTCTTTCATGGTTTATTTGCTTGCTTGTTTTGATCTCAACTCATGCACATGTTATGTTTGATGAAATGCTAAGCCTATGAATCCTTGCATTTACAACCATCACTTATCTTTTCAATGAGACTTGTAAGACATAAACCAACCCTTTCAATTCATCTTGCTTATTTACTTTCATTGCTATTTAGTTTAGTGACCTTCTACATCAACTCAAATTGTGACACCCCTAAGACACCACTAGTCTCAATAGAAATCTCATCTCAATTCCCGTCCCTTGGGATGCGACCTTTACTTGCCTCTTTGCTAATTGTAGAGTTGTTTGTGAAGTTATAAATTGTGTTTTGGTCTAGGTGTTTCCAACGACAATTGTTCCGAAAAATAGAATATAGCTCCGAGTCCGACCACACCCATAAAGGACCAAAGTTACACATAAAGGAGCAAAGTTACACTCATAGACCTTCAAATTTACACTCGTAGACCTTCAAATTTACACTTAAAATACTACATTTATACTTGTAAAGTATCACAATTACATTCGTAACATGTTAAGATTATATAAATTAAAATTTGTATATAGAAAATTGCCTAAAAATCAAATTTACACTCTTAAAATATTACATTTACACTCGTAAAACATCAAATTTACACTCGTAAAATGTTAAAGTTATATAAATTCAAATTTTTCGTCATAAAAGAATAAAAATTACACTAAAAAAACTTCAAAATTACACTCATAAAATGTTAGAATTACACTTGTAAAATGTAAAAATTGTATAAATTCAAATTTTCTGCATACAAAACCGCCTCAATAAATCAAAGTTACACTCTTAAAACTCATACAACATAAGAGTTACACTCCTCAAATCTGAAACTCAAAAGTGATTAATTAGGGGGCTAGAGAGAGAAAAACAATTAGTTAGTATATAGAAAATTGATTAGTAATAATTTTTTTATCAATTACAATCATCCATTTTAATCTAACCATCCACATATTTTTCCTTTTCTTTTTAGTTATCCTTAATCCATTCCCTCTCCATCCATCTCAACCATACATTTAGTCTATCCAATGGCCATTAGAAGGACTTAGAGACTCAATGGAAGAGGGGGACTCATAAGAACTCATCTATCTCTATCTCTCTCTCTCTCTCCATGTCTCTCTCTCTTACTATATCTGTCTCTCTCTCTCTCTATCTCTCTCTATCTCTCTCTCTCTCTCTCTCTTTCTCTCTCTCTCTCTCTCTCTCTCTCTCTCTCTCTCTCTATATATATATATATATATATATATATATATATATATATATATATATATATATATATATATATAATTAGTTCAATTGTTAGTTAGTAATTGGCTAATTATTATTTGTATCTTGGTGACGTTTTTATTGAGGAATTCTATTGATTGCTCGGATTGCTTTAATTAATGAATTATGTTGATCGTTGTTACAAGATGAATGGTTATTACCGGAATTACTATTAGTTGGTTGTCCTATGAGCATGTTGTGTTTGTCATTCTATCATGCTGAGTTGATTATTATCATGAGATTGGTATTGTGATTATATTCTATTAACATTAATGGAAGGACGGTGTTGGAGTTATGAGTTGTGCATAGCAAGAGAGATTTCTACTCCTAGTTGTGCATAGTACGGAGAGTGCTACTGCCAGTTGTGCAAAGTACGGAGGGTACTACTGCCAGTTGACCATGGTACAAAAGTACTACTGCCAGATAGTTGAGCATATCACAGTGTTGAGGGGGTTGTGCTAATGCCAGTGATGTCAGTGACTTGTATGCAGTATGGTTGGAGGTGGTGATGATGGTTCTCGGTCAGGGTTGGTAGAGCCACTGCTATTATTTATTTGTTTATTTGATTAATCATTTGGGTTAATATTGCTGTTTAGATATTCCTAATCAACCGTTTGGTTGACAATGTATTCTGTGAGCACCTATGATGAACCAATTATTGGGGAGCAGTCTGACTGACAGGTACTTGACATTAGCTTACTTGGGAGCAGTGGGACGTGAGCCAGACCTGGATTGTAGTTGTTGTCTAGATCACCTTAGTTTGACTTAACATTGTTTATGTAATTTTATTTATTTCCGCTGTGTAGTAAATTATATTATTATAGTTTAATTTTATCAGTTTGACAATTGTAACAAGACCTTTAATGGTTATTTTATATAAAGTACTTTGGTTTGTTATCTTTATTATTTACCGCCTCGGGAAACCGAGACGGTAACAGTCCTATTTATTTTGGAATGTCTAGCTAAAGGCTCCTAAATAAATGGGGGTATTACAAAGTGGTATCAGATCGAACGATCCTCAGGCCTAAACCAATGAACAATAATGAACTTAGGATGTGCCTAAATAAAATGAAGCTCGGGTAAAACTATTAGTAGCTCTTCTTAGTGCGGTTAAGAAGCTAGCCTTAATTCGTACCATAGCCCTCTCAATTTTGAACTTGAAACCGTGGGGAAAGATAACGAGAGATAGTTAAATTCAAAAGGAATGTTGGTTAAATATGGGTCTCCGGATGTTCTACGTTAAAAACTTTTCTAACCTTGTTGCACGATGCGAAGTGAGGTAAGTTAGTGTTGTGGTTGTGAAATTGATCTTGGGTCGTGTGCCTCGAGAGGTGTAGTGTGAATGTTTATTATTTGGCATAGCTTGTGATTCATCTTACGGATATATTGAATTGAGTTGACATTGTATATATTCATAAAACCATGTTAAGTTAATTCCTTGGATGCTATGAATCGTTGGATACACATAATGTGTGCAAGTAGATAATAATTCATGTCTAGTGATATGCGGAAAGTGTTGCTCGAAACCATGTTTAGTTATTATTATTATTTAGCAATAGAAATTATCAATTTAGGATTGATATTGTTGTTGGGAAATGTGTCCTCAACAATAGTGCGATCACATGATTTAAATATCATTATTAAATCTCATACCAAGAATACGAAAGAGATGATACATTACATATATAGTCAACTGGTCCACACATATCAGTTATGATTGGCTGGCTAGAGTTTGACATTACTGTCGTGCGACGGTGGTGATCAGTTGATCCCTTGAGGTCACACCTAAAGGACGATTCCCTTAATTGAAAAGGTTAATTAATTGTATACCGATACAGATTAATTAATTCCTTAAAATTGAACAAATTATTATCATAAGAGAGAAAAGTGACATCTTATTATAATGTGATTAAATGAGATTTTTTTTAATAATTTAAGAAGTTATATTACTAATATTAATCGGTGTTTGCGAAACACGCGAGATGAGAATGATAAGTTAGTTATAATTACAAGATATTGTGAATTATACTAACTAGTAATTAAATGACCATTTTATGAGAAAGTAATTTTATATTACTAGTCAATTTGTTAAATATGATTTATTTAATTTGTAAATGATATTTAATTTGTTAAATATGCATTTTAAATTAAAACATGACATAAGACATGTCATATGTCACTTGACATACAATTGTACAATTGACAAAAATAAAATGGACTCCATATTACATGGAAAACCGGTTTTATATGTAGTAAGTGGGTTTTGATGGTTTTTGTTATTTAAATAATAAAATAGACATCATGATGACACCTACTACTAGCTAGCTTTTCTTGTGAAGAACAAAAGCAAATTGGGAAGTTTAATTTTGACTACCCAAAGCCACTACCACCGGTTTTCCACCCCAAATATAGAGAATTTTATTCTCTTAATTTTTCACTATCATTCATTCTAATATTACATGCAAAAAGTTCATGTATTTTTCCTCTCTTCTCTCTCTTTAATCTTCATCAAAAAGATGAGTTTTTGATTCAAATTTGTTCAAAAGATTACTAAAATTATTAATGTAATATATGAGTATTAGTAATCAATTTTAAAGTAAACCACAATATAAATATCTAGTACATATTAGTTTGTGGGATTAAGGGATAGTTTTGGGTGCTACTAATTGGAGGGCTTCTATTTTGAGGTCATGTATGTTCATCCAATATTGGAAAGCTCAAGAACTAACAAGAAGGAGATCTTGTTGGTGCCCATTTGACCGAAATTTATTTGGTGAGAAATTGATTTTCTTATCTCTTTTGTTTTAGTTTGCATGCATAAGATTTGTAATTAATTTTATGACTAAATTAATTTGAAACATATATGAATATGTTAAGTAATGAGATATAGATTTCTAACAAGCGGTATCATGAGCCTTGGTTGTTTGCATGCAAATCGGTTAAAAGTTTTTCCGAGTTATACGATTCACATATAAAACTTGTTAAATTTGTGTTAGTATGATATATCACGAAAATAATTATGCATGTTAAGTTTTTGGTCCTAAAATGTTTTAGGATTTTTTGGTTTAATTTATGGATTTTATTGTTCATTCTATATAATATTGGCATTAAAATGTGATTTTTATGATTAAAATGTCATTTTTGGACGAAAATTAGCTAAACTTCGAATTTTCTAGTGGTTTTTGGATATGATTTCACATATATTATTTTTAGATGATCTGGAAAGTTTCATAATTTTATGAGTTCTTATGCTCGAAATATGGATTTTTCATGTTAAAAATCGAATTTAAATGAAAAATAGGTTAATAGGAGAAATATTTCGAATCTGGTCATAAAAATTTAGTATGTTGTCACATGCAATTTTACAAGATGTGTATAAAATAATAGGCTATAATGAAGTCTTCATGCATGATTTATGGATTTTTGATGAAAAATAGCATAAATAGTGACTTAATTAGTAAATAATTGCTAAAACATACTCCATGACTAAGGAAAAATGTCACATGTTGCATTTTATTATCTTTTTCAGATCTAAAATTGAAAATTTAATGAATATAATTTTTCTCATATTTTTATGATTATAATTGATAAATCCGATAAACCGCAACATTGTTTTTCCCGATAAATTTCGAAATTTTTAACCTAATTTTTTGAACATTTTGAGTGTCATGGTATTTTTTCCAGAATGTTCATGAGTTTAAATTTCAAATTTCAAAATTATTTGAAATTTTTGTGATTTATTTGAAGTTTATAGCATTTTATTATAATTTTAAGTCCATTAATGAACAATTTTAGAAATATGAGTTAATTATGGTCAAGTAATTAGTGAAGACTAATTTTGAGTCCTAAGAGGTTAAGGTAATTAACTTGTGCAAAAATATGAATTTATGTAATTTTTGTGATTATAAAACGTTGAATCACGCAAATCCGTAAAAACCGTGTTATATACGATATTGGCTCCTTAAAGTCGATTTAGCATAAAATTGGGCATGTTAATACATATTATAATGCTGCATTTTATTTATGATTGTCATAATTTTATTTTATGTAATTTTATTTTATGTAATTTTACTTAGTATGGCCTTAGTTTTTAAATTGGTATTACCCGAAATGTATGGGAATATCGATTCGGTTGTAATTTACTGTGATCTCGTATCACCGTTTTGTAATTTAATAGATTTATTTTATTTTAATTAAAAATGTATAATAGGAAATTTTGTAATTTATTATGTAATTTATTTTCCGGAGTTCCATGAAGACGGTGTCACACAAGATGGCGATACATAAAGACGGTGTTACCTCGAGATGCGTGCCTCAACCGAAGTTCAAGGGACCAATGGAGTTGGTTTCCGAATATGTAATAGTTAAATAGTTTTTCTTTTTTAAGAAGGTCATACTAGGATTTTATTTATGCTTTGCATTTTATTTATATGTCGCATGCATCGCTAAATCGCCATAACTAAAACATGCATTATCATTTTAATCGAGTATATCGACCGTGTCAATTACAATTATCGTAGTTCACCGCTTTAGTTCACTTAAAACGTGATAGATAATAAATTGACATGACCTCTCGCTAAAAATAAACAATTGAGACTTAGCCTTACCAAAGAGTAGAAACCATGAAAACCTATTTCGTGAGGGAGTGCGCTCGGCCACACCGGGGTACAAACCTTGTTACGTAGGGGAAGTGGGTGATAAATGTCTATCCACCGAATTCATGTTGATAAGGGATGTATCGGCCACACCGTGCCCAAGTTGATGTGGATTTGGATCATGGACACATTTATTCGAAATTTGGGTTGAACTCAACAAAAGTTTTTGATAAGGGATGTATCGGCCACACCGTGCCCTTGTCGGATGTGTTTTGGGCTAAAGATAAATGTTAATGTAATTTTATCGACCAAGAGTTCTAAAAGTAGAATCGATTAAAGAGTTAATCCACCGAGTTATATTGATAAGGGATGTATCGGCCACACCGTGCCCAAATTAATATGAATTTGGATCTTGGAATCATTTATCATAGTTGGGTAGAGGTCACTATGTAAATGCTATACTTGTTTACAAGAATTATTATAACGATAAATGTTTTGTTTTCATTATTCCGTTGACGTATTGTTCTATTTCTTTACCACAATTCATATACGATATCATTTCGTTTTTGATTCAAATCTCCATTAAAACATCGTAACTAATGACAAATATGAATTTGCTTCTAAAACCTCAAATGAACCATTGCTAAGGATCTCTTGTAAAGAGTATAGATTAAAGTTATTCATTATCAAATAGGTTTTTGATTCTTGACTAACACATCTACTTACAAGGGATTGTTTTTCCATGTACTTAATTGAATTAAGTACCTTGAAGCGATAAATTGTTTTGGTAATTAGATTTGTCAGAATTCGTAATTGA
The DNA here is from genome assembly GCF_048544455.1 of Silene latifolia. Taxonomy (NCBI): domain Eukaryota; kingdom Viridiplantae; phylum Streptophyta; class Magnoliopsida; order Caryophyllales; family Caryophyllaceae; genus Silene; species Silene latifolia. The sequence goes on along the minus strand of NC_133538.1, from coordinate 220,989,551 downwards.
CCAAAATAACGCAACCACTTCAATGAAAGTTTTAAGACTAAAACGATTGAATTGAAGAGTAATCTTCATAAGATTCAACTTTGCTTCTCTAAGTAAAGACTCTTTGAAATGAGTGGGAGCATTCTCTTAAACCGTTAAGAAAAGGATGAGGTTCAAGAAGTAAAGATTATAATGCAATTGATACAAGGTAATGTTAAAAGTAAAGTTGTTGAGAATAGCGATACTAAACCTATCAATCCCGACCGATAAAGTTTCCACTGTCTTAAATGTTGGACACTAGAAAGGAAACTACCCCAAATTATTGAAGAATCAACAAGTTAGTTGTGGGACATCTAATGGGATCTTCTTCTTTAAATGTTTATTTGATTAAACATAAATTTTGCTAGTACTACTTCGTCAATATTAGAAACAAGTGGAGGTTTTCATCATTGTATTCGACACATAAGATGATTAGAATATGACAACTAGCAACAATAATGTCGAGATATAGAGTAATTGTGTACTCAATCTAGTTTTTGGATTTAAAGTTGTACTTAATTGTGACTATTATGTGCATAAACTCTAAATAAGAATATAAACTTGTTAAAGATACAAAAGAGGTTTCACTTTTGTGACTCTATACACCATAATTTGATGTATGGCTAGCCCATTATCAAGGTGATTATATTCTAAACCAAACTAGAATAACATATCATGTAGATGATGTAAGACTCAAATCGGTAACCCAAGATTAAACCTTAAATTTTGAATGATGAACGCAAAGAGTTATCGAGTACTCTTGAAACCATTAGATTGTTAATGGTATATGCGTATCTTGTATTCAAAGCAAGATGTCTCGTGCCTTTTGGTTGAAAAGGAGATCGAGGTTGTAAATCATTGATCCATAATAGGTTGATCATTTTCTTTTACCAATGATTTAAGTTGATACTAATGTGTTCACTTAATAAGGTAAATAGAGAAATCTTTGAAGAAGTTCAAAGAGTTCAAGGAATCACGATTTAGTCGTGATAGGGGTTATCAAAGTGAAGACTTTGATATAAGCCAAAGGAAATGTGATATAGTATCACAAGTTAATCTCTCTTAGCACGCATTATGGAATAATGTGTGGTTGGATAAAGAATTCAAACGCTATTCAATATGATTTGGACTTCAATCAAGTCACTTTGAGTTACTTGATCCTTTTGGGGATTTTATCATTTTGTCTAAATTATTTTTCCACTAAATCTAAAACGATTCATATGAGATATGAAATGGTAGGGTACCATGTTTGTGAGTTTTCACAAGAAACAAATGCTCATTTTTCGCTTTCAATTATCACGAGTACGACGGGTTTGTGGCTCGTGAAGCTGTCTTTCTAAAATACAAGTTTATTTTTTAGAAGACAGAGTGGGAGAAATTATTCAAGAGCCACAAAGAATGCCACAGAGAATGTTATGTCGCAAGAAACTGGTCTTTCTTGGCTACATGAGACGTTTTGTGTAAGACGTTGTTTCTTCAAAACCTAGGAGGTTAAATTCATCACTTGTTGAAAATGATGAATTCATGCTACTTTTAAGAAAGTAAAAAGCTTACAACTTACAAAGAAATCATTTGATTCAAGTTGATTACTTCTAGAAAGTAATAGACATATGACTTACATGAGAATGTTTAAGTCACAACTCAATACAAGGCTTAGAGCCATGAAAATCCGAAATTAAAGGCTTGATTAGTTGAAAAGGGTTTTGCACTAATAAAGAGAGATTTCAAAGCTTGATTGGTAGCAAAGGGTTTTGCGCTAGTTGAAATGCTTAAGTCTATTTGGATCTTCTTAGGGATTGTGTTTCATATTTATGAAATACATAGCGAGTGAACCTAAAACCCACTTCTTCAATAGAAGGAATGTATTCAATACATGTCTTGAGTTTAGTAGATTCTTGCAATCCTAAGATAATGTGAAACTTAAGAGAGGATCTTAAGTAGGACATCAATGAGTTAGAATCAATGTTTTGATCATGTTATAAAACTTTTCTCGATAAGACGAGAAGTTGTTTTTATACATGGAGTTTAGTGGGAGTTACGGAAATTTTATTTAGTCCGATATGTGGATGACATATTGATCATTGAGAATGATTTAAGACTTGTGGAGTAATATAATACATCTTTAATATCCAGATTTATGAAGATAAATGTACATGATATTAGCGTCAATAAGAAGTCTTATGTTGATAAGATTCATGACTAGTTCAATTAAATTGAACATATTTGATCGATTCCATTTGCTTCCGCTGCCGGATCAATTAAATGAGTAATGATGTATAACACTTCATATACTTTGAGTATGATGAATTGTTTTCAAAATCGAATTTAAGTAATCTTTACCAAGTAAGCCATAAAGATTACCCTTAAGTGCTTGCAGAAGCAGTAAGGAAGAAAAGCAAAGTGTTTATGGTGCAATTTTTGTGTAAGGGTGTTACACAAATGACAATTGACAATTGAGATTGCGCAAGTTTTCCGACAAAACCATAATAAAAAAACATTAGGATGGTTAAGATACCATTGTGGCTAATTTTATTTAAGAAATAGATTTTCTGGAATCGTTCTAGGCAATAAAGAACAATGAGAGATATTTATAACGGAAATTGAGTACACTTACAATCATGAGATGTGCAAGAGTATGAGTCCCGCACACTGTGAAAACAGTGGGAGCTATTTTAGGCTAGAGGGCCTATGTCTTGATTGGATCTCGACACGTACTCAGAAAGTTTTGTGATGCAAATGTATACATTACAATGGAAAACGAGTATGTAGTAAGGTTGAGTAAGGTACAAGAAGTTGATAAAACCTACTAACCAAAGCCTTTTCATAGGCTAAACATGATGAGTCATGTCATTTCAATTGAATTGAAATGAACAACTACATACAAGATCAAATTAGATTATAGAACATGAAATAGTAGTCAGGCATTGACTATTCATATGTGATAATCGCATTTGTCGTTCGAGTTTTACTTTAAAACTCTTTTATTATACTTTGTTACATCCAAACGGGTTGTAGAGACAATTGAACCCCGTTAAAGTGAACACGGATTAGCATTGTATTCGCCCATAGTCACTTGTATGAGGTGACGTCTCGAAGTGACTAGAGTGTGATGCGATTCATGGCAAGTTCCTGTGCCATAGAGTCATGTGAGATGACTAGTCGATCACATAGGCAGACTGTTAGGAACACTTTGTCGGGCAGTGACCGCTTATAGAGTTCTGGTAAATTTATATAGCCTGGTCGTGGTGAGAGGTACTATAGTATTCTAATGAGTCGATTCTTTTGACTAAAGACTGTTCACCTAAGGTGGCACAGCTTCAGATTAACTTTGATTTGTGTTACTACGGCCTTCGTAAATGGGGTCAAATGGGCATATTTTGGGTTATGATGGCTGTGGCTAGTCGAAGGGAATAAGTGCGATAGGAATTGTCCACCCCTTTGTCGGGTTAAAACAATATCTCAGGGCCACTCGAGGAGTAATGAACTGGAAATGCGTGGCCACGCTCGGAAGGTATCCATGGTGGATAAATTCCGGTCAATCAGTTATTCTCCAGATCAAGGAAACCACTCTCGATATGATCACTTGCAAGTACGACCCGAAAGACACCTTGCATTGAGTGGGAGATAGTAATAGGACAAGGGAATTGGTGACGCACACTTGTCGAGGACAAGTGGGAGATTGTTGGGAAATGTGTCCTAACAATAGTGCGATCACATGATTTAAATATCATTATTAAATCTCATACCAAGAATACGAAAGGGATGATACATTACATATATAGTCAACTGGTCCACACATATCAGTAATGATTGGCTGGCTAGAGTTTGACAATACTGTCATGCGACGGTGGTGATCAGTTGATCCCTTGAGGTCACACCTAAAGGACGATTCCCTTAATTGAAAAGGTTAATTAATTGTATACCGATACAGATTAATTAATTCCTTAAAATTGAACAAATTATTATCATAAGAGAGAAAAGTGACATCTTATTATAATGTGATTAAATGAGATTTTATTTAGTAATTTAAGAAGTTATATTACTAATATTAATCGGTGTTTGCAAAACACGCGAGATGAGAATGATAAGTTAGTTATAATTACAAGATATTGTGAATTATACTAACTAGTAATTAAATGACCATTTTATGAGAAAGTAATTTAATATTACTAGTAAATTTGTTAAATATGATTTATTTAATTTGTAAATGATATTTAATTTGTTAAATATGCATTTTAAATTAAAACATGACATAAGACATGTCATATGTCACTTGACATACAATTGTACAATTGACAAAAATAAAATGGACTCCATATTACATGGAAAACCGGTTTTATATGTAGTAAGTGGGGTTTGATTGTTTTGGTTATTTAAATAAAAAAATAGACATCATGATGACACCTACTACTAGCTAGCTTTTCTTGTGAAAAACAAAAGCAAATTGGGAAGATTAATTTTGACTACCCAAAGCCACTACCACCGGTTTTCCACCCCAAATATAGAGAATTTTATTCTCTTAATTTTTCACTATCATTCATTCTAATATTACATGCAAAGAGTTCATGTATTTTTCCTCTCTTCTCTCTCTTTAATCTTCATCAAAAAGATGAGTTTTTGATTCAAATTTGTTCAAAAGATTACTAAAATTATTAATGTAATATATGAGTATTAGTAATCAATTTTAAGGTAAACCACAATATAAATATCTAGTACATATTAGTTTGTGGGATTAAGGGATAGTTTTGGGTGCTACTAATTGGAGGGCTTCTATTTTGAGGTCATGTATGTTCATCCAATATTGGAAAGTTCAAGAACTAACAAGAAGGAGATCTTGTTGGTGCCCATTTGACCGAAATTTATTTGGTGAGAAATTGATTTTCTTATCTCTTTTGTTTTAGTTTGCATGCATAAGATTTGTAATTAATTTTATGACTAAATTAATTTGAAACATATATGAATATATTAAGTAATGAGATATAGATTTCTAACAATTTTATGGGCATTTGCGATACTCGTGGCATGTTAATATAGTATTTATTAAGAAACTTCGAGCCGAAGTTTGTTTATAAGAGGGTAGAAAGTGATATTACTAAAATTTCAAGCATTGGTATAAGAATACGGGTTATGGGAGAAGTTGTATTTGATGTTTCGGAATGTGTTAGGTCGGAGTAGTTATGATTAACATGTGATCATGTTGGGAATGTGTGCAAATTGTGAAGACTGTAAGCTTGCTTGATTTCTCAGATTTTTACCCTTATTTGTTTTTACTGTGGTTTTTTGCCTGTTTATTATCTATGGACGAAATTTTAATATGTGATTGCCCTGTGTGTTAGCTTTCATTTGCCACTGGTTTCATGCTTAGATGATTTCGGTTTAGGAGAAATAAATGTTTTAGTGGACAGTGGTCAGAATGTTTCTGTGCAGTCATGTTTTCGACCTATAATTTGTAAAATTTATCATTTAATTCTATTCAGACCAATTAAGTTGTAAACATCCTTATAAATTGAATATTTGAGCCATGGACTTGATTCTTATTCTCATATGTCGATAACTCTCTGTATTTTCTAAAAAGAATAGAAATTCAAGAAATAATTAAACGGTTATTTTTTAGTGATTTTTGGAAGTTATAACATGTTTCTAACTTTTGTAAATGCAAGTTTTTACGACAAAGTCTTTAATAAAATTGTTTTATCATTGCATAGACTTTGTTATGTGTTCTAATAGTGTGCTTACATGATGTCAAAGGTATGATCATTAGATATATGTCTAGATATGTGGTGCAATGAAATTTTATTTGGTAATTGTGTTGGCATGGTGCTACGAGTACATGTTGTATGGATTGAGTTGATACCCCAATTGAATTGAGCGTATGGGATGACGATAGCAATTCGGAGTTACGAGGACGTAACTTTTTCTTTCGGGGGCATAGAATTGCGCATTGTCATTAGTTTGTAGTTAGTTGTTGTTGATATAGGTGGTTAAACATCGGGACGAAGTTTGTGTTAAAGGAGAAGATGTAGGAGTCCGTTTTGCTGGGATGATAGAGCTGAGGCCGTGGTTTTGGGACCACAGATGGTACAGGAGATGGTTGAACATGTTAAGCTGATTAGACAAAAGATGAAAGCGGCTCAGGATTGACAAAAGAGTTATGCAGATTTACATCGTCATGACATAGAGTTTCGGGTTGGGGACAAGGTTCTTTTGAAAGTGTCTGCTATGCGTAGGGTCATGAGATTTGGTAAGAAAGGGAAACTGAGCCCGAAGTTTATCGGACCATATGAGATTTTGGATCGTGTGGGTGAGGTTGCTTACCGGTTAGCTTTACCAGCTGCTTTGGATAGAGTGCATAATGTGTTTCATATGTCTCAACCGCGGAAGTATGTGAGTGATCCTTCACATGTGTTAGATGTGGAGAACATTGAGTTGGATGAGTTCGTGTCTTATCTTGAGGTACCGACATAGATTCTTGATCGCAAGGTTAGGAAAACGAGACATGGGGAAACGGTGTTGCTTAAGGTTCTTTGGTCTAACCATGAGGTTGAAGAGGCTACTTGGGAGGCGGAGGAGGCCATGCAGGAGCGGTATCCGTCTCTTTTTGATCATGTATGTGTGGTTACGGGGACGTAACCATGTTTCTTTTAGGGGGGTAGGAGATGGTCGCATAGAGTTTTTATATGTTTTATGTTGGTTTTAGCACAGTTAGTTGTTGTCTTGAGTCGTTTTCAGTGTTGTTTTGGGAGGTGTGTTTTGAGTTTTGTTTTGAGTTGTGTTTTGAGTTTTGTTTTGAGTTGTGGTTATGTTGTTGTGTCGGGGTGGTGATGGTGTGTTTTGTTGTTGTCTATGGGTTGAACTTTGGGGACGAAGTTCTTTTTAAGGAGGGAAGACTGTAATACTATGGTTTTCTATGTCTATGGGTACTCTATCGAGCGGGGCTTACTCTGTCGAGTAAGAAGCTTCATACGCAAAACAGTAATTTGCCTGTAGGGTACTCGATCGAGTAAGTTACTTACTCGATCGAGTAAGTGTGTTTGACGGGTTTATTTGGACGGGTTTTTGTTAATAACACGAGATTAATATAAAAGCTTTCGTCATTATTTCTTAAACACTTTTTCAACATTCTTAAACCTTTCAAAGAGATTAGAAGTTACGTTGTTCTCATCTCTCGCGTTATTGGCAAATCTCAAGGCTAGTTTGGTCGGATCATCTCGTCCTTTACGCCATTGTGATCATCGTGTCAAGGGTAAGTTCCTCATATAATTTTAATACCATTTGGTTAAGTTTTATTAAAACCCTAATTGGGTAATGTTGGGGGTTTTGGTTGTTTTGTGTAGTATTGGTGGTAATTGTATGTGTGTATGTTATAGGAGGAGGATTCGTAGAGGAGAGATTCTGATTAGCTGCTAGTTCGTCTGTGGTGATTGCTATTCCAGGTAGGGTTTCCCTACTTAGTATTGGAAACATAGTGTTGTTGGTGATTGTCATTGTTGTTGATTAATTATCGTATTGGAATTGGTTTTTGGTATTGTTGATTGTGTAAGGTTATTGTTGTATATCGGTCTGAGATCTTCGGGGTGCATCCCTGGCTGAGTGGAGTCACTTACAAGAGTGGCTTCATGCCCTTGATTCGCCTTCTGTGGAACGCGCCACAGAAGGGATGGGCACATTAATGAACATGGGTTTATCGCTCGGATGAGATGAGCGGGGCTTAGGTGGAAATGGCTGCGGTCCTCCGCTGGCGGTGTGTAGTACTTGTTGCGATGGGTACTCTGGCAGGGCTACACACTTTAGTGTGTAGTCAGGTGTTTTGAGATAAGATGGAGTTGTGCTGATTGGGTTGTGCTGATTGAGTTGTTTGTAGTATTGTTTTATTGCAGCTGTTTATTTTATGTAATCAGCACTGGCCCTGTTTAAATGTTTTAAAAACTGTGGTGATCCACTCGGGGATGGTGATCAGTTATTGAGCAGGTATGAGTCGATGCACATGGGATAGTTGGGTTGAGTCATCACGCTGCTGTTTTAGAAGTCTTCCGTTGTGTCGAACATTCTCTTATTTTGTTTAGTCGTTTGAAAGTTTGAGAACCTTTGTATTTTTATTTATCAGTTTCGGAGTTGGTTGTATCGCTTTAAATTTATTATTATTAAAGTATGTTTCGTTATTGTCTATTTGATTATCAATGCCTCGGGTAACTGAGATGGTAGCACTCTAATGACTTAAGTGGTCCTGGTAAGGCACTTGGAGTATGGGTGTTACATAATCGCAAATTAAATGAACTAGACAAATTTTACGAAGTAATAATACACACAAACACGATCAATAATATGAAAGTAGATGAAAATTTATCGATTTCATCAATTATTTCATGCGAATATTTTGCATCAAAATGTTAAAAGAATTGCACAATATTTCTGAAACCCTACCATTAAAATTTTTCGGATTTTACCCAAATTATATGTATTCAATGTTATAAAAACATCTAAAAAAAGATTCAGACAAAATATATTGAATAGTTAAACCAATTGATCAATTATTTCTGCAAAACATACCTAAATTGAAAAATCTTAAGCATTTAGGGCAAAAATTGTACCTGAATTCAAAGAGAAATGCGATGATATGCAACAACGATTCGTATTCCTTCGTAATCTTGTGATTCTCCAATTTAATCAGTATTTTCCTTCGATTTTTCTTCAATTTTTAGAGAGAGAAAGTTGTAGTAGAAAATGAAATATCAATCGACTGTTTTTTATGTTTGATTTATCGCGCGTTTTTGGTTTTTTGGTTTGATTTTTTGCGCGTGGTATTGTATTGAATAATGTGTGTTATTTCACTCTGTATTCAATCCTCAAATATATAGCCGTCCTCACCGGATCCCCCCCCCCCTCTCTCTAGGGCCGTTGGATGAGTGAGATGAAGGGTTGAGATTGAAGACAAAAAAAAGGGATTAGTGGATAATTAAACCCACTCTCTCACTACCTTACTAATCCACACTAATCAAACACTAATCTATTATATATATTTTATTTTTCCACCCACTTCTCACTCATCTCACAAAATTAACATCCCTTCATCTCTCTAAAATCCATAAAAATAAAAAATTCCAAACAAATAAATAACTAAAATAAAACCCCTACTGAAACCATTACCCCCACCAACCCGCAGCCCCGCCGCCACCACTATCACCAACAACAACAAAAAAACCCGCAACCCATCTTTTCACCAACCCGCAGCCCACCTTACCAGATCCACCACAACCCGCGGCCCCGCCACCACCACCACCACCATCACCAACAACCAAAAAAAACCCGCAACCTACCTTTCCACCAACCCGCAACCCACCTTTCTAGATCCATCACCACCACCTACCCACAACACGACCACCACCACGCTGCCACCACCAACCGTTTTACCCCGACCACCACTCACCACCTGACCTCACCCACCACCACCAAAAACCTGATCCACCACCAACACGCATCACCAACACGTATCGCCAACAAGCACCACCACCCCATGTCCCCATCACGACATTCTTCGTCCAGACCACCAACAAAACGCCGACCACACTCCTCTCCTTCCTCTTTCCTTTCGGCCAGATGTCACGTTTGGTTGTTTGTATGGTGGTGTTGGAGTACGTGATGAAGGCGCTGGTTTTTTTTTTTTCAGATTTTAATTAAAAAATGGTTTTTGTGGGTGTTGCTTTTCACATCTCAATTTTATTCGTTTTGAGTTTTTTTTATTTATTTTAAAGCTGTTTTTTTTTTTCTTAAAAAGGATGGTGGTGGTTGTTAATTTGTTATTATGGTGGGTTATTGTTCTTTTTTAGATTTTATTTTATATTTTTATATTGCAAATATCGTTTTGTTATATATTTTCTTAAATCTCGTGTTGTTAATATTCATCTTGATATATATGTTTTTTTCAGATTTCATAATTAAAATTTCGTCGTGTGGTTTCAGATCTGTTTTTTTTTCTTTTTTTTTCATATTTGATTACGCCCGATTTTGGTTTCAGATGTGGTTTTTTTATTTTTTTTCATTCAGATTTACACTTATACTCTGTTAAAGTTACACTTGTATTTCATTAGATTTACACTCATTTTTCAGATTTACACTTGTAGTATATTAGAGTTACACTCGTATTTTACTAAAGTTACACTCATTTTTCAGATTTACACTTCTACTCTATTAGAGTTATACTCGTATTTCTTTAAATTTACACTCATTTTTCAGATTTATACTTGTACTCTATTAAAGTTACACTCATTTTTCAAATTTAAACTTGTACTCTATTAGAGTTACATTCGTATTTCTTTAAAGTTACACTCATTTTTCAGATTTACACTTGTACTCTATTAATGTTACACTAATTTTTCAGATTTACACTTGTACTTTATTAAAGTTACACTCCTATTTTATTAAAGTTACACTCATTTTTCAGAACTTGTTTTTTATTCAGATTTACTTTTTTTTGGGTGTGGGTTGGTGATGGAGGACCGTGCTGGTGTTTGTCGGTGGTTGCACTTAAGTTACACTCATAAAGGACCAAAGTTACACATAAAGGACCAAAGTTACACTCATAGACCTTCAAATTTACACTCGTAGACCTTCAAATTTACACTTAAAATACTACATTTACACTTGTAAAGTATCATTTACACTCGTAACATGTTAAGATTATATAAATTCAAATTTTTATATAGAAAATTGCCTAAAAATCAAATTTACACTCTTAAAATATTACATTTACACTCGTAAAACATCAAATTTACACTCGTAAAATGTTAAAATTATATAAATTCAAAATTTTTGTCATAAGAAATTCAAAAAATCAAATTTATACTCTTAAAATATTACATTTACACTCATAGACCTTCAAATTTACACTCGTAGACCTTCAAATTTACACTTAAAATACTACATTTACACTTGTAAAGTATCACATTTACACTCGTTACATGTTAAAATTATATAAATTCATATTTGTATATAGAAAACTGCCTAAAAAATCAAAGTTACACTCGTAAAATGTTAAAATTATATAAATTTAAATATTTCGTCATAAAAAAATGAAAATTACACTAAAAAACATCAAAGTTACACTCGTAAATTGTTAGAGTTACACTTGTAAAATGTAAAAATTGTATAAATTCAAATTTTCTGCATACAAAACCGCCTCAAAAAATCAAAGTTACACTCTTAAAAATCATACAACATAAGAGTTACACTCCTCAAATTTGAAACTCAAAAGTGATTAATTTGGGGGCTAGAGAGAGAAAAACAATTAGTTAGTATATAGAAAATTGATTAGTAATAATTTTTTTTTTCAATTACAACCATCCATTTCAATCCAACAATCCACATTTTTTTCCTTTTCTTTTTGGTAGTTCTTAATCCATTCCCTCTCCATCCATCTCAACCATCCATTTAGTTCATCCAATGGCCCTTAGAAGGACTTAGGGACTCAATGGAAGAGAGGGACCCATAAGAACTCATCTCTCTCTCTCTCTCTCTCTCTCTCTCTCTCTCTCTCTCTATATATATATATATATATATATATATATATATATATATATATATATATATATATATATATATATATATAATTAGTTCAATTGTTAGTTAGTAACTGGCTAATTATTATTTGTATCTAGGTGACGATTTTATTGAGGAATTCTATTGATTGCTCGGATTGCTTTAATTAATGAATTATGTTGATCGTTGTTACAAGATGGATGCTTATTACGGGACTTACTATTAGTTGGTTGTCTTATGAGCATGTTGTGTTTGTCATTCTATTATGCTACTGGAATTGAGTTGATTATTATCATGAGATTGGTACTGTGATTATATTCTATTAACATTAATGAAAGGACGGTGTTGGATTTGTGAGTTGTGCATAGCAAGAGAGATTTCTACTGCTAGTAGTGCATAGTACGGAGAGTGCTGCTGCCAGTTGTGCATAGTACGGAGAGTACTACTGTCATTTGAGCATGGTACAAAAGTACTACTACCAGATAGTTGAGCATAGCACGGTGATATGGGGGTTGTACTACTGCCAGTAAAGTCAATGACTTGTATGCAGTATGGTTGGAGGTGGTGATGATGGTTCTTGGTCAGGGTTGGTAGAGCCACTGCTATTATTTATTTGTTTATTTGATTAATCATTTGGGTTAATATTGCTGTTTAGATATTCCTAACCAACCATTTGGTTGACAGTATATTCTGTAAGCACCTATAATGAACCAATTATTGGGGAGCAGTTTGACTGACAGGTACTTGAGATTAGCTTACTTTGGAGCAGTAGGACATGAGCCAGACCTGGATTGTAGTTGTTGTCTAGATCACCTTAGTTTGACTTAACATTGTTTATGTAATTTTATTTATTTCCGTTGAGTAGTAAATTATATTACTATAGTTTAATTTAATCAGTTTGACAATTGTAACAAGACCTTTAATGGTTATTTTATATAAAGTACTTTGGTTTGTTATCTTTGTTATTCACCGCCTCGGGAAACCGAGACGGTAACAGTCCTATTTATTTGGAAATGTATAGCTAAAGGCTTCTAAATAAATGGGGGTATTACAAAGTGGTATCAGATCGAACGATCCTCAGGCCTAAACCAATGAACAATAATGAACTTAGGATGTGCCTAAATAAAATGAAGCTTGGGTAAAACTATTAGAAGCTTTTCTTAGTGCGGTTAAGAAGCTAGCCTTAATTCGTACCATGGCCCTCTCAATTTTGAACTGAAAACCTTGGGGAAAGATAATGAGAGATGGTTAAATTCAAAAGGATTGTTGGTTAAATATGGGTCTCTAGATGTTCTACGTTAAAAACTTTTCTAACCTTGTTGCAGGGTGCGAAGTGAGGTAAGTTAGTCGTGTGGTTATGAAATTGATCTTGGGTCGTGTGCCTCGAGAGGTGTAGCGTGAATGTTTATTATTTGGCGTAGCTTATGAGTCATCTTACATATATAATGAATTGAGTTGACATTATATATATTGATAAAACCATGTTAAGCTAATTAATTGGATGCTATGAATCGTTGGATACATATAATGTGTGCAAGTAGATAATAATTCATGTCTAGTGATTTGCGGAAAGTGTTGCCCGAAACCATGTTTAGTTATTATTATTATTTAGAAATAGAAATTATCAATTTAGGATTGATATTGTATAGGCGTTTGCGATACTCGTGGCATGTTAATATAGTATTTATTAAGAAACTTCGAGATGAAGTTTGTTTATAGGAGGGTAGAAAGTGATATTACTAAAATTTCAAGCATTGGTATAAGCATGCGGGTTATGGGAGAAGTTGTATTTGATTTGTCGGAATGTGTTAGGGAGGAGTAGTTATGATTAACATGTGATCATGTTGGGAATGTGTGCAAATTGCGAAGAATGTAACCTTGCTTGATTTCTCTGATTTTTACCCTTATTTGTTTTTACTGCGGTTTTTTGCCTGTTTATTATCTATGGACGAAATTTTAATATGTGATTGCCCTGTGTGTTAACTTTCATTTGCCGTTGGTTTCATGCTTAGATGATTTCGGTTTAGGAGAAATAAATGTTTTAGTGGACAGTGGTCAGAATGTTTCTGTGCAGTCATGTTTTCGATCTATAATTTGTAAAATTTGTCATTTAATATGTACTTATAGTTTATGCATAATTCCAACTCCGCTGTTTAACGGATTCGTATACATTTTAAAATTTATAAGCCAAGTTAAATCTTGATATTTTGATATTTTATAGTGGTTTTTGCAAGTTGGACCAAATTTGTAACGATATGCTACTAAAATTCTTTTCAGACCAATTAAGTTGTAAACATCCTTATAAATTGAATATTTGAGCTATGGACTTGATTCTTATTCTCATATGTTGATAACTCTCTGTATTTTCTAAAAATAATAAAAACTCAAGAAATAATTAAACGGTTATTTTTTAGTGATTTTTGGAAGTTACAGTATGTTTCTAACTTTTAAAATGCAAGTTTTTACGTTAAAGTCTTTAATAAAATTGTTTTATCATTGCATAGACTTTGTTATGCGTTCTAATAGTGTGCTTACATGATGTCAATGGTATGATCATTAGATATATGTCTATATATGTGGTGCAATGAAAATTTTATTTGGTAATTGTGTTGGCATGGTGTTACGAGTACATGTTGTATGGATTGAGTTGATACCCCAATTGAATTGAGCGTATGGGATGACGATAGTAAGTCGGAGTTACGAGGACGTAACTTTTTCTTTCGGGGGCATAGAATTGCGCATTGTCATTAGTTAATAGTTAGTTGTTGTTGATATAACTGGTTAAACTTCGGGACGAAGTTAGTGTTAAGGGAGGTAAAATATAATACCCGCCATCTTTTTGTTGCATTTTGTTGGGTAAGACTTTTTATTTAGTTTAGTGGGTTTCTATTTTTATATTAGTGTTGGGTAGTGTGGTGAACTTCGAGGACGAAGTTCTTTTAAAGAGGGAAGATTGTAATACTCTGTAAATTAGTGACATATTCATTAGTCAGACAACGGTGGAATTGTGTTTTACAAATAATATTTGAGTATTTTACATTTTATAAAATGATATTAATTACAGAATTATGTTGTGCGACGGGATAAAATAATAA